>NC_066618.1:229531613-230781613 GCF_025201925.1 Gopherus flavomarginatus
CAGGGCTGGTCATCTCCTCCCCATGTTCTGCTGCCCAGTTCAGCAGTCTGGGAGCTGACCTTGTTTGTGAAGACAGAGGCAAAAAAGAGCATTGAGTACATTAGCTTTTTCCACATCCTCTGTCACTAGGTTGCCTCTCTCATTCAGTAAGGGGCCCACACTTTCCTTGACTTTCTTCTTGTTGCTAACATACATGAAGAAACCTTTCTTGATACTCTTAACATTTCTTGCTAGCTGCAACTCCAAGTGTGATTTGGCCTTCTTGATTTCACTCCTGCATGCCTGAGCAATATTTTGGTCATTTGTCCAATCTTCCACTTCTTGCAAGCTTCTTTTGTGTGTTTAAGATAAGCAAGGATTTCACTGTTATGCCAAGCTGTTCACCTGCCATGTTTACTATTCTTTCTACACATCAGGATGGTTTGTTCCTGCAACCTCAATAAGGATTCTTTAAAATACAGCCAGCTCTCCTGGATTTCTTTGACCCTCATGTTATTGTCCCAGAGGATCCTCTCCATCAGCTCCCTAAGTGAGTCAAAGTCTGCTTGTCTGAAGTCCAGGGTCCGTATTCTGCTGCTCTCCTTACTTGTCAGGATCCTGAATTCAACCATCTCATGGTCACTGCCTCCCAGGTTCCCATCCACTTTTGCTTCCCCTACTAATTCTTCCCGGTTTGAAAGCAGCAGGTCAAGAAGAGCTCTGCCCCTAGTTGGTTCCTCCAGCACTTGCACCAGGAAATTGTCCTCTACTCTTTCCAAAAACTTCCTGGATTGTCTGTGTACCACTGTATTCCTCTCCCAGCAGATATCAGGGTGATTGAAGTCTCCCATGAGAGCCAGGGCCTGTGATCTAGTAACTTCTGTTAGTTGCTGAAATAAAGCCTCGTCCACCTCATCCTTCTGGTCTGGTGGTCTATAGCAGACTTCCACCATAATATCACCTTTGTTGCTCACATGTCTAAACTTAATACAGAGACACTCAGGTTTTTCTGCAGTTTCATACCAGAGCTCTGAGCAGTTATACTCCTCTCTCACATACTATGCATCTCCCCCACCTTTTCTGCCCTGCCTGTCCTTCCTCAACAGTTTATATCCATCCATGACAGTACTCCAGTTATGTGAGTTATCCCCCCCCGCCCCAATTCTCTGTTATTCCAATCACATCTTAGTTCTCCCTGCTTGTTTCCCAGGCTTCTTGCATTTGTGTATAGGCACTTAAGATAACTCGCTGATTGTCCCGCTTTCTCAATATGAGACAGGAGTTCTCCCCTCTTGCACTCTCATGCTTGTGCTTCCTCCCGGTATCCCACTTCCCCACTTACCTCAGGGCTTTGGTCTACTTCCCCCGGTGAACCCAGTTTAAAGGCCTCCTCACTAGGTTAGCCAGCCTGCTGGTGAAGATGCTCTTTCCTCTCCCCGTTAGGTGGAGCCTGTCTCCCCGTTAGGTGGAGTCCTCCTTCTTTAAGCACTATCCCATGGTCAAAGAAGCCAAAGCCTTCTCTGTGACTCCACCTGTGTAGCCATTTGTTGACTTCCATGATTTGACGGTCTCTACCTAGGCCTTTTCCTTGCACAAGAAGGATGGATGAGAACACCACTTGCGCCTCAAACTCCTTTATCCTTGTCCCCAGAGCCACGTAGTCTGCAGTGATCTGTTCAAGGTCGTTCTTGGCAGTATCATTGGTGTCCACTTGGCGAAGCAGGAAGGGGTAGTGATCCGAGGGCTTGATGAGTCTCTGCAGTCTCTCCATCACATCGTGAATACTAGCTCCTGGCAAGCAGCAAACCTCAGTTTTCCCGGTTGGGGCAGCAGATAGATGACCCAGTCCCCCTGAGGAGGGAGTCCCCGACCACCACCAACCACCTCCTTCTCTTGGGAGTGGTGGTCGTGGAACCCCTATCCCTAGGACAGTGTATCTCATGCCTTCCAATCGATGGAATCTCCTTCTGCTCCCTTCCCTCAGATATATCATCTAGTCCACTCTCCGCATTAGTACTTGTGTAGAGAACATGAAAACGATTGCTCACCTGTATCTCCATTGCTGGTACACGGACTCTCCTCTTTCTTCTTCTGGAGGTCACATGCTGCCAAATTTCTTCACCATCCCTCTGTCCCCATTGCGCAGCCTGCTCTGATTCTTCAGAATGTTGTGCCCGTAGAAGCATATCCTGATGTCTGTCCAGGAAATCTTCATTTTCTCTTATGCGACACAGGGTCAATACTTGTTTCTCCAGACCGTAAGCCTTCAGGATTAAGCTCTAAGTAAAACTGGAATTGCGGGTTTAACACAAGGTTAATTGCTGGATAAAATGAAAATATGGTATTAAGTATATACTGTAAACTTACTCAGAATCCCACTTGGAGTTTGTCACCTCCTGGAGTGTCAGACTGATCTAACGACAACGGTAATGGCTACCAGAACCCTCTGACACCATTTCCCAGCATGCTTGGAGTCAGGCAAGGGGACCGAGTGGAGTAGAAACTCTGGCAGAGGCCAAGAGCAAGGCTTCTGCATGGGGTGATATGGACAGGCAGTTTGCTGGGTCAATGATGAGCCAGGGCTGCTCAGACCTTCAGTTGGAGGGGACAGCCTGACTCAGAGACAAGGGCTAGTTTTAGTTTCAGTTTTGAGCCCCAGCACTTTCTTCACCTTCTTCCCAGGACCTCAAGCCTGCAAATCCCAGCAATCAGCCAGGAGGGCTCTCTCTCTCTCTGGCTCCCCCAGTCCATGCTAGCAGCTGCCCAGTCCAAGGTGCTACCTTCCTGCAGCATTCTAGGAACCCAATGCTCTCCATTGGGCTCTCTGAATTTCTTTTTATATGGGCCTACTGGGCCCTGATTGGCTGCTCTTCAGCCTGACAGCCTCTCTCAGATTGGCTTCTCTCCATGCAGCCTCTCTAGGCTGCTTATAACCCCTTCTCTGCCAGTGTGGGATGGACATCCCATCACAATCACTGTTGTTTTGTTTTAAGTCAGCCAACATTCGTTCACAAGGCTGCAGCCCTTATCTCTGGACTCCTCATCAGCATATCATCTTCCAGAGAGGGAGTTGGGAATTGGGAAGAGTTGAGTGTTAGCAGGTGGATTTGTTTGTGTTTAGTATGTATTAGTTAACGTAACCCTTTCCTTCCCCAGATCCTATTTTCCTGCTCCCAATAAAGTCTGTTTTGTTATACTGTTATTTTGGGATATATCACTTCTTACTAGGATTGTGCTGCTGTATTTTCTTGTTTCTTAGGTATTGAGGTTTTTAAACCTTTGCCCATTAGTAGCATTATTCATTTTTCCCAAGGGACAGCACTGCTTAGGTCTCGGGCACAGAGAGGCATCAGGTTGGATGGAGACGCCAGGCATCAGAAGAATAACTCAGGACCCAGCCCATGCAAGGAGAGGAGACAAGGCACTCCAAGTAGGAAGGAGGCTTGACCCACACCTTGGGGGAATGGCTGCATACCCTTTGGTCCTTTGAGTCATGTCGCTGCTGGAGAGTGGCTAGGTTCTAACAATTACTTTGGAAAGTTTATAATTGTGTGGTTGTTTTTTATTGTCTTCAGTGGAACTATATAGATTAATGAGCTACTTGGAGCCACAGGTGAGAGCTGGGTGTCAAGTGGGGACCAAAGTGGATGAGCTACTCCTAGGAGTATGACTACTCCCGTATCAGAGGTACTACCCCTCCCTGACAACCCCATACACCCCGGAAACCATCTCGACTGACGAGCTAAACCAGGTGAGGGTAGCTGATGAGTCTGAGACCCTGGGTGAGTTGGGGCCTGTCTATCCATTGCATGAGAAGGCTGGATCCGGCTGACTGAGGAAACCTGCTTCAATGGTCAGGAAGGCGGTGGCAGCAAGTGTTGTGGAACGCTCAAGAGCACGACAAGACACATAGGCGTCCTGGTCATCCACTGCGCCCTGCCCTATCTCCAGCCGTCTCGACTCTTGTCCTGCCACTGGATACAGATAGGAACTGGGAAGAGAGAGTGAGATTGACATCGTGCAACTCTCCCTCACTTTAATCCAATTTACGCACAAGTCTCGACATTATATCATATCACATCATATCAAGTCCTGTGGCAATAGGCGAGCGACGAAGCAGCAGGTGTGGATACACTGGGAGCTGTAGTCGCGGACCTGCACACAGGCGGCTCAGGTATAATGGTCGTTCCTCACTGACCGAAGCAGCAGTGGAGCTCGGCATCTTCTGGAGCGACTGAGCAGCCCTATTCAGGATTGCACTGCTCACCTCCATAGAATGAGGAGGGGGCTAGAAAAGGTGCCCTAAACATTGCCTGCTTCACCTTACCCTGGCCAGCATACCGCAGCTGGCGGGGATCCTATGAAAGTGGTCGAACAAAAACAAAACTTAGAGTGACACCGATCACCATTGGCACATGGAATGTGCGCACGCTACTGGACAACATTACAGCAGACAGACCGGAGAGAAGAACAGGCCTTGTCGCCAGAGAGCTCGCACGCTACAACATTGACATTGCAGCCCTTAGGGAAACTCGCCTTGCTAATGAAGGACAGCTGTCTGAGTCAGGCAAAGGCTATACATTCTTCTGGAGTGGCTGCAGCAGTGATGAGCGTCGCAAATCTGGAATTGGCTTCACCATTAAGAATCATCTTGTTTGGAAACTTACCAGTCCCCTCAAGGGTGTGTATGATCGTCTCATGACAATGCAGCTTCTGCTTCCAAAAGGAAAACAAGCTACTTTGATCAGCGCATATGCTCCCACAAAGAACAGCCCAGAGGATGTGAAGGATAAATTCTACGAAGAACTAGATGCTCTGCTATCATCAGTGCACCGCACAGACAAGTTGATCCTGCTTGGCGATTTTAATGCAAGAGTCAGATGTGATGCCGCAGCCTGGGAAGGAGTCATCGGGAAAAATAGAGTGGGAAAGTGTAACAGCAATGGTCTGTTACTGCTGAAAACTTGTGCAGCACATGACCTTCTGATCACCAATATGGTCTTCCACCTCCCTACCCATAACAGGACTTCATGGATGCATCCCCATTCCAAGCACTGGCATCTGATCGACTATGTCATCGTCAAGAGAAGGGACAGACAAGATGTCAAGGTTACAAAAGCTATATGCGGCGCTGACTGTTAGACAGATCACAGGCTCATAGTATCTTCAAGCCGAAGAGACGACCACAAGGCTGTAAGGCTCTCAAAAGGATCAACGAGTCGAAGCTGAAGAACAGCCGCATCACTGAAAATCTAGAGGAAGACTTAGAGAATGAGCTTGCTGATCTTCGTATTGAGGATGACGCTGAGAAAGGCTGGGAGCGATTCCGCAACACTGTCCATACAGCTGCATTGAAGGTATTGGGGCCCTCCACACGCAGGCGGCAAGACTGGTTTGACGAAAATGATGCAGAAATCCAGGCCTTACTTGCTGAGAAGCACCACCTGCATCATGCATATCAGAATGATCCATCCTCAGCGGCAAATAAGACCGCCTTTATCAACGCTCGCAGAACAGTACAGAACCGACTGCGCAAAATGCGGGACTTGTGGCTGAGCACCAAAGCAGATGAAATACAGGCGTACGCAGACAGGAACGACTATAAGCAGCTCTATGAAGCCCTCAATACACTCTATGGTCCACAGTCTTCTGGGAGCTTTCCCTTCCTGAACCCTGATGGCACTGTGCTCCTTACAGAAAAGCAGCAGATTCTCCAGAGATGGGCTGAACATTTTGAAGCAGTTCTCAACTGCCCCTCAGTCATCAATGATGAGGCCATTGACAAGATGCCCCAAGTTGCAGTCAATGACTCCATGGATGCTTCACCATAAGAGGACGAAGTGAAGAAAGCCATCAACCAGCTGTCAAGTGTCAAAGCCCCAGGGTCAGATGCCATACCATCAGAGGTGTACAAAGTTGGTGGACCCGTGCTGCTACGGAAACTCACTGAGCTGTTTCAGTCCTTCTGGAAGCAAGGATCCATTCCACAGGAATTTAGCGACACATCCATCGTGCACCTCTATAAGAGGAAGGGCAATCGCCAGGTATGCGACAATCACCGTGAAATCTCGCTGCTCTCTACAGCGGGGAAAGTTCTTGCACGGGTTCTGTTGAACCGATTGGTCACTCACCTGGAGCAGGGCTTACTGCCAGAATCACAATGCGGCTTCCGCAAGGGACGTGGGACTATTGACATGATCTTCACTGCACGTCAGCTACAGGAGAAATGTCAAGAGCAGAATCGTGAACTCTACACAACTTTTGAGGACCTCACAAAAGCATTCAACTCTGTCAGTCACCAGGGCCTGTGGAGGATCATGCTGAAATTTGGCTGTCCAGACAGAGTCATACGAATGGTACATCAATTTCATCACGGTATGATGGCTCGTGTCCTGGATGACAGTGAAACATCTGAGGCCTTCCCAGTCACCAACGGCGTCAAACAAGGGTGTGTTTTAGCACCCACTTTGTTCAGCATGATATTCTCTGCCACTCTGACTGATGCCTCTCAACACTGCACTGAAGGAGTAGGCCTGAAGTACAGAACCGATGGGAAACTATTCAATCTGAGGCGACTGTGTGCCATCACCAAGGTGAAGGAAACTGTACTTTGAGACTTTCTCTTTGCCAATGATTGTGCTCTGAATGCTAGTACAGAGCCAGAAATGCAAGCCAGTATGGACAAGTTTTCATCTCAATGCAACAACTTCAGTCTCACCATTAACGTCAAGAAGACTGAGGTCATGCACCAGCCAGCTCCCCAAGCTCTGTACTCAGAACCATCCATCACTGTAAATGGACAGAGACTTCAGGCAGTGGACCACTTCACGTACCTGGGCAGGACCCTTTCCGGAGCAGTGTCAATCGATGATGAAGTAAACTGCCGAATTGCTAAAGCCAGCTCTGCATTTAGCCGATTGCTCTCCAATGTCTGGGAATGTTGAGGGATCAGCCTACCAACAAAGCTGAAGGTCTACCGAGCAGTGGTGCTTCCAACTCTGCTGTATGCCTGCGAGATGTGGACTGTTTATCGGAGTCATGCACGAAGGCTCAATCACTTCCACATTTCCTGTCTGTGAAAGCTTCTAAAAATCAGATGGCAGGACAAAGTGCCCGATACTGAAGTCCTTACCAGAGCCAGTCTGCCGTTAGTTCACACACTGCTGATGAGAGCCCAGACCAGATGGGCCGGACATGTCGTGAGAATGTCAGACGACCGCATTCCTAAACAACTCTTCTACGGAGAACTCACCCAGGGAAAGCGCTCCCATCGAGGACAAAAGAAGCCGTTCAAAGACATGCTGAAGACGTCTCTGAACCCTTGAGATCATCACCGCCACATGGGAAACCCTCCCACTGAACCGTCCAGCATGGCGCAGCCTCATTCACACAGGCAGTAATACCTCTGGGGCGAGGCGTACTCCTGAGGTTGAAAGAAAGTGTGAGCTGCGCAAGTCCAGAGCTGCCCGCACATCATCGACAGTGCCATCATATGTCTGGCCGACGTGTGACAGGACGTTCCACATCCAAATCGGACTGATCAGTCATCTTTGGACGCACAGAGTCCGGTCATCGAATAAATGAGTTGTTGAGGTCTTCATTGACAACGATGGACGAACATCATCATCATAGATTAATGAAGAATCTGCTTAAACTTTGTTATAGTGAAACAGAAAACAGAATTTAGTTCCAAGATAAAAATGTCGGTTTACACTTTGATTGTTCAGAACACTCATTTATTGGTATTAAATGTATGGGAAAATTCGATTAGATCTGTAATTTATTTGTGAATGTTTACATTTTAATTCTTACTAGTATTATTCAATACACTGGGTCTACAATTTTTGAGAAGTTGTCTGCTTCAGAGATAAAATGTGATATTTATTAGGTATTTTGATGTGCTGAATTCAAATATGACAATTAAAACAACTGATTGGCTACTGTTTCTAAGATATTTAAGTTTTTACATTTTATGTCTATGTATATTGTGTAGATAGTAGAGTTTTAATCATAAATTGTAAACCTAGGTCTTTTCATGTGTTTATGGTTGCTTTACATGATAATATTTCACCTGTCCTGTTTATGTAACACTTTAAAAATCAGCAAAAGGGTTATAAAAATAAAATTTATTATGAAACAAAAGACAAAAAACTATTATGTACATAGTTTAGTCCTATTCAGTGTCTCCTCGGCGCTTCTGGGCTTGTCTCTTGTATTCATTAAATGGAGCATCTCTTGTCACTGCCCAGCAATAGTCTGCAAGCACTGATGGGCTCCATTTGCCCTGATAGCCTGCCAGGAGATTCCACTGCTGTAGTCTGGAGCCCAACAGCTCTGCCTTACTCTTGGGTAGTTCCAAATCCCTGACAAGGTCATTCAGTTCACCTTGTGTTATGAGGTGTGGTTCAGAGGAGGAGGATGGGAGAAAATGTGGGTCCTGTGACATTGATGGTTCAGGACCAGAAGTTTCATCCTCTTCCTCTTCCTTGTCTGACTCAAGTGAGAATGATTCTGGTGCATCAGGAACCGGCAGTCCTTCTCCGTGGGGTACTGGGCATATAGCTGATGGAATGTTTGGATAATGCACAGTCCACTTTTTCTTCTTTGACACACCTTTCCCAACTGGAGGCACCATGCAGAAGTAACAATTGCTGGTATGATCTGTTGGCTCTCTCCAAATCATTGGCACTGCAAAAGGCATAGATTTCCTTTTCCTGTTCAACCACTGGCGAAGATTTGTTGCACAAGTGTTGCAGCTTATGTGTGGGGCCCACCTCTTGTCCTGATCTCCAATTTTGCAGCCAAAAGAAAGGTGATAGGCTTTCTTAACCATAGTGGTTAGACTGTGCTTTTGTGATGCAAAAGTCACTTCACCACAAACATAGCAGAAGTTATCTGCACTCTTCACACAAGTACGAGGCATCTCTGCTCACTTTGGCTAAACAGAAATGTGTCCCTTTGCAAAATCAAACACTGACAAATAAGAGAGCACGACACTGTACGATTTCTAGAGCTGATATAGGGCAATTTGTTCAGCAGAGTGATGTAAGCTTCATTATGATTGCATCATCCATGACTCCTAGGAATAACATGATGCAATTCATATCATGTATGACGCAATACCAGCTTCAGATTGCATCATTCATTGTTTTGCCTAAAAAGCAAGTACTGTCCAAACAAACCCAGTCATAGGTTTATTCATAGATCCAGTCAAAGATGCATTTTAGTCATTTCTGGTTTAAACTGAGATCCCTTCCCTTTATAACTCACTTATCCTCTGCCATTCCCAAGTCAAGGGTCGTATATACTGACCCAATAGCATATCTTGAGAACTAGAGCCAATCAACAATTTTAAGCATCATTTTCATTCTCAGTGACCCAGAATTAGTAAAGTTGGACTACATCTATTTCAGAAGCATTTTGGCTGTAGAGCAGTGATATCAGTCTCAGCTATGCACTTTAGCCTTTGTTTCTGATTTATAAATCATAGTTTGGATGTATTTATATTTTTAAATGAGTAAAAGGATAGTAGTAAATTACGAAATGCTAAAATGAACTACAGGGCCATTAAACCTTCCCTCTCTCACCCTCCCCCCCTAGTGTATTGTCATTCCACAAACAGCCCCATGAATGGTCCAGATGGTAGCCAAAAGGCTTCTGCGGGGTTGGGATAGAAGACAGAACATACTGTTTAGCCACTGTTGCCCTCCGTACATACCCCTGGAGAGTTTCACCTGCTTCAGCTCCTCTGTGCACATGTGACCAGAGGACCCTGAATGTTTTCTCTTAGGAGGTTTCTTCATACTTGAAAGAAAGATATGCCACACTTTTCATTAACTCTTAATGGAAAGACCACTGCTAAATTCTCCCCACAGAAATAAGCCGGAAACATAACTCAATAGGACCTTCATATAAATATACGGGGGAAGAGTTTGGCTTATAACCATAAAGAATAAGTCCAAAAATATTCTCTTTAGGACAGTGAAGCTTTTGTCCTGCTCTCTTTTTTGGTCCATGCGTCTTTCAGGAATCCCAAAGAACTAATGGACTGATGAATGCCTTTGACGTTCCTATCCAAGGTAAGGCTCCCTCTCTTGATTGCACTCCTGCTTAGTAATGTGCAATTTCAGTGATAGAAGAATTTCCCCATTATACTATACCCAAGTCATTTGGACATATACACAAAACACTCATTCTAGCTCTAATGTAGGGGTATTTTCAAGATAATGGTTGAGTAAAGTAATTCTCTTTATTCAGATCTTGCTCATATGATAATTGTCACATTAGAAAAATCCAGATGTGGAATTTGACAAAAACTTTCTCTGCGCAATAAAGAAGCTCTGTGCCCAAAGATGACATTGATTTTTTGCAAAAGAATAGGTGATTCCTTGAACAACGCTAACTTGGCATCAAGATACAAAGATATTAAGATAATATATACAAGCACTAGACTATTGTAACAAATAGGGAAGGTCTTAACAAAAGGGATACATTCTCAATCTTACTTTTTCTGCTCAATGCATCAGCTTTCTCTCTGCCTTTTATGGTAAATTTTAATCAGAATTATATCATATACCCTGTTACGTACCTGGATGCTCTGCAAGGACGAGGCCCACACACAGGTGAGTTAATTGGCTTTAATGAAGGCTAAGTGACACACCCGCAATGGGGACTCCACACGTTGCTGCCACTGGCTTGGGGAGTCCAACGACCGAAAAGCTCGGCCAGGTGCAAAATCCACTGCGCAATCCATGGCCCACAGCAATTATAGCATCATGCTAATATCATGCAAAGCAGCACATACATATGCAATGGGGGACTTTCCAACAGCAATGGCCGCCTCCCCTGGCCTTTGGCCAGGGATTTTCTGCAGTTCCCCAAAACACCGGGGCTTCCCACACAGGGCAGTTCTAACCGGTTATAAGCAGCAGCTGCTAGCATACTGTGTCCGCTAATAACCTCTCCTTGAGAAAGCGCAGGCACTATCTAGACGTAACAATATCTTCCGAGGTCCCCTACATACCCTTAGCCAAAGTTATTTTACACATTACATTCATCTTCAGATAGCGGTCAGCTTGATCAGTGAAAACTCTTGTAATTGGGAACCTGGTGAACTTTTTAGGATAGAAAGCAAATGGTCATAATGCATATTATTCCTCATTATAGGTTCTCTGTAGGAGGTAGCTGACAGACTCTTGCTACTCTCACCAACTTTAATATCTAAAAAAGCCCACAATATCTTTTGTCAGCTAACATTGGGATTTTCAAAGAGAGTTGGCATCTGAATCTCTTTGAAATTCAGTTCTCTTAGGCACCTTTGAAAATCCCAGTCTAAGTATATAGAGCCAATGGGTGCTGTGTTTAGTACTTGAGTTTTGAAATAACACCCTTCTAAAAAAAAGGAACACAGATGGGCAAACAACTAAATGTAATGATAAAACTAGGCATGCACCTGAGAAAGGTTTTAGGATTGGCATGGTCCATGGGCAGAAAGTTTACAATCTAAGATCCCAAGTCAGGCAGCTACTTAAGCACATAATTAATTTTAAGCTTGAGGCAATGTGATTTAAGTACATGCTCAAATGCTTTGCTGAATCAGGACCAAAGGTCTCTATCCTCTAATTAGATTGGTACAAGTGGCTCTTAGTGCCCATGTGGCGCCTCAGTGACTTCACTGAGACTCTTCACAGGGACCAGGATCTCCCCAAAAAGGTAAACTTACAGTAGACTCCACTTAATAGCAACCCCTGTGTTGTGGCTTGGTGTGGTCCCTCCCTGTCTGCGTCAGAGGGAGGCCACTCCACCTCATTACACTACCTAATGACTGAGAGCCAATCAACAGCATTGTAAGTCAGTACTGAGTCTGCAGTCAGTCCTCTGGCTGGGGCCAAGCAATACCAAGCGGTCAGGCTCAATCCCACTGGCAGGGGGCAGAGAAAAAACAGCCTGTTAATAGGAACATTTTGCCAGGAACCAGTCCTGTCCCATTGACTTTAATGTTAATGCGATTTGGATATTGGCAATGGCATGCTGCTTGTCAACAATTCTTTTTTGTTGGTGGGGGAGAAAGTCCCCAAGTGCAGGCAAGTTTGCAGGGCTGCAGCCAGGGAAGGAAGTGATGAGATATGCCCCAGCCAACCTGCAGCTGGTGCTCAGCATGTCCCACTGTTTTCTGCTGGGGCCGCATCCTCACAAACCTGCCTGCACACATAAGACAAGGGACTGCTGGCTGGTATGGGAGGGGGGGATATGGGTAAGGCCATAAGTAGGAGGTGGGGGCACTGCTGCCTAGATGCCAGAGCTGCACAGTACTTCTCCGGGCTGTGCCCTGCTGGGGCACTGCACACAGGGTAGGAAGTGCTGGGGTGTTTTGAACCCCAACCCTCTGGAGAGTGCAAGAAAAGCTACCCCAGCACTCCCAGCACCCACTCTCTCCATAGGAAGTCCCAGCACCTGGGCTGCAGCTCTCCTCCTCACTGCATCCCTGCCCACACACAGGTTTGCAAGGCTGCAGCCAGGGAACGTTCATTCCAGTGCTTCCTTCCCTGGCTGCAGCCTTGCAAACCTGCCTTCTGCTTATTAACAGTTGCCAGATAATGGCCAGTTTTTGCTGTCAACAAAGGGGTTGTTAATAAGCGGCATTTACTGTAGCCAATCAGGGCCTAAATTACACAGGAAGAAACAGGGGAAGGAATAACGTAGATCAAAAATAGTAAGTCACATGAATCATATAAGTGCTGATATTTTTCCCATAGAGACTGAGAGCAATAGTGGAGGAGTGACAGTCCATGCCGGAAAGAAAGCCAAAAGAAGTCGACAAGAAGGAGGAAAGCGAGGATGCCTGGCACAGGAAGGGGAATGTCCTTCCAGGCATAGGGAGTAGTGTGACAAGAGGTAGAAAGGTGAAAGCATGAGCAGACCGAGGGAACAAGATGAGAACAAGACAGAGCATGAGGCAAGAAATGTCAGGAAATGAGAATATCAGGCAGGGCAGTGAGGACCAGTAATTTGAACTCTACATGGAAAGCAGCAGAAGCCAGTGAATAGGTTAGAGAGGGGCCAGGGGAGAGAAAAATTATTTTAGCTGCTGTGCTTTGGGTAGGTAAGACAGGAGAGTCATGGAGGCTGGAACAAGCAACAACAAATTGATACTAAGTGCAGAGACTTGACATAAATCTTCCCTAAGTACCCATAAAAAGTTGGTATATGCAGGGCCAACTCAGACACCTTCTTAATTATTCTTCAAGCCATCTTGAAATCTGAAGTGTTTTTACATGGAATAAATTAAGTCAGTAAAACTCAGAAGTTAGACAATCCATGTTTTCCTTGCTTACAAATGAACAGCAAAAATACTATGCACAGCATGAATCCCAACAGCCCGGTATCATCTAAGGAAAGCAGGATTTGGTTTTACTCATGCAAGTAATCCCAAAAGGGATTCTCCACTAAATCACTTCTGGAAGTGAACTGCTGGCTTGGTAAGTAGTATAGGGCAGAGGTTTTGATTCTGTGTGGATCACTGATCCACCTTCTGTGGTCCATCTTTGGGGAGTGATGGCTGCACAGTATGAATGGCCTCCACCTCAATAGAAGGGGAACCAATCTGCTTGGACACAGGCTGACTAGAGTAGTCAGGAGACCATTAAACAAATAGCATAAAGGGAGGGTAAAAAGAGGGAATATATGAGCATTCATTTAGCACAAAACTGAGATGGTGAAAAAAATTAATCAAGGAACCAAAGGACATGAAGACAAGAAATTCTTTAATTCCCTATACATCAATGCTAGAAGCCTGGGTAACAAACAAAAGGAATGAGTATTGCCCATTTATGAGTACAAAATCAATCTAGTTGGTTATTACTGAAAACCAGTGAGATGAGCTACATGATTTGAATGTTAAAATCAACAGCCATAATCTATGCATTAAGGATTGAGTGGGCATGAGGGGTGGGGGAGTGGCACTCCATGTCAAAAACATCATTAATAGTTTCAGAGTCACTGATAACTTGGAAGAAAACAATCTTGCATGCTTATGGATCAATGTCCTAACAAAGAAGGCACAAGATGGGGTACTAGTTGATGTCCGCTACAGACCATCAAATCACACATTAGGGAATAGGATGAGCAGTTCCTTACACTATCTACGATGTATAGGAGGGGGAAGTTCTGTGATTATGGAAGACTGAGTGATGTATGCTGCAGGTCTCATGCTGTCGGTATTAAAACATGCTTGGAATTTCTAAATATTATAGATGAGCATTTCCTAACTCAAAAAGTGTTGCATCCAACATGAATGGATTCTATATTAGAGTTTGGTTTGACGGATGAAGAGGTCACAAAACTACAAATTAATGGTAGTGTAACCCTTCTGCCCCTCTGAGTTGGCAGCAACAAGGGCCGGGTTCAGTATCCAGGGGTTCCGTTTCAGTAACACAATGCATAACCGGCTCGAGCCCCCACCCAGTGACCTGGGACACTCACATACCATACCCCCCTGGGTGCCTCTAGGAGGCAATACTTCCCCTCTCGCAAGCACGGAGTCTGAGTGTAGCAAAATCTTTTTAATAAAGGAAGGAATCAATGCGGCATCCCATTGGAGAAACACCACAAACAGGGTTATAACACAAACCATAAACAAAAACCCACTTCCAAGTACGTTTGGCACTGTCCTTTTTCCCCTTAGGGTTTTAAGTCCAATCACCCCAAAGTCCAACAACCCAAAAGTCTCTGGTCAATGCCACTCCAGAGTTCGAGAGTTTATCTGTAGAGGTCCCTCCCCCCAGCCTGGGTAGAAAGGGGCACCTTACGTGGTTCGGGGCCAACTGCCCTGCCTCTCCATGGGTTCTGCTTCTGCCTTCTCCACAAACTGCTCCGCTTTACCAGCTGCTCCACTCTGCTCCTCCAGCCGTCCTCAGAAACTGCTCCGCTCCACCAGCTGCTCTGCTCCATGAGCTGCTCTGCAAACTGCTCGGCTCCGCTCGCTCTGTGGGCCGCTCCACCCGTCCCACAGCTACTCCGCTCTGCCAGCCGCTCTGCTGCCACCAGCTGTCCCGTGATCCGCTCCAGCCGTCCCCACAACTGCTCCACTCCACCAGCTGCTCTGTTCCACAGTATAACTTCAGGCTCCCCCACTAGTTAGCACAGTACTCAGTGCTCTCAGCTCAGTTATTTCAGCTCTTTGGTGATTTCAACTCTTAGTGATCTCAGCTCTTAGTGGGGGAGCCCCAGTGCTAGTGCACCATTAGCCCAAAGTGAGCTCAGCTCAGTAACCAGTATTTAGATTCTTGAGGGAATAAAAAAAAATCAACTCTGACATTCCACAGTGGAGAGAGGAGGGGGTGGAACTGGTGCTTCTGGCTCCACAAGGAGACTGCACCACCAGGAACAGATACCTGTCCCCAGCCTCTCTCAATTCACTGGGTTTTGGAACCCTTGTCCCTTGTCTAGCAAGTACCACCCAACTGAGGGTGAGTCATTTGTCACCAAGCAGTCCCACAGCTCAGCAGTCTGGGATAGGGTAGGCGTGCCTATGCAAATACACTCTCTGAAATTCTTTCCACCAGATGTCAGGGTAGAGCTTATCCTGACTCTGCTTACATCAGCTTAGGTACAAGTGATCGTGACTTGATCACATTTATAATCTGCAAACACAATGAAGTCCCAACCAGTAAAATATATACACACAACCCTGGTGCTTTAAAAGGGCCAATTTCACAAACCTGAAAACAATTATGAGCCAGATCAGCTAAGAGGAAGAATTTGGCTTAACAGAGAAATCTTTGGTGAACTTAAACACAAAAAGGAAGCTTACAAGTGAGGCCAACTTTGTTCAATATCTTCATTAATGATCTAGATGATGGTGTGGACTGCACCCTCAGCAAGTCTGCAGGTGACACTAAACTAGGAGAAGTGCTAAATACACTGGAGGGTAGGAGTCGGGTCCAAAGTGATCTAGACAAATTGGAGGATCAGGCTAAAAGAAATCTGATGAGGTTCAACAAGGACAAGTGCAGAGTCCTGCAGTTAGGATGGAAGAATCCTATGCACTGCTATAGGCTGGGGATCGACTAGCTAAGCAACAGTTCTGCAGAAAAGGACTTGGGGATTACAGTGGATGAGAAGCTGGATATGATTCAACAGTGTGCCCTTGTTGCCAAGAAGGCTAACGGCATATTGGGCTGCATTAGTAGGAGTATTGCCAGTAGTATTGCCCCTCTATTCAGCACTGGTGAGGCCACATCTGGAGTATTGTGTCCAGTTTTGGACCCCCCACTACAGAAAGGATGTGGACAAATTGGAGAGCATCCAGTGGAGGGCAACAAAGATGATTAGGAGGCTGGGGCACATGACTTATGAGGAGAAACTGATGGAACTAGGCTTATTTAGTCTTCAGAGGAGAAGAGTGGGGGGATTTGATTGCAGCCTTCAACTACGTGAAGCGGGGTTCAAAAGAGGATGGAGCTAAGCTGTTCTCAGTAGCAACAGATGACAGAACAAGGAGCAATGGTTTCAAGTTGCAGCATGTGAGGTCTAGGTTGGATATTAGGAAAAACTATTTCATTAGGAGGGTGGTGAAGCACTGGAATGTGTTACTAGGGAGCTGGTGGAATCTCCATCCTTAGAAGTTTTTAAGGTCCGGCTTGACAAAGCCCTGGCTGGCATGATTTAGTTGGGGTTGTCCTGCTTTAAGCAGGGGGTTAGACTAGATGACCTCCGGAGGTCTCTTCCAACCCTAATCTTCTATGATTTCATCAGAAAAAATGTTAATGATAATTGTGAACTGTTAAGAACACTTTAACAGATGACTAAAACCCACAATCAAGGAAGAAGACCATACTAGTTTAAAGAAAAACGACCTGGTTTACAGTGGAAGTGCAGGCAGCAATACAAAAATAAAAATTAATATTAATAATAAATGCAAGAAAAGGGAAGTTGATAGTAATGAATATAAATCAGAAGTTAAAATCTAATCTACTGGAACAGTTTACTGAGGTTTGTGGTGGATTCTCCATCACTAGCCATTTTTAAATCGAATTTGGACATTTTTCTAAAAGATATACCATAGGAATTTGTGACATTCTGTACCCCGACGCAACACCCTGGCACCCCTATGTTTACCATGGTGATATAATTATTATATGTTTTGTGAAAAGTATGCCGTGTAAGGTATAACTTTAAAAGTCCTGATCTGTTGAACATTAATATCATGTTGGATTGTATGTGCCGTCACTGTAACCAAAGCTATGACTATTGACTATGTACCAGTATTTCAAATGTGTTTGCTTCTGCGGTGACACCCACAAGGTCATGTACATCCAGTCTAGCCAGCACACTGTGGATGAACCATTCAAGGTTATGGCCCATTAAGAAATACAATAGGCCTTAGAAGAAGCTTAGCCCCACCTGGTGGGCTTTCCTCTGGATGCTTCAGCCAGTATATGAATAATGGCTGCTATGACTCATCGAAGCATGCAAGGGCACTGACTAGATCTTGAGATACTGGACTTCATCTTGTGCCTGTACTTTTCCACAAACTGTGCTGGGGACTTTGCTTGGAACAATAAAGTTCCCTCCACATGGAAGAAACTATAAAAGGGGGACATGACATCATCACTTGGCCTCACTCCCCCTACAACTCAACATCTGGAAACACCTGAGGAACAAAGACTGAACCAGTGAGTTGGTCCCAGGCTGAAGGGAATTCTAGCCTGTGTATGGAAGATTGGTGGACTGTTTGCACCATCAGGATGAGACACTGTATGATTCAAATCCTGTGTAGTGTATAGAATTTAAATTGTGATTTTACTGCTTAGGTAACCAACTTTGTTCTGTACACTATTACTTATAATCACTTAAAAATCTATCTTTCTGTAGTTAATACATCTGTTTTATATTTTTTATCTAAAACAGTGCATTGTTTGAAGTGCAAAGGGAAATCTGCTCAGGAACAGGGGCTGGTGCATTGTCCTCCCCACACTGAGGGAGGAGTGGACTGGGTAATAATTTACATTGGTCAGGCTTCTGACTAGGGCAAAATGGCACAGTTCTGGGGTCCTAAGATGGAGAGCTGGGAGGGAACTCTCGATTGTTGGCTTATGAGGGGCTGGCGAAAGCACTCATGTAACTGCAGCTGAGTGTGTCCCAACTTGTGTATGGCTGTGTAAGGACAAGACCTGGAGAGGACTGCAGCTTGTCACAGCCTCACAATGTGAGAGGGGGCCCAGACAGGTACGCCAGAGGGCTCAGCAGTACTCCAGTTGCAGGATGCACCTAGGGAAGCCCCTCACAGAATTATTTCGGGGACTTTCCATGCACTGTGTTATATAGGAAGTGAGACTAGATGGTCACAATGGTCCTTTCTGGCTTTCAGATCTATGGACCTATGAGCTTCTCCAATTTAACTGGGAAAACCAGCAGTATAAAGAACAGGGTTGTTCAACTTAATGTAGATACTTTCATTTTGACACAATGTACATCTTTTCATCTGTTTTGCTTTTTCTTTTTTTCTTTTTCACAGCAAATGACATTTCACAGAATGAGAAGCCTGATTAAATCACCAAGGCATTTTGTGTAAAAGCTCAGATGTTATCTAGGAGACAAGGAAAAGCACACACGTGGTACAAGCTCCTACAACCTTTATTGCATTAATTCTAAAGTTTAGAATATTTGCTATTTGGACAAATAGGCCTGAGGAACAGTGAGGGTTTTTCTGGTTCCATTTTGTGCTTTTACCTGTTTCATCTTTACACATATGCTTCTACGCTACCAGAACAAGGACCCAACATGAAAAGAGAACTAGGAACACTAACTCCCATTCAATAAGAAGTCACCTTTTACTTCAGAGGGGAACTAATGTCCTATATTATCTAGCTAAACATTGTCCAGGTTAAAGTGATCCTCAACTGAGGAATTTTTTTAAAGCCATATATCGAAAGTTTAACCTTTGTAATGCAATAGTGCTCTTGCATACATGTAACCCTTCTGCCAGGTATCATTAGCAGTAAAGGCCAGTTTCAAATGATGTCCAAAATAAATAAAATCCATAGATTCCAAGGCCAGAAGGAACCATTGTGACCATCTGGCATTCAGGATAACACAGGCCATAGAACTGGCTTCAGTCCCCATCTCAGACCTTATGTACTCTCTGGTTTTAAGAACCCTAAATCCCCTGGTCATCTTCATTAGTGGTTCTTCCCTGCCAACAAACAGTCTGGAATCCTTGGGAACAGGAAACCAGAAATAGCATGGGAGGGGGTTGGTGTTTTTTTTTTAAACTGGGAGGGGCAAAGATAAGCATTTATTTACATAGTAAAATGATATTGTTAAAACCCAAACAGCACAAGTGGTATGGTGACTGCACAGTTCCAGTTATTAATTGCCTGGCTTGTTGGGGCCCAGAACTGTAATATTTAAGAATACCTAGCTTTTATATAGTGTTTTTCACCAATAGGTCTCAAAGCACTTAAGGAGGTTGGTATCATGATCTCCATTTTACAGATGGGGCAACTGCGGCACGGAGCAGATGAAATGATTTCCTCAGGGTCAGCATTGACAGAGCCAGGAATAGTATCCCAGTCTCCTGAGTCCAAGCCCACTGCTTTGTCTATGAGGCCATACTGTCTCTCAAAACAGTCCCCAGCCCTCCTAAGCCTCATTCACAAAGTCAATTAGATTCAATGGCAGGCAAGAGACTGCCAGGAGATAGCGCTCCTCAGCCTCTTCCTGTGAAGTTCACACCACGAGATCCCATTCTGTTCTGCAACTTTCCAGGGCTGGTCCACAAAATCAGTGGTACCAGACTTGTTACTGCCAGATTCTCATCCAAAGACGTCAAAGCCACTAACTAGCTAGTGCCTCATCCAGTTCCAGTGTCAGATCCACGGCTACTAGACCCAGTTCCACAAATTCAGCTCCAAACAGGGTCCAGAATCTCTGGGCAGGGAAGCCAGAGCAAAGCAAAGCCTCCAGACAGAGTCATGCTCTCAGACACTCTGTGCTCTGATTGATTTTGGGCTCATTACCCAATAAGAGTCTACTCCCTGTCAGTTGAGCATGTGACGCTCTTTTCCCAGGCTGAATCTTTCATAAATACATTTATATGCATCATTTAATATTTCTAGAAAAAGAGCACAAACTCCAAAAAATACAATATAAAATGCTGTATAGAATGGCATCGGGGTGAAATATATGTAAATTAAGCCTGCAAGACTTAGCTCCCTCCCCCTTTCATATATGAGGGAACAGAGACTTTGATTCCTCTTTAAATATATAACAGTGTTCAAAAAAGAACTAGATAAGTTCATGGAGGATAGGTCCAACAGTGGCTATTAGCCAGAATGGACAAGGATGGTGTCCCTAGCCTCTGTTTGCCAGAAGCTGGGAATGGTCGACCCTTGATGATTATCTGTTCTGTTCATTCCCTCTGGGGCACCTGTCACTGACCACTGTCAAAAGACAGAGTACTGGGCTAGATGGACATTTGGCCTGACCCAGTATGGACATTCTTATGTTCAAGCCTTCTAGCTCTTTATATATATTAGACATTACAGGCCAGGTTCTACCCATATGTTGAGTGGGATCTTTTTCCTTGAGGTGGCTTATTGATTTCAATGAGATAGTTCAGAGTAAAATAAGAAGGGTGACACAATCTAGATTTATGTAAAGCTGAATCTGACTGCAGGTACCCAGTATAATCACACATCAAATTTGTCCTCCCTAAAATTATTTTGCATACTCAAAGGGGAAATGATAGTAGGGAGAGTTGTTTCTCTCATACTCCTGTCATCGTTAAAAAGAGGCAACAAAGATCTCAGAGATCTCAGGTACTATTGCAAAATGATACCTGCAGTAAAGAACCCAGCCACCAGCCTCATGGCTGCAATTAACAAGAGAGAGGGAACCTCTCATTTGGCCTGGCATTCAATGCCCCTTTCCATGAAAATGAGCAAGGTCACTGATTTGAACTATCTGGTTTTAAAACTCACTGGCAGTGGCACCATGTTTCTGCTGAGCCAACATCAGCTTCTATGGAAACGGAGAGAGAAACTGCAGCTAGCACTGGCATAGGGGCTGGAACTCTGATCAGCTTCAGCTCCAGCTATCAGCTAAGAGCTGAATATGCCATTTAGCAGCTAATACCACTAGATTTTAGAATCGAGCAGGAACTGGATGTCTGTAGTACTTTACTTTTTTAAAGTTTGTCGTTATGCTTCTCATATAATTCATCTGAATTTCCTATAACAAATGCACATTTGAAACAAAGAAACACCACACAGTCATGTGCTTAAACCTCAGATACCCTACACTGCTTGGGGGAAGAGGTGTGGCTGAAATCTGACAGGGGAAAATGGTCAGAGTGGAGCTCTGTTAAGATGAATTACCAGGCAAGGCTGCAGAACACAGGCACTGGGAGATATGAGCAGAACTTTCTATTCCATTCTTTGCATCATTTCCTTCTTGTCTAAGAAAAAGTACAACAGGTTTTGTTTGTCTGGAGACTGGGCCCTGTAGGAGTAAATGGAGAGATGTTTATCTTCTATTTACTATTAAGACAGGCTGAGAGCACTCTTTCTTTCTGACAGCTAGAACACACTTGAGGCAGTTACTGTTAGATTGTTGTAATATCCAATGTGCTAAACGCTTTCCAAACACAGATGAAGGCCGATTCCCTGTCCCATAAAGAATACAATGTATCCAGCATGGGCCCACTGAGACAATGGTAAAAAAACTCACTAACTTCAGAGATAAGAGCTGAGCCCTCTATCCTGCCTATGTAAAAGTCCCTGCTATTGGATGAAAGAGATGATCACTCAGTAAAAGCTTTGATTGAATCCACTGACTGTTGACTGCAGAGGGTAACACAATTACCATGCTGTATGAATCTGCTACCGTGCAACTCTCTGGAACCTGCAAAAAATGTCAGTCAGAGTTTAAGGCTGGAAGGGAGCATGAGATCATACAGTGGGCTTGATTCAGCCTTGCGCTGTGGCTTATTTATACTGGCTTTTCTGTTGAAAATAACCTGTCAAACTAGCAGATCCAGCTCCAGGGAATTCCCTGGAGGGTGCAGAGCTGACATAATGACTTCAGCACTCCCTGTAGCAACCCATGGCGGGTGGGTTGTGGCTGAGGTATTCCTGGCTTCTGTAACAGCCCTTTGGAATCTGGGTAGATAGGTCAGCCCGGAGCATGCTCTGATTTGCACTGGAGTCTAGACTGGCCCTGGGCCAGCCAAGAACAGAGGAAGAATGAAGATAGCAAAAAGCCGGCTTTGCTCTCTTCTCCATGGATCCTGCACTAAACTCAGCTAAGGTGCTCTGACAAATGAGGTCCATTGAGCACAAGGTGGGTATAACATGCTGCCAAAATGACATGGGATCATTTTTCACGCCCTTTGTTCAGTTATAAGTGACCACACTAGGTGCAAGACCTGTGAAACGTGACCCTGCATTGAAGCACTATCATAGTGGCGGGGAAGTGTATGCTAGAGATTGCACAGACCGTTCAGAAGCTGTTCGTCCCTGCACATTAAGGTAAATTATTGTTGTTTGGAAAAGACACTTTCACAGTTAGGGCAATTATTTGTGTCATTTAAAAGCCACTTTAAAGTAAGGTTAATTTTACAGAACTGTTGTGCATGTGCCAGGGCTGCACTGACCTGATTATACCGCAAATAGCCTCTCTGTTCTCTGATTCCACCAACGTAAAAAGTTCTCAAGTGGGATTTAACTTGGAAAGTTTAGAGCTACTGGAGTCTGTAGCACCCACGTGCAAGCAAACCTTCACCCAATCTGCAGCGTATGGACAGAAGCCTCACTTCACCATCAGAAGAGCTATTCCAGGCAATCAGATACCTGAGTACAACAGTTTAAGAGGACACAGCCTAACTTACTTCTACATTTTATTGATCTGCTGCCTTAAGTTGAAAAAAAAGCAAGGCCAATTAAGGCTGCTCTGAAAGAAGTGTACAACTTGCCTTGCTTACATTTTTAATTAGTTTAATTTTAAAGTCTCAATGAGTTACGATTCATTCTGTCAGTAATCCCTATCTTAAAGAGATCGGGACCAGGCCTGCCTTAAGGAGCTTGCTGCATGATATGTGATTGACAGAGTAGACTGATTAAACTCTGGAGTTAAATTAAACTTTGAGAGATCAATTTTCTCATTTAAAGTTACAGCGCCACAGAAGTTCTGATTTAAGATAACTAAAATAGGGAAGTCCAAGGAATAGGTCATCATACTGTCCTTGTGCTAACAAGGTATTTATTTTCTTTGTTAGCCAAAAAAGAAACAAACAAGAGCATGTGACACTTTTTCAAGGTGTCCAGAACCATGGGTCATCGTTTTAACTCTGTGCCTCAGTGAGAGAGACTTGCTGACGGTAAATTGACATGCAAAGTCACTTAGCCACCCAAACAAGCTCCCTGAAACTCTGCCAGCCCTTGCTTTGCCTGGCAGGTTAACCCTGGGTGCACCTCAGTTCCTGACTCCCCAGAAGCCTCCCCCTGAAGTTTCTAGCCCAGGGGCAGGGCCGGCTCCAGGCACCAGTGGTGGAAGCACGTGCCTGGGGGCAGCACATGCTACGGAGCGGCATTCTGTCCATTCTTGGGGCAGCACAGTCCGGGTTGGTTTTTTTTGTTTGTTTGTTTGTTTTTTTTTTTTGCTTCGGCAGTTCAGGAGGCCTTTTTTTTTTTTTTTTTTTCTTGGGGTGGCAAAAATGGTAGAGCTGGCCCTGCCCAGGGGTGGGCAAAGAACAGCCCATTGGCTGCTTCCGGCCCACCAGGCATTTTAATCTCACCCTTGCACTCCCACTGGGGAGCGAGGTCTAGGGCTTGCCCAGCTTTGGCGTTCCAGACAGGGAGCAGGGTCGGGGGCTGCTCTGCAAAGCTCCCAGAAGCAGCAGCATGTCCCCACTCCAGCTCCTATGCATAGGGAAAGCCACGGGGTTCCGCTCCGCACGCTGCCCCTGCCCCAAGCACCGCCCCCAGCCCAAGCGCTACCCTCGCCCCAAGTGCCGCCCCCGGAGTGACAATGGAAGCTGCAGAGGAAGTTCCTACAGATGGGGGAATATACCACTGCTTCCAGGAGTCGCTTGAGACAAGCACCACGCCGAGCCTGCACCCCTGAGCCACCCCCCACCACCAGCCTGCACCTCACCCCTCTGCCCCATCCCTGATCCTCCTCCTGTCCTCCAAACCCCTCAGACCCAGCCTGGAGCACCCTCCTACACCCCAAACCCCTGATCCCTAGCCCCACCCCAGAGCCTGCACACCCAGCCAGAACCTTCACTCCCCCCCACACCCCAACTTCATGAGCACTCATGGCCCGCCATACAATTTCTATACCAGATGTGGCCCTTGGGCCAAAAAGTTTGCCCACCTCTGGTCTAGCCCTATCATTGGACACACACAGTAGTTATCAGGTAAGCCACCCCAAAGAGACAGTACACCTGGCTGGAAGATTACAACTGAGGATCAGGTCTTTTATAGCAACACAACACTGGAAACTATTCGTAGTGAAAACAAATATAAGTTTGTTAACGGAGATTCACAGATTCAAGTGAGTATTGAGTAAGAATCATGGAAACAGAAATAGTTACAAACAAAACAAAAGTATAACACTTTCTAGAGATTAAAACTTACTTTAACAAGCTACAACCCTTGTTTAAAGAAGTTTTTCACTCGCAAAGTGTTTCTGCACAGCTTGCTGGTTTTCAGTCAAAGTAGGATCTAAGACAATCACAAATCACCCCATCTGCCAAGGGTGTTCCTCAGTTAAATGGATAACAGTGTGTTGTCCTTGCATCCCTTGTCATAGTGCAGTAGACATTTGAAATGTATTTCTGTTTGTTCTCCAGTGTGCTGGGGCCATATTGAGTTCATCGCTCATTCCCCCATCTCCCCTATCAACCTGTTTTTTCTGTTGACTTTACATGTAAGTGTAGCTCCCACAGTTTTTGTCTCACAATACTTAATTCACAGATGATGGAGAGAGAACTACCTTCCCTCCGGTCTAGAATAAAGCCTGTTTCTCCCTGTATTTGGTTACAGACTTTAAAGCCTAATGCACGTACACATAATGCCTTATATAGTGTTAATACATACACTTCACATTGATGTTAATGACTTGTGTGTCACTGGCTTTCATTTGATACCTCACATGACATCCTTTATAGATAAATACTAAAGCAGCAATGTGTTAGGTGTAGTGAGTCTGTCAGGCCTGATAGGAGTTGTTGACAGAACAGTGAGCCTGGACATTTAATTAATCGACTATAATAATGTCCACACAGCAACAATGAGAAAGCAGAAGGATAATACAAACTCAGTCTACTACAAGTATTAAATAATCAGTGCTAATAAATTAACTCAGACAAACAATAAGTCAAAGCAGAGAAAAACCTTTTTTCATCCCCACTCTCTTCAAGAACCCACTCTGAACTAGAGAGGGATGAAGTTTTTCTCCTCTCAGAGAAATTTTCCCTTCAGAAAATGTCATTTCATTGAATTAAAAAATTTTTGTGGGAAAATGTCCAGTTCAATGCCAGTTTTCAATTTTTCCAAAAAAATTACATCCCCTCTATGTAATTCAAGAGTGGCTGGGCATAGTACTCTGGTACTTGTCTGGGGGTGACTTGCATGTGAGAGGCTGGAGTGAGTGGGCAGAGTGGCAGCTCACATAGTAAAACAAGGCACAGTGCACACGAAACCAGATAGTTCAGGGGGCACAGCTATCCAGCAGTCCAGATTGTATCTTGGGGAATGTCATACACATGCAGCAGGACCATGGCAAGGTTCCCCTTTTCCCCATAAAACCCTTGGAGACAGTGCCAGGCACCACCAGCTCAATCACCCCTTCACTCACAGGGGTCATCACAGGGGTCAACTCTCATGAACCTGGAAGGGGGAGGGGAAGAGAGAAAGCATACTAAGCTTGCCCTTGTTTCCCAACACCATACCTGGCAGTCCCTCCCCACCTCTGAGATAACAACCTTTCCCCACTGCTACTAATGTAGTTGGTCCCATAGCTCAAGTCAGAGCAGTCCAACGGTTCAGAATTAAAAAAAGCCCTGCTGATTATGGCAGATGAGGCAATTGGTAGTGCAACATACCACTGAATTTGCTTTTACAAACAAATTCAGAAATTGCCTATAAAAGAAATATTAAAATGACGTTATTTAGGCTGGTAAGTCAAGCACTTGAAAGTTAGGAAATGCCAGAACTAAGGTTGTTTATGCAGCCTTAATGGAGACCCTCGTGTATATGCACTCTGATAGTGTATTTAATTACATGATCCCATTCCCCTACCCTCCCCATAGGACTCCTGCCTCGTTCAGTAAACAGGATGAATGTGTGCTGGATGAGGGCTAGTTTGTTTGAGGGTGAGGGTTGATAATTTTCTGCTATAGGGTGATGTTTGGTTGGTTGAAGCTGTATTGCTAGATCTATTATTTGTATTGACTGTATTTCTAAAAGACCTGCCAGAGACACAGAGCATGGGAAAAGCTTTTCTCCTCTATCAAAACAAATGAAATATACGAATTATTCCAATTTAAGTTCCATTCAGACAGACATATGCTTCCTAAAGGAACATGTCCAGTACAGACCAGGGCCTGGTCTACACTGGGGGGGGGGGGCGGGGAATCGATCTAAGATACACAACTTCAGCTACAAGAATAGCATAGTTGAAGTCGACATATCTTAGATCGACTTACCTCCCATCCTCACAACGCGGGATCGACAGCCGCAGCGTCCCTGTCAACTCTGCTTCCACTTCTCACCCTGGTGGAGTCCTGGAGTCAACGGGAGCACGTTCAGGGATCAATTTATCGCATTTAGATGAGACACGATAAATCGATCCTCGATAGATCGATCGCTACCGTTCTCCTGTCAGCATAATAAATCCACCTCCACGAGGGGTGGTAGTTATGTTGGAAGGAAAAGCTCTCCTAATGACATAGCACTGTCCACACTGACACTTAGGTCAGTGTAACTTAGGTCACTTGGGGGGTGGCTTGTTCACACCTGTGAGTGACATGTGTTATACTGAATAAGTATAGACCTGGCCTAAGACAAGACCACTTTACCCAAATTACTCTGGATTACAATGGGACTGCTCACATGAAGTGTGTGCAGGATCAGGGCCTAACAGACAAAAGTAATGGGTGGGAGATAGAGATATAACATACAGGCAGAAGGATGAGAACCATATCTGGTTAGTTTGCCATTTCGTTTCCACTTCCTCCCTCTTTTTAAGTTTTTCTTGCCTGTTTTCAGTATTTTATCCCTTTTTTAAAAAAATGGAAAATATTTCCCCAACCACTACAAATCCACCAATTGATTTATACCCACTATCATGTTTTTATTTTGTTTTCCTTTTAATTCTTATAATAAAATTAAATGCTAAATTTCCCTTACAGCTCTTTTAGGAAGACAGTAACTAAGATCTACTATATAAAATTAAAATAGAATTATCCAATGTTTTGAAGTTCACAATGAATTTTCATCACTACTTGTTGTTTGTGTCTTTAAAAACTTGGTTATGTAAATAGCTTTGCTATTTAGGGATTCAGTTTCAGGTGATATTCTGACTATGAAGCTTTACTTGTGTGTGATAGCTAAGGATGTACTGAGACAATAGTAAATCTTATTATAGGCTTGTGGTGTCTCAGTATTGGAATTTTGTTTATTTAAAGCTTACAAAGTTTATGAGTAAACATTTGATTATGAAAGAATAGGATTTTAGGAAGAGATTATAGTTTTAGGAAGTTTTTTCTATTTGAAGGAAAGGTAAAAAAAAACAAATATAAAAAGATAATGTAAGCTTAATTTTAGCCAAAAGTTTTAAGGATATGTTCTACATTTGCCTTTCTCCAGTCCTGTGGCAACTTATTGATCCTCCAAGATAACTGCTAATGGTTCTAAGATTGCTCCAGCTAGTTCCTTAAGTACCGAGGATCAATTTTATCAGGCCCTGCAGACTTGAATATATCTAACTTATCCAAATATTCTTTAATCTGTTCTTTCCCTATTTTAGCTTGTGTTCCTTCCCCCTTCTTGTTAATATTAATTGTGTTGAGTGTGGTAACTATGTTATCTTTTTAGCAAAGACTGAAGCATTTGCTAGTTTTCAAACACTTGTAATAGTAAGGGCAAAATTCTAGATGAGAATGGCATGGCAGATTTCATTCCTATATATACTGCTTTCTCTATGTTTGTGGGGCTTCAGAAAATTTCCCCAAGAGAATAGCTACATTGTCACTGGAGATGTCAAGAAATCATCAGCAATCAGTGACTTTGTCATAACATTTTTTCCCAGATCTGGACCTTAGCATCCAAAATATGGGTGTTAGCATGAAAACCTCCAAGCTTAGTTACCAGCTTGGACCTGGTATCGCTGCCACCAGCTAAGAATTATACAGTGCCTAGCTCACTGTGGTCTCCCCAAAACCTTCCCTGGGGGACCCCCAGACTCAGATGCCTTGAGTCTTACAACGAAGGGAAATAACCCCCTCCCCTTGTTTCCTTGTTACTTCCTCCCAGGCTCCCTTCCCTGGACGACCCTAGGAGATTCCCTGCTTCCAGTCCTGGAAACACAAGTACCGAGAGATCTAATCTCTCCCCCTCACCCAGAGGGTATGCAAAGTCAGGCTTAGTAACTCTAACACAAAGAGATATTCCCCTTGACTTTTTCCTTCCACCAGTTCCCTGGTGAGCTGCAGACTCAATTCCCTGGAGTCCCCACTAAAGAAAAACTCCAACAGGTATTAAAAAGAAAGCTTTCTATAAAAAAAAGAAAGAAAAAGACATTAAAAATAGTCTCTGTAATAAGATGACAATATACAGGGTCAATTGCTTAAAGGAAAAAAATGAATAAACAGCCTTATTCAAAAAGAATACAACTACACACATGTAAATACAAAAGAAAACAATATAAACCTATTGTCTTACCATCCTTGTACTTACAACTTGGAAACAGAAGATTAGAAAGGCAGGAGGTAGAAAGATCACTCTCAGAGCCGCGAGGGTCAGACCCAAGACAAAGAACAAAGAACTCACACCCAAAACTTCCCTCCACCCAGATTTGAAAAAGTCTTGTTTCCTGATTGGTCCTCTGGTCAGGTGTTTGGTTCCCTGTGTTAACCCTTTACAGGTAGAAGAACATTAACCCTTAGCTATCTGTTTATGACAGACTTCCATAGAGCTATGACCACTTACAGCAGTTTGAGGGTCTGCTGTACATGGGCATAGCTCTGTGGAAGTCAATGGAGCAATGACAGTTACACCAGCTGAGGATCTGACCACAAGTCTCTTTACTGTTGGAGTAATCAGAAAAAAAAAACCTGGCTTGGGGAGAAAGCATATTATGCACTGGAACAACAAAGGAGCATGTGTAGTGCAGGGGGTGATTTTGCCACTAAAGACTCACTTGGGCCATTTCTCTACTGTAGTTAGATCAATGATTGACAAGTGTCATCTATAGTGCAAACCATTGCCACTACTGCAGAAAGGTGGAGGCTTTCTTCACATGCTCAAGATAACTCTCCTGAAGTTTATTGTCCAAAAAATCTGTCCACTAGGCTAATAGTACTAGAATTACTCCTCCCTGCTCCGCTAGGACTGTACATTGCACAGTACTACCCAAGTTCTTGTGTACAGTGGGAACGATTTCAGTTGAAGTCTGTAGAGCTGTACACAAACCAGAATCTCCATCTTGTGGGGAAGTTCGCGTTGCCAACAATTTTCTTTTTCTAAATCGTAAGGAAAAGTTGGAGACGCAATACTTCCTGAGGAATGGACAATTTAAAAAAAATCACTTTTGGAAGAACCAAAATGGAATTTTTCAAACATTTTAAGCCCAGTTTCCTGGCCAAGCTAGGGAGCTGGGCAGACTGCCTGCCTGGTTTTTTTCCCAATGCCATCAGATCAGCATTTTCTGTTGGAAACCTGTTCCACTGGAAAATTTTCAAACAGCTCTAATTGGAAGCTTCATAGAAAAATACTTAAGAAGCATCATACCTGCTTACAAAACAACATTAGGTGAGTGGTAAGAGAAAGGAGGCTTGGCTATAGGCTGCAGAGATTATTGGTGTGAGTAACAAGAAAAGGGGCATGATTATCTCTCAGTATCTTGTTGATTGGATGTAAAAACCTCATCCAGTAATTGGCCAGGATGATGTCTGACCTCTCCCTCTGAACAGAAGGTCACAACAGTCTGACCACTACTCACCTTTCCAGCCATGGCAGGCTTTAATTGGGTTCAGCTGAAATTAATTTAACTAGAGAAAGATCTTGGGAGTTACACCTTGGCTGCATTAGGACAAAGATTGAGCCCTTACACACACTTGGACAAGGGGAAAGAGGGAGTTTTGTAAAATTCCTTTTTTTTTTTTGAGTGAGATAAAGAGAGAGAGAGACTTTAATACAGAAAAGCTGCCTTCACAGTCTGGTAACTCACAGACACAACCAGGACTTTAACCTGAGCATTGTAAAGGTGTGCTGAAAGCTAAGAGACATTTCTTTTTTTTTCTGATTCATTATATTTTGTTTTTTGTCTGAGGATAAAAGGTTTCAAAGAGACACAAACCAGAACTTTCCTGATTACCTCATTGTCCAGATATAGGTCAGCCAATTTAAAAACAAAGTAAAGCTGTTCACCTTCTACTTTTAGGTCCTTCTGAAACAAGATTGTGATTGTACATAGAGCAAAGCCGGCCTTAGTCTAATAAGACAATCATGATGCAATTCATGGAAGCTACATTTGCCATGACCTGGGGCTGACTCCTGCATTGCAGTTTAGATGACTGGGGTATGGACAGATCATGCCTAGGATATGAGCCTGTGGAAGAAGGGAAAGAATTGACAAGGATTTGTAGGGGATCTTAATGCATGTCAGTCTGTTAGCAAGAGTTAGGCTAATTGTAACCCTAATGACGTGAGATTTGTAGAAGCGAGGATTGTGTGAGGCGAGTAGGAAAGAACTGTGTGAGAAGTTATCACGACCTTGCACTGATAATTAAATACGTAGACTGGCGCCCAACATGGGGCAAATAAGATAGCAGGATAGCCTATGTATAAACAAAATGCAGCTGTTGCTCATTATTGTCTGTATTATTGCTTGTTATTGTCTGTAACAAAGGTATAAATGCTTGCTGTAATTGTTTACCTGTTGAGAGACCTGTCTGGGACTGGGGCGACCCTGTGTCCTAGGGCACTCCCTCCCTCTATTACAATTGCTGGAGTTAGAATAAAGTATTTGATTTTGCTGCACCCAAACAAAAAGCGAGAACTGAGTTTTTCTCCGACAATTTGGGGGCTCGTCTGGGATGGCAACGCCCATGGACCCACGAGCAGCTGCTACGGATCGTTCCCCTTCGAACCCCATGGCGCCACAATAGAGGTAAGAGACCTTTTGAAATCTCTATTGGGGTGTCGGAGGAGGACTGTCTGTGGGGACGTCTGTGTCCATTGGGCTCACGCCATCTGAACTTATTGACTGTGCAGCAAGATCAGATGCAGAGTGGTATTGGGGGAAAGCCCCAATCAGGTTAGTTTATAGCAGTACTGGGAAACTGCTGGGTTGGCCAACAAGGTAATGCATAAGGTAATGCATTAGATAATGCATAGTGAGATGCATTAGAGATGCACCGGTGCTGAGGGGTTTTTACTGCCTCAAGAGGGGTTGTTATACCGCCTCATGGTATTGGGTCCGGACATAAGGTACAGATGCATCGTGGTATTTGGAACTAAGGCCTTGGTGTGTGTGTGTGTGTGTGTGTGTGTGTGTGTGTGTGTGTGTGTGTACACTAGTGTGAGTGACTGTTACCGGAAGACGCCCAGAGTACCCTGTGAAGCGAAAGCTCGTGACCAGGACTACTCTAACGCAAGCCCGGTAACTAGTGGATCTTTAGAAGATCCGACCCACGGTGGGCTGACTCAGCCTGGCATCATCCGGTGAGGAAGCTACCTGGATCTAGGAGCGTGTGTACCCTTCTTCCCTTCCCCTTTCCTTTTCCGTGTGGGCTACTGACAGTCTGATCATCTCACTGGATGCAATCAGAGTAAGCGGCGCCGTCTCCCAGAGACTAGCCGATGCTCTTTGCTGAAAGGAGGTGTAGGAGGGTCGTGGCCATCCTCGTTAACCTCTCCTGTGTGAGTACCCTGTAGGGAGAGATTCTTAGTTTATGTGCCGCTAGCGCGGACAGGGCACCCTCCCTGTGTGTGTAAGTGGAAAATGGGTGGGGGACAGTCTAAATATTCCAGCTCACCCCCTAAGGGTACCCCATCTTATTTCATGTACGTACATTATGGTCCAACAACCTGCAGGTATTTAGAGTATTGGAATCTTTACACATGTGAAAATCCATCTAAACAATGCCCACTAGAAGGTACCTTCAATCTAAATAAGATCATACATCTAAGATGAGCTTTTAATCACCAAAAAGCCTCTGACAGTGTGAGCAATTTGTCTATTGAGGAAAGGAACGGGTTAATTAGAAATTCAGCTTGGACCAGAGATAAAGAGAAAGTTGCTCTGCGTTCAAGGTCAAGAATCAATGCAGATTATGCTAAGTACAAAGGAAAACTGCTTTCGGCCCCAGCTGGCTGTGAAAAGATATATACAGAGGCAAATTAAAGGCAATACAAGTTACAGAACTGAGATTACATTTGCAAAGCTTAACTGTCCAGTGAGATCCAACAGAGTGCCTTTGTGACCCCGGAGCCGGTGTGGCTTGGTGACACCGAAGAAGCCACAGGCAGCCGACCTGGACAGGAATCTCTGAAAGAAACGCCGCAGGAGATTCCAGGGTGTAAAAGAACAGTCCTCCCAAGAGCGAAAGCATGTTGGAAATTCTGGACAAGCTGTATACAGGATAATCTCCCGTCCACCTCTCTCCCTTCTCTGAACGTTATACACAGACGTGGCCAGTCTGGACATGCGTGAGTATGAAAATGGCGTAGGGCTTGGGGCATTAATGTTTTTCCTGAGTGATGTGGGAGCGTTCCCAACTTTCTCCATTGTTGTTTTATTATTTTATTTGTAACCCTTCTGCCCCTCTAGTTGGCAGCAACAAGGGCCGGGTTCAGTATCCAGGGGTTCCGTTTCAGTAACACAATGCATAACCGGCTCGAGCCCCCACCCAGTGACCTGGGACACTCACATACCACACCCCCCTGGGCGCCTCTAGGAGGCAATACTTCCCCTCTCGCAAGCACGGAGTCTGAGTGTAGCAAAATCTTTTTTAATAAAGGAAGGAATCAATGCGGCATCCCATTGGAGAAACACCACAAACAGGGTTATAACACAAACCATAAACAAAAACCCACCTCCAAGTACGTTTGGCACTGTCCTTTTTCCGCTTAGGGTTTTAAGTCCAATCACCCCAAAGTCCAACAACCCAAAAGTCTCTGGTCAATGCCACCCCAGAGTTCGAGAGTCTATCTGTAGAGGTCCCTCCCCCCAGCCTGGGTAGAAAGGGGCACCTTACGTGGTCCAGGGCCAACTGCCCTGCCTCTCCGTGGGTTCTGCTTCCGCCTTCTCCACGAACTGCTCCGCTTTACCAGCTGCTCCACTCCGCTCCTCCAGCCGTCCTCAGGAACTGCTCCGCTCCACCAGCTGCTCTGCTCCATCAGCTGCTCTGCAAAACTGCTCGGCTCTGCTCACTCTGTGGGCCGCTCCACCTGTCCCACAGCTACTCTGCTCTGCCAGCCGCTCTGCTGCCACCAGCTGTCCCGTGATCCGCTCCAGCCGTCCCCACAACTGCTCCACTCCGCCAGCTGCTCTGTTCCACAGCATATCTTCAGGCTCCCCCACTAGTTAGCACAGTACTCAGTGTTCTCAGCTCAGTCATTTCAGCTTTCTTGTGATTTCAACTCTTAGCGATCTCAGCTCTTAGTGGGGGAGCCCCAGTGCTAGTGCACCATTAGCCCAAAGTGCGTTCAGCTCAGTAACCTGTATTTAGATTCTTGAGGGAATAAAAAAAAATCAACTCTGACATTCCACAGTGGAGAGAGGAGGGGGTGCAACTGGTGCTTCTGGCTCCACAAGGAGACTGCACCACCAGGCACAGATACCTGTCCCCAGCCTCTCTACTTCACTGGGTTTTGGAACCCATGTCCCTTGTCTAGCAAGTACCACCCAACTGAGGGTGAGTCATTTGTCACCAAGCAGTCCCACCGCTCAGCAGTCTGGGATAGGGTAGGCGTGCCTATGCAAATACACTCTCTGACATTCTTTCCACCAGATGTCAGGGTAGAGCTTATCCTGACTCTGCTTACATCCTCCCCCCAGCCAAGAATTTGTCGTCCCGACAAATCACATTCCCTACTATACCAACTTATTGGTCCCCTCCAAAAGGCATTAGATAGCCCACTTTAGCTTTCACAAACCTGTGTGCTAAATGTATAGGCTCCTCACTAATCACCCCAGGTGCATCGTAAGTTAACCGTTTCACTGGTCTTATTACCCTGTCTCGCCTATTAAGAATCTCTGTTGCTATGGTAGGGGGGACATCCTCTTGAGTGCCGGATGGGGAGGTTTCCTGTGAGTTCCCCTCAGATACTGGCATAGGCTCCTGCATTTCTAGTTCTAACAGTGGAGGGTCGCAGGTGCTCTGGACATCCTCCATCTGTATGTCACCATTGTCCAATAGCCTGTGTAAGTCATTACACGGGGGTCCCACCAGTGGCTCAGGGATGTCAGGAATGGGCCTAAATACTTCTGCCATAGGGTTTAGGGCGGAAGAGGATGTGCTCTATTCTGATTCAGCGGATCGAGACTGAAATCTTGTCTTCATCCCAGGATACACCATGGTTGTGTCTTCCTCCTCAGACTCACTGTCAGATGTGCCGAGTAGGGGTAGGTTAGCTGCAGGAGGCCGGCTGTCCACATTGGAAGGTGGCTTTGGTACAGCACCTTCGTTTTGCCCAGTTGCCCTGTTGTGGCCCCTCTCATAAGGGCTGCCTACCAATTCTCCCACAGGGAGCAAAAGGTTTCTATGCACGGTTTTGGTCTGCCCTGGACCCTCTTCAGGTTTTATCTTGTAGACCGGCAGGTCTCCTAGCTTTTCCATCACTAAGTAAGGTATTGCCTTCCATCTGTCAGCTATCTTGTGTTTGCCAGCAATACCCAAATTTCGCAGCAGGACTCTGTCCCCTGGCTGGAGCTCTTGCAGACGTACCCTAGCATCATATCGATGTTTGTTGCGGCCTGCATTCTTCTGAGCTGCAGATGTAGCTAAGTGATAAGCATCCCGCAGCTTTTCTCGTAGACGGGATAGATATTGCTGGTGAGTTTCATAGCTATCTCCATCCTCAGATACACCAAAGCACAGGTCTATGGGTAATCTTGGTTCTCGCCCAAACATTAAGAGATATGGGGTGACTCCCGTAGTGTCGTTCTTTGTGGCGTTGTAGGCGTGCACTAGAAATGCGACATGTTGGCTCCAGGTTGCCTTCTGCTCTGGCCGCAAAGTCCCTAACATATCTAACAGGGTTCGGTTGAACCTCTCTGGCTGAGGGTCACCCTGTGGGTGATAAGGCGTTGTCCTTGACTTTTTAATTCCTGCTATCCTCAGCACCTCCTTCAGAAGGTGACTCTCAAAGTCTCGTCCCTGATCCGAGTGTATCCGGGCTGGGAATCCATAAACTGAGAAATATTTTTCCCACAGTACTCGAGCGACGGTAGTGGCCTTCTGATCACGTGTGGGATATGCCTGCGCATATCGCGTGTAATGGTCAGTCACTACTAGGATGTTCCCAATATTCCTCTTGTCCACTTCTAAAGACAAGAAATCAATGCAAACCAGCTCCAGAGGTTTGTTGCTGGTGATGTTCTTCAGATATGCAGCCCTCGTGGGCAGAGTTTTCCTTTGCACACATCGCGCGCAGGTCTCACATTTCCGGCGAACATCTTCAGCCATCCGTGGCCAATAGAATCTACTGCGGATAAGTTCCAGGGTCCTCTCCATCCCTAAATGTCCAAAGTCATCATGCAGGGCCCTCATGGCCAGGGCTCTGTAATCTTTTGGCAGCACTAGTTGATTCCGTTGCTTTTGTAGAGGGTCTGTGGTCGTGCGGTGTAGCACTCCCTGAATCAGATTTAGTTTGGTCCATTCTCTCAATAGTAGTTTGCCCTCTGGGGTAGGTGGGACAACCTCAGCTGGGCCTCGCCCCTCTCTTTTGGCAAGTAGTGTATCACGAATGTCAGCATCTTGTAGTTGGGCCTCTTGCCAGTCAGCCGTATTGAGCATGGGCAAGGGAGATTGGTCCAAAGCAATATAGTTCACTGAAGCAGAAGGCACGCCTTCAGGGGGTAGGCCCAAAGCTTCAGCAACACATCCATGAAGGCTCTCAGGGGCCTCCGGCTCTCGGCGACTCACACTGCAAATAGCTCTCACGCCATCCGTGGGTATCACAGCAACATCAGGTGCCTGCGGACGTCTGGACAAGGCATCTGCATCTACATTGCTCCTCCCTGATCGGTATTGAATGCTGAACTCATAGCTAGCCAAGGCGGCCACCCATCTCTGGCCTGTAGCATCCAATTTAGCACTTGTTAACACATAGGTCAGTGGGTTGTTGTCTGTCCACACCTGGAACTGAGCACCGTACAAGTAGTCTCGGAATTTCTCAGTGATGGCCCATTTCAAGGCCAAGAACTCCAGCTTGTGGATGGGGTAGCGAGTTTCACTGTCAGACAGTCCTCGGCTGGCAAAGGCTACCGGTTTGCGTTTGCCTTCCACTTCCTGATACAGTACTGCTCCCAGACCCTCCAAACTGGCATCAGTATGCAGGATAAACGGTTTGCTTGGGTCAGCAAAGACTAGGACGGGAGCATGAGTTAAGCGAGTAATGATTTCCCGAAAAGCTCTCTCACATCTTTCATCCCACCGCGGCCCAAATGGTTCGAAGGGGCCATAGTGTCTCTGCAAAGGCGGCTTTGGAGGCCTCCGCTTATTCTGGGTCTTAGATTTGTTCTTGTTGGACTGGTATCCCCTGGTAAGATCATTTAGAGGTTTTACAATCGTAGCATAGTTCTTCACAAATCTGCGGTAGTAACCACTAAATCCAAGAAACATCTTGAGTTCTCTGTAGTTAATGGGACGTGGCCAGGTAGTGAGTGCTTCTATTTTATCGGGGTCAGTACTCACACCCTCTTGGGACACGATGTGACCTACATACTTCACTGAGGTTTGGCAGAACTGGCATTTATCAATTGAAAGCTTCAAACCGTATGCCTCCAACCTGTCGAGCACTTTAAGAAGTCTTTCTTCATGTTCCTCCAGGGTTCTTCCAAACACAATCAGGTCATCCAAGTAAACTAACACCTGCAGTAAATTCATGTCTCCCACGACTTTTTCCATAAGACGTTGAAATGTGGCAGGTGCTCCAGAAATCCCTTGGGGCATGCGTTCGAACTGATAAAACCCTAATGGGCAGATGAAGGCTGTCTTCTCCTTATCTTCTTCACCCAGAGGGATCTGGTAGTATCCACTCCGAAGATCCAACACAGAGAACCACTGACTACCCAGCAAACAGTCCAAGGCATCTTGTACTCGAGGCATGGTGTACTGATCAACTGTAGTGCGCCTGTTTAGGGTGCGGTAGTCAATACACATCCGGATTTTTCCACTCTTCTTACGAACGACCACAATGGGTGAAGCATAGGGGCTTCGTGACTCTGTGATGATACCATTTGCGATCAGCTCTTGAAGATGATGGCGCACGTCTTCCATCTCAGAGGGCAATCCTCCTAGACCTCTCCCTGAAGGGTCGGGGATCTTGTAGCCTGATATGGTGTTCCACTCCCTTTGCACATCCCACGTCCCACTCATGTAGTGAGAACACCTTGGATCTCTCGCAAAGCTTCTTCCTCAGGCGATCCTTCCACTCCTCAGACAGCGGTGAGTCCCCGAAGGCAAACTTCGCAGGATCTATCATTGGAACTTCAGCTTCACACTGGGGTCTCACAACGCTTTCAGGCTCAAAAATGTCTGCAATCTTCTGCCCTGGTTTTACAAACACATCACGGCGTGTTTCATTAGCAACCAGTATCGTCACCTCCTCCTGGGCTTCAGCAGGTAGGGTTATGACTCCGCTGAGAACCAGCACTCCTTCTGGGAGCCCTCCCTTGGTTGGCTGCTCTACCACAGCTAATGTTCCCTTACTGCCTTTTAGGCAGGTACTCCTGACAATCACCTCCTTTTCTGACATGGCAGGCACCACTAAAGGGACCGGGCCCGCATACCTCAGTGCTCCGACTGGCAAATCAGGATCACTTTTCTCGTGTCCTCAATTTTTCTGTAAGCCTCGGCACAGTGTGTGTGTATCACCAAGGTATTCAGATATTGGTCTCCTGCTTGCTGCCTGCAGTAATCGGCCAGTATCCTAAAGAGGCTGGAGTTGGTCCCTATTAGCACAGACACATCAGAGGCTCCTTTGGGGTCAGGGCATATTAAAGCAGCAGTGTCCACCTCCTGTCTTACCCCAGCAATCTCTTCTGGGAATTCCAGGTGTACTATGACATAGCCCTGATAAGGGTATTCATCCATGCTGAGGCCACACAGACCAATGCCAGTCAGTGGCTGTATGGGCAGGTGCCTAAGCATCTGTTGGTAGAATGACTGAAATATAATAGTCACTTGAGATCCAGTGTCAAGCACGGCTTTACACTCCGCCCCTTCAATCCTCACCATGACCTCTGCTCGAGGCCCTATCAGTCCTGCAGGGATCCCAGCTGGTTGGTCTCTTCTGGGGGAATCTTCAAATCCTCTAGGCCTAGGTGGTCTCCGTCCCCGGATCTTCTGGCAGCTACTGGATCTCTCCCAACTGATCCTCAGCTTTTCATACACTAAGGAGGGGTTCTCTTCCTTATGGCAGTTAGCAGCACTGTGCCCATCCTGACCACACCGGTAGCAAAAGAAGTGTCCTTTCTCCATTCGGCGAGGTGGGACGGTGACTCTAGATACTGACTTCTCTATCATCACAGTCTGAGGCTCCTTATTCCTGGAAGTCTTAGCTTGGTCAATGATGCTTTGCAGCTCAGCTATCCGTTCTGTCAGGACCTGCATTTGTTGGGCAAGTTCCTCTGTGGTGCTCACCATCAGTACACTGGCCATTGGCGGTGGCGTCGTACTGGCTCGTTCCAATGTTTGGGCTTCCCAACACTCGCTGGCTGCCTGCCTTTCTTCTTCTTCCCTGACCTCCTTTATCAGCTGGGAGTAACTTGGGGGATGTTCCTGCCGTTCTCTTAGTCGGAGATGAAGTAGGATTGGGTTCCGATACTGAGTCCCTCTTACAACTTGAGCCAGTCTGGTCTGATCCATCTGCTCAGCAGTCACTGCTCCCCTCATAACAGCTCTCTGAAGTAGTCTCTCCAGCCTCTGTATATAGGCTGAAATTTTCTCACCCCTTTGCTGTCAGGAATGAATGAATTTACAGTAACTGTCTCCAGGGCCCTCTACGCTCCCAAAGGTATTATCAAGGGCCTCTAGGCAGTCCTTCACACTGACCTCAGGGTCAGTGAGCTTCAGGGTGCGAATTACATCTAATGCTGGGCCACTAAGGCTCTCTATTAGACATCGTCGCTTTTCTACATCGGGTACGGCCCACTCCCGCAGCATTTCAGTAGTATGCTCCGACCAGAGTTCAAACTCCTCTTCCCCATCATATAACCTTAACTTACGACAAGAGTTTGACGTAGCATAGGCCAACACAATCTTTTCCAATATATGCCCCAGTGCTTTTGCCCAATCATAGGCTGAGTCTGCCGCCCCTGAGCTAGAGGCTGCAGGACTGGGGCCCAACAAACCCGACATATTAGCCATTATACAAACAGTAGTTTCCTCAAAATATAAACATAATTATTTCCCAATACAGTGGAACACTCAACAAGTGCTTGCGAGGGGTACTGACCCAGGGATCCCGGACGAGCCCCCAAAAATGTAACCCTTCTGCCCCTCTAGTTGGCAGCAACAAGGGCCAGGTTCAGTATCCAGGGGTTCCGTTTCAGTAACACAATGCATAACCGGCTCGAGCCCCCACCCAGTGACCTGGGACACTCACATACCACACCCCCCTGGGCGCCTCTAGGAGGCAATACTTCCCCTCTCGCAAGCACGGAGTCTGAGTGTAGCAAAATCTTTTTTAATAAAGGAAGGAATCAATGCGGCATCCCATTGGAGAAACACCACAAACAGGGTTATAACACAAACCATAAACAAAAACCCACCTCCAAGTACGTTTGGCACTGTCCTTTTTCCGCTTAGAGATTTAAGTCCAATCACCCCAAAGTCCAACAACCCAAAAGTCTCTGGTCAATGCCACCCCAGAGTTCGAGAGTCTATCTGTAGAGGTCCCTCCCCCCAGCCTGGGTAGAAAGGGGCACCTTACGTGGTCCAGGGCCAACTGCCCTGCCTCTCCGTGGGTTCTGCTTCCGCCTTCTCCACGAACTGCTCCGCTTTACCAGCTGCTCCACTCCGCTCCTCCAGCCGTCCTCAGGAACTGCTCCGCTCCACCAGCTGCTCTGCTCCATCAGCTGCTCTGCAAAACTGCTCGGCTCTGCTCACTCTGTGGGCCGCTCCACCTGTCCCACAGCTACTCTGCTCTGCCAGCCGCTCTGCTGCCACCAGCTGTCCCGTGATCCGCTCCAGCCGTCCCCGCAACTGCTCCACTCCGCCAGCTGCTCTGTTCCACAGCATATCTTCAGGCTCCCCCACTAGTTAGCACAGTACTCAGTGTTCTCAGCTCAGTCATTTCAGCTTTCTTGTGATTTCAACTCTTAGCGATCTCAGCTCTTAGTGGGGGAGCCCCAGTGCTAGTGCACCATTAGCCCAAAGTGAATTCAGCTCAGTAACCTGTATTTAGATTCTTGAGGGAATAAAAAAAATCAACTCTGACATTCCACAGTGGAGAGAGGAGGGGCTGCAACTGGTGCTTCTGGCTCCACAAGGAGACTGCACCACCAGGCACAGATACCTGTCCCCAGCCTCTCTACTTCACTGGGTTTTGGAACCCATGTCCCTTGTCTAGCAAGTACCACCCAACTGAGGGTGAGTCATTTGTCACCAAGCAGTCCCACCGCTCAGCAGTCTGGGATAGGGTAGGCGTGCCTATGCAAATACACTCTCTGACATTCTTTCCACCAGATGTCAGGGTAGAGCTTATCCTGACTCTGCTTACATCTTAATGAAGCTTTAAAATTCAGTTGTATAGTGTGTTTTCTTTATCTTCCCCCAACGTCCTGCAGTGTCAGCCTGATCACCTGACACAAGGGATAGATTGGTAACAGAAAATTTGTCACAGTTTGGTGAGCAATTGAGGGGGGGGAGCCCTGCAGAATTTACACCATCTATTTGTTTTACCCTTGTTATTTTTGTTTGCTTTGCTTGGTATTGTTGATGTTATATGTTAAGGATTGCATGATTAAAGGAGTGCCCACTCTCAGCCGCAGTAAGTCTGAGAACTGGAGAGGGGTTTAGCATTCCTCTGTCCACTCTGGTTGACCGGGAAGGGTGGCAGGTGGATCTACCCCAGTTGTAGCTGGATTGGGCAATAGAGAAGTTGGAGAAAAGGGAAGAGATGTGTACTTGATAACTAGAATTGAGCAATTAAGAGCATAGATCATGAACCAGGCGGCAACTCAAACCTACACCCAGGGCAAGTTGCAGGCCTTGAGACAGGACTTCCAGGGAGAAAAGGAAGCCCTGGCTAAGCAAGTACCGGTCCTTCAGGGACTTGTCAAAATGTAACCATTTGTGCTCAGCATACGCCATAACAGCAGTGTGTTTGCTACAAGAGGAAATTGAATAGTTAAACGCCAATGGGCCATGCGTTTCTGCCTAGGTGGCAAGCCTCACGAGGGAGGACTCAGGTAGTCTTATGGGTAAGAATGTTTAAGGGAAGAGACCAGGAGGGGTAGGGGCTAGTTGAGAAGCCCACCCTCCTAGCTAAACTGGCAGTGGAACAAGTTGGTGCCCATGGAAGGGACGGTTCAGCAAGGAAAGCAGGATTGGGCCCAAGCGGGCAGGCAACAGACAGAGAGATTGGAAAACAGGTTGGAGAATTTTGAGGGTGTAGTGGAAGAAAGGAGTAAGTAAGTGTAAGCATAGGGATTTCAAATACCCAGGACAATACTTGAAATGGTGATTTGAGTTGATAAAAGTGGCTGTTGGGAGACAAGCAAGTGATTTAAGGGAGAGTGAGAAGTTAACTCTGTAGTTGCTGGAGGGAACAGCAGTTGAACTTTGTAAAATGCTAAAGAGGAAAGTTCTTGGTGTCTGTGAAATGTTTGTAAATAAATTCAGGCCAAGAAATTATTAGATTGCAATCATTTGGCTATGAACAATTTGGCTGAATTAGCTAAAGAAATATATACAATGCTATGTAATTGAAATTTTATTAGGCTCTAAGGGGCACTATAAGTAGTGATGTTTTCTTTCAGTGTTTGAAAGCAGGAGTTAAAAGTAAAAAGCAATCAAAATTCTGGTAAAGTTAATTATGTCCCTTTTAAGGTAAGAATATTTAAGCTGTGGATAGCTTTGGATCCAAAAGCAAGCCAGAAAGCATCTGTATTAATGCAAATTATCTAACTGATAAGGTAGAAGCCACTGAAACCTGGGCTGCCTATGAAACAAATACAAGGAAATATGGGGTAATTTCTCTGTTTTGCCTGAAATCAACAAGGGTATTTGTATATTTTAAGTGATGATTGACTGCCCAGAAGGGGTAGACCTCTGTTTTTTTTGTCTTTCAGATAATCAGAGAAAACTGATGCCAGCTGAACAGCATTCAACGTATCATGCATTTACTGGCACAACAGGAATTATGTTTTGTACTCTATGTCCTGTCTTGTGGTGTTTGTCTCGTGGCCAAAATTGTTGTGTTTAATAGTTTCATAGGATAGTCTAGTTAAAATCAAATAGAAGGGTTAAATGCAGATACTTGTTTTATTCAATTTTGGAATATAAAGTGTTTGGATAAATCAGGAGAATGTGATAAACTAAAGTCTAATACATTTCCTTAAGTAAGAAAAAGAAATTTTATTGGCCAGATTGTTAATTAAAAAATTGTTGTTAAAATTTGCCTACAAACAGTCTTTGGAAGCAAGGACATGAAAAGTTAACCCACTCCCCATATTGTACATGGGATCCTTCTGGCTACCTCAGATTTCTAGCCAGAGGGCTGGGGATGGTGGGAAGCTATTGGACTAGAGGTTGTATTGAGTGAACTCCTCAAAGCGGGGGTGCTTGTCCTAGCTTGTTGCTCCAGAGCTCTGTATAAAGTTATTGTAGTGGAAGGGTATATGTGGCCTACGTTGAATATTAAGGCTAATGTACTGTATAACGGTAATGTTTATGTGTTCATGGTTGGGAAAAAGGTGTATGAGTGAAGAGTAGAAGTTTCCTTTGTAGGTTAAAAGAAGCCAAGAAGGGGAGAAGGAAAAAGAGCAGAATGAGTTAACTGGGAAAATATAGCTAATATGCTCAAGCTAAAGATAAGACACTGACTCCATTCAAGGACACTGTTCACAGCTAAGACTTGGCTGATAACCCAGAAAATGGGAGGGGGGGGCTTGAATGTGCCCAAGCAGCTATGAGATCTGCAAAACACTGCCAGGCACTAATGAAATGTGTTAGGTTTCTTTTCTCACAGGTAAAGAAGCGCTACCCAAAGATCCTAGCATCCCTGCCACTCCTTGGAATCAAGAGACTGGATCAATGTAAAGGTCCACCAACGAAAGACTGCTCTGGCTCCACGCTGGAAAGTCCTGCTGACTACCAACACCACTGTGAAGTGCCAAAGACTGACTGCCTGGACCTATGATTCTCACTGCAAAAAAGACCCCTCCACCTCAGGAGAATTCTCCTACTGATGATTAGCCATTTCTCCTTCTAGCTCCACGGTGCCTTCTGGACAGTCGGTAAAAAGTACAAGGTGAAGTGCTAGTAACCTCTCCCTTATCCACTGACAGATCTACTGTGCCTTTGAATTTTTCTAGAAGAATCAAAACCATTACAGGGTAATGTGCTGGTAACCTCTTCCCTATAGGATGCTGAACCACGAATGTTTTGGGAAAGAAGAAGGAACACTCACTCCACTGAAATTGCCAAAGTCCAGGAATTCCTGACTAGAAAGGACATTAAGAACTGATCCTGGTGAAGAAACAAAGAATTATACACTGGCAGGAAGAAATTTGTGGGACCCTGCTTGGGAATGTGGTATTGATTGGATTTTGGGGTTTATTGTACAGGCTGTGCCCTGTGTTTTGGATAAATACTTAAGTATGTATTGCTCTCTCTAACTGGATTTTTAAATGATAAGTACTAAAGGCACTTTGTTGTCACTGTCTCTGCCACCTCCTCCATTACACTAATACCCCTGTAATACATCCAAATACAGACAATGCCATATATTTGATAAAACCAATGACCAAGGCCTTCACACTTTAGTGATTTATTTAAAGATTGTTTGGGGAAAAAAAAAGGAAAAAAAAAAGGAAAAATATTTTTTAAAGTTCAGGATATCCCATATAAGTGAACAATTGAGTGGAGAACAAATGGATCAGTGGAAATAAAGATCCATAATATTACTGCAAATGAACTCCAAAAATTTATAATTGGAATTGATGGGTTCCATAGTGAAGTAGATATGATGTCTATACCTGGAATTTGTACTGTGTTACATGAAAGAAGCCCTTATTGTTATTTGGTTACCCAATTAGTAAATAATCAAATGAATACCCAAAGAGTTTGTTCTGCCACTGGAAATTTTACTTATATTGAAACCATTCCAGTGACGAATAATGTAACCTGTACCTTATTGCAATACACCCCCTCCTATACTATTAATATCAATGGATTGTGCTTGAAAGTACCTGAGATTAGTTAAAGGTATATAACCAACAGATGTGATATAGTACTACACCAAACAGATATGTATTAGGATATCAATGGGTTGTGATTAATACACACTAGGGGCTGCCATTAGATTAGCACAACAGAGGGCCTGGGTTATTTCCTCTGGAAGAAGAGGGACTTGACTGGATCCCTGTGGGATGGGGCCAATAGCGCAGCAGCCATTTGGAATATTTTTAAAAGCCAAGAACATGATGAGAAATCAGGCCAACTAGAAAAGGCCACTAGCCTTATTTCTGGAGCTCAGCTAACCCAAGTACAGGCTAGAGTTGGTGAGTTACATGTTATTTCCACCCTTAGTTCTATGACCCAGAAGTTACTAACTAAGATGGTATTGAATATCACTGAGGCTGGGAAGGCATTGCAGTGGGATCTAGGATGTTTGGAAATTCAGGATTTCCTGAATGACCAGCTGATGGCCATTCAGAGTGATCTTGAGCATCAGACTTGGCCCACTGCCCTTACAGACACGTCAGGAGTACCATCTGATCTGTGGTCATGGAGACATATCTGGACACTTTCTGAGTGGAAGTGTGGACATTCACAGTGCTCCTTCCAAGCATTTGAATCGGATGGGGAGGTTTGGCTCCCATATACCAAATCCTGACGGGTCCATGGGAAGGATGCATATGGGACTGGATTATCCACCGAGACATCTGGGAAATTAGACCACCTGGTATACCTAACTGATTTATAGTTAGTACCTCTAAAAAAACACCTGATATTTTGTATAGGAATAGGGAGTCAATGGACATTTGGCTGTTAGAACCCCTGCAGCTTCAGTGTATCCATAAACTGAAGCCAAGGGAAGTTGTCACTGTTTATGATAACATTTGCTGGGGGAGTAGAGGACAAGGAACTATCCTGACAAGACAATTACTTTTCAAGCTAATGATAGCTGTATGTATGTTAAAACCACCACATTGCAAGATATACATTTTAATCTCATCACCACTGCAGACAATCATATTGTTTATTGGCCTGCAGATAGAATTTTGCAAGTAGCCCTTAGTTCAATTGGACCATCTTAGTACCTAATTGATTTCAAAATTTGCTTTCATTGTTACCAGAGGTTCAAAGAATCTCTGAATTGCAAGGGCAAATTCACGTGCTTCAGAATATATATCAAGCTGAAAACAATGCCTTTCATACAGCTTATAGAGTGTCTACTTTGTGTACTAAGTATGATGTATTATGATTTGTATCTAAAACTGTACAACAACCTCATCATATTATTGCTGTGGGGATATTATTGCTTGCATTCTTGTTAATTAGTTTAAAATTATGTCATTGCTGTTGTAAAAGACATAATAATAGTAATACCTTTCATGTCCATGCTAATCATTAATTGTCATTATATCCAGTGAAAACTCCTAAGGTTGAAACATCTGATGCAGAATCAGAAATCCATGGCTCAATGCAAATAGAGATCTGAGAATATCTGTTGTACTAGAAGTACAAAAGGGGGGAGTGTGGAAGAAGGGAAAGAATTGACAAGGATTTGTAGGGGATTTTAATGCATGTCAGTGTGTTAGCAAGAGTTAGGGTAATTGTAACCCTAATGACGTGAGATTTGTAGAAGCGAGGATTGTGTGAGGCGAGTAGGAAAGAACTGTGTGAGAAGTTATCACGACCTTGATAATTAAATACGTAGACTGGCACCCAACATGGGGCAAATAAGATAGCAGGATAGCCTATGTATAAACAAAATGCAGCTGTTGCTCATTGTTGTCTGTATTATTGCTTGTTATTGTCTGTAACAAAGGTATAAATGCTTGCTGTAATTGTTTACCTGTTGAGAGACCTGTCCGGGACTGGGGCGACCCTGTGTCCTAGGGCACTCCCTCCCTCTATTACAATTGCTGGAGTTAGAATAAAGTATTAGATTTTGCTGCACCCAAACAAAAAGCGAGAACTGAGTTTTTCTCTGACAAGCCCAACCACCACCCATCCATATCAGGAAGAGATATCAGTGATTACAAATAATAGGTGGCGTCCTCAGGTCTGTTGTATTTTAAAAGGTTTTTACATTCTTTTATCTTAAGACCCTGATCATCACTTTACTGTGCAAGAAGTAAAGGTCACAAGGTAAAGCAGAGGGAGGAGGAGACAGAGCCCATCTCTATACTACAAAGTTAAGTCGACTTCATGTAAGTCAACATCAAGGCTCCGATTTAAGCAAATCGATCTTGGATGTCCACACTACGCTCATTGTGTAGGCCAAGTTTATCCTCACTAGCAGGGCTTGCATCGACGCATGGAGCACTGTACTGTGGGTAGCTATCCCTTAGTGCATGTAGCCGAGTGGAATTTTGGGTTCGGCTTGCAGTGCCTTATGGGACCAAAACACTGGCATGAGTAGTTATGGGAACATGGTGTTAACCTCCCAGGATGCATTTACCTCCCTCCCTCCCTGAAATCAACGGCAAACAATCCAAGCCTTTTTCACGCCTTTTTTCATAAGCCTGGGTTATCCACACAGATGCCATAGCACGATAAGCATGGACCCCGCTCAGCTGTACACTGTTGTTGCGAGCATTACAAACAACTCATGCCTCATCCTGTAGTATTTACACAGATGATATAGGAGCCACCACACGGAACAATGTGATGCCATGCAAGGAGCCCTGATGGAAGACATAGAACATAGCAATCTGCAATTGCTTGTGACAGTCATGCATCACCTTGACACAGCTGAGTGCCATTTCTGGGCCTGGGAAACAAGCACTGACTGGTGGGACTGCATCGTTATGCAGCTATAGGATGATGAGCAGTGGCTGCAGAACTTTTGAATGCATAAGCCCACTTTCCAGGAACTGTGTGAAGAGCTTTCCCCAGACCCTGAAGCGCAGCAATACTAAAATGAGAGCTGCTCGGACAGTGGAGAACCAAGATGCAATAGCTCTGTGGAAGCTGGCAATGCCAGACTGCTACTGGTCAGTGTGGAATCAATTTACCGAGGGATCAGTTGTGATCCAAGTTTACAGGGCCATAACAGACTTCTGCTAAGAAGGGTAGCAATACTGGGAAATGTACAGGACATAGGGAACCCCATTGTGGCAAAAAAATCCACTAACTGTGGTGGGGTGATAGACAGAACACATATCCCTATCTTGGCACCAGACCACCTTGCCAAAGAGTACATAAACCGAAAATGGTCCTTCTTAATGAGGTTGCAAGTGCTGGTGGATCATGGGGGCCATTTCACCAACATCAACATGGGATGGTCAGGAAAGGTACATGACACGTGCATCTTTAGGAACTCTGGTCTGTTCAGAAAGCAACCAGTGACTTTCTTTCCAGACTGCAAAATAACCATTGGTGATGTTGAAATGCCAAGCGTGATCCTGGGAGACACAGCCTACCTTTTGCTCCCGTGGCTCATGAAGCCATAGACAGGCAGTCTGGAAAGCAGTAAGGACCAGTTCAACCATAGGCTAAGCCAGTGCAGAATGGTTGTGGAATGTGCCTTTGGACACTTAAAAGGTTGCTGGCACTGTTTGCTTATTAGGTTAGGCCTCAGTGAAAGCAATATCCTCATTGTTATTGCTGCCTGCTGAGTGCTCCATAATATCTGTGAAACAAAGAGCGAAAAGTTTCTGCTGAGGTGTAGGGGGGTTGAAGCAGATCACCTGGCAGCCAATTTTGAGCAGCCAGACACTAGGACAATAAGAAGAGCACATCGAGGGGCTCTGCGTCTCTGTGAGGCTTTGAAAACCAGTTTCAGCAATGAGCCAGAGTAATGTGATACTTATCTGTGTTGTTCCTTACCAAACTGTCCCCTCCAGTGCATTTTCTCCCCTGTAAACTACACCCCCGCTAACCACAGTGTGCTGAATGAATGAATAAAAAGCCTTTTCTCCTCAATCCGTTAAGTTTTATTATGCACACAAACACACAGAGACAGCAAAGAAAGGTAAGATAACCTGGGGGGAAAGGGCTGATAACACTGCAGGGGCAGGGGACAAGGACAGCTTGCCTACAGTTGCACTGTAATAACAATCAAAAGTGCGGGAATGGGCACCTTCTGGTCCTTGTACCCTCCCCTGGTGTTGAGTGTGAGGGATACCAAACTCCCCTCCCCCGCACCCTGCCTCATAGGACATTTGGGGGAGGAGGATATAGAACTGGGCGATGATGGTAACAGGTTCAGCATAGGTGCAGAGGGACTTTAGCATCCAGCTGTCTTTCTTGAACCTCAGCCAGACACCTCAACATGTCTGATTGCTCCTTCATAACCCTCAGCATCTCTTCCTGCATGGCACGCTCTTGTTCTCTGCATGATCTCCTGTTCTCCCTGTTCATGTCCAGGTTGTTGGACAGTGTAATCCTCCATGCACTGAGCTGCATCTTGTCACTCTCGGAGGCGCACATTAATTCACTGAACGTGTCGTCCTGAGTCTTCTTTTTCCGTCTTCTAATCTGGGAAATTCTCTGTCCCAATGTGGAGGAAGAACCGACAGACAAGGTTTCAGCTGCAAAGAATGCAAAGCACAAGGGTAGCACTGACAGTGCATATATCGTTTCTGGTGCAAGGTTAATTTTTTTTTTAATTAAAAAAACACCTCTCAATGCACTTTACTGCAAATCATAATGTATTCACAACTGCTGGCTACTGCAAGAGTTGGTTTGCTGCTTCAGCCATGGTGAGTAAGGCCACCAGGCATGGGTAAGAGGTCCTGTGCTGATGCTTTTGTAAAGACATCCTTGGGAATCACAGGTTGGAACTTGAGAATAGCCCCCTTTCCCCTAGCAAACTGGATGGTACTTGAGGATGGGGACCAGTGTAAAGCCCCCCAAATAGTTTGTTTTTTACAAAAGCGGCACTAGACTGGGGGGGGGGAAGAGGGAGAAAAACAGGAAGCCACCACCCCACCCTTCTTTTTTCAATGCTGATTGCAATACACAGTGATCCCGTCCAACCACAACCACAGCACGTTTGGGAAAGCGTGGTTTTGTGACCCAGATTTCACCAAATGAGGTGGATAACTTGTTGAATTGTTTGCAGTTTAAGGGCTAGCATTCAAAACTTCCTTCGTTTCCCCTAGGTGACTATATGTGATATTACTCTCCTGAGGGCAACAGAGGCGGCAAGGGAGCAGATGCTGCAAGTGTGTGGGTACAGAACTGGTCCTTATGCTGCAATGCTGTGTGCCACAATGATGCCAGCAGAGTTAATACTGGAGTGGTGCAGGAAAGTGTCCTACCATGGTGGACAAAATAAGGCAGCCCTTCCCTGAAACCTTCTGCAAAGGATTGAAAAGTACCTCCATGAAAGCTTCCTAGAGATCTCCATGGAGGATTCCCGGGCCAACTCAAGGACATAAAGAGTCTATTTTGGAGAGCACCCTCTGCATAGCTGGAGTGGCCACTGATACCCACTACGCCTACCTTTTTGTTCAGATTAAACACAAAAAATAATGGATGTAACCCCTATAGTTTGATTGGAAATGTATACTCACCAGAGGTGCTCTGTCATCAATTGGTCCTGTGAGGGAATGGGCTCCAGGGTTAAAAATAGTTCTTGGCTGTCGGGGAGAATGGATCCTCCACTTGCCTGCCTCGCATTCTCTTCCTCCTCCTCTTCAACAATGTGCTCCTCATTGTTGCTCAAGTTCATCCGGGGCTCCTGGGAGGTATCCATGGCATGTTTTGGGATAGTGGTGGGGTCGCCACCAAGAATCATATGCATCTCCTCATAAAAGTGACATGTCTGTGGGACAGAACCAGAATGACAGTTTGTCTCCCTTGTCTTCTGGTATGCTTGCCAAAGCTCCTTTATTTTCACATGGCACTGCTGCGTATTGGTATAGTCCTTCTCCCCCATGTCCCACACAATCTTAGCCTGGATGTCAGAATTTCTTCTGCTGGATTGGAGCTCTGCCTGCACAGACTTCTCTCCCCACACAGCAATAAGATCCAGCACCTACTGTGTACTCCATGCTGAAGCACGTTTGCGGCCTTGAGTTGCCATGATCAGCTGTGCTGGCGAGCTCTCTGTGCTGATCCAACAGGAAATGAAAATTCAGAAGTTCCCGGGGATTTAGCAGGGGAGTGGCTGTTTCCTGTGTACTTGGCTGACATGCAGTAGAGTTGAAAGTGCTCACCTGAGTGCTCACAGCAGAGCACTGTGGACACCTCCTGGAGGCCAATTCATTTGAATTACATAACACAATATCTACTCTATCCCCATGTCGACCCATGGATGTTGAATCAAGCACTACGGCTCTTACAGAGGTGGAGAATAGAAGTCAACTTAATAGGCCACTTAGGTCGGCAGAAGGAACTCAGTAGTGTAGACACATACATTATTAGATCAATTTAACACAGCTTATGTTGACGTAAGTTTGTAGCATAGACCAGGCCAGACATACATGCTAGTGTTTTCACCCTTCTCTTGTGAGACTATTCCATAGCCTCACTGATCTCACTCTCCAGGAGTTTTCCAATGACCACAGTTCCTCAGGCAAGTTAGTTCCCCTTTCTTATGATGAGGAAATTACTGATCTACCTACAGTGAAGGACATCATAAGTCCTGTGTATTTCTTTTATTTTGGCTGTGATATGTCATTGCCCCTATTTTATAGATGGGAGAAATGGAACTCTTTATTTTTATTTTTTTTTATATTTTTCTACTCTGTCAGTAAGCTTCCAAGATACAGGATCAGAAACCTAAGTGCAGATCTGTGAATTTTCCAATAAAAATGTTCACTCTGGCAGTGAAAAGGGTGTGGTAGCTGATTTAAAACAGTCAGCTGAGGATTCTCTTACATAGGGGAAATCCCTGAGTGGTACAGAACTGGTGTATCTGGCTCCATGTCACCTCCTTCCAACCCTGCAGGAGAGGATGGGTGAGGGAGGCATGGAAACAGTGTGCTAAATTGTATTCTGAGTGGGGTGGTATCTCCTTCCTCTGAAGCATCAGGGATAGCCACAGCTGGGCATGGGACATTGGGTGGGATGAGCTGGTGCTCTGCACTGAGTACTCTCTCTCTCTCAGATGGGTGGATGGATGGTTGTTGCTCATGTGCTCAGAATTTAACTGACTGCTATATGAGAGGTCAGGAATGAATTTTCTTACAGGCCAGCTTAACAGTGGCTTGCGGGCAGAGGGGCTTGCCTTTCCCTGCAATGCGTGAGTGTGGATCACTTGCCAGGATTAAAGAGTATATCTCAATTAGTCATTTCCCGGCCATTGCACGGGCCTCAGGCACTGGTGCACCTCGGTCGCTCCTATTCTCTGTTTGTGGCACATAATAGTCCAGTTTCCTGTGGGCTATAATACGGTCTCATTTTGATTGTTGGATCAGTGTCTGAGTGGTATTCATGGCCTGTGATATACAGGAGGTCAGACTAGAGATGGGGTGGTCCCTTCTGGCCTTAAACTCTATGACTATGATTCTATGAGTCAGAGGCTGAAGTAAACTTGGGCCTTCTCCTTGATTAGAGTTCTTGGGCCACTGAGGCTGGATACATTACAAACAAGAATAGCTTGCAAGCACCTCAGTACACAAATAGTCATTTATTCTAAAGTCTATACAGAGCTGAGCACACAATAAACGATAATAGCTTGTTCACTGAGGGGAAGGGGTTATCAGCATGCTTTCAGAGCCCCTTTACCAGCAGATGCATAGAGCAGTCAACTATTAAAGAGAGATCCCCTGATGGAAGAAAGCTCTTAGCTCTTAGGAGGCAACAACTGGATTAAAAATAGGACCATGCAAAGAAAGGAGTTAGTCCTCATGTATACAGGTGCTGCGACTTGCCGTTGAAAAGGAGGAATCTAACTTTTTTGCTTCACAAGAATTCCCTGAAATTTGTAAAGCTTTTGGGAAACTGCCACTCTAGCTCCACAGGGAATAATCTTGTTCCCTGCTCATTTTTTCCTTTGCTTCACAATTAAGGGCAATTGAAATCTTTCCCCTCTGTACTGCATGTTTGTTTTAATTTTGTGGTTGCATGATAAAAAAAATACTTCTTCAAAACACGGAAATGAACAAACTATTCTTAGAATTACATGGTGCCGGGGACACATGCTACTCAGAGAAAACATTTTTCTCATTTATATTAATGAAAAATAAAAGGTTTAGTGCAACATAATTAACACACTTAAAATGGCAGCAAGATGATTTTGACAGCAGTGTAATACTCTCAATTGTCATGCTCATGAACTGGGGCCAAGCTCCTGGCACACAGGTTTCTTCCGGGCTAGTGACCAATGGAACAAACATCTAATGTGCCAGTGTCCAATAATATCAGGGCTCTATATATATCCAAACACACTTTTCCCATGCAAGACACTTAAGCCCTGATCCCCCCATGGGTTTCACTTACACAGATCATTGCACCTATGCAGAGCATTGCTGACTTCAGTGGGGAACGCATTGTCAGACAAGTTTACCAGAACTAGCATGTGCGCTAGTACTGTTTTCACACTTTATTCTCCTCTGCCTTGTGCCCTGTGTAGTTATTTACACCTGTGCATAATGGGTGCGAAGTGTGTGTATACTACTACAATTCTGATTTGACAGCTTTTTACACACACTTTGCGCAGATGTAAGTTACTAAACAGGGTACAAGAATCAGCTCCAAAGAGTTACATGGTGCCAATCTACAAGCGTGAAGAGTATGAGGAGAATAGTTCAGAACGGCACATAGGGACTATAATGGGATAAAGTGAATAAAGACAAAGTTTAGGCTATCAGAGAAGGATCTAGTAGATTGTACTACACAAGAAGCTGTGGCCTCCCCATCATTTGGGATATTTAGTACTGGACAAGACATTAGGAAATGTTCCAGTTCTGCCTTGGGCTGTTTGGCCTAATCAGAAGAACTATTCATGTTTATGATTTTACTGCATTACCATGATTAGGGAATGCAGCATCTTTCTAGAAGAGTTCTCTCAGGAGATGTGTGGGGGCCAGTGCACATACACTTGCCTATTTCCACAGCCAAGGGGTGCAGCTACATAACAATAGACTAGCATGAGCAACTTTGATTAGCAAATGGGGTAGATCAGCCTACTCTGTGTTCAACAACTATAAGTATGCCTTGAATACAGTAAGTATTCCATGAATACATCTACTAGCGAAGCCACCATAGGCTATGTCTATGCTACCACAGGATCAACTCTGTGGTGATCGACGCACCAGGAATCGATTTAGCAGGTCTAGTGAAGACCCACTAAATCGATGGCAGAGCACTCTCCAATAGACCCTGGTACTCCACCAGGAACGAGAGGAGTAAGGTAAGTTGATGGGAGAGCATCTCCCATTGATCCAGTGTGGTATAGATGCCACAATAAGTCATCCTAAGCTACGTCAACTCCAGCTACGTTATTCATGTAGCTGAAGTTGGGTAACTTACTTCGACTTACCACGGTTGTGTAGACATAGCCATAGAAAACTATAGACCAGCTTTACTATCCATGCTTACCTGAAATTTTTGTATCAAATAATGGCAGTTATTTTAATAGCACAAAATTCCAAAGAGTTATAAAGCAAAACAGCATTCAACATGTTACATCGGCATCTTACTATCCATCATCAAACGGGCTAGTTCAACGGGCAATCCAGTCATTTAAAGAGGCTATTAAAAGACTATCTGGAGGTACTATAGATACAAAAGTGTCTCATTATCTGTTTAATTGTTAGATAACACTGCAATCAACCATGGACCGGTCCCCAGCAGAGATGTTAATGGGAAGGAAACTAAGGTCCAGGTTAGCTTTATGCATCCATACTTAATGGGAAATATACAGCAAAAACAACAGAAGCAAAAGCAGCCAAATGACAAACACGCTAAAGAATATAGTTTTACTGATGGAGACTCAGTCTGTACTAAAAACTTTGGTTCAGGTCTCAACTGGATGCCAACTACCATTCAAGATATTATAGGATCACTCTCTGGTAATTCTGGGGTGTGGGAGGGTTATGCGCAGATATATGGACCAGCTGAGAAAAAGGACCGTGGTTAACTTTAGAGTTGTTAGTTCAGCAGCACTGGGATTGCCACTAGAGTGTGCCCTATTAGGTTCAAGACCCATTTCTGAAAGTCTGGAGGGGCAGCCACCTGACACAAGATCAGACAGCTGTTGTGGCTACACCACATGGATATACTGCTCAAGTTGATATATGTTCACTCACTCCAGAAAGTCTCAGTGCAGAATGACAACAAAACCTTGAAAATTATCACAAAGACTATTACTCTATACATTACAAGAAAGAAGAAAAGCAGTTTTAAAAGAACAAGGCTATACTTATTAAGTTTCTGTGAGGGTTTTATTGGAGTTTTCTATGCTATCATGGCAGTAAGAATCAGAAACTTTACTTGGAAGATCCATATTTGAGATAGCTGCTGAAAAAGAATCACTGACCAAAGAAAAGTACAACCAAGAGCAACAAAGTCTTTTTAAGTGAGACAGTGAATGTTTAGATGAGTTAAATGTATCTATAAATATTTTAAATGAGTATTTAAAGAACAATATAAATTGAGTGTCCAAAGGAGAACTTTAATACAACTGCTTTTGTGTTAGATTTCATTGTTTTAAAAAGATTCCAAAATATAGAAAAAAAGTGCATTATAAAGGGATATTTTTCAGTCCATGACTTTCATAAAAGTTATACGAACCTATAAAATGACCAGGAATTCAGCAGTGTATTCCCTGACTAGCATTGTTTCACTTTAAGGGTCAGCTACCATACACAGAGCCACTTCTCATAGATAATCTTTTTCCAACTCAGTATCAATTTAAGTTTTGCTACAATTGAAATGGTCTTCCCTTTGCTCTGTTGTCAGCATCTGCACAACCCAAGAACTTGTCACAAATGCTTAATTGTTCCCTTCTTTGGAAAACCTTTAGGAAGTGTAGGTAATGAGAGAGGGAGAGAAAGCTAGGAAGAAAGATATTCTGGAAGAATCCAGTTACCATCTTCACACTTAACTTGGGATGGCTGTCTTACAGCATTGTGAAGGAGTCTGTCAGTTGAGCAAAAAATTCATAAGAAACAGACTTAAACCTTGCAGATCTGTGTCAGATCTTTGCAGCAGTTGTCCCTGAAGGAATATCTTCTAACGGCGTGGCTGCTAAGGAGCTGTATAGGCATTGGCATCCCTACCCAAACTGCCCGTTGCAATCTCTTTCACAGGAAAGTTAATGCTGTTCCCATGCACCTTAACCTCTGGTTACTTTGCCATATGGTTTTGCTTCTAGTCACCTGGCCTGTCCAAACATGCCTCCTCTGCAGAGCGCCAATGCCACAGTAATCCTCTGCAGAGGATACCGTGGGTGGGTACAGTGCCTAGTGTGGTCTGAAAAAAGTGTGGGGATCTATCTGCTCATCATCCTGCCCCCAACTCCCAAATCAATCCTGTACCTCTCTGAGTCATCACATCCATTCTGCTCCTCCCGACACAATGAATTCTGTGTCCCCTTCAGCCTCACCTCTGCTCCTCCTTGGGTTCTTCATCCCCTTTCCCAGACCTGGGGAGGCAGCAGCAATAGGGTCCCTTCTCCCCCTTTCCAGGCCAGGTGCTGCAGGGAGGGAGAGGGGGGAAGGGAACAGTCATACTGCTGCTCACTGGCAGATTGGAGGAAGGAGGAAGCAAGGCTCTCCTGACCTACATGGCAATTTTTGCTCCCTGTTCCCCCCTTCCCTCCTGTGACAATGGTGTCAGCTCCTGAGGGAAGGAGTGTTCTGCCTGCTTCCTGCAGCAGCTCTGATTGGCTGCTCTTCCATCAGAGGCAGGCAGGCAAGTGAGGAAAGCAGCCAATCAGAAAGGGTATTCCCCTTGGCAGGATTAAAAATGTGCACCCCTCAGCATCCTGGCTCACTTTGTAGAAATTGTATTTCCCAGGTCTCCTACCCTGTAAGCATTGCACAGAAGTTTGAGAATGCAGCAGAGACACTGCAACTTGTGCCCTCCACACCAAGCCTGCCTGGTTTTGCTCCCTTGTGATGGTAGATTTGGAGGGATGTTGCCAGGACCCATCTGCTCTAGGTCGGTTCATTAACTTAAAGATTTTAATTTTTCTCTACTACTCTGGCTTTTTCTGAATGTCTATTGACTCTTCTTTATTCAGTCACACATCACTGCAGTAATGGTACTTGATGAAAGTATACATATTGCAAAATGACAGCAGGAAATTGCCTAATTTTGCTAGCCAATATAGTCTCATTGTTTCCTTGAACTCCCTTGTCTTTCTGAACTCATCTGTTTTTTCTTGTCTAATACTTGGATTGTAAGCTCTATGCAAGTACCACCTTTTTATTTTGTGTTTCTACAGCACCTAGCACAATGGGGTCCTGGGCACTATGGCAATACAAATAAGCTGCATTCTGACTGAATTATGTAGAAATATCCTGGTACAGCACTATGGGGCACATAACTATTGAAGCTCTTAAAAAAGACACACAACTCCTCAGTGAGACTCAAGAAAAGGAACTTGATAATCACATACTAAATTATTGCTTCAGTTTAGAGAAGTAGGGCTAGAAAAGATCACCTGAATAATCACTTGAATAATCCACTATGATCACAAAGAATTTTGCAAGTCTAGGATTTTGGCTACATAGAAGCATTACAATCACATTCCAGCTGTTGTTATTACAATGGACTTTAAAAAAAAAAAAAGGCATTTCATCCAAATGTCAACCAAAACAATTAAGTTTTTGCAAAATGTATTATTAGAGTCAATCCTGTACAAGAAATCACATGCATTAGGTAAGCTCCTGCCTGAAGCAACAACCCTAAATTATCGAATACATCCTAGTCCATCACTGCTATTAAGCAACACATTTGTCAGTCTCATGACTGATCTCTTGAGATTAGCCACACTGTATTGCATTCACTTATCTATTAGGCCTCTTCCTGGTATGAACTATGACCTTTTGACCCAGGACCTCTTCTCTCTCAAATCAAAGGAACAGGTTTTATCCCTTATGCTATGATTTCTCTGCTTAAGAGGGTTTTTCCATAGTGATCTCATTGTAAAATTCTTCAGTGAAGACAAGGTGCTCACAGTGTTTATGGTGAGGTTGGCATTATACCCCTCCCAATGGCTGACATCCTCTAGTTTATCTTGCAGTAAAATTAAAGTGCCTTGTCTCCCTTATGGTTTTACAGTGCAATAGCTATGGTGCATTAGTTAGCCCACAGTGCTAAACACACCTGTTTTGTCAGTGAAGACCTAGCTTTAAATTGAAATGTGGAAAAGCTAACCTGGTCCTTGTACCTTGTTCCTTCTCCTATTTGCCATGTTTGAGAGTGAAGGTCCTAGGCAGAATCAATGGCAACTATCAGTGCCATTCAGGCAGTTGGACACCACACAAAGCAAACGGTCTTAGCTATTCAAAATCCTCTCCCAGAGGTAAACCAATTATATCCCTGTTTTCAGGTATTGCCCCAGAGCAGCAGGGTATCTCTAGCTGGGAACATACCTACAGTAAGGTACACGTCACACAGCACCCCATCATATAGCACCCATAGCAGCAAGACCAGCATTATGGCACTCTGCCTCCGTTTCCTCTCAAGCTCTTGAACAAGGACTTCAAAGACTACTCATATCAATAACACCCTCATTCACTTCTCCCAAAGATCTCTCTACTCCTACTTCTTGATGTCAGCCCTGCTCTTTAAAGGGCTCCTCTGCTGCATTGCATTAATGAAAAGGCCCAGGATGTCTTACTTAAAAGGGGCAGACCACTCTACTACAATGTATCTTCAGATAAAAGAATAAATAGGGCTGTCCCTTGCTTCAGGGAAACATTCAGGATAACCACTGGCAGCCAGGGAACACAAACCAAACCATTCCTTGGCATCTGGAACAACAGCGGCATAGCCTAGGGTTGTCTGAAAAAAAGAAAGAAAAGCACCTTGCTCCTAGAGTGAAACAAACTCAGCCCTCATTGCCCATCCCCTATTTTCCTCCCAGGGCTAAGCGGGTACGCTTCATCCCTGTTTTCAATTAAGTCTCACCTAAGTTTAAGGGATCTTTACAATATATTATATTAATTATATTATATTATGTCTTCCTTATTTATGCTGTGCCTCATATACCAAGTCATGCCTTTCCTTTCCATCAAACTAAATTGAAATTGAGCTGACCCCACACACATTGGGGGGTATTTTAAAAATATTTTTAAAATTATTAAAGTCATTTTAAAATAGCTCTTTGGACAGTTGAAACTGGAATCTTATTTTCTAATAAAACTAAAAGCGTTGGTTAGTTGTGGTAGAGATGCTCATGCATAGTGGGCTTCTTTCATGGATGTTATCTTTTGAAAGCTCATGGTCCCCTAGGCATGAACCAATTAACAGTTCACTCTTAAATAGCCAGACTCTCAAATGTAGTGCAGAGTCTGAAAGGCACAAATGTCAGACGTTTCCCCTCACTTTGCTGTGTTGGCAACCCAGACTTAGGGGTATGAGCTTCTGACTTAGGGCAGAATGACAACTGTTATTCATTATTCAATGCTTCAAAGATTTTGATGAGCTCTAAGCAACATATGAGCCTGGCATAAAATCTAGTTACCCACATATTCAAGTTAAAAGTTTAGTTTGTAAGGACAACCCTCTAGCGTTCATTCCGAAGACACTTCTATATTTTGTAAAAACTACTCTTATAGAAAAAATAAGCTTGTAATAAGCTTGGGTGCAATTATGTAACCTTTACTTAGCCAGGTGGTCCACTGATACCAATGAGGTTATGTGCATGAATAAGAACCAGATACATGAATACATTTTGCAGGATTGGGGCCTTGATTTCCAAATTACACTGATATCTGGTCACAGACAAAGGCCCAGATCCTCAAAAAGTATTTAGGTGCCTAATTCTCAACAGCTAGGTGCCTAAATCACCTTTGAGGAGTTGGGACCCTCTCAAGTGTCAGCTGAGAAATGACATAGGATTTATTCACAGCCATTAGGCGTAAAAAAAGGTTATGTTGTTTGGTTGGCACATAGAAGACCATTTCTTCAAACGCAATGGAAGCATCCAGTTCATTCACATTTCCAAAAACAAGCTTATCTTGTTCTGGAAGATAATAGTAGGAACTGGCCAGTGATTTCCCATCTGATAGCCCCTGTTGTTGGAAAATAGAAAAAACCACAATCACTTATGGCCATTATTCTGGAACTCCAGCAGCTCCCAGGAAGGAAAGTCTTCACTGTGAACCTTGCTGGAAGGGAACAGATATGATGCAAAGTTCCCTAGGGCCAATTTTTCACTCCTTAGTTATTCATGGGATATTAGGTAATCGTCTTCTATTTGCTGGTTCTCTGTGCGTGAAGTCTTGCACTAACTGAAGTCAATAGCAATTTTGTCATATATTTCCCTGGGGCCAGAATTTCACCCTAGGTTTCCAGTCTTGATTTCAACAGGCTTTGTTTGTTTGTTTGTTTTTAAAAAGGTGATTGAAGAATTTGTTTTAGGAAAAAAACATCCATTAGTAACTCCATGGACTTTGTAAACAAATATAACCCCATCCTCCCTAAAGTAACGGAACCATGAAGATGTACCCACACCCTAAACTTAGTAACAAGGGGCTGAATGCTCAAAAGGAGTTAGGTGCCTAAATCCCTATTTTAGATGCCTAAGTCCCAGATTTGGCTCCACTGCAAAGCACAACAATCTTGCCTAACCCACGTAGACCTTGTAAACTCACTAAACACCTAAGTATTCAGGGTAAAAATTCCTTCAGTATCTATGTTTCTGCCTCTGGGCATGCACATTGCTGCTCCCCTCTAGGTGTCCAGATGCCTATCTCCCTCCTAAGCCCCAGAACAATTCACAAAGCACAGGAATATAGACACTAGGACACCTAGGTCACATGCAGGGCCCAAACTGGTAGCTTCTTGCCTTCCCGCTCCCAGCTGGGAGTGGAGGGAAAGCTGCCTGTTGCTTCTTGCCTTCCTGGTCCCTGCCAGTGAGCAGAGAGCCAGGACTCCAGGGGTCAGCAAGACTCCCAGTGGGGAGTGGGGGAGCCCTGGTGGCAGCTCAGCTTCAAGCAGAGACTCAGTAGCAGCCAGGCTCAGAAGCCGACTTTCTTGTCAATTTCAGTGAGTAGCTGGGTCATCCCTGCCCTGTAAGTGCAACCTGGAGTGCCCTTTAAAGTGCCTTGCTGCGTAGCCTCCAGCCTGGACTGCTCACAAGCAGCCTCCAGCATGTAAGTTACTCCCAGCTACGTCTGTGTGTATGTTGCAGCCAGCCACACCTTGACTCCTATCAGCTTTCACGGTTATCACATGATGGCCCCAAAACACTCCCAGTCCCAGATTTTACCTCCAAAAATGTATGTCCTGTACTGCCCAGCCCTCTCCTGGGCAGTACAAAAATATTAAGTCCATTATTCCTTTAAGGGAATAATATGTACACAACTTGTTACCCCAAATGGAGTCACCCAGACACTTCAACCTGAACACATTGGATTAAGTAAAACAATAACTACAAAGAGAGAGATTTTAAGTGAGTACAAATACAGTAACTCCTCACTTAATGTTGTAGTTATGTTCCTCAAAAATGCAATTTTAAGTGAAACGATGTTAAGTGAATCCAATTTCCCCATAAGAATGGATGTAAATGGGGGGGGTTAGGCTCCAGGGAAAATATTTTTTGCCATACAGTACAGTACTATAGTTGGGAGGTGCCTCCGCCTTACCCCACACAGGCACAGCCCACTGGCACTGGGGACAATGAGGCAGGCAAGGAAGCTGAAGGTGCTGTAGGCTAGGAGAAGCATGTTGCATAACAGCAGTGGCAGCTTCACCTACTCTGCAAGCCCACTCATGCCACCCCTTTCCCTAAGCCCCCACCCTTATCCCATCTCTTCTTATCTGCCCCCCTTCCCCCTTTACTCCGCATGCCACATCCTTGCTCCCTCTCCTGCCTCCTTCCCACAACAATCAGCTGGCTTGCAGTGTTCAGGAGGCAGGGAGGAGGGGTGAGGACATGACGTGCAGGCTCCCCCTCAATCCTCTGCCTCCTGAACACCACAAGCCAGCTGATTGCTGCAGGTAGGAGAGGGAGGAGGGAGGTGCTCCACGTCCTCACTCCTCCCCCCTCCCTCCTGCCCGCAGCAATCAGCTGGCTTGTGGCATTCTCGAGGCAGAGGAGGGAGGGGGAGCCTGTGTGCTGTGTCTTTGCTCCTCCCCACTTGCTCCTAAACACCGCTAGCCAGCTGATCACCGCTGGCAGGAGGACGAGGGGGAAGGCACTGATCTGCGGGGTCTGCTAGCAGACGGGAGGTGCTGTGGGGGAGGGCATAGGGGAGCTGATGAGGGGGCTGCCAGCTGTGGACAAAGCAGGAAGCCAAATGACATTATAGTGAAGCATTGCACAACTTTAAATGGAGCATTCTCTGTAATTGAGCAGGGACATAAGAATTGAAACAACATTAAGTGAGAGGATGTTAAGTGGGGAGTTACTATAATGAGGCATGAAAGTCAGAAATGGTTATAAGAAAAATAAAGTTAAAATGCTTACTGGTGCTTAACTTACACTCTATTAGATTCAAAGCAAAGTTTTCTCATTACATGCTTTCAGCAGTCTTCTTGACCAAACTCTTTAGGTCAGGACCCCTTCCCCAGAATCCAACAGCTTCTTCCTTTGTCTCCTCAGTGGCAGTGAATGTAATGGGCAGGGAGAGAGAGGGCAGGTGTCTTGTGGTGCCTTCTTTTTATAGTCTCTCCCCCCACTGAGAAGCATTTCCAGCTGGGAACAACGTGCTAGTCAGTCTGTGTGGAAAGAAACTTCATGCTGTTCCTTTACTCACATGTAGTTTTTTGTCCCTGTTCCCTTTCCCACCAAAGAACAGACATTTAGCAGGTAATGGTCCATCAGCCTTCTTTAAACCTGGCTGAGGCATCAGCTTGCCCTTTGTCTATGAGGAACTGGTTTGGGCACTTCCCAGACTTATCTGGGAACATACTTTTAGTTGTGCATTTTACCAGAATATTATTGGTCAGCAAATTATGAGATTTTTAAACAATACGTCACAAGGCAGACCTTGTACAAACATTATTACAACAGACTGTAGAGTGTGAACATAGAGGTATATTCTGTCATAGTTAGATACATACGTAAGTGCATTGCTGAAGAGGGGCCTAAGAGGGACTTAAATTGGTGCATATACTTTGTGCCAGCCTCCTCTAAAGGGGTGAATTTCACCTATCTGAATTTCAAGCGGTTATTCTGAAGTCAATGGGACTACTCGTTAATTATGGTGCTATTCACATTGAGTAGGAGTATCCAAATCTGGCCCTGAGCAGTCATGAAGAAGTGTTCTTTTGCAAATGACCAGGTTTGGGGGTTTTTTGGTTGCTTATTTTGGATAAGCAATATTTTATTGTCTGCACAAAAGAACTCTCTTTGATTAGTAAATACACTGATAGGAAAAATGATGCAGCAGAGAGTTACAAGTAGCCTTAAAACACAAAATGAACATATCTGCCAGGTCCATAACCTGCCTGTGAATTTCACTAAGAAAACACCCCAAAATGCTAAATGGTCCTGATGTTTAAATGTGAAAAATAAATGGACTGGTTGGCAGAAGCTCATTACTGTTAGCTGGAACTATAATTCAAAACATGAGAGAGAAATGCTAGGGAAACAGAACCCTCAAGAGATATTTAATCCAGCAAATTTATCAGTTCGGTATTTCAGTGGATTTTAATTCTTCAGACATGGGCTTTGTGTTCCCAGACTGAACAATTTCCTCTAGAAAAGCATAATTTAAAAAATGCTTTGAAGGGCCAGTATTTGAAATGTCTCTTCAGAAAGGCATATGCAATTACTGTCACTGAGGTTACAATTGGTAATGAAAATATCCTGTATTAAACACATGAGATTATTTAAAAGGAGTATGTTTAAGAGCATGGAAAAGAGATCAACATAGAGATAAAGAGGGAAAGGAATGTATTTTGTTCCCATCCACCAGCTGAGAGACATCATTATAATTAATTATTATTACATTGCTATTTAATAAAGTATACTATCACCCATTCAATGCTGCAATCTTCCCTGAGTTGCAAATTTCCCACCACGAAATTTATTTGACTGCAGAAACTGAAAGATGCAATGGGACCCATTTGATTTTATGCCAAAAGGTTCATTAGTATTTTTAGAACCCGCATTTGTTATTTTACCTCAGAATAAACAGTGCTACAACTAAAACAGCCAGCAGCCACCGCTCTCCAGCTGCCCAGCTCTGAAGGCAGCACCGCTGCCAGCAGCAGCACAGAAGTAAGGGTAGCAGTACCACAACCCCCCTTACAATAACCTTGTGATTCCCCCACAACTCCTTTTTGGGTCAGGATCCCTACAACAGTCCAAGCCATGGATTTTTCAAGAGATAAAAATAGAAAAGTCAATTTATTTCAATGTATTTAGTGTAAGCAGAACTTCACCCTATAGAACACATTCCATTTCAGAGCTCTGGGAGCTCTTGACATACATTTTACAATACAATAACACAGCAGTTACAAAATATACGCCACCCAAAACAGCAGCTCTTTTCCTTCCTCCCAGACATCATTCATTCATCAGTCATGTGACCAATACAGCTTTTAACACCACTCTTCTATCAGACAAAAATCCCATCCTCAGCCAATGCCCAGTCACAAAGGTGCACTTTGGCGTATGATTGGAAGGTCATCACATTTGGGCTATTTTAGCTCTTGGTAGTGGGGAGGCCTTCTAAAGGAACAAGGCCTTTCTTGAGAATCTTCTGCCTCAAAGCCCCTCCCTTTTTTAAAGGAGGTTTTATATTGTGCAGAGACTTTATATATTGGGGGACTGATCTTGTTAAATCATTTCAATGTCTGATATTTCCTTCCTGTACTGGAAGGAAACATTCTAGTGCGTGTATGTTTTTGCCAAACTTGTGCCACAACAAAATAAGCAGATCCTTTGGATACCGATGAGCTGTGTTTGATTGAGAATCATTCAATGTTATGAAATCTCACTTTTTGCCAGCACTCTGAAGCCCTAACCTCATTAAAAGAAGAGGCAGATATTTTTAGCTTCTGTAATTGGGGTAATGAAGAAAATATTGTCAATATTATCACTGATTAGTACTGTGAAAGAGATTTGTTCTATGTTGCCTTGATTTGACACAAACATGTTGTGGTGGAAACTCTGCTAGATCACAAGCCTACAAACTGTTTCCCTCTCACATGAAACAGACACGAGCTGTTTAGTCAGAAACTCTTGTTAATTTTTAGTTCTTCTGAGCTATAATGTTTAACTCTTGTAAATATGCCAGAAAGTAGCTGCTGCCTACAAACTGAGGCAAACCGTTAGATCAGTTTCAGGATGGATATCTGTATTTTTGTGGGAGTGGAACAGTGAGAGCAGCCCTGGAGAATGTTTTTTTCCTTTGAAGGCTTATTCAGATCAGTTAATCTGGAAAATCTCCTATTTCATACTAGTGAACTATTGAGTTTCTGTCAGCCAACTGACAGAAGTTCAATAATACATAAGTCTTAAAAGTTACAGTAAAAATTGCCTGAAAGGTGTGATGTAGAAAATGAGTGTTTTGTTGTGAACTGCTGAAAAATAAAAGGAAAACACTTTTCCCAGCATGCAACAGATTAGCTGACTCTCATCCCCAAGCTCTTTCCCCTTCAAACTTGAGACCCAATCAGCTCCAGTCCCTAACAGGAGACACGGTGAGTTCACCCAATCCCTCTCTGTACTCACAATGATCTCCCACGCTACCTGTAGAGACTCTAATATTAGAAAAAAATAACCCTTATGCTCTGATGCATTCCTGGACCTTCTCGGACAGACCTATATACTATTACTTTGCCCTTAAAAGCACACCCTGTGTTTCCTCTCCCTCTGTAGGAATCTCCAATGCCTCTAGTAACTCTTAGTAGATATCACTGAATCATTCCTTCCACATTGCTTTAAGTCTAAGAGAACCCTTGCCACCTGCAGAGTACACCTACACCACATTTTAAAGAAACCCCATTTAGTCCTGTCCCCATTAGAAAGACCTCAACTTAGTCTCCCTTCACCTTAGTCTCAGACAGTACCTCACTATATTGAAGAGCAGGCCTGGAGTAGGTATCTACCATCCATCCTCTTTGGTACAGACTGGTGCAGAGAAATCATATGGCTTTTCTGCCATCTGCTTATAACTCTCACTCCTTCATGGTCCCTATTCTCCAACAGATTTATATTGCGTATGATTCACTTAGAGAATGTCTGGTTATGTGAGTCTGTCTTTCCTACTTGCTCTTCAGAGTCCCTCTTTGCCCTTCGACTTTCCATCCTGCATTTCTAACTACTATTGTTCACGTTCGTTTCAACTGGTTTCAGTAGGTCTGGCTTTCCATTTTCAGGAGGGTACTGTTGGACTCAATCTCTTGATCTTTGTCATTTGACCATGGTGAATTTTTTTTTTCCCTGCTGGTCAGGGGTGTGTGCGCTTTCTGGGACTCTTTTATGATGTGTGTTTATCTATCCTATATGCTGAGTCTAAGCATTTTGTATATCCTCAATTTTACTTTTAGGGTTTAGGGGGCTTGGCCTAGGTTTCTCTTTTTTAAAAAAAACAAATCCCCTTTCTAAAATGCAGAGCTACAGTGCTAATTTTTGATAGATCCTTCCCCTGAGGATACCAAACATAACTGCATTGTGGTCACTACCATTTAGTGGCTCTACCATAGCTAATTTTGAATATATTCCTGTTTGTTGCACAGGACTTAACTGACTCCCTGCAGCATCTTGGCAATCAAAGGCCAGAAGCACTCAACTATCAAAATGACAATGATGAGTAGGATACAAGTATTCAGGGGTGCAGGAACAATTTGTATAGTGGGGCTGCTGAGAGCCATTGAATCAAACTGCAAGCCCTGCATATGATGGAAACCACTTCAAGCTAGGGAGTGCGGCAGCACCCCTAGTTTCCGCACCTATGTAAGTATTTGAAATGTCACAGAACATCTTGCAAAAATTTCCAGCAATGTTTTGATTCTATTAAGTCTGTAACATCAAAAGTAAATTCTTGAGAAGTCTTTGCAACTGTAACTAATGCAGTTTGTTGTTATTGACTTAAAATGCATACAAGCAATTTCTGAAGAGACCCTTTCTCTTACAATTCCCCAACTGTATATCATCTATAAACACATCAATCACTCAAAAATGCATGACAATGCACTAAGCTGTCATGTGGTAAACTGGGAGCCAACCATCCTGTCCAGGTGTCTCCAATCATATTTCAGTTATAAAGGTACCTCCTGACCCCTCCCACAAGTTAAAACAATTCTGAGTCTTGCTTAACAATTCTGTTAAGAGTTCTCATAAGATTAGTCAATGCTGAAATGAAAAACGTCAGCAAACGAGCATTCTAGAAAAGCAGACAGATATTACAACCAACAAAGCAGAACTGCCTGTTAAGAAGGGGGAAATGTCACCTGTAAGCACTTCCTGGGAGTCCATGTGAACTCATAAAGCCCCTCTGATGATTAGACCGATGGCTAAGTGCTTCCAGAACATTCAGACAAGATGTACCTTGTAATCTGGGAGCATCTCAGAATGCTGATTAAGGCTATCAACAAAGCCCATCAGCAACACGCTGCAGTGACAAAATTTGTCCCACACAGAGACCTCTCTATATGTAAACAAGAGCTAAACTACTCACAGATGGGAAAGTTACTTGCCTAATAATAACTGGCAGTTCTTTCAGGTGTGTGGTCCCAATGTGTATTCCACTCTGGGTACGCATGTGCTCCATGATCCTGGACTGGAGGTTTTTGAAAGCAAGGTCCATTGGGCTGCACATGCACCTTTGCTCACCTGGTGCCCCCGACCAAGGAGATCAAGAGCAGGGCAGATCAACAGCCTCTGCTGTTCCTTCCCTACTAAGAACCAAAAGATGATCCGAAGCAGAAGGGAAGGAGGGCCAGTAGTGGAATGGAAACTGGGACCACACATCTCGAAAAACCTTCAGTTCCTGTAAGGTGCGTAACTTTCTCTTTGTCAAGTGCTGGTCCCTATGTGTTTGCCACTGTGGGTGATTGACAAGCAATACTTAAATAGGAAGAGGGTGCAAGGACGCAGATGGCAGAGCCGAACAAAGGTCTGCCATTCCAAAAGATGCATCAGCCAAAGAGTCCTGTACCAAAGCCTAATGTCTCACAAATGACTAGAACTCCAATCGTTGCTTTGCAGATATCAAGTAGAAGCACTTCTTGAAGCGATGCCTTAGACGTTGCTTGCACTCTTCTGAAATGAGCCCTTACCCACAAAGGAGGGAGAAAATTAGACAGCTGATAGATAAGCAAAACACAGCTACAGATCCATTTTGAGAATCATTGAGAGTTTATAGCCTGACCCATGACCCTTTCTGCTATGGAGACAAATAGTCTGGGATACTTCCTGGTTGGCTTTGTTCTCTGCAGGTAAAAGGCTAAAGTTCACTGAACATCCGGGGAATGGAGCGTCCTTTCTTCTGAGATGTATGTGGTTTTGGGAAGAACACAGTTAACTAGGTAGACTGGTTCAGGAGAAAGTCTGAAAGTACTTTGGGGGTGAATTTAGGATGTAAATGTAATGAAACTTTGTCCCTATGGAATAAGGATTGGCCACCAGTGCTCCAAGCTCACCAACACACCTGGCTGAGGTGATGGCTACCAGGAATGCAACTTTCATGGATAGGATAGACATGGAGCAAGAAGCTAGTGGTTTGAAGAGAGGCTTAGTAAGTACAGAGAGAACAAGGTTCAATTCCCATTGAGGAGTCAGCTTTTTTAGGTGGAAAGATTCTGATTAGGCCTTTCCAGAATTTGCTAATCAGCAGGTGCGCAAAAGGTCAAGTAGCCCTAAGAAGGTGGATAGCACGCATTGATTGCTGCCAGGTGAACCCGAAAGGAGCTGATGGACAAACTTGCTGTCATTAAGGAAAGAACATAACCCAGAATGAGAGGAATATTCACAAAATCTGGGGATATACATCTTTGAGTCACCCGGTTAGAAAAAAGTTTCCACTTGGCTAAAAAATATTTTCTATTGGAATCCTTCCTACTATTAGAAAGGATGATCTCTACAGCTTCAGAACATGATCGTTCTAAGGAGATGCCCATGCAAAAACCAAGCCCTGTGATAAAGTGGACAGGGCATGGATGCTTGATCTTGCCATTTCCTGGGGTCAGGCGATCACAAAATGTTGGAATAATGGTGCCCAAGATGACACGCATAGAAGGCTCAGAAACTAAATCTCTCTGGGACAGTTGGGGGAAATGCAGATGACTAGTGCCCTGTCCCACTGAATCTTTCATAAGATTCAAAATTACCGAAGCAGGAGTGATAGTAGAAAGAAGGCATAGTTCAGGTGGTCTGACAGTGGAAAAAGTAGACCATTGCCCCGCAAATTGCAAAACAGTGCACCTTTGAGCAGTATATGCCACACTTCCTGTTCATTTGGGAGGTGGGGGATCTATCATACAGCAGATATACTGTTCACCACAGAGTCGCGTAGCTCTCACTCAGGGTGACAGCAAAATGTCTGTTGAGAGTGTCCGCTAGCACATTCTGGTTCCATTGGCACTGGGTTTTGATTGGGCAGCAGTAGTGCTTCCAATACCTCCCAAACCCAAACCCTGTAATCTGCAAGCACCGAAAGTCCAATTACCAAAAGCATCGGTTACCTGTGGTATGCATTGTGTCTTCCAGAGCTGGGGCATAGACTCTCTCTACTGCAGCTCTTGTGGAGGACATCTTCTGATAGAAGACATCTTTGCTTTCCCAGATCAAGTGTCTCCCATTCCATTGTGTCCCTTCCTCAAGAGTGGTCCTCACCAGGAGAGCCAACTTTTGGAAGGATTCTGTTTCCTATTCCATCTTCAGGTTATGACTTCCCTCCATCTGCACTGTGAGTACCACCGTTGGATCCGGAATTGGCTCTATCTTCCTTGGGAGATTCTGTGCCACTCAATGAACCATTATTTCCTCCTTTAAGATATGCCTTCATGTACAGGAGGCCTGGACCAACCTCCATCTTGTCACTTGCTTCAGACCCACTGGTACCCCATGCTATAGGAACCTCAGCAAACCCCATTTGATCTATCCTATTGGCCATACTGGGGACCATGGGATCTGTTTCTTCCCTCAGATCTAGTCCAGTCTGCTAGGGAGTCATCCCATCCCTCCTCTTCAAGAAGGCAACTGGAGCTTTCTTTTGATCCAGTTGAGGAGGAGGAATATGAGTAGGATCTGGTAGTTCCTCCGTAACCAACGAGATTGTCTTAATCCCAGCTGAGGTGGTAGCTCCAGTGTCTCCAACAACTTTGAATACAAGTCTTTTCCCTCCCACATGAGAGCCTTAACCATAAGGCTACAGGTGAGGTTCTCTCAATCTCTCCTGTTGAAGTTGCTCCACTTTGTATAAAATACTTAAATAGTCATTGTGTCAGACAAAAAGCAAGACTGATGCTATGGCTCAGTAGTTAGGCCATTCACTTTAGACAGAAGACAACCCTGGTCCAGAACCCCTGCTCCAATATATATTTAAGTAGTTATACAAAATGGAACAGCTTCAACAGGACAGATCTAGAAAGACCCTATGCCAGAATGCTTATTGGTTGGTGGTTACCATCATCTTCTCCTCCTCTGGACATTTTGTGAATCTAGCCCTTTAAAATGCTTAAAAACAACTCCAGCTCTAACTGGGAGTCTCGAGTCCTGGGTTCCAGACCAGGCTTTGTCACTGACTTTGATGTGTGATCCTTGCCTCTGTTACCTGTGGTCTGTCTTGTCTACTTAGATCTTTGACACAGGGGCTGTCTCTTACTCTGTGCTTGTAGTGTGTTTGAATGGGGCTTTGATCTCAGTTGTGACTTTGAGGCACCACAAATGAAAGTCACACTATAAGAAGACAACAATAAATGTTTAGACCTCATAGAACATTTTACATTTGCAGAACCTTGTAAAATATGAATTAACCTAATTTTCAATTAAAAATGGTCAGTGTGTGCATACACTTATGTAAATATGTGTAGATAATCAAGAATACTGTTTATAAACTCAGACTCCTGGCTCACTGCCCTTGGATATATTATAAACTGATCCATCAGTCCTTATTTAGGCAAAATGTTACCCAGTGTTCTTGCAACCCAAAGCTCTACGTAACTTTTACTCTGTGCAGGGAGGTGTCAAGAAATAAATCAGGGGAGACACAGCCACCCGACCAATAGATGACTGGCACAAACAGGATAACACGAGAGTGCTTTCACTTAAAGCTAAACCTTTACTTAGTCTCAAGCACTTACACACGTCCACAACAAGATTAGTAAAAGACCCCCAACCCTTGATAATTACCAAAGCTGAGTGTGGCTCTCAAGTGGCACAGTGGCAGCTCATCTGCCGATGAGGAACATCCAGAGGGAGAGACCAGTCCGGAAGAGTCCCCAAACGAGTCCCCCATCTCAAGTTTTTTCCCCTTATTTATACGTTAGTAATAGAAGGATATGTCCCTTAAAGAAACCTTGTTAAGTAAGCATTTCAATAATCAAACAAGAAGTTCCTTCTGATTACTGATTAACCAGGTGTGGGTTTTTCCAGAGTCTGCAGCCTTGAGACCCCAATAGACATTCCTGTGGCATATCAGCAACTTCAACACAATTCTTATCAGGAAGGATGCAGGGTCAAGCTGCCCTTTCTGTGGCACCCCAAAACTCCCTCCCCTCCTGCCTTGGTCAAGCTGAGAGTGCTGAATGGCCAATTTACAGCTTGCTGACTAGGCCGCCTTTAACAATAACCATAGTGGTTTCAAGCACTGGTTTGCCAACTTCTCCCCATACAAAACTCCCACTGACTTCAGAACTAAAGGATCAGGTCTTATAATGATAAATCATCAAGGCTTTGGGTAAAATTTCAAAAGGACTTAAGTCTCATTGACTTTCAAGGTGACTTGGGCTCCTTAATTATTTCTGATACTGGTATTTAGGATCCCAAATCACTTTGATGCTTTTGAAATGCTTACTCTTTATGTCTCTCATTGGATCTTCCATTATAAACTGGACTGTGCTCTGCCCTTTGGTTGCCACGTAGTGGTTTTTAAGGTCACCACAAAGTGGAAAAAATTTAACAGCATGCAAGCATCATTGCTTTTTCAGTTAGCTCATAAAAAAGTATTTATTGTGACAGGAAATGCTGGGAATCTGGTGAATACCCTAATCTTTCTGCCTACTCATTTCTCCCTTTAAAATTCTGACAAAATAATCACACCTGAGTTTGATAAAATAATTTCAATGCTCAGCAAAATCCATTCACTCTGTTTATCCTCTTATACATTTATTCACCAAATCATCATCTCTTCTCTATTGGGCTTGTAAAGCCATGAGACAATGCATACATCTGCTCAGATTCAGGTTTGTTTAAACAAGAGAAGGAGTCCAACTTTTAGATGGGACTCCCATTTTAGATAACTCCACATTTCTCTCTGCCACTGCCATGGTATCTTTGGGAATGATGCCACAGTGCAGCAAGCTGGTGCCCTCAGAATAGGGTCACAATAGATTGGAGTAATGACAGCCAGTTGTGTGATGGAAATAAATGAGATAAGCAGCTACCTAAATGAAATGAAGGTATGTAAAGAACAGAATCGAGACTGCCTATATCAACTGTTTGAAAGTAAAGGTAAGCCTCATCAAAGACATGGGACAGGGAGCACTGGAAATTGAAGTCTTCAGTTTAATTACAGAACACACACAGTAGGTGCTATAAGAGCATAAGCCTTAATAATAATAAATGGAGATATGCCTATCTCATAGAACTGGAAGGGACCCTGAAAGGTCATTGTGTCTAGCCCCCTGCCTTCACTAGCAGGACCAAGTACTGATTTTGCCCCAGATCCCTAAGTGGTCCCCTCAAGGATTGAATTTACAATCCTGGGTTTAGCAGGCCAATGCTCAAACCACTGAGCTATTCCTCCCCCATCTCATTTGTTTTATTCCTAGGGCATGAAGGAGGCCCAAAAATTCCTTGGTCTCTCTGTTGAGACTGACGACAAAGCTGCAAAGTAATTTTCATTATGCTAGGTTGTGCAGTATGGATATATTTCTATTTGGAATTGAATCTAGACCATGAGCTTATCTCAGCAGCTCCAATCAGCCATTCAACAGGAAAATCTTCACATTAAAAGTACTTCCTAGAAGCCCTAGTTTTCTAAAGCTATGGCTACACTAGAGAGCTTACAGTGGCACAGCTGTACCGATGCAGCAGCATTGCTGTAAGACCTCTAGTATAGCCGCCCTAAGCCAATGGGAGAGAGCTCTCCCTTCGACTTAATTTGCCCACCCCCACTGAGAGGCAGCAACAGCTATGGCTGTGGGAGAAGCTCTCTCCCGCTGACAGAGCACTGTCTGCACTGGTGTAGACATAGCCTAAGACATTCTGTGGTTTCTTCTTCAGTCTAAGCCACTCGGCCTTCACAATATTCAACTTTTAAAGATGGCTCAGCTCAGCCAAAGCCACTGCAAAGAGAGAGATCCACCCTCATCACATTCAGCCTTACATTAATGGTCCCATTAAACCACAGTTGCATTACTGCTGTGTGAAAGACAAGTGGGTTTGCCCCGTGCCTTGAAGAAAAAAGTTACAAGCTGATAATATCCAACACATAGCAAATATGAATTTTAAGTGCGCGCTTCATTTGCTCCAAAGGCAGGATAGTTTCTGCTGACTTTTTATCTTCTACTTTTCCCTACCTTTTTCTTTTTTGTCCTTGTGCTTCATTGATGTAAAGTCCTTGCTTGCTCTGCCCGGGGTGTGCCACACCCCTCCTGTTCCTTTGCAGCGGAGGGTCTGCTGCCTAGCAGTGGTGTTTCCAATCTTTTATGAACATCCAGGAGGAAGAGTGGTTACCTGATTCCTGTTGCCCTTTGCAGTGTATAGACATTTACACTAGTGCCAAATTGGTGTAAAATGCTACCGATCGGATTGAGCAGCATTTTTCACCCACTTTGCCCGCTTATTGTTCTCTTATCAATCACTCTCCAAGGTGCAGGACAACAGAGAATCAGGCTTTTTGCATCTGTCCACCAAGGTAACTCTCTGAAGTGGATTGTTCAGAATACAAATGTTGACTCTGTGGATCGAGTGTTGTCATAACCACACTCTGGCTTTGGTTTTTGTGATTTCATGGGAGCAGAGTTCTAACTATCCAGTAAAGCTGGTCAAAAATGGGGATTAATTTTCACACCAAAAAAATCTGAAAATAACTTTTTGTTTCCTTCTAAATATATTGTGGATTTTTCTGATGTTCAATTAAATGATTTGAAATGAAGCGTTTCAAATTATTTTATTGAAAAATAAATCAAAATTAAACAGCTCTACCTTTCAGCCTTCTCTAACTCACTCCATCCCTAAAACATGCACATCCCCCATTTTCTATTTCCTATCTAACCTACTACCTATACAGCTACAAATCTTAGACATTATTTAAGGATTCAAGGAGGCATTTGTATTTGTATAAATTAACATATCATTTCACTATTTCCAGGTAATGTAAACATGTCAATGAATTAACTTCATAACTGTAGAAACTGTTTTTTTCCTCCAATGCCTTTGTGGTCCCCCGTTATCCTAGGGAAAACATAATTATCTTGTTCTTTGAATTATTGAAACTTTCTGCATGTGCAAATGTATACATATTGATGTTCTATTTTCAGTGGGTGCTTACGTCAAAGAACTTCTAATTATAATGTTGGACATTTCCCAGATGATGATCATCTGTCAAGTTCATGAGTTCTAACACAATTATTTCTGGTATACCACAAAGCCCAATTTGATTATTAATTAATTATTATTGAATTTTGATTTAAAGCAGAGGAAAGTTTATAACTTCCTGAAAGAAGCAAAGTTAATATCACTCTGGAAGTGGACTTAACTGAATATATATTTACAATACTCATCCAGGGACCAGTAAGAAAAGGATACCTCTTGTAGTTGGGTTTAAGTCCTAGAAGTTGCAGCCCATGTGCCACTAGTTTTCAGAAACTTGTTACACTGACACCTAATACTTCCCCACTCACCCAGGAGAATTAGCATCAAAATAGTATTCAACTCTGGTGGTTAACCTGCTAAATGCATGGGGAGGGATTCTCCTGCCACCAGTGGTCCCTATATGCTTCTTGAGTGGTGTAGAGAGACCATAGGACTCCCCTGGTGCAGGCACTGCTTAGAGTTTCTGCAGAAAGGCTTATATCGGCGCTCTTGCAAGCTTCAGTGTAGGGGCTGTGCTAGGAATGAGGGGAATCCCTGTAGTGCATACTACTGTGGGCATTTGGAGTATCTGTGGGTTGTGAAGCTGCATCTAAGCTGCCCAAACTGGGCCATTGGAGTTCAGAGCAGCCGCTGTGGCTGCTCTCAATTACACTAGGAGTCATACCAGCCCCCAAACAGTTCAGAATCCAGAATCCTGAAGGTGCAAAGGTGGATTAAACCCCTCCACCTGGCCTGTCCCTGGGTGGGTTGTGCTTCCTAGAGACATAGCATAGTCTCACCCATAGCTTTAGGACATTTCCTTTACCACTTTAGGTTCACCCTCACCTCCATTTCCACCCCCCACTCCCATAACTCTAACAACCAATTCAGTTATATACTCAACAGCAAGTATCAACCCTACTCCTGAAAATGCAAAAATGCTTAATATTAAGCACATCTCATTGGAGGCAACTGGACTACTAATACGGTTCACATTAAGCACGTGTTTGTAGGTTTGGAGCCACATGACTGCATTAACTGTTTCAGCAGAGAATCCATAATAATTTAATCACAGTCTTCAGAGTACATAGCCAACAACTAACACCACCACTGCTATGTTAGCCCAATGATCCCTAATAATTACGAAAGCCCTCAGCATTGAATGAAATCCCATTTTTAAACGAAAACTTGCACCTGTTGTCACTGTCTGGCAGATGGAGTTTGTGAGGGTGAGTGGATGGCTGACCACTAGCATTTGTTATGACAGGGAGAGCAAAGCATTTCTCTGTATGGTGACAGCTGCCAAGCAGACACAAACCAAGGTTCAAGGGGGTTCAAAGTCTGGTGAAGTCCCTTGTTCCACACATTTTGGTGGTTTGTTCTCCCACATGGCCTAATTACAACTGACTACTTTGAGCCAGAAACATATCTAGATATTCTGAGCAGTTCAGAGCTCAGAAAAGGAAGGATCTTGCAGGAGAACGAGCAATGTGAAAGAAGTGATAGGGAGAAGGAAGTCCTCCTTTAATTCTGAAGGCAGACAACAAAATCCAGTGCAGTTAAGGACTGCAAGCCAACTCCCAGTGAGAGTTTGGCTAATAAATTCAATGGAGCATGGTATTTGCCCCACTTAGACCCACTTCCAGAAAAGGAGCAGATAATGAATAGTAAGCAGATAATCCTTGTTGGAGCAAGGAAATACAAACAACAAAAGTCTCCAGTTCAGACCTGGAAAGGCTTTAATTTCCTGAACCTTTCCTGAGCAAGTGCATTTACTTTAAAACAGCTGGTGCTGTTACATATTCTATTGCATATTCTGCTCATTGTACAGCCTTGTTGTGCAAGGTGCTATTGCCCTCAACTCCTGTTCATTTTAATAGGAATTAAGGGTGCTCCTCACCTTTCAGCATCAGGGGCTCTGTCATTAAGATCCTTGATGCTGATGAGAGCAGCACACAGGAAGAATCGAAAATAGCTGGAAGCTCAAGCAGGAATGAGTGGGTAGTGGGAAGGTATCACAGAAAGGCTGTTTTTTTCTAGCCTCACTACCTCCGTGCCCAGGATGAGTGGAAAAGGAAGCCACAGATCCAGCATTTACCCTTTCTGTGTCCCTTCTGCCAAATCTGAATTTCCTGCTCTCAAATTAAGAGAGGGAGACAGTCAGTCCCTAAACCTTCATTGTTCTGATGATCTAATCTGCAAGGCAGCAGGCACCACTTGAAGTGGGAGTGGAGGAGGAAGCGGAACATGCTGGAGGAGATACTCAGCATTTTGCAGGATTAAACCTGACACATGTTTTCCTTTAATCTAGCAGTAGCGATTGACGTAAACTTTGCTGAACATCAGTTGAGCATGTGTTACTGCTTGTTGATTATTAGGGCCCTACCAAATTCACAGCCATGTAAAACATGTCATGGACTGTGAAATTTGGTCTTCCCCAGTGAAATCTGGTCTTTTGTGTGCTTTTACCCTACACTATACAGATTTCATGGGGAAGACCAGCATTTCTCAAATAGGAGGCGCTGACCCGAAAGGGATTTGCATGGGGTTGCTAGATTATTTTAAGCGGGGCCCCCGGTATTGCCACCCTTACTTCTGTGTTGCCTTCAGAGGCATGTGGCAGGAGAGTGGCAGCTGCTGACTTAGGGCCCAGCTCTGCAGGCATCAGTGCAGAAATAAAACTGGCAATACCATACCATACCATGCCATCCTTACTTCTGCACTGCTGCTGTTGATGGCTCTGCCTTCAAAGCTGGGCTCCCAGCCAGCAGCCACCACTCTCCAACTGCCCAGCTCTGAAGGCAGCACTGTCACCAACAGCAGCACAGAAGTACGAGTAACAGTACCAGAAACCCCACTATGGTAACTTTGTGACTCCACCAGAACCCTTTTTGGGTCAGGATCCCTACAATTACAACACTGTGAAATTTCAGATTTAAATAGCTGAAATCATCAAGTTTACGATTGTTAAAATCCTATGACCGTGAAATTGACCAAAATGGACCGTGAATTTGGTAGAGCCCTATTGATGATGATGTTTTTATGAACATAAAGAAAGTAGATGCTTTTCAGATCCTCAGACTATCTGGGGTTCTGCTATTTTTGCATTGTCATGTAGAGCCATGTAAACAACCGCACTCCTTTTCTTGAGTCTGTGTGTAGAAACTCTACTGGCTTTTAACTGTATTGAGAACAGGAAAAATGTAATAAATGCCCTGTATTAAATGCAAGTATAAATCAATCACCATGAAGGAAACAATTTCAGCTTTCTCTTCATCTGATTTATATTGGCAAATGGGAATGGAAGAGGAAAAAAGCAAAGCAATATAATAGACACAGGATGGATGGACTGGTTTTAAAATTAAGGAGCTGAGAGCAAACAATCATTAACTGTAATCACAAATAATCCTCCTCCACTTCTGCTATGAAACCTTGTGTATCAGTCAACTGAAACTTTAAAAGTGTATGCATGAGTTTTCACTCCTAACAGGGCTAAAAGCCCCTGCGGTGCTCTAAGTGAAAGTAACAGGTGACTTAAAATCTGTAATCCCCTTCTGGCCTTTGTATTTTATCGTTTGAGATGACAGTAATGTCAGGAAAATTACATTTTTATTTGACAAATTAATACTAGGTGAATTTTTGGTTTTGGAGTTTAATAGTTCATCCTGTATTTACAAGAGCATATTTCACAAGGAATGTGGACAAGATTCTATCCTCAGTTATATCTTTGGTAATCCACTGACTAAATATTTTATAAATCTCTCTCTCTCTCTCCAGTTACTGTGACATTCTTGAAAACAACTATATTCAAAAGCTAGAAGTGGGGTCCAACTCTCAGACCTAGGGGAATATATTACAAAGAATTATATGTACGTATTAACTCCGGATGACATGACTATAATTGAAGGCAGAAATGGATCCACTATGTTTTATGCAGTACACATTGCATATTTCAAAAACCTACCTGCCTGCCTATCATTTTTATCTTGGTATGTCTGCCAGGAGTATTGCTGTAGTATCTGAAGCACTGTTTCAAAGCCCCCTGGACTCCTTGACTCCACAGTCACCGAATTTGCTGCAATATTCACACCTTACTGCAAAATTGTGCTCTAAAACCTCAGCTCTCTCTCTTTTAAATCCACATTTCTAGCTCTCATAGTTGTGAAGAAATTTGGACCATTTCTGACCTTTTTGTGTGCATGTGTGTGAAATCAGGTTGATTTTTAAGGGTTTTTTTAATTTCAATTTGAGGTGGGTTTTTTATTAATAAGAAACAAAAAAATTCCTCTACTAAAAATATAGATTTGTCTTTTTACATTTCAGCCACAGGATTGTTCGTGGATTCATGCTGAAGAACACCACAATGCCAAACACATGTGCTGTGTGTTTTACTTCAGTGACTATGACCTTTGAAAAAGATACAGGCTGGTTTTCAATTTAATAACATTTCAACAGCAAATATATTTTAATGCACAAAGGACCATTCTCAAAGCTCACAAAATTGTGTTTGGGTAGGTGGAGGAAGGGGCTAATGGTTTATAAAAAAAATAGTTGCATTTTCTTCTCAGAGGCTTCAAATCTTTACTTGAGCTTTCAAGTGTACTCAAAGGCCTGACCCTGAAAAATGCTGAGCATCCTCAGCTCCCATTCGGAACCTCTTAACTACAGCTTGATCCACACCCCACTGAAGTCAATGGGAGTCTCTTCACTAAATTAAACAGGATTTGGATCAGAGCCTTAATGTTCACATATTCAGATAGTTTCCTCTGATAGTATAACTGATTTGAAGTACATCTTTAAAAAGTCATCTCTCCCAGAGTTTTTAGTGTATAAACATATCACCTGTATTACCATCTTGGAATTCTGGAATTATTAATACATGCTAGATTACATCATCGCCAGAGCACAGCAATTTCACTGATGCCACACCATGCCGGAGTCAAGGGATATGTTTTAGTGACTCAATGCCAAAATAACACACAAGAAATGCAAGTTGGACCTATCCCATCAATAGCATAGAAGAGTATCAGCAGTGACTTGTAACTAAAGGTGATCAACACTTTTGGTGTAAATATTTTCTTGTGAACACCAGAAAATCTTTCACAAAACTATCCTAATTGCTGTGAATTTATTTGTTATTCAAAAATTCGCTGAATAGTCTTGAGGGTATGGCTACATTTGGAATTTCAGAGCGCTGCCGCGGCAGCACTTTGAAGTGTGAGTGTAGTCAGAGCGGCAGCGCTGGGAGAGAGCTCTCCCAGCGCTGCATGTAAACCTCATCCCTTACAGGTGTAGCGTGCAGCGCTGGGAGCTGCGCTCCCAGTGCTGCTGCCCTGATTACACTGACACTTTACAGCGCTGTATCTTGCAGCGCTCAGGGGGGTGTTTTTTCACACCCGAGTTGCAGCGCTGTAAAGTGTGAGTGTAGCCAAGCCCCCATGGTTGTTCACAAACTACTTTGTTTATGACCTATTTGTTGTTTATTCACTTATGTTGCATAGTATTATTGCTTCTGCCTCACTGATAACAAAACTTTTAAATAAAATAATGATCAATAAACACTGTAGAATAGACAATGGACAACACACAACCAGTGCACATTTTCAGACAAGCCTTTGGCATTTGTGAAGCTTTCCACTAACATCTGAAGATTATGTAAATATTCATGTATAATTTGATGCCCAATTAAACTTTCTGCTATTCTTTTCCTGTGTCAGTGATTTTCTGGTTTCCCTTAGCATCTGTATATGGGTTTGAAATTCATTACTTAGTGTATCATCTAGTATTACAAAATTCCTACCTCCCTTTTAAACAGATCTATGTGCATCTTTCCTTACTCTCTCATTAGACTTCTTTGAAGGCAAAGCTCCCAATGGATGCCATTAGGGCTCAGCTTCAGAGTAAGGGTCCCTGCTTGCAGTTCTGTTAGTGGGTATGACTCTAAGCCATGAATTCACTTTTCTGGATCCAGCTGCCAGTGGGAATACTCAAGGTCTGTTTTCAGCAATAAACACATCTCCCTGGCAACTCAAGCTAATGTTCATTGCCACAGCTACTTGCTAAGCAATGCATTGTGCAAGAGCACACAACACTGGTGCTTTGGGTTCAGTGTTGGTGGCTGATTGGTGTCCAGGTGATGTTTCAAGCATTGGTTGCAATCTGTGAAAAACTTAAATAACTCAGGACCTTCCCACCCAAGGAACCACATCTCATCTGGCTGCAGTCAGTCTATGGAGGCACATGACATTCCAAACAAGAGTGGGATCTCTTGGGAGGATAGTCTCTATTCCTCAGCTTTGGAATTCACACTTCCCACCATCCCCATTGTCTGAAAGTGGCCCAATATATTATTGAGTTCCCAGGTACATAAGACCCATCTTTTTATTCAGCCTTTTGGGGAGTCCCACTGGGGACTTATATTTACAGATCTGGTGAAGTAGTGTTGATTTGATCTCTCAGGCTGGGCAAGTGCGGTTTCTGTGGAAGTTAATCTTTTTCTGACCGCCTAGTATTTTGCATTATGTCAAAGGCACTCAGGACGGATACTTCTCTCTCTCTCTCATATAGATCGAGAGAGAGAGATTAGGAAAAACTTTCTAACTCTACAGGTAGTTAAGCATCACAGCATGCTTACAAAGGAAGCTGTGGAATCCCTGTCATTAAAGACCCTCCCTCTCCACCACGTCCTTGTGGAAAGCAACTGCAGGGAGGAACCTGCTGGTACAAGTTCACTTCCCTGGGCTATTTATATATATTAAAAGAACAGTAACAAAAATTCTTTCAAATACCACTTGAAAAGAAAAAAAGGTTTTATTGTGATTTCTCCCCATTCACTTCCTTATGAGTGGTTGGCCTTGTCAGTATTCCATACATACAGTCATTTGCGGTTCCTTCATTAGTTCTTTTCCCCAAAATTCAGTTGCTAATGTTAGCTGAGATCTTTCCTCAAGTTAACCTCAGAGAACTTTAAAATGCACTACTCTGTTCCTTTTTTAACTTCCCCAATGCCTCAGCAACACAAAGCATTTTCCAAGTCACAATCCAACATGGTTACCTATCTCATAGAACTGGAAGGGACCCTGAAAGGTCATTGAGTCCAGCCCCCTGCCTTCACTAGCAGGGTCAAGTACTGATTTTACTGCAGATCCCTAAGTGCCCCCCTCAAGGACTGAACTCACAATGCTGGGTTTAGCAGGCCAATGCTCAAACCACTGAGCTAATCCTCCCCACAAAAATGATTGACAAAATGGGCCTGATTCTTATTTATCATAAGACTCCTTTATTATTTTCTGGCAGTGTGAAAGGGCCTTAAAGTGAATGGAATATAAGTCCCTTTTACACAGCCAGAGTGATGTAAAGGGCCTTAATGTAAATAAGAATCAGGCCTACAGTCTCTTTATGAAACCCTGGCTTCATCAATCAGAGTTTTGCCATTGACTTCAATGAAGTCAAGATGTCACCCTCTTTCTCATCTCTTTTGGCTCTCTTATGAGTTACGAGTCAAGGATTTGCCCTTCTGTATTTTCCAGGGCCCAGTACAAGCAGCTGATGTTCCTGCTTTGGGGAATGATATGTTCAAAGCTTTGCACAAAAGCTGCCTCTCAATCAGCAACAAATACAGCTAGGGCTTTCATTTATTCCTAGAATAGGTGTTTCTTGAACAGAAAAATGTATGCATCTTTGTATTTCTCATGACTTAGGGCAGCAATAGCAAGTGCACAGATGCTTTCCAACCAATAACACTGACAGATCAAAAGTAAAACAGAAAAGTCATACATTTGAAAAGCTGGGTCATAAGACCATTGCATGATGCAAAGTGTGGAGTATAACATTTTGTCTCCAGGTCATGTATTTATTTATATTGTAGATATTATCTGCAGGCAGCAGCTCTGGACCTAAAAAATACATCAATCCTACAGAGACTAAAGCAAAACAAACTTCACTGTCAAAATGCTATACTTCCTAGAAGAAAGGTATCACAGCAGACAATAGGCATTTCACCAAGATCTATTACAGATGCATTCAGATTAAAAGAATCATCTATACTAGCACCATCTGCCTTTTGTCAGCTGCTTCTCCAGCCAGTGGGAGTAGTCACATGCCTTTAGGGTCTTTACAACATATACTCTTTAAAATAATGGATCCCCTTCCTCTGTCCACCAGACATGCTCAGGCTGCCACCTTCCACAATAGCATATATAGGACTAGCACACAGGCACCCTTCTCAGTGCACAGGGTATGTGAGGGACATTTGCCCCAGGCTTTCCGTCACTACCTCTCCCCAATGTCAAGGGTGTAGAGACCCACACATTGGCTCTCTGCACCAGGATCAGTTTCACCAAATGTTCTGTCACACACCAGCGTGTAATTTATTTGACAGCCATCTTTTTGATGATGTCACTTCCCTACGGGTATGTTGGGAGATGAGCAACCCTTCTCCTTTCTTGCTCTGCTTCTAACTAAAATACATACAACTTGAATATTTTTCCTGTGCATTAGACACTTTACATATTTGTATGGGAGAAACTGACAGCGATAATGACAAGTACAACCTCTTGATGGCAGTCTGAGTGCTTCAAATAATTATTAGTTATAATTATTCATCTCATTAGCCGTTTAGCAGAGGAATTGCAGTCACTTGGGAGAGCATAAATAGAAGTGAGAGAGGTCTCCAGTACAAGCCTCACAAACACTAAATTATTATCTATACATATAGGGATAATTACCAGATTGATCCTTGTGGAAAAGATCTTGCCACCCACAATTTATTGTCTGCTTAAACACACATGGCTGAAAATATGTTTTTACCCTGTTCAATAAGAAGTTTGTGTTTTCTCTTAAATGATTAAATAGCCACTTATTCTTGTTGTATGGAATGAAAACTAAGTCAAATGTGTATAAACACACTCTCACTCGATCTCACACACACACTTACTCTCTCTCTCCATGTAGTATATTTGGGGTAGTTCCCCAGCTGATTTAAAATGTCATCGCTCACTTGACGTCAATGAAGCTATCACAATTTACACCAGCCGAGGATCTGTCTCTACGTATTTGCAACACACAACTTTGTTACAGTTGCTCAAATACTTCAAATTCTGCTTTACGTTTTAAATCATCCATAATAGTAGTTTATAGTACAAATGCTTCCATATCATGGATCCTTGATGATTTGTGGTGGCCTGTAGCTGTTCCCACTTAAATTTAGACATCATACTAATTTTGGATCATAGCAATATTGGTTGTATAGAAAGAATTATAAGGTAACTTCCTTACTTGTAAATATCTTATTATTTGTATTATCACAGTGCCTTGGAAGCACAGTCATGGACCAAGACTTCATTGCGTTAGACACTATCTTTTTTAACTAGCCCATTTGTTTATTCTGTGATAAAATGGGCTGGAAAATAAAACCCCAACCATAACTATCTGTCCTACTAGTCTGTTACTGAACATAAATTAAGCTGAAATATCTTTGTTGTCATAATTTATCTATTGTTTTAATTCTCACTTTTTATTTATACACCTTGCTAAACAAATGACTATTCAATTCCTGATCATACCTTTCCTAGGAAAAATAAAGTCTTGTTGCATTGAACTTCCCGTCTAACGTACTTGTGATAAACAGGCAGGGAGTTGCTCATAGAATCTCCTTTTTGAAGTGTCAGTGTTCTGCTGTGATAAAAACATGTATTGAATTGACCTTGTTGAACAGATGCTGTAGTTTTCACTTAATCTGCAATTTGCATTTAATTTAATGTCTATGAAAACAAGAAAACTGAAAATGTTAAAATTTCAATACATACAATGCTTACATAGACACACAATCGTTCAGGCAGTTTTTAGTAGGGCAGACCAGAAAACAACAATTCCATCTCACTGAAGTTTCAAAAAATTCCTGTCCAGCTCTAACTTTCAATCCACGTGATGGTATTCCCTTTCAGACCAATTTCAACTAATTTTGATATTAAGATCAAAAGTCACTGTTACTAAATTCTCTCCAAAATCCAAGTGCCATATTTACCACTTCAAATACTCATTTAATCTCTCTCTCTCTTAAAAAAGAAGCCACATCACACACAGAGCAGGCAAAATCTGTTCTTTAAAAACTCCACATTGCATATTCACCATGGTTCCTTTATCCTCCAGATCTATCAGCATATTTCCTCTTAGCATTCCTCTATTACTTTACTCCACCACTTTAGGTCACAAAGTTGACTTTACAAGGAGGTAATTGCCACCATCACTCTTCTTTCTTTCATTTGAAGATCAATTCTACATTAGTTTTCACCAAACTTCTGGTGCCTAGCCAGACTTTTCAAAGACAAATAAATTGTAGTGAAGTTTTCTGATTTCCTCAGTATCCTAAATGCACATAATCCAGACTGGCTCTATTCAAACTACTGTGCCTATTTGTTCTTACAAAGATTAAACCATAGGAAACCCAGATTGATTCAAGAAATATACAAATTGAAGAGTCTATGTGAACCAGTTCTTACAGTAAAATTCATTATACTTTTTGAATGCCAGTTAAACAACTGATCCACTTTCTGCTCTTATTTCAACCGCTCTCCATAACCATATATGTATTTTAATCTTCACAGAACTCACTTTTCTTTTGACAAAGGATATAAGGAAAGCAGATTTGTTGTGGGTTTTGTTTATTTTTTTTTTCAACACAGACACTGCTGGAACAGTAGGAAGCTGCAGTGCAGAATCACCTCCATGGCAAACAAAAGGCTGCGTGTTCTTAGACCTCTGATGATGCAGCCAAGTGGAAGGAGTATTGTTGGAAAGAGCATTTTCCCATATCCGCATGAAAGAGTGTCATGAAATGCCATCTGCTAAGTTGGTATTAAAAATGCAATAGGTAGCAATTAAATATTAAGACAGCATAGAAGATTGAGGGGTGAGGTTTTTTTTTAGTGGCTTAAACTGAGTTTCTATAAGACTCTGCACTTGTGGATTCTTTAAGGTGAAGAAGTGTTTAGTCTCAGTCCATCCTCCCTCAGTTTGCATTGCCTTGTCTTTTTCAAGATTCCCTGCAAAGTTACACAGTCTGGCATAGTAGTTTTCTTATTAAAAACTAAATAAAAATCACATTCAGAATAAGGCCATGATACAGCAATGTCACTCCCTAAGTTATTTTGTAGTTCAGCAGCTACAGATTCCTACATGCTGGAGAATTTGCATCTCCAGTCCTTTCACTGAAGTAACGTGTGAACTATTTTTGAACAACTTCTTCATGAAATTATTGGCAGCCATTCACAAAGAAAAAGGTATACCTGCCAGGTGAATGGCAGAAAACTTTCAAACTTGCACTTGGTTGTCTGATGAAGAGTTCAGTATGTTTATCAATTTTGCTCTTCAGATCAACCTCTCTCTATCTGGTTTTATTTTCAGTTGGATCTTACAATCCTTCACACAGTGATTGCTTGCTCTTTTCAGTGTTATTGAGTGAGTAACGTTTGCCCATCAGGATAAAGTCAGTGCCGATAATATACAGTCTGCCAGTCAGAAAAAAATTAATTACATACTTGATTCCCCAGGTAAGCTTCTCCATGGTGATCTTTGTTCATTATTTTTTGTTGTGATCACTATTTAAAGGAGGCCTGGCAACCGTCTTTAAATATGGACACACAATGTGCTTGGCACTGTGCAAAACATAACAAGAATAATCTATGCTCAAAAAAGGATGAATTCTATTATTTATTTGTATTACTGTCAGGTCTAGGAGTCCTAATCATGGATCACACCTTACTGAGCGAGGCGTTGCGCAAACACTATGATCTTTTAGTGTGATTAATTAAATCAAAGTAGTGTGTTTTTGTGGATAGGTGAATGAATTTCAATCTCATGAATTAAGGCCTAAATTCAACAAGGTACTAAGCACGTGCCTGAATTGGGGCCTAATTTTTCTGGACTGCCATTCCACTTTGCATTGTGCAGTAATATGCAAGGTATATCCTGACTGCCAAGGCATGTATTACTTCCATTAATTATATTATGGAGTTTTAAATTAACATTGTTTTCTTTGCAAAGAAGAGGGTGATATAGCTCTGATAGCATATCCTCAGCATCATGCCTTTTTAGAATATCCTGAATAAACAACATCTTCACCTTTTTGTACACAACTCTGTCTCTTTCTTAAACAAGTAACCTAGAAGTTTGTTTCCTTGAGATAAAAACCCACATCTATACCAAGCTGATGAATTGTACAAGCGGGATGCATCCTGTTCTTTGAGAAGACACTGCTGCTGGTTATTTCTGTTGTGTTTACAGCATACAAACAGAGAGGTTAGAGAAACACTAAATACTCTTTCTGGAAGTTTTCAAGAATAAAGGTTTCTCCTTTATTTCCTTTAATCCAGTACCTTAACACACAAGAATCAAAAACACACAGAGAGAAAGCAGAGTATTCCTCAAGGCAGAGAGGCTCAACTCAATCCACCCGTCTCATTGCAGACTGACTGCATCAGACCCAACTTGTATCCTTACCTACAGAGAACCTAGGGTATGTTTACACAGCCCACAGCAGCGAGCCTCCTAGGCTAGTTGACAGATTCAGGCTAGCGAGGCTCACACTAGCACTCTAAAAACAGCAGTTTAGACAGTGCTTTTAAGTTGCAACCCAGGCTGGAGCTCAAACTCTGAAGCCTAGGGAGGGGTGTGGGCTTCAGAGCCTGAACTTCAACTGACCTGCAACTAGGGTGACCAGATGTCCCAATTTTATAGAGACAGTCCCAATATTTGGGGCTTTGACTTATGTAGGTGCCTATTACCCCCCTACCCCCTGTCCTGATATTTCACACTTGCTGTCTGGTCACCCTACCTGCAACTTGAAAGCAGGATCTCCCACTAGCTGAATCTCTCAAACACCATAACCCAAACTGGCAATATCAGCTACTCATCTTAAACTGGTTGTGATGAAGCAGTAAATAATAATACAAGAGGTAGTGGAAAAAATTAAAACAAATATGTTTGACAAAATCACAGTTTGCAGGCTTTTCATGAGCCAAACTGGACTAACCTGATTCAGTAAATTATTCTCTGCAATTTACTCACTCAACTCCACGTATGTCCAAGCTAACTTGAATTGATGTTGTAAGTAATATTTCAAGAGAAATTATATAAAATGCTTCACTAAAATCAAGATGCATTATATCTTTTGTTCCTTCTCTCTATGTATGTTTGCATCTGCATCCTATTACTTCTGGGGGAATTCTGTGCCACTGTGTAATGCAGAATTTTGCAGAAACAGACTCCAAAGAGAGACTGCTGAACTCGAATTAATATGCAAATTAGATACAATTAACTTAGGTTTAAACAGAGACTGGGAATAATTGGGTCATTACACTAATTGATTCTATTTCTCTATGTTAAGTTCTCCTCACACCTTCTGTGGGTCATCTCAATTATCACTTCAAAGGTTTTTTTTCTCCTCCTGGTGATAGCTCATCTCAATTGATTGGACTCTTCCAGTTGGTATGCATACTTTCATCTTTTCATGTTCTCTGTATGTATAACTATCTCCTGTCTGTGTGTTCCATTCTGTGCATCTGAAGAAGTGAGCTGTAGCCCACGAAAGCTTATGCTGAAATAAATTTGTTAGTCTCTAAGGTGCCATAAGTACTCCTGTTCTTTTTGCGGCTACAGACTAACACGGCTGCTACTCTGAAACCTAGCAGAAATTAATGTTGTGTATGCAGAATTTCCTTTCCCTCACAGAAATAGGTTGTAGTCCTGCTAGCCACCACTAGGGATCACTGGATCTGGCAGAGCCCAGTTAGGACACTGCCAGGGGGAAAAGGAGAGGGAGGAGGAGCTGGAGGGTTCCCGGCGCTGCAGTTCCCCACAAGCCCTGAGGGAAAGAGAGGGTGGCATGCAAGAAACTCCCTGCAAGCCTGAGACCAAGCATCAGGCTGCTTCTCCCTCTGGATCCCTGGACTTTGAGGGGTGGGGAGTGGATGTCTGGGCTGGGGGTGAGCCACGGCTGGGCTCTGGGGGGAGAGGGAGTTCAGGTGTCTGGGCTAAGAAGAGCCTCTGGCTGGGCTATGGGGGGGGGGCCCACACAGCTGGGCTTGAGGGGGGAGGAGTGTGGGTATCTGGGATGGGGGAACATGGCTGGGCTCTGGGGGAGAGGGCTTGTGGGTGTCTGGCCCCCTAGCAGGGCTCTGCAGGAAAGAGGGGGAAGAGAAACAGGAACTGGGTTGTCATAGGGGTTTCTTTAATGCTCTGCTTCTGGGGGGAAAGTGTGTGTGTGTCTGTATTGTTACAGACATACTTGCTGACAAGTATTTTGAAATAAATGACCAAAATAATAGAAACTGGCATGATTATGTAGTGTTATTTTGACAAATAAAATTTGCAGAATTTTGCTATATTTTTAAATACTGCACACAGAATTTTAATTTTTTTAGCACAAAATTCCCCCAGGAGTATTGTATGTAGACATTGGTGGGTTGTCTGTAAAGTGTACAGAAATTTGCCTGTCTGGATTTAGTCTTTATTCTGCTTATCATTCATGGGTCCATTAGCATTTACAAGTAAAATTTTCAAAGGCAAAGTGATTTAGGAACCTAAATCACATTGAAAGTCAATAGGACTTAGGTTCCGAAGTCACTTAGGATCAGATTTTTGAAGGTATTTAGGCATCTAGCTCCTGGAACCTAAATATCTTCTAAAACCTGGCCTCTAGCCTCTAAGCATGTAGATAACATTTTTAAAGCATCTATCAGTATTTGCAACAAAGAGTCCTGTGGCACCTTATAGACTAACAGATGTATTGGAGCATGAGCTTTCGTTGGTGAATACCTACCCAAGCTTTTTCAAGTCATTGGGAGTGAGCTCGAAAGCTGAGTGGCCCTGAGGAAAAGGTCCTTTTACAGCTGCAACTGTAGCAGAACCACATAGAGATCAACTCTCTCCCTAATATAGGCAGGTCCCAAACCACAGAGCCTTAAGGGTCTTTTACGTTGGATAAGAACTTGGACTTTGTAGATGGCAATTGTCACTGAAAGATCAACCCATTTCCAGTCCTCTGATTCATTCCCCATGAATCTTCAAAAATAATCATCAGCTCAGTGGATTATCAGACCAATACGAAATATCTTACCCACTACCTGTGTTTACAGAGTACATAGATAAGAATTCTGAAATAACTTCCTTTCAATATCCATGGGTATGCATCATTAGGCCCTGATGACTTGTATACTGTATGTTGCCGCAAATACTGTGTAGTCACTGTTACCACTTACTTGGTTGACATGAGAGTTCTACAAACATTTCATGGTCTGAGGGTTTTATGGGACAGTTGTACATGCTACCCAAGCAGACAGCAGTCATTTCACACTTTATTCACAGCCAGCTGCCCTAAACCTTACAAATATTTAAAATCATAAAAAAACCTCTTTGGCTGAAGACAGACCTTCAGTCTGGAGTTTACCAGTTGTGTGAGCGCAAATTAAGTCTGCATTGCAAGAAGTTATTTCAGCATCTACATACTCTGCAAACACAGGCAGTGGGTAAGATATTTCTTATTGGCTCAATAACTACGGAATGCATAGAAGCTGGCAAAGCCCATCCTTTCTGCTGGTGAAATTGGCAAAACAAACTATCAATCACTAGATCCAACCTTAAATTCAATATCAGTAATTTTCCCAGAGGCCTTACAGCTTTTCCAGATAAACATTCCAGTCATCTTCATCAATAACACAGCTGGTGTTCACTTGCAGCAGTCTGAAATTAAATTAAGCTGGTTTGTGTTTGGATGTAATGGCCGTTACAAATCAAATGCAGTTAGCACAAGACACAGAATGGTCTGTTAACACTTGATCAATTGAAAACAGAGTATCTGGATCCCAAAAACTGTGGCTTGTAATGGAATTCATGGCTTTAATCCCTGAATTGACATTTCTATCCAAAATGAGAAAATGAAAGGAAAAATGAGACTGACTTCACGGACTGTATAACACTGGTCTACAATTTTTGAGAAGTCGTCTGCTTCAGAGATGTGCTGAATTCAAATATGACAATTAAAACAACTGATTGGCTACTGTTTCTAAGATATTTAAGTTTTTACATTTTATGTCTATGTATATTGTGTAGATAGTAGAGTTTTAATCAAATTGTAAACCTAGGTCTTTTCATGTGTTTATGGTTGCATTACATGATAATATTTCACCTGTCCTATTTATGTAACACTTTAAAAATCAGCAAAAGGGTTATATAAATAAAATTTATTATGAAACAAAAGGCAAAAAACTATTATGTACATAGTTTAGTCCTATTCAGTGTCTACTCGGAGCTTCTTGGCTTGTCTCTTGTATTCATTAAATGGAGCATCTCTTGTCACTGTCCAGCAATAGTCTGCAAGCATTGATGGGCTCCATTTGCCCTGATAGCCTGCCAGGAGATTCCACTGCTGTAGTCTGGAGCCCAACAGCTCTGCCTTACTCTTGGGTAGTTCCAAATCCCTGACAAGGTCATTCAGTTCACCTTATGTTATGAGGTGTGGTTCAGAGGAGGAGGATGGGAGAAAATGTGGGTCCTGTGACATTGATGGTTCAGGACCAGAAGTTTCATCCTCTTCCTCGTCTGACTCAAGTGAGAATGATTCTGGTGCATCAGGAACCGGCAGTCCTTCTCCATGGGGTACTGGGCGTATAGCTGATGGAATGTTTGGATAATGCACCGTCCACTTTTTCTTCTTTGACACACCTTTCTCAACTGGAGGCACCATGCAGAAGTAACAATTGCTGGTATGATCTGTTGGCTCTCTCCAAATCATTGGCACTGCAAAAGGCATAGATTTCCTTTTCCTGTTCCACCACTGGCAAAGATTTGTTGCACAAGTGTTGCAGCTTATGTGTGGGGCTCACCTCTTGTCCTGATCTCCAATTTTGCAGCCAAAAGAAAGGTGATGGGCTTTCTTAACCATAGTGGTTAGACTGCGCTTTTGTGATGCAAAAGTCACTTCACCACAAACATAGCAGAAGTTATCTGCACTCTTCACACAAGTACGAGGCATCTCTGCTCACTTTGGCTAAACAGAAATGTGCCCCTTTGCAAAATCAAACACTGACAAAGAAGAGAGCACGACACTGTATGATTTCTAAAGCTGATATAGGGCAATTTGTTCAGTAGAGTGATGTAAGCTTCGTTATGATTACATAATCCATGACTCCTAGGAATAACATGACGCAATTCATATCATGTATGACGCAATACCAGCTTCAGATTGCATCATTCATTGTTTTGCCTAAAAAGCAAGTACTGTCCAAACCCAGTCATAGATTTATTCATAGATCCAGTCAAAGATGCATTTTAGTCATTTCTGGTTTAAATTGAGATCCCTTCCCTTTATAACTCACTTATCCTCCACCATTCCCAAGTCAAGGGTCGTATATACTGACCCAATAGCATATCTTGAAAACTAGAGCCAATCAACAATTTTAAGCATCATTTTTGTTCTCAGTGACCCAGAATTAGTAAAGTTGGACTACATTTAATTCAGAAGCATTTTGGCTGTAGAGCAGTGTATTAACCAAACAATGTGGCATGGCAATGTCAAACTCTTTCTGAATCAAGGCCACATTATTGCTACAGGGGAAGAATGAGACTTCGATTGACGCATTGAGTTCCAAGTATCCCCTAATATCCTTCTGTTGATACAAGTCAAAATAAATTGCTATAGCACTGCAGGGGGATCATTGGAACTCAGGGTATTGTGCACAATTTGATGTGGCAGGAAAGTATAGCAGTTATTGTGACTCTGGGAAACCAAGTGCCAGCTCTTGCCAAGGTTGCAGGCATTCGCTAAGAACTGAAACTCAGAGCTGGAGAGTTCACCTATATGTTAGGGTTGCTCAAAATAGGTACTTATCTTATAAAAAGGCATTTGGTGTTCAGACTGTACAGAATGTTTATAAGTTGCTGAATGTGTTAATCTTATTTGTTAGATCTGCATTCTATGCTATAAAGGAAATATACACGTTTTGCTTTATAACTTAAAAAAAATATTTGCTCTAAACTTGTGAACTCAGATGGGAAGAACTATCAAAGACACATGAGCTATCAAGCAACATCGCAATACAAAGGACTGGTGAATGGTCGTATTGTATCTTGGAAATGCTACATGCAGGCAAGCTCATCTATGGACTTGGAGGCTGAATGAAGGAAATAAAACAGACACAAGAAATTTTTCCGTCTCTTGGCTGTTTGAACTCTTGCAGGGCTAGAGTCACTAAAATGAAGCCAGAAGTACCCCTGGGTGGGTCACCCTGAAAGACATTTTGAATTGACAGAGCTCTACAACCGTCATTCGTAGGATTTAGATTGCACTGCATTTGTGTGTATATGTTGCTTGCTTTAATCTGTCAATAACTCTAATTTATTCTTCTTCCTGGTTCATAAACCTTTAGTTAGTTTATTACAGGATTGGCTACAGGATCAGAAAGGTCTGGATCATATTCTGGTTCTGAAAGAACTCAAATGTGAAATCGCAGGACTATTAACAATGAATGGTTTGTAACCTATCCTTTAAATCAGTTTCTGTACCCAATGACTGGAAGATAGCTAACGTAACACCAATATTTAAAAAGGTCTCTAGAGGTGATCCCGGCAATTACAGACCAGTAAGTCTAATGTCAGTACCGGGTAAATTAGTTGAAACAATAGTAAAGAATAAAATTGTCAGACACATCATAAAACAAATTGCTGGGCAAAAGTCAGCATGGTTTCTGTAAGGGGAAATCCTGTCTTACTAATCTATAAGTTCTTTGAGGGGGTCAACAAACATATGGACAAGGGGAATCCACTGGACAAAGTGTACTTAGATTTCCAGAAAATCTTTGACAAGGTCTCTCACCAAAGGCTTTTACATAAATTAAGTTATCATGAGATAAGAGGGAAGATCCTTTCAGGGACTGAGAATTGGTTAAAAGACAGGGTAGGAATAAATGGTAAATTCTCAGTCCTAGGACCAATCCTATTCAACTTATTCATAAATGATCTGGAGAAAGGGGTAAAAAGTGAGGTGGTAAAGTTTGCAAATGATACTAAACTGCTCAAGATAGTTAAGACCAAAGCAGATTGAAGAACTTCAAAAAGATCTGACAAAACTAAATGTTTGGGCAACAAAATGGTAAATGAAATTTAGTGTGGATAAACGTAAAGTAATGCACATTGGAAAAAATAACCCCAACTATACATAAAATATGATGGGGGCTAATGTAGCTACAAATAATCAGGAAAGAGATCTTGGGGTCATTGTGGCTAGTTCTCTGAAGACATCCACCCAGTGTGCAGCAGCAGCAGCCAAAAAAGCAAACAAGATGTTAGGAATCATTTAAAAAGTGATAGAGAATAAGATGGAGAATATCTTATTGCCCTTATATAAATCCATGGTATGCCCACATCTTGAATACTGCGTACAGCTGTGGTCTCATCACAAAAAAGATATAATGGCATTAGAAAAGGCTCAGAGAAGGGCAACTAAAATGATTAGCGGTTTGCAACCAGGGGCAGCCCTAGGCTCCAGCAAAGTAAGCACCTGCTTGGGGCAGCCCATTTGCAGGGGCAGCAGAACCAACAGGGGGCTCTGGGAGCTGTAGTTCCTTGGTTAGTTCCCTACCTATAGAGCCAGCCCTGGCGCAGGGAAAGAACTATATTTCCCAGCATTCCCTTGGCCACTAACAACTGGAAAGGAAGGAGGGGGACCTCATGCAGCAGCCTGCTGTGAATGAAAAGTTGCACTGTGGATGGTAGGGATACCATATTTTAACATTCAAAAACCAGGACACTCCACGGGGAGAGAGGGTAGCCCCACCCTGCCACCATCCACTCCCTCTGACTGCTCCCCACAGAAACCCCAACCCATCCAACTCCCCCTGCTCTCTGTCCTTTGATCACCCCCTCCTAGGATCCCTGCCCCTAACTGCCCCCCAGGACCCCACCCCCTATCTACGCACCGCTGCTCCTTGTCCCCTGATTTCCCCCTCCCAGGACCCCTGCCCCTAATTAAACCTCCCTTCTCCTTGTCCCCAACTGCCCCCTCCTAAGACTCCCCCAACTTCCCCCCTAGAACCCCACCCCCTACCTGTCCCCTGACAAACCCCTGGGACTCCCATGCCTATCCAACCGCTGCCTGTCCCCTGACTGCCCACCCAAACCCCTGACCCATCCAACCCCCCCTGCTCCCTGTCCCTTGACTGCCCCCCCAGAACCGCCTACCCTTCTCCAACTCCCAGCCCCCTTACCATGCCACTCATACCTGCGTGTCTGGCTCCACACACACCACCAGCCTTCCAGATTTGAACATCTCAAAATTCAGGAGTGCTCAAGCTCAGTTTGGGCAGCTGTTACTTCATTTCTCCCAAATCAAATATACTGATCCACTGTAACATGCTGTAGAAAAAGTAGGATAAAATTGAGCAAGAAATGCTTCCCAGTGGTTATTAGGACTGGAATTGCTATTTTCAACAGCCATTGCCTTTGTTTGTTTAAAAGGAAGACAGTGATATCGCATTGGCAAATTCTCCATAGAGACAGTCTTATAATATGCATCCAGATATCTAGGCTAGGACTATAACAGGGTTTAAAAGAGAACTAGATAAATTCATGGAAGTTAAGTCCATTAATGGCTATTAGCCAGGATGGGTAAGGAATGGTGCCCCTAGCCTGTTTGTCAGAGGGTGGAGACAGATCACAGGAGAGAGATCACTTGATCACACCCTCTGGGGCACCTAGCATCGGCAGACAGCATACTGGGCTGGATGGATCTTTGGTCTGACCCAGTATGCCATTCTTGTTCTTATGTTATGTTCTTATGGTCAGGGACTAAACCCTATGCTCTCTGTCCCCTAAGTCTGTGACTGCCAGATGCTGGGACTGAATGACAGAGGATGGATCACTTGATAATTGCCCTGATCTGTTCATTCCCTTTGAAACAGTTGGTACAGCCATTGTCAGAAGACAAGAGACTGGGCTAGATGGACCATTGGTCTGACACAGTATGGTCATTCCTGCGTTCAATAAAGAGAGATTCTATCCACACTTAAAATGCTATAGTGGCACAACTGTAGCACTTCAGTGTTGACACTTGCCACAGCAACAGAAATGGGTTCCTCGGTCACTGCAGTTAATCCACCTCCCCGAGAGGCAGATGCTAGATTGACAGAAGAATTCCTCCATCGATCTACACCAGTCATTAGATCAGTTTAACAGTTTGTATTCCAGGGGTGGAATACATAAAACATTCCTTTACTTCTAGCAACACTTCTGAACTTCTATGCACTTCTGTTAATTCAGTTTTTTTGCTCATATTGTACACTGTAAAGAGACCGTTCAATTTCATATTCTGATTCTCCTTTACTAGTCCTATACCAATCAAGCTGGTATTCCTGCAACTGTGCTGGAAAATGCTTAAATTTCATTTTTAAAACTTTCATTGAAAATATGCATGGGGCAGTCAGTGATGTTGTTCCGTACCTTCACATCCTAAAGGGAATTCATCGGATCCTTATCGTATGTCCATTACTAATACAGTGTATCAAGCTATAGCTTCCTCTGGAGATAGTCATCAATATATCAATTTTTTCTATACTTGACTTATTTAATATTTCATTGCAAATGATAGAGAACAATATTGCTTCATACAAACAAGGTTTAAATCCCTCCTGCCCTCACCTTGATTCATCTTGACAAACACAAATTAGTCAGCAAAAATTATGTTGAAATTTTTATTACACATATTAGGCCACAAATTGCATAACTCTGTCCAGTCACATTTCTGAGGGCCAAGAGACCATAAATATTTTAGTGACTGATCAAGCAAAAATATTTTTAGAATCCAGATTGGTTCCAACAAATGCAACAGTTGGACAAGAATCTGCTTCTAGGAAAAGGAGATTGCAGAATCCATTTAAGCAGATTTTTTTCTTAATAGTTTGGTTTTGATAAGGGTTTACATGTATTCCATCTGTGAAACTAAATGTCATAGTTGATTGTTTTCAGGGAGATTCTTTTTCTTTGAGTAATTTTTCTGTCATCTCTCAGTGAACAGAAATATGTATGTAAAGAATTAATCTGTATACATACTGTATTTATATTCCTAGACACACAATTATGCAAAACTAAACTAAAGTTCACAATATTCTGCCAGTGGTTTTTATTTCTAATTGTCTCAAAAACAAGCATCATAAACATTGGAATTAAGATTAGCAATCCAAACCTTTTAGGGTATGTCTACACTCAAATGAAAAACCTTCGGCTGGCCAGTGCTAACTGACTTGGGCTTGGGCTGGAGGTGGGAGGTCCCAGAGCTCAGGCTGCAGCCTCAGCCCAGAAGTCTACACTGCAGTGAAACAGCTCTGCAGCCTGAGTCTCATGAGCACGAGTCAGCTGGCATGGACCAGTTGCGGGTATCTAATTGCAGTGTAGATACCCTATCATATGTTCAAACTTGGAAATAATGGATTCTTGTTTGTGCAAAGTTACTGAAGAAGTTATTGCCAATATTCATAAATAAAGTAAAACCAGTATAGCAATGCAAAATATTATGTTCACTTTTGCACAGGAAAGTAGGCAAAATATTAAAAGTTTTCTTAGCTCTAGTTCAAATACCTGCCCCAACAAAACAAACACACACAAAAAACCTGAACAAGTGACTGGAAGTACAGTGCTCTGTCTATTGTGTTTTGAGCAGATGGAAAATACTTCCTCATTCAGTTCTTTCTGCAGCAGGAGTTGGGTACACATTATTCATGATGGCGGCAAGGCTATAACCTAAAGTTAGTGCACTGGTTTAGCGCACTTGCAATACTGAGCGTTGTAGGCAGACTTGATAAATCGTGACTTGATATCAGCAAAATAGGACAGTCTATAGTAAGGATATTCCTAAATCATAAGGCACAAGAAATAAAACATTTAAAAATCAAGCCATATCTATTGCTGTGTTGAGTAGTGTATATGGAATAGAAATATCTTGTATTCAGTACAGCTGTTGACCCCGTCCCAGTTCTACACTTTCTTGTTGCATCTCCATATACAGATTGTGAGAGCCTAGGGCTAAGGACTGTCATTTATGTTGTGTCTACAGTGTCTGTCATTACAACGCCCTGATCCTGGGTGCTACAAATCAGAACTTGCTTAGGGTGACTTCCAATAAGTGGATTCTAGAAACATTCCCCAGGAAGGATGAATTAAGAATGCCTCAGTTGTAGAGGCACCCATCAATGTTGTAAAGAAACCGTGCCTGTGGCTTCTGTTCTTTATGTCAACAGAAGATAGAGGGCCTCTCCAGCTACCTTTTTGAAAACCTCGGGGGCCCTAGTTGATCTTAGTTTTAAATGGAGTTTTACTGAAATGTTTTTGTGGCAGCTGTCTTGCTATTCTACTGAATGCTACGGTACCACCCTACCTTTTAAATACAAATACTGTTGCCTGAGGTGGTGGAGGGATGACAGTTTGTTCCACTTTGTCCTGCCAAGTCCTAGTTTTTAGGCGAGGGTGGGGGAATTGGATGCCCAGCTTCCCTACTTTATAATGACACCACTTTCCTAGTTTGTTTCCTGCTGGAGTGGTTACTGCTGCTTCATGCGCCTCTCCTTTCCCATTGTTGTGGTTGCAGAAAAAATGTTCTGAGGCATAAATAGCAGCTAAGCCCCAGAGAGCGTGGGCGAGTCTGAATGGAGCTGTGGGGCAAGGCCCGGCCCAGGTAATATTGTATCCTGCTGCCAAGAGATGGACAACCCCTCTCCACCCACCTACTCTGAGAGCTAGAAGTCATTTATTCCCCACACAAGAATTTCTCTTCCCCAAGCCTGTTTCTTCACCTTGATTTTTTTTTTTCATATTTCATGAAATGGTTAGAAATGGCAGGTAAAATCTCCCTCCTAGGTCTGCAAAGGACAATAGAGGAAACAAGAGGTGGACAATACCTCATCCTCCAGGGCCTGGGGAAGAGGATTAAACAAAATTAGATCCAAAACAAAACAGCACTTGTGGGGACTGGATGGCTCAAGGGATGACGACAGATTCTGGGCCTTCTGCCTCTAGGCTCAAGGGTAAGCCAGGTCTGCACGGAAACTGGCGTTATCACGAGTAGAGCCTTTGTGGGTATGTCTACACTGCAATTAAAAAACCACGCTGGCCTGTGCCAGCTGACTCAGGCTTGTGGGGCTTGGACTAAGAGGCTGTTTAATTGCAGTGTAGATGTTCGGGCTGGGGCTGGAGCCTGGGATCTAGGGCCCTGTAAGGTGGGAGGGTCTCAGAGCTCAGATTGTAGCCAAGGCTCAAATGTCTACAAAGCAATTAAACAGACTGAGCCCCATAAGCCTGAGGCAGCTGGCATGGGCCAGCCCTGGGTGTCCGATTGCAGCATAGACATACCCAGTGAAATGAGTCAGTTGTGTTTGGAAGTGGATAGGGGTCCCCATAACTAATACACACCCCTACTGGCATTCTCAGCGGAGAGGTCCATGGCTGAATGGGAATGGGGCGTAAACTGCTTCCTCAGCTCCTGGGCTTGAGGTTGAGTCTCAGTGGCATGGCAGGGAAGTTTATATAGCCACTGCAGCTGCCTGTGCTTTCTGTCTTCTGGTCTCAGTCCATCACGTTTCATAAGCACAAAATTCACATAACACGTAGTACAAAATGGAGTCCTGGTATCACAGCAGCAAGTTCAACCCTAATTAAATTGGCCTTCTGATTTTGTGTGCCTCAAACAATAGACCTGTCTTCATAACCTGCTTTGTTCCTGGAGGAGGAGCTGTTCAAAGCACTCATCAATGGCCGAAAGTCAAAGGTAAGATTCCCTGTGCACTTTGTAATAAAAGAGTTAAGCCAATGCTGAGTGCTTTTGAAAATGCCATTCTAAATCTTTTATCCACACAGCCAGCTGCACCAGCTAATATTCCCTAGATCTGTTCTAGTGCACAGTTTTGCCCATAGCATTCTGAACACAGACAGAGGCTCTTGTCCTTTTATAAGCTTTACCTTTGTCTGTTGACATGAGGAGGTGTGTGTGCATTTAATACGTCTACATAAATGTTAGAGACTTGTTTAACATGGTGCATTAACTTAAATGGCTAAACATTTCTGAAAAAAAAAAACTAAGCCAAACCAAGTATTCATTTTTTTCCCAATGCTTTTTAAAGGGGCAGCATGGAAAATAGTACCTCTGATTATGTTACTGACCAAAGCACAAGAACATAAGAATGGCCATACTGAGTTAGACCAAAGGTCCATCTAGCCCAGTATCCTGTCTTCCGCCAGTGGCCAATGCCAGATACCCCAGAGAGAATGAACAGAACAGGTAATCCATTAAGTGATCCATCCCGTCACCCACTTTGTTTTTTTTACCATAGTTTCAACCAGTTTGCCCGCTCCTGAAGTCAGGGTTACCAGCCTGTAATTGCCGGGATCACTTGTGGAATCCTTTTTTAAAATTAGCATCACATTAGCTATCCTCTAGTCATTTGGTACAGAAGCTGATTTAAATGATAGGTTACAGACTACAGTTAGTAATTTCACATCTGAGTTCCTTCAGAACTCCTAGGTGAATACTATGTGGTCCTGGTGACTTATTACTGTTGAGTTTATCAGTTTGTTCCAAAACCACCTCTAATGACACCTCAATCTGGGACAGTTCCTCAGATTTGTCACCTAAAAAGAATGGCTCAGGTTTGAGAAATTCGCTCAAATCCTCAGCCATGAAGACCGATGCAAAGAATTCATTTAGTTTCTCCGAATGGCCTTATCGTCCTCGAGTGCTCCTGTAGCATCTTGATCATCCAATGGCCCCACTGGTGGTTTAGCAGACTTTCTGCTTCTGATGTACTAAAAAAAAATTTTATCCGTTTTTGAGTCTTTGAATATCGGTTCTTCAAATTCTTTTTTGGCCTTCCTAATTATATTCTCACACTTAATTCAGTTTATGCTCCTTTCTATTTTCTTCACTAGAATTTAACATCCACTTTTTAAAGGATGCCTTTTTGCCTCTCACTGCTTCTTTTACTTTGTTGTTTAGCCACAGTGCCACTTTTTTTGGTTCTTTTACTATGTTTTTTTAATTTGGGGTATACATTTAAGTTGAGCCTCCATTATGGTGTCTTTAAAAGTTTTCCATGCAAAGCGGAAGATAGATAGTGTTTTTTCCTACACCATTAGCAGTAAAAGGAAGAAAAAGTAATGGCTGCAACATTACTAGGAACTGCTATACTTATCCACCTGTAATAACTCTCTCTGGCACTGTGTTTAACTAGATCAGTGGCTGAAAAATAATACTCAATCATCACTGTTACAGCACAGAATGCATAAGTAGTGAGGGAGACTAAACATAACACGTTGTGAAGGCCAAGACTGTAACAGAATTCAAAAAAGAATTCATGGAGGATAGGTTCATCAATGTCTATTAGCCACAGTGGGCAGGGATGGTGCCCCTGGCCTCTGTTTGCCAAAAGCTGGGAATAGACAGCAGGGGATGGATCACTTGATGATTACCTGTTCTGTTCATTTCCTGTGGAGCACCTGGCATTGGCCTCTGTCAGAAGGCAGGATACTGGGTTAGATGGAACTTTGTTCTCACCCAGTTTGGCTATTCTTATATTCTTATGTTTTATGTTATACCCCGTTGCATCATGGAAACAGAGATTTTCACCTTTTTAAAAGAACAATCAGCAATACTCCATCCAGAAAAGAGCAAATTCTGTAGAGCCTGCCAGAGGTACTATGCCCCCTTTTCAGAGGTGCAGGATGAAGAAATGATACTTTTCACTATATAAAAAGGTTTTTCATGAGTTGGGTTCAGTCTTCTAACAGAGTCAATGAGTAGTGCATCAGGTTGCTTGGTAACGCCATATCTGCTAGACCTTTATGTCAGTGTAAGCGGATTGCAGAGAGAAACCATAGTTTAGATTCACTGCAGTAATGGGCTATACGGAACACCTACTACATGAAAGAGAGATGAAATGAAGAACTCATAAGCAACGATCCAGCAACCTGACCTCCATAGGCAGGCTCTTGTGGAGCCCACTGACTTAATGGGGGCTTTGTGTAGGCAGAAGCATTTACCCCTCACCTCGATCAGATTGCTGGTGCAGGGCCTTACTTAGGAATTGTTACAGCCAATGGAGAAAAATTGCATACAGATAGGGATACGTTTGAGGAAGGGATCTAAAACAGAAACACAATAGGAAATTAGGGCCTGATCCTCCTGGGTCGTGAGTAGCTCCTGTGAAGGAAAGACTGAACTTCAGTGGACTTTGGGAATCCAGAGCTCTCAGATCTTTAAAGAAATGTTCAGCATGTTGCAGGGGCATAAATGAAAAGTGGAGCTGAGGTGGTTGTGAATGTTTCCAAGTTCTGGGATAGAGTAATGCTAATGGAGCCCTGGGTCCTTTAAATTGCTGACCAAGCCCCACTGCTAGAGTCCCGGGGTTGTGGTGGCAGCCAGGACCCCCCGGATTCCGCTGCAGTAGTGGTGGTTGAGAGCTCCTGGTCCTTTAAATCACTGCTGGAGCCCCTGGCTGCTGCTGCTACCACGGGGCTCCAGCAGCAGGGCTCAGGCGATTTAAAGGGCCTGGGGCTCTGCTGTGGTAGTGGCAGCTAGAGCACCAGGACCTTTAAATGGCCCCCAAGCCCCAAGGCTCCAAGCTGCCTCTGCGGCTGGTAGCTCTGGCAGTGATTTAAAGGGTCCTGGGCTCCTAGCCGTCACTACTTGCGCTGGAGCCCAGGGCCCTAAGGCCACACCCCTTCCAGCTGAGGCCCCATCCTCTGCTCAGGACTCCAGAGTTCCAGTAAGTCCTTTATGTTACTTTCACCCCTGACTGTAACAGTCTTACCATGGAGTCACAGACAGCCCCCATTTATCTTGCTGTGGAGTCACAGACAGTCTACCATTTATCTTGCCACCTAAGCAAGGTGGACTTAGTGATAAATGGTCACTTACACAAAGAATCACAACATATTCTGGTTGCTTCCAGTCCCAAGAGACCATTTTCTCGACTCCTTTCTGATCCAAACCTATATCACATTCTGTCTTTCATTCCTTTCCTCCACAGTCTGATCCAAAACCCCATGCTGACTGGGTGGCTAATGGCTGTGCCAACCTCAGTCATCACAATTTTTGATTCATTAGAGCCCAGCTACCGGGGCTTGCTTTGTGAGTAAATTTACCTAACACTTCCTGTGCTATTGCACCCACCATATCAACCTCTGTCATAAGCTCTGCAGTTTGTGCCAATGTAGGCAGCGAATATTACACTGAACAGACCAATTGTCAAAACTGCCCAGATAAATCCATGCAATAGTTGTATTGCATTATTCCCCCTCCGTGTTATAATTTAACTAATACCCCTCCCCTTCAGACCATCTTCCCTAAACTTGTAATCGCTAATTCAAACACTCCTTTGGGCTCCTTCTGTAGAGTGATAAGGAAAATCTAGACTCCCTGTGCTGGCTATGTTATTTATGTAACTACAGGTCAACAGGTGGAAGTTTGCATGGGTCCCAATCCTCCCATTTAAGTAAATTGTAAGACTGTCAATTTCCATAAGCCATTTTACAGCCCTCCGTTTGCACCTACTTTAATTCTTGTCTAGCCCAGCTTTCAGCAGGCGGACGGAATGAATGTAGTGAATATTATCAGCGCAGGAAGATCCATGGTTATGTGTCTTTATATTAACATCAGTTTATCACTACCCCCAAATTTTCAACATGCCACACAGTTCTAAATAGACAACACATAACTGCTCTGTAGAAACTGCCAATAGGCAAGCTAGAGGTTTTGCAAGCTGGGCAGAGGTCAGGTACTTGTGTCCCATTATGTAGTCTTTTTCTGATTCCCAACTGAACTGATATATCATCACATTTCTCACAGAGAACGTTGGCCTATCAGTCCTGAACGGCAACGGGCCTGATCCTTCCAAATCACTGACAGTCACCATTTGTTCAACCAGGCATGCAAATTATACTTTTGCAATTTTCATGAGCTGTTAAAAGATCAACACTGCCAGACTCCAACATAGCTAAAATCTTGGCAGTAGTGACATTTCACACATTGTAACAGGGACACAAACTGAAAAAGTTTTACTTTTCATTCCGCTAGATAAACCTCTTACTTTTTTGCATTTGGAACTTAAACATTCAGGTAAAAGAGCTCACTACCTACAGGTCAGCAAGGTATTTTATTCTGAGACTTATGTTGGTTGCATTCATTCCATAATTAAAGGTAGACTTTTAAGGTGCACTGATCACTCTATGAAAAGCCACACAATACACAAATGTTCAAAATAATATGATTCATCCTCACTTGAGCTAGTGCATTTCTGGGTTAGGCCCCAACTTAATTGTTTGAATTAAGGTAGCACTTTGAGTGTCCAGTCATGAATCAGGGCTTCTTTGTGCTATGCAGCAAACAAAGACATTCCTACTCCTGAAGATCTTATAATCCAAGTAGACTTCAATGAGCTAGATGGACCTTTGGTCTGACCCAGGATGGCCATTCTTATGCACTTTGCTAGATCAGAGCTTCAGTTGCTAACATTGCAGTTTTCTTACATTCAAATGTGTCTGTTTTCAGTGTCTTCACTTCCCTTCCTATGCCCTTGAATTCTAGTTTAAACTCTCTTCACACATTCATTGTGAATTCAAAATCTGCTCAGAGGTGTTTCCATTTAATTTTCAGAGACTGGTCATTTAAGAAGCAGTATTATAAAAGCAGAAGTTATCCTCAAATGATGGAACTGTGCAGTGTGCTGATAAAGATTTTAAAAATTCATTATAGGGTAATTAAACCGCATTTTCATTAAATTTGTGTCAAGATAAAACAAAATTGTGTTAAACTACAAAATTTTGCCAACAGGAAATTTCTGTGTTAATATGGATTGAGACAATTATAATTCCCTCCGTCAAACCATGTTTCAGAAGCCAGTTAGACACCCCCAATGTTACTTTTCAGTAATCTTTAAACCCTTACTTATCAGCACCCAAGGAAGCTGCTAGCATATGCTTTCACTCACAGAAATTTCAACTTTTCCCACATCCCTCTGTCACAGTATACTGAAGTGTTCAATCTGCTTGACATTTCATCTGCCTGTTTTCTATTTACTTGATGTAATGAGAATGAAATGTGACTACCTTAGATGAGCTTCAAATACAGCTGGGTATATACTGAAAAAGCAGTAACTCAGGATCATTGTATTCAAGACCTTTTATTTGTTATAGTAATCAGATAGTTGCTTGAGTTATCTTGCCAACAAAAGCTATGTATTTGCAAGATTATTGGCACCAGAAGATGCAACCTGATGCAGACATCTGAACGCCACCTGTGACTTGAAGCTCTCTCTCCTGTTTCTGAAAGTTCCGTTCATCAAATGGGGGAAGCAAAATCAATACTATGCAACTTCAGACAACAGAGCAGACTGAATTAAGAATAGCAGGTCTAGTGGCTTGAGCACTTGAGACTAGAATTTGGCATAACACATTTGAACAAAAATAAATTCATAAAAAAGTGAAGACCGCTCCAAATGCGGAAGGGGGCTAAATTCAAACAAGTTCTGTGCTGCCGACAGGTAAGTCAGTTCTAGTTTAAAATAAACTGCAGTTGTTCCTGCCATAGACAGTCACTGCCCCCCTCGCCCCTTGGCTTTCACAACTAAGTCCCAATTCTGCCTCCTTCCTAACCCATCTCCAGCATATTCATTAGACAGGGAAGTATGAGGAGCCATCACTAACCATCTGTTTATCCCCTCAAGGTTCCATCTACAGTTCCCTCCTCTTTGGAGTGAGTCTGCCAAATAGTTTCTCCCCCTACTGTGCACAGATGTGATCACAGGACCTACCTGTAGATTTTGTGGTATGTCTTAGGATTCTTGGCATCCCACCAGATCTTCAGACCAGCCTCCACTGCTTCAGGAGAAGTAGAGCCCGCAATGAGTCCATCTGGCTGACTCGTGCATCTGCACTAACTCTTCACAGGCCCAAGCATCTGCCCACGTGGAGCCTGTTCAAGTGTTAGGGCCTCAGTCTACATGCTGAGTGTAGCACCAAATTAAAATCCAGATTGAGGAAAGAAAGTTTCTCCATATCCATTTCCATTGAAGGTAAATTATTCTGGGTTAAAATAGCATCTGCCGGATCTTTCAGGGTATGAGCTGATCATTGGCTGGGGCTAGGAATAATTCTGCCACTATATCTCCCATGTTTTAGTATTACATGGTGGCAGGGGGGAGAGGAAACAGGGGAAGAAAACAAGTTGCACCTAGCTCATTAGCATATAATACTGGCAACCCTTAGGCATCTTGATTCCAAGCCCCTTGTGTAGGGACTATGAATATTATTGTCTGTCAATCTTGATATTCATAGCTATCCATATTGGGCTTAAATTTTGAATAGTAATACTTATTAACATGTTAAAATGGAAATAAGGTTTTTATAGCCAAGTAATTTAAACTTTGCAAGCCAAATGCAGTAGGTTACAGAATGGCATCAGAACTCTATTAGTGAGAGTCGACACTCATGTCCGTAATACCAGAGAGCAGATATTTTCGTATTCAGTAACCACGAAAAAAAAAAAAAAAAGACACTGCAATGAAATTCACTCTATGGCACTTATTGTACTTGGTAGGTCAAAATTACTTGGATGCTTTAAACACAAAGCCTATGATGCACTTTTAATGCCTGGCCTTCCTATAATCTGTTAACATTGTAGTGACAGGAGGCGCTCACTGCTTTATGTCTTGCCAGACCAGTCTCCTCCTCTTAAAAAAAAACACAACAAACAAACAGACTAGTTTCTGAATGTTTCATCTTATGAGAGCAAAGCCCTTTACTGAAAAAAAAAAACAAAATCATGTTTACTTTTTATTTATTTATTTATACTATTTATTTATTATTTTATTGACATGTGTTGTCAGATGCTACCAGTGTGGTGCTCTGCTCTTGTTCAATAATGATAAAAGTTGGCTGCATGTGTGCGGGTTCCCTCTGTTTGCTGCCCTGGCTCTGCAGATCGCTGGCACAGCAGACCCCGAGAGAACCCCCAATGACCACACACTCTAATAAGGTACGAAGGAACTCGGGCCAGGTTTATTGTCAAACAAAGCACAGTAAGTTTCCTATAGACTCTACAGGATGTACTACAAATTTGTGCCCCCTGACAATGGACACAGCTCAGTCAGTGCGGGACACTCCACTGCCCCCTAGGCCGGACAAAGACGTCCACTCAGGGATGCATTCTTATACACTTTTGCTAACAGATTACTCATTACTCCTGATGCATTGAGGTACAGCCCCTCTATTAGGGGGTTGCCTTCTCCTGGCACAGGGTGGTTCGAACAAACTATCCATCATGCTATCCATTGTATTGTCCTTTCATATCATATTGTCTCCACCGTATTGTCCTTTCATATTGTCTATCCATCATATTGTTCTTTTATACTGTCTTTAGGCTAGGTCTACCTGTTCCTTATTATCTGTGTGGGATACGTCTGTACCCAGCTGTTCTGGTGCCATCTTGGCACATGTTCATTTTATTAGTGACTTCTAGCAGCCGCCTTCTTGCCAACTTCTGTGAGTGGGACCTGTCTCTGCCTCACAGCCCAGCTTTACTTAACAATGTCTTGACTGTTACTCTAGTTCAGGCATCATACCGGGCCCTGATACCAAGAGTTTGTGTCTCATGGACTCATTTTACTATAATATGGTAATATTGTTTTAAATAAAGACTTTATTGAAACTGATCAGCAGTGTTTTCCAGATTACTGAATTGCATACAGCACAATGTCTTAGAAGAATTTTATGAATTACTTTGTACACAGAAACAGGAATTTATTCTTGTTTTCAGAAATGGACAATAACACTGAAAGAAAATATCAAGGGAGTCAAGATAGTGCACTGGAATGAATATCCTTTAATAAGGTTCTTGTTATGAGACAATAATAAATACATAAAATAAAGGCAATATACATCAGCCATGTTTCTTCAGATACGTTGGTAACATAGCAGGATGTCAACTGGCAGATTCGTCAGAAGTAGTTGAACACACACTAACTTTTACTAGGTGACAGCACCAGAGGAAAACAGGAAAGAAATCAACACATTAGCAGGAAGCTAATATTGCAACCAAGAATGTTTGCTTATTATCAATTTAAGATATATATACTCCAGCTATACCCGGGAAGGAAGAGTTGTAACATACAGTTTGAAATGTTTAGCTTCGTGCCGTGACTGTTGGAGGTTGTTCTGACTGTAACTGCTTCCCAAGATATTCCCTGAAAGACACAACATAAGAAAGGTTGTGAAAAATTCCCCTGCAAAATGTCTCAAGCAGAGTAAAGGGAGGGAAGCAATGCTCTTATATTTAAACCTTTTCATAGAAGAACAGTGACTAGCGATGTTGGGTGCCCAATTTGAGATACATTGAACGGACAGAGCTTCATTTTCAGAGGGTGGTTGTTCAGCAGTTCTTGAAGCTCCGGAGAGAGGTTTCAATTTGAGCATCTCCCCCCACCACATCCCAAAAAAGTAATCTAAAGTCACTAGTCACTTTTGAAAATCTTAACCAGTGTTCTAGCTCATCCATAACTACTGTAACTTTGCTGATGGACAACTGTCACGTGCTGCTGGTAAAATTATTTAAAGGATTATTCATCCTATAATGTACATGTATAACTCCTGATAACGTTAGCATGCATACAGACAGTACAGACTTCTCAGATAGCAAAACCTCATACAAAATTACAGGTGGAAAATACCTATAAGATCCAATCAGGTTCATTTCCTACCTCTCTTGTATTAAGAATGCTTTCTCCAGGCCAGTGCAAAAATGTATTCACTTTTTTTTCCTTTTTAAAAAACACACACCAGTCCTATCTAAACCTCAAACTAAATAAATACCCAGAATCTTGAGTATTCCTAAGATTTTTTAATCTTTGGTAGAGTCCATCCTTCCCACAACTAATGAACTATTTATCTGTTACAAAATTCCTCTGTCAAATTAATCAGATTTCTAAGAAGTTTTCAGGTCATCACTGCAATGCAATGCCATGCCAATAAAAGATGAGTGTAAATTGTACAAAAATGACAACAAGGGCCTAATCCTACAAGGTGCTGCTAAGCGCTTTCATGTCCCATTGGTTTTCATGGGAAGCTGAGGGAGCTCAGTACCTCATAGGATAAGGTCAGAGAGTGTGGGAAGAAAGACTTTTAAAAGCAGCCTGTTGCACGCTATTGAAAATACGCCAGCACAATTCTTTCAATTCATCAGTTGGAGCAGGATGTATCAAAAGTTGTGAAGTAGAGGAGCACCATTTCCCCCGCTTATGGCACACTTACGACAACACTGTTATTTTTGTATTTGCATTTTGGCTACAGGAGCACAATAGTCTACATTAGGTAGACAAAGGCATCTAGCCACAGCAAGCCACCTTGGGAAAAGACACAAAACCAAATTAATGTGACGCATTTCAGATTACAAGTTTACCTGCAGTATTTCAGATCACCATTGGCAGCTCATTTTATTACCGACCTCTCTGGCCTAAATTCACAAGTGCTGAAGAAAAACGTATTTTCAAAATCTTTGAAAACGAAGTTAAAAAGGGAACAAGTGAGAAACTTGCGTTTTTCAATATTACAAGACATCCTGTTAAATGTGAGTATGAAAAACTTACATAACTGTCTTATAGTATGGATCTCCTGTTTAAGTGGCACAAAATCTCCAAAAGGAAGACCAATGACAATCTCCTATACCCCACGTTATGACTAAAATTCCATTTAATTCTAGCATCTTAGAGAGAATGATATTTAGCTTCACATGCCCTCATTTTCTACAGCATAGATAAAGCTCAGCATCAATGCTGCATTCCACTCATAACCAAGTACTTTCCCACACCTAAAGTGTTACAAAATGTAATTTTAAACCTTGCACTCTGCTAGCAGTAAAAATTTAATCTTTAATATAATTTGAATGCTTTAAAAATGTAACACTGTTCCTGCATATTAACTTTCCTATGTAGTTAAATGGTTACATGTATGTGTTTAAAAAACACAGCTAGAGGAACCTAGAACCTGCAGAAACAATTGTAAAATGTTGCCATAGGATCGTAGTACTATAGTGCATACTCTAAACAGATACCAGCCCTGAGACCTGCTAACAATACATAGCTCCTCTCTTCAAGATACTAACTGCACTGGTCCTGGGAATGAAATTAAACAGAGCCTCTGATGGTACAGAGGTGTGTGCCACAAGGTCATGTAGGCTCTACACTACCATGCTTTGAATTAGGAGAAGTCCCTTCTTCTGCAGGGACTTGGAATAAGACAAGCAACTCGCTGGAGTGCAGGAGCATTCATTTTCCTCTAACCTACTCCTTAGGTCTAGTTGGGATGGCACTTACAGGCTCTGGAAGGAGCTGTACCAGGCTACAGGACAGTGAGCTAATGATGCTGATAGGTTAAACTGCATAGAAGTTTATGTGGTTAAGTAAACCTTCTCTCAGCATGCAAGTTTCATGTGAAAACTGTTCACTGCTGCTAAGAGGAGAGAGACCGCATTATCGGGTTATTCTGAGAGGCTTTATATATTTAATCAGTTCTTCTCACCTCCTCCCCACAAGATTATGAAAGCAGCTCTTAATAGACAGAGTACAGTCGGGTACTAATTCTTAATGTACATGTTAAAGGATGATGAGATGAGTAAGTGTTTATATGATGGCACTTCAGCATGTTGGAGATAAATAGCAACTGTGAACAGTTATGACAGTCTTCACAAGCACAGGAAGATATTATTGCTATGCCTTACTAACTTCTGCAAATCAGAGGTTCTTGGGTTAGGCAGCAGACTTTAGTGCGACTCTTTCAAGTCAACATTTTAGACATGCTGCTTGCCCTACGTAATTAATGCTGTGTTGAAAAAGAAAGCTAGCACTCAACACACAGTATTGCTGGAGTTTTGGATGGAGGGAGGGGGCAGGAAGTAAGGCTAGTAAACTGGAGAACCACCAAGCCTTTTTTTGGGAGGGGGGACACCACACAGCTCTCTCAGTAAAGTACATTTATTTTAAGGACAAAAAAAGCAGAGAAAACGTGAAAACCAATAAAAAGTTCCTATAAGCATGCTAGAACCTTGCCAGAGGAGATCACCTAGCAGCATTATGGGGCCCTAGTAAGCCAAAATCTTTCCAACCGTTCCACAAGAGCTGGGACACCCCTTAGATGTTCCTGTTCATTTACTGAATCAAAATGAAGGCTCTGTTAGTTGAAGCTCAGGTTCTTATACCAAAAGCCTCTTCTCTGTTGAGGTCTCTGGAAAACCCCGTTTGGGCCCAGTATATGCAAACATCCTAAGGGATGATGCATCTCCGGAGTTGTTTACGGTCCCCCAGGGTATGTATGTACACACACACACACACACACACACACACACACACACACACACACACACTCTTACACTTTTAGTTCCTGGAGGAGCTGTGGTAACCCTCCACCATGGAAAACACAATCATACATAAACCATTCATAAATTTTAGACAATAATCTCCAAAGATACTGCATGGGATTACAATATCTGTCACACTATTTATGACCATATACAATAATACCAAGTAAATCATGTCAGAGGACTATCGTGATGGAAATATTTTTTCACACAGGAAAAATACAAATAGGTGCCAAGCCAAAGTGTTTAGTCATATTACCTTCAAAAAGGATCCTGCAATGTTTCCTTTCACTATTTAAAGGAGGGTGGGGAGGATGAATTCCTGCAAGCCAGAGCTCTGATATCATGGAATGTGTCTGCATGAAGTGCTTCATTGAGTAACAGAAAATGTAAGGCAGCAAGTTGTGCTAGCAAGCACACATGGTAGACTGAACTCCTGAGAGGCCTACAACCTTCCAAGTATCTGCTTTAACAGTTTCTTAATGTTGCAATTTCAGTGCCTAGCCTATATTGGACTTGTAAAGCTAAGCACTTTATATGGTTAGTAGTCTAACTAGCTCTAAAACATCACTTGTGATAACCCTAGACGTTGACATGAGATTTACAGTACAAAGGCCCAACTAGGGTCAAAGTGTTGTAATTTTAGTTCTTTTGAGATTGGGAAACTGATTTTGGTAGCAAAATCCATCTACCTTTGAGCATAGCGTACCCACCAGCCGTCACATTAGATACTTTAGCAGATGTGTTCGAGCAGACCTGAAGAAGAGCTCTGTTTATGCTCAATGCTTGTGGGCCTCATCAACAGAAGTTGGTCCAATAAAAGATATTACCTCACCCACCTTGTCTGTCTCCTGATTCAGACATCTAATTTTCACATCTGATTTTAATTCAGCTACAAGTAATTAGTGAATTATGCACTAGCAATTTTTTCTTCTTTCAGGCTAAGTCTTATTTCTAGAATAAAAATGTATAGGTTTCTGGGAGATATCCAAAAGCTGACACTTCCTCCAAGAAGTTCAGAAAATTAAATATAGATTTCTAACTGCTGCATCTTCCATACGTTCCTCCTTTCAGTATTGTCCTTTTCATTTAATGTTTTCACTTGAAGGGGCGGGGGCATCAAGCTGAATCCAGAGCTCAGGTAGATTCTTTGTTGTGTTAATGGCAGTAAATGTTTTATGGCCATTTGCGGAAGAATTCATGGCCCTGATCCAATGCTCACTAATTCAATGGGAGTATTTCCACTGAATTCCTTGGGTGCTGTATCAGGAACTATTTACAAACTGACAGTCTGAATTGAAAATTTGAGCTACTGGCCTTTTGCTTGTGAAGTTGAACAGTGTCAGCAGCAAATAACCCAAGACAGACAACAGCCTGGTCAAGGCCAGCTGCAGCATTTTTAGCCTGGTCTGGGCCAGCTGCAGCATTTTTGGCACGGGGGGGGGGGGGGGGGGGAGAGGCTCGATTGGCGGTACTTCAGCGGCGGCTTCATTCTTCATCGGCAATTCGGCGGCAGGTCCTTCCCAAGAGGGACTGAGGGACCCGCTGCCAAATTCCCGGATGTGCCGCCCCTTTCCATTAGCTGCCCCAAGCACCTGCTTGCTGCACTGGTGCCTGGAGCCAGCCCTGAGCCTGCTAACTTTAAAACAAACAACTGAATCCCAACGTCATTGTGTTTAACTCTGAATTAGGAGATGGATTCCAGAGGCTGAGGAGAAAAGATGGCAGAGAGTTTAATAGAGTAGGCTTAGGCGTTTAACCCTAAACACTCAAACCCACTTTAGTCTGTTTTGTTTCTCTACAAGGAATCAGAAAGATAATTTCAGTCCTGATGCTGTTTAAACTTTTGGTTGGTTGGGTTTCTCCCCCCCCCGTATATACTGTGTGTTGACTTTAAAGATTATCTATGTAGAGCTTTTTCAAATAGTATCCAAAAGACACTCACGTATGAAAATTTTTGACACAGACATAATGGGTAATTCCTAACATTTTAGAAGACTGGGGTTTTGTTAGAGTAAAAGGCAGAGCTGTTTCCTTTGACAGAAAGCACTATGAAATGAAGATATATTGATGTTTTTGTACTTGACTGTGTGTCTAATGGGTAAATCCAATCCAAAGTTTGATCTTGCCAGAGAAGTAAGAGTATGAATTTGAAAAGCTGGTTCAAACGCAACTCTTCATGTACTGAACAAATAAAGTCTGATCCCACAAAACAAGTAACTACAAAAGATAAGTAGTAACCACTAGGTGACCTTTAAAAAGGTAAGAAATCAGAAAAGATTAGCAGGAAGCACATTTTGAAGGTTATTACTGGATATACATCAGTTCATATGACTCATCCTACTAATTTAAAAATTTGTTACTAGTTACAATGCAAAATTAATTTTATTAAATGTACTCAAAAATATAACACATAGCTGTGGCTGTATCAGCAGTTTAACTACATCGAACAATCTCTAGACAGCCGATAAGGGCTGCATTGCGAAGAACAATTGTATGACCATAAATGAATCTCTAGAATGTTCTGAGCAGCAGTCATCAACTTCAGCAAAGTAAAGTTAGAAAAACGGAGTTCGGTAAAGTAGGAAAGAAAAAACATGCTCAGATCAATTACAGCTACACTAAATGTCTCAGATGCTTTTCTTAGCCATGGGAACATAATGCTTATGCTACAATATGTGCTTAGAAGCTACCCCATTGAATACACACCATATTGCATACATTGCGATTTACAAAATCAGGCAATATAACACTGCTGTTGTTAAATGGGAATAAACAGAAAAAGGAAGAGACATCTTTGCTTGAGCCCCAGAACTGAAAGGAAGAATGGTCCAGTGGTTAGGACACAAGACTGCCAGTTGAGAGAGCCAGGTTCCATTCCATGCTCTGCCACAGGCCTCCTGTATGACCTTGGGCACGTCACTCAGCATACATCTACACTGCATATATCCACACTGCAATCAGGAGGTGTGATTGCAGCATGAGTAGACATACTCAAGATAGCTTTGATCCAATAGCAATGAAGTTGCAGCAGCACAGGAAGCTGCATGAGCTAGTCCTGCCCACCCAAGACTCTGGGTACATACTCGAGTTACTGCCACTCATGGTGCCACAGCTTCACTGATATTATTACTCAAGCTAGCATTTGCAATCACACCTCCTGACTGCAGTGTAGACTTATCCTATTAGTCTGTGCCTCAATTCCCCATGTCACTTCAGAGTTATTTGCAAGGACAAATACACTGAGGCATTCATATATTACAATAAGGGGGGGCCATTTGAGTACCTAAGATAGATACGACTGACAAACAAAAGTGGCAATGAATCTTTGCAAGAGAAACAAAACTGGAATGCACTTACAATTAGATGATGTATCCTAAAAGATACAAAGCTGCAGATGAACCTGGACTGAGTTATAAAAAATAAACACCAAACAAGACTGAATTGTTAATCGTAACACTACTTATACCATTTTGCACCTTTGAAATAAGTGACAATCAAGAAACAGGACATATATCACCATATTTTATGTACATAAGAAGAAACATAGTAGTGGATGGCTGATTAAATGGGATGCATGTCAGACCAAAGAGGACAAAACTCTAGGTCAAAAGTTATTTGTTCAAATGCACTTTAAGTATTAAATTAACATTTGTCTTTGGCTGCACCCAACAGCATTAAGCAGGCACTCTATAGATTTATAGAATATCAGGGTTGGAAAGGACCTCAGGAGGTCATCTAGTCCAACCCCCTGCTCAACGCAGGACCAATCCCCAGACAGATTTTTGCCCCAGATCCCTAAATGGTCCCCTCAAGGATTGAACTCACAACCCTGGGTTTAGCGGGTCAATGCTCAAACCACTGCTGAATGATTTAAAAAAATCACTGATGGTATGGATTGTGTTATCATTTTGTAACGTGCAAGCTGCATGCTGAATCCAATAATTTGCCTTTTAGAACACTGTAATACAAGCTATAAACTACATGGTGGGAAACCTCACTTTTCACTAATAATTTTCCATCAAGGACACATTGTCTAAGATAGCCTTTTCTTCAACAGATACATTTTATGACACTTTTAAAAATTAGATTTTCCACAAAAACCTCCACAAATTAGGTTTTGATCTAACCACATGCCTGTTTAGTAAGAACAGAGCAATATCAGCACAAATCATTTTTCACTTGTTTCTATATTATTATTATAATAATAATAAAAATAATAATAATAATAATAATAATAATAATAATAGGAGATTACCAATCTCCTAGAACTGGAAGGGACCTTGAAAAGTCATTGAGTCCAGCCCCCTGCCTTCACTAGCAGGACCAAGTACTGATTTTTGCCCCAGATCCCTAAGTGGCCTCCTCAAGGATTGAACTCACAACCCTGAGTTTAGCAGGCCAGTGCTCAAACCACTGAGCTATCCCCCCCCCCCCCCCGTATTGTGTATGACTGCAAAGTTTATAAATACATTAAGGATAAAGTCTCAGAGTTAGTATTCATCTAAACCGATTCATGTCTTCCCAGTAATTTTAAAAATTCAACTTTAAACTTCATTAAAATCAGGCAATTTAGTTTACGTTTGTGCTTTACAGATCAAGAAGCCTTTATTTACCATGCTGAATAGAACAGAAAATACTTCCAACATTTAAAAGCTTTAAGTTTATACAGATGGCAGAATAATTCAGGAAGGTTGAAATAAATTAGGTCTGACTGACAATTTTAATCAGACCTTTTAACATCAAGGAAAGCTTTAATTTAAAGTGCCACTTATCAGAAGTGAAATTCCATCAGAAAAATGCTACTTTGCTGTCAGCCAGCAAATGGCTTTTTGCAATTACTGTGCATGGCGTTTTAAAATGAGACATTATTTTGAAAAATAAAAATGTAAAACTAAGCATGATATGGAACACACACTGCAAATAAGGAATGCAAACTAGACCGCTAGAAACATAAAAAAGTGTTGTACAAGAGGCCTAGCTTTCAAGAAAAAAAATCTGATCATGCACTGTGAAATCCTGGGGAACACATGCAGAATACAAATTCCAGTCACCCAAATATACAAAATGCAGCCTTGTAAAATACACATTTATGTCCAAACAACAAAATGGAGACCTTAAGCATTAGTTAGTGCGGAGCAAGTATCCTGGTAATCAATTATTTCTTTGCTTAATTTGTCACCTATCCAGATGTATGCTCTTTAAACAAATTTTATCAAAGATACCTATTGATCATCTTGAACTTTTCAAATAGAAACACACTGTTAACTACATATTTTGTGTTTTCTATTACTGAGAAATAGGACAGCATTCAAAATGAAAATTGTGTGAAGCTGGCTAAATTAATATAGTTAAATTTTTATTAATATGTATGGTTGCATTATTATTCACTGAAGCAGCATCTACTAGAATTAAGCCTATAGTTTCTGGCAGCTTTAAATGATTAAGCTGTTTACTATCGCAAACAGATGCAAGCCAGCATAAGGGATAATTTCTAGATGGCTGGCTAACAATATAAGATCCTGCAGTTCATATTACAAAGAGCAAGCAAGATACAGAATCTCTCAGGTGGGTGGGATTTGAAGGACAAAGTTCATAATGGGGTCAGTAAGAGTAGTGACTAAAATACTGTATAATGCCATTAACTCTACAAAACAGCAGTTTATTATGTAGCATATTGCAAATTCTAGGAACAGAGTTTCAGGTCTATCAATATTTCTATGAATAGATAGATATTTTAAAAGGTGGCAGGCAAGAAATTTTTACCTGAGTGTTCATGAAGAAAACTAAGGCAGCCATTTCCACTTTCAACAGTGGTGAGGGGGATTTTCCACCTCCACTTATCTCTTTGGGACATATGAAGAAAAAAAGTAAGTGGAGCCAGGAGGCTAACTGAGCTTGCATGATTCAACCACCGTCAGAACTACAGATTAGCTTCCAGGAAAATTCAGAGTTAATGCTACCTCAAGAAACACCAGCTGTTGGGTGCTCTGTGGCTTCTTTCTGCAGAACCAAAGACCATAGCTGGGAACACTGATGCTGGCTGCATAGACGGGAAGTGTTGGGAAGTTCCTTTACAGAACAACTTGACATCTGTGGGATTGGGTGCTGTGATTCCTGAGAATCCCTGGTCTCTGCTGCTTTTTTGAAGCTTAGGGCATCAGCACTTCTGCTGACTCTGAGTGATGGCAGAGAATGTGTCAACTCCACAGTGACAATGAAGTCTCTGATCTGGGTACTATTGGGTGTCTGGGAAGTGGGCGGGCAAAGCCCGCACACTGCTAAAGGATCCCCCCCAACCTAAGGGGAGGATCCACAGGACCACAGAACCCCACTGATTACGGGGGACAACTAATAAAAAAACAGGGACAGGAGTGCGGTCAAAGGGTCATAAGAAGGGAACCTGATGGGGACACCGAGCAGAGAACCCTGGACAGCGCCCACTGCTCCTCGAAGGCATCAAGGGAGCCAGTGGATGCCTTCCTTCTGCACACCTGAGCAGAAGGAAAGCATTTGAGCTGTACTTTAGCTAAGACACTTCATTGTGGGTGACTGATAGGAATATGGAGCATGTATTCCAAGCATAACATTTAGAACAGAGTCTTCATTCCATGCAAGGAACAGAATGATGGTGATAGCTCAGTAAGTTAGTTAATGGGAAGCTACTTTCACAGATTCCAAGACCAGAAGGGACCAGAGTGACCTCCCGTACAACACAGGCCATAGAACAGGCCCAAAATAGTTCCTACAGCACATTTTAGAAAAACTCCCAATCTTTATTTTAAAATTGCAAGTAATGGAGAATCCATCACGAACCTTGGTAAATTGTTCCAATGGTTAATTACCCTCTCAGTTAAAAATTTACACCTTAACTGCAGTCTGAAATTGTCCAGCTTCAACTTCCAGCCATTGGATCACATTATATCTTCCTCTGCTAGACTGAAGAGCCCAAATCAAACATTTGTTCCCCATGTAGCTACTTATATACTAATCAAGTCATCCCTTAACCTTCTCTTTCTTAAGCTAAATAGATTGAGCTCCTTGAGTCTAACACTATATGGCATGTTTTCTAAAACTTTATTTATTCTCATGGCTCTTCTCTTAACCCTCTCCAATTTTTCAACATCTTCCTTGAATTATGGACACCAGAACTGGATACAATATTCCAGCACGTAGTGAGTGTTCTATTCCTGCTCAAGAGATTCCCTTTTTATGCGTCCAAGGACTGCACTAGTCTTTTCAGCCACAGCATTGCACTGAGAGCTCATGTTCAGCTGATTATCCACCACAAGCCCCAATTCTTTTGCAGTCATAGAGCTCCCATCCCCTAAATATGACTTAGATTCTTTATTCCCAGATGTTCACATTTAGCCATATTAAAAACACATTGTTGACTTGTGCTCAGTTTACCAAGCAATCTGGATCGCTCTGAATCAGTGACTTGTATTCTTCACTATTTACCACTCCCCCAATTTTTGGGTAACCTGCAAAACTTTAACAGTGACGATTTTATGTTTTCTTTCATGTCATTGATAAAAATGTTAAATAGCATAGGACCCCAAATAGATCCCTGGGGGACCCCACTATAAATGCTCAATGAAGATTCCCCACTTACAATTACAGTTACATTGAGACCTTTTAGCCAGCCAGTTTTTAGTCCATTTCATGTGTGACGTGTTGATTTTATATCATTCTAGTTTTTTTTAATCAAAATGTCATGGGATACCAACTCAAATTGATAAAGGATAATACCTTTATAATACAGTAGTTGATAATACCATAGTCAAGGTTCTTTTTGTCTCTAATACATTTTTAAAAACTACGTATTGTCCTTAACTCTGATGGCCATATATTTCTCTTTGTGTCCCTTGCTTCCTTTATCAACGTTAGAGAAGTCTATTACCATCAACACTATTGCCTTTATCAGCTGAACTTCTAATCTCATCCAAAAGCATGACAGGATCTATTTTCCATAAACCCTTGTTGATTAAACCCCAGAATTAACAGAGGGTAATATAGTAATGCTAATTAAGTCCCACATCAGCCGCTCCATTATCTTGCCAAGATTGATGTCAGACTGACAGACCTATAATTACCTGGGTCATCCCATTTACCCTTTTAAATATTGGAACATTAGCTTTCTCCCAGTCTTCTGGAACATCCCCAGTGTTCCCAGACCTACTGAAAGTCAGCATTAACACCCCAGCAAGCTCCTCCCTCAGTGAGCTCTTTTAAAGTTATTGGATGCAAATCAGGACCTGTTGATATAAAAATGTCTATCCTCAGCAGCTGATGTTTAATACTCTCCCAAGATACTAGAGGAATAGCAAGTGTTATTATATATGACATGACTACTTCTGTTTTTCTCCCAAATACAGAAGAGAAATATGTATTGAACTGTGATGCAGTAGGGAGCAGGGTGGATTGATTTGGGAATGTCATTTAGTTTTACTGGGGCTGTCTGCATGGGGGATGGGAGAGCAGGGGATGACTTTACGTGAGGGACAGTACCTGAGCCAGGAAGGGGGGTGGGGTGAGTCGACACCTTTGCCTGGGAAACTGGACAAAGGGAGATGGGGAGAGAGAGAGCCTGCTGGAGTGGTTTTTGGTTTTCAGTTTTGGGCTGTCTGGGAAGAGGCAGGGAAGCCCCAAGTCTGGTGTCTAAGAGCCTTGCCCTCTGAGGGACCTGGCTGAGGAGTCCTGGTCGTACGTACAAGCCTTGCTTGGGACTGTGTTCCTGTCATTTAATAAACCTTCTGTTTTACTGGCAGACTGAGAGTCATGGTGAATCGCAGGAAGTGGAGGGTGCAGGGCCCTGACTCCCCCAAACTCTGTGACATGAACACTTCTACCTCTTCTGCATTATTACTGATAATTCTATCATCTCCATACAGTAATGGATAATACCACTGTCAAGGTTCTTTTTATCCCTAATACATTTTTTAAAACTATTTATTGTCCTTAACTCTGATGGCCATATATTTCTTCTTGTGTCCCTTGCTTCCTTTTCAACTTTCTACATTTCCTAGCTTCTGATTACTAACAACTTCCCTTCAAGCCATTTGTTAGGACATTCAAGATAGTTTTCTTCTGGGTATCGTTACTCTTGAACAGGTAATGCCAGTGCCACTCCCACTCAATCCATCCTAATTAGGTTATAAGCAGTGATTTTAACATTCCAGTTATGCCAATCAGGGTTTCAGTATACCAACTAGAGCTAATTTTTGCTCACAAATGAGCAATTTCAATTCCTCTTGTTTGTTACCCAGGCTCCAAGCACTGGCGTATGGGCAATTAAAGAATTTCTCCTCTTCATGTCCTTCGGATTCTCAATTAATTTTGTTCTCAACATTTCAATTTTGTGCTAACAAGTGCTCTTATCTTCCCTCCTTTTACCCTTCCCTTTTTGTTATTAGTTTAATGCTCTCCTGACTACTGGAGCCAGCATGTTCCCAAACACATTAGTTCCCCTTCTACTGAGATGGAGACTATCCAAACTGCACAGCCCCCTTTTCCCAGGGAAAGTGAACCAACGTTCCACAAAACCAAAACTCTGCACCCTATACCAATTTACCTGGTCAGCAGTACACTTCTATGAGTGAAAGAAGGCAGAAGAATCTGGGACAAGGTGGCTCTTCAAGAAGATCCCGTGGACTTTCTTCTTCTTCAGCATGCGTCCAAGTTCCCTGAAGTCATCTATTTTCTGAGATATCCTGTCATGCAGTGTCATTAATGTCGATATAAACCATCACCAATGGATCCTTGTCCATCAACTTCAGAAGCCTATCCAATTTCAGAGCAACTTCTCATGTCAGGGCTCCAGACAAACAGCACACCATCCTGTTGTCCACCTCTCCCTTGCAGAATGTTTTCAACTCTTCTGAATATTGATTCCCTAATAAGGATCGTCTGTCTTCCTTGGACAGTTGGAGAACTCTTTGTGGGCAAGCTTGGTTTTCTTACATGTTGGGTCAAGCTGCCATCCATAGGTGCGTCCCATACATGTGTCTATTCCTTTTGATCTTGACACACATTTTCCACAGTTTCCACATCAAGTACCTGGTATTGATTGGAAACTTCTAGCAATTCTTCCTGATCCTCTTCTCTCTCATGGCCACAGCCTGCCTATCCTCATCTGTCTCCAGCCATGTAGAATGCAGCTGTAACCTCTTGCCTCTGATGGTTACAAACTACCAAGCCTCTTTTCTTACCTCCTCTCTGTCTATCAAACTCCTTGGACCTGCTTGTCTGTAGTCTCCTTATAGTTCACAGATCTTCAAGTATGGTATTATGCCTTGAGCTACAGGAAAGGCATGCTGTTGCATCAAGCAAACAAATGAACATGCTTACTGGTTCTTTCTGAGCTAGTATCTGAAAATTGCTGTAATTTAGGAAGTTAATACTCTGAATTTTTTTAAAATACAAGTCTACATCATAAAAACACCGTTGAAACTGACAGATTCCTGGTGCTAGTCCTTGGCCTCAGTAAATGGACAGAGCATCCTGTCAGAACACAGGCACAGAAATGGGAAAAGAGAGATGGGTCCCTCTCTAGAGCATAGTTAAGGCATAGACTGAAAGGGCAGTATGGAAGAATATGCACTGTCACTTCCCGTGCTACACTTTATTCCCCCCTGAGGACGGCAGACTTCCATCTCCAGTGCTGTGAGCCTGGCACCTTTCACGAACACTAATTCACTTTCAAAAAAAGTTAGCTCATCCTTGCTTTCATCTCTCATTTTACACACATTAAGTGATGCTAAGATTAGAATTCTAAAGAGATAAGTTGGCTGATACATCACTGCACGATTCTTTTATAATGCAAATTCAACTCAAATCTATTTAGCTAACATGAATCGCCTGAAAAATGACAGCAAGTAGCCACTTCTGACCAAGACTAACTTTTGTCTTTCTTTAACTAGAACACGTGTGAGTTCCCATGCTTCCCTTAAAATCCTTTAGTAACCAAAAAATAACCAAGTTGTAAATAAGCTATTCAATTGTTTAGAAATTAAGTGAATTTGAAGAGTGATTATTTAGAAGTTTTATACAGGAAATACAACTTTATTTTAAGCAGGAAGTCAACTGCTACCATACCTCTTCCTCATTAAAATTCCTTCTTCAGTGATAGTAACCTGTCCTACCAGATCACCTAAAATACAGTCGAACCTTGTAACACTCAAGTAGGTAACTCACTTGAGTAATTCCAAAAAGCATTTCACCTACTACTCTGATTTACTAGTCTTCTGCATACTGGACATTTTGTAAGCATTAGCACCAAGCTTCTGCCCAGGGCTGCAAACCTTTTTCCTGTTGTAACATCCCAAGATTTGGAAGGGGACCTGACTGGTGCTGACATGCAGAGATCACAAATCAGATTAAATAAATTTAACTGGAGACTGTGGTCTAAATGAGGAAAGTGCATTTCCCAACAGAAATTACTGGAATTCCATTACATAAGGGAGGGAGGGGAGGCTAAAAACATGACTGGACTCTTCTCAGTTAGAGCAGAACAAGAGACTAGAGAAATGAGGCCTGAAGACGATTGCTCATGTTTACTGGGTTATTTATGTGTTGGCAAAATTGAGCTTGAACATCCAAAACAAACCAACCAACCACCAATCATCAAATTGTACTCAACATTTGTTTTTTAAATTAAAGCTTCCAGGGGAGCACTCAGTCCTTCCTCTCATGTGCCCCTTACAAGATAGGTCAGAAGCAACAGGGATAGAATTGACAATGGTCCAATCTGTGAGAGTCTCTTCTTCATGATTTGACATCAAGAAACTAACTGTAAATCCTACTGTTAATTGAATTGTCTCATTAGACTGACCTCACACTAGTAAGGCAAAGCCCATCTTTTCATGTGCTGTGTATTTATACCTGCTACTGTATTTTTCACTCTATGCATCTGATGAAGTGGGTTCTAGCCCACAAAAGCTTATGCCCAAATAAATTTGTTAGTCTCCAAGGTGCCACAAGGACTCCTCGTTGTTTTTGTAAATCCTGTGCACAAACTATGGGGCAGATCCTCAGCCCTAGCTAAGTCCCCTATGTGCTTCTCCACTTCTATACCATCTCTCTCCTTCCCCCAGTTTATGGGGCAATATTGGTCTAGCAATCTTGCATTTCTATGGCCTATTCCAGCTAGTATAAACTAGAACAGCTTCCTTATTGCAGAAAGGTAATTTAGAGACACATTTAGCACCCCACTGTGCCCAGCATGAGCATGCTAATCCCATTCATTTAAGTGGGAGTTCTGCACACATCTAAAGATAAAAGTAGGCTTTAAGAGTGCAATTTGGCTAAGTGGTAATATGCAATACATTCAATTTGGTTAAGTGGTAACAATTTATACAAAACACTGAGGGGGGTAAACACCAACAACAGAGGGGAAATAGCTAAAGGGGCGTTGCTGACAGAAGTGAGCTGAACTTAAAATGGGAAAAGTTAGGCTATATATCTGGGAAAACTTTTCCTGACAATGAGCGCTATTTGTCTGTGGAACAGTCTACAAAGAACAGTGATGGAAACCCCATTGTTTTGAATATTTGTGATCAGATTTGACAAGGCACCAGCAAATGTACAAAATGAAACTGTCTCCTTTTATCAGAGATGGACTGGATGACCTAATGAGTCTTTCCATCTCTAACTTGTACACAGTGATAGCCTAGTTATGAACCCCAAATAAATTTGCCATGAACCAGAATGGCACATCCCCAATCAGTATGTGAGAAGTACAGACTGACATTTACTACCATTAAACTGTGAAGTGCATAGATAACATAAAAATATACTCATGACCCAAAAAACGTGAGACCACTATTTAGTCTCCACCTACATGTGCTCAGAAATCAATGTTCCTTTACTCAAGTCCTCCTTACACAGTGAATATTCCTTCTGATTTGTACAGTATGTTGCTTACATTTATAATCTCTCTGTAGGAGATAAAGAATTAGTGTGAGATGAAGGGAAGAGGAAGGAAGATTATAATAAAACAATGCTTGAGGGCTAAAAAGGATGAACTAGGGGAAAATTGCTTTGTATGGTTAATTACACATTATTGATTTTTTAATACATGTGTTATTACCCTGTCACTACAGCAATGCACAGTTAACTTGAAAAATCTCTTCCAAGTATCTCTGTATATTGTTACTAACACCCTCCCTCCACCTCCAAACTATTATAACCATCAGTGCTTAACTTTTTAAATTGTATTCCATCTGTCTCAAAACCCCATGCACAATCATAAGCAATTCCAAAGCATGGAGTGCTCAAAATAGGCTGAATTTAAATATGCAGTTTAAAGTCATAATAAAATAGGCATGTGTTTCACAATACTTCTTTTCTATTATACTACTGAGCCATAGCATCCCAGATTCTACTTTTATTGCACTTTATCCAAGCCACTTGTGAGTAATCTACTCTAGTAGTCAACATTTTGGCATGCTGACATGTACTAGACAGTCTGGAATACATTTATTCAGACACTGCTCTCTATCTGCTCTACAATACCATTTTAGATTTGAATTTTCAGGACTGCTAAGACAAAGTGAAAAAATGATGTCTTATGAAAGATCTAATTTCTTCGTCACGAAAACTAGTAGTTATTTCAAACGGGAAGAATTCCATAAGAAAAATGCAGTTATATAGGAATTTAAAGTTTTCCATCCAGTTTAACAAGTTACAGATTGATTATTGTATCTGGCAAGCATAAACTGCATAAGAAAGTGAAAAAATCACATTTTTCTATAAGAACATTTGATTAGAGTTTATAGTGTACGTAGCTGATTTGAATTAACATGAAAAGGCAGCAAATGTTTTTAAAATCTTGCCACTTCTAGAAGTTGACTGAAACAGATTAAATCCTTCATCCATAGGACATACATTGCTTCCCCCGCTACAAAAAGGAAGGAAACTTCTCCCATACTTTTTCTACAGCAGTAGCAGGTTCCCAGTACTTGGGAAGGATTTTCAGGCCTTGTTCACAATCTTCAGCCAGACAGAGCACAGCACTGAATGGTATTCTCTTCAAATGCCATTTCTTAAATATTTCAGGAAAAAAGGCATTAGTGAGTAACTCTGAACATTATTAACACCACAGAACTTTCAGCTCATAATAGTCAGGCCTTGGAACTAAAGCCAAGTCTCTCAAATGGCAGTGCGGAGTAATACTGATTTATGGTTAAAGTTTTAGAATTTAACAACGACCTATGTCCTCTCATCCCCTCGTTTACAACTCCACCTTGGAATCTTGAATCAAAAACTTATTTAAAAAAAAAAATCTTTCATCATTCAGACACACTTCTCAATGTAGGTTTGTTTATCAACATTACACTGCAAACCTTGACTTAGAATGAGAGAGCAATGAAGGAACATCATTCCAGAAGAAAAAAAACAATGCTTTCACTTTGTAAGTCATCTAAACATTAAACAAGTGTTGGGACTATCAATTTCCAGAGGATAGCTAAGTGAAATTGTAAACACCACAATATGAAACTCAATAGAGAACCAGCGAAATCCATTCTGATTTACATAGTTAGAAGACATTTTGCAAACTGTGATTACACTGCATCAGTTATAGAATATGACCATCATGAAACATTTAAATTCTAGTGTTTAAGCATAATTGAGTGATGTGTGTTCCACTGAACTCTTGAAAGTCTGATTACTTAATTCAATTAGCAGAAAAGCAGGATGGAAATAGAAGCCAAAGTGTTAATTTTTCAGGTCAGCACAATTTCTTGTAGAATTTTAAACACTGGGTTCATCAGAATTATTATTTCATCAACACATTATAGGAGATAAATATTTCAGCTAAAGAGGCTCAGTTATTTAAAAAAAAAATCTAATCTGGATTCTGTATAATTTCTCACCGATAATATTAACTAAAGTAAGTTTTCACATACCAGTTGTGAACCATCAGCTTCTGTACAGCCAATAGGGCATTATATCGAACTTGCTGGTCTTCGTGATGCATGTGGTTCATTACTAGCTGTTTACCACCAAGCTGCTCAATCACTCTGAAAAAGACACAAATTTTAGATTATCTTGCAATTACTTCAACCTCTGCCTGCTAATGATCAGATAATCCTAACTGCTTAGTACAAGGGATTCCAACAGAAGGTTTATGAGTCACAAAGTGAATGGTAAATGCCATCAATTTTCTAGGGGATCCATCTTATTTCACATTCACTGCATATGTGATGATTTCCTGTATTTCTAAGCATGCATGTATACCCACTCATTGCTGCTGCTTCTTAAATAAGAAAGTACTACTACTACAAAAATCCCAAACACCAGGGGAAAAAAGCAAAACTAATCCTAAACTGACCTCGAAAGGGATACTGCTGAGTACTAGAACAAAGCTACAAGCTCTCACCACAATCCGAGTCTATAACCATCCATCTTTGCCCTCCCCACTGACTGCTGCTCAGTCCCAGAGACTCAAGCAGCGTGGCCAAGAAGATGAAGTGAGGCAAACGCCTTGCTGACCTTGTGAGGCCTCACTGAAAGTCAATATCGCAATGAAATGCTATGCCAAAAATTCTCCATAAATGAATCTCAAAACCACAAACCCCCACATTTCCACAAATCCAAAACCATTCCCCTCTAATCCCCACAGCAACATGCTTGTCACAAGAGTGGCCCTATCCCTATTAACCTTCCATTTGAAAGCATGCCACTACTTCTAGTCACAAGTGGGCAGGGAAGTCCCATCGTAAAAAAAAGAGGGAGGGGGAAGTCACTGCCTCTCAGACAAAATCCATGGCTGGTAGTTCAGTTTTTCCCCCCATGCCTCCCCAAGAGGCCATTTTACATACTGCAGCAACAGCTTTAAAGATCAAAAATAAAATACACCAGTTTTCAGAGGAGTACAGTTTATTTGATTTTCTATTGATTTAAAACACAAAGGCCTGAGCTACACTAGCGGCGGGGGGGTCGAACTAAGATACGCAACTTCAGCTACGCTATTTGCGTAGCTGAAGTTGAAGTATCTTATTTCAACTTACCTGGCCGCCCTCAGGGCAGCGAATCGACTGCCGCAGCTCCCCCGTCAACTCCGCTTGCTCCTCCTGTCGAGGTGGAGTACAGGCGTCGATTAGCAGATCGATTTATCGCGTCCAGACGAGATGCAATAAATCGATTGCTGATAAGGCGGGTAGCACAGAAGTACCCAAACATACCTATTATGGTGTCAAAATTATGATTACTTTGGTACAATAGCCTGTGCTGTTGTCAGGACAGCCAACATCTGGGAACTGTGCAATAAATACCAATCTAGGTGGCCTCTTACATTGTATGAAGTATTTCTGAACTTACAGTAAATAACTGCAGCATTCCTGGCACTTTCACTGAAAGTAATACTGCTAAAGTCTTTGGCGGTTCTTGAATATAAGAAAAGCTAGGACAGTTTGCCAAGGGGCTGACAGAGCCTTTTACTGCAGGTTCTCTGAATGATGCTAAAAATATTATGGTTTCTCATCTTGCCCTTCTTTGCTCTAGATGATATACACGTAAGGTGATAATGCACAAGGTGGGTGAGGAAATCTCTTTTATTGAACCAACTTCTTTCTGTTGGTGAGTGACAAGCTTTCAAGCTTACACAGAGCTCTTCTTTAGGTCTTGGTTTGAAGAACAGCTCCATGTAAGCTCAAAAACTTGTCTCTCCACCAACAGAAGTTGGTCCAATAAAAGATATTACCTCACCCAATCTCATCTCTAATATTCTGGGACCAACCCACCTACAACACTGCATACAAAAGAGTCCCAGGTATTTGAGAGATCAATAGTGGACTTTGCTAGAAGTCATGGCAGTGCTTTGTGCAGATAAAATATAAGAAAAAATTATGTATCAAATCTGAGGGTTCAGCAATACCAATTTCTGCTGGAATGGATCAACTGTACTGCTTATTTCCATGGATTCACAGATTCAAGGTGCTTAGCCTCCAGACCACTTATTTTTGACAAGTCTTATGGGACAAATTTTGAAAATCTGTTTATCATGAAATCTTATTACTTTTCCTGTATCTCTGAGACACTAAGGGTGTGTGTATTCAACAACAGACAAAATGGAGCAGACGCTTTATGGTATTTGTCCATCTGAAAAATGTAAACAGTGTTCTATTTCTTAATGCTACCAGTTTTCATTTTACCATGATATTTTGCTATAGCATTTTAACTCTGCACTAATCTTTGGAAACAGCAACAAACATTTATTCAAAAATCAGTGATCCTAAATCATCAAAATTTGTCATGTGCCATCATTTTATATGTGGATAATTAAGCTGGTATTGGTCATTGCACAAGACTTCTAGTTGAAAATAATCTCCAAAATGTTACAGCTGTATATTATAGTTTAATATTTCTAATATTTGCGAACAGGGGCTGCGAACAGGGAGTTTCACAAGGGAGTTCTCCAGGTGAAGGAGGAGCAAATACAGCATCTGTGGGGTAAGTGATTGTCTGTAGTGTGTGTTTGTTTGTGTTTGGGGGTTACTTGCTATGTGCTGAGCTTGTGTTTGTCAGTCTGTTTGTTTGGTTGGTTGGTTGAAGGACCGTGCGCTGTGGCTGGCAGTTGGAAGGTGTGAGCTTCAAAGGAAGGTTTGAAAGCTAGAAGCCTCTGGTAATTGGCTGAGCCTTAATCAGTGGACAGGGCATTCACTCAGGCCAGGGCTTTATAAAGCCGCGCACAAGCGACCAGGGAGCTTTGCAAACAGGGAGTTTCCCAAGGGAGTTTGGGAACGGAGCAGGCAGGGAGCGAGGGTCCCTTGTCTGTTCTATCTGTGCCCCTTTAGTCCCCTTAAAACCTATAAACCAAACTACATTCAAACCCTCTTTTTTTAAATCACCCTTTCATCAACTAGGAGACAATGCAGGCAGATGTCCAGCAGCAGAGTGGAGGCAATCCAGTTTATTGCACTGAGTGTAGCATGTATGATTACCTGCCCTGTGGGCGGGTGGCATATGTGTGCAGTTGGTGCAAGGAGCTCCTGGCCCTCAGAGACCACGTACGGACTTTGGAGGCCAGGGTTGCAGAACTGGAGGAGCTAAGAGAGGCAGAGAGGTATGTTGATGAGGCTTTCCGGGACACTATAGAATTGTCCCACCTCCGGTCAGACAGCCCCTGCGCTGCTGAGGAGGAAGAAAGGCCCAGGGAAGCAGAGCAGTCAATGGGAGCAGAGGGAAACCTTCCCATAGTTGGGACCCTCCTTCCAGATGGTGCTGGGGTTGCCTCTCGCACTGAGGTTACCTCTCCGGGGGAGGGAACTCCAGTTTCTAGGAAAAGGCAGGTGTTAGTAATGGGAGATTCGATCATTAGAAACATAGATAGCTGGGTCTGTGATGACCGGGAGAACCGTATGGTGACTTGCCTGCCTGGTGCGAAGGTTGCGGATCTCTTGAGGCATTTAGACAGACTTATGTGTAGTGCTGGGGAGGAGCCGGTGGTCATGGTACCAATGACATAGGGAAGGATAGGAGAGACATCCTGGAAGCCAAATTTAGGCTGCTAGGGAAGGGACTGAAATCCAGGACCTCTATGGTGGCAGTCTCAGAAATGCTCCCAGTTCCACGTGCAGGGCCAGGTAGGCAGGCAGAGCTTCAGAGTCTCAATGAGTGGATGAGACAATGGTGTAGAGAGGAGGGGTTTACGTTCATTAGAAACTGGGGAAATTTTTGGGATGGGGAAGCCTATATAGGAGAGATGGGCTCCACCTAAACCAGAGTGGAAGCAGACTGCTGGCACTAAACATTAAAAAGGTTGTAGAGCAGTTTTTAAACTAGGAGACGGAGGAAAGCCGACTGCTGAGGAGGAGCATGTGGATCGGACACAGACTTCTCTTAGGGGAGAGAGTCTGATGACAGAGAATCTCCAGGTTATAGTCAGGAGCAGAGGATGGAAGAGGATAATGTAAGGGCCAGATCAGATGATAAACAGTCACATAAAAAAGAATCTGGCACATCAGAAAAGGGCAGACAAATAAACAGGGACAAGTTTTTTAAGTGCTTGTACAAAACTGCTAGAAGTCTAAATAATAAGATGGGTGAACTTGAGTGCCTTGTGATAAAGGAGGATATTGATATAATAGGCATCACAGAAACCTGGTGGACTGAGAGCAATCAATGGGACACAATCATTCCGGGGTACAAAATATATCAGAAGGACAGAACAGGTCGTGCAGGGGTGAGAGTGGCACTAAATGTGAAAGAAAATGTAGATTCAAATGAAGTAAAAATCTTAAGCGAATCCTCATGTTCCATAGAATCTCTATGGATAGAAATGTCATGCTATAATAAAAATATAGCATTAGGGATCTATTATCGACCACCTGACCAGGACAGTAATAGTGATGATGAAATGCTAAGGGAAATTAGAGAGGCTATCAAAATTAAGAACCCAATAATAGTGGGGGATTTCAATTATCCCCATATTTGACTGGGAACATTTCACTTCAGGACGAAATGCAGAGACAAAATTTCTCGATACTTTAAGTGACTGCTTCATGGAGCAGCTGGTACGGGAACCCACAAGGGAAGAGGCAACTCTAGATTTAATCCTGAGAAGAGCGCAGGAGCTAGTTCAAGAGGTAACTACAGCAGGACCGCTTGCAAATAGTGATCATAATAAAACAACATTTAACATCCCTGTGGTGGGAAGGACATCTCAATAGGCCAACACTGTGGCATTTAATTTCAAAAGGGAGACCTATACAAAAATGAGGGGGTTAGTTAAACAGAAATTAAAAGGTACAGTGACTAAAGTGAAATCCCTGCAAGCTGCATGGGCGCTTTTTAAAGACACCATAATAGAGGCCCAACTTCAATATATACCCCAAATTAAGAAACACAGTAAAAGAACTAAAAAAGAGCCAGTGTGACTTAACAACCATGTAAAAGAAGCAGTGAGATAAAAGACTTCCTTTAAAAAGTGGTGATTGGGAAGTGGAAGTGATTGGGCAACAAAATGGCAAATGAAATTTAATGTGGATAAATACAAAGTAATGCACATTGGAAAAAATAAACCCAAATATACATACAATATAATGGGGGCTAATTTAGCTACAACGAGTCAGGAAAAAGATCTTGGAGTCATCATGGATAGTTCTCTGAAGATGTCCATGCAGTGTGCAGAGGCAGTCAAAAAAGCAAACAAGATGTTAGGAATCATTAAAAAGGGTATAGAGAATAAGACTGAAAATATATTATTGCCCTTATATAAATCCATGGTACACCCACATCTTGAATACTGTGTACAGATGTGGTCTCCTCACCTCAAAAAAGATATTCTAGCACTAGAAAAGGTTCAGAAAAGGGCAACTAAAATGATTAGGGGTTTGGAGAGGGTCTCATATGAGGAAAGATTAAAGGCCTCTTCAGCTTGGAAAAGAGGAGACTAAGGGGGGATATGATAGAGGTATATAAAATCATGAGTGATGTTGAGAAAGTGGAGAAGGAAAAGTTATTTACTTATTCCCATAATACAAGAACCAGGGGTCACCAAATGAAATTAATAGACAGTAGGTTTAAAACAAATAAAAGGAAGTTCTTCTTCACGCAGCGCACAGTCAAGTTGTGGAACTCCTTACCTGAGGAGGTTGTGAAGGCTAGGACTATAACAGTGTTTAAGAGAGAACTGGATAAATTCATGATGGTTAAGTCCATAAATGGCTATTAGCCAGGATGGGTAAAGAATGGTGTCTCTAGCCTCTGTTTGTCAGAGGGTGGAGATGGATGGCAGGAGAGAGATCATTTGATCATTGCCTGTTAGGTTCACTCCCTCTGGGGCACCTGGCATTGGCCACTGTTGGTAGACAGATACTGGGCTAGATGGACCTTTGGTCTGACCCTGTACGGCCGTTCTTATGTTTAATGTACTTTAAAACTGTGTAACGAACAACAAGTAATCGTATTAGCCACAGATAGTGTACTGTAATTATCTAATGTTTTAAAGTAGTCTGCATTGCTTTAGACCTCTGGCAAGAGGAATCTGACAGGGCATCGTCTTGTCCAATATTTATGGAAGCAAACTGTTTGGAGAAACAGGGTCTCTCGTATGTTGGTGATACCCAACTCACTGTCTCTCTTTCATCATTATTTGTATGACAACAGTAGCACTCTGTGTATGTCCACACTATAATCAAACATCCACAGCTGACCTGGGTCAGCTGACTTGGGCACAGGGGCCATAAAACTGCTGTTTAGAAACTCAGGCTCGAGCTGGAGCCTGAGCTCTGGGCCTATGCCCCCTTGTGGGGTTCGAGAGCCTGGGCTCTAGCCCGAGCCCGAACATCTACACTGCAATTTTATTGGCTCATAGCACAACCCCCATGAGCCAAGTCAGCTGACACGGGTCAGCTGCAGGTATCTGACTGCAGTGTAGACATATGAGGCCCCAATCAGAGCCCCATTGAATCGCATAGTGTACAAACACATAGCAAGAGAGTCTCTTCTCCCCAGCAAATTTAAAAACCATTCAGATTTAGTAACTCTGAATGTGTGACACAGACTGGAACATAAAAAGAAAAACTGGACATGACATTTAACTCAAAGATGATAAAAATATTTCCTAAACTTTAACATCTAGCAAAGGCATGCACCTCACTTGCTCCAAAATGGTTTGTTGCACCTTCCAAGTCCTATTGGATCCATAAACTACGTGCTTGAATACAACAGAAGTAGCGAGTAGAACCCATCATCTGCAGCACGCAGAGACTCATGTCATTCCTCTCTATTACACACCTCACAAATGTCATCCACATCTCTGTCACTTCTATACTAATTTCTGTGCAAACCCTCTAGTTTTATGCCAGTACAGCCTGGTATTTGGAAGTCCTCATGCTATTATATGCAAACACATACAGCTATGTACACTTTTTCCAAACCACATTCCAAAGCCTTGATCCTATAAGCTTCTCTGTGCAGGTAATAATCACTGAAGTCAATGGGATTCCTCACAGGTGTAAGATTTGCCTATGTGGAGCAGCTAGTAGTACTGGGGCGTCAGAAAGCAAATTTCTATAGCTGCTGTATATTCACAGATGTGAATTTAAGGGTGTAAATATATAGAGTCACTTAAGTGTGCATATTTCATGCTCATCTCTCATTCTGTCACTCAACCAATCAGTATTTTCCTCAGCAAATCCAGGAATTCAGTCTAGCTTTCCCGGGCCCAATTTCCTCTCCCAATCCTCTTGTATAATCCCAATATCTCTGCCCTCCACTGAATTCCTGTGCCCCATTTCCCTTCCACACCAGCCCACAAAACCATTTTCCTAACAACTAGATTCATTGGCTTGCAAAATGACAGTAGCTACTCCCAGCTAACCCACACTCCCAACAAGTGTTCCAATCAAACCAACAGGAACCTCTCTCGCTGGCCATTCCAATATCTCAAAATTAAATAATTTATTCCTCTTCTCTCTCCATGCCTCATTCTCTCTGCCAAGCCTCATAAAAACAATGAAGGAAAGAAAATATCTACTCATACTATACACTGGAGAGGTAGAATCTAGACAGTTATTTAAAATTCACCATTGTTGTTTGTCAATTGTTCCTCCTGAAATCTCCTCAGTAGATTAGCATATAATGTGAATAGCCAGTTTATTAATGAGGTACATTTATATTTTTATTGCACATTGCTCTCACATGCCTTAGAAAAGCAATTAAGAGCAATATCCTGTGAAAAGATTAGTGATGCACTCATATCTTTTGCATATTAACTTGCACCATGCTACTGTACCTCTCATGAGTACTATGTATTACTGTGACTACTCTATTTATACTTGAATAACAATAACTGTTGACAGGTTTCAGAGTTGCAGCCGAGTTAGTCTGTATTCGCAAAGAGAACAGGAGTACTTGTGGCACCTCAGAGAGACTAACAAATGTATTTGAGCATAAACTGTAGCCCACAAAAGTTTATGCTCACATAAATTTGTTAGTCTCTAAGGTGCCACAAGTACGACTGTTCTTTTTTTAATAACTGTTGAATAATTTGTAATTGATGAGCAGCACAATTATTTTTAAATTAAGCAACAGCAAAATATGGTATTACTGTGAGACTTCATCACTTCACCCACATCACACTTTCTAACTTGGCCATAAAGTACATGAAACTCCAAGGAACATTATGCAAAATGTTACACAATTTTAAGATACTTTGTACAAAGTAAATGCTTTCCAAGACATACCACTGTTATATGTCAAAGTCCTCAACATGAATACTAAAAATTCTAAATAGCACAGGAGGTTCCTAAAAGCTTTATTCCTGCTTAAGGCCTCCTCCCACCTTCCCAAGAGAAAAAACAATACACAAAACAATGTTGTGAAATACAACCAATAGTTTGTTCACATTCTAGGGCTTTGACTTTTATAATATATTGAATAGCAAAAAAAAAAAAAAGTGGTGAAAAGAGGATGTTAAGCTCAAATGCACCCCTCTCCCAGGTCAAAAAGAAAAATTAAAATTCTCTCATCGCAAATAATGCTGATTATTTCAGGTGACAAACACTGCAGTGCAGCAACACTGGAGCTGAGAATTTGAAGTCAAGAAATCCAGTATTATCGTTCCTAAATCAACTGTTATTTGGCCTACTTGTACATATGCAATTTTTTTTTTATTACTATGCCTGGTGTATGCCTTAATACAGAACTTCAAGCTCTAAAAGCAACAGCTACAGTAGGCAATCCAGCTTCAAACAGTTTCCTTCTCAAATCTATGACCACCTCACATGCTTGCTTTAATCTCCCCTCCTCTTCTTCTGCTTCTTTCTCCCTCAAAGTTGGATAAAGGAAACCAACTAGCTGACAAGTCAAAAGCACCCTGTATGGGCGTGAATGACTTTCACTGTGAAGTAAGGAGCTGAGTAGTAGCGTGAGCAAAGAGAAAGAAGCCTAAATTCATGCAATCCATCGTCGTTGAAAAGCAAGGAGTTGGCATACAAGTTAAGTGGAATTCAGCAGTGGAGCAAGGAAAATTATACCAACAGAAGGCATTAACATGTACCACACTGCATGTACAAGACCAGGCTACAGTCAGAGAGCTGTTCCTCAAGACGTTCCCTAATCTTAGGAGTTAAAGAAGAAGGTGCTCCATGTGTTGTTCCTCCTATAATAACCACGTTGACAGATCTCAACTGAGTCACAAGTGTATACCTTATACGATGACACACAGTGATTTCGTTAAACACTCAAAGGGTTGGGGACCTCTTCCCAGCTGAGATTTGCCTGTTCCTTCTCTTGCCAGAGGAAGATATGCAGGAGAATATGGAGTTCCCTCTGATTTCCCCTGACAGATAGACACTGAGCATGCCTTTGTATTAGACTGACTATAGAGATGCTAATAAGCTGAGTTACATGCAAATACTTATAAATATATCGTCATATCCTTTGGTGGTATAAATCATTGATTTTAATGGAACTACACCAGTTATACCAGCTGAGGAGCTGGTCCATAATTTCTAAATGGTAAATATCTTGAACTTTCCTTAAACTGACATAGTGTTATGAAATAACCTAACCAAAAGAATAAAAACAGGTGTTTGGTCTAATGAACATTGCTCTTAGACAAACAAGAGAACGGATTATCAATAGTTAGGATGGTAATCCTACCACTCTGCCGAATGCAACTAATAACTGAAGAACTTTTAGCTTTTACATATTTAAGCTTTACCATTTTTACAGGCTTCAAGTTCTAAGGACAAAAGTCTTAAACAACTAAAATTTTTGCAATTCTTCTATTTTTCTGAACCAGTGAACGGCCTTCAATGTCACAGGATTCACTGAAAATGAAAATTGCCAATATGATTCCCACATCTAGATGCAAATTTGATAACATCATACTGAAATCCAAGTGTAACATGGAAGGAAATGGACCATTACGTGTAACTGAAACATTGCTTTAAAGTTTGTGAGACTTGGAGCTACTGTACTAAAGTCATATTGAATAAGGATTTCTTTGGTGATCGCATATGTGCCTTACAAAGAACAAGCTGTTATTCCTGTTTTAAAAATCTGAGCAAGGCATGACTTTGTAGTTCGTATTTTGTAAGAGAGTTGGTCTGTTTAGATTTTTGTACTTAGAAGACATAACTGTACTTGTAGTATTCATACGTTAACATGTATGAAAAAATATTCTATTATTAATGTGATTTTTTTTTTAACTAGCTGGAATGACAGAATTATTTTCCTGCACCCTCTCACTTTAAAGTTTGAAGCTCTGCTGAAAAAGTCAAAGGACACAGCTATGGTGAGCAGGGTGTGGTGGTAACAACGTGGAGCGCTCCTGTAATATTTCAGCAGTGGATTTGTGCACACAATTTGGTTTTGGATTATGGAAAAAGTTTAGTAATGTATTTCTGTTTTAAACCCCAGCCTAGGAGTATAACATACTGACCACATCCTCTTGTCTATTTTCAGGCAACATTATGAAATGTCATCTCTTCTTGAACTATCTAAAGAAAGTCTAAATTTCTTTCAGCTCACAGGTAAGCTCATCAACAAACTTCAGTATTGTTCAATACATATGATCTGCTGGCCACGTCTGAACAACATACTTGATTTGTTCTTATACTTTAAGAACATCTGCAGTTCTAGTAGGTAAGGTAAGATTACAGAGGCTGTCAATCTTCCATACTTCATAAGTTCCCTTCCCACAAGTACACAGTGAAATCAGTTACTAAAGTTTTAATGAGGCTTTCTACACTGTCAGTCAGGGACAAGTATCAGAGGGTAGCCGTGTTAGTCTGGATCTGTAAAAGCAGCAAAGAATCCTGTGGCACCTTATAGACTAACAGACGTTTTGGAGCATGAGCTTTCGTGGGTGAATACCCACTTCCTCAGATGCATGTAATGGAAATATCCAGGGGCAGGTATATATATGTGTGCTAGCAAGCAAGCTAGAGATAACGAGGTCAGTTCAATCAGGGAGGATGAGGCCCTGTTCTAGCAGTTGAGGTGTGAAAACCAAGAGAGGAGAAACTGGTTCTGTAATTGGCAAGCCATTCACAGTCTTTGTTCAATCCTGAGCTGATGGTGTCAAATTTGCAGATGAACTGAAGCTCAGCAGTTTCTCTTTGAAGTCTGGTCCTGAAGTTTTTTTGCTGCAGGATGGCCACCTTAAGGTCTGCTATAGTGTGGCCAGGGAGGTTGAAGTGCTCTCCTACAGGTTTTTGTATATTGCCATTCCTAATGTCTGATTTGTGTCCATTTATCCTTTTCCGTAGAGACTGTCCAGTTTGGCCGATGTACATAGCAGAGGGGCATTGCTGGCATATGATGGCGTATATTACATTGGTGGATGTGCAGGTGAATGAACCAGTGATGGTGTGGCTGATCTGGTTAGGTCCTGTGATGGTGTCGCTGGTGTAGATATGTGGGCAGAGTTGGCATCGAGGTTTGTTGCATGGATTGGTTCCTGAGCTAGAGTTATTATGGTGTGGTGTGCAGTCACTGGTGAGAATATGTTTCAGGTTGGCAGGTTGTCTGTGGGCAAGGATTGGCCTGCCACCCAAGGCCTGTGAAAGTGTGGGATCATTGTCCAGAATGGGTTGTAGATCCTTGATGATGCGTTGGAGGGGTTTTAGCTGGGGGCTGTATGTGATGGCCAGTGGAGTCCTGTTGGTTTCTCTCTTGGGTTTGTCTTGCAGTAGGAGGCTTCTGGGTACACGTCTGGCTCTGTTGATCTGTTTCCTTATTTCCTCTTGCGGGTATTGTAGTTTTGAGAATGCTTGGTGGAGATTTTGTAGGTGTTGGTCTCTGTCTGAGGGGTCAGAGCAGATGCGGTTGTACCTCAGTGCTTGGCTGTAGACAATGGATCGTGTGATGTGCCCGGGATGGAAGCTGGAGGCATGAAGGTAGGCATAGCGGTCGGTGGGTTTTCGATATAGGGTGGTGTTAATGTGACCATCACTTATTTGCACCGTGGTGTCAAGAAAGTGGACCTCCCGTGTAGATTGGTCCAGGCTGAGGTTGATGGTGGGGTGGAAGCTGTTGAAATCATGGTGGAATTTTTCCAGAGTCTCCTTCCCATGGGTCCAGATGATGAAGATGTCATCAATGTAGCGTAGATAGAGAAGGGGTGTGAGTGGACGAGAGCTGAGGAAGCGTTGTTCCAGGTCGGCCATGAAGATATTGGCATATTGTGGGGCCATGCGGGTGCCCATAGCAGTGCCACTGATCTGGAGATATATATTGTCATCAAATTTGAAATAGTTGTGTGTAAGTATAAAGGCACAGAGTTCAGCAGCCAGTTGTGCTGTGGCATCATCAGGGATAGTGTTCCTGACAGCTTGTATTCCATCTGTGTGTGGGATGTTTGTGTAGAGAGCCTCTACATCCATGGTGGCTAGGATGGTGTTTTCTGGGAGGTCACCAATGCATTGTAGTTTCCTCAGGAAATCAGTGGTGTCGCGGAGATAGCTGGGAGTGCTGGTGGCATAGGGTCTGAGTAGAGAGTCCATATATCCAGACAGTCCTTCGGTGAGAGTGCCAATGCCCGAGATGATGGGGCGTCCAGGATTTCCGGGTTTGTGGATCTTGGGTAGTAGATAGAATAACCCTGGTCGGGGCTCTAGGGGTATGTTGATTTCTTCTGGTGTTAGTGTAGGGAGTGTCCTGAGTAGATGCTGTAGTTTCTTAGTGTATTCCTCAGTGGGATCTGAGGGAAGTGGCCTGTAGAATTTGGTATTGGAGAGTTGTCTGGCTGCCTCCTTTTGATAGTCAGACCTGTTCATGATGACAACGGCACCTCCTTTATCAGCCTCTTTGATGATAATGTCAGGGTGGTTTCTGAGGCTGTGGATGGCATTGCGTTCTGCACGACTTAGGTTGTGAGGCAAGCGATGTTGTTGTTCCACGATTTCTGCCTGTGCACGCCGGCGGAAGCATTCAATGTATAGGTCCAGGCTGTCATTTCGACCCTCAGGAGGAGTCCATGTGGAGTTCTTTTTCTTGTGCTGTTGGTGGGAGGGCACCCGTGTATCAGTGCACTGTTCAGTGTTGTCCTGGGACACTGCACCAATCTAACTGCGCCAGTAGTCTGTCCCAAGAATCATCTCTTACAAGACTAGAAAAATTTCCATTTTTCTCATTTAAGCCCCGTCAGGAAACCAGTAACAGCTCATCATTTCTTCACAGGGGAAATTTTTTTTAAAAAAATGACTTGCATAGCTAAGTATGACTGGAAGAGGTGAGAGCTGCAAAAACCCATCAAGGTCTCTGAGACAGAGGCCACAAGAGCCTCAGATCAGGATAAGCAGAAGTGACTAAATGGTGACTAAACCAATATTACATGAACAGAGCTATAATATGGTGTGACAGGATGGACAAGGCCCAGAGACCTTGCTGGAGGCCTCAGGGTCCTGCCACACCCCATCCAAGAGAGAAGCGAAGAGAAGTCCTCCAAGGAGCCTAGAGAGGCTGTGAGGAAGCAGCCAATGAGAGAGGCTACAGGAAGCAGCCAATCAGGGTCATATAAAAGAAGCCGCAGAACACAGCAGTAGTCAGTTGCTGCCTAGAGCTAGAAGAGAGAAGACAGTTACTGGCTGGCTGCAAGAACAGCAGAACCAAGGAGAGCTCAGTGTGGGCAGGGACTAGGAGAGCAAAGAAGGAGCTCCTGGTTGGCTGCTGGGACTGATCCTAAGACAGCTGCTGGCAGGGACTGGGGGAAACAAAGAAGGAGCTCCTGGCTGGCGTCTGGGACTAAGTAAGGACTGAGCCCAAGGAGGGCCACAAGATGACAATGTCTCCAGAGAAGAAGCCCTGGGGATATGGCCCACACTAGGGCCGGAACAAGTTAAAATCTGCATACCCAGGAAGGGGTTTGTTCCCTTTCACATATAGACACTGTGTGAGACTTAGCCAGAAGGCTGAGTTACTGAAAAACTGCCTGAGAAGCCACTGAAAGGGGTCACGATAAACTGAAAGATTGCAGACACACCTGACCAGAAAGCAGACCAGAAGGGTGTGCTTGCAAAAGGTGGGTGCCATGACCTCTTACATATGATCTTTTTAAAAAAGCCTCTCTGACAGTACATACCTTGTAACCCTTGGGATATCTAAATCTCACCTACCAAGAGGTTGCAATATTCTGAACCCAACCCTGCAGAAATGTCTCACTTTTCAAGTGACAGGGTTGTAGCTTTCATAGAATTCGTTGCTGACAGACCATTGTAATATTTTTATTTGTTTGCCTAATATACAGAACAACAGTTTGTCTGCCTTCATACTACGTCAAGGATATTATGTGTTTCAAGTAAGTTATCTAGTATTTCTGCATATTTAAATTTCTACGTATTTTCTATTGGTACTTTTTACATGAAGTATGGTATCAGAACACAGTAGTTTCATTTATCACAGAAAATCACCAGCAATATTTTATGAGAAACAAATCTTAGCTCAAAAGGAACAAAATGGTTTTATCACAAGACACTGCAGGATTTTTTACTAAAGATTCTCCATGACTACTGCAAGACCAATACTCTGGTGTTTATAACGAAATTCTGATAAACACTTTAAATATACAGCAAGTCTAGGACTGAAGTGATTATAATAGCTACTAAATGCCTAAACAATTTTCAAGAGCCCTTCAGATATATTTTCTTCACTAATTAAAAGCCCCAGAAAGCGAATTAGTTTATTGCTGACAGGATCAAACAGCTATTTAATATTCCTAATAACCTATTTCATAATTATGTTGGGGCAAGTCGCAGCACTTGTTGTACAATTATAGTGTTTATCAGGTTAAGTGGATACTCCACCACCTTGCTAGTACGTATTACGAGAGACAAAGGCAAAGAAAGCTTTTTGCTTACCGCTTCCCTCGAGGATAGTGTCGTACATATTCTCCCACATCATGAGCAGCTACAGCTAAGACTTGCGGGTCATCAGAAACCTCCAGAAGCTTTGTCAGGATTCTACAATAGTATTTAAAACAAAATCAGATGCTAATTACTCTACAGTGTGCTAATTTAAAGTAACTCAATTGCAGAGACCATAAATACATCATGCATCAACTGTACTGTAAAACTGGGATTAAAAACACAAAACAAAAAATACCTCCCAAGCAACAAACTGGAATTAAATAGTCAAGACCCTATCTACTCTAGGCAAAAGGACATTGCAACCAGTGCCCTGAGCTTGCAGCATCTGTACACAACAGCTGTCTCAAGCATTTTATACAAAATGTTGCTTGCATCACTAGACTGTAGCACCTGCAGCGAGAACTTGAGCTCAAGTCCAGCTGTACCAATCATGCTTATGAAATTCAACAGTGTGAAGAAGAAACCACAGAAGCTGCAGGTCCAAAAGCGCTGCTGCTGCTGCTAACTCCATTCCATGATGAAGTGTCTTCCGTAGGCAAGCTACCCCAAGAAACAGTTTTTGGTATTACAGGACACATGATTAAGAAGTCCCAGAATACATTATGGCTATTCTGCTTGCTGTTTGTAACATGCCAAAATAGTTCTATCAGAACTGTTGTGTGGTTGCACTTAACTGCTGTCAACCAACTTTCACGCTCTATCCCCTACAAGGGTTTCCTTGTTCACTAGAGAATACCCCAGTGAAAAAACACAGGCAGAATTTTAAAACAGAACAGGATGACAATCATTACCCATTATTGCAAAGAGTTGAAGTGCATTCCAAGAGTGGAGAATTAGACGTGCTATTGAAGATAGAGAGTTATAGCATATTTTAAAAACTTTCCAATTGTGATTTTCTAGTTTCAAAGACACCATTAATAGCAAAGAAATGTGCATCCTTTCCCATACTTATGTACTGTACTTCAGCAAGTAACTCTGGTTCTCTTCAAAAACCAAGATTATGAATGAGATACCACATCAGAATCTATTAGGATGCTTGTAACTTATTTCCTTAACATGACAAGAGAGACAATTCTGGTATGTTTCATAAAGAAGGAGGAGTTACTCAAACTTCAACTCAGTATGCAAAATGAAGATAAGTAATTTGAAGCCAATTCTACAAGAAAATTGTTTACAAACCAATAATAAAAATAGAATTTGACACACACAATGATATGGAGATCTATGATTCAAAGGTACATATAGAAAATTTCAGATTGACCCAAGATCAATTGTTTAAATTCCTAACCCTTCAGCTTCAATCTATCCTCTCTTCCTTCCCTCTCCCACCTCCCAAAAAAATAAAAATAAAGAAGTCTGGGAAACAGACAGACTTCGCAGTATACATTCAATGTTAGCAGACTTGGTCTCTGTTGAACCAAAGGGTGTGGCAAAAATCCAGAACCAAGGATCCACACTGAGAATTCCCTGCCCTCATGTCCCAGCACATATAAAGTCAGTAAAGACAGACAAAATGGATTTGTCAAGAATAAATCATGCCAAACCAACCTAATTTCCCTCTTTGAAAGGATTACTGATAAACTAGCGGATGGGTGGGAAGCATATATCTTGATTTTAGTAAAGCCTTTGATAGTATCCCCAGATGACATTCTCATAAGCAACCAATGGAAATGTCGTCCAGATCAGGCCTGCACAACATACGGCCCGCGGAGGCTCACTGTGCAGCCCGCGACGGGGAATCAAAGGGCTCTGGGCTGCCGGCTGCGGTGGGGAGCCCAGAGCTCTTTAAATCCCAGCCGCAGCCGGGATTCAAAAGGCTCTGAGCTGCCCACAGCGGCAGGGAGCCCAGAGCCCTTTAAATCCCAGCTGCGGCCGGGAATCAAAGGGCTCTGGGCTGCCCACAGAGATTTCCGCCACGGCTGAGATTTAAAGGGCTCAGGCTCCCCGGTGGCTGCAGGCAGCCCAGAGCCCTTTGAATCCCGGCCGCGGCTCCAGCGGATGGGCTGGGGTTGGGATTTAAAGGGCTCGGGCTCCCCTCAGCGGTAGGAGCTCTGGGCCCTTTAAATCCCTGCCCCAGCCCCACAAAGCTCCGGTTTCTCCCAGCGGCTGGAGCCCCAGGCCCTTTAATTTGCCTCTGACAGCTCCCAGTCACCTCTTCAGCTGGGAGCCCCTGACTGATTTAAAATCAAGTATCACCTCTCCATCTCTAACCTTCCTTTTTGGCCCACAGCTGTTTTGGTGGGGCGGCCACTGGGGAAGGAGAGATTGTTTCTGCAGGGCTGGGCGCTGCTGGGGTGGGGTGTGTTTCCGCGGGGCTGGGAGGTTTCGGTCCTCAGCTGTTTTCTTTTGAGTAATGTGGCCCTCACCGCTTTACGAGTCGTGCAGGCCTGGTCAAGATGAAAATTACTGTAAGGTGTGTGCATCCCTGATTGAAAAACAATACTCAAAAGGAGTAGTTATCAATGGTTCGGTGTCAAACTGGGAGGGCATCTAATGGAATCCTGCAAGGGTTTGTTCTGGGTCTCTCGTTATTCAATGTTTTCAATAATGACTTGGATAATAGAGTCAAGTATCAGAGGGGTAGCCGTGTTAGTCTGGATCTGTAAAAGCAGTCTGTGGCACCTTATAGACTAACAGACGTTTTAGAGCATGAGCCAATAAAATGATAGACCCTTAGCTCCAACCTCAAAGTAGTGCAAGTTCTTGTCACATACAGACAAGGACAAGTAGCTGCACTATTCAATCTCACCTCAGAAACTAGATCAAGAGTGTGGAGTGTAACATATTGAGCCAGAGGTCACATAGAATAATCCCACAGCTGTAATGATATCCTCAACCTCATCACAAAATAAAGGCATTTAGAAGAAGAGTGATGGAATGTCTGACAAAATTTTAACTAAGGTAAGGTGAAGTCAGACTTTTGGACTGTATTAGCTGAGATTTCTTTAAGTGTATTTAACTGAAATAGTTTAAAAGCCACATTTGTGACACTGCAACTGAGTTAAAGTGGGTTTTGAATACTTTCTCTATTACATAATCAACATAAGTACCTGGCTCAGTTAATGAAATACAAGCAATTCAACTTCTGAGCAAATGATTCCCACTGCCAAAAAGCCACACACTTTAAACAGTAATATGTTCTGACCTTCTCTTCTCCCTAGGTAACGTTTCTACAAAATTAAATTACAGTACTTAATGCTCATGTTGAAATAAATACCATAGTACACTTGGTTTAGATTTGAACACTGAAAATATACTTTAAAGAACAGTATGAAGAGAGAATTAGAAGTTTATGAAAATCGAAGAACTTACTTCAATAGCTCGTAATTCTTTTCATTTAATCTCACAGCATTCTCTCGCCAAAATTTCTCAGATTTGTGTACAGGACTCCATTCTAATCTTCCTGACTTGAGCTCGGAACTGTACTCATCAAATGAACTAGAGTACAAAAAACACAGGGTGAAATACTAGTTTCCCATGAATGGGCCTTTAACAGTACATCAGAAGCTCTATTCCTTGAGAGAGAGTAGGATTTGTAAAGAATCACAAAAAGAACAGGAGTACTTGTGGTACCTTAGAGACTAATAAATTTATTTCAGCATGAGCTTTCGTTCTTTACAAATCTGTATCACAAATCACAGTTCTTTACAAATCTGTATCAAAATTCTGATTTGGATAAATTGTTTAAAAATATTGGTGGAACATCCTTAAGAAACATGAAAGTGAGCACAGGTTGAGGGGCGGGGAAGAATCTCTTTGTTTGAGGTCCTCTCACTTGGCCCACTTCAGAAACTTAAGGTTTAGGCCTGATCTACACTAGAAAATTAGGCAGGCACAACTCTGGGGTGTAAAAAAAATCCATACCCAAGTAGCTTAGTTAAACTGACTTAAATCCTTGTGTAGGCAGCACTAGTCGACAAAAGAATTCTTCCATTGACCTAGCTACTGCCTCTTGGGGAGGTGGGTTACCGTTGCAGATTGAAGAACCCCTCCCATCAATGCAGGTAGTGTTCACACTGAAGCGCCACAGCAGTGCACAGTGCTATTGTAATGTTTTAAGTGTTCACAAGCACTTAGTTGCAGGATTAAATAAAAGGCACTCTCCCCATACCTCTACTTCACTTTTACACAGAACATAATAATCTTAAAATTTACTGATCTGAAATATAAAATGTTTTTAAAAAACTCTCTAGCAATCTCATTTTATTCGTAAGTGAACTATTCTCCTAAATATGGGATTCCAGATCCTAAGAAAAAAATCTGTTAACAGTACACGCTTAGAGAAAGCTAAACTGCTTTGTATATTTGTTAGTGGTTACTAAAATCTAAAAAGGAATTCCTCTGACCAGGGATCATGGACCCAATTTAGAGATACAAGTTATAGTCTAAATTATATGTCCAGCATAAATTGGGATAAATGACTCACTAGTGTATTCGTGTTCATTTGGCATTCTATGGGTCTACACTAAGTTTCATGTTCCAGTGCAAGCAGATGCAACTCTTGTTGAAAATCCTGCCTATTAAACTGTCAGTTAAGAAGCACATGTGCATAAGCATAGTAGATTTTTCAAGTCAAATATATGACAGACATGCAATAAGAAACTGGATCTTTTATATACTGTTGGGAAGATATGGTATACCAGAACGCCACCAGCGTATCTACTATTTTCTGTTTTTAAAATATAATTAAAATCAATAAGTTTGCCAGTATTTCAAGTGCCACAGGTTTAAAAACTCATACTATAAAATATACCTAAGATCCTGGACACTCTCACCAAGTTTTTCCAGTAGAAACTTAATATCCTCACTTATGTCTTCATCATCATATTTCTGCTGATCCAAGTTCTCTAGTTGCTTCAGAATTTTGCATTGGATCATAGCGAGAGCATACTCCTGGCGAGTTTCTCTTTCAATAGATTTTTCTAAAAGATTCTGGCAAAAAAAAAAAAAAAAAAAAAAAAAAAAGTAAAAGTTGAATATAAATCGTTTACAGTTTAATAAATACTAGTATTTACCACAAATTTATCTTTCTGCAAATATCCTCTAAGACTAATCTGAATTATGCAAGAAGGTCTGTAGTTTCATCAACAGTATTAATCATTTATTAAAAGGCTTGCTTGAGAGGGCAATATTATGAGCTGACAAGGATTCCAACATATTTTGGCCCTAATTTTCAGTTAGGTTAGTACAATTACATGCTCAAGAGTGCCTTTCCAACAGCATGAAAGTGACCAGTTTATATTAGTTCCTATATAAAACTTTCTATATAAAGAGTAATGTAACTGGGAAACACAGTACAGGGAGGAGAAAGAAGAGGTTCTGGACTATTTAGAAAAGCTAGATGAGTACAAGTCTATGCACTGGCCAAATGCACTGCATCCGAGGGTCCTAAAGAAGTTGGTGGATGTGATTGCAGAGCCACTGGCCGTTATCTTTGAAAACTCACGGCGATCGGTGGAGGTCCCAGATGACTGGAAAAAGGCTAATGTAGTGCCCATCTTTTCAAACGGGAAGGAGGAGGATCCAGGCAACTACAGACCAGTCAGCCTCACCTCTGTCCATGGAAAAATCATGGAAAAAACATTGATTCCATCAAGGAATCAATTCTGAAGTACTTCGAGAAGAGGAAAGTGATCAGGAACAGTCAGCATGGTTTCACGATGGACAAAGTCAGGCCTAACCTAATTGCCTTCTACGACAAGATAACTGGCTCTGTGTATGAGGGAAAGCAGAGAATGTGTTATTCCTTGACTTTAGCAAAGCTTTTGATGTGGTCTCCCACAGTATTCTTGCCAGTAAGTTAAAGAAGTATGGTCTGGATGAATGGACTATAAGGTGAATAGAAAGCTGGCTAGATCATCGGGCTCAATGGGTAGTGATCAATGAATGGCTGCATGTCTAGTTGGCAGCCAGCAGAAAGCAGAGTGCCCCAAGGGTAGTTCCTGGGGCCAGTTTTGTTCAATATTTCATTAAAGATCTGGAGGATGGCATGGATTGCACCCTCAGCAAGTTTGCAGATGACACTAAACTCGGAGGAGTGGTAGATACGCTGGAGGATAGGGATAGGATACAGAGGGACCTAGACAAATTAGAGGATTGGGACAAAAGAAATATGAGGAGGTTCAACAAGGACAAGTGCAGAGTCCTGCAGTTAAGATGGAAGAATCCCATGCACTGCTACAGACTAGGGCCCAAGTGGCTAGGCAGCCGTTCTGCAGAAAAGGAGCTAGGGGTTATAGTGGACAAGAAGCTGGATATGAGTCGACAGTGTGCCCTTGTTGCCAAGAAGGCTAACGGCATTTGGGGCTGTATAAGTAGGAGCATTGCCAGCAGATCGAGGGATGTGATCATTCCCCTCTATTCAGCATGGGTGAGGCCTCATCTGGAGTACTGTGTCCAGTTTTGGGCCCCACGCTACAAGAAGGATGTGGAAAAATTGGAAAGAGTCCAGCAGAGGGAAACAAAAATGATTAGGGGGCTGGAGCACATGACTTATGAGGAGAGGCTGAGGGAACTGGGATTGTTTAGTATGCAGAAGAGAAGAATGAGGGGGGATTTGATAGCTGCTTTCAACTGCCTGAAAGGGGGTTCCAAAGAGGATGGATCTAGACTGTTCTCACTGGTACCGGATGACAGAACAAGGAGTAATGGTCTCAAGTTGCAGTGGGGGAGGTTTAGGTTGGATATTAGGAAAAAGTTTTTCACTGTAAGGATGGAGAAGCACTGGAATGGGTTACCTAGGGAGGTGGTGGAATCTCCTTCCTTAGAAGATTTTTAAGGTCAGGCTTGACAGAGCCCTGGCTGGGATGATTTAGTCGAGAATTGGTCCTGCTTTGAGCAGGGGGTTGGACTGGATGACCTTCTGAGGTCCCTTCCAACCCTGATATTCTATGATTCTATGATAACATTTTAGAAAAGTAAAGACAGGCCTTGCAATGCATAATTCACATCTGAATGTAGAGATCAACTTCCTCAAAGTCTGGGCATATTCTGATCAGGGATTTTAGTTCAAGCCCATCTCTATTAGTAAGAAGAGTGCTGGCATAAGCACACAGTGCAGCAACCAGTAATTTCACTGACTCCCACTATCAGTTCATTATCTTTCACTCAATTTAATCATGTTCAAATTATGCTATTCAATCAAAGCAAGTCCCTTTTTACTATGATAATGCACATTATCAATATAAAAAAGCCTCAGTGAGCAAAAGCCATGTTCATATGAATAGGTCATATCTTTCAGGAACAAGGGAAGTAATTACCTGGAGAGAGAGAGAGAGAGGGACAGAGAGGGAGAGAGAGAGAGAGAGAGAGAGAGAGAGAGAGAGAACGAGAACTAACTGGACCACTAATTTAATGTATGCAGTGTGTTAGGTGTGCAGATCCCAGGGCATTAGAGAGACAAGGTGGAGGAGGTAATATCTTTTATTGGACCTGAAGAAAAGCTCTGTGTAAACTCAAAAACTTCTCTCTCACTAACAGATGTCAGTCCAGTAATTTAGTGACATTTCTACTACAATGTTTCTCAATACACTGCTTAAAGACAACCACGTCAGATTTATATTTCAGGTTCTTCAAACTTCCTAGACACGTAGTACAGTAAAACATGATCAATGAGTAATATTCCCTTTAAATACAAACATCGAATTTTTTTTAATTACTCTCAGGTTCTATTGCTGCCTTCAACAGCCAAGCACAACTGAACTGGCTGAAATGGGGGAGAAGGTACTCCCACACTCTCCAATTTCACAATCTGACATTCTTTACATACAGACAGCTGAAGGAATGTCCAGGCACAGGTGGACAATGCAATTCAATATGAATTTATTTCTGATACTTTCTTCCCCAACTTCTACAAACGCCAGGCTTCAGGTTATGTGTGATACTTCACTGCTCTCCAAGTTGGAAAAGCTCAATTTTGCAATCAGAAATACCTAAACTGCTGAAGACATGCAATGAATTATGGACAAGAGGTTGTATTTAATTTATGCAGCCCTAGAATTGTCAGCAGGGTCCAGGTTTGCAAGAAGATATTGTCTGTATCTCCTGAGAAGACAGTGTTTGATATATGAGGACTGGGTGACTGTATATTTCAATTATTAAAAGAGAAGATTAGATTTAAACACATTTAAAAAAGTAAAATTTTGTACCTTTTTGCTTGAGACTGAGAAAGCATTATAGCAACTAAAGAAGAGTTTATTTCTGCAGGTCCATAGCATGGATTAGTCTAAGAAAGTCAGAAACAAGAGCTCCTTTTCTGGTATATTAACCGTTCAAGGGTAAAGAAACTCGGTGGGTCAGTGGGCTGCACTGCTTCTGGAGTACCTCTTCCCCAGCCAGCACATTATTCTAAAAAAGGTGGGAGTAAATCTCACCAAAAACGTGGGGAAGATATTTTATAGTAGCAAAAATCTAGCAAATAACCACAATAAAAACAGGTTGCTATGGAACTGGTGACGCAGAAGTTTTTATGTGCATAGTGGTCATCTGACGTTACCACAGGAATCTTAATGTACTTTTTTGTACTTTATATCCTAGAGCTCTTTAAGGAAGAAAGATTCACAAAAACTCCAAAAATGCACTTCCTGGGGACAAAAGGTATGTTATTGGACAATCCTAAAAACAAAAAGGTATGTTACCAGACAGCTAGCATAGACTGAACATCCTTCTCCCATCCAGACCTAGAGACTGAGGTGGAGAGAATCTGAGGTGAACCCTCTCTGCAACAACAACAAAAATGGAGGATTCTGGAAATACCTAGCTGCTACAAAGCAAACTATGATCAGAAAGCAGATTCCCACATTTTGAGTTTCTCTGCTCAGTGGCCCCAGGGCATTCTGGGGTTCAAGGTCCAACAAGTTTCAATGTGGGTGTGCAACCTGGAGACCAGACATTCACACACCATTTCGATAGGGAGAAAATAATTTGGTGGGTGGGTGGGTTTTCTAGGATGGTTACGAAGACCAGAAGGTTGCCTTTAAAAAGTACAAAAGTGCAATAAATATCACTGCTGAAGTGCACAGTTTGCAATTTAAGTTCCATACTCCACAAGTTTTAAATTCTTATAACTTTGTTGAACCAAAAATAAATTTAAAAAAAAAAACACCACACACATTAGGAATGCTGAAACTCATAACGAAGATTACAATCTTGTCAGGTTTCAAGTTTCCAAATACAGTAATTACATTGGAGCCCAGCCAAAACATATACAACTGTACTTCTTTCCATAAAAAGGAAGTTTCCCATGTCCCCACCATCCTCTATCAACTAGCCATTTTAATTCCCTATACTATACACATGATCACATTTGAAAGGTGTGCACATAAAACATCCAACGCGTGGGTGCAAGAAGGGATGACACATACAAACCAGAGTATGTTTGCATATGTGTGCACGAACACACAAAGATTCAGGAGGCTACAATGCTTTGGTATTATAAAACATCTTGATAGGATCAGCCATTTTCAGATTTACTGATATAATATTGCAGCAGAAGTCAACTACTCAGTGCTCTTATGTGGGTATCTCATCCCACCATACATTACACTATCCATGCTTATGCCAATCTTGCAAAGTTTCTCCTCAAAAAGCTTTGTTTTGGACACATACATAAAATCATTTTCTGTCAATCACAATAAAAGGTTGGTGAGTAGATTTTCTGCCTGAGCTGGTACATTATCAGCAAGGCCAGTTTACCTATTTACTAAGTGTTAAAAGAGTGTAATTCTTGTGTTCTAACACCAATTTCTGTCTCAGCATTTTTTAAATACATTCTGTAAATAGGATTTTAACAGAATATAGAGGAACAACAAACATTCATATTGGGATCTGCCAGTTCAAGAAGGCACAGAAAGCTGCATTCCTTTTACCCTACAAAGAATCCACATATTAACTCTGGCTCTGAAAGGAAAGTCAGAGTTAATGTGGACTACACATCCAACCCAGCACGCCAGGAAATAACCTATGGAAACACTTTGGTAAGAGACAAAACCATGTAAATCCACTACAATTACAGTCAACTTCACTTACCCGAAATGCTGCAAGGATAATTCTTGTTACTTTCTCTTTGACAGATTCTTGGAGAATGTCAGACAGAACTGGAACAATATTATATCGACGCAGATATTCACACATTTGAGGACTGAATGCCAAGAGCCATATGGAGAAAATCATCTGATATTGGAGCTGGAAGCCACATTTGTTACTCAGGACTCCCATGATACTGAAAGACATAATTAACATAGGTAGTAGTGCAAATGTTTCACAATGGGCAAGGGGACTGTGTATATGACCCTCACCATGTAAGATTTTCTTTAAATTAACGTTAGCAAGAGAGCTCATTGGCAAAAGCTAAGAGTTTTAGGTACAAAACTAAGGATTGGATGAAACCAGTAGTTCATGATCCCCAGCGCTTGCACTTATGTGATCAGCCTAATCACTTTATTCAGTGAAGTTTTCATTTTTTAACAGGTTATATTTCGAAGCCTTATGGTTGCAAAAAATGTTTTCCAAATATGACCTAATGCAGTACTGTTTGTTTTTAGATTAACAGCCAATATATGATTACAGTAATCTAGTGAATGTTAATGTAATTAACATATTTCATTGTTATTTTAGGAGAAACTTGCATCTACTCTGCGATTGCATTATGGAGCTGGAGAGTGGGCAGAGAGCACAAGCAAAGACAGACCATTTTCTTCCAATGTCCCCAGTCTCATCTTGGAATGTAATAATTTAAATACAATGTATGCAAAACGCAAACTAATGAACACCCCATTCATGATGAGTCTTCTAACCCCAGCCTGTAATCAGAGTCATGCCAGGTCATGAAAGTCACAAATACATATCACCAAGCATTAGACGGGACTATGACAACAGTAACATATCTGCTGAACAGAGCTTTCGTGTGTGTGTAAAACAACAGATAGAGCTGGTCAAAAGTTTTTAGATAATAGAGTTTTTTTGATGGAAAACGTTAATTTGATTAAAACAATTTGTTGTGTTGGAATATTTTGATTTTGTCAAAATTTTACAAAAAATTATCGAAGTGCTTCATTTCAGCAAAGTCAAAGCACTTTGTTTCAACTTTATTATTTTGGATTTGAAATATTATAGTTTACTATTATATACTATTTGAAAGACACATGTCCTTTTAATAAGGTAATTGTGCAGCATGTTGATATTTCCAAAACAAGGTTTTTCAGAATTTTTCATTTCACTGGAAATTTTGACTTTTTGATCCCCTTCAAGGCAAAAGGAAATTTTGAAGTGTCAGAATTTCCAACAGAATGAAAATTTTGAGTTTCAATCAGCTCTAATAACAAGTCACTTACAATACAGAGATTTACATAGTGATCTTTTCCAAGTAAGGCCAGTGATAAATTTCTGAACTCATGCACCATTTATTTCTCTTTGAAAGAAATTGACAGGTTTTGGGTAGAAAGTGATCTACTAAAAACATTACATAATAAAATGGAGTTATAATTCCAGAAAGTATAATTCTTCACCAATACTTGCAGTAATCTTTAATGTAAGTTTCTACTGGACCTTTAATTTTTATTTAATCTGTTTTCAATAACCTGCAGTATCTCAGTCTCATATATAACAAACCCCCAGCATGGTGCTCTAACCTTTAAGACAAATAGCTATGATCACCTCTAAGTTAATAGAACAATACTTTATGAAGACCTAAAAATAGTTATGTGGCCTCAATGAGTACCCACATTTTTCAGCTCATTTGTCTGCATGCAAGCGTTACTATATGAGCACAAATAAGAATTTTATGGCTACAAGAAAGAAAGTTTTTTGAAAATTAAGCCTAAAGAGTTCAATTGCAAGGAAGGTCATTTGGGGACTAGCCTATTGTGCATGTTTGAAATGTAACTATTCCTGCATAGGGTAAGAAAGATACTCACCAGTTCACACCATCTGCTTCTACCCATGCAAAACGATATTCATTGACCCTGAGCATCAGCTGCAGGCATCCAGCAACACACTGCACATATTGGGAACTCTAAAGAGAAAACAAGACCACCATCTTTATTTTTATGATTAAGGAACTAAATAGTTTTGAAATTTTGTAAAAATTTCAGTAGGCCAGAGATTTTCCTATTCTGGACACTAGCTTTCATAATAGCTATAAAGGCTCTGGTTTAGTCTCCATACATCAATGTTTCCTGAACCCTTCAACACAATCTTTATAAGGGAGTATAGAAAAAAAATTACTGCAAATGTGAATTCTTGGAAGAAAGCGTCAAATTGAAAGCCATTTTTCTAAAAAATTGATATAACGTATGTCCTGCAATGGTGTGTCCATAATTCAGTCTAAACTAGTGCAGGAGATGAATCTGTGCAACTGGCTGCTAGTAGAAGCTCTAGCAAAATATTATTAAATCTGTACTTGTGACTGTGACCGGATTTGCTTTATGGAAGTGTTCAAGTACCATTAAAAAAGGAAGGCAAGTACTCAGGCATGCAGGAACATGCTTCACTGTTTCATATACCTCCAAATTCTTCTGCTAAGAAAATGCTTGGAAACCTGTGCAAGTCCTTTGAAAGGTTATTGAATTTCTGACTTTATGAATTGCAGCTTGAGAATGTTACCTTCACCACCAGCTTCTTTCACAATGAAGTGAGATGGCTCTCAGGAGGTGAAGTGCTACCTAGCTTCTTCATATTAAGAAATTAAGATTTTTGTGACCAATCATTAATACCTCTTGGGTAGTACATTAATACTATGTCTCTATCCCGATATAATACAGTCCTCGGGACAAAAAAAATCTCACCGCACTATAGGTGAGACCGTGTTATATCAAACTTGCTTTGGTTCCCCCGTTCCTTGTTCCCTGACCACTCTCTCCAGAGACCCCTGTCCCTAATCACCCCCAGGAACCCACCTCTTACCCAACCCCCCTGCTCCCTGTCCCCGGACTGCTACAACTCCTATCCATCACCCCGTCCCCAACCTCTGACAGGCCCTCACTGGCAGCGGCGGGATGCGGAGCCCCAGACTGCTCCACTCCACCACCTCCCAGGCGCGGCGCTCCACTTCCAACCACTGGTGAGTGCGGGGAGGTTGGGGAAGGGATGCCCCCCGTACTCACCTGTGGCGGGAAGCGGAGCAATGTGACCCCAGCTCACTCTGCTTTCGTTGCCCCAGCCATGTCTTTGGGGGGGTGAGGGTGTTGGGGAAAGGTCCCGCAATGACCTGTGGCGGGAAGCGGAGCGCAGTGGCTGGGAGCTGGCAGAGTGGAGCGGCCTGGGGACGGACTGCTCCACTTCCGCCACTGCCGGTGAGTGTGGAGGGATCCCTTGCACAGCTGGGGCTGGGGCAAGGGAAGCAGCAGGATGCCAGGAGCAGCCTGCTCTATTCCCCCGGACCACTCTGGGACTACGGGGCCCCCAAAATTGCCCTGCCCCCCCAGCTCCTGCCTCCTAGACCCTGGGGGAAAGGGGAGCCCCTGACTGCCCCCAAGACCTTCTGCCCCTTATCCAACCCCTCGGCCCCGGCCCAGCCCAGGACCCTTAACACGCTGCTCAGAACAGCATGTCAGAGCTTTACCGCATTGTATGTGTACCCGTGTTATATCAGGTCGCATTATATCAGGGTAGAGGTGTACTTTGCTGGTATTTAGAAAAGGTTGACACTTGATTCCATGGTGGAAAATTAATATTCTTTCAATGCAGAAAAGGTAGAAACATTCATTGGAAAGCTTGAAAATTGGTCTTCCAGAGTACAGAGAGGAAATATGGAGTTCCCTTTTTCACCTCAGTATGATGGGAATTGCGGTGTCAGCCAGGAACAATTCAGCATTTGAGCAACTTCAGATTTAGCTGCAGAACTATTAATCAACACTTGCATAAAAAAAGGAGGTGGATCACTAAACACCTTCCATTCAACAGACCCCTGAGTCTGCAGCACCAGCAAGGCCATTGAGAGACAAAAGTCTGGAAGTTGCTCTCTAGCAAGGATCTGAGAAAACGGTCTAAAGGAATATCACCTTGCCTTTATTGAAGTTCTCATCTTCTTACCTTTGTGATTTACAAGTGTTATTAGAAGTTCCTTCATTTGATGGAGACCTAGAACATAAATCCTTATACTTCAGAAAATCTAAGCAGTAATCAAACTAAGATGGTGGAATATGGAATATTGCCACAGATTCGGCAGCTAACAGGATTTCTTACAAGAGGCAGCTTTCCTGAAAAAAATCAAGAACTCTAACTGTAATCTTAGCTCTGTCACAGAACACCTCTATGGCATTGGATATAAATTCAGAACCCCCAGGGCAGAGATTAGAGTGAGAAAAGAATGCAAGGTGATGGTCAGTCATGCATCTTGAGCAGATAGAAGAAGGATTAGGGGAGAGCAAGAGTTACACTGTACAGGGCTTTGAAGCCGGCAACAATATTTGCCCACTGGAGGCAATTGTTGCAAAAATTAAATAAATGCATGTTAAATAAGTATTAGTGTCTACAGGCTTCAAAAAAAGAATAGGATATACAAAAAGAACACCGCATATGGTAAGACAGTCCCAGTCCCCAAAACCCAACAATTTATACAGAGAAGGGAAGAGCCGTGGAAAGAATTTATGCACACATCATGTTTCACTGCTGCTGCTATGGCCATTTTATAACACACATCTGAATATGCCTCTTCTGTGCACGTGAAACCAAAGTCCTTTGCTTATATAAGTATAGAGCAGTTCCTCGCACTACATTATGGTAATTCTTCGCCTTGTTTAGCAGTACGTAAAAGGCCTCACTGTCTAAAGTATCTCAGATAGATTTATGCATAAAAATATCACCAGAAAAAATATGTATTGTTCCCCAAAATTCACCTCCACATTTTAAAAGGTGTATTTTTAAAATTTCTAAACATTTCGTTTGATTGTGTTCACAAAAGAGCATGTAAGCTATATACCAGGAAGAGTTCCCCAGAAGTGAAGTCTGCTATAGTGTGGAATAATCTCCTAAAAAGAGGTGGAAAGCCCAATCATTTGCTATGTTGCATATTGGTGTATGTTTTAATGAACATACACCAATACTCTTATATGAGCAGTCAATGAGTTTAATGGATTAAAAGTTTTCCCTCCCATATCTCAATCTCAACAGCTCCATGACTGCAAGTTACATACATAGAGTTGACTGACGTTTAAAGTGTGATTTGGTCTGCATATTGTACTTCTCATAGCAGCAGCAACAAAGTTCTCAAAATGTGATGAGATCTGATTACTCTGATTTCTCTCAGATTCTCAAACATCTTGACTAATTTATCAGAACATACTTAGACATGTTTTCCTACAAGCCTGTATTTTCTCCAAGTGCCACTAAAACAGGGGTCGGCAACCTTTGGCACGCGACCTATCATGGTAAAGCCTCTGGCATGCTGCCTGTCAGGGTAAAGCCACTGGTAGGCTGGGCTGGTTTGTCTAGCAAAGGCTGCTGACCCCTTCTCTAAAACATCATGATATATCAGCAACATTGTAGAAGGTCAAGAATTTCAAAACACTTAAAGGAGGAAAGAAATTTCAAGCAAGTCCTGGATTAAATGAAAAGGTAAGAGACATAAGAGATGCTTATGCTGTTCCACAAGAACTGCAAATGAATTCGTTCCCCCCTCCGGCCTCCACTTCTACCTTTATATAACCAGAAGCTGAAGAAGACCACACACTGATAATTAACAAGGACATTTATTTCAATCGATGGTATTGGCTTTCATAAATCTTGCAAGTAAAAGGTAACATAGATTCATAGAAATCACAGAATATCAGGTTTGGAAGGGACCTCAGGTCGTCATCTACCCCCTGCTCAAAGCAGGATTAATCCCCAACTAAATCATCCCAGCCAGGGCTTTGTCAAGCCTGATCTTAACATGGATGGAAGCATCTGCTGTACAAACCAAAACTACTAGCTCTTGAAACAAATTAACTGTATAAATCTCAAAAAATTTAGTTATTTATCTGCAACATAGGAAGTATCTCTATTACTGAAACTAAGAATTGCCAGATCTTTAAGACACAATCATAAAAATTACCTCCCAATATTGCTTTCAATGAAAATAAAAAAACCCTCATTTTTCATTAGGATGAGCCATAATTTCCTCATGTCTGCATAAGATGCTGTCATTGCATCCTAAACTCAACCTCAGTTTACATACTGAAGGATATGTGGAAGTAAGATTACTCACTGTTCTAAGGCCCTATGACAAGGGCCAACTGCATAATGGAGACTTGAAACAGTAATATTGCAAAGGAGCGTCTGAGAATGTTTCAATCTCCATTTTTAGGCCTTGTCTTCTCTAGGAAAAAATAAAGGGGGCATTTTTAACCCACTTTAATCTAACCTGCGTTAAAACCTTAGTGAAGAAAAGGTAAATTGCAGTTCTAATCCACATTAGCAGGTAACAGTGACCAGTTAACATGGGTTAAAATGACAACATACTTTGTTTTCACGAACCCAAATTAACACCCTAGTGAATGCAAGTTAAAAATACATTTTTTTCCTTAGTGAAGATACTGTTTTACATTTAAAAGAGATGCAGCAACTCCAGGTGTATACTTATAAATCTCCTAAAAAGTCATTCATGCCTTTAATTTTAACACATTCTTTGGACCCTAAAAATCACCAAGTGTCAAACTGTTTATCCTGCCACCGCTTTTGCAAGAGTAGTGGAGTGAAATTTCTTCACTATGCCACAACAATATAGAAAATGGAAGTTATGAGGTTCACTTTCACCTGCTACGTTGCCAAACTGCATTCTGAATTGTACTGCCTATATCACACAGAGGAACCGAGTCTAACCTTCCCTTATAAGCCAGTACACACTGCTGTTTCCCAGTGTCCAAGGCTGAGGAGACAAGGTGTGGAATTCCGCTCTCCTCCTCAGAACTCAGTTTACTCAAGTAAGAAGGCTTGATAACGCCTAAGAAAGCACTAAACTTTCAAGGTACGTTTTTGTAGCTGCATATTGTAGAGGTTTATCTGGGGTGATTTTATATGTAATATTTTCTGCAGTATTTACAGTAGGATACCTTAAGGAGACAGAAGCAACTTACCCTCTGAATTTCCTTTGCTGCCAGTCAGAGTTTGATACTGAACAGCTGGTGTTCAGTTTTCAGTATTTAATTGTCCCTTCCTTTCCCCATCTCATAACTGGAATGATGCTACCATTGCCAGCTCAATGCAGATGTAATTGTAATATCCTGACTCAATGTGAATTGATAAGCAGAAGCACTAGTGTCCCACACATTTCATTATCAAATACCATTACGCAGCACACGTTTTAGATCAGGGGTCGGCAACCTTTCAGAAGCGGTGTGCCGACACTTCATTTATTCACTCTAATTTAAAGGTTTTGCATGCCAATAATACATTTTAACATTTTTAGAAAGTCTCTTTCTATAAGTCTATACTATATAACTAAACTATTGTTGTATGTAAAGTAAATAAGGTTTTAAAAATGTTTCGGAAGCTTCATTTAACACTAAATTAAAATGCAAAGCCCCCCGGACCAGTGGCCAGGACCCGGGCAGTGTGAGTGCCACTGAAAATCACCTCGCGTGCCACGTTCGGCACCTGTGAGATAGGTTGCCCTCCCGTTTTAGATAAATACTTTTGTTTCTTGGTGCCATCAAGTGGCAAAATTGTGTAGTACAGCTTGAAATCAAACTGCTTTCTATAATTGCCACGACAAAGACTCTGCAGTCAGAACATCTTAACTGTTCATCCATATGAAATTAAACAGTTAAACTATCTACTGCCCAAGTTTAGTTGCATTTTGTTAAAAGAAAAAGTAACAGATTTTAAAGTATTTAATATATCCTTAAGTTCACACAAGCAAATTTGTTTTCTGCAGAACTATATTTTTATAATTCAAGAATTTTGATTCAACAGGTACAACATTTTGAACACAGAACAACAAACAAAAAGCTAAACTATTTCACTGTATTCTAGAAGGTCTAGAAGACATGACATGTTTCAAGCCAACACAATTTCGAAGAGTGGCTAATAAGCCCTTCAAAAAAGTGAAAAGTTGAGAATTGAAATGTTGACTGTTCTTAATCAGATCACCAAAAAAAAAAAAAAAAAAAAAAAAAAAAAAAAAAAAAAAACACTAACAAAGCAAAACTGGATTATTTTGCATTCAGATGTCCCTATTTGTTTTATCTAGACTTATGCTTCACTCATTAAGATTTCTGTTTTCATAGAATATCAGGGTTGGAAGGGACCTCAGGTGGTCATGTAGTCCAACCCCCTGCTCAAAGCAGGATCAATACCCAACTAAATCATCCCAGCCAGGGCTTTGTCAAGCCTGACCTTAAAAACCTCCAAGGAAGGAGAGTCCACCATTTCCCAGGCAACCCATTTGTAGTGCTTCACCACTTTCTGAGTGAAAAAGTTTTTCCTAATATCCAACCTAAACCTCCCCCACTGCAACTTGAGAACATTACTCCTTCTTCTGTCATCTGGTACCACTGTGAACAGTCTAGATTCATCCTCTTTGGAACCCCCTTTCAGGTAGTTGAGAGCAGCTATTAAATCCCACCTCATTCTTCTCTTCTGCAGACTAAATAATCCCAGTTCCCTCAGCCTTTCCTCATAAATCATGAGCTCCAACCCCTTAATCATTTTTGTTGCCCTCCGCTGGACTCTTTCCAATTTTTCCACATCCTTCTTGAAGCGTGGGGCCCAAAACTGGACACAGTACTCCAGATGAGGCCTCATCAACGTTGAATAGAGCGGAACGATCACGTCCCTCGATCTGCTGGTAACGCCCCTACTTATACAGGCCAAAATGCCGATAGCCTTCTTGGCAACAAGGGCACACTGTCGACTCATATCCAGCTTCTCGTCCACTGTAATCCCTAGGTCCTTTTCTGCAGAATGGCTGCCTAGCCACTCAGTCCCTAGTCTGTAGCAGTGCATGGGATTCTTCCATCCTAACTGCAGGACTCTGCACTTGTCCTTGTTGAACCTCAACAGATCTCTTTTGGCCTAATCCTCCAATTTGTCTAGGTCCCTATCCCTACCCTCCAGTGTATCTACCATTCCTCCCAGTTTAGTGTCATCTGCACATTTGCTGAGGGTGCAGTCCATGCCATCCTCCAGATCATTAATGAAGATATTGAACAAAATGAGCCCCAGAACCGACCCTTGGGGCACTCCACTTGATACTGGCTGCCAACTAGACATGGAGCCATTGATCACTACCTGTTGAGCCTGACCATCTAGCCAGCTTTCTATCCACCTTTTAGTCCATTCATCTAGCCCATACTACTTTAACTTACTGGCAAGAATACTGTGGGAGACCTAATCAAAAGCTTTGCTAAAGTCAAGGAATAACATGTCCACTGCTTTCCCATCATACACAGAGCCAGTTATCTCATCAAAGAGGGCAATTAGGTAAGTCAGGCATGACTTGCCCTTGCTGAATCCATGCTGACTGTTCCTGATAAAGGAGAGGAAAGTTAAGTGTTTCTGAATTGACTCCTTGTGGACCTGCTCCATGATTTTTCCTGGGACTGAGGTGAGGCTGACTGGCCTATAGTTCCCCAAATCCTCCTTCCCTCTTTTAAAGCTGGGCACTACATTAGCGTTTTTCCAGTCATCTGGGACCTCCCCCAATCGCCATGAGTTTTCAAAAAGATAATGGTCAACGGCTCTGCAATCACATCTGCCAACTCCTTTAGCACCCTCAGATACAGCTCCAGCCCGATGGACTTGTGCTTGTTCAGCTTTTCTAAATAGTGCTGAACCACTTCTTTCTCCCCAGAGGGCTGGTCACCTCCTGCCCATGCTGTGCTGCCCAGTGCAGCTGACCTTGTTCGTGAAGACAGAGGCAAAAAAAGCATTGAGTACATTAGCTTTTTCCACATCCTCTGCCTTCCCTCATTCAGTAAGGGGCACACATTTTCCTTGATTTTTTTGTTGTTGCTAACATACCTTAAGAAACCTTTCTTGCTACTCTTAACATCCCTTGCTAGCTACAACTCCAAGTGTAATTTGGCCTTCCTAACTTCACTCCTGCATGCCTGAGCAATATTTTTATACACCTCCCTGGTCATTTGTCCAGTCTTCCACTTCTTGTAAGCTTCTTTTTTGTGTTTAAGATCAGAAAGGATTTCACTGTTAAGCCAAGTTGGTTGCCTGCCATATTTACTATTTTTACTACACATCGGGATGGTTTGTCCCTGCAACTTCAAAAGGGTTCTTTAAAATACAGCCAGCTCTCCTGGACTCCTTTCCCCCTCATGTTATTCTCCCAGGGGATCCTGCCCATCAGTTCCCTGAGGGAGTCCAAGTCTGCTTTTCAGAAGTCCAGGGTCCATATTCTGCTGCTCTCCTTTCTTCCTTGTGTTAGGATCCTGAACTCGGCCATCTCATGGTCACTGCCTCCCAGGTTCTCATCCACTTTTGCTTCCCTTACTAATTCTTCTCGGTTTGTAAGCAGCAGGCCAAGAAGAGCTCTGCTCCTAGTTGGTTCCTCCAGCACTTGCACCAGGAAATTGTCCCCTACACTTTCCAAAAACTTCCTGGATTGTCTGTGTACCACTGTATTGCTCTCCCAGCAGATATCAGGGTGACTGAAGTCTCCCATGAGAACCAAGGCCTGTGATCTAGTAACTTCTGTCAGTTGCTGGAATAAAACCTCGTCCACCTCATTTGCAGTTTCATACCGGAGCTCTGAGCAGTCATACTGCTCTCTTACATACAATGCAACTCCCCCACCTTTTCTGCCCTGCCTGGCCTTCTTGAACAGTTTATATCCATCCCAGGCTTCTTGCATTTGTGCATAGGCTCTTAAGATAACTCGCTGATCGTCCCGCTTTCTCAGTATGAGACAGGATCAGAAGATCTAATAATCCAGTTTCCTAGTCAACTAGAGAAATAAATTATGTTTACACCTATATTTAACAGGTATATACACATTTTTAAAAGCCATCACCACTAAGACTATCAATAATGGGGAAGTTGGTTGTAATTCTGCTCTCCGAAGTCAGTAGTATTCCAACAGAGTCCTTGCTCTTAGCTTCCTAGCACAAGACTGGTGGAGGTTCCACAGCTCTTAGATTTGACTCCCAGGAGTCATTAGAACCTGGCAGATTCCAAGTCAGGCCACTCATCACAGATTCTGAATATCCCACTCTGCATGTCCCCACTCATTCCCTTGAGTGCACATGAGGCAGAGGTCTCGAAGTAAACCCAAACAAGAAGAAAACAGTATAAAAATAAGCCCCAAGGGGGGAGAAAAATAAATGTAAAGGTGTAAACATAGGAACACCTTTAAAATGAATTTCCCCTTGTTCCAACTTCTCCCTTTCCCCCACCCCATGTAGCTTTTAGGATTGGTTATAGTCTAAGCCTGTTTTTAAATTGATTACAGTCAGGGTTAAAATTTGGTGAATAATAGAGGCTGTTTAATTTTTAGGAGGCCACTACATTAACAAGTTACAAAGAGATACTCACATCACTGGTTGAGACTGTTCCTGTTTCAATAGCACCCATGGTACCACGAAGTTTCTAGAGCAAAAACAAAAATTGTTAGCTTTTCTTGTTAAGTCAAGTATATTGCTATTACAGTAAATTTATGAAAATCAGGATTGTCCCTTAGCCCTACAGTACAATTTCCACTATTTTGTCCAGGCTAGTTGAGTGTCCCAAATGTCACTGTCCTCCACTACTTTCATTCAGAGACTATTCTACAGCTGACCAGATCTGTTGGAAAGTCCTTTCACATATGACAAAACTGTATCTAGCTAAGTTAATTTCTAATGAGGAAAAAAAAAAATCACACTGATTCTACTCTCACAAATCAAGACTACAATAACGGGCAAATAGTGAAGCATCCTCTCACAATCCAATGTTTTGGATTATCCCTGTTTACACAAAGGTGGCAACAACAACAACGGAACAACAATACACAAGTGGTCCAGGACAGTGTAATGAGATACACTGAAGCACATTTTCTCCTTTAAGTTCTTGTACATAACACCTATTAGAGTTAGCCTCAGAATGGTGTAAGAAGAAAGACTATAACCCTGCCTTGGATAATACCAATAAATGACAGTGAAACTGCTTGAAACTTCAGGAAGCAAACGCAAAACCAAGTGTAATCTACACACCTTCTGGGTGTGGTGTTCTGTCCCAGCTAGTGGCACCAAAACCACTTGGAGATAGTTAAATGAGTCTGTTCTCCAGCCTTAGCTAAGAACCAGTTGGCTTTTAGCTCATGTGATACAGGCTCATGCACTAAGCTCCAGAGGTCCCAAGCTCAATCCCGCCTCAACTGGGAAGTTTCTGAAACTCAGGATGCGCTTCCTCAGCTAGGGGAAGTATGTAACCCAGACACCTCCTGGGTGTGGTGTTCTGTCCCATCGGGGAGGGGAACAAGGGGGAGAGAGAGAGAGAGAGATTAATAAATTTGCTCTACAGCCTTAGCTAACAGCCAGTTAGCTTTTGGCTCACACACTAAGCACCAGAGGTCCCACGTTCGATCCCACCTGCCAACGACCGGGGTCTGTTGGCATTATATAAGCAGTCCAAAAGAATCCAATGTGAAGCTATATATTGGCCAATGGCACTGAAGTACAATTTTGGACATAATTCAAAGTAATTTCCCTGCCTAGAAGAGAGTCAGGATTACTTCCAGACATCGCAAAATACATTTCAAAATTTTAAAAGGTGTATTTATAACAATGTCCTTTGTATTTCAAACTCAACTGCAAGTGATCTAAAAACACTTGAATCAATTTGAAGATATCAAGGCACAGCTCTGAGTTTTTAAAAATAAAGTCACACTTCTAAGATTCTTGCTTTTATAGAAACCATATGGTCATCTTCTTCTGAAGGTCCTTAGTTTCCAAAAATATTTCTGAGTAAAGTTCGGTCAGAAAGCCTACTGAACTGAATGACACAATTTATTAGAATTCAGTTTCACTCCAACACACCCTTATTAGAGAATGACAAACTGTTTGTTTTTGTAAACAACCTTACACAAAATTAACACCACCCATATGAAACAGCAAAGAAACATGGTTTTGCTTCTAAAGAACAAGTCATTCTTACTATACTGGAGCTATTGGCACATGCCAATATTGCTCAAACATTTATGCATTTTTAGGTGGCTTCACAGTTTCAGATGTTTCAGTCTAAGTGGGGAACAGTTCAGAGAGGAAAAAAATTTTTTTTTTAATGGACTCTTCAATCTAGCAGAGAAGGGTATAGCACACTCCAATGGCTGGAACTTGAAGTCACATTAAGTCCAACTGGAAATAAGGCATAAATTTTCAACGGAGAAGGTAATTAACCATTGGAACAATTTACCAACGGTTGCGGTGGGTTTTCTATCACTGGCATTTTGTAACCAAGATGGGCTATTTTTCTAAAAGATCTGCTCTAGAGATTATTTTTGGGAAGTTCCATGGCCTGTGTTGTACAGGAGATCAGATTAAATGTTCACGATGATCCCTTCTGGCCTTGGAATCTGCCTTAGAGTGCAGTTACACTCCAGAATGCAACAAGAAAAGGAGTTCTGTATTCATTTGCTATAGATGATTTCCAAAACTGTTCAGCATACAAGTCAAGACATGATTTTTTCGCCAAGTGCAAGCCCTCCAAAACAAAAAATATGGGATCTGAAATAAAAGGATTATGTTCTCTCATACTCAGTCACCAGGAGTCAGCATCTTTGTTATTAAACATAAAAAGCAAAATGGAATGCAGTTTGCTGTCTCATAGCTGTGCAGACTCTGTGGAGATGGCACTTTTCAATCAATCACGAAAACAGATATGCTGAATGAGAATGTGCTTGTTTCCCCTCCCCCCCAAAAATCCTCCTTTTCTTACTCTAGCTGGAATTGAATATACTTTCGAATACTGTATATGTGAAGTTATAATATCTCTTACTTTAAAAAGCAAGTCTAAGGATTTGAGAGTTAATTGTAACCAGTAATTACTGAAGTCTAAACAACACATTTTGTTAATACAGTTGCACATTTACACTTTATATACCTTTGTAGGGAGGTTTAAAAATGTAAGCCTTTTAAGAATGCACTCTAATTTTTTGTTTAGTTTTTTTTTTACCTGTGAACTAAGTTGAGTTTTAATCCAGTTGAAGTAATAATTCAGATCACTGCCTTCCATCAGCTCTTTTCCCCAGGCAGCCAATTTGGCAATAATTCTTGCTGCCTGAAAAAGAATTTGGTAAATAGAACTTCAGTTGCAAATGATCAAAGATTGAATGGAGGAAAAAAATACTGCTGTATGCATTGGAAACCAATTTTGGGAAAAATATTGCTACTTACACAAATACTGCTGCTTTATTCATTTTTCAAAGCAAAGCCTTATAGTCTGATTTATTTATATCTAATATTTGTCCTTCAGCTTTTTCTATTGGCTCGGCCCCTCATTAGCATGCAGAAGCAGTGTACACAGATCAGAGGTTATAAAATAAATGAAAAATCTAAGACAGCATTGTTGCCATCTAGGGCTTGGTCCTGCAACTGGCTCCTTTCGGAGGCAGGTGTCCGCCAACACAAAGCCAGTTGCAGGATCTGGTCCTATTTGGGTAATTAACATTCATTAATGTAAATTTGCTTAATTTTAAATATTTAATGCTCACAAATATCAATACACAAAGAAACTTTAAATAAGTACATGAATCTTCTGAGGAGGAAATGGTACAACACAGAAACCAGGTTTTCATAAGTAGTTCTTCACAATGCCTATGACATGTGAGAAACATATAAACTGGATCAGTTTTCTATGCCTACAGTCTTCCCAAGACAATTTATATGCATTCAAGGAATTTTTTGAGGAAAACTGTCAAATTATGCAGCAGGACTTGTACATTCTGCAGTACTCCAATGCAGCAGACAAAATAACCTATAACCACCTCAACTTTTACAAATATATGAAAGTGAATTAAAAAAATTACTTCGCTTAAGGTTTGAAAAGGCGCTACAAAATTTTATACTAAAACACATAATTACAGAGGGATCATTGGTTGGCGGCTATTTTCTAGTAACTAAATAGATTTCTTTAAAGAAAACTGTTTTTACCACAGATAATTTCCTGATCAATGAGACGGGAATGCTAATTCAGAACAAAGAACTATAGTTCCACATAACACTACTTTGATTCCCAGGAGAAGCAGCATGTATTTTGTAACAAATGGTCACGCAAAATTTGTTGTGTGATAAAACTGGTTTGCCTGACTTGTAAAAGAAAAGCCTTTTACCACAAAAGGAATTATTTAAGTTTTATGAATCTGCGAAGTCCAAAAAGAAAATAGGTTTCTATTTTCACCACAGCATCTTAGAAGATAGATGCATTTAAAGCTTACCATGTGCACAGTGAAGAGATCTTGGCGGTTCAACATAGGCAGAAAGTAGGACCATGCAGTGCTCTTACCACGTTTTGCATAGTCAAAGAAAATACTAACACGCTGATGCTTTTCCTGCAAAGGGAGGGGGAGACAAGGAGAAGCTCGTCAGTATTTCAGTCACAGTTTTATGTTATTTTTTCATTACATTGTCTTGCATCTCTCATAATTTACCGCATGAGAATATATTTCCTGTGTCAATCCCTCTCATTTTAACTACTACCACATACCATTGTTGGATAGCCAAAGTGTTGAAACTCAGACTTTAACGGCTATTTCATGCTGGTTCCCCATCAACCCCTACGAGACTGATTCCTCTCTCAGGCCTTGTCTGCACTACGAGTTTATATCGAATTTAGCAGCGTTAAATCGCATTAACCCTGCACCCGTCCACACAACGAAGACCTTTACATCAATAGAAAGGGCTCGAAATATCGATATCTGTACTCCTCCCCGACGAGGGGAGTAGCGCTGAAATCGGTATTGTCATTTCGGATTAGGGTTAGTGTGGCCGCAATTCGACGGTATTGGTCTCCGGGCGCTATCTCACAGTGCACCATTGTGACCACTCTGGCTCAGACACACTGGCCAGGTAGACAAGAAAAGCCCCGCAAACTTTTGAATGTCATTTCCTGTTTGCCCAGCGTGGAGCGCCGATCAGCACATGTGAGCATGCAGTCCCAGAATCAAAAAAGAGCTCCAGCATGGACCGTACAGAAGATATTGAAGCTGATCTCTGTATGAGGAGATGAATCTGTTCTATCAGAACTCCATTCCAAAAGACAAAATGCCAAAGCATTTGAAAAAATCTCCAAGGCAATGACAGACAGAGGCCACAACAAGGACTCAACACAGTGCTGTGTGAAACTTAAGGAGCTGAGACAAGCGTAACGAAAAGCCAAAGAATCAAATGGATGCTCACGGAGGGAGGGAGGGGGGACTGAGGACTCTAGCTATGCCACAGTTCCCGCACTCTCAGAAAATTATTTGCATTCTTGGCTGGGCTCCCAATGCCTGAAGGGTCAAAAACATTGTCGCGGGTGGTTCAGGTTATATGTCATTAGCCCCCCCCAATGAAAGAAAAGGGAAATCATTTCTCGCCTTTTTTCAATGTCACCATGTCTACTGGATGCTGCTGGCAGACGCGGTGCTGCAGTGCTACACAGCAGCATCCCACTGTCTTCCCTTCCCGATGGCAGATGGTACGATATAACTGGTATCCGTCATCATCATCCCGTGAGTGCTCCTAGCTGGCCTCAGTGAGGTCGGCCGGGGGCGCCTAGGCAAAAACGGGAATGACTCCCGGTCATTCCCTTCTTTAAGCTTTGTGTCCTGGAGATTCAGTCCTGCCTGGAATATCATAGCAGCTGGAGGCTGCGCTCCCCCCCAGTTTTATCTCAATAAAGTCAGTGTTGTTTCTTATCCATGCATTCTTTATTACTTCATCACACAAATGGGGGGACACTGCCACGGTAGCCCAGGAGGGGTGGGGGAGGAGGGAAGCCATGGGTGCGGTTGTTGCAGGGGCACCCCCTAGAATGGCATGCAGCTCATCATTTCTGCGGGATGTCTGGGGCTCTGACCTGGGGCGGCTGTTTGTCTCTCTGGTTCTTTAGTAGACGTGCCTGATATTCTAGGCAGGACTGACTCTACCTTTAGACAAAACTTAAAGAAGGGAATGACCAGGAGTCATTTCCATTTTTGTCTATATGCCCCCAGCCAACCTCACTGAGGCCAGCCAGGAGCACCCATGAAAGCATCAGATGGGGTACAATATGAGTGGTAACAGTCTCTGCTAACTTGCAACGGCAAGAGGATACTGCTGTGTAGCACTGCAGTACCGGGTCTGTCAGTAACATCCAACAGACATACGGTGACAGTGAAAAAAGGCTGAATGGGCTCCATGGTTGCCGTGCTATGGTGTCCGCCAGGGCAATCCAGGGAAAAGGGCACAAAATGATTGTCTGCTGTTGCTTTCATGGAGAGAGGATTGACTGACGATATTTACCCAGAATCACCCGCGACACTGTTTTTGTCCCATCATGCATTGTGATCTCAACCCAGAATTCCAATGGGCGGGGGAGACTGCAGGAACTATGGGATAGCTATGGGATAGCTACCCACAGTGCAACGCTCCAGAAATCGACCCTAGCCTCGGTACATGGATGTACACCGCCGAATTAATGTGCTTAGTGTGACCGCGTGCACTCGACCTTATACAATCTGTTTCCAAATACCAGTTTCTGTAAAATCAGAATAATCCCGTAGTGTAGATATACCCTCACAGTCCCAGTTATACTGCAGTTTATGCAGTGTCTGCTGAAAGGAAAAACATGCTTCTTTCTGGCTCAGACATTCAGACTGAAAGATTACATAGCTACTGTGAAGGGCCACATTTTCAGAGGGTTGCAACTCTACCTCCATTTCAGCTTAATAAACTCTGGGCATTAACTTTTTTCCACATTATTTCTTTCACACACAAATTGTCATTTGTGTGCGCATATTTGCACACTGTTTTGCACTTTCAAGTGTCTGTGCATGCACAGGAATGTTCCACTTGGCCTTGAAAGTCTATCCTGAAAACTACAGTTGGTGCTTATCTCCAAATGCAAGCTCCCATAAGAGGAATTGGAGTTATACAACACCACTAACCAAGTTTTGTTTTTTATGCTATTTTCAAACTGAGGATACCAGCATGATTAATAGGGAACTAAAGTTTATGAGAACTGTACACCATAGTCCCAAAATAATCTCAACATTGTCATCTAGCTTTCTTAAATCATATCATTCAGATTGGGATACATAATGTACAGTATAAATACAATATAGTATATAATGTCATGGAATTTCTACTTTCACTTCCTACCAATGTGTAGCTTAGGAACACAAAAACATTAGCTGTTACTGCTTCTCAAGATAGCTTTCTATGAAAGAAGCTCCCTAGTTTAAAGAGATCATGAGAAGTTGTGCATTTTGTTTTCCTCCACTCAAATGAGTTAGCATCCAAAGAAATATCCTTGACAGATGCAAAGATTTCAACACCATTGTGTGAACGCTGTGCTGCCATCTTTAACAGCTAACATGAGCCTGCAATGCTCACTAATGTTTGTCTTATTCCCCTTCTCCCTCAGCCTAGACCCACTCCAGAGAGTTGTTAACCAAGTCTTTTTGCATTTCTTTTCAAGTCTTCAGACCGATAGGGCCAGCACAGCTGAATCGGGTGATCAGCATTTCTTCCCTTGGCATCAATATCATGTTCTACTTCAAGAACTAGATTTCAAAGACTTGTGTTTAACACCAGTTATTGACAGCAGAGGTGTAAAACAGTGATCGCAAATTGTTCCCAGCTCTCTACAATAGAGCACCAATGAGGATGCAACAGTGCTCCTTCAGGATGCAGGTAGCAAAAGAACAAAGAAAAAAAGAATCCAAAGTATATCTTACAGTCAAGGAATTAAAGGAATAAAATTGGAACCGCTGATGGGCTGAAGAGACAAGATGAGGTATATGAAAGCTAAAATATCAGAAGAGCAGTAGAAAACCTCTCTATTTTAGAATCACAAGCCCACCAGGAAAGAGAATCACTGTTAGCACCTACAAAATGAATACTGTAAGTTATAGAATCAGACTATCATACTCCCAGAGACTATACCAAAGTTAAAAATCCTGCTCTGATGTTCTGGTAGCTCTGCACTCCCTCCAGAAATCTCTGGCCCTCCAAGTGTTCTTGCACTCTAGACCAGTAGAAGTTAACAGACAGAACTGTTTGGCCTAAAAAAAAATTTTTTTACCTATACTCAGTAAAGAACTTGTCAGAAGCCAGATAGAGAAACAGGATCACTCAACTGTCAGGGAAAAAGGGAATATGATTTGTCACAAGTTTCTTAACAGATGTTAATCCTACCACTTCAGGAAAGAGCAGAAATTTTAGTAAACTACAGCAGCGCACTTAAGCTGGAGATGGAAGCCTCAGTTTGATATCCATCAAAACGAAGAATATCATGTTGTGATCAAACATTTGGAGATTCAAAATAAAGACAGGCATTGACAAGCTTCAAAAATATTAAAAAGGAGAAAAAACAGGACTAAACACGTTTGAAATTCCATTGCACTTTTCATAAATTGTCATACTTGGGTATTTAATTTGATTTAACACACAAACCCGTAGCTAAGATATTTTAACACACTTTATTTCTTAACATCAACATGATGGCTCAATAATAGAACCAATTAGAAAACTGGTTTCCCTCCCAACCCAGAAAATGTTAACCCCCCCACCCCAAAAAAATATCAGTTTTCAAAGTTTTCAATGGAAATTTTCTATTTTTATCAAAAAGCAAAATTTTAGATGAAAAAACTGAGTTTTTGATGAAAAGCCAAAATGTTCTGCGAAAAGCAAACTTCACAAAATTCTTTATTTCATCACAAACCCAATTTTACATCAAAAAGTAATTCCAACAGAAACTTTTTGACCCACCCCACTCAACTATACAGCTTCTTAATTCTCTTAAACAATTCAAAGGAACACACAGTAAAAGGGATCATTCCCAGACTGTTAAACATATTAAGGCTACAGAACACGTTTTAATGCAGAGTTACTCTACAGTATAGCTCAGAGGCCATTTAATGTGTCGGAATAGTAAGTATATTGTTTTGCTTTCCTACAATGAGTTTGCCTAAAAAATGCTTTGCTTTAAAAAAGAATGGATACTTTCATTCATAATGACTATGTGGAAAGCACTCAGATACTATAGCGATAGGGTTTCAGATTGGCATCTGAAATAAATACTGCGATTAATATATTAGAGGTAGATGCTTATAAATAAGTTAGGTGCTTGAAAAGTAATACCAGATGGCTCCCCAAGTCAGAAATACTGTACATCATTTTCTGTGGTTCCTACCTAAACCCTATCTACTGATGGACAGGCAATATCTTAGTGTTCATATGCTTGGAATATTTCTACTGCTCTGGTTAACATTCATGCTGTTATGAAGGCATTGTGGATTGCGTCTGAATTTACTTCCAGCTTATTCATACATTTTGATCCTGGCTAGCTGTATAGACTGAGTCCTACTGACGTTTAACTCAGAATTAACAAAACTTTTTTTTTTAAGCTACTATACCACATTGCCAAGACAACAAACTGTATTTTAATGACACACACTTTCATTATGCATATTGTCCTGTACGTCACTTGATATGAATTTTACTGTTCCAAAATGAAAAGTGAATAAAATTCTAAAGACCACGATATGCAGTGTTTCAATGCTTATACTGTCAGCCTGACTAAGATGGATCCTGCACCTGCTTGCAAAATTTGGCTAAACTTAGGCCTTGTCTAAAAACAAAACTGCACAAATTTAAACTAAATTCATTAGGGGTTTGCAGGGATGGTGTACGGTAAATAAGGTTGGAGCCACTAATTGAATGAGGAGGATAAAGATATTCAACAGCTGCCTCATTCCCGGAGCAGCATCCATTCTGTATACCAAGTGTAGCCGGGTCTAATATGCTCATGTACTTAAAGACTCAAAGTATCATAATGCATCAACACGAAGGGGCCAAGCTAAGATTGCCTGTGAAATCTTAATTCTGGCATTTCCCAACTTTTGAGTGCTTGACTTTGCAACCTAAATATACATTCTTTGAATACAGTATTACATACATACACAAAGAGATCAAAATTAGATCAAGGGACAACCAAGCATCAAAGAGGAAGACTTAAATATGAAATAGGTTATTGACCTACTTGCAGCATATCATCAATCATAGTTAGGATGTACTGAACTGTCTGCTCCTTGGAGATATGAGTCATCAAGTTTATGAATGTTTTAGCACACTACAAAATAAGATACATTAAAATTAATATTGCAATTGTTTTATAATATGCAGTAGAATCTCAATAATTCACATTTTGGTTTTATGTAAATTTTAAGCATCCTAATGGCTTATTCATCTACAATATAATATGAATACATTTGACATTACAATGAAATTTTTTTCCATGCTGTTCATTACCTTTTACAAATTGTTCTATGGCATTCAATGGAAACAGTGAGAAGTAACTAGTGGGAGTTAGCACAGTTCCTCAAGGTGATTTGTCAAAAGATTAATAAGTCAGAATTAGAATCTCTCCTTCAACGTTTCTTTTAAGAAAAAAAATTTACAAGACATGGGCAAATTTAGTGACAGATGCTGAAGGGATTGCAAGTTTCTCTCTATCAGTGGTGCAGGACCAGCACTTGGAAAGCTTGTCTGGCCTGCCCATATGTTTCTGACTGGAAGATAGATACAAGTTGGACCTTTAAAGTTATTCCAACTGCTTTCCTCCTCCTGGCACAATTTAATCATGATATGTTTTCAGCAGCAGATTTCACGAACTGCTAGAGTTAGAGATTCATGCTTTATCTTCCTTGAAAAGAAAATGAGAGCAAGCATCTGGAGGGTACAGGGAAAGGTGCTGAGGAGAAGCTAGAAAGAGTTGCAAAAATTTACCACTACTCTTTACGTTCTATGCAACTTTTACATTAAACTGATGACACAGCATAGTCTGAAATAAAGTAATGTACCACCTTGGATAGCTATACTGTCACTATACAAACAATGCATATTATATGTAGCTATTTAAATAGTGTATGCATTAGTTACATCTTAAAATGCAAATTCTATTTGAGTTTAAGAAGCTGTACCAAAATGCACCCAACCATATCAGGAAAAAAAATACCTAAAAAGTGTTATCCAAGAGCACAATAAATGTGTGTGAAGCTTCCCAGCTTCTTTTGATCTCATCCCAGCTGAACACATTTAAAAATTAAGAGGTCTGTTAAAATAATGGCCAAGTTCCTCCTCACAAAAATTCATTTACAATATAACTGTCTGAAGCCCTGCTAAAACTTGCTAAATAGCATAACAGCAAAACACATACTTCCAACATTTAATTAGAGTTAGTATGGCAAGAGCAACCCCTCCCCCCTCCAAAAAAAAAAAATTTTAAAAAGGAAGCTGGGTTACCTGACTGCCTTCTGCTTGCAGCAATTCTTGTTTTCCTTCTGGGCTCCTCTTCTGCTCAAATCTTTGAATAAATTCACAGTCTTCACCTGAAATCATCTGTCCTCTGAAAAACAAAATACAAAGCCATAGGAACTTTTTGTGTGTGTGTTATTTCAGTCCTTATTTCTTTCAAAGATGCTATTTGACATGAGAGGCACTCTTCCTTTAATAAAGTTATAATAAACATGGTCCTATCATGAGTGCATGAGGCACTCCTATTCTGCCGAGAGCCTCATGTGCAAAGGAATGAATAATTTAATAGGGAATAATTTAAAGATGCAATTCTGTGTGTCTACTACTCAACAGCATCACCTCAGTCATTCTTAGATTGCCTCCAACCCTTGGAAGCACATAAGGAATCATTAGAGAGATGTAGTACTGACTATATATACATACCTCGAGTTCATGCTGAAAACAAGATCTGCAACACAACTACAATCCAGTTGAAAAAACTTGTGCAAATACAAAACTTTTTAGTCTTATTTCATGAAATAAGAAGTTTTAGTGCCAAAAATGAAGTGTGAGGGAATAGGAAATTTTTTGGAAATAAAGTCCTAGTTTCTGGGTTAGATTTTTACTTTTTCAAAATTGTTGACACACATTTGTGGTTTTAATCAGTTGATCCGTGGTATTTAGAAGATGGTGACTATACCAATCTGACTCGACTCCTAACTAGGTTTGTGGGGTTGAGAAGGAATTTCCCTCCAGAGCAGATTGGCAGTTTTTCACCTTCTTCTACAGCCTGTGGATGCAGGTCACTTGCCAGGATTAGCTAAGTAGATCTTACTAATCATTTCCCTGCCATTTCAGGGACCTTGGGCACTGGTGCATCTTGTTTCCTCGTAATCTCTGCCAATGGCACACAGTAGTTAGTGTCCTGGGAGCTATAATACTTTGTCTCCTATCAGCTGGTTAACACGTGGGTGTTGGGCCACCACAGAAGGTCAGAACAGATGATATAGTGGTCCCTTCTAGCCTTAAACTATGACCCAACAGACAGGTAAAGGATGGAAGTTGGGGAAGGACTTGAGCTACTGTGTTCCACAGCTACTTCCTTTATCCATCCAAATCTGTAGTTGAAAGTCTGTTGTAGCTAAACATTAGCAACGGTAAAGAACATTAAGATAATTAAAGAGTCACCATTAGTGATATTTCCATTTATCAAACTGAGCTACAGGACTGGCAGAATCTTCTACTCATTACAATGCAAAAGTTATTCCCACACCTGATAATGAGCAGGACAAGGCAGCAGAAACAACACATTGTCTAGGTAGAGTAAGGAAAATTATGTAATCAAAGGAAGATGAAAATCCACAGGATTAATACTTGTCAAATATCACAGGTTAACACACAAAGGGACCAAGTTACAGAGGCTGAAGCTCTTCAGAGAAGTGGAGAATTGAGCATAAAGCCATGCAACACCAAAATTACACAGGCTGGAAGAATAACATATTACTATTCAATGTTTCAGTTTTTCCAGCATTTTTAACTCTTCTTACATTTCCACTGAGTCAAAGGTCTTTTCCACCTACCAAAGCCACACCGAACAAGTTCTTCTAGTCAGCCTTTTCCACAATCTGAGTCACTGTCTGCAGGTGGTCCATGATTAAAAATTGAGTAAAAACTCTGTCAGCTCTCAGGGCAGATTACAGTTCAGTAACCCCTGTAGCATGTTCATCAGGATTAGTGAAGTACAGAAAATGGAAGGAAATCTGTAATACAACGTATTTATGCTTTTCCCTCTTCTGAATTAAATACCACTGTTACTTGGCCCATTCCAAGGTATCTCTGTCACAGGGGTGATTGGCCCCTTTAAGGGGAGATGGGGCCAGCCACACCTGTGCCATAATTGGATAGCTGCTTCCTGGTGAGAGAGGGTGGGACTAAGGAGGGCCATGTGACAGCTTAATGGGCACCTGGGGCCTTATAAAATGATAGAGTGAGATCAGTCTGCAGTAGCACCACAGGGAATGGAGCAGGCTGCAGCGGAAGGCCCTGGTGCAAGGGTCTGTAGAACACTGGGCTGATTAGCCTGAAATGCCCAAGGGTCCAGTGCTTTATACCACAGCAGGGAAGGAGTCAAGCAGCAAAGCTCAGAAGGCACTGAGAACAATACAGGAGGGGAACAGCCTGGGAGATGAGTGCTCTATCCCAGAGCTAAAAAGACTCTCACAGATAGTGAGGAAGGGGCTGGGAACAGGGACAGAGGGTGGGGCTGAAGTTAATTCACCAAAAGGCAGAACCACCTTTTTATCTGCTGGGGCTACAGTTGGACTTTTGCTACCCCAGAAGAGGTTGCATTTGTGACTTGGGCAGTGGGTTAAGCCACATCATGACAGACTGGCAAGGGGAGAGCCGAGGAGACCCACCTCAGGACAGGAAACTCAGGAAGGGTGTGCCAGCAGCTCCACACTTGACCAGCAGAGGATGCTACAGGGCAGCCAGACCCCACAACCACCTCCCCGGTTACCACACTTATGTGAAGTTGCTACACTATATGCGGGGCACTACCAAATTCACAGTCAAAGGATTTTAAAAATCATAAATTTCATGATTTCAGCTATTTAAATCTGAAATTCCATGGTGTTGTAACTGTAGGAGTTCTGACCCAAAAGTGGGTAGCGAGGGTGTCACAAGATTATTGAAGGAGTGTCGTGGTACTGCCACCCTTACTTCTGTGCTGCTGTTGGCACCGGTGCTGCCTTCAGAGCTGGGCAGCTGGAGAGTGGCAGCTGTTGGCCAGGAACCCAGCTCTGAAGGCAGCACCACCGCTAGCAGCACTGCAGAAGGGTGGCATGATATGTTATTGCCACCCTTACTTCTGTGCTGTTCCCTTCAGAACTGGGCCCTCAGCTAGCAGCCCCCACTCAACGGTCACCCAGCTCTGAAGGCAGTGCACAAGGGTGGCAATACCACAACCCCCACTACAATAACTTTGCAACCTCCTTTTGGGTCAGGACCCCCAGGTCTCCCCTGTGAAATCTGGTCTTTTGTGTACTTTTACCCTATAGTATACAGACTTCACAGTCTGTGATGCGTTTTTCACGGTTGTGAATTTGGTAGGGCCCCAGCTATATGATAGTACAGGCCTGCACAACATGCGGCCCGCAGAGGCTCACTGTGCGGCCCACAGAGGGATTCAAAATCTCGCGCACACAGCACTCAGCCCAGAGCCCTCTGAATCTCGGCCACAGCTGAGATTTAAAGGGCTCTGGGCTGCCGGCAGTGGCAGGGAGCTCTGAGCCCTTTGAATCCCGGCCGCAGCTCCAGCAGATGGGCTGGGGCTGGGATTTAAAGGGCTCAGGTCTCCCCGCAGCTGCGGGCAGCCTAGAGCCCTTTGAATCCCGGTCGCAGCTCCAGGTGAGGGGCTGGGGCTAGGATTTAAAGGGCTCGGGCTCCCCTCAGCGGCAGGAGCTCTGGGCCCTTCAAATCCCTGCCCCAACCCCGCAAAGTTCCAGGTTCCCCCAGCTGCCGGAGCCCCGAGCCCTTCAAATCCTTGCCCCTGCCCTGCAAAGTTCTGGGTTGCCCCAGCCGCCGGAGCCCTGGGCCCTTTAATTTGCCCCTGAGGGTTCCCAGCCACCTCTTCAGCTGAGAGCCCCTGGTTGATTTAAAATCAAGTATCACCTCCCCACCTCCAACCTTCCTTTTTGGCCCACAGCTGTTTTGGTGGGGAAGCGCTGGGAAGGAGGGTTTGTTTCTGCAGGGCTGAGCGGTGCTGGGGAGGGGTATTTCCGCCAGGCCGAGAGGTCCTGGGGAGGTGATGTGTTTCCGTGGGGCCGGGGGTTTTCGGCCATCAGCTGTTTTCTTTGGAGTAATGTGGCCCTCGCCGCTTTACGAGTTGTGCAGGCCTATGATAGTACTTAACTGTCAAAATATTACCTCAAGGACCATATCAAATCATATTTTTGACAATCTAGCCAGGCTTCCCTAATTTTAGAAAGATTTCTAAGAACTCACTAGTTGAGGAGTCTTAAGGTTTATATTCAAATTAGGTTGCTAGAGGTCTGCAATGAAATACAGCTACTATATTCTTAAAAAGGACACTGATCAACCAGTCATGGCTTAAAAAATAATGTTCTAAAAATATGGAGCTGCATTCCAAAGGGTCCAATACAGCTTAGTAGTGTATGATTTTTGTCCTTCCCTCCCTCTTTAACTACTAAAGTCGGATACAGAAGACCCAAACAGTGTTTGTATTTAGTACTAAGCATCAATGTAAACCTGTGTATATGCATGCCAAAATGGATTAAGGGGGAAAATGAAGGAGACTAAATTACCACTTCTCCCCCACAATAGGAGGAACATCACAATGATGTTCTCCTGATGATCTCTTCTCTCTTCTAATCTGCGGGTGGGGAGCATTCCCCTGCACATAAGTGTACTGCTGACATCAAGAATGGAAAAAACGCCAAGATTTCAAGAGATAATTTTGGATTTTTAATATAACCAGATTTTCCAGGAACAGAAATACAGAATGAAGTCCTTTTTGTATTTTGTATTCTATTTTTGTATGCTTTGACATGTGAAGATTGTTGTTTGACATTTTGTTCTTAACACTGCCTCATAACAAGCCATTTCTCAGCATGCGTAGGGGCCAACTCACCGTTACCAAAAAGATTTATAAAGCCAAGTCTCATTGGTCCCTTAAGTCAGTGGCTTCTGGCAAGATGGAGATAATTTTTTTATAACACAGCCCATGGAGACTGTGAAGCTCCCAGAGATTAACAAACCTGTACAGTTTTAGTCAACCAAGAAATTGGCATGAGAGAACAATAATCCATCAGCTTTGGTCAAACTAGAAAATTCTATAAAATGTAAAAAGTAATCAGAAAATATCCACTTCATTGTTTTTAAAACACTTCACACTAACATAGCACTTGTCATCTTCAAAGAACATTACAAATGTTAAATAAGATTTAAGAAGAGCCCTTGATTACAACTTTAAAGTTTGAGAAAGCAGTGCAAAAATAAGGCATGCGAGTTTATTTAAAAAAAATCAGTAGAAGTTTATCAACTGTCAAACAAAAAGCTTTCAAACAAATAAAGCTCTCTACTTTGATCTAACATTAAAGCTCAAGGAAATCAAAGGCGGAGGAAGACACTCCCTGGAACAAAGGAAGAACTGAGATTTAATATTTGTTTATTTATAAGTGCCAGTCCGAGCAGACATTTGCAGCACAGGGTTGTATAAAAGAAGTTTGACAGTTCTGTAAACAATTCATTAATATTTCATCAGGGACTTCAGGAATTTGAATAATGCCTTACCAATGTTAAAAATGCCACTTGCCAATCACTTCATTTTAAAATTAAAGTGACTAGTTATCTAATAACCCCAAGGAATCTCATGAATACCAATGTAAAAGCCATACAATCATGGCAGAAAAACCCAATCCTCCCCTTTGGTGCCAGCAGTCATGATTTTTCCCCATTACTAATATGCTGAGGTTTACCAATTCTTTACAGTTTAAGGTAACCACAGGCTCCCCATTTCATTTCAAAACACTCCTTTTTCCTCCCCACAGAATTATTCAATTGTACTGTTACTAAGACAGTCAATAAAGCATTGACCTGCAACCAAGAATGCAGGACAATGAGCTAGAGCAAATTTTGTTCAAGAAGTGCCAGATTTCACATATGCTAAGTCACCATGTACCTTTTCTAGCAATAGTCAGCATGTCAAATTCTTCACATTCGAAAAAGGAAATAGTTTCACCAGATAGATTCCAGATAATTCATAGATTCTCAATTCTAAGGCCAAAAGACCATTGTGATTATCTGATGCACTTGTAAAGCTTTACGCTGGTAAATCATTCGATTGTTAAATAGTTTTCCCATGTGATGTTACAGACTAATGTTATGTTCCCTTTAAGTATGAGCCACTCACTCTGCCACTTATCCCATGGAACAAATTTATTTTTAGAAGTCTCAAAACAAAGTCAATGCTTCATTTGCACCCTGGATACGAGGTAGGCATTAGTAACTGCTATTATAGGACTGAAGAAGGCAGATGATGTTGGTTATTGTTCTATATAATTCTTAATCAACAAGTGCTTGTAAGAGATCATTTATAAAAAGTTCTTGGTCAGTGTAGTTGATACATACACTTGTGATTAGTTTGGTTTTTCCATCATGCATTCCTCATGACAACTGTAGTTCCTGTTTTGTTCACATGACACAGCAAAGTGAATCCTAACTTTCTGTTTTAAAGACATCTGCCAGGTTTCACAGCTAAATATTAGACAATTCTATTAATTACTATTGGTACCACCCCATACTTACTTTATCAGCATGTCAAAATGCAGAGTTTTACCCAAGTGCCCTTGGCATGTGATGCTTTATGACAGTATTAGGGGACACTCATATGATCTGATTATTAAACCAGTCAAGCAATCATATTCAGGTTTATATAGAGGGAATGGCTTCTGTGCAATTGTACCAGCACAAACTGCACCAAGCAGAAAAATGTCTCTAAAAATGATTTAAAGGCAAGAAATTATAAAAACATTGACATACTATCTGATTTTAGTCTAGTTCAAAAAATTGAAGTTTACAGTATCTCTTTACAAATAAAATCCACAACCACCAAGAATGTAAATACCTCTTTTTAACACACTTGGCGATCCTCAGAAGGCAAAGCGTGAACTATTATGCATCACACAACTCACTCAAACATCAAGTGTTCTTATATGTTTGCATCCTACAGTACAGTACTGTAGTTTTCTAAATGCAAGAACATGGATTCTGAGAAGGGTATCTACTGTTCCAGTGGAGCAGCAGTTCTCAAACTGTGGGTGGAGACCCCAAATTGGGTAACGACTCCATTTTAGTGGGGTCACCAGGGTTGGCTTAAACTTGCTGGGTCCTGGGGCTGAAGCCCGAGCCCCACTGCCTGGAGCTGAAGACAAAGCCTGAAGGCTTCAGCCCTGGATAGCGGGGCTCAGGTTACAGATCCCCTGCCTTTGGCTGAAGCCGTTGGGCTACAGTTTCCCCCACACCCACAGTGGTAGAGCATGGGCATTGGCCCTCTCACCCAGGGCAGTGAGGCTCAGGCAGGCTCAAGCTTCAGTCTCCCATTCTGGGGTCATATTGTAATTTTTGTTGTCAGAAGGGGTCATGGTGCAATGAAGTTTGAGAACCCCTGCAGAAGAAGACTATTTTACTGTTTTTGAAAGTCCCGTTCAGGAAAGGGAAACCTGGCTTCCCTCAAGTGAAATATTCTGATTTTACAGTGCAGCAGCACAAAGACAATATTTTCTACAGTCTATACACAAAACTAAGTGCAAATTACTACACAAAGGCTGTTAGGTTTTTTGTTTTGTTAAGACTACTGACCCTAGTTAGAATTACACCCAAAACTATGTAAACAGAATTTTCGGTATTAAAATAATGAATTCTCAATTCAATTAGTTTGCAAAAAACTGACAATATAGCCAATGACAAACGCAGAAAATATTTTCAGTTATAATGATACTACCTAAATATTTAAGTTCTTGCAGACATGCTACACACTCTGAAATCAAACACTGCCAGTAAACACTGCAATATGTTTTGTGTAATCTGACTTTTTGTTTACAATGCATAACATTCAGAGGCAGGATAAACAATACACTAGTTAGACTTAGACTAAACTGACCCTGTACTAGAGAACTCAGGACCTAGATGCTGGCATATACTAGAATCTGAGCAACTGTGAGCAAGCAATTTTACTCCAGCACTGCAGTGCAGAACGGGCAGAGGTGAATTTTGGAAGACACCTCTCCTGTGTGCTTTAAAACCAGTGTTTTAATGTAATTTTAAAACAGCTCATAAAATATAACTATCAGTTTATATACTACTTATAAAATCACAAAAAAATAAGGAGGCACCTTGAAAAAACTGAATATAAAGTCTTATCCCAATCTAGGGCAAAAAAACAGAAGACCTGATTTGAGACAGGCCTCCATTTTTGAGGGCAAATTAAATGTGTTAACAGTTTTCTGTGGACTGTCAGCACAGCATCTCAGATAATCTTAACTCTTAGCCCTCGTCCAGACTAACCCGCGGCATCGGCGGGTTAAAATCGATTGCTCGGGGATCGATATATCGCGTCTAGTCTGGACGCGGTGTATCGATCCCCGAGCGCGCTTACATCGATTCCGGAACTCCATCAATCCGAACGGAGTTCCGGAATCGACACGGAGAGCCGCGGACATCGATGCAGCGCCGTCCAGACTGGTGAGTACCTCGATTTTAGAAATTCGACTTCAGCTACGTTATTCACGTAGCTGAAGTTGCGTATCTAAAATCGATTTTAATTTCTAGTCTGGACGTGGCCTTAGAGTGGAGCATGAAAGAGGTGCTCTCTAAAATAATCAGAACCAACCCACATAGGTCAAACACCACTTTGAACTGCATCAAAAAATAAATCAAATGCAAATGTTACTGTATTACCATAGCACACAGGATCCCCTGTCATGAACCAGGACCCCGCTGCGCAAAGTGCAGTATAGTCCCCAACACATGCTGTTGACACAGCACTAGTGCACTATGCTTCACTCTAGAAACATCACTAAGTAAAAGGGCAGTTGCATTCTGTGCTAGCAAACATTCCCAAATGGTCCGAAAGTATAGCTCCATCTTGACTGAACATGATGCAGTAATCTAATACGGAAATAGTGAAGGCATGGCAAGGGCCATCCACATCAGGAAAAGTCACAAATTTTCATTCCTCCAGGAGCTGCCAAAGATAACAAAAAAGGCAGGCATACTCTCAATAAAGGGACTATATCACCTTTCTGCCAGCTTCTCATGATGGTCTCCCATCATTCTAGCATCATAAAAACTTGAGAGATGGAAGGGACCTCATGGTCATAGTCCCATCTCCCTAATGCTGACACAGTATCAACAATACCTAGCCCTTTGCTGGCAGGCGCTTGTCTAACCTGTTCTTAAAAACCTCCAATGACAGGGATTCCACCACCTTCCTTTTAAGCCTATTCCAGAGTTTAATAGCCTTATAGTTAGAAAGATTTTCCTAACATCTAACCTAAATCTGTCTTGTACAGATTAAGTTGATTACTTCTTGTCCTAGCTTCAATGGACATGGAGAATAATTCATCACTGCCCTCACTATACCAGCCCTTTTGAAGATTATTAGGTCCACCCTCAGTCCTCTTTTCTCAAGACTAAGCATGCCTAGTTTGTTCAACTTTTCCTCGTATCAAAGGTTTAGAAACTTTGACCTCTTTTTTGCTGGTCTACTCTAGGTTCTCCTCAGTTTGTCCACGTCTTTCCTAAAGTGTGGTGCTCACCCTGGACTCCAGTGGGGGCCTCACCAGTGCCAAGCAGAGTGGAACAATTACCTCCTGTATCTAACAAACAACACTCAACTTAATAAACCCTAGACCCTTTTCTGCTGTACTACCACCTAGCCAATTAGTTCCCATTTTGTAATTGTGCATTTGACCTTTTCCTTCCTAACTGCAATATTTTGCACTTGTCTTTACTGAATTTCTCCAACTTGTAAGGTCCTTCTGATTTCTAATCATGTCCTCCAAAGTGCTTGCAAGCATTCCCACCTAAGAGTCACCTGCAAATTTTATAAGCATACTCTCCCCTCCATTATTAAAGTCTTTCCAAAGTGGGGGGGCGGGGGGAAAGGAGTGTGAGTGTGAGTGTGAGTGAGAAAGACGCACTCCATGCATGTGAATGAGTGACATACACACACACCTCATGTGTGAGTGAGAGAGAAATGCACATTGCCCCTTTAAGTACGCTGACCTCACTGTAAGTACACTGCCTTTTTAAGTAGGTCAGCAAGTTGAAACAGCAGTTGCTGCCAGCAAGCTCCCTCCAGCTCCCTCAGTCCTGAGCTCTGTTGTGTGCATCCCCCAGCTCTGTACAGATGGGGTACAGGAGCAGTGGAAAGGGGACACCCTGACATCAGCACCCCTCTTCCCTCCCTCCCCCTGTGCAGCAAGCAGAAGGCTCCTGGGAGCAGCTCCAAGGCAGAGGGCAGGAGCAGCATATGACAGTGGGGGGAGGGACACCTGAACTACCTGACAACTGATAGCCTGCTGGGCAGCTGCCGGTCCTCCCTGGTTGCAAGCCCCTACCAGCTAGCACCAACAGGCTGCTCTTCCTGCAAGCAGTGAACAAAGCAGGCAACTGCCGAACAACGTTATAAGGGAGCACTGTGCAACTTTAAGCGAGCATGTTCTCTAATAGATCAGGGATGTAACAATGAAACAAGGTTAATTGGGACATTGAGTGAGGAGCTACTGTACAGGCAAAACTCCGCTATTGCTAGTATACCTACTTTGTTCAGGAGGGTTCAGAGGTTGGAATAATCCATGCCAACAAAATGCAGTTTTGTCAGTATAAGCTGCATACACAATCGGAGTGATTTGCAAGTACAGTACACCTATATTGGCAAAGCACTCCTAATGTAAACCTGGCTTCAGTCCTGTGCTTTTCCTATTCGGCCATGCTTTCTGGGAGGAGACACTGTTCTAATGGTAAGCGGAATGTAATCAATTTTAGTAAACTTGTCTGAGGACCACTGTACTGAATTCAAAAAACAAAGTTCCTTTCCTTGAAATAAGTCCATAGGAAATTATTTCCATTCACTGAAAATTTTTTCCACTTTCATAGAGTCATGATAGAATGACATTTCTCACGTTACACATCATAATGGATATTCACAAGAATCCACAAGCTAGTAGAAAATGCAGCTGTCAACGATTCACGGTGAGTTTATACTTACTGGAGATATGACTGCCAGTTTACTTTGTTTGCCCGAACTTCAGCAGCTTTGGCAGCAATTATGTTTGTTGGGACAGCAGCATCCACAGCACCTCTGATATCCATTTTAATCTTGATTTAATATCTGTTCAGAAATATATTGTGAGTCAGATCTGAGACAAGTACAATAAAATTAGGAACATAAACAGACTATGTGCCCAAGATTTCCAGCAGTTTTTAAATGATTGTAGGTGTCTAATCTGGGACACCTTAAAGGAGCTAGTTTTCATAGTGTGGGCACCAAGTATTTTCTAAAAATAAGACCTCTTTATAGCATCTCAAGTCTGTCATCACTCCCCCACCCCAAAAAAAACCAGGAAACCACAGGTTGCTTTTGAAAACTTGGGCCTGTACTTTTAAATCAAACATCTTCTTCTTCCATTAATTTTAAGTCATAATGAAAAAACATTGTGCTCATGCAATGATGTGAAAATATTTCATGGGATAAGGTATATACTAAAACTAATTTAAATATTAATTGATTGTCTGCTGTTTATGTTGCACAGAAATTTTCTCCAAAACCCATTCACAATGGAGGATAATTATGTGAGAGGCTAAAACATTTGTTGCTACCTCTTAAGTAGTTCTCTAGCTAAATAAAAATATAACCTCTTCATGGGTGTAAGTTATAGTTGTTGATAAAGGGGTGACATTCAGAGATGTGTAGACCTCAATTCTGAGAGTCACATCAAAGACAGCATTTGAAAGACTTACAAAAGCATGAACAGTAGGAAAACAAACCTATATATGAGTCACTTTCAACCAAATTGTACTGACAAGTCTTCAACTCTTCCTTTAAAAAGCTGAAAATTCCTTCACATCAAGCCTCAGCGTTTTTTCTTTGAGGTCTGCAGGGCTTGAAAAATATCCACTTGCCTGTGGCAAAAAGGACATTTATGAACAATTTAAGATTTCCTTTTCTACATTTAAAAAAAAAAAGTTTCTGGTCTTATGGTTAGGACGACCTTCCCTATGTGAACATAGTGTTCACTCATGCAGTGAGTGTATACAGGCATCTTCAGTGCTAGCTGCTCCATTTTCCAATCTGTAGCAGAGTGAAAACTACTGATGCTGAAGAGTGTACATAAGCAGAAGTTAAACTGACAAGAACCAAAAAGTCAGGTCAATCTTATTTTGCTGTTGGTTAGTCAAGGTCAATACTTGAGTTATTCACTGGGGGAGGACGATGTCAGAGTGTAGCAGACACTTCCCACTGCCTCCACAGCAGCCAGAAAACTGAGGGAAATTAGAGCAGTAGAGATTTCGATCAGCCTTCACAGCAGTTTAGAGACTGTGGTTGGGATGTATATACAGAGACTATCTAAGGAAGAAAGTTTAAAAAAGCCACAATGCAAGGAGATAAAAGGAACAGAAGTGCTCAGAGAAAGGAAGATGGAGAGGAAACAGACATTAATGGCAACACAAGTAAAACAGAAACATGACGGTCTATTTTAGGGCAAAAACAAAAACGGAGTGAAACCAGAAAACAAAAGAAGGCAAAACGGAGTATGTTAATTAAAAAGATCGTAACAGAATTTAAATGCTGTACAAAACTGTTGTAATCCTTTACATTGCAGGAAGAGTGGCCTTAGAGGCAAGGCAGCACAGGTATTTTTCACTTATGTGAGTACACAAAGTCATTGGGTTAGGAAATGTTCAGTATGCTTTTCAAGGTGGGTAACACCAACAGGTCAGAAAAGTCAGTCAGGAACAGTAAACAATTAACCATAGGGTATGCAATATCAAGACAAGCATAGGCATGGAAAAATCATAGCAAAATAAACTAAGCAGCATTTGCAATAAGAAAGAGACCAGAAGAGCCAAGCTCCTGCATTTATTCCACAACAGAAAATGGGAAGAGTTTGTGAAGAGATACAAAGTTTCTCAATGTTTCATTTAGACACAATGAAAGCGATGCATGAAACATTTCTCTAAGAGGAAAGAAAAGGAAAATTGAACTGAACTTATCCCATCCCACTGTTATGTATTCCTTTGTGTTCTGCTCTCCGTATCAGAGTCTGGCTACATCAATAATGAAGTTGCTCCAGCTTTAAAGAAATGTTTCCCAAACAGATCTGAGATGTTTTAAAACAAGCTTCACTTAGACAATCAAGAAAGTTATTTGACTAAAGACTGTTTCAAAGAATTGCATTTTTGCAACTCCAGAAGTAGCCCTAAAAGTAACTTGAAAGCACTGTGACTTGCACCCAGCAGCTCTCAATTAGAAAAAGCATGGGTGTCCTATATTCAGCATGTATCATATAATTTAGGCCTAATTTAATTTAATCATTTTTACAGCTAGTCATTCCCCTAGTGACATCAATTCTTGCTTCACTGGCATATCATGCTATATAAACATTTACCCTTTGACAACAACAGTAACAGTAGGTCTCAATATCACAGACAGCGACCTTCAGCACTTCTGCTTTCTCTTTCCTTTATGGCCTAATCTCCATCTGATGCTGATTCCAAAACAAGGAGTGTGTTTGCAGCAGGTTGAAAGCTGGCAGGAGCAGGAACTCCACACAGTCTAAACTAGAACTACCTCACCCAACCCGCCTGGAGCTCTTTCACCACCACCACCACCACAAAGAAGCAGAATCTCTCTTCTCCATTCTCTACTCCCCAATACAATCCCTCGCTTCTATTATTGAATAAAAAAAGCAACTTTACTTCCCGTTATTATTTTATGGGAGAAGAGAAAATAAATACACCCTTCAACATTGCACTTTTGGGAGCTTTATTGTGAATACACAAGCATATTAGTTGTGTCCGTTAAAGGGTTCTATAACCTAGTTCTTAAGAGGAAGTAGCTGGGGCCATTTTAAATGCTCATCTGGTTACTGGGGCCTGGAGAAGAGGATTTAGGGAGCTCAAGAATGGGGAAGTTAGAGGCAAGTAGGAGCAGGCCAAGAGAGAACTGAATGGATGCAGCACGTTGCTGTACACAAGCAGCCTGCTGAGGCCCTGCTGAGCTCAGCAGGCTGCGCTGGGGCTACAGACGGGTGCAACAGTCACACTGCAGGATCCCAGCACTGATGTGCCCAGGCTATCCACAAAACCTCAGGAGGGGTCCCGCCGCTGCACGCACTGCTAAGGGGTGTCCAAGTAAAGCAGCTTCAGAGACGGCCTCGGCGAGAGCCCGAGCCCATTACCCTCCTCCCGCGAGCCCACCGAGCAGCTGCGCAGCACACAGCCCTTCCAGCAAGGCAGCGACCTCGACCCGCGGCAGGGAGGTGCTTGCGGGGGGCGCCAGCCCGAGCTCAGCCCCAGCCTGCTCCGGGCTCCCAGCACCTCGGCTGTCCGGGGGCGCTGAGGCAGCGGCCGAGCCCGCCCCGCTGTTCTCCCCGCTCGCACCCAGAGAGAGGGAGCAAAGCCCCGGGGGGCTCCCCGCCCGCTGCCACCTCCAGGCGGGAAGCCGCTCTTACCCTCTCAGTCTGGGGCCGGGCCCGCTGAGCGTCTCCGGCAGCGGCGCTGAGCTCCAGGGCAGCTGGGGCACTCGGCTGAGACAGCGGGGACGGTCATGTGACAGCACCCACCTGACTGCATAGCCCGACGGCAGCCGGGAAGGCCCAGTTCGCGCAGTAACAGCGCGGGCGCTGAGGACGGGGGCGGGGCTGCCCCCGGTTGCTGGGTTACTGCTCGAGCTGGCCGGGTCCTTCTTTGAAGCACGTTGCACCGCTCTGGCTGTGGCTGGCAGAGCCAAGTGTGCTCGGGATAGAGCCAGAAGCCGCCAGGCTACCCACTGCCTGCTCAAGGGAGCTTCCCTGGGTCTTGGCCTCCAGCCAGCACCTGGCCACCTGCATCCCTCTTCCTCAAGGCTGGGGGTTACAGCCCCCCTGCAATTCACTATGATCATCCCAGTCCCTCTGCCCTTATTAGTGCCGCACCTGCTCCTCACTCTGCGTCAGGAATAATGACGCCGCCCAGTACAGTTAGTTTAGGGCAAAAGCATTACAGAGAAAACGTCTACATGCAAACTGAGCTTGCCAGCTGCCACCCATCTTCCACATGGAGACCCCAGCAGGTTTCCAGTCGTTCAAACCCTTCCAGCAGGATTTTGATTTCTCTCAGTTACAGTTTCATGTTAGTTTAGGGTCAAAATGAGGACCTCTGAGTAGTTCAGCCTGAGACTTTGTACTAAGCTTTTTCGTGGTTGGCTGGGCATCCTGAACCTCATCTGAAGCAGTATCTATAGTTCTTATCATTCCCAGGATTTGCAGTAATTACTCCTCGCTGATTTCAATTCCTGGATGAAGTTCAGCAACCCTCCACTAGGGTGACCAGACAGCAAATGTGAAAGATCGGGACAGGGTGGGAGGTAATAGGAGCTTATACAAGAAAAAGACCCAACAATCAGGACATCTGGTCACCCTACCCTCCACCATGGAACCAGAATACAATCCCTGGCTCACACAGATACATATAATGTTTAAATATACACACGTTTTTTAATAATCTCTGTGTCCATAGCATCTGACGCACCTCAGTATAACAGTCTTTTGAAGATTTGACACTTCCAAGGTCTCACATCTGTCACCATAGCCATGTGGGTTTCAAGTGACTTAACTGAAAGCTAACTTCCCTTTTTTAGAAAAAAAATGATTTTTAATGAGAAATGGAATATTTAAAACTAAGGAAATTCCAAAAGTTAAGGTTTCATCTGCAAAATTAGTTAAGTTGTATTTTCTCTGTTTTCCTTGTGTCATTGAAACTGGAGAACTGGATCCTGGGTTGCTCACCTCTCAGCTGAGTGTTCTAACCACTAGGCAATACAGTCAGCCACCTGTGCTTTCTCTCTCCTTCTGTCTCCAGCTGAATGACTACCTCAGTGTTAATACTAGAGCTCTCAGTTAATTGCAGTTAACTGAAGCAACTAATGCAAAACAAATTAACTAGATTAAATAAAATAGTCATGATTAATCACAGTTTTAATCGCACTGTTAAACAATAATGGTTTTTATAAATAAAGTTTTTAGAAATATTTTTAAATATTTTCCATGTTGTCAAACAATTATTTCAATTACAACACAGATTACAATGTGTACTGTGCTCACTTTACATTATTATTTTTTATTACAAATGTGTGCACTGTAAAAAAGATAAAATAAATAGTATTTTTCAATTCACCTTATACAAGTACTGTAGTGCAATCTCTTTATGGAGAAAGTGCAACTTACAAATGTAGAATTTATTATTATTTATTTTACATAACTGCACTCAAAAACAAAACAATGTAAAACATTACAGCCTACAAGTCCACTCAGTCCTTCTTCTTGTTCAGCCAATCACTAAGACAAACAAGAGATAATGCTGCCCACTTCTTATTCACAATGTCTCCTGAAAGTGAAAAAAGGCATTCACGTGGCACTGTTGTAGCTGGCGTTGCAAGGTATTTAAGTGCCAGATATGCTAAACATTTCTATGCCCCTTCATGCTTTGACCGCCATTCTAAAGGACATGCTTCCATGCTGATGACTGGTTCTGCTCGATAACAATCCAAAGCAATGCGGATCGATGCACATTCATTTTCATCATCTGAGTCAGATGCCACCAAAAGAAGGTTGATTTTCTTTTTTGGTGGTTCAGGTTCTGTAATCTCTGCATCAGAATGTTGCTTTTTTAAGACTTCTGGAAGCATGCTCCATATCTTGTCCCTCTCAGATTTTGGAAGACACTTCAGATTCTTAAACCTTTGGTTGAGTGCTGTAACTATCTTTAGACATCTCATATTGGTACCATCTTTGTGTTTTGTCAAATCTGCAGTGAAAATGTTCTTAAATTGAACAACATGTGCTGGGTCATCATCCAAGACTGCCATAACACGAAATATATGGCAGAATGCAAGTAAAACCACAGAGCAGGAGACATACAATTTTCCCCTAAGGAGTTCAGTCACAAATTTAATTAACACTTTTTTTTAATGAGGGTCATCAGCATGGAAGCATGGCTCTCCCTTCTTGTCTCATCGCAGTTCATTCTCCCTCTCTTTCATACATACCTTTTGTTTTAGGTGGGGGCTTATGCTTACACTTATGCTAATGGAAAGGTGAGTTCATACCTATCAATCTGAACTGGGTTTTAATTCAATCTATAATGAGGTTTCACCTAGCTCATAACAATGCCTTTGTGGATATGTCTACATTGCGATTAAAGACCCATAGCACAGCCACAGCTGGCCTGGGTCAGCTGACTCAGGCTCACACGCATGCTCACAAGGCTATAAAATTGCAGTATTCAGGCTCAGGCTGGAACCTGGACTCTGAAACCCTATCCCCTTGCACAGTCTCAGAGCCTAGGCTCCAGTCCAGACCAAGCCTGAACATCTACACTGCAATTTTTAGCCCTGAAGACTGAGCCCCATGAGCCCGAATCAGGTGAGCCCTCTCTGAGACTTAGTGCCATGAGATTTTCATCACACTGTGGGCAGCATGCTTATTTCTATGTGAACAAAGATATCATTAACAGATTCAATCATCTGATGCTGTGCATTAATCAACACATTTCAAGATTTAACTAACACATCTGTGTGCTCTTGCAAATTGCTACATATATTAACGTTTCCGCCATATAAAAGTTTCAAGGCCCTTTTCACAGTGTTTGTGTTGAGCAACTATGTCTAGTTAGTTTACACAGTTGCTGTTCTGGTTGCTAATGGAAAAGACTCCGCTCATTCTGAATAGAAATCTGTTGCTAGGAAAACATACTTGCAGGTACGTTTTGGTTTCTGGCACTGAGACTTTGGTTTCTGTCCACTTAGATCTAGTCTCATGCTTTTGTAAGTATTTGTATCTACTTCCTCATGAAATTTATGGTAATCCCTGCTTCAGCTCAGGTCTTTAGCACAGTACTTCACTGCTTCCGCGAGGGCTCCTGGCTACAGTCATCTGTAATAAAAGATACTTGCTTTGTCTCCCCTAAGTCTCAAGTCACTTTAGAAAGGATAAGTATCACTAGCCCCATTTTACAAATGGGAAAACTGAGGCATGAAGGAGTTCTGTGATTTTACCAAAGCACACAGCAAGCAAGTGGCAGAGCCAGAAGTAGGATCTATTTCCTCATGCCAAGGCTTCTGCCCTAGCTTCTGGCGCACTCACTCACTAGGAGCTGAAAACCATCTTTGTTTTGATTTGGATTTAAGGCATAGCACTTAGGTGCTGTAAAATATACCAGCTGTCAGAACCACAGCTTTTAGGAATTCTGACAGCATTTACTCAAATATAATTGTAACCCACTGGCTTGCATGTATTGTGTCCCCATCTGTGTCCAGTTCACAGACAAGGTGAGTCTGTAGCCACTGCAGAGCCTGTCTGTTTAATTCAAGCTGCAGAGACAAGTGTCTAGTTTTTGATGACCCTGGGTTCTAGCCCCAGAGGTGGCTGTCATGTAATATTAAGAAAAATGAATAGAAAGACACAAAACGCAAGTCATTTCTGGTGAAAAAAATATTCAATCTTTACAACCCAAAAGGTTAAAATGGATTATTTTCACAAACTGCTCTTCCCCAACTGTCTGGTGTCACTCCCTCCACACCAGTCTGTGGAGCCAATCAGCATGGGACTAGTGTGCATCCCACAAAGGATGTTGTGTATGAGACACATTCTTCCTGTTCCAGGGAATTCAATCAAGGAGACTCCAAACTGCCCCTTAATCTGGGATGTGTCATGATCTAGCCTGTGTTGGATTCTGTCCATGTTTCTAATCCTTCTAGGATGCTTAGTGTCATATGTTGCCAATTCCCTGTTCTATTATATGTCTATGAACAACACCTAGCAAAATGGGGCACCCATCTCCATCGCAGTCTCTAGTTGCCTCTTGAGTATACGTTATAACTGTGCTGTGGTAAAGTAATTTAAAAATCATCCCACCAAGTTTCAGTTATATGCTATTGTTCACCATAATTTAATAATAGTTGTGATTTTTTATTGTCTCTCATCTGCCCTACATGTATACTCACTCTATTCTCTCCCAACCCAATAGCTGATGTTGCTGACAAACTCATATAGTGCAAGAGAAAAATGAACAATGACACAGCCACAGGATGCTACTTCAACTACTCTATGAGCAGTGCAGCCTCACCCATTTTTATAGTTTCTTATTCACAAACACACCCAGTCTGTTTCTTCTCACCACATGTACCTTTAATCTTCACTTTCCAAACATGGCAGGACGTAGGACAGGGAACACAGCAGCTGGAGCCTTTCATACAGCTTTCTTTCCTCCATCCTGTTCACCCTCCAAGCTCCCGCCTCGGTGTGTCTTTCATTCTGGGCCTTGCCCACAGCTAGCGCCTCCTGGGAGCAGACTGTGCCTCTGCCCTCCCCCTTTGCTAGGTGATTCTGATCTATCACTCCTGGATCCACACTCCCTTCTTGAGTACTTCTCTCCCTCTTCCACCCCCCGCCCAAGCCCTCCAGTGTATCAATTCTCTGACCTTGTTGTGATATCATTAAACAGTGCATCTGGAGGGTTACCTGGAGGGTCTACCATCAATATTTCTTTGCACAGACCCCACAGTTGAGGTCTCCCTCTCTGTCCTCAGTTCTTTGTACATAAGGGAAACTGAGTTCAGTCAGTTCCTATCATCACTGCACAGGGCAACAACTTTACCACACCCACAGTCTGACACACATTTTCCTTACCTCCAGTGGAATGACTGCTATGGGGTAAGTATACTTTTCCTCCATGTATACCATGAACTAGCACCCTCTCCCCCTTCTATCGTCATTGCAGTCTAACCAAGGTGCTCCATACAAGGGAACACACAACTGCCAAAACCACCACACCCCTTCTGGTTCTCCAGTCTACTTTGATGGGAATCATCTTTATTCTAGATCTGCCTTTTACGCTTGCTGTCATAAACAGATAGCTAAGGGTTAATGTTCTTTTACTTGTAAAGGGTTAACACAGGGAACCAAACACCTGACCAGAGGACCAATCAGGAAACAAGACTTTTTCAAATCTGGGGGGAGGGAAGTTTTGGGGTGTGAGTTTCTTTGTTTTTTATCTTGGGTCTGACCCTCTCGGCTCTGAGAGTGATTTTTCTATCTCCTGGCTTTCTAATCTTCTGTTTCCAAGCTGTAAGTACAAGGATAGTAAGACAATAGCTTTATATTGTTTTCTTTTGTATTTACATGTGTGTAGTTGCTGGAGTGTTTAGAATTGTATTCTTTTTGAATAAGGCTGTTTATTCATTTTTTTTCCTTTAAGCAATTGACCCTGTAGTTTGTCACCTTATACAGAGACTATATTTTATGTCCTTTTTCATTCTTTTTATATAAAGCTTTCTTTTTAAGACCTGTTGGAGTTTTTCTTTAGTGGGGACTCCAGGGAATTGAGTCTGCAGCTCACCAGGGAATTGGTGGGAGGAAGAAGTCAGGGGGAAAATCTCTTTGTGTTAGATTTACTAAGCCTGACTTTGCATACCCTCTGGGTGAGGGGGAGAAATTAGATCTCTCGGTACTTGTGTTTCCAGGACTGGAAGCAGGGAATCTCCTAGGGTCGTCCAGGGAGGGGAGCCTGGGAGGAAGTAACAAGGAAACAAGGGAAGGGGGTTATTTCCCTTTGTTGTAAGACTCAAGGCATCTGAGTCTGGGGGTCCCCCAGGGAAGGTTTTGGGGAGACCACAGTGAGCTAGGCACTGTATAATTCTTAGCTGGTGGCAGCAATACCAGGTCCAAGCTGGTAACTAAGCTTGGAGGTTTTCATGCTAACACCCATATTTTGGACGCTAAGGTCCAGATCTGGGAAAAAATGTTATGACACTTGCTCATCCACAGAACTCTGCCAACCCACAGTCTTCACAATATTGGAGCCTCTTTAGCACCCTGGTCACTACAGATGCACTCTGTCACAGACACCAGCCACAGGAAAGAGTCACAGTCAAGGTGTATGCTTCCTAAAGAGATCACTATTACTCTTAGTACCTAGCGTATAATGTTCCTTTAATAAAAAAATGGGGGAAGGGGGAATAATCCCCTCTGTTAAAGACTCTACCAGCTCAAACCCCGTGAATATGGAAATCTGGGGAGCCATACCCTTAAAGATATAAAAGGAAGAGTTGGTGCTGCTATCAGCTCCTGAATCTCATTACATTGTATATTTTCTGGAGAGTCATCATAGAATGCTTATGGCAGAATCCAGACCTTAATCTTTGTGTTTTTGTTACGAGGCAAAAACTATAGTGATTCACTCTGTTGATATAATTAGATTAGAACAAGTGCTGATAAATAAAATAATAAAGAGAAAGAAAAAAACAGAAAGTACACTGAAATGCAGAATCAAAGTCACTGGTTTTGTATGAGTTTCGAAAGTCAGAAGGTCAACAACTTTTTCCCTTACTAGACTAAATATAAGCCAAAATTCAGCAAATATGCATCAAAATTCAATTACAACAATGGATGTCAATACTAAACATCTATTTGCTGGGTAAGGCACCACATTTCATGATCTGGGTACAGTAAAGTGCTACCAGTTGTATTTACATAGATGAGAGACAGTCACGTTGTAGCCTAAGAACACTAAAAAGTTCCCTTTTGTGTCAAAAAACTAGTTGAAGGCATTACAAAAAGCTTAGCTCCTGATCCTATAAAAGCACTTACACACATGCATAACTATCTTCCCACATTTGGCTGATGAGACTTGCCTCTTGTTTTCTTGTACTTGGAGCACTATTGTAACTACAGTTACCCACGTGATAGGTTTCTGTAATTTCTCAATAATGTGTTGCTGTCTGAGACCCCAGTCCTGCAAAGCAGTTAAGCACATGCATAAATATGTTTCCCATGAGACTCCTGCAAAGCACTCACTCAACTCAAAGTTATGTACGTGCTTTAACACTTTGCAAGGTTGGAGATTAAGGGCTTGTCTACACTACCAAATTAAGTCGACCTAAGTTAGGTTGACTTACACTCACCACAGTAATTACTACTGTGGTTCATGTCCACAATATGCCCCCTCTGTCAGCCATGTACATCCTCAGTAGGAGCACTTCCACCAACTTAACTGCGTGAGGCATTGTGGGGCACTGGCAACCAGAGCTTCCCCCCTCCTCTAGCTCTGTGTCTCACAGCTGGAGCCCAGGTGCCACAGGGCTGACAGCCCAAGGCAAGGTGATGTAAGTAACACAGCGTCTACGCAGACACTGCGTCACCCCAACTACATCAACCTGAGTGCTATGCCTCTTGAGGAGATGGAGTTATTAGGTCAGTGTAGTGGACAACTTACATCAGCAGGAGCAATGTTGTAGTGTAGACACTTACAGAGATAGGTCAATGTAAGCTGTCTTATGTCAACCTAACTCTATAGTAAAGACTAAGCCTGAGGCCTGGTCTACACTGGGAATGGAGGGGAATCGATCTAAGTTACGCAACTTCAGCTCCTTGAATAATGTAGCTGAAGTTGACGTACTTAGACTTACTCACCACAGTGTTTTCAAAGCGGTGAGTCGACTGCTGCCACTCCCCCGTTGACTCTGCCTGCGCCTCTCACTGCGGTGGAGTACTGGAGTCGACAGGAGAGTGCTCAGGGATCGATTTATCGTATCTAGACTAGACACAATCGTATCTAGACTAGACCCCTGCTGGATCAATCACTGCCCGCCGATCTGACGGGTAATGTAGACATAGTCTGAGAAAACAAGACTGTATTGAGCAATTACAGGATTTTATCCCGCGTGTAACTACAGCCATAGTAGCCCTCAAAGCACAAGATGACAAAAGGCAATTCTTTTCAGCCAAAATATGGAAAATAAACAAAGCTATCATATTTCACCATCTTTGGAGGCTGTGACAGTGCTTTCATTGTGCTACATAACTCTCAAAAGAGTACCTTGACAAAGCTTACCATCAGAAGGATTAGATACTGACTTCAGATATATCACTGCATTTTCCACTCAGGTTACCATTCAAATAATCAAGGTCAGATCATTGTTTGCCTCGTAACCCCTGACAGTACAGCCTGTGTGGAGTCACAATGTATAGATGACTTTGCTGCCATGAGAGAAACAAAGAAAAAGATGAAGCACTATCAGAGCTCAAGAATAAAAGTTGCAAACTACTTGATCGTAAAGAGTAAAATGTAAGCTAGTTTAAGCATAAGCCTAGATTAAATGAAGGTGGATGATTCATCAACTTTAATAAGAGTCTTGGCAGTCAGATCACAAGGCTTTTTTCTTTTCTCCTCCCTTTCTTATAATAAAAACGATGTATCCCTGTTCTCTATATATATTTGGTGAATTGCAAAAGCATACTGTACTTGTGCCATTTGACCTTTTCAGAATTTTATAACTTGCCTAGCTTTCCACTACCTGTCTGCAGTGGTTTTTAGCCTGTGTAGAAGAAATAATTTGGAAGGCCTATCAAAATAAAGTAGACTTAAAAGGTCAAGGTAATAGGGCACACTTCTACAGTTCACAAAGTGTACTTGACATTAAAATAAGAAACCAAAAATGGCAAAGCTCTAATCCATTTGTCCACTAGGAGGAATTGAGGAGCAGCGCAAAACAAACCTGCTTCCCTCCTAATGAAATCTTATCCTAACCCATCTGGGAGGTTGGATAGAACATTTTTCTTATTTCCTAGAGGAAACCATTTCCCAATATTAAAAAGGATTACACTTTTAAAGTGGTGCCTGTGCACTGGAAAAGCACACAGAGCATAATTTCCTTCAGGCTCTGCTGCATCTAAAACCTGTATCAAAATGTCACTGCTGACCTAGGGTGATTCATTAAGGGCCTGATAATTCCCATCGACTTAAATAGCCTTTGGATCAGGCACTAAAAGAGGAGTGCTTTATTAGCATTAATGAACATACCATCAAAATATGATTTCCCCACTGCGGAGGGTGGGGGGATAAAGGCACAGAGAGATGAAGTCACTCATGGCCACCCAAGAAGCCTGCGGCAAATTGAAATTAAAATATACATCTTGGAGTTCTGGGCATCACATACAAGATCATTCTTTTCCAGAAGCACCTTCTGAAAAAGAAAAAAACTCTGTAACAATCTGTCTCTAAAAGAAAACTCATGAAAATGTGCCTATCACAGATGTTTAAAGGCCTGAACCTGAAAAGTTTCCACTCATAAGTGCACTCAGCACATTAGGATTGTCCCTCTAAAGACAAAATGAATGGAATTAGCTTTAAGAAAACACACACATACACATATTTCAGCTACAGATGAGCAAATGACCGGTTTATTTGCTTAAAGTATTTTTAGAGATTTTTGCTAAATAATCTAACATCTGAGAGTCCTTTCTGGGCTTTGTGTGTGTGTGCGTGTGTGCGTGTGTGTGTGTGTGTGTGTGTGTGTGTGTGTCAGTGTTATGCAATAATTTATGCAATGAGGGAGCAAGAAGGCTTTTGAAAATCCCACCAGGTGCCTATCTGCATCTTTAGGTGCCTAAATGCCTTTAAAGTCAGATCCAAGCTGACTACCCAAGAATTCAAGGAAACTCCACCAAAACTCCTCCACACATTAGATTTGACCCATTGAACCATGACCAAAATTTCTCATCTAGAGGTGGAGCTGCGGTGCCACATTGAGTAGTTGGGGATGCTTGAGCACCGAGCTCATCCCACTGTTCTCAATTAGTCCCTATTTTCTGCCTCTGATTGTCCCATTTAATCTAAATGTTTGTCTTGATTTCATATTTGCCCCATTGCAGGATCTTAACATCCTAGGCAGCAAGAGCTATTCTCGTTTTCCCAGGAGAGGCAGGCTGTTCATGTGGGAAGACAAGGGATGAGGTGCAGCAGTTGGCAGCTTTGTAATCCCCCATTCCCCCCACCTAGGGCTCAGCAAAGGGATCTCTTCTCAGAGACACACAATAACTTTCATTGTGACCATATGTGGGAGGCTTCAGGGGATGCTGTCATTGCTCAGACAAAACAAGAACTGGTTCATAGTGAGCAGGTTTCTTACTGCTTGAACCACCACAGTCTATTGCACTACTTATTTTGCTTTCACCTCAATGTTTATGTAGCTCTGGGAGGTCATCATTCTGTGATCATTTTTTAACCAACAGAATAAATCCTGCCCTACTCTACATCATGCAGAAGGCCCTGGCTACAGTGAAACCACTCCAGTTCCTGTGCGCAAAGGGAAAAGACACAAGGGCTTTGTGGTGGGAACCTATAACCCCTCTGCATAATGGAATTGGGCTCCACGATGGCTCGCTGCATCTCACTGTGTAGGGTGGTTTAGGTTTTGTGGGTGAAGAGGACCAATGGGCCAGGGAAGGTAAATCTATGACCATTCCCTCTATAGCAGGGGTTCTGAAACTGGAGGTCAGGACCCCTTAGGGGGTCATGAGGTTACTATGCGGGGGGTCGCAAGCTGTCAGTCTCCACCCCAAACCCCGCTTTTATAATGGTGTTAAATATATTTTAAAAGTGTTTTAAATTTATAAGAGGGGGGTCACCCTGAGAAGCTTGCTATGTGAAAGGGTCACCAGCACAAAAGTTTGAGAATCACTGCTCAATACCGTTCACTGGGGTATCAGGGTGTATGGCAAACTAATGGCTACAGCAGCAACCATAGAGTGTCTCCACTGTTGCTCTTCTGCCTGAGAGAGAGGATTCCTTGCTCACCACCCACACAGACTCCTCAGATACTAGGACTTATCATTTGCCTCATTAACTCCTAAATAAATCAGTTCCTGGCCTGAAAAGATCTGATAAAGCCAATTTAATATATTTTGTGAATTTCATGCAAGAAAAATCTACTCATTACTCTAACTTCTTTGTAACTGAATTCTGGATTATCATTTAATGAGACCAACATAAATTACTCTGGATAAAAGAAAGATGTATTGATTACAGAAAAATAAATGTGCTTTTGATTAGAATAAATCAATCTCCCATTTTCTCCCCAGATATTCAGCAGGATCAAATCAACTTGTCTGTAAAGTACTATACAGAAAGAAAAGGGCTATATAGAAATGAGAGCTGGAGAGAGAGATTGTGAAATTGCAGAAGCAGAACAAAATTAATAATTCTTAAAACCTTGAAAAATAAGTGGAGTTGGGGGCTAAAATAACGGGGAGTAGTGGTCTCTCTCCTCCACTGAAAGCGGGGGGAGAGGGGAGGGGTCATGCTCTCCACCTGCTCTCCCTGTCTTAGCCCACGTCCAGACTAACCTGCGGCATTGGCGGGTTAAAATCGATTGCTCGGGGATCGATATATCACGTCTACTCTGGACGCGATATATCGATCCCCGAGCGCGCTTACATCGATTCCGGAACTCCATCAACCCGAATGGAGTTCCGGAATCGACACGGAGAGCCGCGGATATCGATGCCACGCCGTCTGGACAGGTGAGTATCTCGATTTTAGAAATTCGACTTCAGCTACGTTATTCACGTAGCTGAAGTTGCGTATCTAAAATCGATTTTAATACCCTAGTCTGAACGTGGCCTTAGAGAAGCCCTGTTCCTCTTCCTTCTGCTTCTTCACTGGCTTGTGAAGTAAGATTTCACCAGACAGGGGAATCTGAAGTGGAAGCAGTAGGAGGAGCTGGTTCTTAACTGGGGATCACTGCTTTGCTGCCAGTAGGTGGAGCAGCTGCAGCACCTGGTGGGAGAAAAAAAGACCTTCCATCTGGAAGTCCTCTATCCTGATCCTCTCTTCTGTATGAAGGAGGTGTCCAGAGCACTAGCTTCCCCTGCTGGGGGGAAAGGGAAAAACTGCACTATCTAGCCTCAGACACAATATGCTGAGCCCAGAGGATGCAATACAAACCTATTGGTTAAGCCTCACCAGCAGCTCGCCATCTTAGTAAATAGTTTAATATACTGGGCTACAGCATGTGGTAATGATTTCCAGTGCAATTGATCTCACTCAGGCAGACTCAAACGACTGAGAAAGGCTTTTCTCTTAGCAGTCCCTGGGTGTCTCCTAACAAAGGTGAAAAGGCAAACCAAAGAGCAGTTATTTCTCACCAATAACAAACTAAGAGTATTACTAACAGACTGAAGTTTAAGTCACATTTACACAATTTGAATGGAATGTTAGCAACATTGTAATATCCCTTCCTCCCTTCTCCACTCTGCTCCCACCTTTATTTCAGAAATCTTGTTTTGGAACAAATAAATAAATCTTATACTCTGAATGCCAGTTCCTAAGCTAATGAATGACTGTGTTTTGCTCATCTGCATACACCCTGGTCTCACTGTATAAAGACAAGATCTGGCTCTATTAATAATCAGCCTGAAGTTTCAGTCTTTAAATTTAGTTTAAGTCTCTATTTGCAAACATAGCTTCTGCTAATATGGTATTTTCATTGAGACTGGAAGGATTAACACTAGACCATCTGTTCAGTAAATTGGGCGCCATGTGATTGATAAATATCATTGACCTAAATTGAACTCTCCCATTTAATGGGGCATGCAAAGCAGAACTGTGTCACTCCATATCTAATTCCTTCTTTCTTCACGAAAGCAAACCTATTACTTGTATAATGCAGTTGTATTCCAGGTTTATGAAGAAGGCCTGCATCTCCTGAAAGGTACTCTGTATGCACTTCTTCCTTTTGAATCCTGCCTCAACATACCAAGACATACATAATAAGTCTAATCTCTAAGATAGAAGGAACCATGAGTTAATGCTCTGTGGATAAGGCACTGGATCTTAGAGAGCAGATTAGCATGTATGTCTGCACAACCGCCAATGCTGCAGTAAGGACCCAGCAAACTGCAAGAGGTGCAGACATTTGCCCATGTCTGTAAGGGAAGAAGTTATCTCTTCCGATGCTGTTGCCATTCAGCCCATGTTTGGGATTTAGTTTTGTTTCCTAGTTAAAGGATAGTGCTTTTCAAAGAGCACTCGTTGTGGAATCAGATCCAGGGACAGCCCCTTATACTGTCAATGTGGAGGCAATATTTGCTCCCCTTTCAGGCACACAGCAATAATGCAGACAGTTCCCAGGCAAAGGAAACCCAACAGAATGAAAATGAAGAAGACTCCAAGGAAGCTCAGCAGTTTTTTAAGGTAAGAACAAGCCCAAAGTTATCCAAATGTCTTGGTGGAGTAGGAAAAGGGGGTGTCTGAAAAGAATAAGAAAGCACTGATATATTCACACCAATAATTGGACTTGTCACTTAGAATTCTCTAATGTTCTATTCATTTAGCGTTCCCTTATTACTGAGTCCAGTCAGCTGCAAGCTCATCTCCAGCATATGTTGTGATTGCAATGAAAATGGAACTGACGAGCTTTCCCCAAACTTTCCGGGGTTGCTTTCAAACAAATTAAACAAAACGGTTTAATTCAGAAAAAGGGATTATGCTTTCAGGAGCTAATTTATAGTTATCAATTCAAGGGAATAAGGTGGTTGCATGGGGGTCTAGGAGAATATATAGTAAAATGAAGAGATCCAGATTTTTACTGACATTACCCCCAGATGCGTTCTGTTCATACGTGTCAAGAATATACTCTGGAGAGACTGTATGAAGACAACCTGGTATGTGGGATGTGTTCAGATGTAGGGCAATACAGAAATCACTCGGGTGCAACATTAACTACCCTTTTGTAAAACTGCAGAGCTAAAGTATTTTTCTTTAGCTAAAAACAAATTCCCAGAGGTGATAACTGTCTACCAGAGGTTTGAAAGCTGACTGAGGGTATGAAACATTATCCATGCAGAATGTGGGTGTGAGTGCAGTTGCAAAGGAAAGAGGTCAAATCCTTCTTGAGCTCTGGATTTTTCAGAATTGGTGCAGCTCCACTGTGTTGTGGGGCAGACAGCTTGATCCCTGGAACGCATGCAGGGGCTTTATACCTTCTCTGCACTGCAAAGCCCAGCTCCATTAGACTCAGTGAGCACCAGTGAGGCAGGAGGGAGCGAGTTTGGAGACAAGCTGTAAGCGGGTGGAGCCAATAGAGCATGGATGAACTAGCTGTTTCCAGAACCAATACATGTCATAGAATCATAGAAGTTAGAGATGGAAATGGCTATTAGATTATCCATTCCATCTCCCTGGGGCCAGGGCAGGGTTGTTCTCTAGAGTACATTTTCCTGTTATCCAGACCATGACCCAAGACCTACACAGCCCCAATTCTGCTGCTGTATTTTCTTGTAAAATTGAGGACCTCACTATTACCAGTTATGTAAACAGATGACTTGTGTTGTCAGCAATTTCATTTACCTACAATACAAACATGTAGTAACTAAACATCCCAAATGGCAGCTCTTCCACCACTTTCTGGAGAGGCTAATCCACAGCCTATGAGAGGAAACTTTTCCTGTTGCTCAGAATAAAACTTTCCTTTCATAATTTCATGTCATTATTCCCAGTCAGATGCCCACATACCACAATCTACTGATTTTTATTAATAATTGGAGATATACCAATCTCCTAGAACTGGAAGGGACCTCGAAAGGCCATTGAGTCCAGCCCCCTGCTTCACTAGCAGGACCAATTTTTGCCCCAGCTCCCTAAGTGGCCCCCTCAAGGATTGAACTCACAACCCTGGTTTAGCAGGCTAATACTCAAGCCACTTATTGTAGTGCCCAGGAGCCCCAGTCATGGACCAAGACTCTCTTGTGCATTCTGGTACCATGTCACATAAGGAAAATAAAGCATGCTTAGGAGCTACTGAAGCTTGGAGGCCACACTAGCAATCAGTGCCATTCCAAGGCATTTTATGCCCTGGAGACAGGAGAATTCCTTCTCTGTAAGCCTACAGAGAACCCCTGTACTAAGCCAGTGTACTCTAGCATGGCACAGAGTTTTAGGTTTAAGTCTTCATACGTGATAACAGAAGTCTTACTGTTAATTAAAATATGTTTTTCATGTTAGGCATCATTAGCCTGCAGCTAACATTGATGTCAAAAGGAGTTCTCTCTGTTCAGGAACTGCAAGACTGGATTTGTTCAGTGATATAACTTAGGAATCCAATCTATAAATATATATTACCCCCCATCACCACAGATGGGAAACTGAGGCAGAGACATTAAATGACTTGCCAAAGGTCACACAGCCTGTGGCTGGGCTGGGGTACAAAACTAGATTTTATAAGATTCAAGACCAACCCTCCTGCCCTAAGGATAGGCAAAGTCAGGTTTCTTTGTTTGTTTTTTTACAGTGACACAGAAGTCTATAAGAAACTCAGAGGTTTTCTCTCTGGTAAAAAGTTGCTACATATGACACTGATCACTAACTACAAATATTTTCTTTAGTTCTATGGATCTGGTTTGCTATTGTTTGAAAAGGATGATAGGAATTTGGAGCTTGATCAGTGCAGTGCTAACTCCTGCTCTTCTTCCTCTCTTTGCCAAGACACGTATTTCAGCCTTCAATGAGTTCTCAAACTTTATTCTTCCTAATGTGAGCACTGCTTCTAATGCTAAACTGCCATATGATACACCAAGCCTAAGAGCACCAAGTTAAAGCATTTAACAAATGGGACTTAAAAAATCATTCTAAGTGACTCTTGAGCAAGTTAGATTCTTATATATTCTTGACCATGCTTCCAAAAATCATTTAAATGAGAGGGGAAATGTATTTGAAAAGTGCTAGGCACCATTTAAAATACTCATGGTGACACTTAAATTAACTCTGTGAGCTGTTTATTTCTAGACTTTATTTGCAATTGCTTGAAATGCCAGGAGGGCAGAGGAATGTCAACACACTAGGAATTAACAAGGGTGAATCAAGCAGTTGCTGATGCAACATTAGGGGCTCAAGATTTCCTGAAAGCTGTAACACACTTGTTGTTGGAGGCTTAATTAATTACTGTTCTAAAATTCTTTGAGATCTTCAGATGAAAGATCTTTCTGTAAAGTGTGAAGCAATACTAATTCATGACATGACCTTTGATAGTTACATGGACCACATGTGGTGTAATAGGGCTCTGACATTCCATTTGGGCTCAGCTCACACATTTCAGGATTCTCAGGTGAAGTGGGAAGGTGTAAAAGTGTGTGTTTACTATGTAGCACCCCCTGCTGGGGGAAATGGCTCTGAGGTGCTCTGCCTCAATTTCTCCTTCACAAGTTCCCAGGAATAATCCACAGAGGCTTATGTCCAATATTAACCCCCATTTTGGGGAACTGGTTTATCAACATAAAATAAACCCAAAGAAAAGTTTATTCCACCCAGTCTCACACTGGGCACAGCATCTCCTCCCTAAGGTCTGTCTGGCTCCCAGCCTCTCCACTAGGTACAGTTATTAGCCCTTCCCAGGCTCTGCTGATTTAGTCTGTCCCCTGGAGGTCAGGGGGTTGCACAGTCCCCCATTTTGGGCCTTTGCTGGATTTTCAGTCTGCGCCTCCAGCTGCTTCCTTCCTCGGCCTTTCAGCAGCAACTCTCCTCTCTCGTCCCTAGCCTCCCTGAGCTGAGAGAGGTCCACAGGTGGCAGCCGCTCCCTACTGCTGTCTCTCCCTTTGAAAGGCCCAGGTGCCTCCCTTAAACCCAACTGGGCAGCAGGTAGGTAATCAGTCACAGGTGGACTGCGCACCTTTGCCCCCTCTTAAAGGGGCCAATCTGGCCATTTGCTTAACTCTAGCATATATACGTATCACCCCTTTTCATTCTCAAAACACTTTATAAACACTGGGGCACAATGTCTTACTCAGGCCAAGCTCTCATTGACTTCAGCTGGAGCCTTTTTCTGAATACGTGAATGATCAGGACCTAAATAATTGTGCCTCAGGTTAGCTACATAATTTGTGCAAGGTAACATACCAGCTCAATAGCTATGCTAAAAATGAAACCCAAGCGTTTTGACCTCAGCTCTAACCATTTGGTCGCAGTCCCTATACAGATAGTTTTCCAACACACCGCTTGTCTCAGTGTGCTCTGTGTCCCAATGTATTCCTGTCAAGTGAAACCATTTAATTTTAGCTCCTTTAAGAGGGATGAGGTGCTTTGATCTTTCATACTTCCATCTGAATGCAAGAGCTGAGGTTTCACTTTGTACAGGAATGATTCACTTAGGCAGAAACAAAGAGAGAGCTCGTCACAGCTTCTTTTTTCAATGCTATTCTGCAATTGCAAGAACATAAAAAAAATAAACAAGAGACATTTTGATTCACAAAGGCTTTTACTTTAGCATCAAGGAAAACTGCTCTGAGAGATTTTATGACTATATGTACTGTTCAGTGTTGCTCGAGAGCCTGTAATAATTCTACAGGCTATAATTAAAGGGCAATCTCTGCATAAATAGTCACAGTAATAACTTATGCACATTAATGGCAGATTACTTGCATATTAATTAAGTGTAAGCTATCCAGTCATCAGGACCATTTTATACAAATTTGCAGTCTTGCTATTTTCACAGTTGTTTGATTGATGTACTTTATCTTTGAAATAGCCCTCAAATTCTCTCCTCTTGCCATGTACTTTGAAATGTAAATATGTTAAATCCTGAGTTAATTAGGATAATACTGTCAAAGAATGCAAAAAATATAACCTTCTTTCACACTAATTCAGACTCCTGAACATGGTTCCATAAATTGTTCAGCAAACCAATCCTAGACTGTCCTGTATCAAAAGGGTTTATGTTTTCATGACTATAAGCAGACCTCTTTAAGTGAAACAAAATATCATGTCAGTACTAAATTCTTCATTCACCCTGAATTCTGAACAGACTAACCATGGGGACATGGAAAATCTAAACACTCTTCACTCACATAGGGAGAGGGAAGCAGGAGCCAGCAACACTGAATTGATGGTGTGGGAGGAGGTGGAATCAGCAGCTCTGCTACTTCTCTCATCTTCCCCCTAGAACCACTGAAGTCCCTCCTACTTAAGTCTGCCTGGGTTGAGTCCAGGGCAAGCCAGGGGATAAGCCACACTGTGGGGCATGCTCCTCAGGTCTGGTGAATGGCTACATGGAAGCAAGTGGCAATCAAGAAAAATATTGAATTAAAATGTAGTACTTTTGTGTATCCTCAGTCCTAGAGCTACAGCCAGAGCATCTTCAGAGCTGCTCTGACTTACAGTGCCAGCATGCTGTCAGGGCTCACCAAAGCACAGTGAGCTTCAGTCATGCCCCATTTCATCCCCAGCATACCTCTCAGGACCAGGAACTGAAGGCATAAAGCTGGTCATGTCAGTTGTATACCAACCAGGAATTTCTCAGTGCCAGGGAAATTCCTATCTGCCTTGGCAGGGTAGCTTTTCAGGCCCTTTGCAGAGTAGGGACCATAGCAGAGTAGGGACCAAAAGATATGGGCCATTCTGCTCTACTTAGTGAATCCTTTCAATAGCCAAAGCAAAGATATCAAGCAATACATTGCTTGTAAACAACATTCTTTGCTTGATAAGTGCTTTCTGTGAACCTTACAAATATCCTGTAGTCATGGACTGCATTTCATTGGCAGATTCTTTCCACAGCAACTGGGGGAATATAACTGTAGAGTTCAAGCCTTTATAAGCTTGATCAGCACAGCTCAGCACTGCTCTCTCATTTAGTTTAATAATAGGATGGCCCTTCCATCCCATTTATTTACAGTAGGTTACAAAAAATGCATCCCATTTGCTTACTCAAAAGAAAAAATGCACTGAGAGAAAAGAAATTCTAACAACAAATCTTAGTTTCAAAAACTGTTAAAGGTGGTTGGGCAGCTGCCCCCCACAGGTACATGAAGGGTTAAAGCAGCCCTCAGGGAGGCTGCGCAAAACCCAGCCAATGGGAGGAGGGCTTGTAGAAAGCCAATCAGGAGAAGGTTTGTTGGAGCAGCCAATCAGGGCCAGAAAGGGCCATATAAGAAGGGCCGCTCACTGGAGATGGGGGCAGTCTCTCCCCAGAATGAAAGGGAAGACTAGCTGTCTTAGAGGAATGCCTTGGATAGAGCAGTGCTGGACAGGGTCAGGGGACCAATAGAGAGTTCCACTCTGAGGACTGCCAGACTGAGGGCCCTGATACAAAGGGCTAGGAAGGGACTAGAGCTCCAGGGAAGTGGCCTAGGAAAATAGGTGGTGGGAGTTGAAGAAGTGGCAGCATGTGGCTGCCAGCTATGGGGTCCCTACGTAGGGGCCTGGAGTTGTGGGTGAGCCTGCTTCCTGCTTCCCCCCACTTGCCCCAAAGTAGGTAGCCAGTATTTGGACTGCATTTTACCCCTTGAGGTCAGGGGCTAGACCAAAGGCTGCAGCAGGCCACAGAAGCAAGTGGATAGACTAGAGATTTGCCGCTTCCTCCAGAAGGGGGGAGAAAGTGGAGTGGGGCACAGCTGGAGGGCAATGCCCAGAAGAGTGTGATACAGGTCTTAGAGGTGGAGCAGAAGTGACAGCAGTGAGACACCACTAGTGGAAGGTGCACTGACAACCAAGAGCTAATTCCCAGCACTGCCAGCAGGAGGCGCTGAGGTAGTGAGTCCTGCCCCATTACTTAGTGACAGCTACATATGTACCTATCACATCATGTACAAGGTCAAAGCCCTAGAAAATCAGGACGTGAAAAGTTACGGACATCATAAATCTCACTGTAAGTGAAAACACATTATTTAGATCAAGTATTTGCAAATACATATGTCTTCACAATTGAAGAACCCTAACTCCCGAGTCAAACTGAATACTATCCTTTCATCAATAACCACAAAAACAAACACAGCATGGAACGTTTCTAAACAAAGAAAAGCTATTAAAGAAACATGACAATTTTCACAATGATCAGCCTCAGCTGCAAGTATAGATACCTATCAAATTTCACTAATATTATACATATAAAATATTATCCTAAAGAACCATTATAAGTACAGTACAACATTTCCACTGTCAATTGAGAAATATATTAACTGACTACAACAGACAGGCAACACTTGCCTGACAACTCTACACAGTTAACAGGTGATGATCTGGATGGAAAATGTTGCAGCAGTGAGTGAGCAAAACAAATGTAAGAGGTTCATTATCCCATCTACATCTTAGGGGTGGGAATACCTTTCCAGAGATTTAAGATCTAGGGTGCGGGCTGACTAGTTCACATGAAGGAATGTTAGGACCAACCAAATTTAAGGGGAAGGCTTGGGCTGGATTTTGTCTCATTTACTTTTCAGTTCCTTCTGTAAATAAAACAAATCTCCAAGTTTTGGCCTGCTATAACCTGTGTGCATTGTGTTTTGGAGCAAGATGGGGAAGTCACTTGCTCACAGAGATATGTTCTACCTAATTGTATTCTTTAAAGAAAAAATATTTAGATATCAAAATCCAGAACAAAAATCTATGTGTCAGAGTTAGTTTGTTGTGTTGTGAGGAAATATTACTTTTTTTATATGTGAATAACATGTAGACATTTACTGTGATAAGTGTCACATTTATAATATCTTAACTATTCATTTACTCATTTCAGTGCTTGGTTTTTGTACGTTTCTTATTAATCTTAACTTTTTTTTTAAACAAGAGTTCAGATCATTCTTTTGCTATGGAAAAACCCACCGGAGGGACCTCTGGGAGAGGGAATGTCTGTGGATTCTCTTGTGGAGTTCTTCCATAAGGGTACAGATAATAGGATGGCTTTTATACCTTTCAGACCTCCCAAGGACTAGGCTGTGGGCCTCTGTGAAGAGTGACCCTCACCGTTAGTGCCCTGGGGAATGTCAAGTGGTCCCCCTCCCTGATATCTACCCTTTCTGCTACAACTTTGTCCCTTCTTTTGCAGCTCAGCCCTCTGGCTGGGTCCCACATTCCGATCCACTCCTTTTAGGGTATACAAAAGAAAGTCCAATAATGAAAAAGTTTTTTGGTGCCCACAAGAGCTTCCAGGTTTTTTTCCTTAGCTTTGGGCACAGGGCCTTCCCCATCTGGATTCCCCACTAAGGGGTAGACTTCTACTGTTGCCCCACCTCTAGGGGTGGATAGGGGAGCCCAGGCCTGCACTCTACACCAGTTTCAATCTAAAGCCCGATGATGGACAGCCAAGTTCTGCACCTTTGGGTGCTAAATAGGTGCCTCCCTGGATCACTCTCTACCTCAGTCCCTTTTTCAACCCACAAAGTAAATTAAAGAACTGAATTAAAAATAAAGTTTCCCACCTTCCCTAACAGTCACTAGTCTCTCCTTTGCAAGCTCGATCAGGTCTCAAGCAACAGGAGCACTGGAGTGATGATTTCCTCAGACCAGATTTCTGTTCCCTTCTACTGCTTCCCTTCTGACCTGCTCTGCTCCCTGTTTTAAGCTCTACCTCCAGCTTGCACAAGCTCTGCAGGTGTGGCCAGGCAGGGTTGCCTGGGCCCGGAATTGCTCCTTAACCCCTTGTTCTCCAGTATGGGGTTTGTACATCCCATCACAGACTCACCCCAATCCTGGCATATTTTTAGTTCCAATGATATCAGTGGTATAAGCCAAGGAAAAGGTCAATCTAGATGACTCTGTCATGCTCGTCTCTCCTTTTTCTACCCACCAACTCCTGTTGTGTTAAACAGTTAAAACTAGTTGCTTAAAAGGCCTCACCTCAATAAACTGGGTTTCTGTAGCATATGACTTGGGCCCTAAACAAGAGGGCAAAAAGTGTATCTCAGTTTATATCCAAAATCCCTGAGCATGGATTAGGCCGGCTCATTCTCCAGTTGAAAAATCAACATGTGACTCATGGCCCTGAATGCCAAGGACGTTTCTTCAAACTGAAGTTTCCACCTGTTAGTTGGAATATTTGATTCTGCAAATTGTTTGTCAGCTGTTATAACTGACAACCCTTCCTGGAGGTCCTGATTAAATAAATCACATAAGCATGTGCTTAACATTAAGTCCATGAGTAGCACATGCTTCAGTGCTTCACCTGATCAGCACCAGAGTTCTTATGTAGTACACTGAGTCATCAAAATCATACAACCCCAAAACCTCAAATCATCACATTTGCTCATTGTCTAGGGTCTCTTAATGCCTGGTTTAAATACAATACTTGGTTGTAAACAGCTACATTTAAATGAAAGCCAATCTCTACTGGGTTCTCCACTTCCTCTCCAGCCCCCTGGGGGAAGTAAGTATAAGCTACTGCAAATAGGTTGATTCCAGACTCATCCTGGCTCCTTTACACTATTCTGACAGAATATTGGGGCTAAAATGAACCAGAGGGGAGAATTCCCCTAGTTTAGGAAAGCATAGGGCCAATGTAGGTGACCATCCCCATCCCACCCCCACACAGACACATGCACACACATAAGCCCTGGTACAGGTGAGGTAGTAACCATACTAAGTGCCCAGTGTTCTGGAGATTTGGAGCTCCAGTGCAGCTCAGGAAAGGAGACCAGAAGTTAGCTCCTGTTTGACATATTTCAGCTCCTACCACAGCCCAGAACCCAGGTGAAGTAAAGCTGCCTTTGCTCCCACTTCCCAACCGTTGACGCTTCTGTCCTGCGTCTCTCAAGAGCCCCCCAGAGTTTGGCCTAGAACATGTAGCGATGTATGTTGTTTGTTCCTTCATGGTTAGGGAAATATTCAAGGGTATTCTAGTGGCAGCCAGGGAGACTCATAGTCTCATAGACTTTAAGGCCAGAAAGGACCATCATGATCATCTAGTCTGACCTCCTGCACATTGCAGGCCACAGAACCTCACCCACCCGCTCCTGAAATAGACCTCTAACCTCTGACTGAGCTACTGAAGTCCTCAAATCATAATTCAAAGTCTTCAAGTTGCAGAGAATCCACCATTTACACTTCTTTAAACCTGCAAGTGACCCGTGCCTTTTGCAGACGAAGGAAAACTGCCCTCCCCACCCCACCAGGTCTCCGCCAATCTGACCCAGGGGAAAATTCCTTTTGGAATGGTGATCAGTGAGACCTTGTGCATGTGGGCAAGACCCACCAGCAACACACCTGGAAAAGAATTCTCTGTAGTAACTCAGAGCCCTCCCCATCTAGTGTCCCGTCTTCAGCCACTGGGGATATTTGCTACTAGCAGTCCTATGTCAGTTATATGCTACTGCAGGCAGTTTCATCGCACCATCCTGTCTATAAATTTATCATGTTCTAGCCTGTTCAAAGATGTGTGCTTCTGAGCAGCCGTGGGGAAGCAAGAGGACCTCTTGAATCCAAAAGATTCCTTAAAATACACTTGGATTTCAAAGGAGACATCAAAGAGACAGCCCCTCATTGAAAACTAAAAGAAGATCCTCAGCTGGCGAAACTTGTCAAAGCTCTGTTGACATCAGTGGAGACCTGGCTATTTATAACAGCTGAGGATCTCCCTCAAAGTCAATGACAAGTACAAAAGTAACCTGTGCTGCCTCCAATACAAAACATTCTTTTCTACTTCTGTATAATGCAAATATGGTTTAAATGCAATGAATTCCCAGCTTCTCTGAGTGTGCATAGGGAGTGGCGGGGGAGACATGCACTGCCAACCTATCTCTAACAGAACAAATATCAGGAAACCCTCCTAACAGAAACTCAAGGACTTCTCCTCTCCTAGATAGGAGTAACCCAAAAAGGGGAGAACTTGGCCCATAATCCTTGGTGTAGTTAGGTACAGTCCTACTCTTTCTACCCCAGGAGACTTATCTGCAGTGCTCACTTTTCCCAGTAGTATTTTAGCTGCTCTTTATCATTATTCTGATCTTTACTTCCTGCAGGAATTATTCCAACTTCTCTCTTAAACATGTTAAAGAAACATTGCAAGGCAGAGTTCAGAATCATCCTGCGCTTTGTGCGTTTGTTGTGCTTTGTGGGGCTGGAGGAAGAGTGGTATGGCTTGGCTTTGCTCTTCCTGACACACTTCACCAATTCTGAGTATTCCTGTTTGTTTGCCTTCTACATTTTACTTTCTGGTACCATTTTTTAACTTCAAATCTTTAAGCACACCCTCATTTGCCACTGCTCATCCTGTCAATCTTCTTTTTCAAGTCAACTAGTATATTTCACTGTAGTTATGGTCTTTTACTGCTGTCCAGCCATCTCCTACATGAGTGAATTATGCTTCCTCCCATTGCACCCACCTTGCTAAACTGATTGATTTCAGAAATGTTGGGAAATGGGCCTGGTTTTGCTCTCATTTAAGTCATTGGCAAAACTGCCATTGGCTTCTGTGGAACATCATTAGGCTGTAATACCCTTGTATTGCCAAGTTCTGCAACTGTGTCTGCAACTGATTCTCTACTGTGCTAACTTCAAGTTGCTCAAGAGCACTGGTTCCAAATTTCTCTATTATTTTCATTTTCCCAATAAGTTCCTCACAATCAGGAGTAGAGGTGGGCCAGCTTCTGCTTTGGTTGGAGTCTGTACTTTCTGGATCCATAAGTTACCATCACATTAATTTAGAAACCTTATTTAATAACATTCTTGGCTGTATTTATTACTTACCAGCTCTCTGTGTAGTTAAAATAGTTTATTATGGCCTAGAGAGCCCAGAGAATTGGTCTAGAAAATTTCTCCTTCTTCTCCTCTCTTGGTGATCTTAAGCAGATACCCATTATTCCTTTTTGTTTTTCATTCCTGGTATGCGCTACCAATGAATTTCACCACCATGCTCTTTGTTCCCATGGTCACTATAAATAGTTTTGAAATGTAGCTCCTCCTCTGAATTTCTGCCTCTACTCTCTCACCTGTGCAGATTATACCCATACAAACTGATGTTTAGTTGAGACTAATCATTGAAGGTATGCCCAGTAGAACATGATAGGATATATCCTATGTGTCTACTTGTTCAGATTTGACTATATGAATATATTTTAATTTTTTTCCAATTAGCGATGAAAACAAAGAGTGCTCTGTTCTCCCCTCACTTAGTAGATATAACACCAGTGGTATGCAGAAAAAATGAGGCCCCCCTAGGAGCACAAGGGAGAATAGTACCATGGCGTGTAAGGTCATTAATCCTCAACTGATTTTTCTTTAGAATTTAAATTGTAGACCAATAGTGACACCTGCTGGAAGTTTGTAATAAGGGTTATTTAAATTAATAGCAAAATATTCCACAATCCATTCTCTAACAGTCTTCTGTTAATTGTGGGGTTTTAAATTAAAATAGGCATTTTCTGACCATTTTTTGTCAAGTCTTTACTATAATATTTGAAGCCATATGGGCGTGCTAATAAAACTTTGCAATGATAGGAGAATGTGTTTTAAAGAATCTTGACTTAATCTACAAGATTTTTTAAATGGTCCCCCAAAAAAATCCAAAAAGGAAAATAAAAAGGACTGGGGCCACACATGAATATAATGCTTTTTTTAATGTAGCTGCATTACATATTTTTAAAATATGTGTTTATTGAAATGAACATAAAAATAATGTCATATAGACTCCTACTAAATCTATCAGGGCTTCTATTTTACAAATATAGGAAATGCAGTGAAAGGAATAAGTAATTTTTATATTGTACCTAGTCAAAGATTCAATTTTTTAAAAAGTCTCTGGGTGCAGTTTCTCAGTAGACAATCGTCTCCTGAGTAATCTAAGCTGTAGACTTCAGGATTCTTCTGTCAGTCTGCCAGATGCCTGGATTCAACAATGTATTAAGCACATGAGCAGTCCCATTGACCTGAGTAGGACTATTCACAGGCTTAATGTTATCTGCATGCTTAATTGCTCTGGTCCGGGGCCAGAATAAGTAGCACAACAATCATCATCATAAATCAAATTAACTCTTCCATTCTTAAACCCCACATTCACTACCCATAACACTCTGAAACATTTGTCTTTTGAGGTGACGTTTCTAAAGTTAGTTGTTGCTCAAAGTTTTGTTCTGTAAGTTTTGTAATACATTTGTGTTATGCAGAATTCGCAAAGACACTGTTTTGTGACTGAAGAGGTCACTTGTCAAACTTCGCACTTGCCATAGACTCTGGGCCAGGTCCCCAGTTGATGTAAATTGTCAGAGATACATTGAGATTTTACGTCAGCTGTGGATCAGCATTTAGTGAGGACTCATGTTTTTGATGTATCTTAAGAAATTTGTTTTACAGGTGACAGTTAAAGATGATTGAAGATGCACTATTATAATTACTGTGTGGAATGTATGATGTGTCCAGAGTTGCATCTTTCCATACTGATTTCTAGATTTCTGCAAAGGCAAAATACTATGTAAAAAGACATCTGGTAAGCATAACAGAGATCATTAACTTTGGCAGAATGTTCATTTGGTGATTGTCTACACTTGAAAACTACCTCATGTTAGGACACAACCTGGAGAAGTCATGACAACTAATTCAGTGTTAAAAACTCAGGTTAAATCTTGGCCCCACTGAAGCTAATGGCAGAAAGCCCCTGTCTACACTTAATGCTAGATCATGTTTAACACTATATTAGTTACCATGACTGCTCAAGGTCATGTGCTAACACAATGTAATTTCCCAGTGTAGACAAGCACTTAGGGTGAAATTTACCTGAGCAAAAGCCTAACACAAGGCCAATGCATCACATTAGTCTCACTTAAGCCTTGTTTTGGCAACCAATTGACCTTGCACTGGACTTCGGCACAAGGGGGGAATTTCACTCTTTGAAAACAAAAGGACTTTGTTTGAAATAAGTCCTTATTCCAGAAGTAAGGCATTAGTTCTAGTTCTTTTTCTATGTCATTACAATGCTTATGAAAATAAAGTATCAGGGGGTAGCCATGTTAGTCTGTATCCACAAAAACAACAAGGAGTCCAGTGGCACCTTAAAGACTAACAGATTTATTTGGTCATAAGCTTTTGTGGGTAAAAAACCTCACTTCTTCAAATGCACCAGGTGCCACTGGTCTCCTTGTTGTTTTTATGAAAATAAAGTACCAACAGACAGTTCTCAGACATAGTGCAATGCAATTCCTTGACGTGCAGATGACCTCACATAGCTCTGCTGTTAGACTGTATAGTCTGGATCATTCAGTCCATTTACAAGATTCCTGTTGATTTTAATGGGAACTTTGGCGTTCCACTCTAATACAATACAGATTTTATTATGATCCCTGACTCGGGGTTTTGTGCTGCCACCCATCAGTATTGTATCCAAGTGCCTTCCATGTAAAATCAGTTAGCAATAGGTTCATTAAGGAAAGACTGGACACTCTGAATGTTACTACTTTGATGTAATGAAAATGTTAAATATGCTCAAAGTATTTCTTGTAATATCTCATGCAATTATGGTAACTTAAAATACACTATTTAAAATGTACACATTTTATGTATTTATGATTTCACTCATGAACGAAGTAACACATATAAAAAAGAATTGCTGGCACTTAGCCATTAAAATGCCTTTGAAATAGAATTTAATTCTGAAAGCTTTCATTTCCCATTTAAAAGCTCATGTCAATCATTACTGTGATTTGTATTAAGGGCACTTTAATGTCTACATAAATGGACAAAATAATGGCTCCCTTAGTTTATGTCAAAATAGTTACATACATTCACTATGAATCATCTTAAATTAACTAATCTAACCAAATAAGAAATATTGAGAACTGGCTAGTTCTTGCAAAGACACAGTCTTACACTCTTCATTCAGGCACAGGCTAATAGGAATGTGTTTATGCAAAGGAGAAGTCAGGTACTGTATGAACCCCAGGTAGCTATACTAACACTATTAAAAATGGCTGCTATGCTGTGTTTTGAAGTGTGATAGAATGAACATTAAAATACATCAGAAAGTAACATAGTGATTAGAATTATAGATTCAACTTCTTTATTACCCTATTTATGATCTTCTTGATCTTAAGATTTTCAGCTAGAAACATCCAAGGGATTGCATTTAGACCTTGGAATAATAACAATTACTGGGATTTTCAAACCCAGGATGACCTAATGATGAAAATATATTGACAGTTCCACCCTTTGGAGACTGAGCCAGCTAGGCCCAGTATAAGGAAAACATAAAATGACAATATTATGTATTGGTGTGGCTGTCAGTAACATCCATTCCTACCTATTCCAGAATGGAAGAAAAGGGCTGTATCCTAAAATGAAATTAAATTCCAAGTTATTTTCTAAGTGTGTTGTCACTAGCTTTGTATGGATTTAGTTGCTAATGTTCAGCAAAGTTTTACAGAGAGATTTTCTAATACTCTTATAGAGCTGTTCTTTATTATTCATTAATACTGATGTTGAAATTGAGTCCTGATCTAATATTTACCTTGAACGGTGCACAGAGAACTGTCAATATTGGATTTTGATGAGGTTTCATTCAAAATGCAATCCATATGTGATGACTCCATTCCTAAATCTTAACAATTTAATCATGCAAACATTTGCAGTGGGTTACTAGATATTGCAGTACATGTAGAGTGCCACCAAAGACCCACCATTTCTTCACTGAACAGCTCAAACCTGAAGAAAGTAAGGGTCTGTCTGCAATAGGAGAATGGGCAGCCTTTCAGGACGTATTAACTAACATTTTTATGTAGCAGATATAATATTGATAAATATAATCCTGTTTCAAAATGTGTTAGCTGGTGATGGCCCATCCTTGGGGGAAGCCTAGGATGAAGTGTGACCAGCAAACACATTTTAAAGGTGTTAAACTCTCTCTACACAAGTATAAGTAAAAGCAGGTTAGCTAACATTTAAAAACATAACCTAGTTTCTTAGTCTGGATAGGCTTTAAGTGAAACACTTCAGCTAAATCCTAAATGCCACTGTCCATGAATGGTCCCATAGGCTGTGTCAGCTCTGATTCAGAGTCCAGTGATGATATCAGTGGGAGTCTTTCCATTGACTTGAAGATTTACCACAGAATAATCTCTAAGGCATAATTGCTAAGCCTTTCCCTATTTTTCCCACCCTCTCATCATAGAGAGAGTGTCATTTAATCATAGACTTTAAGGCCAGAAGGGACTATTGTCATCATTCTAGTCTGACCTCCTGCACATTGCAGGCCACAGATTCTCACCCACCCACACCTGTAATAGACCCATAATCTCTGGATGATTTACTGAAGACCTTAAATCATGATTTAAAGACTTCAAATTACAGAGACTCTGCCATTTACTCTAGTTCAAACCAGCACATGATCTGTGCCCCCATGCTGCAGAGGAAGGCAACAAAACCAAACCAAACCAAAAAAAAACGGGTCCCTGACAATCTGATCTGGGGGAAAATTCCTTCCCCAGACCAAATATAGTGATCAGTTAGACCCTGAGCATGTTAGTGAGAAACATCAGCTAAATACCTGGGAAATAATTCACTATAGTAACAGAGCCCTCCCCATCTATAAATCCCTCTCCAACTGTTGGGGATATTTGCTACTAGCAGTCACAGATGGGTCACATGCCACTGTAAGCAATCTTATATTATAGCCACCATAAACTTATCAAGTTCTATTATCATTGTTGTCAAGCAAACCTCAGTACCACTGAAAACTCTGCGTGTAGGATCAGCTAGGTGGCAAGTAGGATTTAATAACTATGCAGAGTGGCATAATTAACATCACAATGGTGAGCTGTGATCCATATGAAATGGACACTCTGGAGGGGTTTTACAGGGGAGCTTCATAGACAGCAGTGTTTCTTTGGGTTCATGAAGGAGAAATATTAACATGGTAAAATCAAGCTATATTATTTTCTCCTGGGAATATAGTCCAGCCCATTCTCCCACACCCTTTGATAAAATATGTTTGGGATTGTTCACTGTAGTGCCCAACCAGAAAGGTATGGCCAGTACAGTGATGCAACCCTACCACCATTCTCTCACACAGAGAGAACTCAGAGCTCCTTTAGTTTCTTTACAAGACATGCACGGCAGCACCTCTGGAGAAGTCCTAGCAGATGGAACAGCATTTTGGGCCTTGACACAGATGAGTTCACCAATCAGCTCTCTTCTGTTCCTGCCTTTTCCTAACTACTCCAGCCTGCCAAAAAGATATCCACTACAATAATCAACAGGAGTTTGCAGATTTAGGAATATTAGAAGGTCTCTGCCTTTCACCAGCGCAGGGAATCCCTACGGAGAGTTCCTCTCTTTTGCTAACAGATTGGCGGGGCTGGGTAGAAACCTGCTGCAGCTTATGCAGGCTGCTTTCTGTTCTCGGACAGTGCGGGGGCCACTTATCTTGCCCATTTGAAGTTCTTCCACATAAGGCTAATTAGTTTTCGGCCTCATCTGGGCTCCTCGAGGCGGGGCTGATTATGGCTGATTTGCCAGTATGTGTAGTTTTGTTTATTTTTTTTTTAATCTTAGCCTTTCCCATTGATCATACCTAGAAGAAAGGCTTTGCTGCTAAGCAACCACAGGGTTCCTGTGAGTGTAAGGAAAAGCAGCTTTCCCTACAGTTCTCAAATCTGACAGCAGGTTAACCTTGAAATAACAACGCCGTAGCCGTGTTCTCTTGCCTCATTAATGAATGGCGAGGCTTTCGAAGGTGCCTGAGTTCTGAAAGAGTGTCACCCTCAGAACATATCGGGGTTTGTGGGGAGCTTAAAGTGCTGACTTTACACCCTAGGGAAGCAAGTTTCTCTGTCTCCAGAAGAATGCGGGAAAATGGAGATCGGAATTGACGGGGGGTTTCCTGGAGCGCTCCTGGGCCTTGACAAACTTGGAGCTTGGACTGGGAAAACACAACAACTCTCTGTTAGGAAAAGCGGAGAAGCTCTGATGTCACCTGGCGATGCAGCTGCACAAAACTAAGTCATAGAAAAGCCGCATCCTCTGCCCTACAGCATGGAGCTCAGTTAGCTTGATGGTCCAGTGCCATGTCAAGGCTCCCAACAGCAGGATAGAACTGATGTGTGTTTGTTAAAGTTTTAACCCTGAAGCAATAGCATGGGTAGCACAATTTGCCACGAGTAAGCTTCAGAACCCTGGATAGCAGCTCCGCTATTGCTAGCTATAGTCTGAGCTGTCTAGATTCGTTAACTCTGGGTGCTCCCTGCGGCCTTTGTATTCGCCTTTCACTTGTTTCCTTTTCGTGGCATTATTCCCCACCTCTCTTTCCTTTTCACTGCTGCTTAGCATCGGGTGCATAGCGTCAGGGAAAGATTGTGCCAGTGTTGGCCGCCCATGAGGTGTAAGTGTGGGTGTCATTTCTAGAACAAGAATGAGGCTGACTTCTTCGGATGGTTTTGCAAAGTTTATTATTGTGCAAAGTTTATCGTTTCTTGATATCTTTAGCTATCCAGGGGGCGTGGTAGGTATTTTACAAAACTTCAGTCAGGAAAATGCAGCATTAATTGTATCGTAAGCGCTATGTCTTGCTCCTATGTGTTTGTCCAGTGCCTAGCACAGGGGACGGATGCTGAAGGGGGCCTGTAGCGCAAAAAAAACCCCAATGGTAATTAACAGCTAAAATCAAACTTAAGAAAAAAGCGAGGCCATATTTCAAAGTGCCAGACATGTAACGGACATGAAACTCCTTAATTTAGCCGTAGATAGAATGAAAACCAAAGCAAGGAAAGCTCCTCTGCTTGCAATTCCTCGGACTGTTCCTGGAGGGTTGTAGCAGGTTGTGGCACCATCCGAAGCACGGCCGTGTGTCCTGTCTCACCTAGAATTCTCCCGCAAAAGCCGGACACTTGGAGCCGGGGAAAAGGCAGCGGAGGCTGAGGGCTGAGCAGCCTGAAATTTTACAAGAGTGGGAGTTAAGACACCAACGACCCAGCGCCCTCCAGTGTCTCAGCGCTGGAGATGTGAGGTTGCAATGAAGTAATAAACTGGAGAAGCGGGGTGTTTGCCCCTTCAAATAAGTAAACTGCCTTGCGGGTTGGGGCAGAATTAAACCGAAATCGTCTGACTTGGAGCTTGTCTGTTCGGATACGGCTGGTTGACCCCCTTAGTAATGTTTGTTTTCTCTCTCTTTCTTCTCCCTCCCACCCTGCTCTAGCCTGCAAAGGCTTCCAGGCCCCTCTCTCTGCTTCCAGGCTTTTCTCTCTTCCCTAACTACTTCTTTCGCCCTTGGCTTTCAGCTCCCAGGCTCTGCCCTAACTTTACCACCACCCTTCTTCCAGCTCTGCCAGCTGCCCCTCTGTCAAACATCAGCCCCTTCTCAATAGGGACTCTGGTCTCCTGGGGGCAGGCCGCAGCCCCCGGCCAGCTCTGTGCGTTACTAGAAGGCCGCTTGGCCGGGCCCGCGTCACACAGCTGCTTCTTCTGGGAACACCCGATGTGCCAAAAATGCAAAGAAGCCGCGTTCAGGAAACACGGAACTTTCCCAAATCCGTTCAGTGCTGTAAGTACCACTTCTTCAGACAGGTTCCCCTCCCTCTCCTCCTCCTCCTCCGCATGCCTTATTGCATAGAGAGACCTTTGTCTACATCTAGAGAAACCCCTGGCTGGCAGCTAATGTTAACGATTTAACACTACGATCCTGGCTGTAATTGGTAGATTGAGGTGTGGGTGTGTGTGGAGAGGGAATGGCATAAATATTCAAGGATAAGAGCGATGACAGCTGAAATCCTTCAACGCCCCTTGCTGGCGAATGGCAGAAGCAGGGCTGTTCTGATCTATGGGGCTGGCGCAGGCAGCGTTCCCCATAGGTCTGCGTTTGTGAGTAGAGACATGAAGCTGTTTACGATGGTGCTTTCCTGTCAGTATCCTGCTTCCTTGTGCCAATGAAACGGAAAGAGAGCTGTCATAATTATCAGGGCTGTTTGTGATCTCTGTCTTTCTCTCTCTGTAACCAGGGAGCCCTGACTCCAGCTCCTGAGAAGTCGGAGGAAGTGACGTGAATGTTATTTATGTATCAGATCAATTTCAGTTCCAGGGAGATGTTGCGTCGTCCTCCTAACTCCTGCCCCGACAGAGTGGTCACAAAGTAGCAACAAATTTGCAAGTCCTGAGCAGCCCGTTACAGAAGGCGCTCCATGGAGAGCCTTTAAATCTGTGTCCTGTTCACGAGTGTGTGGTTTCCTTCGGAACGGTGTCTGAATGCAATATGAATGTACCTGTTTCCCTGAGACGAATACAGTATGGAGCAGGAAAGATCCATTGATCTCCACATTGGTGCATGATTTACCGGTTGCCATTTATGCACAACACTTTTGCACATTCAGGCATAAACCTTTCTTTAGATCTATTTCAAGCTTCCTGCTACGCCGTAATTTATTCGAGTAGAGGCGTTTTGCCATACAACAAGGAAACCAGATAAGGGGGAAACACGTCCCTGCAATTACCTTGAAGCCCAATCCCTACCCATATAAAAGCAGCAAAGAGTCCTGTGGCACCTTGTAGACTAACAGAAGTTTTGGAGCATGAGCTTTCGTGGGTCAATACCCACTTCGTGGGATGCATGTAAAGATGATCCAGATTTAAGGGAGCCTACTAAAATGAGACCCAAACATCGACCACACAACCTTCTCGTCCCTATGCAGCCCCTCCCTCCTGTCCCCAATACACCCGCTTGTTTATCCCAGAATATCTCCTCCCCGGGGAGGAACAGAAGTTGGATCCATGGAACTCTCCACGCCTTTCCCTCCCCAGTTTGTTGACACAATATGTTTGCTGCAGATGTGGCCCCAGATGTAAACTGCCTGAGATTCACACAAACATGCGTGTGTTACCATCTGGGAACTGACTGGGTTTAGGGGAAGGGAAAGGTCGCCTCCCAAGGCAAGGTGTTGTGCGGGAACTGAGCGAGGTAGAGACTTGGCATTCACGGTTCATTTCTCATTTACTTCGGTCTAGTCCCTTCCTCCTTCCTGTCCTGGGCTGTTGCTCTTCCCTACCCATAACAAGAGCTCGGGAAGGCCGGCCGGACGCATATCCCGGGCATTCTGGTGGTGATTGAAGACGTGGGGGGGGGGGGAGATCAAGCCAGTGGAATATACAGTAAAATAAGCATCCTATAAAAGCTCGGGACGCATGCGCATGGCTGGCGAGCTGCTGTCTCTGGGTGAGTAGCCCACTGCTAACGGATGTGATCAAGGCAAAGATTTCCATCTGGCTCCCGGGACTGATGGTGAAATTGTAAGTACTCTCCAGCCCTACAGTGCTGAGCCTGGACGGCCCAGCGGCTCGGCACGTGGGAGGCGTACGGGGCTTTGGCTTTGCCTGGCTGGGTTTGCAAAGTGTATTTTGGGGCATGAGAATAACAATCGACTGTTTCCTGGTCTGGGAGACCGAGAGGCGCTTCTGGATGGCACTCGCTGTCCCTAAACACGGGGGAGGGAGGGTGTCTCTTTGGATCACCCCCCACATTGAAGTTTGGGGGGTTTCCAGGCGTTTCTTCCATTGCGTGCCTGGGAAGCCTCCTTCGGTGTAAAGGCAGGATCCCTCGCTGCGGCAGATCGTTGCATTGTCCCTGGCAGGCAGAGGGGGATCCGGGGGTGTTTACACGCAGAGCACAGGTGCGGCGCTGGCTCAGGTGTGATCTCACGCGGGCGGCGGGGGCCGGGGGAAGGGGGCTGGCGGCCAGCATGGAAGCCAGGGCTGCCCTGGTTCGTGGGGCTAGACCTGGCGGGCAAGGGGAGCTCGCTTCAGCCTGTGCAGGCGGCGGTGGGTGGCTGCACTGGCCGGAGTGTGAGGGCCAGGGGCAGTGGCTGGCCTGTGGCGCGGAGCCCGTAGCGCCGTGCCCTGGGCGGCGGGCTGCAAGTTCGCTGCGGGGAGGCGGGTGGGGGGTCACTCGGCCGCTTTCCACGGGCGAGGGGCGCAAGGCGCCTTCTGTGGGCAGCCCTTCCTCGGCGGCGGGCAGGGAGCCGCTGGGGAGCAGGGACCCGCTGCACCCCGGAGCCCGCTTGCTGCGAGGGCAGCGGGACCTGGGAAGGCTCCTGCCTAGTGCAGGCGCTGCCTGTCCAGGGGCCGCCTCGGCTGCTCCCAGCGCCGGGAGTGCAAGGAAACCCCCCCTGTGGCGCAGCCCTGGAGAGGGGATGGTCCCGCCGGCTGCGGGAGGCGGGGGTGCCCCTGGGGGGACCCAGAGCGCGGCAAAGGAGACTCCGAGAGCGCAGCCGCGGTGCCCCTCAGAGGCGCCGGAGCGAGCCCCGCCCGCCCGCCTGCAGGGAGGGGCTGCGCCCCCGGCGCGCGCTCGGAGAGAGGCGAGCCCCGGGGCGGGCGCGGTGCTTGCTCCGTCTGGCGCTTTGCCCGCCCGCCGTTCCGGCGCGGAGCTGGAAGCCGCCGAGCCAGGGCAGCCCCGCACCGCCACCGCAGCCTTTGCCTGCCAGTGCGCTCCTCTTGGTGCGGAGCGCCAGGCGGCGCCGTTTGGCTCTGCAAAGCAGCCAGGGGAGGAGGCTCCCGGACGATCTACTAAACCCCGTGTCTGTAGCTGAGGTAAGGGGGGGCAGGGGCCCCCCCCGGTGCTCTTTTTCCTTGAGTTTTCTAGGAATGAGGGAACTGGTTGAATTACACCTAGAGAGTCCTACAAAGCCCAGAGCGTCCTTAGCCTCCTCTCTCCAGCAACAGTCCCACGGAGTTCAGTGAAAGTCACTAGGATCTCTGCCCCGGAAGGACAGCAGGACTGGCCCATTACCTACGTGCCCACCCACTGCCTGAGCCCCAGACTAACGCAGTTCTTACTAGGGATGTCACAAAACAATCAAGTAATAAAGTCAACATTTGTTTCAGGGCGAACAAGTGTTCCCATGATTCCACCATCACAGACCCTTTAAATGAGGTATATATTCTGTGGGCAAGAAAAAAGACCTTTTCCTGAGATCGGTCATTTCTATGGCATTAAACAGAGGGGAATGGGTAATGAAAATTAGACAACTGCAGAAGTTAAATATGATTATCTTTGCACAAGCCAGTAGAAATTACAGTAATTTAATATAGAGGTCATTTCATCTATACAGTCACCCATTATTTCATTTTTGTTGTTGCAAAAAATACATAACAAACGTGTATGCTAGATGGTCATTTCTACAAAAGACATTTAGGCTACTTGCATACCACTCACTTTTCTGTACCCATTGTATCCACAACACACTACCACTGGCTTCAGGAATCAATAGGGCTAAATGCTGCTAGTGTCAATAAACTACATTATTACTATACAGTATGATGGAAGCCAGTTCACAGTACAACGCACCACCAATATGTTATGATGGGAGTCAATTTAAAATGAAGAATGAGGGTGTGTTTCTAAACTCAGAATGAAATCCCAACTGAAAAGTATGTTCAAGCCTCCTGAATGATTTGATGAAAACCATATAGCTACACTACCCTCAACTATTATAACATACTACAGAAATAAGATATGGGCAACCTTATTTATCCTTGATTCTGCTTACCGATATCAATATCTATATGCATATTACCACCTGCATTTGAAATCATTATGCATAGAAGCAGTACTTTTTCCTAAGTCTGTGGTTTCACTTCAGAAATGTTATTTCACACACACATACTCTTGAAGCAAATGGTCTAAATTTTCAGAAATAACTAATGATTTTGGGTGCCTCCGTTTTTGGCTGTCCAACTTGAAACACATTAAATGGACTCTAATTTTCAGAGCATGGAATGCTCAGCACATCTGAAAATCAAGCCTCTTTAAGATATCTCAAGATGAACAGCCAAAAATTGAAACAGCCAAAAAATCACCAGATGCTTCTGAAAATTCACACCAATCTTTCAGGCACTAAGGAAATTTTATCCTCTGGAAGCAGTGCTTCTGGGAATTATGGCTGAAATATGGTAGTACTAGTGGATAAGCAAAGTCACAGTTATCAAAATATCTATCCAAGGATTGGTGGACCCTAAATTTCTATTTAGGGACTGGATTTTGAACTCTTTGAAGAGTTACCTGCCATTTGTTTGTATGAAGTCCACAAGCTATCACTTGATTTATTTTCTTATATTACACAAACAGCAAATCTGGACCTGATTCTGATCTCACATCAGGTTTACACTGGTAACTTAGTGGACTTCAGTGATATTACTCCCGTGTTTCACCTGTACAAGCAAGATTAGACTCAGTTTTTCTGTGTCCAGTGTAGCTATATATATGCAGGAATTTTTCAGTGTGGTCAGATTCCAGTATGGTACAATCTGAAGTGGATTGCAATGGTCGGGTCTAATAGGGAATGCTGTGTGAATCAGTATTTAATGCACTACAAGATGAGTCACCATGATGCAAACCAGCTTTCAGACCAGTGCAGTGTCAGTCAGTTCCTAACACAGTTCAGTGAGTCATATCCAAGCACCTAGTACAATATATGACTCATTGACTAAAACAGCACCATGTGATTCCAATACCCAGTATGAGCTGTCAAAGCCTCTGTGTGAAATGAGTCAGTTCATAGTACAGTAGAATGGGATTTTTTGGAGGCCATTCATAACTAAGCATGATGTGACTGTGCGCTCAGAGGATATGGTATGATGGGAGTCAGCAGAGTATATCAAGTTGAGTAGTAATCCACTATGCGCAAGAGTTCCATCGTTTGTATAGTAAAGTGGCTTGTAAAATATCAAGCTGAATGAACATATTTTAGCCAACTGTATTAAAAAAAATTGAGGCAAATGTTTTCATTGGATATGAAAGCCAGAAGTAGTAGAATTGGCAAATTTCTATATTCTCTGTATTTGGGGTTATTGGTTCCTTGCTGTTTTACATGTCCTACGGTAGATCCTCAGCTACTGTAAATTGTCAGAGCTCCATTAAAGTCAACTCCAGTTGTCACATGAGATAAGTCAATGGAGCTATGACCAGCTGAGGATCTGCCCTGTGGTGTATAATAGGGGGCTGACCATGATTGACACTCATCTGGCATTGTGAAGGGACATTGAAGTGAGAGTAAATTATGAAATTACTCTAAAGCCCCATTGCACTGCCAGAACAGTCTAAAGTATCCTTAATATTAAAGGAGAAACAGGTCACAGATATTTATCACCTACCTTATCCATGGGTATATCTATGTATGTTATTTTTTCTGTATGCACAATATATTTAAGATTCTATTGCCAAAGGCTATCATAATTTCTATACATTCTAGCTGAACTGGCACATAAATGCCAAGGTTATGTGTGTTAGAATTACATACTTTCACTGAGGTCTCATGCAACAGTGGAAGCCCAGAGAGAAGTTTTGATTTTACACAAAATTGGTGCAGTATGTGTGGGGCATCCTCTCAAAAAAGAAACACTGAGACATGGAGAAAAAACCTGTTTCTTTAGAAAGAACGGCAGGTTTTATGTAGAGGACGGTTTTGGTGTGAGGATTGTTATGAGGATGTCAGGTTGGGAGAGAGAGCTCAGTGGTTTGAGCACTGGCCTGCTAAACCCCAGGGTTGTGAGTTCAATCCTTAAGGGGGCCATTTGGGGATTGGTCCTGCCTTGAGCAGAGGGTTGGACTAGATAATCTCCTGAGGTCCCTTCCAACCCTTATGATCATGCAAGGTGCTGAATGCCTCCTGTAATGAAAGCGTATCACAGACCCTTGCAGGATCAGATCCTAAACTGTAAGTGAAATGAGTTGTGTACAGTTCCCTGTTACTGTGTGGGTGTGTTGCATTTCTAAGTGTTCTCTTTGAAATGTAAAGCAATGTTTTAATCTGTATAGATGAACAGAGCTCTTTGCAGGGGCTGCTACTCTGAAAAAATAAGCCACAGATGAAGGCAACCAACCTAGTTTCTCTCCATCTATAAATCATTTTATATAATACTTCTGAGTTTCCCCTGAATCCCACATAGAGGGAGACTACTTTCTTTTGTAATCACACTCACTGATCTTCTATTGGTCACTGATCCAATTCTATTCCAACACCCTCTTTGATGAAGCATCCTAGGTGGCTGCTAATATCATCTATACAGAAAGCTGATCTTGTTTTCTTCCATTCCCACCACCTCAGGCCACCTAATTATCACTGCCGTGTACAGTGGTACAGGAACAGACATCCCAAGTTCTTCCCAACTCTAGTTCATCAAAGTGACTCAAGGTGTGTGTTTATTAACATAAATGATAACTACTCTCAATTTAAAACATTGCCCTTTTTGATGCAGAAAGCTTATTTGTCACATTAATCAATGGAGAGGAAGTGGAGTCAATGTCAAGCTTTCTAAGGGCCCAGTCCTGTTCTCATTATGATCAATTACAATCTTACCCTGACTTCAGTGAGAATATGTTCCAGCCTTAAACACTCTCATATTGCAAGTATATAAAACAAGGCTTTTGAAAGCAAGATTTACCTTGAACTTACACTCACTCATAACTTTTTTGTGACAATGGTAAGGAATCACAGAATCACTTTCTTCTAACTCATTGATGGGCACCATAGAAAAGACTATGAATAAAAATAGTGAATGACAGTAGAGTGATTAACAAAATATTCATAGTGGGTCTGATCCAAAGCCCATTGAAGTCAATGGGAGGTTTTTCATTGTCTTGATAGGCTTTGGATCAGGCCCAGTATAATGACTGAAAAGTGACTGTACTGTGATTATGGAAATCTATGCGCTCTGATTGGCTGTCAGCCATTATTAGACACACACAATGCAGAGAACTCACATACTGTATAATTATTATAAAACAATCATACAATAATGCAAATCAGATCCCCAGAACCAATCAGAGTTCAAGGAACTGCATAATTAGGGAAAGAGCGGGGGAGGAATATTGTACTTGTGCTTCAGTAACTGTACAACATCTTTGCATTGTGGCTAGCTGAGAAAATTCCATTTTGTTGCAATATGAAACAAGGGAAGGATTATGTAATATAAAAGCCTCAATCATTTTTTTTCAGTGCAATTTTGATTTTAAAAATCTGACCTCTGACTATTTATACTGCATGTATTCCTCCTTTGGGTGGTATAGGGAGCTCACATTCCTGCTACAGAGATTAGAAATACTATAAATGTAATAACTCTCTCAACTAAACATCATTTAAGCAGCTTTTAGCCAAAGATACAACTTTCATCCCTGATCTTTGTACTCATTTATGTCCAAAAGGTTAAACATAGAAATGCCACATAATCTGAGTGTCATACAGGCATGCATAAGGGTAGAGAGAGGTTCATATTGCTAGGGCATACATTTAAGCTTTCCATTATTTTCAGATATGTATTTGACTCATTTTAACCCTTGACTGATTTTTAGTAACAATGAGCAGCCAGCAGTTGATTATTGTTAGTTGCATTTGTACATGTTACACACACTACCTATCTTGATAGGAAACATGGATATATCAGATGATGTTTCTTTATACAGTAGACACTTGTTTGCAGAACACCTTGTAAGAGCAACCACCACGTAAAAGGACCGTTTCCCTTGAGAACCTTCCCTGCTGTGCATTGTCCACTTGATAACAACAACATAACCTTCGCTTAAGTGCAACATTTGTGGCATTGTAACATCACATACAGGGGCGGAGATTGGGGGGGGGGAAATGTAGGGGCATTGCCCCACCAAACTACATCTTTCCACTCCGCACCTGACCCCAGCCCTTTAGCACAACTCCAGGGCACGCTGCCCCGTCCACTCGCCCTGCCTGACAGAGTCTGGGTGGAGAGCATGTGTTGGGGGGAGGGTCTGGAAGAGAGGGATTTTGGGGGAGGGGGAAGCTGGTGTCAGGGGAGTAGCAAAGGCACAGGTGCAAACTTTCCTTCTCCCTTCCTGAGCGTCTGGCTTTCAGGCAGAGGAGTGGGGTGGGTTGCTATTTTGCAGTACAGAGTATTGGGGACCCCCTTCCATGCACTGAGCTATCCCATCTGTCTTGGTAGCTAGTGGTGGAGTATGGGTGTGTTGTTTTGCTGTGGGGGGATGGGGAACCCTCATCTCCAGGGCACTGACCTGTCTCCTTCTCCCCTCCTGTTTCCACTGTCCATGTTAGGAGCCACTCTCGCTCCATTGTAGATTGCGCGAGGTGTCCTCCCCAGCCAGCCATCCATCATCAAGGTGGAGCATGAAGCTGCCAGTGGGAACATCCTCAGCCTGTCCCCAGTACTGGGCTTGCTAGGCTGTTTTGCTGACTGGGGGCTCCCCTGCCCCATTTCCCCCAGACTTGGGGTACACACACCCCTCAACTCTCCCCCCTCAACATGACTGCTCCACCCCTTCCAAAACACCATTAGCTCTTCATAAGTCTTTGGTCAGATGACACGTCCCATAACACCAACAGCCGCTTAGGAGCAACATAACAAAAGGGCACCAATATGTTGATACTAAGAAGCATCTGTTGTATCTGGTTCATTGCTTTTTGGGGACATTTTTTCATAACTGAGTAGGCCTTTTTTTAAATTGGGAAAGTGCCAGATTAACAGGACTGGAAACTAAAATCTTCCACTTTTCTACAAAGCAAGCAAACTATAACCAAGATGTTCAAAAATAGCTAGCTTCCAAAATCATTATTTAGGCACCAAAAGCATGTTCTCCGGCCAATTGAAATCAATGGAAGTCTTTCTATGGGCTTTGGTTCAGATCCAAAGTGGCCTGATTATTCAACAGTACTGAGCATCTAGAAAGGGAAGCATTAGGAATTGGTGCCACATGTTAGCAATTCCAGCCATTTACTTCCTTGCCTAAATATGGATTTTAGGAGCCTAACATTGGGCTCTTGCTTTTGAAAATCTTGGTCCATGGCATTGGAAGCACAAGCTTCTCCATTCTGCCACTCAATCTACGTCAGCCCCAACCTGAGCTCTGACCTCTCAGGGCTAAGACTGGCTAATTAGAGGTTAGGGTTTGTGATGTGGACACTTCTCTACCAGAATGAACTGGATTACCAAATTCATTTCCCATTGGCTATTGAACAGCCATCAGATAGTAAAAATTTTTGGTCATGCCCAACCTATATTGGATTTGAATTAGAAAGCTAGAAGGTAAATGGATAATGAGCCCATTATCAATTGCCTGAGTGATCCAATCCCTCTAAGCAAACATAACATGCTGAATTAAATGATAACTATTTTGATTGTTTATATTCGTAAAATTGAATATAGATATTTGTTTTGTTATTGAGCTTAAACATCAAGATGTTTAGAGTATTTGCCTTGACATTTCAAAGCTAATTGTTTGGATGAAGAACAGCTGGCTGAAGCTGAACCCAAGAAAGATAAAGGTGATGCTGGTCGACAGAACAAAGCATTTGGAAGAGTTTTCAGCCATGATGCAGTCTCCTTTGCTGAAAGGTATATCTCCACAATTGGTCAATTTGGTCCATCATTTAGGAATACTATTGGATTTCTTGCTGATGCTAAGCTTTCATGTGGCATCATCAGTGAGTAGGGCTTTCTATCCTCTCCAGCAGTCCAGGAGCCTTTGTCCCATCCTGGCGGACGATGATCTGGCCCCACACCTTTGTCGCTTCTCAGCTGGATTACAGCAATGTGATATATCTGGGCAGCAAGCCTTAAGCATAGTCAAGTATCAGAGGGGTAGCCTTGTTAGTCTGGATCTGTAAAAGCAGCAAAGAATCCTGTGACGCCTTATAGACTAACAGATGTTTTGGAGCATGAGCTTTCATGGGTGAATACCCACTTCATCAGATGCATGTAGTGGAAATTTCCAGGGGCAGGTATATATATGCAGGCAAGCTAGAGATAATCAGGTAGTTCAATCAGGGAGGATGAGGCCCTGTTCTAGCAGTTGAGGTGTGAAAACCAAGGGAGGAGAAACTGGTTTTGTAATTGGCAAGCCATTCACAGTCTTTGCTTAATCCTGAGCTGATGGTGTCAAATTTGCAGATGAACTGAATCTCAGCAGTTTCTCTTTGAAGTCTGGTCCTGAAGTTTTTTTGCTGCAGGATGGCCACCTTAAGGTCTGCTATAGTGTGGCCAGGGAGGTTGAAGTGTTCTCCTACACGTTTTTGTATATTGCCATTCCTAATATCTGATTTGTGTCCGTTTATCCTTTTCCGTAGTGACTGTCCAGTTTGGCCGATGTACATAGCAGAGGGGCATCGCTGACATATGATGGCGTATATTACATTGGTGGACATGCAGGTGAATGAACCAGTGATGGTGTGGCTGATCCCATCCTGGACAATGATCTCACACTTTTACAGGCCTTGGGTGGCAGGCTAGTCCTCGCCCACAGGCAACCTGCCAACCTGAAACATATTCTCACTAGTAACTGCACACCACACCATAGGAACTGTAGCTCAGGAACCAATCCATGCAACAAACCTTGATGCCAACTCTGCCCACATTTCTACACCAGCGACACCATCACAGGACCTAACCAGATCAGCCACACCATCACTGGTTCATTCACCTGCATATCCACCAATGTAATATACGCCATCATATGCCAGCAATGCCCCTCTGCTATGTACATCGGCCAAACTGGACAGTCACTATGGAAAAGGATAAACGGACACAAATAAGATATTAGGAATGGCAATATACAAAAACCTGTAGGAGAACACTTCAACCTCCCTGGCCACACTATAGCAGATCTTAAGCTGGCCATCCTGCAGCAAAAAAACTTCAGGACCAGACTTCAAAGAGAAACTGCTAAGCTTCAGTTCATCTGCAAATTTGACACCATCAGCTTAGGATTAAACAAAGACTGTGAATGGCTTGCCAACTACAAAACCAGTTTCTCCTCCCTTGGTTTTCACACCTCAACTGCTAGAACAGGGCCTCATCCTCCCTGGTTGAACTACCTGATTATCTCTAGCTTGCCTGCATATATATATACCTGCCCCTGGAATTTCCACTACATGCATCTGACGAAGTGGGTATTCACCCATGAAAGCTCATGCTCCAAAACATCTGTTAGTCAATAAGGTGCCACAGGATTCTTTGCTGCTTAAGCATTTAGGAAACTCCAACTAGTACAAAATACTACAGCACATCTTCTTAGCAGCATATGCTACCACAAGCACTCCAGGCCTGTCCTCCATTCTCTACACTGGTTTCCCAGGGAGTGTCAAATCAAGTTCAAGGTCTTGGTCCTTATCCTCAAGACATTCTATGAACTGGGCCCAGGATACCTCAAAGACTGCCAAAAACTCCAGGATGAAGACTGTGGTTGACATCTTACATTGTGCCAGAGGAGTGAACTCTCTGCAGTAAGGATAGGAGACAAGGCTTTCTTGGGAGGTAGGGGGACAGTTCGAGACTGTGGAATGAACGCCCCAAGGAACTAAGGGCCATCCCAAACCTCACCACCTTCCGCTCCAGTGCAAGGCACATTTCTTTGACCTTGCCTTCTCTACCATAAATACATAGCAACATGTATATTGGGAGGAAAAAACACCACTTCCAAAACAAGACTCCACTGCACACACTTCTCCCCCTGGGGAGCGGATGAGAGAGCAAACAACATGTGACAGTTGTTAGTCACATCTCTTAATGCACTGCTGGAAGGCACTCAGACATTATGGTGACGAGCACGGCATGAGAACCTACATTAAATAGACTAGTTTTCCCCTTTTATTTTCAGAATTATTTTGTTGGGCTGTATCTATTTGATTGTTCAGCATGTAAACTTCCATTTAGCGAAGGGTAACCTATTCTGTCAAACAGTAACCAACACCCTCAGAAAATTGAGTTTCCTGTTGCCCTTAACAAACTGCAGAATGAGAAGATCTATTCTTTTCAGGTTACTTTACTTTCTTCCAAAGAAAGTCTTACAGGTCTTATTACCCTGAAACTCTTTTTGAGGCATATTCCATCCTGACTGTGTAGTAATCATCCTTCCATCCTCAAAAGAAAAGTGTTAATATAGTGTTTGATCGTTTTCCATATTTTTCAGAAGTGGGCCCAGATTCACAGGCACTCTCCAGCTGTTCTGTGTTGCTTTGTTGATGCAAAGCAACTGTAAAGCCAGTTTAAGTGTACAGTTAATATGGGTTTACAGCTGTTTGGTGTTCAATGTCACTGTGAAGAGAGTGCTGCTGTTGTGTTGCATTTCATTCTGTAACTTACTAGCACAGAACATCATTCTGTTATTTGCAGTATTCCCCAAAGGGATTATATGCAAGGGAAGATTTGGTGGATTCCAGGAATAGTTCTGTAGGGCTTGTTTACATTTTACCCTGTAGGTCTTACACAATACTCCCATTGACTTTGTGACATCTTCCCTGTCATCTGTCCATCCTCACCAAATCTGTTAACTTTAAAAACATGAACAAACTTTGGAGTGAGGAATACTGCCCTACAGATCCAAGTGCAAGGTATGGATCACCCCCTCTCCTATGGAAGGAAGTCTCATCCATCTTTGCTACACCATTCCCTCCTTCTTTCAGAATTTTCTGACAGCTCTCCACTGGTTTGGAGATCTGTGTGGGAGAATAGGGCAGGGACTAGGGAGAATTGGGACAGGGGAGTTGAGGCAATGTCGCCACGTTAACCCTGTGGAGATGACCTGAGGAAAAATGTAGAAATTGGTATTCTATTACTTTTCTCACAGAACTTCCCTTGAGATGACTGTGTCCAAATAACAAGGAAAATGTTCAGACAAAATAAGGGGATTTTATAAAACAGCTAAATGAATGTCAAAGAAAGAGTCCAAGTCTGTGGATCACAAGAGGCAATAAGACAAGAAAGAATTCATAATTCCTCAGTTTAACAACTTTTTGTATTAAGTCTGGCCTATGAGAGAATTCACTTTTATTTGCAGCGTTAGCACAAGGATCTGACCCAGTGCCTAGGAGGTGTAAATCACCATAGCATCACTGACTTTCAGTGAAGCTTCATTGCTTGCCACCAGCTGAAGATTTGGCCCACAAGCAAGTGTTATCATTGTTAATATTTCATGTATGAAACATAGGGTGGGTTTTACTTTAATCATGCAGGATACAAATATTGATGAAGAAAAACACCTTTTTTCATGTTGATGGACACGTTGTACTTCATCAGTCAGAAAAAAAAAAAAGACAACATTGCTATTAACCAGGACTAGATACATGTAAAAGCAGCTATTAATAATAAGTAATATCAGGTGTAACCCTTGTAGATGAACATCTCTCCTTTTAGCTCTAACAAGTCTCTGATTCTCAAATGAATTATTATTCTTGGTGTGCTTATGTCACAGAAAGCTGTATTTACTGATTGCTGTTTTCAGAGCATGCACCTGGGAATAAGTAGCCAGAATATTTTAGCTGAGGGAGTCACAGTTGCTCTGATATTTAAGGAAGAATGAATGTGGTTTATTCATCTGCTAACTTCATTGTATGACTTTTGTCTGAGCAAGAATCCAGCAAGTGTTGATTACTGATTCTTTCCAATTTCAATAGAAAACTGACTAAGAAATAGTCTTCTGTCAGGTTATGTGTGATCCATCCTTTGACAGGACCAGGTGCATAAGGATGTATGTAAATGTTATTTTCTTAGGAACATGTCCTATGTATCCAAGCTGTAGCATTTAAGATGCATCCACCACCCTTACATTCTCTCTCTCTCTCATGTCCCAAAGCTCAAGGCCATTCCTGCTTAAAAATGAGGAAGTCTTCAAAGTTCCCAAATTGACTGTTCAGCAGTGCAACTCCATTACTGACCCCCTGCACACAGAGGGCTGAGGACTTGCCTCTAGCACCTCAGTTCCAACTGGTTCAATGAATCAGAGCTCATAACTCAAACCTGGATCTGACACGTAACACAGAGTATAGCAACCAGACTGGCTGGGCTGTGGGCCAAATTTAAGCTCTCATTTGTGCAGATGTATGAAGAGAGGCAGCCAGGAGAGGAGGAAGATTTGTGCCTGGCTTCCTCTCTGCCCCTTTTGCCACCTGTGGAATCTACACATTCTCGGTAGCCAGAGTGCGGGAGTGGTCATTCTGAGCTAAGCTGGGCTGGAGGGGAGCAATATTAGTGCATGTTAATGCTCCTTGCTTTGTTGGGATTCGTCACGTCTGCAATAATACAATTGATTTCCATGCTTGTTGCTCAATGGAAGGCACTTTGATCATTCTGCTCAATGGAGGGCACTTATAGCATTTGTTTTACTGGTATTGTTCATACATTATCTAACAGCAAAAACTTGGCACAAGGTTGTGAGGTATTTTTATTAGGATTTGTTTGGGATAGAGTCAGGATCGGATTAAGGCAGGGACTTTAGGGGCTGCATCCCAGGGCCCTGGCTCAAGGAGGGGGCTGCAAAAATAAATCACCGGCAGCGATCTCCAGGCCAGTGCAACAGGGCACTGAGACAGGATGCCTGCATGCCGTGGCCCCACGCCACTCCCGGAAGTGGCCGGCTGCTAGCACGTCTCAGTGGCCCCTGACTGGTGGGCAGGGAGGCAGCTTTGTGTGCTGTCTCCACCCCCAGCACCATCCCCACAGCTCCCATTGGCCGGTTCCCAGCTAATGGGAGCTATGGGGGCATCGCTTGTGGGCACGTGCAGCTCATGGAGATGCTGTCCCCCTCCCCACAGGGGGCAGGCAGAGAGGTGCTAGCAGCAGGCCGCAGACACTTCTGGGAGCAGCTTGGGGCCATGGCATGCAGACAGCCTGCCTGAGCACCCTGCTGTGCTGTGGGCTGGGAGCCACCTGTGGTAAGCGCCAGAGCCTACACCTCATACTCCCTCCTCTACCCCAATCCTTTACCCCAGATCAGAATCCCCCTCCTGCACCCAAACTCCCTCCCAGACCCTGCACCCTCTTCTACACCCCAACCCCCTGCCCCAGCCCCCTCCTGCACCAAACTCCCTCCCAGGAAAAAGACTTGTACACAGGGGCCTCACAAAATGTAATAGCCCTGGGCCCATGGGAGAGTTAATCCGGCCCTAGGGATAGATGGAAGGGAATAAACCAAGGCCAATGAAATGTAACATCATTACTGAGAGCTGCACATTTAGACCCATATACAGCAAGGCTCTTAAGCACATGTTTAAATTTAAAGACCATGAGTGGGATTATTCACATTCTTAAACTTCAGCATGTGCTTGAGCACTTTGCTGGATTAGGCCATAGAGCTAAAAACAGTTTATGCTCAGTTTCGTTGAGCATAAAAACAAGAGCTGGTCAAACAAAATGTTCCAATCCAGTGATAATTGAGTGCTACAGCAATGTCTATGGTAAATCCAAATCTGCTCTGTAGAGAAGGGGCTGTTTGCTGAATGTTTGTATGTGAATGTGATGTTTGAAAATGGTGCTGGATTGACATGCTCTGAAGGCTGACGTTCATTTGAGCTACAGAGCAAGCACTGCATTGGTGGCAGGGGCAGCATCAGGTTCCACCATTGTCTCCAGGGAGAAAGATTCTAATTTCAAGGCCATTCTGGCTTTAGCATCTCTGCTAATTTGCACCCTTGTCTGCAAGCCTGTCACCAAACCTGATGTCAGTTTTTGTGATGTGTTCTCCCCATTGACCAAGCAATGAATGGAGACCAACTCATTTCATATAAATCACTTACCAATCAATGGATTGCACTCAGTACCTAGTTTTGGTCACTAACCTGATCTGAAAAGATGATCTTCTGGTGACAGGCTCCAAAGCCTCTAGCTAAGAGACCAAACGCTGAGAAGCCTTCTATGGCAGGTGATAGTTTGTGTGAGTTTCCTACACCTCCACTGCACCCTGCAAAACAGAGCTCTGACTTGGAATGCTACAATATGAAAGGAGTAACAAGCAATTTAGAGACATGGATAGGGACATATCCAGTGTGTAGAATGCTAGTCCATAAGTCCCAGACCCTGTGAAGGGAAGGAGCACCCCTTCTCCTCTCGATCACCCACAAAAGCAGTTGTAGCCAAGATGAGCACAGGTTATTTCACACTATTGGAAATCAGGCATGAGAATTCTGCACTCAGTCTCTCTGCTCTGCACTTCTTATGCACATGGTAATTTTCCTTGGCATATAATCCATTCATTTCGTTTGTATGCTGATCACCAGGGTTTAACTCTTTACACCTCTAGCAAACAAATGTGTACGTTCCCTCTGAGAGCTATAACGTTTTCAAAGTCCATCAGTCATCACAAGCTCTTAATCTTGGTCATAGTGCTGAATTTTGATAGAATTTCATTTTAAAACATTTTTAGCTTTCCTGTAAACACTTTTACACAGACAAAATTGGCATTTTCACAGTGCTGCAGGGCAAGAAAGTCATTGGGCAGACTCTAGAAACTGTTATGGGTGTAGAGGTGATGTTTCCTGCTGCTTTCCCCACTTAGGGAAATGCATGAAATTCACAGGGTAGAGTCACACATTGCTAGAGTGGAAACACTTCCTGAACAATGCAAAACACTATGAATTCTCTATTCCACAACATTCCCCTTTCATCTCTAGATTATTTTAGATCGGGGTTCTCAAACTGGGGGTCGGGACCCCTCAGGGGATCGCGAGGTTATTACATGGGGGTCGCTGGCTGTCAGCCTCCACCCCACACCCTGCTTTGCCTCCAGCATTTATAATGGTGTTAAATATATTAAAAAGTGTTTTTAATGTATAAGGTCACCAGTACAAAAGTCTGAGAACCCCTGTTTTAGCTCATGTTGAGATTGCATATGTTGCTACTTGTATGTATTGTCAATTTTTTTATAAACTATTCAAAGACAACAATTTCCACAAAATGCAATTTCTAATTGAAATTTTTCATTGTTCAGAAGATCTGAGGTTGGAAAATAAGTATTAGGGCCCAATCCATCCAGAAGTCAGTGGCAAAGTTTCCATTGACCTCAATGAGAGCAGAATTGGGCCCATTGCCCAAATTATTTTTCCCCTCCAAATACCCTTGTGGAAAAATAACCTTTACAAAATACCAGCCATTGATTCTGTGTACTGTAGCAACAGGATCACAAATGAATAATTCCTCCTGATTAATATCTACTGCTAGTCTCATCACTGATTAAAAGATCATATACAGTAGCTTATCTGCTGATAAACTTAAACCCTTTCGCACCAACTGCATAATTCAGTCAACATTATCTCACTCATACCCTAATTAGCAGCTGCAGCGTTACACACAAATATAACAAAACTGCATGATTTAACAGCAGGAAACACAAACTTTCCATATTGTCTAGAGCATCTTAGTTTACTGAAGTTAAAATATGAACTGGCTCCAAGTGGTAGATGTGTAACTTGTAATCGGAACATATAATGAAAATATATCTGAAAACAAAGAATATAAACATTAATTCTAGACAGTGTTCAAAAATCTTCCTCCAGCCAGGCATTCTGTCCAGTCATTCTATCATAGAAACTGTTTTTATAGGCCTGGGTCAAATCACCCATTCCTATGGTGAAGCCAACGGAGGGGGGTTATGGGGAGGAAAACACTGAAATTCTCTGTGCTTAGGCACTCCCAGATTGTTTAATTGTTCCTCTGTGGGTAGCTATGGGTCCCCAGAGCCTACGGGTTCTGCATCGATCTTACGGGATCTGATGCAGACCATCCATGTAGCAGCACTTTGCTTTTGTACTGGCTCTGGAATGCCAATGTCCCCTGTCATCCCCATTAGAGCCATGGATTTCCCAGCCTTCCTGAAACTTCCTTTAAAGGATTTTTCCCTACAGCAAATGTGGGGCCCTAGGAAAGGTAATACTGTCCTTGCATTGGCTGGATAAATGGTGAAAATTTATTTTTTAAATTAAAGTTAGTCACACTGGCACTGGGTACTGATATGTCTTGCAAAAAACTGCCAGAGAAACATCAAGGCCAAAGGAGTGTGAGCCAAGTAGTTAGGACCCTGATCTCCTGGTTGAAATTATTGTGTATGTGAACAGCACCATGGTGAATGTAATACTGTTGGCTGTTAGGGAGCAGCTTTTGCAGGTCATCTTCAAGGAAACTTCCCTCTTGTTGATCCTGTAGGTACATGGTAACTTTCTCTTGCACACACAAGACATGTATTTTCAGTCTAGACGTGAACTCCTGACTCAATTAAAGTCAGTAGGAATTTTGCCATTGAGTTCACTGGGACCAGGCTTTCACTCTACATACCTGTGATGAAAGCCTAATCAAGTGCCACAGCATATGAACTGCAGTGTAAAAAACTCTCCCCCCTACCATCCCTGTAAAGTCCCTGTGGTAATTATCAGGAGTCATGTCACATCTTTGAATGGTGAAAATCTACCAGCCACATCCTTAGATGCGTGAATTGGAAGAATTGGTCAACTTGGTCACTTACATGAAAAGTTGTTGGAGCAATTGAAGACAACTGTTACATCAGCAGTGAAGGAAAATATCTCAGAACAGTATTTGAACTGACATTCCTTTAAAAACTTATTTCCTAATTTATGGTTGTAGAAAATATCAGCCACAATATTGCATTTATTTTGGTGGCCCTTTCTTAAATTCAGCTGTTCTCAATCAGTTTTAATTAATCTCAGCTGCTAAACTTGAAAGAGGTACATTCACCCAGCAATATAGCATATCACCATACCTGGCTACAAAATTATAAAAGATTGTTCTGTGTATGCACACTATGTGATTTTCAAACACTTGTGTCCAAGTCTCCATTCTGTCGGAGTTATGCTCAGTACAGAAACTTGGACGGTCAGCTGTGGCTTCAACAATGCTCTAGTTTAATTACAAGTTAGATGTAGGAATCATTGAGTGAAATTCTATGGCTTCTATTCTATTACACTAGACTAGATGAGCATAACTGTCCCTTCTCACCTTAAAATCTGTATTGAGGGCTATCCAGAGAGTGATTCTGTCCCCAGCATGCTAGAGCAGCCTCAAGGCTGCTCTAATTTAGACTGCTGCAACAGAAAATAAATGGAATGCAGTGAACTCTTGCTACACACCCTCGCCCCTGGCCATGCTGAGGATGAGGGAGGGGGAAGCAGTCTACCAGCTCTACATCACATCACCAGGGACTATTTTACCCCATTTATGTTTTATCCTGCCAAAAAGCCAGGTTGGAACTGAGAATTGCCTCCAAGAGAGCTACCCACCCCTTGAATAGACTAAAAAAGACCAAAGGGAATTTTAAAACAACATTCCAGCTCTGCACTTTTGGCATGATTTTCAACCCAAAGTGTAACTCTTTCAAAAAGTGATAACTGCTTGTAAATAAGGTCATTCACTAAGGCTGCCCTCTCAGTAATAGATATCACATCTCTCAGTAATCACATTAGTGATCCTTTAGCACAAGTGAGTCAGATTCTCAGTTGGTGTAAGTCAGAACAGCTCTATCAGAGTCAGCTGAGGAGCTAACAGCATTTGTTTGACCTGAAAGACTTATACATGTTATATGGCTGATTGAGCTTTGAAGGAGGAATATTGTGGAGCACACATTTTTTTCCCCTCCCTAAAGTGAGATCTCTGCTCTGCTGATTTAAAAGAACAGCTGAGTTTGAAGAAGAAATGAAGGACCTGATTCTCCTATGCCTTGCACTTTGTGTGGTCATTTACTCCAGTGTAAACTGGGTGTAAAATGCTACTAAATCAGATTAAAGATAGGTTTGAGCTTCTGCATTCAGATTCAGAGTCAAAGTTCTTCAAAACGTAAGGTGTCCATATGTAAGATTGTGTCTCTGGCCCATTGCTAACGTTGACATTTACACATAGAATATAAAGTTTAACTTTCTTTTGTAGATTCCTACATACAATACTTGGTGGAACAACTGATATATCTATCTTGGCCCTATCATCATGATAGCTGAGACCCTATACAAAATCAACTTTCCTCTGAAAACAATACTGCAAATGGCCGCAGACCTGATCCAGGCATTCTGAGATTGATGTGGCTTGGAATCAAACTATTGCTCTATCTCAAAATGGTCAGATTGTCACTGTGATATTAGTCAGAATCAGCATGGTCCAGAAAATAAAGTGAAATCCTGGCGCCATTGAAATCAATCATAAAACTTCCATTGACTAATGGAGCCAGGATTTCCTTCCTGGAGTCTATTCCTAGCTCTCCCATTTACTTGCTGTGTCTCTTTGGACAAGTCACATCATCTCTCTCTGCCTTGGTTTCCCCTTCAGCCTCCCTCCCGGACTGTAGATTGTAAGGTCTTTGGGGGGCAGAGATGGTCTTTTACTGTGTTTGTATAGCCCTAAGCATAACGGGGCCCAATCTCAGTTTAAGCCTCTAAGCACTACTATAACACAGACTAATAATAATATTGCGATAATGGAGAAGTAGGCATTTTGTTTTACAGTGAGGATCTGCTCAGAAATGTGACTATGAAAGACAGCTTTGATTTAAGAGATCTGTTTGTATTTAGAATGCTTTAGTGACTAAAGTAAGCGTGAATGAAGTGATGTATAATGCCACCTGCTTTATTACAGTTCAGTTCATTTCTAAAACCAAAGTGGTGTTAAAAATATTAAGAGACCCAATCATCTTGTCATTTGCATGCACACAACTGCTGTGGATTCCCAAAAGAGCTGCAGGTGCACTATTCATTGGACTTTCCTTAAAGCAAAGTAACTGCTTTGGACTAGTCATCTTTAAACCAATAGCTACGTTCTTGCAGGAACTTCTACTTTTGGTCTCCGTATACTTTTTAAACATTTTTGTGCCATCTTAAAAATGTGTGTTGTCATTTAGAAATATTTACAAAAATCATTTAACTCTGAGCAAGAAAATTACTTCATATTTAAAGGGGAATCTAATGTTTCAGTGTGTACATCTGCTAATGAAGCGTAGAGCTTAAATGAGATGCCATATTGTACCTTTATTTTTTTCCTCCTCAACCCTTCATAAACTATAAACTGGGATATAAATCACATACGATGAATATTGGCTTTACATTCATAAAGCTCTACAGCTTCCAAAAATCCTTTGTTAGAGTGAGCACTTCACAAGCTACATTATAAACAAAACACTATTGGGGGGAGGTGTGAGGAGGCATTTGCTACAGAGATGCTTACATGCTCTTCCCTCACACTGAAGTATACCAGAGAATATCTTGCAAAATAAATTAATCTGAAAGGATAATAAATCTAAAATAGTAAAAATCTAAAATTATAATTTTATAAATAGATCCAAATAAGGATTCTTTGAAATAGGAGATATTTGCGGTGGGTGAATAGGTACATTGACTTATTCACCTCTTTCTCCTATGCCCTTCCCCCTCCAAACACAAAAAACAAAACAGAAGACTAGCTCTCCTAATCAGATCATATATCAATTCAGTTGTAAAGTGGGTTAGAGGTATTTATGTGCACAGAAGCCGCATAAAACATCTACTAAACAAAGCTGGATGAATTATATAAATAGCACTCATTTGATTCCAATTAGAAATTAAACTTTTCTAATTGATAATAAGAAAATGATTACTCCCTACCAGGAGCTGGGAATACGTCAGATATACTATTGTCTCCTGTAATGTTTTGTTTATAATTACTTTTTATTGTAAGCACAAACATGCTTTGTTTTTCAAAAGTAGGTACTGAGAAGAAAGCTGAAAATATTCAGTATTTCCTTCTACTGTAATGAACTTGAAATCTAAGCAATAAAGAAATAAGAATGTACAGATGTATTTTCCTTTTCATATTTATTCTTTCATATTTTAAAATTATCAAGCTGGTATTTTGGGAAGTAATATTCTTGCTTATGTTTTAGATTTTTGGTCATTTATGGACTGGTTGTCAAAGGGAGCAGATCCATAATGGGGCATCATTCTGTGTGTTTTCTCCCTATTATATATGAGCTAAGACATGAAAAAAATATCTTAGCTCTGCTGGTCTGATGTTAACCGACAAAATAGGTGCCTCTGCTGCTGTGCATGACATACACATTTTCCCTTGGACAAGGAGATGGGTTCTAGCCAAAACAAAACAAAAAAAAAACGCTAACCTATATAATAGCATCAGTAAAAGGAACATCAAAAAAAAGCATTGATCATGAATTAATACTGCATTGAGTTGGAATAACCTGCACTTTTTTACATACATGATTTTGTGGTTTTTGTAGCAATGCCTGCTGCATATGGATTGAGCACCTTTCTTGCCACTATAGTCCTGCATAAATATATCTGAACACAGAGAGATGATTTTAACATGATGTTCTCCAGCTCATCAGATAACATCTCATACCAGTTATTGAATCACAATGATCAACTCCCCAAAATCTGCCACTATTAATGGTATTTAAACTCCTCTGCAATTTTGATGGTTTTAGCAACCTACAATGAACAATACCAAAAAGTATCACTTTTCACAGGAGGAAGAATAGCTAAGTATCCAAAATTCATCTAAAATCATAATGAAGTAAAGTGCATTTGTCCCTTTAGGATTTGATATTTTATCCATGTAATGAAGTCAACTTGTAGGGTATAGGTCAATAGGCAGCAAGTCATTCACAGGGAACACACACACACACACACACACACACACACACACACACACGCAATTCTGCCAACCATAAGTTCAAGCTTACAGAGAGGGCTCACAGAAAGTTACATACTTACATGAGAAACTGCAGTGACTCCAGACGGACTAGTCACAAGTTTAAAATTGCATATGTACAGACTTCTTTGCAGGCTTAGGGAACCAAGCAGTTTTCCTAGAACAATCTAGAGGCATCCCATGCTGTCCCCACTATGAACTATCACATGTGGTCTATGGTTATGGGAATAGACTGCTTAAATCTTAATGTTGCCTGGCCCATGTCTATATCTCCTCAGCAGGAAAGTAATTTCCTCCCCACATCACGAAGACTTTGACTTTTGCTTGAAAGAAAAGCTGTGTTAAAGGAACACGGAGTCAGACCCATGACAGTCAGTCAGATCCTAGCCTTTCCCCTTTTCGGTGGTCTAAGGAACAGATTTTCCAACTTTTTCAACACTGACTATGGAGCCCAAATTCTTAAAAAAAAGTTCATCTCCCATTTACACACCTCTAAGCCAGTGCAGAGATCACCAGCTGGGAAAGGAGGAAGAATCAAAGTCTAAACTATAGGTCACTTCACCTTTTTTTCCTTAGAGGTGGCATTATTTCCAAAAACAAAAGTCAAAAGCACAACGAATTAGCAACACTACTGGAAAATAACCACTGGGAGCTTTCCAGCTACAGCTAGCTGAGAGAAGAGGGAACATAAACGACCCCCATGATAACCTTCTTTGAACCCACTTCCACTTTCCACCCAAATCAGTTGTTATAAGAAGGAATCTATTAACCCCTTACATTCTGGAGTGCCTTTACACTTTGTCACAGAACCTCAACAAAGAGGTGGATTTTCCCAGCAGCTTCCAAGGAGAACAGCAGGAGCCATCAGATTCTGAGTTCTTTTGAAAATCTGGCCTTAAATGATACCCAGTGAGTCTTTTGTGCAGAGATTAATTTTTTCCCCTTATTTTGGTTTTTGCAGCCCATGGGATCGGAGCGGATGGAAATGCGCAAACGGCAGATGTCTGTGGCCCAGGAGACACCAAGTTCCACACAGGCACAGCATGGCACTGGGAATCGAGCTTCCAATGCCTGCTGCTTTTGTTGGTGCTGTTGTTGCAGCTGCTCATGGTATGTCTTTTGGTGTCTCAACTCAAACCTACAGGGGTGAGTGATGGCCAGTGATCAGGACAAGAAACAGCATAGCACTTGGGGTAATAATACAAGTTTAGAACAACAGGAAAAAGATGGCTATATTGCAATTCTGGATACAGTTTTCAGCTCCAATTCTTGTGGGTTTTCCACTGAAATAATTAAGGATGTAAAAAGAGTTCTATATACCAGCATCAGCTGGGTGTGTGTGACGGGAGGGCCTAAGATGGCACTTTAAATAAAAAGGTATGTAATTCTTTTCTTAGCACTGCTCTAGGCTGCACGCACATCATGGTAACAATTTCCTTGTTACTAAAGCACCACTCCTGTGTTTGATGTTGTACAAGACAGAACAGTCCAGTTCCAGCACCAAAAAAACCCTTACATTCTAAGGCCTGGCCCTTGTCTACACTAATGGGAAAAGTGTAACTCAAATCGACGTAGCTTAGGTCTACTTACTGCAGGGTCCACCTACGCAATATCAGTGAGAGATGTTCTCCCGTCAACTCCCCTTATTCTTCTTGATGCAGAGGAGTACAGGAGTTGATGGGAGAATGATCTGTGTTAGATTTAGCGGGTCTTCACTAGACCCGCTAAATCAACCACTGATGCATCAATCACTGCTCACTGATATCCCGGTAAGTGTAGAAAAGCCCTAAATAATACAGAGAAGACAAGACACACTGGGAGGCACAGACTAGGGAACGACTAGCATGTAAAAATTATTATTGCTAAGTCATGTCTTCTGGGCACTGTAGAAAAAGTGAGTCATTAGGAGGGTTTTAGACTGGAACAAAACAAAGAGGACATTGATTTTTCAGAGGTACTAAGCACCTGCAGTTCCTGGTAAGTCTATGGATCAACTTCAGGCATCCAAGTCTGAAAATACTGGCCTCTATGCATGAGGAGCTATACTGAAAACGCTTGGAGATGGTTTTGGGGAAAATGGAACATTTAGGTTGGCATCACTGGTGAAGCAAGAAGATTCTTAAGGTTGACGAAAGAATTTTTCTGTTGACCTAGCTACTACCTCTTGGAAAGGTGGATTAACTATATTGATGGAAAAACCTCTTCCATCGATGTAGGAAATGCCTACACTGTGGCATTACAGTGGCACAGCTGCAGCACCATAGATAGGGCCATACCAAATTCAGGGTCCATTTTGGTCAATTTCATGGTCATAGGTTTTTAAAAATCATAAATTTCATGATTTCACCTATTTAAATCTGAAATATCATGATGTTGTAGTTGTAGAGGTCTTGACCCAAAAAGGAGTTGTGTGTGGAGGTGGCGGGGTGGTCCACAAGATTATTGTAGGGGGTGTTGCAGTACTGCTACCCTTACTTCTGCACTGCTGCTGCTGGTGGCCCTGCCTTCAGAGCTGGGCAGCTGGAGAGTGGCAGCTGCTGGCTAGGATTCCAGCTCTGAATGCGGAACTGCCACCAGCAGCAGCGCAGAAGTAAGGATGGCACAGTATAGTATTGCCACCCTTATTTCTGTGCTGCTGCCCGCAGAGCTGGACCCTCAGTCAGCAGCCACCACTCTCCAGCCGCCCAGTTCTGAAGGCAGCAGCACAGAAGTAAGGGTGGCCTGGTATGGTATTGCCACCTTTACTTGTGTGCTGCTGCTGCTGGCAGGGCGCTGTCTGCAGAGCTAGGCACCTGGCCAACAGCCGCCGCTCTCCAGCTGCCTGCTCTGAAGGCAGCGCAGACGAACGGTAATAATGGGACCCTCCTAAAATAACCATCCAACCCCCTTGCAACTCCCATTTGGGTCAGGACCCCCAGTTTGAGAAATGCTGATTTCCCCCATGAAATCTGTATGGTATAGGATAAAAGCACACAAAAAACCAGATTTCACAGGAGACCACCAGATTTCACGGTCTGTAACACATTTTTCGCGGCCATGAATTTGGTAGGGCCCTAGCCATAGGATGTGTGTACAGACTAAGAGATGCTCTAGCTCCAAAAGATGTTATGGTCTTGATGCAGAAATTACTGGCTCGGTTCTATGGCCTGTGTTATACTAGAGTCAGACTAAATCTATAAATTTTGGCCCAGTAAGGCAAATTTAAATGAACTTAGTCTGCAATGTTAAGTTCCTAATTTTGCTTCCTTGCATTAAAATCAATTCTCGCTCAAATGTAGAAAAACATGGCTCAGACATGGAAGTATTATCATCCCAATTTTACGGCAGAGAAACTGAGACACAGAGACATTGAGTGACATGGCCAGTGTCACACAAAGCAAGTTAGGATAGAGGTAGGAATTCAGGAGCCAGGAGATCTGAGTTCTAATTTTGTGCTTTAACCTCAAGAAACAAAAAGGGAAATTGTTCATAAGCAGTAGAGATAGATGTGATTTAGTGCAGGGTCTCTTTCTATCAGAATGATTATGGCCATGTTTAGTAGTATTGTCAAGAATGAGATTCTGGCAACTGCAGAAAGCTTATTAAGCCACCAGATCTTTATATGCTTTGCCCATTAAAGGCATTACATACTAATGCTAAACAACAATAACCACCAACTGCAGGTAGTTATAACATTGGGCTACTTTCACCCATGGCTCTCTGAGTTGCTATACACTGCCATATTAAAATTATTCCTCTAGAATAGAGAGGACAGAAAGGTGCAATGAAGGAGAGTAAGGTGGGTTCAAATCTATCGGTCAATGAGGTTCTTATTTACTATGAGAAATCTCAATAGCTGTTAGTGACCTGACAGAATATCCAGTTTTGCATTTAAGGTCCAGGCCCACTAAAATAGAATAACTATATAAAGATGATCACTACAGAGCTTTGGGACATTTGGTTCCTGGAAGATGTCATAAGAACAAGTTAAAAATTAACTTGTACACGGACAGTTCCTGCAAGATGGAGAACTCCCAGTAGGAATTGAGGGCATTCGGCTCCTAACAGGCAGAAGACAGCACTACCTATATTTAGTTTCTCTCTTACTACAGGCTTTTGGTTTTCTTGACTAAATATGAGGCTGCCATCCCTTTATTTATTCCAGGAATTCATATTTTAGTAGCGTGTCGGTCAGTCTTATCACAAACTAAAATAGCCATCCTTTTTCCTTGATAAGTCATTTGTCACACTATAGTGGTATCTTACTGTACCATTAGTGATGATAATAGTTTTTCCTGAGTGAATCTGCAACACTGTACCAAATCGATGGAACTGCATGTGGCCAGGACCCCACTCCACCCATTCACTTTTAAGATCCACTATTTGTGGACAGAATAAATCTCTCCTGCTGTTCAGATTTGCAAGACTGAAGACTTTATCCTTGAAGCTTCTTTACCTCACATTCAGATAAAAATAGGCAAACTTCTGGGTCCAAAAATAAAGTGGCCAACCTGTATATTAACTGGTTACTTACTGAAACTGTGATTCTTTGAGATGTGATATAGACGTATATTCCACTTAGGTGTGTGCATGCCCAGATAATATTGCCTAGCAGTACCCATAGAGGAGTAATGCTTGTGCCTCATGGCCATAGCCCCTCCCTTAGCTATATGAAGTGGCACAGCCCTGCCTCCCGCCCCAGCTTCTTCGCTTCAAATGCCCAGAGACTAGACTCTGATGCAGAGGGCATGGTGGGTGGGTCATGGAATACACATCTGCACCACATCTTGAAGAACCATAGTTACAGTAGGTAGCCATTTCTTCTTTGAGTAGATGCAGCTGTGAATTTCACTTAGGTGACTTACAGGCAGAACCCTGGGAGGTTGGGCTCAGTCTACCTAAACAAGGCTTGCAAGACCTCCCTACCAAAACCTGCATCCACCCTGGAAGATGCGGTGATGACATAATGGTTCATAAATGTATGTATGGACAACCATATGACAGCCCTGTATATGTCCAATGTTGTGATGTCACTCAGGAACTCTACTGGCGTAGCTTGTGCTCTCTTAGAATGAGCTTGCACCTATTGAGGAGGCATAGCTGAAGTTGTTTCATATGCAGTCTTGGTACAGGATCTTATCCATTTAGAGAGTCTGTGAAAAGACTGCTTGCTTTTTCATATGATTTGCATATGTACAAATAGGCAAGGCAAAGCCCGAAACAGCTTAGTCCTATCCAGATAGAAGACTAGGCATCGCTTGACATCTAATGAGATGAATATGGCTTAGGAAATAAACAGGCAAATATACTGCCTGGTTGAAATGAAACTGAGAGACCACTTTAAACAAAAATTTTGAGTGTGATCATAAAGTCACTTTGTCTTCAGACAGTTGTGTATAAGGAGGCTCCACCATCAGAGCGTGCAACTCACACACTCTTCTTGCAGATGTTATTACTCTGCTTTCCACAACAGCAGAAAGGGACACAATGCCAGAGGCTCAAAAGAAGGTCCCATTAAAGCTGCTAGGACTGTGTTAAGGTCCCACAGAGGAACCGGCTGTCAAACCAGAGGATGAAGAAGCCCTTTTAAGAATCTTGCTACCATGACAATGGAGAAGACTGACCTGAATGCTCCAGCATGTTGATATGCTGTGAGCACACCTGCTGACCACAGACCTTCAACTTTCAGTAACCCCACACGTGCCTCCCAACCTATCAGAGAAGCATCAGTGACAAGAGACCTGGTTAGTAAGGACTAGACACCCTGGCAAACCTCCTCTGAACACATCCACCACTGCAAGGAGTCCAGGACCAGTTGAGAAAGATAGGTGTAAAGAGTCAGATGGTAAATAGTTCCAAGTAACATTTGGAGAGGGCGAAGGTGCAACCTTGCAAACTGGACCACCTGCATGGAAGTGGTCACGTGGCCCAAGAGCCTCAGGCACATCTGAACTGTCATAGAAAGCTGAGGCTGGAAACCAAGATAAAGATGGTGAATTACCTGAAAATGTAAAAGCAGCAAAGAATCCTGTGGCACCTTATAGACTAACAGACATTTTGGAGCATGAGCTTTCGTGGGTGAATACCCACTTCGTCAGATGCATGTAGTGGAAATTTCCAGGGGCAGGTATATATATGCAGGCAAGCTAGAGATAATGAGGTAGTGCAATCAGGGAGGATGAGGCCCTGTTCTAGCAGTTGAGGTGTGAAAACCAAGGGAGGAGAAACTGGTTTTGTAATTGGCAAGCCATTCACAGTCTGTTTAATCCTAAAATGATGGTGTCAAATTTGCAGATGAACTGAAGCTCAGCAGTTTCTCTTTGAAGTCTGGTCCTGAAGTTTTTTTTGCTGCAGGATGGCCACCTTTAGGTCTGCTATAGTGTGGCCAGGGAGGTTGAAGTGTTCTCCTACAGGTTTTTGTATATTGCCATTTCTAATATCTGATTTGTGTCCGTTTATCCTTTTCCGTAGCGACTGTTCTGTTTGGCTGATGTACATAGCAGAGGGGCATTGCTGGCATATGATGGCGTATATTACATTGGTGGACGTGCAGGTGAATGAACCGGTGATGGTGTGGCTGGTCTGGTTAGGTCCTGTGAAGGTATTGCTGGTGTAGATATGTGGGCAGAGTTGGCTTCGAGGTTTGTTGCATGGATTGGTTCCTGAGCTAGAGTTACTATGGTGCGGTGTGCAGTTACTCGTAAGAATATGTTTCAGGTTGGCAGGTTGCCTGTGGGCGAGGACTGGCCTGCCACCCAAGGCCTGTGAAAGTGTGGGATCATTGTCCAGGATGGGTTGTAGATCCCTGATGATGCATTGGAGAGGTTTTAGCTGGGGACTGTATGTGATGGCCAGTGGAGTCCTGTTGGTTTCTTTCTTGACCAACAGTGTGTTTCAGGGGACAGACTGTGTCAGCATGCTGTCTTGTAAGTTCAGACAGCAGCAGGAAGCAACCAGTCTTGAGGCAGAGGGAAGGGGGAAACCCCATTAGCCCCTGCCTCCCTCCCCAGCTCTCTGCAGAGCAGTGTGTCTCTCTCTCTCTCTCACACACACACAAACACACACACACCCTCCCTGTTCAACAGCACAAGCATTCCACACTAATGGTTTGCCTTCTGTCCCGGAGCAGATCAGCACAGCACATGAGGGCTGTCAGAAACGGAGCTTTGAAAAGGAAGGGGCACATGCCTTCAGGGCAGCCAGCCAAGTTCACAACAATGAGCAGAGCGTCCACTTGAAGGATTATGGGACACTTTGGAAGGCCAACTGATTGCTTTCTGTGCTGTAATTTGTGTACACTGCCAATGCAGCACTGGAGCCTTTGCATTGTAAGGCTTACGACTCATCGAATTGGGTTTTTTGGAATGCTACAACAAAGTGGCTTGGCAATGTGTACACCTCGGAAGTTACACCGCAGAAAGCTGCTTTACTGTGCAGTAACTTGCCAGTGTAGACAATTTCACACGAAAGGACTGATTGAGAGACATTTAGATCTGGTCCTAAGAAAACACCATCAACTGAATAATTTCCACACCCCACTGAGTAAATGAGCCTCCAAGTTCCAGTGGATTGACAATGGAGTAACACTGGTAAGATTAAAGAGTCAAGGATGGTTTTAGCCCATAGGTGTATACGTATAAGATACACCCATAGCTATAGATTGCCCAAGAAAAGGAAATAAAAGCACTTCATGTACACTGACTTAATGGATTAATATAAACTTCACTTCCCACTATTTCCTTTGAATTGTTGATAACTACTCCTCCACTCTTTTATCTGATACTCTCTGTCAGGCACAGAAAAAGCAGCATAAGTGTTAAAATGGTACAAAGCAAGCTATTTCCTCACTGGGGTGTTGAAATTACTCAATTTTGATGGTGCTTAAAATTCCTATTACCATTTAAGAATAGCCTGGGAACTGGGTGCAGGCAACAAAGGAGCTTTTCTCTGCCTTAAAATCACTTCTAATTTTCTGTGAACAACTGTTTTATAGTAGCAAGGAATGCAAAACAAACTGCAATTAAATGTTCTATTTATAATCCCTATTCACAGAATGTCTTTCCTCAAAATAGCTCAAGTGCTTTCCACTGAAAAATTATGAATAGAAACAAAAATAACGGTCCACATGAGTCATGTGGCTGAGAAGCAGAGACTTCACTATTCGCAGCCCTTTCAATACTAGAATTAGAATGAACCATTACGGGCCTAGGAAATGAGTCCCAGTGCCTGGATGCCCATAGTTTTTGCTGCAGTTATAACGTAAGTCACATACTTGTTATCCTTTTGGAGCCTGAGATAGATGTAGCTATGTAAATATTTTGTTCTCTCTGCTCTGCACTTTTACACTTGTAGGGAGTCTTCCTCTCTGCAAGAGTAGCTACCATTTTGTGAGGCACAATAAATATTGCGTATTACAAAGGAGGCAGAATGCTATCCTATGGAGACATTTGTTCTTTTGTCTCCTTCAGTCTAAAATATGTCACACTGCAGCATATTCTTGCTGTTTATGGGAAAAACAACTTTAAAAAACAAACCAACCGGATCAATGGTCACCATTAGGTCTTCTGGGCCCTTCTCCACCCCCGCCCTCCCACCCCGCTCCTCTTTAAATCATGAGACCATGGGGATAAGGTGATATTATGGTTCTTTTATAATTATGCTGCTTCTCCCTTTACAGAGAAAGTTAATTAAGAAAGCTCAGTGACTTGAAGGTATTACATAAAATGAGCTGCAGTGAGTAGTGTGACCCCTGTACTAGGTTCCAGCAAAGGTTCTCCACCTTTCCACTGTGTCGACTACTTTGTAGGAGACAAAGCATCTCTCCTCCTTCCCAATCTTCAACTGCACTGCTTGGTCCTTAACATTTTTAAATTCTACAGACCTGCAGGGAGGTCTCCGCAGACTATAGAGAAATGCTTCAGGAAGGAAAATGTTAGAACTAATTCAGGTAGCGAAGTTGGAGGTAAGATATAAGCCATAAGTTTAAAAGGAGGTGATCAAATGAAATAGGTAAACCTAAGTGATAACCATATCTTTCTTTCATGTAATGGAGCTAAAGATAAATCAATAGATTGATTTCAAATTATTCCCCAGAAATTCTATTAAGCTCTCTGGTTTGTCAGGTGTGGCAATAGCCTGGAAATCCAGTGACACTATGAATAGTGCCTTATACTTGGTGCCTTCTTCTCCTGACAAATTCAAAAGTGCTTTACAGAGGGAGAGGGAGAATAAGATCAGTTTATTCCCTCCTCCCCTATAAAACAGAATATAGCAGCCACTCTGCGAAAGGAAAATACACAAGCTTTGGAAGTTTTAGGTCTAGAAACAAGGGTAGGTTCTCTAACTGAAAGCACCTGGGAATTTAAGTGAGCTAGAAAATTACTACTAATACACTGGAATTTGACCAGGTACAGGACTGGACACCTGCTTCCAGTGAAGCGTGCTGAGAGAGCTTTCAATGAGCCTCGGTGGGGAGATTTTGGCATGTATTAAGCCTCATATTAATCCTGCAAATACTGAGTTTAATGCTTATTACCATGAACAGTCCCAGTTACAATGCTGGCCACACTATGTAAAGACATATACTATTAAGCATAGTACTTATTTCCATGAGTAGGCCCACTCAGAGAGCTAGTCCACAATGCTAGTGTTTTCTGGATTGCACCTTACATTCTGAAGCACATATCAAACTCCTTCTAGAGTGCACTGAGAAACTACACTGAATAGCCAAAATTCTCCTGGCAACTGAAGCAGCTTTGTTAAGGTTGCTGGATTTACACTGATGTAAAACCAGTGCATGAGAAGAATCATGAAATAAAAGGGTACAGGTAATTTCTATCCCTTTTAGGTAAGGTAAACCAAATGTGTGTAAAATATTAAATATCAACAATTTGATGTCATTTCAAGCTTTTCCGTATATAAACTTGACTGAGTTATCTGTTTGCTACCTTGCAGTCTTACTGTTAGGAATCAAGATGAAGAGAGAGCAAGGAGGACATCCCATGAACTCAGAGCAGAGAGTATTCCAAACTGTGAGGAGAGGTATCTTTTCTTTCTTTGAGCATTTATATACATAACAGTTAAATCTGCAAGGCAAATGGTTTGAAATGCACAAATTACTCCCCTGCTGCCATCCATGCACCACCTGTTTAAATTCAGTTCTCAGCCATCTCTAGCTAAATGTTACTAACATTCCCACTCGAACTGCTCTTTAATTCATGGCCTGATCCAAAGTCCATACTTTAAAAATATTCTGTACTGGGATAGCTTACACTGTATGGTGGTACAATAGCAATAACATAGTAAAGACAGAATCTCCCATTCTCCTACAAGTCTAATTTTTTCCTCCCTCATTGCTATAACTTTTGTGAAAAACTTAACCAATCAAACTGGTAGTGCCCAGCTTTAAATAAGGAGTAATAAACAAGGGAGAACATAGATCCTATCACTAGTCAGGTAACTAATTAACTTTTTCCATCCTTTCCTGGGTGCTCAGATGCTATAATGGGGACCTATACAAACCAAGCTAGGAGTATAGCTTTTGTGGTAACACCTATAAATATATTAATGTCTTGGCCTTCACTGTACACATAATTTATACAGTAATGGTGACATTGATAAACCAAACAAACAGATAAACCAAAAAGACAACTGTGCATTTGAAGCCTAGAAAGCATGTTCAGGGGTTGCATAAAGGTTTTTTCTTGTACGTTAACTTCAGGCATTTCTTTAAAATAAAGCTAGTGTAAGTCATCGGAACATTTGATCACATTTTATCTGCCACAATCCTCCAATCCTTAAGTTTATTATTGCTTCACAGCAGGGTGATAGTATTGAATATCAGTTAACTGTCCAACCTACAATGCGTTAGACTCACGTAAAGCTCATTTTTTTTCTTTCAGTGAGAGCAAATGTCTTGTCTAGTAACTGAATTTTGAGTAACTAGCATCAATATCTCCTTTTCTATTCTCTCATTCAAGTCCCACTCCTACTCTTGAAGAAGTAAATGCTTGGGCTCAGTCATTTGACAAGTTAATGATCACCCCAGCGGGCAGAAATGCTTTCCGGGAGTTCCTCCGAACAGAATTCAGTGAAGAGAACATGCTTTTCTGGATGGCCTGTGAGGAGTTAAAGCAGGAATCCAACAAGAGTGTCATAGAAGAAAAAGCAAGGTTAATCTATGAAGATTATATTTCTATCCTTTCTCCAAAAGAGGTGTGTGTCCCTCCACAGCTCATTCTTTAATTCTGCATTGCACAGTGGTGGTTGTAACATGAATAAAGGCAAAGACAGCTAAACCAAGGGATACAGGTCTTACGACATACACTGCTAATAATTAGGCTTGGCAGAATTTGATTTTTGTTTGTTTATAACAGATATCTATTTTAAGCTTAATTTTTATTTACATTTTCGGACTTCTGCAATATTATAGGTTTTAAGCATTTTTCAATTTTTATCCATTTACATTTTCACAGTTGTAGAAAATTATGTCAGGGTCAGACAATTACTTAATGACAGCAGACCCTGGGGTTCAAAAAGCTAATGCTTTATAACTATTAAAACACACAATGTCAACATGCATATCGAAATATACAAAGGACATTTCCTTAAATTCAGCTCTAAGTTCTCAAGCAGCATTTTTCTTACTTTGCCTATCTGTAAATTTTGATCAGACGGAAATTTTGGTTTGTGTAAACAGTGAAATTGATGCTTACCTACATTTACTGATAGAAATCTAATCCTTCCAAGCCTACTAATAATGGAGACTTAAAAAAAGAAGGCATCAGGGTGCCATGGTTGAAACTATCCTCCATCTTCCCAGTTAACAGACAAAGCAGCAGATGTGGTACCATAAAACACTGATGTTAGACACCTGTAATTCCTAGGCATAACAGGGCAAAGAGCATTGTCCTCGCTTAAATAGCCAAACAAGCTAGGTTTTTTTCTTAGCAGTAAAAAAGAAATGGGAGATCTTAAAATGTTTAAAACCTTTTTTAACTGTAATTTGCTATGAAATATAAAGGAATTGCTCAAATATAACCTGTTTTGAGAACTCCTGCTATATAGCAAAAGTTAACCATAAATAAAAGTTTATCTTAGCTTTGTATATCTGCTAATTTTATCTACCAGTCTGATATTGGCAAATATTTTATACACTGAACATTACACTACAACAAGTTTGTTTAGTTGGTTTCTTGTTTTGAAGGACTATAAACTCAAATATCAGCCAAAAGCTTATTAGCCACAGTGGTGGAAAAAGCACTACTTGTGTACAGATACAAGCGCTACTGAAATCTAGTAGCTGTTAACACAATATCTTTGAGACTGCCACCTCACTGAAATTTAGATTTTCACAATATCGCTCTTATATGAAACCATGATATAACTATTTGCAATTCATGTCTAATTCTGCCTGCTCTTTAGTAAAAGGATTTGCTTAAACAACATTTCTACAGGTTGCAGCTTCTTTCTGGTTAATTCTGCTGCTATGAATTCAGCCTCAGACAACACTTATTCTCAAGGAAATGAAAGCTAGTCACACAAAATTAAAAATTCACTGCACTATTAAGCAGAAAGAACAAAAATTCCAGCTGTACCGTCAGAATTTAGCACAAATAGGATTCCAGACAGTATTGTTTAAAGTAAGACTGTCTTTGAGAGTATTCCACTACTTGAGGAGATAATTGCATCCAAAGTTAGAAGTGATAATTCTATGTATATCTGAGACCCTTTACACTTTGTTTGAGGGGTGAAGATTGAAGGGGGGGAGAAAAAACTTTAAGTGGGTAGAGCTGGAAAAGTGCATGCGCTATTACCCATGTCAACGAATGCTTTTTTAATACACAGGTCAGCCTGGACTCCAGAGTAAGAGAAGTTATCAACCGAAATATGCTGGAACCATCACAACATACTTTTGATGATGCACAGCTTCAGATTTACACCTTAATGCATAGAGACTCCTACCCACGGTTTATGAACTCTGCTATTTATAAGGACTTGCTTCAGTCCTTATCTGAGAAATCCATCAAAGCATAATATTTTTTATTAATGTATTTATTAAAAAAAAAGAAATGGAACTCTGGGCTACATCAACCAACAGGAAATTTAGAGTTATAGGATATTTACCTGAAAATAAACTCAGGCATATTTTAATATGGACTATCAATGTTTTAACCTGCAGAGGGCTCTGACACCCCAAGCTAACTGCAGCCTCTGATCAACTTAAGTGACACTTTGCAAAGGAGAATGTAGAGAGAGTTGGATGTTAAAAAAAGTCGTATTTTTACAATAGCAGAATGTACTTGGACATGAACTTATAGGAGAAGTTAAAATTACTACTCTGGAAAGAAAGAACTCTCCAATTTATTTTTTTAAACTGTTAGTTATGACTGCTCTCACCCTTCCCCCCACCATTGTGCAGCCACAGTAAAAATACTTGCGCTGTTGATACTTGGGCTACACTAGACTGAAGCCTCACATTTTATAATAGTACAACCTGGTCACTACTTATGAAGTGGAGATGGTACTTGTCTTGGAGTGGCTACCTGATACATATAAGCAATGTGCTCATGGCAATGAAATATAACAACCTCAAGTTTATGGAAGCTAGTGGTTTGGAATAATACTGCCTATAACATTCTCTTTACTGAAAAGTGTTATTTTACTATCAGAGTCTGCTGGAAACATTTGTAAGTTCATACTGTTAATGTTTATAAAAGCTGAAGAATTTAGGAGAGGGAAGAGTCTGGGCATTTATAATCATAAATAAAGCACAAGAATTGTCATGTGTTGTTCTCTTCACTGCAAAGGCAATGCAAATAATGGTAATTAATATTTCAGTATTTAGTCCTTAGAGCTCTGCAGTAGCAGCCATTTGACGTGTTCACAGTTGCTGAAAATCCTAAATTACAGGCCAGATTGTTTGGGGGGTGATACTCATACACTTCATACCAAAGCAAGTTAAAACAAGCTTCCAGGGATATGGCATTAATTCAGGGTCAGAAGATCTCAAAGCAAAGCAGTATTCTTCCACAAGCTTCACAAGCTTCCTACTTGTATTTCTGGTATCCCTAATATATTGCACTTGTATGTGCAGATTAGTGCTTTTTGCCAAGCCTCATACCTATTACCATATGGCATTTCAACACACCCCAGAATTAGTTATCATAGCTAAATCTAAGAAGAAGTTAAACAAATTGCCTTTAAGTACAAATTTATAGATCCATTTTTACAGAGTTGCTTAATCTATAGTAATTAAGCCAAATACACTGTAGTTTAATGTAATTCCACTACATACATTTTAGTTTACTGTAGAATTCCCTTCATTGGTAGTTTCCTATGTATTGATTCGAATGAATGCAGTGAGATGTGAAGCAGAAGGCACGTGGAGAGGAGAAGGGTAGAGAGTGAAAAATCATCTCTTTAAAAGGGATTCATATAGGTAGTTTTGCATTACTTTTTCTAGGAAGCTATTGCAATCTTTCTCCAGCCTATCAGCAGTTCTCCCATTTGGGCACTATGATACTAAATACCTTCTTACTGGAGGAAAATCCAGGCATATGCTAATTTCCTTGCTTGTTCAATGCACCATGCAGGAGATATGTTTTGCTCTTTCAGCGTTAATCCCATTAAAAAAAAATAATGAGCTTTGTCACTACACAATATCAAGAGAGAAGACCTGATACAAGGTAAGTTGTAAGCAACAGCTGTGGCCAAAGTTTCCATCATCTATTTCTATAAAAAACAACAACAACATTTAACATGTCAGTTTGAAAAAAATGATTTAAGCAACATTTAACAAGTAACACTGCAAAACAGTGCTGCCAGCTGCCTTGCGGGGTTGGATGACTCAGTTAAAAAGAAAAGAGCTCTTCTAGGTCACTGGTTAAAATCTGGTCCGAGTCAGTAGTGACTGTCAGTTGTTACTAGAATACATTTGGTGGCTGGTTATGTCAAATTAGAGATCTCAGTCCAGGTCACTGATATATCCACAGCATAAGACAATATTCAAATTAATAGTTTCAGTTTACACTGCATATTAACTGGCATGCTGGCTAGTAGTCTCAGCACTAGCCAAAGATCAAAATAGGCATGTTGGTGAGGTAGCAGTGGGAGAACTTGGGACTATCACTGAATATGCTGTACTTACGTATTAATTTGGTTGTGTCAGGGCTTTCAGAAGCACCCAGATGACAAAAGAAGTTAAACTAGGTCACTTTCAGCTTGCTAGAGAGATCAGATATGTCCATCAGAAAAGTTCAAAGCTGTGTCATTTCATGAAACTGACAATTTAGTTTTGTTTAATGCTTCCCCCATCTTTTTAAAGATGCCTCATTAAGAGCTAGGAGACAAACAGAGCAAATGTGCATCATATGAAGTGCAATGAGATCTAGCCTATTATAGCAGCAAAGAATCCTGTGGCACCTTATAGACTAACAGACGTTTTGGAGCATGAGCTTTTGTGGGTGAATACCCACTTCTTCAGATGCACTGCTATGTACATCGGCCAAACTGGACAGTCTCTACGGAAAAGGATAAATGGACACAAATCAGACATTAGGAATGGCAATATACAAAAACCTGTAGGAGAGCACTTCAACCTCCCTGGCCACACTATAGCAGACCTTAAGGTGGCCATCCTGCAGCAAAAAAACTTCAGGACCAGACTTCAAAGAGAAACTGCTGAGCTTCAGTTCATCTGCAAATTTGACACCATCAGCTCAGGATTGAACAAAGACTGTGAATGGCTTGCCAACTACAGAACCAGTTTCTCCTCTCTTGGTTTTCACACCTCAACTACTAGAACAGGGCCTCATCCTCCCTGATTGAACTGACCTCGTTATCTCTAGCTTGCTTGCTAGCATATATATATACCTGCCCCTGGATATTTCCACCACATGCATCTGAAGAAGTGGGTATTCACCCACGAAAGCTCATGCTCCAAAACGTCTGTTAGTCTATAAGGTGCCACAGGATTCTTTGCTGCTTTTACAGATCCAGACTAACACGGCTACCCCTCTGATACTAGCCTATTATACTCACTGGAAGAGACTTACTGAAATTAAAGACATACTGTCCAGAATTTTTTTTTAATTTATCAGACTATTGAAAGGATTTTTAAAATCTAATTTGCTGATTTCTACTGCTTTTTTTTTTTTTTTACTTTCTGCACTTCACTTCACTTGGACAATTAAGCTAGACTGGTCAGTGTCTTGGGAAATTAAAAGTTGAAGGAAACTTTCCATTCATTTCTGTCACACATCCTCCTGTCACACAATTTCAGGATATTGGACCTATGCCTCTTCACAGCATCTCTTAAGTACTAAATTTTAGCATTTCTTGATTTTAACTGAATTTTATACAAGATTAAATAAGATTAATTAAATCACACATTAAAAGAGCTCTCTCTGTATTTTGTTTCACTATTCCTAACTATGCATATACTCATCTGAGGTGAAATATACTAACCTTTTCCAAGGGCCAAGTTTTGGTCCCACTGATTTAGGAAATACTAATTAGATTGTTATAGTCGGCAATAATTGTTACAGAAATATGAGGACAAAGTGATCATATCTACACAAGTTATACAGAACAAATGAAGTCAAAACCATTATCACAGGATCAATATATCCTGGCTTGAAAAAAAAAACATTGCTGGTTTGCATTGGCATTTATCTAGCAGCAGGACATCATTAAGCTGCACTAACCTTCTATTCCACTGGTACTAGCTTTTAAATGTCTGCACTTTATATACCAATAACTCCCACAGAACATTCATACTCTTAAAGAGTATTCTTTTCATGCACCTGCTAAGCAATATTAAAATTGCATGGACCCCTTCAGCCAACACATCAATTGATGCTATCCACATTGTGCTTTAGACTGAACTTTAAATTCCAAATTCATTAGTACAATATAATGAAGTACAATACACCAAACGTCTGCAGGTTACACATTTTAAAATCACACAAAATTTTGTTCCAGTAGCATGGTGTTCCAGTATCTAGGTGTCCTTTCTAATAACAGAGGGACTTTGAGACACAAAGAATGACCATTAAAGCCTTCTTAATATGAAATTTAAAAACTAATAATTCATCCTGAGAAATTGTGTTTAACTTCTTCAGCTAAAGACATAGCCAATTTTTAAACTATTAGTGAGCATCAGTCTCAGACTTGTTAAAGAGAACACTTTTTATACTAAACACACTACAATAACTTTATGGGGAGAGGATAACTCAATTTAATTCAGCAACCTAACTCAGTCAGTAGGGACTAAGGCCCTTAACTTGTCCCATTTTGGCCAATGGGAGTTTTGCCCAAGTAGCTGTAGGATCTAGTACCAGAAACTGTTACTACCTACTGGCTGGGGCTTTAGACGAAGAATATCTCATTCCAGTTCTCACAAGAGTCTGAATTGTGATACAGGCTTTAGTGATTTGTGGATTTCCTGTGCGAAGTCTCACAAAACTGAGCAGGCATGGGAAGTGAATTATTATTGTATCTTATCATCCAGAGAAGCTATCCTTTCATGTAAGGGCAGAGATAGGTTGAAGGTAGACATAGTGTGAGGAACTTCATATACACCACCCTGTACCTGTTCTGTAACTAAATGAGATTTCCCCTGCTGTCAAAGTCCAGCTGGTACCGAAGTCACAAGGACTATATTTGCTTAATACAATTTGTTAGACTTGTCCTTTCAGAAGTGCCCAAAAACAAAGGACAGACACACGGATACTAAACATCTATAATTAAAGTCATTTTTTTGTTGTCTAAGGCAACTTAAAAAATTTCAAGATATTTTCAGATACATAATTAAAACAGTTGTGCTAAGTTTTAATTGTAGATTATTCTGTTCACTTTTCAAGTCAGTTTAATTTTAAAAATACCTTTCTGAATTAGAGCAGAAATATCAAACAAGCAGAATCCAAATTCCATAAAATTATGCAATAACCTTTGAAATATTTGAATGATTTCCTCCTTTTTAAAAAGCAGATGTGTCTATAGCAAGCTAAATTCTTATCCACATTTATTTTCCCTTCCAAAAGAATAGACTATTTTTCTCTTTCAATAGGAAAGTTTGATTTGTAATGCAAAATTAAAGTATTTAGCAAACTCTTTTTTGGGTTTCACAGCTTAAGTGTTTTCAGAATTTAACGCTGCCTCATTTGAAACCATGTCTCTACCATTACAAAGCAAATCAGCAAATTCTGTCCGCCCATTCCAGTTAAGGAGTTTATTCTCCAGAAACTAAACGGATTTACATACTACAGCTACCCACAAATCCCTCACGCATTGATTGGACAGACCTTCCCCACCAAAGTTTAGATAAATATAAATATAAATATAGAGGTTGCCAAAGATGTAAGAATCTTATGTCCTCTAACCATGCTGGCTCTTTGCTAAACAGCATTTGCAAAGTGTTTTAAAAGGTGCCCTGTCAAAAAACAGATTCTAATAAAACAAATCTTTCTATCATCCTGGATGGTGAAAGACCATAATTTTAATGATTTATTCTGGTCTCTGGTTTGATCACTGGCAACAATGATTCTACATATCAAAATAAAGTTCATTAGCAGTTCATGGGAAACTAATGCCAGTTATATGAATTGATGTAAAGTAATATTACCTCCCCAACCAGTTTATCTTTTTATCAACTGGTTTACTGACCGTCATTTAAACAGCCTGCCACAAAATGTCTTTGCTCATTTACAAAGTCTAAAATAAACTCTGGTATCAAACACATACGCAAAACAAACCAATTAGATCAAATTTAAACAAACTATTTAAGTCATTTCTCCAGAAATAAAATCTAGTGGTAGAAATATACAGGCTTTAGGGCAATACAATAAATTGGACTGATCAATGCTGGTTACATAAGCAAACTTATCCAAGCATTGTAACAGAATAGGTCAATAGATCCATTAACAAAGTTCCAAACTTCATGATCAGAATTTAAGCATTAATTCATAAATAGTATGTACAAACCAGACAGAGCCAACAAGTTGCAATTTAGATACCATAGCAGATTTGGTATAATTAAAATGAAGTTAGTTGTCCTTCCTCCCCACAAAATTAGTAGGAATATGCCAATAAGAAACCAATACAAATTTCATTCATACTTTTTTAACATCGTTGAGAGGTAAAATATGTCTGGTGGGTATGTTTCAGACTGTAAAAAAATATACAGTACATTGTTCACATAGTTAAGAAAAACAATTCAGTTACCAAAAGTTTATTGATAAAAGTTTAATGTCAACTTACTTATAAAAATGAAAAAATATTTTGAACATACACCATACAATTGAGCATCTGGGCCCTACTGACTATTAACTATAGGAAAGCATTTAAGGAAGTTGTGTCAAAAACCAAAGGTTAACTCCAGGGATGTATGCTGCTATTAAAAAAAAAAAAAAAAAAAAAAAAAAAAAGGTTTCTTGTTTGCAGGAACCTACATGCCTGGCCTAGTTCTTAAAACTAATTACAAAATCCTCTTTCATACTGGTCCAGGTGTCTTGACAATTGTTTCTTCTAACAGAACTGCCAAAAGAAAAGAAATATTTTATGAGGTATCTGCATACAGCTTATTTCTAGTTCTTTGCAAGAAGAAAGAGAAGAAGGCACTGCTCTAAGATGTGGTAATTACTAGTTACAGCATTTGCTTACATTCAAGATTCTTTACAGGGTTTGAAAATCTTTTTTCTGTTCACTTGCCCACAGTGAGTGCAGAGAAAAGTGTATTTGGTCCTGAAGCCATTTGTATTGATATGAAAGAATTTCTAGACGTGACAGGTTATTAAATACCTTGAAGTGTGGGTTTGACCTAACATTAAATAAAAAGGGCAAAAATATAGGTTAACTTTATAAAACTTCAGAAAGGTTCACAAAACGAAGCTTTCCCCTGGCATTTTCCCAATTTTCTTCTGCTGACATTTTTAGCATGGAAACAATATACACTTCTGGGGTACTACAACAGCCTAATAGGGTGAAGAAACTGTAAGAATTAGGGGAAAAACAGAAGTCTGATAGCCACAATTCACTGTACAATGGCCCAATTAAGTAAAGAGAGATTTTTTTTCTCCTAATTATAGTATTGTCTTCACTATACTGGGCCATTGTAGCTCACCAGAAGTTTTTGAAATAATCTTCCAAAATACAAGAATTTGTGTAAGTCAATTCCAGAGCACTCTCACCAACCCTTCCCCCACTACCCACCAGCTGTCTGGCAGCAACAGATCTTCTTGCCCTCTCCACTGAAATGGAGAAACAGCTGAAAGGTGATCAGGTCTCTTCACAGGAGTGCAATTAAAGGGAGCTCCTGGTTTGTCTCTCCTCTTCCTCCTGCTGCTAGGAAGTTTGGCAAAACTCCCCACTAGTGGGCACCAGCTCCTCCTTTGTTCCCATTTCATATCCATCAGCTTAGCAAAGGTACTTTTATGGCCCCTATTACTGTAGTATCTGACTGCCTCACTATTTTTAATGAATTTATCTTCACAACACCCGTTGCGAGGTAGGGAAGTGCTGTTATCCCCATTTTGCAGAAGGGGAACTGAGGCAGACAGACAGACTAAGTGACTTGCCAAAGATCACACAGGAAAGTCTGTGTGAGAGGGAAGTATTGAACCCTGGTCTCCAGAGTCCCAAAATAATGCCCTAAGTTCTGGAGCAAGCCCTCACATGGGCAGAAAAGGAGGAGAGGAAAGTGTATGGGCATGGGGCTCCCACAAGCCATTTAGAGGATACTAAGCAGAGGAAGAGGGGCTGTGCTCCCCGACACTCTCCACTTCTACAGATCAACTTCAGTTTTGCAATTTTGTAGTCAGTGTGGGTCCCGCTCTAAGTGTGCATGTGTCTCATGTACGTAAGACTAGAGTTTTTGTGAATAGCAGTGTCTATCAGGGTCACATATGCACCCTTGGCTTCCTTGGGCTCCCATAGGAGGGCATACAGAACAGGGAGGTAGTGACCCTCCTTCATTCCCCTCACAATTCAAAATCTGTATAGCTGAGGACTCTGAAAAATTGGTGATAAAGGGTGGGATGGGGGATCGACACTGGCTACAACTTCTCAAAGAACTACAGTTACTGTAGGGTCTGTAAACTTGCTTTCTTCTTTGAGTACGTGTCAGCGTGAATCCCACTGTAAGTGACTGGGAGCAGTATCTTCTCCAAATTTTGGAAGTGAAGAATCTCGGCTCTATTAGTCAAACAGGAATTGGAATACTGCTCTTCTGAACTTGGCATCTGCCCTGGCAGCCATGTCAAGTGCATAGTGTTTCAAAAAAGGTCAGTGGGCTTACTCCACAAAGCTGTCTTACAGATCTCTGAGATCAGTATATTTCTGAAGCAGGCCAGTGGTGGCTGCTGGCCAGGAGCCCAGCTTTGAAGGCAGCACAGCTGCCAGCAGCAGCGCAGAAGTAAATATGGCATAGTATGGTATTGCCACACTTACTTCTGTGCTGTTGCCTGCAGAGCTGAGCCCTCAGGCAGCAGCCGCCACTATCCGGACACTCAGTTCTGAAGGCATCAGCACAGAAGTAAGGGTGGAAAGGTACAGTATTGCCACTCAGATCTGCGCTGCTGCTGGCGGGGCAGTGCCTTCAGAGCTGGGCACCCAGCCAATCGCCGCCATTCTCCGGCCGCTCAGCTCTGAAGACAGTGCAGAAGTAAGGGTGGCAATACGGTTGACCCCCTCTAAAATAACTTTGTGACCACCCTGAAACTCCCTTTTCGGTCAGGGCCCCCAATTTAAGAAACGCTAATCTCCCCTATGAAATCTGTATACAGTAAAAGCACACAAAACACCAGATTTCACAGGGCGGGGGAGACCAGATTTCATGGTCCATGATGTGTTTTTCATAGCTGTGAATTTGAAAGAGCCCCAGCTGTAAGAGAACTTCATTAAGCTTCCACATGGGAGCAGGGTCTCTAACTGGAGGGCAAGTATGGAGATGGTTCTTGAGAGATCTCAATACCAAAAGATGTGAAAAGACCAAGTGTGCCTATATCTGGGTGCGGCATACTGATATTGCTACAAGATGGACTTTGAAGGAGCTACTAGCTAGTCACGCTTTCTTCAGGAGAAGCATCAAGACTAGAATCCTTGGTCTTAAGGCCTCAGTTGCCCATAAGAAAAACCTTTTCCACATCAAGGAGTAAGTCTTCCTATTGGAGAGTTTCTGACTCTGTAAAAGGATCTCCTGAGCCTGCAGAAAACAGTCTGTCAGTCCTTGTTCAAACAGCCTACACCACAGATCATGCAGCGACTGTGGGTCTAAGTTTAACCCTGGTTCTGTGATAGCATGTCCAAACCCATGAGAAGATGTGTGTGTGTGCACGCGTGTGCATGTCCGGACATCTGCAGATCAGATGGCCAAAACTGCCTTGGCCAGTAGGGGATATCACAATGAATGTAACTTTAGTCTTGTCTATTCCTGGATGTGATCCTGGGGACTGGTGCAAAGACATGCAAAAGTACTTGAGAACCACCAAGCAGACGGGAACTGGGCCTGTACCCCTTAGACCAGAGGTCCTCATTTGACACTATTTGCCATGGCAAACAGATGAGAATACCACACTGGTGAAATATTGGGTCTGGGATGGATTTCCAGTGACCACTTGTGATTGGTTACCATCTTCCTGCTTAGAAGTCTACCAGGTTGTTTCTGACCTCTAGTAGGCATTTACTTGGTAGTAGGAGTCACTTGGTGGTGATGGCACCATTTCCAGGACTCAACCATCTCTAGGCAGAGTGGGGATGATCAAGCATCTCAATCTCCAAAGTGTCCATGACCTGCACCCAGCTCTTGAAAGGTCCTGAAGTTGTCCAGTGCCTGTATCAGCACCAAAGCTACTGTCTTTCCCGGGACAACGATAAGGCGCTGTTAGATAGCAAAAGTGATCATTTGGCCTCCTGCTGTCATGTCTCTGCATTCCAGTGACAGGGGTCTTGCTAGTGAAGCTGCAGGAGAAAGGCACCACCTCCTTCTTCTGCAAAGACAGTAATTCACTCCTACAGGCCTGAGAAGGTGGGACCCAAAAGCCCCAATAGGGCCACAGTAATATTCTGTATGTGCACAGAAGGCTGGCTGGTTGCTGGCTGTGCTAGTGCCAATCCCAGCATGCCTGTGATTGCGGTCTGTAGAGAGCATCTGGTTTCTAAATGATGATACTGCTCATAGACCTCAGCAACAAATCATCTCTGCTGGATGTCAGAGAAAAGGCAAGGCTGGGGATGGTGAGGAGTACACTTCCACAGGCAGCACTGATTCATAAAATGCTATCTGCTCTGAGGACTATGTCAGTGCAAATGGTCTCTCTCAATGCTGAGTGTGGCTCTGGTGTGCTCTAAGTCTGTATTATCGATGCTAGAATGAATATCATGGGGGGGGGGGCGTATGTCCGGTACCAGAGCCATACTGCCCCACAGTCAGTTCCTTTCTGCGTATCTTTGATGGTAGGTGTGACTTGCCTTCTGACATCTTCCTGTAATCCTCTTTATGAAACAGCACAGAGCTCATTCCCCAACCATTCAGGGTGGCCTCTTTCAGCACCGTTTCAACCTCTGAGGTGTCAACTTCGATGCTGGGCTTGCTGATGGGCTTCAGTGCCAGACATGGTACTAGTGCTGATATTGATGCCCGGCCTGGCTTTGGCACCACTTTCTCTGCTGAAGTCTTCAGCATCACCTGCCTGTCAGTTAGATGTAGGCTTGACCATTAAAGGGATCTTCAAATTCAGCTCTTCTGTCTCTAATGGCACTTTCACAGATTGGTCTGGAATGAAGCTTCAGCCTTGCATCCCTTGATTTGTGGGTTCTTTCAGAGAAGGAGAGGCAGACTGAGCATCTGCTTAGACAGCAAGACTCTCCCAAGTAGAACACACATCACAGAATGGACCAGGCTTGAAGATTGTAGAGTTTGAGTCCACTATGCCAAATTACTGTTCAGTGGGGGGGTCAGGGAATGTGCAGGTGCGGGGGAAAGGGCTGCAAGCAGCTTTCTATTTGACAAGCACTAAAAACAGACTAGCATAAGAAAATAAAGAATGAAGATGGTTCTGAAGAATCTCAGAAGATCTGAAGGAGTGTTTTGAGAAGTCTAGCAGGTTGAACACCAGCTAGGTTCCACCTTGTTGCCACAGGTGGCAATACGTAATTGAAGGAGGGTCACAGCCACCTCACCTTTTATGCCCTCATACAGGTACACGAGGAGCCACAAAGTGTATGTGCAACCCTGAGGGACATGGATATTCATAAAAATCCAGTCTAACGTGCAGAGGTTCATGCAAACCCAGAGCGGGATCCACATTGACACATACTTGAAAAATGAATGCTACACACTGTTGGAAAGCCTGAGACCTTTGCTTTCCAGTGCATTTATTTCTAATCCTATTTGTTCATAATGTGTTTGACCTGAACAGTCACTGGCTCCTAAGACCAGCAATGCTTTTTTGCACTGATCCAGGACATTATAGTAAATTGCAGAGCTTGGTCCACTGTAATTTTTATATTAACAATAAATATAAAAAATTAAAATAAATGAATAACGGTATTCATTGCACAGTACAGCAACATTTTGCACTCTACCTGAACTTCTGGCTTAGAAGTGATATTACTGAATCCTAATTGAGAATCTATCCTGAGTTACACAAATGACTGTCTAGATCAAATAGTTTCATCTTGCTTTCCTCCACATGCTTCTGGATTAAAATTCTAGCTGTTCTAAGTGTTTAGAAATCCTGTACACTTCATTTTACACTACAGTAAGCCTTAACAAAAAGCTGAAAGACAAAACAAGACCACAGGGAAATATGAAAACTGATTTAATGGACATAGGTAACTGGATGGCTTGAAAATTGCAAACTATATAAGTTTCTCCTCCAAATATATTTCTCGCTTAAAAGTATTTGGCAATATTTACAATTTATCAAACTGGTTTGAGAAGAAAAATAAAAGATTAACAACTCAAATAGGCTTTTTGTAATCAAAAAAGTAAACTTGAAATTTGACCATCTGCTACTCAATATACAGAAGAGAACAAAAGCTTTACCTTCCATCTGTTTCCACATTCGTTACAGACAACAAATGTTGTCATAGGTTCATCAGCACTGCGAGTTTGAACCTACAGTAAAGGGAATGGGGAGGAAAGGAAAGGAAAGGTGTTATCACCATAATCCTGTTCAATTATTTCCCACCTGTTCAATGTAAAGTTACTCAATGCTAAAATAAAATTTGTATATCCTAAATAAAATTACCATAAGAGCTATCCAAATGTGATTTTAAAAGTTACCATATTTGAAATCCATTGTATAAGAGTGCTTCAACATTCCATTTTAAGTGTTGCTATAAAGCTTAAGAATGCAGATTCTCAGCCCCCCACAACCTACTCCAGTTCACAAAATGGTTACACCCTCACATGTGATATGAAACTAGATGAGTTAAAATCTAAGCACCAAGTCAACTGAACACGCGAGAGTACAAACTAGGCAAATAGCTAACAAATTGGAATTACCAGATTTTTTGCAAAATAATCATGACTATTTCATTTTGCATTTGCAGAAAAAAGGTAGTAAAACATCTGTGCCAACACATCCATAGGGAAACCCCTTTGTTTGGCTGATTTAAGTACTAAAAAGTATCCATTTCAATAATGAAGATCAATGTAGCACTGTGCAAATATTTTTGAGTTTTGTTTTTATGGAAGTAGCAATTGCACATTCTGCATAGATTTACATAAATATACTTATGATGAGGTGGACTAAAAGCATAAAGATTCAGACAGATTTTTACTGCAAGTGTTTACATCAAAACATGTTAGATACTAGAAATATAAACTGAGTTTATTAAGCTCAAAAGGTATGCACTGCAGCAATACCGAAATCAACATGGACTTGATTTGCAAGCTTTTTGCACACAATTCCTAATTAAATTAGTGGGAGTTGCATGAACAGAAGGCTTGTAAATCAGACCCTATTTTAATAAAATCATAATTAATGTTGAATATTCATGCTCATATGCAGAGGTTTTCTACATATTACATTTGCCATCACCACCCAAATACACAGATAGTTCAAACACACTGAAGCACTAGTAATAGCAGTTAATCTCCCACATATCACAATTTTAAAAATAGGTAGAATAGGAACTCTAGCAAAGAATTGCTGAAATGGGGGAAAAAAATACTTGTCAATGTTAAAGAATTTCTAATACATCCTTGGAAAGAGTTTAATTAGTGTTGGGCTTAACTGCTGATTTCTAGGAAGAGTGTTTCTAGTTACATTAAGTTGAAGGATCGAGCAAAGAGTAGCAAAGTAATAAGATGAGTATTTTCTCCATAGAAGCATATACGAATCTATGAAATACCAACAGAAATAAGAATATTTGGAAGTACAAATTCACTGTTCATAATTGGTTGTAAAAAGAGGCTTTTTTTTTGCGCCAATGTTTAACTGCTATTTTTCTAAGAGTCGAATATTAATTTGCTTTAGGCTAATGAACCAAGAAATATTTAAAAGTAACTCAAATACTGCTATATTATAAATGACAATTTTCTTCAACTATCAAGTTACAAAATGCTGAAACAAAAATTCTTTTAAAAAAAGAGAAAATTTCCTTAAAATTGAGATTCAGCCTTGACAAGAAAAAAAGAGAACAAGAATGATTATGTACCTGTGTGTAAGTGCAATTCTTCTTTTTACATTTGCCACATGTAAACAGGTCAGTCTGGGTGCCTCCTGTCTTAGCCATCTGGTGCTCTCTAATAGCTTCTTTGGTCAGATTTTTGCGCATCTCTTTCAGCTCATCACTCGCCATCTCCTGTTATGGACAAAGACTGTCTACCATAACATTGTCAATTTGCTGTTGGGACGTCTCTTCTTACAGTTTTGACACACTATTGCTAGTATGACAGCAGTATACATCAACCTAGCAAATTTCATTTTGAAAATGTATATAATCATATTGAAGATAGGGTTTTGTTTTTAAATCCAGGAATACCTATCCTATTAAGCAGCAAAACCATTCTATGAATCTTGGATCTCTTATCTTTGCTAAATTCACACTGAATAAGCTTCAACTTTAGTTATCACAAATTCCACTAAGTTTGCCAAAGATGCTACCTAAAGTTAAAATATTTCTTCATTCTTTACACTGTTGGTGAAACGGCAGAAGTTACATAACTACCAAACTTGCAAAAATGTTTGCATGCAAAATATGTCTGACCAGTGACTATCAGAAAGGCTAAGTGAAGACACTAGTTAGTGTAGGGGTAAAGAAGAAAAGGTGGTAGAGAAAGGTCCCCAGGAATGAAAACTTATCCAATTTTCTGGTTGTGAAAAATTTAAACTCACTATTTTTGTTTCTGCATAACCAAAAGTTTATTTCCACCATGAAACCCTCACAGTGCAAACAGTTTTGCACAGCTGTCCTCTCTTAACAAGAAATGAATATCTGGATAATTCTAGTTCACTCTTATAACATAGCATTGTTTGATAATGAGAACTGAAACCTTCTACCTCCAGTTCATGATTCAAATTTAGCTTAGTATTGTAATGATAAAAAATTATCTGATGCTTGTTCATTGGCCTTGGAGATGAGAATTTAGACTTTAGACTAAATTTATCAACATTTAAAACTGCACCCAAAACTCATGCATTCTTCTTGGCACTCTCAACATGTCTAAAGACAGAATGGGAATGGAGAATGAGCTTCCCCTTGAAAAAGGATCTCTTCCAGAGTGGCCACTCCAAATCAAGATTGAGGCCATTTTCTCCATTGCCTGTGCTGTAACTCTCCTCTGGATAAACACAAACTTCAGTCTTCATTGCTGACTATCCAGCACACCTCATGTCAAGGTTCCTTCCCCACTCTGAACTTTAGGGTACAAATGTGGGGAACCTGCATGGACACTTCTAGCTTAGATCTGGTAACTCTGCCACCATCCAGAAATTTCAGTGTCTGGAGCACTTCCTGTCCCCCCAAAACTCTCCCCTCCCTGGGTGGCCTTGAGGGACTTCACCGATTCCCTGGTGAGTCCAGATCCAATTCCCTTGGATCTTAAAACAAAGAAAAATCAATCAGGTTCTTAAAAAGAAAGCTTTTAATTAAAGAAGAAAGGTAAAAATCATCTCTGTAAAATCAGAATAGAAAATACTTTACAGGGTAATCAAATTCGTATAGCCCAGAGGAACCCCCTCTAGCCTTAGGTTCAGTTACAGCAAGCAGAGGTAAAATCCTCTCAGCAAAAAAGGGACACTTACAAGTTGAGAAAACAAAAATATGACTAATCCGCCTTGCTTGGCTATTACTTACAAGTTTGAAACATGAGAGACTGATTCAGAAAGATTTGGAGAGCCTGGATTGACGTATGGTCCCTCTTAGTCCCAAGAGTGAACACCCCCCAAAACAAAGAGCATAAACAAAGACTTCCCGCCACCAAGATTTGAAAGTATCTTGTCCCCTTATTGGTCCTCTGGTCAGGTGTCAGCCAGGTTTACTGAGCTTCTTAACCCTTTACAGGTAAAAGAAGCATTAACCCTTAACTATCTGTTTATGACACCTCATGTTAAAAAAATTTGAATTCTGAAGCGCTTTATCCAAACTTCTCCGTCATTCAAGGCATAGTTACTAGGCTGAGAATAACATGTAAAGATTTTGGTCTAAAACCAAAAATATTTAAGTCAATAGCCAAGTGACTGGCCTCCATGGCGTCTTGTTACACAAAACGGCAGCATTACAGAGTTAGTAGCTTTCATTTCTAACTTCTGTTAATTTTTTTTAAACCTTTTTCAGGGTTTCAGACACCAGACAGTTTTTAAACTGCAACAGAGCCTAAGCAAGGCAGCTCTCTCTAAGGAAGCTCTCTCCAGATATTGCACAATAGGGCTTCAAAATCAGTTTTAATTATGTATGTTCCTATTTTATACACATTGCCCTTTATATAAAGCATTTTATAAAATAATAAGTCCAAAACTTCACACTTGTTAGCTCAAGTTTAAAAGATGAGATGTTAAAAATTTTAAACACGTAATTGATACTAAGTATCAGAAGGGTAGCCGTGTTAGTCTGGATCTGTAAAAGCAGCAAAGAATCCTGTGGCACCTTATAGACTAACAGACGTTTTGGAGCATGAGCTTTCGTGGGTGAATACCCACTTCGTCAGATGCATGTCAATAGTAATTGATACTGTTTCTTTGAAAATATTCTTTGAAAATATTCTACTCTGGATACCAGTTAATTGTTTTTACTTCAGTTTACCTGATCAGCTGGGTGCTCCATACTTTCTTAATGTTTTGTATGCAGGAATGAGCATTCCTAATTTTTCCACTTTCCCAGTATCTGCATAGGATTTAGCAGTTCAATTAACATTGCTCCAGATTAAATACCTATCTCCTCTACATCAGCTCTCTTTACAGATATTTAGCCACTTAACTCAAAATCTTTTTAGTCTGAAATGAATTTAAAATCCCAATAATGATTGACCCTGAAGCGTTACTTTTATATAAATACAATGATCAGAACAAAATAGAACCACATAGAATTAAAATGCCATCTGATTCTCTTTACAGACATGTACTGGTCTGCCAGCCTAAGTATACTTGTCTATATGCACAGATCATTTTTCTCTTGAAGAACAAAGTTCACCATTACTTATGGCCTGTATGAATAGCTTATTTTCTGATCTAGTTCCAATCTTTTTTTTTTCTTTGCCTGTTTGAGCACAACAAAATTTAAAAATGCTGACAGTTAAAAAGCTCTTATTAATTAAGCTCTTATTAATTCTGTTTTTGTTTTTATCATAGCCTCTAATATAATGTGATCAAGTTCATTGTTGCTGCCTCTGTAGAAACTACACAAAGGCACTGACCCTAGGAAATTTCATTTAATGTTCCTGAGGCACAAGCCTCATATTCTCCTCTCCAATTATTTTCATATTCACTTCCTAAATCCACTTCGGATCACCACATTTTTCATAAAACCCCGTGCTACATAACTCAAACATTTCAAGTCAGCATAAATTGTTGCATCAACTTGTATGGTCAGTTCCCTGAACCTTTTTAAAAAAGACACAAAATAGGGTTGTTAAGTAGATTGTTTAAGCTACTGCACTTAGCAGTTATTAGACTGGACAGGGGTACACTGTTTTCTGTCAGTTTTCCAATGCAAGTTTCCCTTTTTAAGCTTTTCAGTATCAAAAGTTAACTTGGGAAGTTAGCTAGAGAGGTTCTGTCTTTCTTATTAACAATTCTGCAGTAAATTCTACTTTTACCAAGTTTTAACTTGCTGTCTTGGGTTGGCAAGCCATCCCAATTCCTTTTTCTAATAAGATTTTTAGTGTTCTGTCAAATACAAGTACGAATTTAGTCAGTTTTAAAAAACTTTTCCCTAAATATTGTGCCAGTGACAATTTTAGTGATCTGTACATCCTACGTTCCTCCTTCTTTGTAGTAAAACTCAGAACGTACCTAGTCAAGTTTCTTTCAAAGGCATTTTTAAAAACAACATTTAAAAACAGTCATCAGTACTTAATCTTTTTTTAAAATATCCATTGTTATAGTTTAAATTTAGTTTGCTTTTCTTTAATAGCAGGATCTCATTTTATTATCTTAATTAGTCCATTTTCTAGCTTATTCTTTCCCTCTTATTTTGTCTTTTTGTTAAAAAATAAATATACTTGGGTACTACAAAGTGTTTGCAGTATGATAAACTAACCTCAAAATTTTAAAATTAACAGAAATTTTAAATAGTACTAAAAATAGCTCCAAAGGGTCTCACTGCCACTAAGAAAGGAGACTCACTTGTAAAAATCAGGATGATATATCTAGCTTAGAAGTAGTCAAAATGCTAAAGCTAGCACTTGCCAAATATAAAGGCAGAGCTCTTTAATACTGATGATACAGTGCACCCAAAAGGGCCACAACTTGTTAGCCTGGGAACCACAATCCTCCTCCCCTAATTTGAAGGTTGTTGCTGGTACAGGCTGCATTTTTTTAAATGCAGTACATTCTACTTCTAAGCTTTCTCCCTGAAGCACTCTCAGGAACATTCTACCTGCCTCTTGCCTTATTCAGGCATCACAACTTTTAGAATTACCCCACTATTTTTATGAATCTGCAAGCCATTATACTGTTGATAATTGTGTTTTCTCTTAAGTGCCTATGCTTATGAGAGTGTGAAGATACAACGTATAAGAATGTTGATGGCTTGTATAGTTAAGTCAAACAGAGTGATACAAGTTACAAGACCTAATATTTACTTACCTCTGCTGTCATTTTGGCAAACCTGTCTGGAGGTATGTTCCCACATAATACATTTTTTCTTAGATTAGGGTTCTTTGTGTCCTTGAGATTTGCTATTCTACTTCGTACCCTATTTTTGTATTTCATGTCAGTGTTTTTCAATTCTTGATATATAGGTGCTTAGGACTTAAGGAACATATCATCAACAAGTAACATGCAGAACACAATATAGTACTTCATTGCTTTGCAAATGTTTGCCCAGGTTTACACAGGCTTGGCAGGATTAGATTTTTATCAGTAAATGTCAGTAAAGATCAATTTTACCATATACACATAGATGAAAAATATTTCCATCAATAATAACAGAAATGTACAGATCAGCACAGTGATATACTGCTTGAGAATATATTAGTTTTATTTAAAGATATTTACTTGGTATATTTTAACATGTGATGTTGACAATTTGTGTTCTAATCGTTATAAAACTAAAGTTTGAATCTCAATGTCTATGGTCATTAAATAATTGTCTTATCTTCCTCAATTTCCCACAACTGTGAAAATTTAAATAGATAAAAATACTTACAAGCAAACATCTATACTATCTACCAAAATTATTTTAAAAAACAGAAATAAAATTCTGCTAAACCTATTCTTTACGCTGTTGATCAGTACCTTTCTTAGCAATGGTTGCCAGTGCTTGAATTACATAATTTTCTCAATTTCTTCTGCTCAACTCATGGCAACTAAGTAATGAAACTACAGATCTCTCAAGATCGCTCTTTGACTTGTGGGAGCCTCCCACAAGAGTGCAACAGGCATCTTAAATTCATTCTGCTGAAGAACTGATTAGTTTCCAAAACAATGCAGCGTTGATATCTGAGCATCAATAATACCCAAACAAATTTCCAATGAAAAATGCAGCTTCCAAAATTTTCAACTTGGCTACCTGATTTCTGTACAGAAAACACTCACGTTTTATACTAAATGGCTGGGTAGCATCAGAAAGCTCAGATTGTTACTATCTATATAGTATTTGGTCAATTGCTAAGTAATAGATGTTGTCTGTTGCCAGTTTGGCTTCTTTGAAAACATTTTAAAGTCAATTTAATGAAGTTGGGGTGTGTGGGTGGAGGAAGGAGTCCTGATTTGTGTAAGCATTAACCATATTAGAATTAAAAAACAAAACAACAAAAATTACACTTAAAGCAAAAGAAGATTAAGCACTTGAATAATGCCAAGAAAATTTGTGACTAAGATTCATCCAAGATATAGGAACACAATAACAACACCTAGCTCTTATAGAGCACCTGTCATCGGTAGATTTCAAAGCTAAAGCATAAAGAGAAGTAACTTGCTCAAGTCAGAGGTGGGAACAGAACCCACTTCTGCCAAGAACCAGTCCATAGCTCTATCTACTAGGCCACACTTTCTCTATAATTTCACCACCGGTCACTTCAGTAAGATATCTGCTATAGCTGCTGCTAGCAGCAGCAACCTTAGAACTATCACTTAATTAAAAAGAGTTCTGTATGTAATTTAATGTACATAAATAGTGAGAATTGCTTCTCACTAAAAATTTTCACACTGCTGTACTGAACAAAATGAATATTTTCCTACTGAATAAAATCAAAGTTCATTATATGGAACAAACTTTTTTTTTTCCCATTTAAACAGTAATATAAATCCATCAGCAAATACTAATTCTAGAGCACTTAGAAATACCACAAAGGATATCTTCTTCAATCTGAGATCCCAGCTCTTCCTCATCAGCACCAATAGCAATGTAGTCATCTGAACAAAAGAGAAGCTTGATTATTAACCTTAAGTGGACATCAGATTTCCTTAGCAGCTCAAGTATCCACTGGGAATCCTGGAAAGCATAAGTTAATGCATACTATGGTTGTGGCATTTCAGAAAAAGTAGTGCACCACATACTTTTATGGTAGCAAAACCCTGTTAGCTCATTATTTTGCAGAGCACACAAAAGGTAACGACAACAAGATTGATAGAAAAGCAACAGCCTAAAATCTTAACCAGCAGCTAAACTGTAGATGTAGGTACTGTACAAAGAGCTTTTGTGTTATCAGTTAAGTCTTGAAGATTCTACTCAGTTTGACAACTGTCAATCTTTGCTTTGAAAGAAAAAACTGATCTATCACTTCAACATGTGTGATAAAATTCCCTCAAGATAGCATGGGTACATTCAATTAGAGTTAGATGTTAGCAGAATCAGTAATTAAGTTGTAGAAAGGAGCTTAATGGACATTAAAAATATAAGGAAAGCAGACAAACTGAAGTGCAATAAAACAGGAAATTTAAAGTGGTAAATAAAATAGGTAAAATACTTAAACTCTAAAAGACAGCACAAAAAGTTTGGCCTGAAATGCCCAATCTTAGCAATCCCTGAGTAGAGAGTTTGGAGAGAAAAAGTAAAAGAAACATTTACTTCCCAATTTGACAGAGGACAGGCTAGACAGTGCAAGCACACTATCACCATTTTCCACCTTTCTTCCCCTCACTTTCATTTGCATTCTAAAAAGATCAAAGAACACTATCAACTAGAAATTAAGTCAATTTCATAAAATAAGTTAAAAAATAGTTTCAGGTACCATATTTATCAAATGCCCATGTCAACTTTTGTGTTTTACAATCACATATTCCTACTTAAAAAAAAAAAGAAGTGTTCTCCCCTTTTGCTGTGTGAAAAGCCAATAAAAACAGCAGAATATGACTGATTACTGATGGGTAAAAAACAGTGAAAATGCCTACACTCAAAATGCTGTCAAAATGCACAATGTAAAAAAAACTAAAGAGAAGAAATAACTCACTAATCTATTAGCATAGCAATAATTTTAGGTAAGTTTCCAAAGACAAGTGTGATTTAAATTGACCTTACATAAAATTTACAAAAGTTACCTAAGTGATTCATGTATCAGAGGGGTAGCCGTGTGAGTCTGGATCTGTAAAAGCAGCAAAGAATCCTGAGGCACCATATAGACTAACAGACGTTTTGGAGCATGAGCTTTCGTGGGTGAATACCCACTTCATCAGATCCATGTACTGGAAATTTCCAGGGGCAGGTGTGTGTGTGTGTGTGTGTGTGTGTGTGTGTGTGTGTGTGTGTGTGTGTGTGTGTGTGTGTGTGTGTGTGTATATACACACACACACACACCCCTGGAAATTATATATATATATATATATATATATATATATATATATATATATATGCATGCAAGCAAGCAAGCTAGAGATAATGAGGTTAGTTCAATCAGGGAGGATGAGGCCCTGTTCTAGCAGTTGAGGTGTGAAAACCAAGGGAGGAGAAACTGGTTTTGTAGTTGGCAAGCCATTCACAGTCTTTGCTTAATCCTGAGCTGATGGGGTCAAATTTGCAGATGAACTGAAGCTCAGCAGTTTCTCTTTGAAGTCTGGTCCTGAAGTTTTTTTGCTGCAGGATGGCCACCTTAAGGTCTGCTATAGCGTGGCCAGGGAGGTTGAAGTGTTCTCCTATAGGTTTTTGTATATTGCCATTCCTAAGATCTGATTTGTGTCCATTTATCCTTTTCCGTAGAGACTGTCCTGTCTGGCCGATGTACATAGCAGAGGGGCATTGCTGGCATATGATGGCGTATATTACATTGGTGGACGTGCAGATGAATGAACTGGTGATAGTGTAGCTGATCTGGTTAGGTCCTGTGATGGTGTCGCTGGTGTAGATATGTGGGCAGAGTTGGCAGAGGTTTGTTGCATGGATTGGTTCCTGAGCTAGAGTTACTATGGTGCGGTGTGCAGTTACTGGTAAGAATATGTTTCAGGTTGGCAGGTTGCCTGTGGGCGAGGACTGGTCCGCCACCCAAGGCCTGTGAAAGTGTGGGATCATTGTCCAGGATGGGTTGTAGATCCCTGATGATACGTTGGAGGGGTTTTAGCTGGGGACTGTATGTGATGGCCAGTGGAGTCCTGTTGGTTTCTTTCCTGGGTTTCTCTTGCAGTAGGAGGCTTCTGGGTACACGTCTGGCTCTGTTGATCTGTTTCCTTATTTCCTCGTGCAGGTAGTGTAGTTTTGAGAATGCTTGGAGGAGATTTTGCAGGTGTTGGTCTCTGTCTGAGTGGTTAGAGCAGATGCAGTTGTAACTCAGTGCTTGGCTGTAGACAATGGATCGTGTGATGTGCCCGGGATGGAAACTGGAGGCATGAAGGTAGGCATAGCGGTCGGTAGGTTTTCGGTATAGGGTGGTGTTAATGTGACCATCACTTATTTGCACCGTGGTGTCTAGGAAGTGGACCTCTCGTGTAGATTGGTCCAGGCTGAGGTTGATGGTGGGGTGGAAGCTGTTGAAATCGTGGTGGAATTTTTCCACAGTTTCCTTCCCATGGGTCCAGATGATGAAGATGTCATCAATGTAGCGTAGGTAGAAAAGGGGCGTGAGTGGACGAAAGCTGAGGAAGCGTTGTTCCAGGTCGGCCATAAAAATATTGGCATATTGTGGGGCCATGCGGGTGCCCATAGCGGTGCCACTGATCTGGAGATATATATTGTCAACAAATTTGAAATAGTTGTGTGTGAGGATAAAGGCACAGAGCTCAGCAGCCAGTTGTGCTGTGGCATCATCAGCGATACTGTTTCTGACAGCTTGTATTCCATCTGTGTGTGGGATGTTTGTGTAGATAGCCTCTACATCCATGGTGGCTAGGATGGTGTTTTCTGGAAGGTCATCAGTGCATTGTAGTTTCCTCAGGAAATCAGTGGTGTCACGGAGATAGCTGGGAGTGCTGGTGGCATAGGGTCTGAGTAGAGAGTCCAAATATCCAGACAGTCCTTCAGTGAGAGTGCCAATGCCCGGGATGATGGGGCGTCCAGGATTTCCGGGTGTGTGGATCTTGGGTAGTAGATAGAGTAACCCTGGTCGGGGCTTTAAGGTTATGTTGGTTTGTTCTGGTGTTAGTGTAGGGAGTGTCCTGAGTAGATGGTGCAGTTTCTTAGTGTATTCCTCAGTGGGATCTGAGGGAAGTGGCCTGTAGAATTTGGTATTGGAGAGTTGTCTGGCGGCCTCCTTTTGGTAGTCAGACCTGTTCATGATGACAACAGCACCTCCTTTATCAGCCTCTTTGATGATAATGTCAGGGTGGTTTCTGAGGCTGTGGATGGCATTGCGTTCTCCACGACCTAGGTTATGACGCAAGCGATGTTGTTTTTCCACAATTTCTGCCTGCGCACGTCGGCGGAAGCATTCAATGTATAGGTCCAGACTGTTATTTCGACCCTCAGGAGGAGTCCATGTGGAGTTCTTCTTCTTGTGCTGTTGGTGGGAGGGTACCTGTGTATCAGTGCACTGTTCAGTGTTGTCCTGAAAGTATTCTTTGAGTCAGAGACAGCGAAAGTAGGCTTCCAGATCGCCGCAGAACTGTATCATGTTGGTGGGGGTGGCAGGGCAGAAAGAGAGTCCCCGAGATAGGACAGACTTTTCTTCTGGGCTGAGTGTGTAGTTGGATAGATTGACGATATTTCTGGGTGGGTTAGGGGTACCACGGTTGTGGCCCCATGTGGCAGGTAGGAGTTTAGACAGCTTACAGTCCTTTTTCCTTTGTAGAGAGGTGAAGTGAGTAATATAGATCTCCTGTCTCCTCAATGCCAACTCTGCCCACATATGTACACCAGCGACACCATCACAGGACCTAACCAGATCAGCCACACCATCACCAGTTCATTCACCTGCACGTCCACCAATGTAGTATATGCCATCATATGCCAGCAATGCCCCTCTGCTATGTACATCAGCCAAATAGGACAGTCTCTACGGAAAAGGATAAATGGACACAAATCAGATCTTAGGAATGGCAATATACAAAAACCTGTAGGAGAACACTTCAACCTCCCTGGCCACGCTATAGCAGACCTTAAGGTGGCCATCCTGCAGCAAAAAAACTTCAGGACCAGACTTCAAAGAGAAACTGCTGAGCTTCCGTTCATCTGCAAATTTGACCCCATCAGCTCAGGATTAAACAAAGACTGTGAATGGCTTGCCAACTACAAAACCAGTTTCTCCTCCCTTGGTTTTCACACCTCAACTGCTAGAACAGGGCCTCATCCTCCCTGATTGAGCTAACCTCGTTATCTCTAGCTTGCTTGCATATATATACCTGCCCCTGGAAATTTCCAGTACATGGATCTGATGAAGTGGGTATTCACCAACGAAAGCTCATGCTCCAAAATGTCTGTTAGTCTATAAGGTGACACAGAATTCTTTGCTGCTTCTAAGTGATTCAGGAGACAAATTACATTTACCCAAGCATTTAAGTCAGTTAGGCATCTTAACTGTCATTAACTGCCAGCTGGACTTCGACACTTCCAAAAAACATTACCCCTTGTCTAACTGTTTCTGGCTGCTCTCTGCAAGTGAGTCTGTATAAAAATGGATGACTCAGTATTTAGAAAGTGAGACCTACTATGGGGGAGAGAGTGTTAACCTGTGGGCAGGACTTGGGCCTACATATAACATTGCTCTAGCGCAGTGGTTCTCCGGTCCGCTGCTTGTTCAGAGAAAGCCTCTGATGGGCCAGGCCAGTTTGTTTACCTGCCACGTCCACAGGTTTGGCCAATTGCAGCTCCCACTGGCTGTAGTTCGCCACTCCAGGTCAATGGGGCCTGCAGGAAGGGCAGCCATAGGGTGACCAGACAGCAAGTTTGAAAAATCGGGATGAGGGTAGGAGGTAATAGGCGCCATTATAAGAAAAAGACCCAAAAATTGGGACTGTCCCTATAAAATCAGGATATCTGGTCACCCTAGGCAGCCATCACATCCCTCGGCCTGCGCCACTTCCCACAGCCCACATTGGCCTGGAGCGGCAAACCATGGCCAGTGGGAGCCGCGATCAGCCGAACCTGCGGACACGGCAGGTAAACAAACCGTCCCAGCCCGCCAGGGGCTTTCACTGAATAAGCGATGGACCAGCTTTGAGAACCACTGCACTAGGGCTCAAAGAAAAGGGGACCCAGGCTTCATTTTCTGAAGGAAGAGAGAAAGTAGCAGGAAGGATCCAGGCTGCCTATACATACATTGCTTTGAGCACATTGATCTTTTTATACATAATTCTCAGTATTATCCCATTTGGTATTTTCACTCACTTATACTTTGTAGTGCCTTAGTAACAAACTTCATACAAAAACTGTCATGCTCAAAAATCCCTTAAAAAAAAAAAAGTTCATTGTCCTTTTCACTACACAAGTCAGTTTGAACCAAAGAGAAGGTTAATAATGAACAGATTTCGTTCCTACTGATAAGGGACTATGTACATTTTTGGAATAAGTTTTGAATTTAGTTTAAAACTGAGAGTTAAATATATATAATTTGGCTAAAGGATAGCTTTAGAAGGATGGGAGCATGAAACGGTACAGTTATTTGAAGGGTGTAAACATGAGCAGTAATAGAAGTTTTTTGTGAGGATCTCATGGAGATGTACAGATTAATGTGCACAAAATGTATAGGTTATTTCTGTATTTTGAAAATAAATAAAAAGAAGCAATAGGGTGAAGTTAAAGGTAAATGTAGGAACCGCAGGAAAACAAAAGCCTTGACAGAGAGGTCTACTAGATTACAGAATAACCTCCCAAACGAAGTAGTGAAAATCTTGTTTTTCAGTATAAAACACAAAGGTGTAAGAAAACTCCTGGCAATGAAAACAAGATGGAACAGATCATTTCACAGGTCTTGTCCACCTCCAAATTTTATAACTCTCAAAACACATGGAAGCTAACACCCCTAACACTGAACGAGAAGAGAATACGTCTGTCATGGATTGGATACTTAATTTTAAATATGTCAAATTCTTTATCAAAACACCAGTGCCAGATGTATTGTAACAAAATTAAGTTTCAACTGAAATGGAAACGGAGCTTCTGGCTACCAGAATTTGCAAGGTCACAGGACCCAGGGGGACACTGTGGTAACCCCCACCCGAAAAAAAAACAAAACACTGAAACTGTATCTTTCATGGAAACAGATTAAACTGATGATACATGCTAGCCATTATCTCCTTGTATCATGAAGAGGATTCTCTGCTGTTGGAAAGTAGTTGTCAGATGGGCTGGAGCAGGAAATGCATGTTTCCTTAGCATGTTTCCAGGCTGCCAGGTTTTTGCTAATCTGGATGAACCTATACCCGACTAGCCAGCCTAGTTGTATAGAATTCAGACTGGTCTGACAATCAGTGCTAGGATACACGGGAAGAAGAAACAGAACAAAATCCAATACTGTAAATAAGTTCTACAAAGCTCACCCCCTGTTTTGAGAGCAGCAGCCAGCATTTCTCTACATTTCACTCGTACAGAATCTGAAGTACTTGGAGCCCGAGGAAAAGAAGGGATGAAGGAATCAGATGAAGCATTAGCCTCCTCTTTCCTGATGCTGGAGTTGCTACTGGAACTGCTAAAGTGGGTAAAAACAGAAAAGTGGCATGAAATGTCTTTTCTCCAACGTGTTTCACCCTAGACCAAAACAAACTTTTTGTTTGATCTTTACATCTCATTAACAATATTCCCATAACAGAACAAAGATAACATTTATGCAATTATTAGAGCTATAGACATTGTTGAACTTCAGTAAAAACGATCTTTGAAATACTTGTTTCTATGTGATACGGGGTACAACAATTTTACTAAAGAGGGTGCCCAGGTCAAGTGATCCTCTGGGCTCACTTGTACTATAGGAACCACTCCAGCCCCCACTTACACCTCCAGACCCCAAACATATGCAGTTTACAAGGAATGAAACACAGATCAGTCCCCCAGTATTCGCATTGTAAGGGCACTAGCCCCCACCAGGATGTCTTCCCCCGAAGTGGTGGCCTCTCAGCATAGACTCCTAGACTCATAGACTCTAGGACTGGAAGGGACCTCGAGAGGTCATCGAGTCCAGTCCCCTGCCCTCATGGCAGGACCAAATACTGTCTAGACCAGCCCTGATAGACATTTATCTAACCTACTCTTAAATATCTCCAGAGATGGAGATTCCACAACTTCCCTAGGCAATCTATTCCAGTGTTTAACTACCCTGACAGTTAGGAACTTTTTCCTAATGTCCAACCTAAATCTCCCTTGCTGCAGTTTAAGCCCATTGCTTCTTGTTCTATCATTGGAGGCTAAGGTGAACAAGTTTTCTCCCTTCTCCTGATGACACCCTTTTAGATACCTGAAAACTGCTATCATGTCCCCTCTCAGTCTTCTCTTTTCCAAACTAAACAAACCCAATTCCTTCAGCCTTCCTTCATAGGTCATGTTCTCAAGACCTTTAATCATTCTTGTTGCTCTTCTCTGGACCCTCTCCAATTTCTCCACATCTTTCTTGAAATGCGGTGCCCAGAACTGGACACAATACTCCAGTTGAGGCCTAACCAGCGCAGAGTAAAGCGGAAGAATGACTTCTCGTGTCTTGTTTACAACACACCTGTTAATGTATCCCAGAATCACGTTTGCTTTTTTTGCAACAGTATCACACTGTTGACTCATATTAAGCTTGTGGTCCACTATGACCCCTAGATCTCTTTCTACCATACTCCTTCCTAGACAGTCTCTTCCCATTCTGTATGTGTGAAAGTGATTGTTCCTTCCTAAGTGGAGCACTTTGCATTTATCTCTATTGAACTTCATCCTGTTTACCTCAGACCATTTCTCCAACTTGTCCAGATCATTTTGAATTTTGACCCTGTCCTCCAAAGCAGTTGTAATCCCTCCCAGTTTGGTATCATCCGCAAACTTAATAAGCGTACTTTCTATGCCAACATCTAAATCGTTGATGAAGATATTGAACAGAACCGGTCCCAAAACAGAACCCTGCGGAACCCCACTTGTTATACCTTTCCAGCAGGATTGGGAGCCATTAACAACTACTCTCTGAGTACGGTTATCCAGCCAGTTATGCACCCACCTTATAGTAGCCCCATCTAAATTGTACTTTCCTAGCTTATCTATAAGAATATCATGCAAGACTGTATCAAATGCCTTACTAAAGTCCAGGTATATCACATCCACCCCTTCTCCTTTATCCACAAGGCTCGTTATCCTATCAAAGAACGCTATCAGATTAGTTTGACACGATTTGTTCTTTACAATTCCGTGCTGGCTATTCCCTATCACCTTACCACCTTCCAAGTGTTTGCAGATGATTTCTTTGATTACCTGCTCCATTATCTTCCCTGGCACAGAAGTTAAACTAACTGGTCTGTAGTTTCCTGGGTTGTTTTTATTTCCCTTTTTATAGATGGGCACTATATTTGCCCCCTTCCAGTCTTCTGGAATCTCCCTCGTCTCCCATGATTTCCCAAAGAAAATAGCTAGAGGCTCAGATACCTCTTCCATTAACTCCTTGAGTATTCTAGGATGCATTTCATCAGGCCCTGGTGACTTGCAGGCATCTAACTTTTCTAAGTGATTTTTTACTTGCTCTTTCCCTATTTTCTCTTCTAAACCTACCCTCTTCCCGTAAGCATTCACTATACTAGACATTCCTTCAGACTTCTCAGTGAAGACCGAAACAAAGAAGTCATTAAGCATCTCTGCCATTTCCAAGTCTCCCGTTACTGTTTCCCCCTCCTCATTGAGCAGTGGGCCTACCCTGTCCTTAGTCTTCCTCTTGCTTCTAATGTATTGATAAAAAGTCTTCTTGTTTCCCTTTATTCCCATAGCTAGTTTGAGCTCATTTTGTGCCTTTGCTTTTCTAATCTTGCCTCTGCATTCCTGTGTTATTTGCCTATATTCATCCTTCGTGATCTGACCTAGTTTCCATTTTTTATATGACACCTTTTTATTTTGTAGGTCACGCAAGATCTCAAGGGTAAGCCAAGGTGGTCTTTTGCCACATTTTCTATCTTTCCTAACCATCGGAATAGCTTGCTTTTGGGCCCTTAATAGCGTCCAAGTCCAACATAGCACAGGGAGTGGGCCCAATCTATAGAGTATGGGGTATCCCCCAGGGTCCCAAGCCCAGCTACAGCTCAACTTGAGGTGCCAAGGGAGGCCCTCAGTAAGGCGGTATGTTGATGCAATGGTTCCCCTCCTGGCCAAGCGAGGTGTGGTCATTGGCCCTCAGCTCAGGAGGGCTGTCAGTCTATTCCTGGTACTCCAGAATCTGGACAATCCTCTCTGATTTCAGGTCCATCAAGTGATTGGTAGGGGAACCGTGGCCCACCCATTCAACTGAGTTCCAGCTCAGGGCCCTCAAGATAGACAAGCAGGATCAGGGTTTACCAGCTCTGAGGGTATGGCTACACTTACAGCCGTACAGCGCTAGGAGTCTTCGTACAGCTGTGCAGGGAAATCGCTGCAGTGTGGACACATTTGCAGCATTTGCAGCGCTGTTGGGAGTGGTGCATTGTGGGCAGCTATCCCAGCGTTCAAGTGGCTGCAATGTGCTTTTCAAAACAGGGGGGTGGGGTGGAGTGCGACAGGGAGTGTGAGGGAGACAGAGAGAGTGGATTTTTGGAGCTGACTCTGTTGTTAGCTCCCTGCCTTGCAAGTTCTAAGGACTGGAAGATACATAGCATCTACCTTCAATCATTTTAAAAGTTTCGACCCCTTCCCCCACCCCTCTCTTATTCACTAAATGCAAATTATGCACTCCTAAATAGCCTTCAGACGACATAAGCAGCTGCTCAACACGGACTCCCCCCGCCCCCTCCACTGTGTGGATTCTCTCCTCAAGCAAACAGCTGCGAACATTCCAACATGCATGCCTCCGCTCACTGGCTCGAGCAAACAGGAGCTGTGTTTGTTTTTTTGATAAGCAGCTCCGGGTGCCCAGAGTTCAGCCACTCTTCCGGTTTGTTACGAGCAGGCATTCTGGCATACCTCCTAATACCCTGGAGGCCAATTACAGCGCTTTTGGTGGCCACACTTGACGAGCAGTGCTGCATCACCAGCGCTGCAATTGTTATAGTAGACCAGGTGTACAGCCAGCGCTGCAGCCAGGGAGTTGCAGCGCTGGATATGCCTTGCAGGTGTGGACAGTTACTAAGTTGCAGCGCTGTAAACCCACCACCAGCGCTGCAACTCTCCAGTGTAGCCATGGCCTGACAGTGCCTAGAGCTGCTTCCTACCTTCCCCTGGGCCTCTGCAGGCTCTTCAGTCTGTTGGTCCATTCATCCCTTTTTGGGGTGTTGTCCCTGGGTGGCTCTTTAGCACTTTACTGACAGAATTTCTCTGGCCTGTTCACTGTCCTGGTAGCTGCCGTGTCTCTCAGCTTCCCAGCCCTTTTATCCTCCCAGCTGCTGTGAGGATGCCAATCAGCAGCAGCCAGCAGTGCCTGTATTGCCCTTTTGTTGCCGGGCCAACGACATACACCCCACGACACCTTGCTCCACACTGACAGCCAAAAGTCTGCTGAATCTGTTAGTACATTCGGGTTTTGTGGGAGGTAGACTGCCAACAGGGTAATCTGAGCTGACATCATCAGTTCCACAAACTGACTGCTTCTGCACACAAGGGGAAGGATCACGCTCCTCCCTGTCTATTGATGCAAAAGTCCCAAGCCTTTCCCAGCTCTGTCCTCAACAACTCTCTCACACAATTCCCTTCCTTTCATTGTACTCCACTTTCCTGAGGTGTCTTGCCTGTCATGACTATGTAAATATTGTATATTCCTTAAATTAGCTTTTAATTATAAATGTCACTTTATTCTTTTAGAATTTTTATGGAAATAGAAATGGGTGGTAAAGGGCTTGATTTGAAGCACTGTCCCTGTCTCTTCCCCCTGATCCAGGTTGAATGCCTAAGATGCCATTTTTGGTTTTCCCACACTTCATCACAACACCACCAATGTGTTTCTGATGTCCAACATTATGAGGGTATAGTGACTTTGAATGAACAAGAGAAAGGCTTTGCAAGCCCTTCAAACTGCTTAAAGCTCTAGAAAATCAATGTTCATCCTGGATTCTTGTTATATCCAGGTGCTTTGTACTGTCTGGTTGTCCACATGGGCTCCTCAACCCAATAGGGATGTGTCAGTAACAATCACTTGTCCGGTGCAGAGGCAAGGAAGGGAATGCTCACGCATACCTGAGAGGGATTCTTCTACAATAATAGGGACAATATCACTTTGGTGGGAACAGTCACTATGATGCTCAAGGACTGTAAGTGTGGAGAGTACACTGTTTGAAGCCATGTTTATAGGCAACAAAGGTGGAGCCTTGCAAATGACATGACATAAGTACATGAGACCACATGGCCTAAGAGAGAAACAGAGGTCTTGACAGGCACTTGGGGGTTGCTTATGACCTGGTCTACGATATTGTTCATAGCTTGAAACCTGCCCCTCCGCAGGGAAGCCCTTGCCATGACTGAATTTAACAATGCCCCCAATGGAGTCCAAAGTCTGCATAAGCGGTGAGGATGGATTTTTTGGCATTTATACTGATCCCCAAAGAGGAGAGAAGTTTCAGCATTGTCCTTTTAGTGTAATCTGGTGACAAGGAGCCAACAGCTGACACAGGGAAAAAATGTGAAACCACAACATCTGATATAAACTGCTACTACAGAGCACACCTTGATAAAGGCACTGGATATAGTAAGAGCAATGCCAAAAGTGAATATCCTGTATTGAAAATGGTCAGAGCCCAGGAATTTGAGACATCTGTGAGCGGGGTGGATGCTCAAGTGAAAGCAGGTGTCCACGCTGAGAGCTGTAAACCACATACCCTTTTTCAGGGATGGAATTATAGATACCAACATGGCCATGTGAAACTTGAGTTTGCAAACAAAAACATTCAGATGGCAGAGGTCGAGAATGGGTCTCCAACAGCCCTTCTTTTTAGGCACTAGGAAGTATGTCAAGTAAAAGCTTCTCCCTTGGTACTGAAGAGGAACTTGTGCTGTTGCACCTCACTGTAAGAGGGATTTCACTTCTTGTTTGAAAATGTTCTCATGAGAGTGGCCCCTGAGAAGGCGCTGGGGAAGCAAGTAGGGATAGCTATTGAATAGCTATAATGGATGACGTTCTGCACCCATTTGTCCATTGTTTTTGCACTCTAGGTGTTCAAAGAAGTGCTAGATGACCCTCAAAGGATGCGTGGGAGTCTGGAGACATTAGATTTAAGATATGTCTACACTGCAATGAAAAACCCACATCTGGTCTGTGCCAGCTGACTCAGGCTCACAAGGCTCGGGCTTCAAGGCTGTTTCATTGTAGTGTAGACTTCTAGGCTTGAAGGCTATACTGCAATGAAACATGCTCGCAGCCCAGGCCAGCTGACATGGACCAGCTGCAAGCATCCAGGTGCTATGTAGACATACCCTCAGTGGTTTGCAGCTCTCCTGTCAAAAACAATGTTTAGCTGAGAACTGAGACTGGAATGAGAAACCTACTGAGGAAGGTGTGGGGAAGTAGGCCTTTTGAACCCTCTGTCTCTTATGGAGTGGCTCATAAGGTCTTTAGTGGAAGAACTGTTGAACCATCAGTCTAGGCTTCTAGGACTATCAGTGAAATTTTCGATTTGGGGCAGATGCATGTGCATTCTCAGGGGGTGGAGGGTGGCCCTGGAGTTCTTTAAAGTGTGTAAGGACTCATCCATCTTCTGATTATATAGTCAGTCTCCTTGAAAGCTTGGTCCTCTATGGTGTTCTGACTCTCCGGGGAAACCCCAAAGCACGGAGCCATGACTCTCTGTGCATTACCATGGTAGTAGTCATTGCCCTGGAAGATGCATCAGCGACATCTACTGCTGAGTGGAGAGCAGTCCTGGCAACCATTTTCTGTTCTGCCACAAGAGCCTGGAAACAAGCTCTGTCCTCCTGTGGGAGTCTGAACTGTTCAAAATTCACAGAATTTCACAAAGTTGTACTTAGCCAATAGTACTTGGCTATCCTGAATTGGAGTCTAGAAGAAGAAAGACCTTTCTTCCCAGTAAGCTGAGACACTTGCCCTTCTTATCAGTTGGGATAAATCAGGTAATATTATTGCCTAGATCTCTTTGTGGTGGCCTGGACCACTAAAGACTTTGGAGCAGGGTGAGAGAACAGAAATCCCACCCCTCTGACTGAGGGGTGGGATTTCTCTGTTTCTCTGTCCTCTGGGGGTAGGGGTGCAGGTAGATGGGATTTGTTCTGCCTGGCTTCAGGATGGTTTTCTTAACAGGGAACACTTTTTGATGGAGCCAGAGGACTGAAGAACATCCAGAAGCTTGTGTTGAGGATCCTGAACCTCCTCAAAAGAAATCTGCAGCTGTCCTGTAATTCTGTGCGTTCCCCTCCTCCCCGATGACTATGAGCAATTCCAGGAACAGAGACACTGGAGTCACTGCCTCATCTGGACAGGGTGATGGCAATCTTGTTGGTTCTGGTGGAACTGCCAGATTCGGTGCACACTCCTCCTCAGTTGGATCCTCAGAAGGATGGGTTGAATGAGGGTTGCGAAGGTCCCCATGGCATGGTGTACCAAACGCTCCGAGAAAGGTGATGAGGTGGAAGTTGGTGCCAAGTTGGTCAAGGTCCTCTGACCGGGAACATGTGTTGTGGAAGAAGGAATAACATTTCACTGGACAGTTCAGACTCTTCCAATGAGAAGAAAGCCACTTCTGGTTTCAACAGCAGTACCAACCATGCCACTTGAAGTTAAAGCCCAAAGATGGAATGAGAGACACACTCCTCCCAAAGTCCAGCTCCCCTGGCCGAGTTATATATTCTCGCAAGGAAGGACTTGATGGAGTGGGACACTGAGTCTGCAAAGCAAAGATATTCACATGAGAAGCACAGATCTCAACTCTTTCCCAAGCCAGAGGGGTCCTGTCCACCCAAACCAAAAGAGCTGCAGTAAAGAGTTTATGCCACAGCAGTTTAAGGTAAAGATAGTACCGAAGGTAATCAGTGCTCTCAGTGATCAGTTTTCTTCAGTGCAGGTGCACCACAGGTTTGTGTATGGGACTACCAGAGGTCCCAGTGCCGTCGGATCACAATCTGGTGCTGATGGAGCCCTAGACTTCTCACATGCCCCTGAGACTTAAGATGTTCTATGTTCTCTTGAGTTGAAGCTTATATACTTGCCTGGTTTAGGCAGGGCTGAATCAGATGTCTTCAAAGAGGATTTGGAGGAAGACAACCTCATGCTTACGAGAATGCTCCTTGCTCTCCTGACAAGGCCCAATGATGGATTTCTGGGGGAGGGGGAAGACTCCTTCACTCTTGAATTGGACCTTGTGGCAGAAGACACACTTCTTGCTGAGTAAGGCTGATCTATGGGGCGGAGGTTCCTTGGGCCTGGGTCCAATTGTGGTCTCACAGCCTCTTCCATTAGGTACTTCCTGAAGAGAAGTTCCCACCCTTCCCGAGTATGGCAGGGGAACAAAGGGCAGGTATTGTACCTTGCTACAATGTGGGCTTTCCTTGAGATAGTATAAGCAGCAGAGGTGGTTATCACTGACCAAGAAGGAATACAGACAGGAACCACAAAATTTGAAGCTCGGAGTCCAAGGCATAGTCCAATACCCAAACAGAGTGTGCACTTCTACGATAAAGAGATTGCATTACAGTACTTGTATGACATGAATAGAAAAATACTATCTTATTTTTACAGTGCAAATATTTGTAATAAAAATAAATAAAGTGTGCACTGTACACTTTGTATTCTGTGTTGTAACTGAAATCAATATATTTAAAATGTAGAAAACATCTAAAAATGTTTAAATAAATGCTATTCTATTATTCTTAAACAGTGCGATTAATCGCATGATTAATTGTGCAATTAATTTTTTTAATCACTTCTCAGCCCTAGTTTCTACCTAAAACACAAGATACTGATTAAAATAGGCTGGTTATTGTTAAGACTCCTAATATTGTAGAGTAAGAATGTTAAATAGATGACTTCAGCAGGCAGGATGGATATTTTGACTGCCTAACTCGTATTGTAGCTAGTCACCAACCATTTTTTCATATTAACAGCAGGATTGACTTACCTTCATCCCCACCACAAAGATCTGGATGACTATTTTGATCTACAATGATTGGTCAACCTTGATGACAGTGCAGGCATCACCACTTTTTAGACATTGATTATGTGTTTGATACAAGAACATGGCAGCCCTCCCTAGTCCCAGGTATCCTTATACAAAAATTAAATATTTAGGGAAGTACCTATGAAGAATTATTAATGTGAAGAATTAATTTCATCTGTCGTGCTAGTTCATTTTATATTATACACACACAGAGGTTCAAATACCTTTCTTCTCTTGCTTCAGGACTGTTTTGTGATGAAGATGCAGGTTCCTTTTTCTTGTCTTCAGAGTCTTTATCAGTTGACGGTCCATCTGGAAATGTACAAACCATGAAATAAGCATTGCCTCTTATAGGACAGAAATGGCAGCGAAGTATAAGTTAAATGCAATGCAGTTTATTTCCATAAGGGCTGAGTACCCACAATTTGCACGGGAATTTGAGTGTGCTTAATACTTGTGAAAATCAAGCTACTTATTGAGGCATCCAAGTTTGAAAACTCTGCCCTGATGATTAGGATGAAACTACAGCATATTCATTGCTTATTTAAAAGCATCATACAGTTATATAGTTAAGTCCACACAGACAAGACCAAACAAAACAATAAGGGAATTAAAGGCTTAAGAGACTATCAAATAAGAAAAAAAAGAATTACTTATTTAAAGCTCATCACCCTGAATGAAGACAACAGAAAAGAAAACATAAAATTATCCAAATACAATAGATACTGCATTAAAATGGAGGAGGTATTTTAAAAGTCCTGAAGATTAAAATAAAAGAAAACCCATAATATATATTTATGTATTAAGAAAACTAAAACCATAAGAATAATGACTAGTTCAACAAGTACACTGTTAAGACACAACAACATTGCATTTCTCATATAAAAGTAAAACCGATCCCTCCCCTTTTTTTATGTATGAAAAGGTAAGTGTGCTTTAGTTGTTATGGTGATTACTTATCTGATGTATAATACAGGAAATATTCTATATATGCAGACAACTTCACTCATTCTTATATTCTCTTTTGTCAACTGCATGAATATTTTCACCAGGAATTTTAGAGTTGTATTAGCACTTTGTCATCTTTTTCCACCAACTGGCCTACAATTTCACTTGATGAATCTCATGTTATACCGATATGGAACAGACTGCCTAGGGAAGTTGCGGAAGCTCCTTCACTGCAGGTTTTCAAGAAGAGGTTGGATAGCCATCTGTCTTGGATGGTTTAAACACAACAAATCCTGTTCCTTGGCTGGGGACTAGATTAGAGATGACCCTTACGGTTCCTTCTAATGCTATAGAGTTCTAGAATATCATAGGTTGCGGATTCACAAATAATTCTCTGATACATCAGCAGCAGACTGGGAAACTCTTTTACCAGTCACTTTACATAAGGAAGGTGGGTGGAGGTAAGAGAGGTGGCTGACAATTTAAAAAATGCCCTCCATATTTTAATATTCCTGCAAGCACTAACAAAATAATCTTGAAACACACAATATACAAGTAATTACACTTGTCAGCAATTTACATCCAAGGAGGAAAAATACTGTAGTGGCACTTTGAGAAGCAAGAAGCTATGAGAGAAGAGATTCACAGAGAAGCAGAAGTAGAGCAAGAAACTCCAGATTATGACGTATGAGAGTAAGGAAAGTCTGTTTGGTATGGTTTATAAGATTTCCTTATAAAAAGACAAACCAGGAGAGATGTTTTGACACAAGAGTAAAAGGACTGGTTTTCATCATACATATTACCTCCCTTTTTTTGTGGTGCAGATATCAGTCGCTACATTGGGTATGTCTACACAGCAAAAAAAACATCTGCAGTATGGGAAGGTCCCAGAGCTCAGGCTCCAGTCTGAGGCCAGAAACCTACACAGCAATGAAACAAGCCTGCCACCCCAGCCCCGTGAGCCTGAATCAGCTGGCATGGGCCAGCTGCAGGTTTTTCTTGGCTGTGTAGACATACTCATTGTCTCCAGGAATATAAAGTATGTTTCCTCATTGGAAATCCAGGCCGTATTATTGAATGATTCTTTTTCTAATCAGACATTTTAATTTACATAGGGTAGTTTTCAGATTATTTGAATGAACTTATACAGGAAAATGATAGATGACAAAAACACCCTATCACCTGTGGGTATATGTTTTTCACAAAATGAACACTCTGTATCTGACCTCTCAGCCCTCTTCCTCAAAGGAAACCTGCACAACCCTTTTAAAAGATGAGCCTGGGAGCTTAAATTCATAACTTTGCTAGATGCTAAAAATCAGACTGAACAGACACACTGAATTTCTGACTTATTACAACAATCTCTACTCCACTAACAACCCCAACCCCCAGCGGTTTCCCCCCCTTCTTCCATTCCTCCCTATGAGTGGAGAGGTGTTAGCTGGCCACTTCAACTTGAATGGTCACTTGAAATGTTTGTTAACTATTTATGCTAAACAATCTGTTCAAACATTGGCTTGTGACACTCTGATTAAGTTTCCCAGACCTGAACAACTCTCTCTAAGCTCAAAAGGTTGTCTCTCTCACCCACAGAAATTGGTCCAAGAAAAGATATTACCTCACCCGCCTTGTCTATTTGTTACATAATTATTCACTTGAGCAATAGTCACAACAGGCCCTTCCCTCCAAAGGTCAAGCTTTTTATGGGAATTCAGAAGCTTTTCAGAAGTATCCTAACCTGACATTCGCAGGTTAGAATACTTCATGGTATTTGCTATGTGCTCGAACTTACTTGATATAAAGTAATATCAACTAACTGTCACTACTTGCAAAGATTTTTTTCCTCTCATCAATCTGAAAGATTTTTTTATGACCTCCAATAACACAGTTTGCATGTTCATCTGAACTGTATCCCCTTGGCCTGTGTAGCTTCTAAGATCTTCCAAGCATTATCTGCACTTTGTGAAAACTGATCTTGTCCTATAGCTCTCACCAAGTCTCCTTTCAGAAGATGCTCAGAAGCCACCACCTGAGAATCTAGTAAACCAGCTTCAAAAAGATTGTAAGCAGTCTTTGTTTTCACACTTCATGTGGTTCTCATCAAGGGAAATTTTGATTATTCTCTGAGGTTCAGAACCCCACCTGATTTCTCTTAGGTTCTCTTTTCATTCTTAAAAGTTCCACAAAATGTTTAATTTACAAAGTATACACAACCTGTCAAGTAAAAAGATGTCAAGTTCAAAAATTCAGTTATAAACAACTCACAAAAGGTTTCAGAGCTCAGAACAGTTAACAGCTGGCCACCTCTGTTGCCATCTTTGATCTATACCGTTTTACAAGCATTACAAACAGCATAATTGAAATTATTTGTACAGCAGCCAGACATACAGTATTCTGAATTCTTCTGTGAAAGTCAAAACCAATGACAAAACAAAATGAAGTCCCTAACTTTTCCACCCTCTTGGCCCAGTTGCACAACTCTACAGTGTGCTATAATGTGTTGGGAGATTATAGCAGTGAGCCAACATTTACCCTGATATGCATGAGAAACAGATTTACACAGTGACCAAGGAAATCGCTGATTGAGTCAGTTCTGTGCATGATCAATGCTATGTTTTCATATATAGCTCTGATTTTAATAGACCTTACAGGATACACAGGTGCAATTACACACATTTCTCCTGAAATAATAACTGAGGTTCTGGATACAGTGTCGTCACATCTGTCTCAGAAAAAAGATTCAGTTTTAATTACCACCAACACAAACTCTTGCTACCAGTTTTCCAGTTCTTCAAAACTTTAGTGTCACTTGATATCAGTACAGTTACAGGCAAGAATTCTAGCCAACCAGCGTTTTTATTGGGAGTAAGAATGATCTTTTACTGAACTTACAGTAGAACCTCAGAGTTATGAACACCTTGGGAATGGAAGTTGTTCATAACTCTGAACAAAACCTTATGGTTTTTCTTTCAAAAGTTTACAACTGAACATTGACTTAATACAGCTTTGAAACTTTAAAATGCAGAAGAAAAGTGCTGCTTTTAACCATCTTAATTTAAATGAAACAAGCACAGAAAGTTTCCTTACCTTGTCAAATCATTTATTTTTTCTTAAACTTTCCCCTTTTTTAGTAGTTTACATTTAACACAGTACTGGTACTGCATTTGCTTTTTTTTTGGTCTCTGCTGCTGCCTGATTACATATTTCCAGTTCCAAATGAGGGGTGTGGTTGACTGGTCAGTTCGTAACTCTGGTATTCATAACTGAGATTCTACTGTGTTCAAAGTGTACATAGAAATAGGTTAATTCTTCCTCTAAAGAGAAATACTTTCATGTGTCTCAATATTCTAATGTTTAAAAATCAGTCACCGTCAAGGTAAGGATTGGTAAAGACAAGCAGAACAAATACACTGAATCCAAAGGAACATTTGTTATGTTTTGGAAATTATTTCTGCTTTCATTTAAACAAGAAACTCTTTACCAAACTTTAAAGCCTGGCATGTTATTACCTGAAATCTACTCTACTCAGTCTTTTTGTGGGTCTTTGACTGTTTCTCAAAGAAGTAATTTCTGATCCAGTGTCAGATTTAGGCAAAAGCAGCTAGCCTCACAGCAACAAAGTAAATGCCAAAAGTTGCAATGTTTGCTTACTATGGAGAGGCTGCAATTACCAAAGTTCCAGTCAGCTGACCTCTTTTTATCCTTATTGCTACTATTTTTGAATCTTTTCTTCAATTTATGAGAATTTTTAATCTTCCATTTATGTATTTTGTCACACCAAGAAATGACAATATAGATGTCCTCTGGACTATTTATCTATCTTAGAGGTCCTCTTAAGTACATGGGACAAAAATGTAAGGCATACATTCAGACAAGGCCAGGGGAATGAAGTTTGGTGGACAAAATTTGAAATTCAGATTTTTTATCATCACTTACTCCATTGTAATTTGAAATCTCATCCTATTTACTGTTAAAATCTTTCCTTCACTGCCAGAATTGCAATGTATTTGTTTATTTTTAAAGCTATATTCAGCAGACCATGAACTGGTGATTAATCAGCATTTTTATGATCTATCCAAGATCTTCCCCCAATTTCTAAAGTATGTCCAAGATCTTTCCATTTCTTCAAAACCTCACTAACAAGAGAGATCTGCTACACCTACTTGCTAGTGATATTTGACTATATACTTCTGGAGTAGTCATTTTGATCTCTAGTAACTAAATATCTCAACATAATTTAAAATTCAGGAGACATAAGGACAACTCTTGCTTATCCGTGGTTTGTTTTTAAAAATAGTTCTCCAGCTTTACGATCCTGAGGAAAATCCCAGTGGAAGCCATCAGCAGTTCTTTCACAATATTTTCAAATTAATTATTTGTATTAGATGGGGGAAACATCCTCACAATAATTGGAAAATGTTTCTCTCCTCAAAAAGTTTGGCTTTCCAGGATATTTTGAGATTGTTGAAAAAGGAGAAACATGTCACTGGAAAAAGTAGATTAAAGTTAAGATGGTTGAAATTAAAAAAAATATTAGCACATTCCACAGATTTGCACTGAAAACAATAAAGAAAATATTTGTTGCCTTAGTGATTGGGATAATTTTCTGTAATTTATAATAAGTTTTAGAAAGAAGGGTATATTTTTAATTTATTTACATCAGAACAGCAGGAATTTACATTTTGAATAAGAAATAGTTTGTATTGTTCTCAGCATTTATCAGCATTTTCCTCAGCTGTTTTTATATGGAATCAAACTCCAGTTTTACATAACAGATAGACAAAGTACATGGAAGACTTCACTAAGTTTCATATTGACATAAAGGCATACAAAAATGTATGCATTTGAGTTTATTAGGTTACATTTACCAGTGACATCAGATCAAATTATTGATCAGGTACATCTCTTGGTAATGACGACACAGGACATGACTTTAGAAGCTTGTTCACCAGTATACTTGCTGCACTTCAGACTTCTGGCTTCAGAAAATGCCTGCTCAACCAGATATTAGAGTCCTATATATTGTTTCATGCTTTCATTCAGTATTTACAAGCCTTTACTTTAGAAACACCCCCATTAAGAACACTCCCATACTTTGTAATTTTTTTTATTAAAACGCTTTACTAAAATGGATGCCAAACCATTCCTGCAAGCATTTAGAAAAAAGAGTGAAAGTGATGAAATTAGATTGCCTTGAAATGCATAGCTAGCTAACTTGGATGACTGCTGGCATAGCACACTTGTCTAAACTGAAAAGACTTCTATTAATCCAGCAGCTCTTGTAATTTCTGTAAAACAAAAACAGACCTCACACTTTAAAGATTAAGCTACCAGAAGAAACTCCCTACATTTAAGTTTATGTGAATGTGAGATGAACCCACATATAAGTTATATGAGTAATCATCAATGTTCCAAATAAGCACTGTTCATGAGTTTCAGATTCAGGTGTTTAAAATTGCACTAAGATTACAGTGATGTGATTTGTCCTGGCATAAAAAATTCTGCAAGAATAATCTCCTCAGATGTGTTAATTGGTACACAATATTTAAAAGAATACTATTGAAGTTCCATCCATTTTATTCATGTGTCTTTGATGAATATTGAGGTTTCAGAAAGTCAGCAAAAGGCAAACAGAACTAGTTAGACTTTAGTTTAGTTTTTAGTTTTCTTACTATAAGATTGGACCTATGTACTAGTCATAATACTAATAGCATTAAGTTAACTTTTGATTTTTGTATTTTCTTTCCCTATAGATTATGTCCCACTGACAATTAAGATTAAAATCCTTTACATCACCTTTACATCAAGGTGTTAAAGACTTGAGAAGGCAGAGAACAGTTGATTCAGACAAACAAAAGGTCAGCAGGTTTTAATGCTGCAGTAAGGCCACTCTGGCATTTAGTTCAGTAGCAAGTACTGAGACTGTCCAAAAGATACTAGTCATGTCACAAAAATGTGCTTCACGCTTCTCTGTTCTTAGCAACTCATTATCCCAATGAAGCTATGACTATGGCCCTTAAGGGGACCCAGGAGTAATGCAGTGATAGAGGGCACAGGGGAAATGGAAATGGTACAGGTGATGCAGAAAAAGCTTCAGTATTGAATGGGAGAACTGGTGAGCCAAGAATAAAGATGGTAGCAATAGTTTATAATGCCCACAATACAAATAATTAAATGCCTGAGGGAGAAGGAAGATTGTTAAAAAGCTTTTTGCAGTCATACCTAACAGCTTTTTCCAAGACTTGATGAGAGACTTTGCTAAAGATGTAACCTCTTCATCTGTGCTTTGCTTGCGTATTGCATTCACTGACATTCCAATTCTTGTGGACTGCAACAGAAAAAGATACACATTACAATTTGTGAAAGACATTTAACAGATACAAAAAGCTAAGCTGAATTTTGACAATGCCAGGTAAAAATCTAAGCATTCAGTCAGTTATATCCTTATGAAGCTGACTAAAATTACTTTAAGTTGCAAATCTTTACTGAACTGATTTTCACAAGACATCCTTCACATTTATACTGATAAGATAAAACATTAATAAAATTCTATTGATAGGAGCATGTAATAAAAAAAAGGTTCACTTAGAACAAAATACATGTTTTATGATTTAAGTGGGGTGGGTCGTTCAATGCTTTAGACAGAGGTCCATTCTAAAAAAGGACAATAGAAATTGCATCACTCAATGTTATCCTATAGGATGACCTCTTTCTCTCTCTTTTTTTTTTTTTTTTTTTTTTTTTAAAAACAGCCATGTTACCTTCAAACCTCCTTTGGGGCAATGTTAGTGTATTAGAAGTCTGCTCTCTCAGCACAGGATCCTATAATATTTCAGTACCCTTATTATTCACAAGACTGGTAAAGGCAGAGTACAAGAGATGGGACAAGATGATATATCTATAAACATAAAGAAATCCACCTTTTCTATGAGGCTGCCTAATAACTGCTGTTCTCATTTTAGTGAGCCAAGAAACTTCTCAGGAACAAGTAATTTAAGAAACGTACATTTAAAAATGTCAATAATGTCCCTAAAGTTATCAGCAGGTAAGTATGCCCAGTGGTCTGCGATGGGATGGGATCTGAGTTACTACAGAGAATTCTTTCCTGGGTGCTGGCTGGTGAGTCTTGCTCACATGCTCAGGGTTTAACTGATTGCCACATTTGGGGTCAGGAAGGAATTTTCCTCCAGGGCAGATTGGAAGAGGCCCGGGAGGTTTTTCGCCTTCCTCTGCAGCATGGGGCACGGGTCACTTGCTGGAGGATTCTCTGCAGCTTGAGGTCTTCAAACCACAATTTGAGGACTTCAATAACTCAGACATAGGTTAGGGGTTTTTTATAGAAGTGGATGGGCAAGATTCTGCGGCCTGCACTGTGCAAGAGGTCAGACTAGATGATCATAATGGTCTCTTCTGACCTTAAAGTCTATGAGTCTAACAGCATATTGTAGCTGCCAACAGATAATTCTCACTGTTTTCCATTTTGACTGGAAAGCTGTTTTTAAAAGGTCATGTTTATTGTCTGTTTCCTTGCCCTCAAAGACAGCTTAAGAACTACTGCTCAAATTTCCCAGCCTGAAAAGAGGAAAGTTAAAAAATTCTGTGAGTGTGTGTGTTTGCAATGAAAGCTATTATGCAACCTAAATTACAGCAATGGCTTGCCAAAACTTTAAAATATAAAAATGATTTATAGATGTTTGCATAGTGTTAGAAATTTTGAATTTCATAATTATGATCAGTTTAGATCGGTGGGATTTTCACAAGCACTTAAGTGACTTCAAAGAACAAATCCCATTTACTTCCCATGAGATGTGCTCCTAATTTACTTAGATTCCCTAGACCAGTTGCTTTCAACCCGTGGTCCGCGGACCACAGGGGGTCTGCAGACTATGTCTAAGGGGTCTGTGTAAGGTGACTAATGAAAATAAAGATTCATGCCCCAGAAAAGGCATTCGATTTTTCTGATCAACCAAAAGTATGTCAATACCCCCACCTACAGGTCAAAGCCTAGAAGTGTTGTCATTAAACTGAGCATAAGCCCTCGTCCAGACTAACCCGCGGCATCGGCGGGTTAAAATCGATTGCTCGGGGATCGATATATCGCGTCTAGTCTGGACGCGGTGTATCGATCCCCGAGCGCGCTTACATCGATTCCGGAACTCCATCAATCCGAACGGAGTTCCGGAATCGACGCGGAGAGCCGCGGACATCGATGGCGCCCCGTCCAGACTGGTGAGTATCTCGATTTTAGAAATTCGACTTCAGCTACGTTATTCCCGTAGCTGAAGTTGCGTATCTAAAATCGATTTTAATTCCTAGTCTGGACGTGGCCTAAGTGGTAGTGTCCTTTCTCACGCTGCATTAAATGCCGTGCTAAGGACATGCAACATTTATAGCTGAATTCTTTTTAGTCACTTTTCAGTCTAAGACTTCTATGGTAAGGGTCTATGGACCACACATCAAATTTCCAAAGGGGTCCACACCTCCATTTGAAATTTTTTAGGGGTCTGCAAATAAAAAAAGGACTGAAAAGTACTGCCTTAAAAAATCCCACCCTTCGGCAAATAGCTCGGAGAAAAGCTAAAATATTGATGGAAAGGATCCTAAAACATGACTAGCAAGAATTTTATTAACATTCTATCCTTTTTGTCTTATATATTGTATACATGATAAACTCATTTACTACTTTGAGGATACCTGCCTGTTAGTAGCAGCAATTGAAACTCCAAGTGCAACTGCCACCAACAGTGTTCGGAAGAGATTCTTCTACAATCCATTCCTTTTATAACTTAGCAGGTGGGGTATAATCTCAATTTAGCACAATAATTTGTTATTTCTTACTTTAATATACTCCCAAGTAATTCAGGGGTCTATCCATGTAGAGGAATATTTTTCCAATTTCCCCTCTTCCTCCTGCTCCAAAACTGAAACATCTGCCAAAAAAAATTTAATACAGTTTTCTAACTTGATTTCAGATTACTTTCTGCTAAAAAAATAAATAAATAAATAAATAAATAGCAATCTTGCTTATATAACACTAGTCTGTCTTTATTGCCAAATTTTAACAAAGGTTGAGTTACTCTTATTTCAAGTCATTTAAGCCATTAATGAAATGTGTATTTCTCATATTGCTTTTAATAGGCTCACTTTTTTTGCATTCCTTTTTGTATTTTTGTCAAAGAAAAGAGACCTTCAAACATCTTAGGATCTAGCTGCTATTCTATTTAACTCTGTAATGGCCTGGTATTACTATTTTTCTTCTTTAAAGAGAAAATTAAGAGGGTTTTTTTTTTATTTATATTGGCAGTGTAACACATTTGTTCCTCTACCCCATGCCCTCCACCCAATCAAAATCCCAGGATCACATTTTTGTGAGCAATGAGGAATATGACAACTTCTCAAGTTTCTAACTAAGCAGGTGATTCTTGCAAGGTTTTAGTAAAGGAAATCCATCAAATAACCTCAGGCCTCAGAATTAGGAAATCTCAGATTTAAAAAAAATGTGTGATTATTAAATTTTAGACTAAATGAGATGAGAGGCGTGTGTGGCAGAGAAATGTGTTGGTCAAAATGTAGCATGATATGGCTTATACAGAACAGTGATGAAAATCTTAACCTATCTGGCTTGTTTCCTCGAAGTCTTAACAAATTAAGCACTTTATTACTTAACCAATGAAGTAAACTATCCACCATGCCCTTTTACAAAGCTATTCCAATCTTATATCTCTTTTGGGGGGGAAGAAAAATGTGATAAGGAGGAGTTTCTTTTACAGATCCCATAACTGTCTCAGGACACTGCAACAAGCATCAGGCAAGATAGGAGAGGTGGAATACATTGGACAGGTATCTGCTCCCTCTTAGGGAAGGATGGCACTATCAGCTCAGAGAGCAAAGAACACAATGTTATTTTGTTTGGTGGGTTTTTCCAATATCTTAACCTTATATGTAAGAAAAATCTTACATAAGAAAAATCCATGATTAAGTCAAACCTGGAACGTTAGCTTAATATAAAGTTACAAGCAACAACAAACTGAGAATTATGAACTATGTTTTGGCACAACAGACTGGCATTTTTGATCTTAAAGTATGGCATTTTCTTCTTTGATAATTTAAGCCAATGTACAGCAATAGAGAGGTAAAGAACATAGGATAGCAATGTACGTATCAGGTATGAAACCTATATTTCTTTGGAACTATGAACTGGAATCCCAGTCATCAATTTGTTTCATCAATTTTGATGCAGTTAAAACAAAGACCATGCTTAATCCACATGGACCTTGAAGGTCTCATGCAATAAGAGTGGAATTTGTCCTGCTGTTTTTAGTCAAAGTTTCTCCATCCCACCTCAGGCTTTCATTCATGGCCATGTAGCTAAATTGGTGCACAGCGCCGCCATCTTCCCACCTCCTAGATGGCTGGACTTTGGCAGTAGAGGAATTTATACATAGTTTGTAAAGCACTTTTGGATCCTTCATAGACTTCCATAGCTAATAAAATTCTTTGCATTTAGTATGTTAAGCGGCAAATATAATTTTTTTTTTAAATGGATGGTATTTTTCCTGCAATGTTTAACTCAACCACATTGGATACATGTAGTCTTTTCTCTGGAAGAGTAACAATATAATTTATAAGTGTACTCCACAAAATATACACGACGTACAATGTGGCAAGGCTAGCACTGCAACTGAAACCTTAAAATTAATCAGAAAATGCAAATATTTGTGCAGCCTTAATGTTAAAGTGTCATTTGGAAAGACTGCATTTTACACACAACGCCTCTAATTTAAATTGTCACAGCGGTAGTGTGCATTGCAATGTCACAAAGGAGAAAGGCCTTCATTAGACTCTGGTAAAAATCTTAGCTGCCTATTGAGTTTTTCACAATTATCATACATACAATTATTTTAGCCCAAGAGCTTACTCACTGCTGAGTAACATGCAAGTTTCATAGTCCATCTGCTTTTAATCATACAAATAAAGTGTGGAAATTCTTCTAACAGAGTGGGAAAAAACCATTCAGCTTCATAACTCAGACATAGCTAGAAGAGTTTCCTTTAAACTTGCAACCACCAAAAATTCATTTTTTGGCCGAAACTAGATTATCGAAAAACATTCTATTAAAGTTATAAGCAAGTAAAAACAGAGCTTGATTTGAAACTATCCTCCAACCTTAATTATAGCTCTTGCTACCAAGAGTTACAATTCTTAAATACAATACCATTACTTTCAAAGTATTGTTTCCTCATGGGACAATGCTAAGAACTTTGCAGATTCTGGAAAATTTCATCATCATAGATTTCCACTCCCTTCAATGCAAGATTACTTGTTGCCCAATTAAAGCCTAGTTTTCAATTAAAAGGTATACCTGGACATAGCTAAACCTCAAAAAGAGAGCTAGATTGTGCACCACTCTCAGCTCACCAGATGCAAGGAGGAGCAAGGGAATATTAGGCTCCCCTATGCTTACCTGCATAGCTGTATAAGACCTACCCTATTCACCAACTTAGATACAAGGAAAGCAGGAAGGGGCTGCATACCCAACATTTCCCCCAGTGAACAGGTGGATGGGGCAGAGCAGAACTCTGGCGCCACTCACTTATGATCTGATCAGTGGAGTTGACTAGATCCAAGAGGGAGAGAGCATGCTAGACCTGTAAAGGGTTGTAATAGGTTTCTCTCCCTCAGTGCAAGAGCACAGCAGATTTGTGCCTCTAATATACGTCTGAGACATCCTACTAATAGACCCATATATAAAACAGAAAAGTTTTAAAAGCATCTGCAAGGGCTTGCTCCTGGACAAGAGCTAATCTGAAAGAGTTGCCATAAATTGGTGTGGAGGAAAAGACTGGTTATTTACCGCACAGTAACCGTGGTTCTTTGAGATGGCTTGTCTGTGTGTATTCCAGTTACAGTGGTGCATGCAAACTGACAGAAAGACTCAGTCTAGGTAAATGGACAATATATTTTGTTTTATTATTTGCAAAGCAGCATAGGTGTACAGTACTTGACAGGCAAAGAGGCAGTTCCCTACCCCAAAGATTTTGTAATCTAAATGAAACCTTTTCCACTGTACTCCGATGCAAGGAACAGAGAATATTCTGGTGAACCTCAGATCTGCATTTAATAATCTTTTATTTTTGCCATTTAAAAGCTCATATTTAAAATATATCAGCAATGTAAAAAGTTTACCTGTAACAACTCAAGGGTCATAGGTATATTCTTAAGCTCCTTTAGCAAATCCAGTGCCCCAGCCTGTAAAACATGCATAAAAGTATTATTCAAAATATATTTTATTTCCTACACGGTTAACCTTTAGAATACGTAGCAGAAAACAAGTGATATCTCTTTATAACCCCACAGTATATGTTTTAGTTCTGTGAAAGGTTCCAGACTGATAACTCTGGAGACTTAAATACTATTTATCCACAGAACAAGCTTAGCACAAGAAGCAACACTGCAAGTTTTTCCAGATTCTTAACATCAGTGTGCCTCAGCCTCAATCTGAAGGTACTATCTTGGGGATGAGAGCAGTTTAGTCCCACACCATTTAGTTTTTGGTCTCTCTATTAAGATTGCCAAGTAATGCCATTTGTGGGGGTGGTTACAGTCACATCAATATGTATACCTTGGAAAGTGGATTTACAGCAGACTCATTTCACTCAAGTTCACCAGACAGACATCACACAGCAGTATGTTTCAGTCTGTAATGACCTAGGCTAGATTAGAATAAGAAACCTGAAGATGAAAGGCTCTATATAGCCCACTACCAATCCTCAGGTAACCAGTTCCTCTACCAGAAATATTTTTAACTAGATTTATGTTGGCGTGGGTAGAATATCAGATTATATACATTTCTTTAAAGGTATCATACACAGGTAGCCAGATTACAGCACTTTACTAGATATAGGTGTAGTTTTTCCCTGGGGATGGTGTTTATTTTTCTAAATCACTCAAAAGTTCTGCAAGTGAAAAAAAGTTGAATGAAGGCTTCCTTTCAAGCCTATATCTATCTGCAACCACTCAGATCACTACATTCATCGCCAATCTAACACACAGAATCCGATGCATGTACTGCAAGTGGATCTTTCATATGAGACCTTAAAATGAGGTTCTGCACCTAAAAGTTAAATTGCAGAGCACGGATCCACACTTGTCTTAATCTCACTAAATCAAATCTAATCAGTTTACATATGAAAACTCACTCTCTCTAATGAATAACACTGCAACTCAACCTGGAATCTGAGTTCTTTCTGGTTCATGTATCACTGATGTAGATTCCAGGGATTTGGAGCGGGGCCCAGAGCTGAAGGGCAGAGCAGCTCCGGAGCAGTGGCACTGCAGGTTTTTGCCTGGAGCTTGCTCTGGAGCCGGAGCACAGCTCCAAAGCCCTGGTAGAGTCATCACCTAGTTAATTTTGTAGGTGATGCAAGATCCAGAACAGAATCACTCAACTAAGCTGCACTGAGGTTAGGCCTACTAACAATAGTTTAAAAAAAAAATCCCTAAACTTTAATCAATACTGTAAACAGGTATTATTCTGAATACACTCAGGAAGCAAGATTGGCTGAATAAGGTGTCACTTTTAGTCACACTCCAGGGAAGAGGGAAAAAAAAAGTTCTCTCTGAGATGCATGGACATTAAGGATTCCATTGCAGTTTTATCAAGGTTGTGCGTTTGTCCACACATCTTGGACAAAATCTTCCCCCCTCACCCTAATGCAGTGTACTGTGCCCTATGCTAGTGGTTCCCATCCCAGAATGGCTGTGTTTGACTAGTATTCTATATACAAGCAAACTACAGCTACCAAAATTGTGGGTAACCAAAATCATTTATTTTATCCAGTGATACCCTGTATGCTTATGAACTCTTAACTGGTGCTGCAAAGGAAGAGCATGCAAAGTGAATCCTGAGCAAGTATCTCTGCCTAGTCTCCCCTGGTTCCTAACAAAGGAGAACACCTGTCCAATGAAGTTTAGAAGCTCTGCACTGTAGAAAAGAAGCTTCACAGAAATGGATCTCCCAGTTATGGAAACATTCAGGTATTTGGGGGGCTGTATAATGTCTTGTGTTTTACTCAGGATGAAAAAGGCTATATAGATGCCTCACCAATCTACTAGAATTCTTTGAGGGGGGTCAACAGGCATGCAGACAAAAGAGATCCAGTGGATATAGTGTATTTAGATTTTCAGAAAACCTTTGACAAGGTCCCTCACCAACGGCTCTTAAGCAAAATAAGCAGTCAAGGGATAAGAGGGAAGGTTCTCTCATGGATTGGTAACTGATTAAAAGATAAGAAACAAAGGGTAGGAATAAATGGGCAGGTTTCAGAATGGAGAGAGGTAAACAGTGGTGTACCCCAGGGGGTCTGTACTGGGCCCAGTCCTATTTAACATATTCATAAACAATCTGGGAAAAGGGGTAAACAGTGAGGTGGCAAAATTTGCAAATAACTATCTTGAGTAGTTTTGTAAGTCCCAGGCAGACTGCAAAGAGCTACAAAAGGATCTCACAAAACTGGGTGACTGGGCAACAAAATATCAGATGAAATTTAATGCTGATAAATGCAAAGTAATGCACAATGGAAAACATAATCCTAACTATACATATACAGTGATGGAGTCTAAATTAGCTGTTACCACTGAAGAAAGATCTTGGAGTCATTGTGAATAGTTCTCTGAAATCATTCACTCAATGTGCAGCGGCAGTCAAAAAAGCAAAGAGAATGTTGGGAATCATCATGAAAGGGATAGATAAGACAGAAAATATCATATTGCTGCTATATAAATCCACGGTACACCTTGAATACTGCATGCAGATGTAGTCGCCCCATCTCAAAAAAGATGTATTGGAATTGGAAAAGGTTCAGAAAAGGACAACAAAAATGATTAGGGGTATAGAACAGCTTCCGTATGAGATAGATTAATAAGACTGGGACTTTTCATCTTGGAAAAGTGGCGACTAAGGGGGGATATGATAGAGGTCTATAAAATCATGAGTGGTATAGAGAAAGTAAATAAGGAAGTGTTATTTACTCCGCATAATACAAGAACAAGGGGCCACCCAATGAAATTAATAGGTAGCAGGTTTAAAACAAACACAAGGAAGTATTTTTTCATGCAATGCACTCTGAACCGCCTTACCAAAGGGTGTTGTGAAGGCCAATACTATAACTGGGTTCAAAAGGGAGCTAGATAGATTAATGGAAGATAGCCATTGATGGACCTATTAGCTAGGATGGGCAGGAATGGTATCCCTAGCCTCAGTTTGTCAGAAGCTGGGATTGGGTGACAGGGCATGGATCACTTGATGACAACCTGTCTGTTCATTCTCTTTGGAGAACCTGCCATTGGCCACTGTCAGAGGACAGGATACTGGGCTTGATGGACCTTTGGTCTGTCCCAGTATGGCTGTTCTTATGTTCTTACATGTAAAGTATGATAATCAGCACCCAACATTCATTAACAAATCCTTTAATAAACTTCTTGTGATACAAATTTTATATTTATTACTAATTATCCTAAATTCCATGTGTTTCATTTTTTTGAGGGGGGAAAGGGGAAGGGGGCACAGGGAAAGGAAAGAAGGAGAGAGAAGGCCAGACTGTATCTCACCTCTGTACTCATGATTCAGAAGCTTTAAAGAAGCAGCCTTCTGATTCTGTCCAACTATACACTTAACCACCATCTCCAAGCAATTCAGTGTTTTTAAACGAACTCTTTGCTGCTAAGAAATGTCAGACTGGCTGGCTTGTAGGCCAAAAGACTTCTTCTGTGGTTACAACACAGCAGAGGTAGGAAAGCATAGTCTGTCTCCCACACCCTCTCATTGTACCTCCTTCCTGAACCTGAAAGATCTCCAGGAATTTTAGTGTACTTGAGTTTTCCTATGTAGTTCAGGGTCTATTCAGTTTTGTTTTTGGCTAAGACAAACAGCCAATTAGTGCAATTTGTAGTTTGTGATGTAGACACCAGTCCACTAGGTACTAGACAGATCAATTAATTTCAAAGACTGAACGGTTATTAGATTCTAACAACTGTCACTAATAACCTGGATGTACAGCTACCCAGTCCCTATAACAATTCACTTTTTACATTATACCCTCGTTATTTCTCATCTCCTTTGGATTATGGGCCATTTATTTTAACCACTGATCCTATATACTTCTGCAAGTCTCCTCCTTTCTAGACACCAAGAAAGAAAGAAGGAGTTGTCTACCCGTACAGTGCTGTAGTGAAGACATCACTATATCGATGGAAGAGCTTCTCCTGTCACTGTAGTTGTTGTGTCTACACCTGGTCGATATAACTAGGTCGCTCAGGAAGTGTGCATTTTTCACACCCCTGAGCACTGTAGTTGTACTGATGTAAGTTTGTAGTGTAGGCCTTAGACTGTTTAGATCTCCTCCCTGCATTTAAGCAAATCTTTATCAAGCATAGCTTACTCTACTCCTGTGAGATGTGGTTAGACAGTGGCTGTTCTACAAGGCCAAGTACATCACCTTCCCACTGCTCCCAGACCATAGCCGTCCAGAGCTGTATCCCACAGCATGCTCTCCTCCTCGCTCGTTAGCACAATCCCACTCTTCTCTCAGCCCAAATCTCCCTTTCCCACTTTGAGTTTGTTTACTTTTATTACAGTGATGCCTGCAAAAATAATACTGACATGTTTAACTGAACATTTAACTTTTTACCCCTCATCTCTTTGCTTACAAAAGTAGAAGTTTTGTGCAGCACAACCAATATAACTATAGAGGAGTAAATTGGGTTTTATTTTGTATCTATCTATCATCAACAAAATGGTCAGCTAAGTTCTGACTGCTGATTAATTTAGTGGTGATGATTAAGGCTTCGTGTTTGTCACAGAAGTCACAGATTCTGTGACTTTCCGTGACTTATGCAGTGGCAAGTGCACCTGGCCTGGGGGGCCACCAGAGCAGCTTGGGCAGCCCCTTGGCCAGGCGCACCAGCCACTGCTGGGGCAGTCGCAGCGCCCCCCCCCACACACACACCTCCAACAGCAGGAGTTTGGGTCTGGGGAGGCTCAGAGCTGGGGTGCAGTGCTTACCTGAGGGGAGGGGGGCTCCCCAGAAGAGCAATAGTAACTCCCCTCCCTCAGCTCCTAGCTCCATGTGTACCCTCTGCCCCCAGGCACCACCCCCACAGCTCCAATTGTCCATGTTTCCCAGCCAATCAGAGCTTCAGAAACAGGGCTTGGGGCAGAGCAGAAGCAGCACATGGTGCTAGGAGCTGGGATCCCTGCTTCCCAGGAGCCAGGTAGGGAGCCTACCCCCAGCCCCACCCTCCCCAGCATCCATGGCGCCCCCCCCGGGGTCGCGACTCCCCCTCTCCAACCTGAGCACCCATAGCACCCCTTACAGCCTCCCCCCGGACCACCCTCCTGAGCCACACTTCTCCCAAGTTTTAGTCATGGGCATATAGTAAAAGTAATGGACAGATCACCAGCCACCAATTTTTATTTACTGCCTGTGAACCTATCTGTTCTATAATAGAGTTGGCTGCTTAGTCACTCATAGGACTGGTCTTCCAAGAAATACAGGGTAGAGTATAATCCCTGAACTTTTAGGGTTTTTTTAAATCTTTACAGGCCTTCTTTTTTCTGTTTTTTTCCACAACAGAGGGTCACAACTCAATTCCTCCACCAGCAAAGGTATGTCACCTGGGAAACCTCTGGCCAACTTTAGGCAATTTTCATAGACCAGGAATGAGCAAAACTGGAGGTGAAGTTGTATACTGGACTGCTGGTATTTCAGATATCATTGAAAGATCTAGCTTCATACACGTTTTCACATAAATAATGTAATGTATTGAATTACACTTAAGGCAAAAGTCTGAGTAAGAGTCATCGGCATCTTCTTCTGGTGTTAAGATGTATGTTAGTGCTGTACTGTTAGAGTTATTCAACAATTTCTTGGAAATTACACTGGAGGTGGGGGAAGAGGGGATTGTAACACTGTACCTCAAAGTAGCACTGTGGAACCCCTCTATTCACCACTGTCATATAATTATGATATGTTTTGTACAAAGTATCATTAAGTCTTGATCAGATGAACATTAATATCCTGTTGATTGTAAGTACTACCATTATATGTGAATTTATGAAGTATTGCTGTACATGCTGCTGAAACAGGTTGTGAGATTGAGAGATACCCACAACAAGCCTTTCAGTTGTTACAAAGGAGGGCCAGACAGACCTTGGCGGCCCATCAGAAAGAATCCAGTACCTCAGAGAAGGCACATATGCAGGGCCGGATTAATGCAGGGGCTTAGCAGCTGCAACCCAGGGCCCCAGGCTAAGGGGAGCCCCAGCGCAGCAGGGCTCAGGCAGTCTGCCTGCATGCTGTGGCCCCATGCCATTCCCAGAAGCAGCAGCTGCTGGCACGTTTCTGTGGCCCTGGCAGGCTCCGGGCATTGCCCCCACCCCCAGCACCATCCCCGCAGCTCCCATTGGCCGGGATCTGGCCAATGTAAACTGTGGAAATGGCGCTGGAAGGCAGCACATGAAGACACGCTGTCCCCCTCCCCCCAGGAGCATGCAGAGACATGCCAGCAGCCGGCTGCTTCCGGGAGCGGCATGGGGCCATGGTATGCAGGCGGGCAGCCTGCCTGAGTCCTGCTATGCCACCAGCCGGGAGTCACCTGTGGTAAGCGCCTCCTCAGCGGAGCCTGTACCTCGCACCCCCATCTTCACCCAAACTCTCTCCCTGACAGAAACTAACATAACAGCTGTTCTAAGGTAAGAAGTAGGCTATTTTGAATTAACTTAACTATAGTCTACATGTTTTAAAACTGAAATGTAACCACAGAACGTCTTTATGTTAATTAAAAAGCAAGTTTAGTATAGCATTAATAGCCTCGATGCCATAATTGTGATAATTTTGTTTTAAATTAGGAAAAAGACTTGTATACAGGGGCCCCACAAAATCTAATAGCCTCAGGTCCACAGGAGAGTTAATCTGGCCCTGCTCATACGCCATGGGAGTGGACTAATCCATGTCACAGCAAGGATCTTTCTAGCAGCTAGAAGTATAAAAGAGTGGCAGTGACATAATCACTTGGCCTCTCTTCCCCTCGACCCCATCTCAACACCTCGAAGATCGTCTGGAAGGAAGTCTAGTCTGAATATTGAGGAACTGTAAAGTTCCTGTAACATCTGTTAGGATTCAAATCTTGCTTACTCTGCTAGTGTCAGAATTTAGATTGCATTTGTATTTTTATTTCTTAGGTAACCAACTTGAATCTCTACGCCTGCTAATTATAAACACTTCAAATCTATCTGTAGTTAATAAATCTGTTTTGTATTTTACCTAAAACAGTGTGGTTTTGGTTGAAGTGTTTTTGGGAATCTCAGCTCAAATTACAATGGCTGGTGCAGGTCCACCTTCCTATGAAGAAATGGTGAACTAAGTAACGAGCTTACACTAGTCAGGCTTTTGATCAGTGCAAGACGGTATAGTTCTGGGATGGGTTTAGAGCTGGGGGGAAATTGGCTGAAGCCTCTCTACTGGTTCATGAGTGGCTGGGAGATCATTCATATAACTCAGTTGGGCACATGCCCATGTCCCTGCTGTAGATGGCTATGTAAGTGCGGTACCTGTCAGAGGTTCGTAGCTTGTCACAGCATCACAGTGTGATAGGGACACCCCAGGTTGTTGGGTTTGGAGGGCTCAGAGGTCCCACAGTCCAGGTTACACCCCGAGGACTCCATGACAGGAATAACCCAACACTATTTCTGTTTTAACATAGAGCTAATGTACGAAAGAGGTTGAAAACCGCTTTATCAGAGCAACTATTTTGTGAAATAGTGACAATTTTCTGCACAAAGAAAAGCAGTAGTTCAATATTTTAGTTGGCTCTGATAACTGGTGAAAGGACCTACACTTACAATCTCATCTCAGTCATGCACAGCCATCCACTTGAAATGGCAAATAAACTTTTGAAGTAACTTTATTCCTATATAAATCTTTAAAAAACATACTCCCTTTTCACAATTGCTTTGTTAACACGCTCAATAACTGAGAAACAAGTCTCAATATCTAGCTAGTGCAGTTTACAAACAAAACAAAAATATCCCCACACAAGTCACCCAGATTAATCAAATCACAGTCTGAGGGAAAAAGTCTGCATTGACTAATTTAAAAGTTATGGGTTATAAAACAAAGTAACTTTTTAAAGGAATACCTATGTAAAGTCAGTTACACATTAATGGTCTGTTCTATTAAGGGGAGTGACAATTTAAATCTAGTAAGATTAAATACTTCCTCTTATCTTTTCTTCTCTAAACTTACTGAACTGTCCTTGGTTTTTGAAAATTCATATATGCAACACTACCTCTGCCCACATGCTCCTACGCATTTCAATAAGGACATTCATTACACTGATGAAAATATAAAATAAAAATAAACGGTACACATTTTTGACTAAGACTACAGGTAAGGTGCAACTGAATAATGAATAGTACATTCAATTTAATTATAATCTTATTGGAGGAACAATATAACGTATCTAAGATGTGTGTCAAGTGTTGCATGTTATAAAGTGTAGTATTTCAATACAATCGTGAAACAAAACTACATATTACTTTTGATTAAGCTAAGCATATTAGTTCAGCACAGCAGCAATTTAACAAGCCAATTTATTATTTATAGAACACTAATAGTCTACCCATGAATAAATGGATGTCCATGTCTATGTTATACTTTTCAATTAATCACACATCAGATTCCAGACAACTGGGATACTACAGCTCAATGTTCTGTTATGAGCCATGGAGAAAGATTTTCAGTGGTAGGTTAAATAAAATCATCCCTTCCCATCTGTTCTTTGACAAATTAGGGCTCAAAAAGTATCCTTGGAAATGTCTGCGCATAGACATATACGTCAGTCAAATCATTTCCAGTTGCAGCAATGCATCAAGATTTTATTCAAATGCTACAAGGCAGTGTTTTTTAAAAGGGGTACTGTCAGCATAAAAAACTAACTAAAAGATTTTCCACAAAGAGCAGTTCATACTGTGGAAAACTAGGTAAATATGAAGTTTCTGTCAGAAACTTAGTTATTTGTGTGTGAGAGAGATCACTTATCAATTAAGCTTCATCCTCTAATAAAATTATAATCGTGTGTGTGACAGCTTGGTAAATTTCAGGAATGGTCTGTATAGTATGTCATTAATATAGTATTCTGATTATACTGCAGGGTCAAGTGAGAATGTATTGCAAGATTTGAAAAGAAATACAGTAACACTAGCCAAGAGCAACCACTCACAGGAGTTAGGCCTTGGCTACACTGGAGAGTTGCAGCGCTGGTGGTGGCTTTACAGCGCTGCAACTAAACACACCCTGGATACAGCGTTGCAACTAACACATCTCCCTGGATACAGTGCTGGCTGTACTCTACCTCTGCCTGGGGAATAATGACTGCAGCGGTGGTGATGCAGCGCTGCTCTGCCAGTGGGGCCACCAAAAGTGCTGTTATTGGCCTCCAGAGGTATTCGGAAGTATCCCAGAATGCCTGTTCAGCCACTCTGCTCATCAGTTTGAGCTCTACTGCCCTGGCCTCAGGTGACCCGCCCTTTAAATACCCCGGGAATTTTAAAAATCCCCTTCCTGTTTGCTCAGCCAGGTGTGGAGTGCAATCAGTGAATCTTTCCAGGTGACCATGCCTCCACGCACCAAACGAGCCCCAGCTTGGAACAAAGGCAAGTTGCTGGACCTCATCAGTGTTTGGGGGGAGGAAGCTGTGCAGTCCCAGCTGCGCTCCAGCTGTAGGAATTACGATACCTACGGGCAGATATCAAGGGATATGATGGAAAGGGGCCATGACCGGGACACGCTGCAGTGCAGGGTTAAAATGAAGGCGCTGCAGAGTGCCTATTGCAAAGCCCATGAGGGAAACCGCCGCTCTGCTGCTGCCCCCATGACCTGCCGTTTTTATAAAGAGTTGGACGCGATACTTGGGGGTGACCCCACCGCCAATCCGAGGACTACGATGGGGGGGGTAAGGGGGAGAAAGGCGGAGGAGGAGGGGGGGAGGAGGAAACTGAGAGTGAGGGTACTAGAATGGTGGGGAGACACCCCAGAGTCCCAGGAAGCATGCAGCCAGGAGCTCTTCTCAAGCCAGGAGGAAGGTAGCCAGTCACAGCAGGCGGTACGTGGTGAAGGACAAGCAGAGGAGCAGGTTCCCGGTAAGCGGCTTGTATTTTCAGGATGGAAATGTTTCAGGAGAGGAGGGAGGGTTAGAGCTGCATGCATGCATGCGTGCCTAGATGTGGAATAGCCCATTGATGTGGTCTATCACGTCGTGGTAATCGGCGTCGGTAATCTCTTCAAAAGTTTCAGCCAGAGCGTGGGCAATGCGCTTGCGCAAGTTTATTGGGAGAGCCACTGTGGTCCTTGTCCCAGTCAGGCTAACGCGTCCATGCCACTGTCCCCCCACCCCTTGCGGCACCATTGCTGAACACAGGCAAGCTGCATAGCGGCCAGGGTGGAATCCGCATTGCTGGAGAAGACCCTCCCACTCTTCCCAGATGACCCGCAGCTGCGAGATATCTAGCAGCATCAACTCCTGCTGAAAATGTTGGAGACTGTTCAGTGTAGGTGCCCCCTGCAGATGTTTGCTTTCCCCAATGCACAAAAACCCCAGTACAGCCCAGAAGCAATCAATCAATCAGTTCCCCTTACTCACCATTTCGGGGCTCCTGTGGGTTATGTGCGCTCTCTTTGGCATGGGAAAATTATGCTATTGTGAAGATGATAAACTCCTTCACTGTGTGGGAATAACTGGCTGAGATATAAACAATGCTGCCTCTGTTAACTGTTTCCATGTTTGCCTTTCTACAAGCAACCTTGACTTCTCGGATGCCCGTATTATCAACAGCTGAAAGACTCCAAAACCTCCGGAAGAAGCCGCGAAAAAGCAAAGACGACCTGCTGCAAACAGTTATGGACCACTCTGCCAGAGAGAATCAAAAACTGCAGGACTGGAGGGAAAAGGAAAGCAGGATCCGCCAGAGAAACGCAACAGCCAGGAAGAAGAGCACAAAGCAGCTGATAAGCATGCTGGCGCAGCAAGCAGACTCTGTCCAGGCACTCGTAGACATTCAGGCAGAGCACTACCATGTCAACCACCCCCACCCCCCGTGCCAAAGCTCTTTCCCTTGTGCCCCAATGTCAGCTCAAAACCCCCTTACCCAGCATCCAGGTTCTTACCACCACCACCAGCTGCCTCCAACACCTGTACGTTCACCAACTAGCCCTGAGAACTACAACCCTTACCCTCTGCACTCAACCCCCCTCACCATGCAGTATAGGCATCCTGAAGTGCAGCAGTCATTGCACAGCACTCCAGACATGACATATTCAAACCTGTGACTGTACAGTTCCCCACCACACCCCGCCTGCCCTTTTAGGTTCCCAAAATATTGTGTGTCTGTCAATAAAGTTCTTTTCTTTTCAATAAATGAATTCTTGGCTTTGAAAACAGTCTTTATTATTGCAGAAAGTCAAAAGATACCTTAGCCCAGGAAAGAAACAGGCACTGCAAATCAGCTTAGGAAAAACAGAATCCTACTAACATTGTAACCACTGCACTTCACTCCCATGCAAGGCACCAAACATGACTGTTGGTTTTCAGCCTCAAATTCCTCCCTCAAGGAATCCCTAATCTTTGAAGCCCTGTGCTGGGCCTCTCTAGCAGCCCTGCTCTCTGGCTGTGCAAATTCAGCACCCAGGCATTGAACCTCAGAGGTCCATGCCTGACTGAATCTTTCACCCTTCCCTTCACAAATATTATGGAGGGTACAGCACAAGGATAACCGCAGGGATGCTGCTTTCCCCCACGTCTAGCTTCCCATACAGAGATCTCCAGCGCCCTTTTAAACAGCCAAAAGCACACTCCACAGTCATTCGGCACCGGCTCAGCCTGTAGTTGAACCGGTCCTTGCTCCTGTCAAGCTTCCCTGTATATGGTTTCATGAGCCAAGGCATTAACGGGTAAGCAGGGTCTCCAAGGATCACAATGGGCATTTCAACGTCCCCTACTGCGATCTTCCAATCTGGGAAAAAAGTTTCTGCCTGCAGCTTCCTAAACAGGCCAGTGTTCCGAAAGATGCGTGCATCATGCACCCTTCCAGGTCAGCCTGTGTTAATGTCAATGAAACGCCCACGGTGATCCACAAGCGCCTGGAGAACCATGGAGAAATACCCCTTCCGATTAACGTACTCGGATGCTAGGTGGGGTGGTGCCAGAATAGGAATATGCGTCCCATCTATCGCCCCTGCACAGTTAGGGAAACCCATTTGTGCAAAGCCATCCACAAGTCCTGCATGTTCCCCAGAGTCACGGTTCTTCTTAGCAGGATGCGATTAATGGCCCTGCAAACTTGCATCAAAACGATCCCAACGGTCAACTTTCCCACTCCAAACTGGTTCCAGACCAATCGGTAGCTGTCTAGAGTTGCCAGCTTCCAGACTGCAATAGCCACCCGCTTCTCCACCGGCAGGGCAGCTCTCAATCTCGTGTCCTTGCGCCGCAGGGTGGGGGCGAGCTCAGCACTCAGTCCCATGAAAGTGGCTTTTCTCATCCAAAAGTTCTGCAGCCACTGCTCGTCATCCAAGACTTCCATGACAATGTGATCCCACCACTCAGTGCTTGTTTCCCAAGCCCAAAAGCGGCATTCCACGGTGCTGAGCATTTCCGTGAATGCCAGCAGCAATTTCATGTCGTACACGTCAGGCGACTCGCTATCATCATCGGACTCCTCATCACTTTGGATCATAAGGAATAGCTCAACTGCCAAACATGATGTGCTGGCGAGACTCATCAGTATACTCCTCAGCAGTTTGGGCTCCATTTCCCACAGAAATCGCGCTGCACAGAAACCGTTGAGGGAGTCAAGATGGCGCCAAACGTGGACAGAAAAATAGGGATTACTGAGATGTGAAGCAATGCATCACGGGGCGTTGGGACAGGAAGCAGAATGACCCGCACCCTCCGCCCCCTTCCCACAACCTACGGTGCCAAAATGGGACGAGGTGCTCTGTGGGATAGCTTCCCATAATGCACCACTCCCAACAGCGCTGCAAATATGGCCACACTGCAGCGCTTTTCCTACACAGCTGTACAAAGACAGCTTTGACTCCCAGCGCTGTACACCTGCAAGTGTAGCCAAGGCCTTAGTAAAAGTGGTCTCTTGTAAGAGATGGTCTCTCTTCAAAGGTTTTCACATTAGAGTGTGGTGGTGTTCTGTGAACTCTGCAAGTAGTCACTCGTGACAGGTGATCTCTCTTCAGAGGCGGTCCCTAAGGCAGGTTTTACTGCACCTTACAATTTGCAAAAAATTATTAAGGAAAACATAGAAAAGGAAAACCCACTGAGTTGAATTCAGGTGCTCTTCCTGTAATTGAAGGTAGTATTGTAATTATCTGTGCTTACTGTCCTTGGTACATACATGTGCATGTAGAACGAAATAAGCAGGGAGCAGAAAAAAAGAAAACATCAAATGAATAAACAAGGGGGAAGAGAGAAAAAAACTGAGACTATTCATCCTCTTAGAAAAATTTCAGTCAGACCCAAGAACATTGTGTAGACTAGGAAGGTTACCTGTTGCCACCACTGCTACACTGGTGCTGAACCTGGTTTAACTGATAGGGCTGATTAAAATGCACCAAGGTTTCTGAAACAGCGCTCAATATAGTTTGCCCTGGTATACAATCACAGTTAGACTGGGTTCGACACCAGCCAAACCATAACACATTACCTGCAACAAGTAATTTTTTCTAACACAGACAAGTCTAGGAAGAGCAGCCATGGAAAGATTACACCTTAGACAGAAAACAAAATTTTCCACACTGCATCTAGTTAAGAAAAATTCTCTAGAGTGCATTCCCAGTCAGCTCATTCTTGGACTCAGTGAGATTTAGGATTTAACAATCTCATTAAACACAAAAATCTAACTTTAAAATACAGTTGTCTGATTTACTAGTCCATACAGAAAATACCAATAAATGAAACAACAAGGATGGTATTGAGTCCTGTGGCACCTTATAGACTAACAGACGTATTGGAGCATGAGCTTTCGTGAGTGAATACCCACTTCGTGGGATGCATGTACAAGCTCATGCTCCAATACATCTGTTGGTCTATAAGGTGCCACAGGACTCTTTGCTGCTTTTACAGACCCAGACTAACACCGCTACCCCTCTGATACTTGACAAGGATGGTATTGTTTCTCAAAGCATCATAGGTTCATAATTCCCCTAACCAGGTTAACAGACTGTCCCTGGAATCTTGCAGTGACATATTTGTAAGGAGGGGATACACAGAGGATGGGATAAGCATTCTGTGTTAACTGCCCAAGTAATGTGTTGATTCACACGAACAAATCGAGGTCTTTAACACTAGAGAACCTTGCTTTCAATTTGAACTAACCATAGGGATCCAAGTGTTCTGTAAAACTCCACCTCCATTCATACGGCCCCAGCTGCTACTTATGTTTATTAGTGTAGTAAATACGTCTGGCTTTACCATTTGTCTAGAGTAAAAACTATGAACTGTCTCAGCTGCCAGCCTATGCTGTGCTGGGGGCTGTTACAGAGGGTTGGCACAGCTAATCCCCAGCGCCAGAGCCACTCTCCACTGTTCAGTTCGGGTTATAACATCTCACGTGACACAGCTTCATGCCAGTGATCGAAGCCAACGTGTGTGATCGGACCTGTCTGCCAGGCCGGGCTGCGGGGCGTTACCGGGGCTCGCGGGCCAAGCCGCCACTTGCTGAGCGTCCCCTCCCCAAGCCCATCGAGCCTGCTGCTTCGCTTGCTGCCGGGGACCTAGCGAGGGGCCGTATTCCCTGAGCGCAGCAGCGCCCGGTGACACGGCGCGGGCACAGCCCACGCGGGGCAGGGGGTTTCTCTGGGCGGGGAGAGGAGTCCCCGGCGCGCGCCCCGGAACAAGCCCACTCAGGACAAGAGGTGCCCGGGGCTGGCCACAGAAGACCCGGGGCCGGAGCGCTGCAGCTCCCGGGCTTACGGACCACTGGCCGAAGGGGCACCGGGAGCAGGCGGAGCTCGCCCCGCCGAGCGCCAGGCACCTTCGGGGGACGGCTGGGGGCGTGCGCGAGCCCGGGCCTCACAATTGGGCGCGAGGCAGCCTGCGGCGGGGCAGACACGGAAAGTGGCGCGCGACGAGCGCCGGGACCCCCAGCTCTGCCAGGAACCAGGGCGGCCCCGCGCGGGAGGAGAGCGGGGCGCTGTTCCCCCCGCCCGGCCGCTCACCGCGTTCTTCTTCTGCACCATCTTGTCCATCTTCTTGGCGATGCGGATGATCTCGTCTTCCGTGCTCATGGCTGCGGAGGCCCGAGTGGGGCGAGGGCCGGGCCTGCGGGATACACAAGAGAGACGAGAGGGGGCCGGCCGCGGACGCAGCCGCTCAGGGCCCTCCGTGCAGAAATGGAGCCAGGCCGCCGGATAACAAATGAACCCAGCAGCCCGAGCGGCGGCGCCGGCGCCAGGCAGCGCTCATCAAGCACCAGCCCGGGGAGACAGACCTCACTCAGGCGGCCCGAGAGCATCCACCCGCGCGGGGGGAGCTGGGGAAGGCGGGGTTAGCGGCGCGGCGAGGCGCGGGCCCTGCCCCCACGGGCGGGAGGTGCCCAGCACTCCGGAAGCAACGAGCGAGGGTGGGGCTGGTGCCGGCCGGAGTCCGGCTCGCTGGGTGCGTCCGCGGGGCTGTGGCGCGCGCACAGGTGCGCTCAGAGCATGCGGCCCGCGCTACACAGCGTCAGCTCCGCACCCCGCTCCTCAGGGCCGTGGGGAGCCAGTTCCCCCGCCCCTGCGGTGCGCTAAGTGCTGGGCCCGGACAGGTGCGGGAGCTGCAGTCTTCAGTCCCTGGTTCCCTGAAGGCGCGTCACAGCGATCGCTTCTAAGGACGAGCGGCTGCTCCGCTCGCCCCTAAAGCTGTTACTGCCTGGAGGGGAAGGAGGCTCCCCACAAGCCTCACCCGCCTTGCTTCTTGATTGGGTGGGAGCAGGATTCCTAACAAGCCACTTTCTGCTCCCCTTGGTGGTTTCACTTCACCAAGGGCATCTCTACACTACAAACTTGAGTCCAGCTACAGTTCTTGCTAGATCTCATATTGAAGATCATGGTGTAAAGAGACGGTGGCATGCAAGGATGTTTCTGTCTACCCTTTTCGGGCACTTTTAAATTAGTGATGTCATACCCCTTCTGCTCTAGGCTGCGCGAATTGGAGTGGTATGCACACACCATTCTCTTTGTGCCATGTTGAATATAACATATTCACTCAACACATTCAAACCTGTGGGTCTTTACCGTGTGTGCGATAAGCACAACTAAACTAGCTTAGGTCAAAACAATATAAATATTTGTGACAAACGAAATTTGACAAAAATCAGTATTTCTAAATATTGTTACTAAACCTAATCTCCATGGATTTGTAGCTAAAAGAAGGAACTTTGAAACGAAAAGCAAGTTTTTCCGGTACTCCAACTATGGCTGAAATAAATGAGCAAAATATTGTGACACTTCAAAGTGAGGATGAACAATCACAGTCTTTTGTTGCCAAAAAATCTTTTAGTACTAGTGAGTTATCCAAGGTGAAAGAATTTCCACTGAAGTATATCAAAAAACAAGAAGAAGCAGGTGTTAAAGGACTGAAATGAAAATATGATGAAAGTTATTTGTCTATTGGTTTTATGTGTGTTGGAAATAAAGATGTTCCTGATGTGCAGTGCATCGTGTGCAACAAAATACTAGCAAACAGTTAATTGGCTCCTGCTAAATTTCGTAGGCATTTGGCATCCAAGCATGCTGAATATAAAGACAAAGATATAAGTTTTTTCAAGAGGAAGCGTGACTCACTTGGAAATTGTAAACTTTCAATGATTAAAATTGCTAAAGCAGACAATAAAAGTACAACAAAAGTGCAACAGAGACATCTTATTGAGTATGTTACCATATAGTGCTTGCCAGAGAAGCTCACACTATTGGAGAAATGCTTATCAAGCCTTTCATGAAAGATATTTGTAACGTGTATGTTGAGCGAGCAGTCTGGTAAAAAAAATTGATGCTATACAGTTGTCAAATAATACTGTTGCACGCCGTATTAAAGATCTTGCTGATTACATAGAAAAAGAGCTAGTTTGCCAACTGAAAATTTGCCATGAATATTCATTGCAGCTAGATGAGTCCAATGACGTTTCAGGACTTGCTGTGCTACTAGTATTTGTCCGATACAGATTTAATAATATTATTGAAGAGGACCTGCTCTTATGTGAATCTCTGCAAAGCAACACAACTGGAGAAGAAATAGTCAATTGCGTCAACAATTTTATCAGAAAGCATGAAATTAGTTGGGGAAAATGTATTGATGTATGTACTGATGGTGCTCAGGCAATGATCAGGAAGATGAAGGGAGCTGTAATGCAAATCATAAGTGTGGCACCAGAAAGCACTAAGAGCCATTGTGTTCTACACAGACAAGCACTTAAAGTTAAAAAAAAATACCAGCCTATCTGAAAACTGTGCTTGATGAAGCAATACAGATTATCAATTTTGTCAAATCTCGACCACTTCAATCCAGGTTATTTAAAATTTTGTGTGAGGAAATGGGTAGTCAGCACAAAGCACTTCTTTTACAGGGGTGGCTATCCAGAGGAAAAGTGCTTGTGAGGCTTTTTGAGCTTTGTAGTGAACTACTGGTATTCTTCACTTCAGATAATTCAGGATGAAAATTTAATGACTGTCTGACAAATTCCTCATGGCTAATGAGACTTGAGTATCTTGCAGATATTTTTGCAAAATTAAATGAAACTAATCTGTCGCTGCAAGGAAAGAATGTGACCATTTTTACTACATAGATAAAATTTCATTGTTAAAAAACTGGAATTCTGGGCATCTTCTGTAGAACAGAATAACTTTGACTGCTTCCCTACAGTACATGAACTTCTGACTGAAATAAATTCTACAGTCCATGAAGAAGTTTCCAGCACGATTTTACAGCACTTACATGACTCGCAGGCCTCTTTTTTAGAATATTTTCCTACAACTACTGATGATAATGCTTGGGTTCGAAATCCTTTTGCAATTACAGCCAAACCAGTTGGCTTTACTGCGCATGATTATGAAAGCCTAATTGACTTAATTTCTGAGTCTGATTTGAAATAGAAGTTTAAGGATCTTCCGCTGAATAATTTTTGGAGCAGCCTAATAGAAGGGTACCCTAATGTGGCTAAACATGCAGTTCAAGTGCTCCTTCCTTTTGCTACAACTTATTTGTGTGAGACAGGATTTTCGTATTATACTGCAACAAAAAATAAATATAGGAATAGACTTGATGCTGCGCCTGACATGAGGATTCAGTTTTCCAGCATTATTCCTAATTGTCATAAACAGATAGTTAAGGGTTAATGCCTCTTTTACTTGTAAAGGGTTAAGAAGTTCACCTAGCCTAGCTGACACCTGACCAGAGGAACCAATGGGGAAACAAGATCACATACAGCCCCCAGCTAAAACCCCTCCAACGCATCATCAAGGATCTACAACCCATCCTGGACAATGATCCCACACTTTCACAGGCCTTGGGTGGCAGGCCAATCCTTGCCCACAGACAACCTGCCAACCTGAAACATATTCTCACCAGTGACTGCACACCACACCATAATAACTCTAGCTCAGGAACCAATCCATGCAACAAACCTCGATGCCAACTCTGCCCACATATCTACACCAGCGACACCATCACAGGACCTAACCAGATCAGCCACACCATCACTGGTTCATTCACCTGCACATCCACCAATGTAATATACGCCATCATATGCCAGCAATGCCCCTCTGCTATGTACATCGGCCAAACTGGACAGTCTCTACGGAAAAGGATAAATGGACACAAATCAGACATTAGGAATGGCAATATACAAAAACCTGTAGGAGAGCACTTCAACCTCCCTGGCCACACTATAGCAGACCTTAAGGTGGCCATCCTGCAGCAAAAAAACTTCAGGACCAGACTTCAAAGAGAAACTGCTGAGCTTCAGTTCATCTGCAAATTTGACACCATCAGCTCAGGATTGAACAAAGACTGTGAATGGCTTGCCAATTACAGAACCAGTTTCTCCTCTCTTGGTTTTCACACCTCAACTGCTAGAACAGGGCCTCATCCTCCCTGATTGAACTGACCTCGTTATCTCTAGCTTGCTTGCTAGCACACATATATATACCTGCCCCTGGATATTTCCATTACATGCATCTGAGGAAGTGGGTATTCACCCACGAAAGCTCATGCTCCAAAACGTCTGTTAGTCTATAAGGTGCCACAGGATTCTTTGCTGCTTTTACAAAAGGAAGGAGGGACGTTTTCTTTTGTTTAGAGTCTCAGTTTCAGCTGGAGTGAAAAAGATCAAGGAACCAGCCTCTTATCAGAGTAGTAAGTTTTAGAAAGGGATAAATAGGTTTATGTTTATTTTCTTTGTAACTTGTCTTGGTGCCATTATGGGAATTATCAAATTTGGGTATTCTTGTGTGTATTAAAGTTTTTGCCCAGGGGAACATCCTCTGTGTTTTGAATCTGTTGTCTGTGAGAGTAACTAGTATGCTAATCTCTCCCAGAGGGGTTTTCTTTTACCTTTCTTTTCTTTAATTAAAAGCCTTTTTCTTAATACCTGATTAATTTTTTCCGTGTTTTAAGATCCAAGGGAGTTGGATCTGGATCCACCAGGAGTTGGTGGGAGAAAGGAGGGGGGGATGGTTAATTTCTCCTTGTTTTAAAATCCAAGGGGTTTGGATCTGTGTTCACCAGGAAATTGGTGAAGTCTCTCAAGACTACCCAGGGAAGAAAAGTAGTGCTTGGGGGTAGTGGCAGCGATACCAGATCTAAGCTGGTAATTAAGATTAGAAGTGTCCATGCAGGTCCCCACATCTGTACCCTAAAGTTCAGAGTGGGGAAGGAACCTTGACACTAATATTAAGTGAATTTGTGATAGAAAAATGCAGAAACAGCAATCCCAGTCAATCCAAATTTGTATTTCTGTTTATAAAAATAGATTTTCCTAGTAAAAATCTAATTTGTTTGGTGTTTGTGTATGTATAAAAACAGGTTTTTTTAAGTAGAACACTTTTTAATTTTGACTCTTGCACTTGATTTTTGTACTACTTTATACACGCTTTCCAGTTAGAAATTGTTAGTTCAAGTTATTTTAAATTGTGTTTTTGCTTTGTTTTAAAAAATAAAATATATTTGAGCATAAATAATGCAATTTTTTATTTGAAAACCAAACAACTACAAAATAATGTGTGTTCCGTAATAGACTAAAAAGTGTTCTGTGGACAAAAAAGTTTGGGAAACGCTGCCTTAGTGTATACATGGACACTGCCTTGCCCTAACTACACCAGCATAAACCCATTACCTCTCGTGGAGGTGGAGTTATTTTGTCTTTTTGGTGGTGTAGTAGGGCACTTACATCAGTGGGAGCAATGCTGTAGTGTAGACACTGACATAATTAGGTTGATGTAAGCTGCCTTACATTGACCTAATTCTGTAGTATTGACCAAACCTGAGACTGGAGCTTGTGTCCACACTAGTCTAGAAATTGCCAACCTTAGCTCTTGTGTAGACTGGCCACATGGTGTTTTAACTCTCCTCTTGTCCATAGCTGCATAGAGGCCTTCTCCACACTACAAAGTTAGGTCAACACAAGGCATCTTACATCAACCTAGTTGTTCATGTACACTTAAATTGGTCTCCCACCCATGTAAGTGCCCCCTTACTCCAACATAGTAACACCATCTCCCCAAGCAGCATAAAGCCACAATCAACATACTTAGGTGGATGCAATGCAAGCATAAACACTGCGTTATTTATTTTGACTCTAACTGTTCTCTACAGCTGCCTCACAGTGCCTCACATGAACTGCTCTGGTCATCAGTGTGAATTCTATTGCTGAGGGGTCATGGAGACCAGAATTACCCCTGTCTCTTTAAAGCTCCACAAATTTTTGAAACTCCTTTTTCCTGATTGCCCAGCTTGGCAAGCACACCTAGCAACTCTCCATTGTTGAGTGCAACTGTCAGCTGATTATGCTGGCCACACACTCTAGTCACACTCATGTCTGGAGTAGACATGCGATGTTGGATTTTCTGCGCCTGTGGGGAGAGGAGGCTATGACTGCACAGTTCCAAACTAGCCTAAAAATGTCTACATCTGTGAGCAGATTGTTCAGCAGATGCAGGAAAAGGGGTACAACAGGGACTAGCAGCAGTATCACCAAGGAGCTGCAGCAGGCATACCAGAAGGCCAGGGAGGACAACAGATGGATGTGAAACCAAGCTGCAGACTTGCCACTTTTACTGCGTGTGTTGCGCTACATACTATGCTCAGCAGAGACACCACCCCCAACCCTCACATCAGCATGGATACCTGCAAGGAGCCTGAGTAACGGAGGAGGAGGAGGAGGTGGTAGTCAGGGCCAGTGCAACCATTTAGGTGACCTAGGATTTGGGGGGCAGCATTTTCTTTGGCAGTGACCATGGTGGCTGGATCTTTGGCCACCCTGGTCGCCGCCAGCATTTAGGCAGAGGGAGCTGGGGCAGGGGAGCGCGAGGAGGGCTGCCTGCAGCAAGTAAGGGGGGGAGGCGGCATGCAGGGGAACTCCCCGCCCCAGCTCACCCGTGCCCCACCTCCCCGAGCATGCCATGGCTCCTTCACTTCTCCTGCCTCCTGGGCTTGTAGCGACGGCGTGCTCGGGGAGGAGGCGGAGCAGAGGTGAGCTGCTTCACTTCGCCCGCCTCCTAGGCTTGTGGTGCCAATCAGTTTAGGTGCTGCAAGCCTAGGAGGCTGGAGAAATGAAGCAGCGACAGCGTGTTTGGGGTGGAGACGGAGCAAGGGTGAGCTGGGGGGATGCCTCAGGGTAGGGGGTGAGGAGCTGCTGCAGGGGGGCACCTCAGGGCGAAGGGGGGAGCTGTCGTGGCAGGGCACCTCAGGGCGGAGGCTCGGGGACAGGGGAGGGCTCAAGGTGGAAGTTTCGCCTAGGGCATGAAACATCCTTGCACCGGCCCTGGTAGCAGTGGATGATGGGAAGTAGAATGGGAGACAGGTGACCAGGGGATCCTGGTACACAGCAAGCCAGGACCTGTTTTTGACCCCACTGCAGGTTAGCCAGTTCACCAATCAAGCCCAATGCAAAGGAAGGGTAAGTATGTAGATAGATTTTCAGTTACAGAGATGACATTCCCAAAGTAGCAGGATACATCTTTTGAACTTTCATTTTGCTAGAAAAGGTAGTGGTACGTTCAAGAGAGGTAGAGTTGCTATCTGCTTCTCATTCCCTTGTAGGTTTCGGCATGGGGTGGCCATGCGGAGAAAATATTGTGACATTGCACCTCTTATTCATCATGGGGGTATGATTATGATACAATATTATTATGATGAGCCGTGTGAGGTATAATTGGAAAAGGTGATTTGCTGAATATGATTGCCCTATTCATGTGCATGTATCATTTTTATATCTGAAGTTACGAAGTTCTGAATATTGACTATATGTATGTACTGTAACTCCTCACTTAAAGTCTTCCCAGTTAACTTTGTTTCGTTGTTACATTGCTGATCAATTAGGGAACATGGTCATTTAAAGCTGTGAAATGCTCCTTTCTAATGTCATTTGGCAGCCACCTGCTTTGTCCACTGCTTGCAGGAAGAGCAGCCCATTGCAGCTAGCTGGTGGGGGCTTGGAACCAGTGTGGACCAGCAGCCCCCTGTCAGCTCCCCACTCCCCTAAGTCCCCTGTGCAGCAGTTGCCCAGCAGGCTATCAGTTGCAGCTGTCCCTCCCCCCACTGTCATGTGCTGCTGCTGCCCTCTGCCTTGGAGCTGCTCCCCGAGACTCCTGCTTGCTGTGCGGGCAGGGGAGAGGAGATAGAGGGGGGCTAATGTCAGGGTGTCCCCCTCCCCTCTGCTCCTGCACCCTGCTTACTCCATCTTCCATAGAGAAGGGGGGACACATGACAGGGCTCAGGATGGAGGGAGCTTGCTGGCAGCAGCTGCAGTCTCAGCAAGCTGATCTAATTAACAAGGCAGTATACTTAAAGGGAAAATGTGCATCTCCCTCTAACACACACACTCAGTGTGTGTCTCTGTCTCTGTCTGTGATGCTGTCTCCCCTCCCTCTATTCCTGCTGCCTTGTAGAGTGTGAATTAACCCTTGAGGGTTCAGCCAATTGCTAATTCATCATTTAGCAGTAAGGCATTACCTGGGAAATATCCCACCCTCTGACTCCTCCACCTCAACCAAGCTTCACAATCATCATCACTGTGTACCAGTATTAAATTGTTTAAAACTTATACTGTGTGTGTATATATATATATATATATATATATATATAGTCTTTTGTCTGGTTAAAAAAAATTCCCTGGAACCTAACCCTCTCATTTACATTAATTCTTATGGGGAAATTGGATTTGCTTAACATCGTTTTGCTTAAAGTCGCATGTTTCAGGAACTTAACTACAACGTTGAGTGAGGAGTTGCTTTATCTGTATTTCAAGTGTGCTTACTCTGAGTAACATCCACAACTAACCTTTCAGGAACAACAATGAAGAAGCTAGAGAGTGTTGATGGCCCATCAGCAAGACAATGGACTATGGAAGTGTTTAGCCTTCCTGTAAACAGTTCAGCGAGCCTATAAGTAACAGGGCCACTCAGAGGATTCAGGAGGCCTGGGGTCTTCAGCAACAGGGGGCCCCCACTTCGGTGGTAATTCGGGGTGGGGTTCCTTCTGCTCCAGGACACGCGGTGGGGGCCCCCCACCACCGAATTACCACCGAAGACCCAGCAGTTCAACAGCGGGTCCCGCTTCGGCAGTAATTCGATGGCAGGGGGTCCTTCAGCTCTAGGGGCCCCAAAAAACTCTCGTGGGGGCCCTTCTGGGGCCTGGGGCAAATTGCCCCACTTTCCCCCCATTCTGGGCAGCCCTGATAAGTAATGGCTGCTATGACTAAGCAAGAGCATATGACCAGACCACATAACACTGAACTTCATTTTGGATATTTTGTATTTTTTCACAAATTGGGCTGGGAACTGTTTTTGGAACAAAGGGTTCCCATCATATGTTAAAACTATATAAGGTAGGGTGTGAAATCATCTAGGGCAGTGATTCTCAAACTGTGGGTCAGGACTCCAAAGGGGAGTCAGGACCCCAAAGTGGGCTGACGTAGACTTGCTAGGGCCCAGGGCTGACACCCAAGCACCACTGCCCGAGGCTGAAGCAGAAGCCCAAGGGCTTCAGCCTTGGGTGGCGGGACTCTAAACTAGTGTGCCTTTGTGTGAAGTGTCTGGGGGAAAATGTCAACTCTGTGAGCAAAGGCTGTTGCATATTCCTCTCCACATCCAGGGCAGGGTCAACTGAGTAGTACCCACAGATCACTCCCACGATGTGCACTTAGTGTGGATGCAGCTTATATCTGCTGTGAGCTTCCTCGTATGAAATAAGCTGCCCTGCTAAAACTGAACTTTTTTGCTGCTATATCTTTTTTTCCTATACGAGGGGCTCCTGCCAGCCTGGCTGAGTCGGTCAGAGATCGCACACCTGACCAATGTGGGGATGCTAGCAGGACTCTGTTGTGTCAGTCTGGCCTGAATGACCATCAGCCATGAATTGTGCATGCTGGACTGTCAAACAGGCCCCTTTTGCAGTGTTAAGCTCATACTTAATATACACTATACTGAAATATATGGTAGGGGGAGGCTAATCGTTAGGATGATAGATACTGGCCCATTGTGAGGGTCTGGAGTCTTGCACACCAGCATTAGGAAGCATTTGGATCCAGGACTTACGTCTTGGCAGAGTTCGGATCTGGACTGCCACCAATCCAGAGGTCGTGAAAGTTTGGGGTTATACAGAGACCCAAAGGAATTGGGCCCAACTCTCCTGCCTCTTACCAGTGAATCGGTGGTGCCTTGTGGGTTTGTTGGGTCAGGAGTGGGCCTGCAGTGTGTCTGCCCAACCTTGGGAGAAGCAGAGGGTCTCATGGAGTCAGCAGCTTCTTCCCACAGTTGCTACCTTAGTTATCAGACAGCAAAATGCCAAGACGTCAAACCTGGTGTCCCAGGGAGGCTGCGTGTGAAGCCATGGCAGGCTTCACTCCCAGGCCTCTTAGGCACCATAACGTGATAGCACCAGTTGGGAGCAACTGCCTGGAAATATCTGCTATTTGACATGAGCCCTGGAGGTTTTTCACCACCTTGGAGGTTTTTCGCCGCCTTCTGCAGCGTGGGGCACGGGTCACTTGCTGGAGGACTCTCTGCACCCTGAGGTCTTCAAACCACAATTTGAGGACTTCAGTAGCTCAGACAAAGGTTAGGGGTTTGTTACAGGAGCGGGTGGGTGAGATTCTGTGGCCTGCATTGTGCAGGAGGTCAGACTAGATGATCAGAATGGTCCCTTCTGACCTTAAAGTCTATGAGTAATAAATTCATCCAGGTTGGGGTTTTAACCAGGGCAGGATGGTACAGCTCTGGGGGACTTAGGCTAGGGAACTGGGGGTTATTTTGGCTGTAGCCTCTCTCTTGTTGGTTCATGCAGTGGCTGACCAGAGCCTGCATGCAAGTGCAGCTGGGTGTGATCCTGGGAGTGTAAAACTGAGAGCGGTCTGAAGCTTGTCACAGGAACACAGTGTGAGAGGAAAAACATGCTGGTGAGTTGGAGGGCTCAGTGGTACCCCAGTTCCAGGTGGAATCCCAGGAGGAACCCATCACACATGTAAAAAGGCACTTTCCAAGACCATAAATCTTAATCTTGTCCAAGAAAAAGTTTGCATGGTGGTAAATTCCATGATCTGGGGACATATGACTAGTCAGAAGCAGATAACCTTCTCTCATGCACCTACAGAGGGGGCAGGACAGAGACTTTCTTTAAATCTCAGAAATAGCAGCAATTTAGGTTCATCAAACCAAAGACTAACAGTCTACCCTGAATCAACTCTGGTTCTTTGTTCCTCCCAGTAGCCACAATCCTGCCATGGGGGAAGGTGGGGTGAGTAGGTAGCTTGCTAATTTTTTACCTGCTGCACTTTCTCAGTAATTTCTGAAGTAGTATGCTGTTTGTTAGTGGCCATATCTATTATACCTCAGGAGAGGCACTTTCAGTTTCATGTAACTCAAACACACCATACAATCGAGGATTCTGCAGGGCATGTGTCACTTTCAATCTGTTTATATTAGGTTAGCTAGTTCATTCAACAGAATTTAGGTTCTGTTTTTACTATACCATTTTATAATCTGTAAGAATGCTACTGATTAATATATTTTCCTTTGAAATCTCTTAGAATAGCAGCTGTAACAAATTTGGAAATGTAATTTTTAATAGAAAATATATAACTAGCTCTGGAAGGGCAACAATTTAATCATTACTTGTCATCCCATGATCATGTCTCACACCCTTCCCTACTGCAGCAGCTAATGTCATGGATTCTCCATTGCAATGAATTCCACGTGTGTGATGCAGCTGCTTTAGCATTTGGAAGTTGGTTTAAATTTAAACAGTGAATATTGGTATCATCTTCTTGGCAACTATATAAAATAATAAATGAAGCCTTACTATTTGCTTTAGTATGCTAGTAAATGACACAGCTGATTCACTTGTAAAGTTGAAGCACTGGGCAAATTACCTGGTCATGTAGCTTTATTCTAGAGTACCTTTCTCCCTCTTTATTTTGAAATATTGGCTTCATATGCAGTTACTATATATTGGATAGGAGTCAACAGTACACCCTTGCTGTCAAGAAGGCTAAAGGGCTTTGGGCTGTATAAGTAGGGGCATTGCTGGCAGATCGAGGGACCTGATCATTCCCCTCTATTTGACATTGGTGAGGCCTCATCTGGAGTACTGTGTCCAGTTTGGGGCCCCACACTACAAGAAGGATGTGGAAAAATTAGAAGGAATCTAGCAGAGGACAACAAAAAGGATTAGGGGGTTGGAGCACATGACTTATGAGGAGAGACTGAGGGAACTGGGATTGTTTAGTCTGCAGAAGAGAAGAATGAGGGAGGATTTGATAGCTGCTTTCAACTACCTGAAAGGGGGTTCCAAAGAGAATGGATTTAGACTGTTCTCAGTGGTAGCAGATGACAGAACAAGGAGTAATGGTCTCAAGTTGCAGTAGGGGAGGTTTAGGTTGGATATTAGGAAAAACTTTTTCACTAGGAGGGTGGTGAAGCACTGGAATGGGTTACCTAGGGAGGTGATGGAATCTCCTTTCTTAGAGATTTTTAAAGTCAGGCTTGGCAAAGCCCTGGCTGGGATGATTTAGTTGGGGATTAGTCCTGCTTTGAGCAGGAGGTTGGACTAAATGACCTCCTGAGGTCCCTACCAACACAGATATTCTTTGATTATTTATTTTAAAGATTTTATGCCCTTCTAAAGAGGTTAAGAGCTGAGCACAATAAATGAGCAAGTGTGGTGGAAACAATGTGTTATATGAAAGAATATACCTATATGCAGCTGTTTTCTTAAATAATATTATAGATTTGCTAGAAAGCCAATGTTAAAGTTTAATGAAAAGCTGCATTGAAATATCAGACAGTGTAGTCAAGAATTACAGTATACTCTTATGTTAGTACCTGTTAGTAAATATTAATACTTTTAGTTTTTTCTGTATTTCTTTCAGTTTATTAATTTTATATATAAATATAAAAACTATTCTTTAGAATCTTTATCCTCAACAAAGAGTATGTCTGAATTCTAGGGCCCAGACCACTGGTCCTTGACTGATAACTAACCCTATTCAGAAATTTATCTATATTTTAACAATGTTGGATGCCTTCGTGTCTATACAACTCCAGATACTCTTGGAAATCATCTCCTTAATTTACATACATACACTTCTACCCCGACATAGTACGACGCAGTATAATGCAGGTTCACATATAATGCGGTAAAGCTCTGACACACTGCTCTGAGCAGCATGTTAAAGCTGCCAGGCCAGGCCGGTGCCCGAGGGGTTGCATAAGGGGCAGAGGGTCTCGGGGCGATCAGGGACTCCCCTCCCCCAAGATCTGGGGGGCAGGAGCTGTGGGAGGGCACTTTTGGGGGCCCTGCAGTCCCAGAGTAACCCAGGGGATTAGCAGGGGGCTGGGACCAGCCTGCTCTGCTTCTCTCGCCCCAGCCGTGTCGCTGGGGCAAGGGGGCTTGGGGGAAGAGATCCCCCCTGCAGTCACCAGCAAGGGCAGAAGCAGAGCAGCCTGGCCCCAGGCCGCTCCACTCCGCCAGCACGCAGCCACAGCGCTCCGCTTCTCGCCACCGCCGGTGAGTGCAGAGGGTCACCTTTCCCCAACCTCCCACGCTCACCGGCAGCGGGAAGTGGAGCAGCCCAGCCCCAGCCAGCTCCCAGCCGTGGCGCTCCACTTCCCGCCGGGCAGATGAGTGCAGGACCTTTCCCCAGCCACCCCCCAGCAACATGGCTGGGGCCAGGGCAAGGAAAGTGGAGTGGGCTGGGGCCACGTTACTCCACATCCCACGGCCGGTGAGTGTGGGGGGCGACCTTTCCCCAAGCTCCCCACACTCAGCGGCAGCGGAGCGCTGTGGGTGGCAGGTGGCAGAGTGGAGCAGACTGGGGCCGGGCTGCTCCGCTTCCTGCTGCTGCCAGTGAGTGCCTGTCAGGGGGCGGGAGGAGTGATGGATAGGGGTCGGAGCAATCAGGGGATGGGGGGTTGGGTAGGGGGTGGGGTCCTGGGGTGATTAGGGATGGGGGTCTCTGGAGGAGGCAGTCAAGGAACGGGGGAGCGGGGGCAAAGCAAGTTTGATATAACGAAGTCTTACCGCTAACACGGTGAGATTTTTTTCTCTCCCGAAGACCACGTAATATCAGGGTAGAGGTGTATATACATAGATAAACATATAATGCTGACATAAGTATATACAGACTAATAAGGGATGATTGTTACTGCAGATGTTTCCTGTTGGGGAATCACCAAAGAAGGATGGTGGGGTAAGAAGGACCCCTTGAGAGATACTATATTGAATGGTTTGTTCGCCCAGCTGCAAATACTCATACCCTCACCCATAAATCAGATAAACTGAGAAAGTATAGAAATGACATCGTGACATCTGGTTCTGGGTGAATATTCTTGGCAATGAGTTCCTTTGGTCTGAAATCCTATATAATGATACAGATATGGGAACTTAGCTGAAGGAATGAAAAGGGTGCAGGCCTTCCCGATGCAGGAGAACACGTATCAGCCTCTAAGCCCACGTCCAGACTAACCCGCGGCATCAGCGGGTTAAAATCGATTGCTCAGGGATCGATATATCGCGTCTAGGCTGGACGCGATGTATCAATCCCCGAGCGTGCTTACATCGATTCCTGAACTCCATCAACCCGAACGGAGTTCCAGAATCGACACAGAGAGCCCCGGATATCGATCCCGCGCCGTCTGGACGGGTACCTCGATTTTAGAAATTCGACTTCAGCTACGTTATTCACGTAGCTGAAGTTGCGTATCTAAAAATTGATTTTAATACCCTAGTCTGGACGTGGCCTAAGGGTATGTCTTCACTACCCACTGTAGCAGCAGATAGCAATCGATTGCTCGGGGATCGATATATCGCGTCTCATCTAGACGCGATATATCGATCCCCGAATGCACTTATATCGATTCCATAACTCCATCAACCTGGAGTTGCGGAATCGACAGGGGGAGCCCCGGACATCGATCCAGTGCCGTGAGGACAGTGAGTAATTCGATCTTAGATACTTCGACTTCAGCTACGTTATTCACGTAGCTGAAGTTGCGTATCTAAGATCGATTTTCCCCCGCAGTGTAGACCAGCCCTTAGTCTGACAACAAAGGGTGGTAATGTATCTCTTACTTTCTGTATGGTACTGTACTAATCTGCTTGATAATCTTAATTAAATAATTCCAATTGAGCCTGTTATTTCAACAATCTTCAGTCATTCACTGAGATGTGCAACACTTAAATACATGACTAAACTTTAAGTATCAAATACAACAGAAAAACAGGAAGCCAGCATTGTGGTAGGTTGAAGACAGCTGAGCAAGTGGGTCTATGAGATTTTCAAAGCTTTTTAAAAACTGCAAGTCCAATATCCAATACTATATATGTATAACCTTTATTCTATAACTAACCTGGATCTTTCTTCTTAGTACCCGATACACATTTCTGGTATGATGGATTAACATTTCCCCTACATAGACTACACTGAGGATGTCAGTGTTTAGAATCCTATTCAACTGATAAATGATGCTTCTGTACTGCTTTTTTTTTTTATAAGAGCACAAAACTAAGTGTTAGTGCAGCTTGAGACTGATTTTTTTTTGCCATTACTAGATATAATATACCTACTCACATTTTTACAGAAATGGCATGATCACCCACTTCTGAAGTATCATAAACTTACTGTAAATGGGACAGTAGAAGTCACATCTCTTCTCAAAGGAATAAGCATATTGTCCAAGGAATTTTCCAAACGAACACTTTTTTTTTTTTTTTTTTTTTTTTAGCTCCAGAGACCCAGCAAGTCAATTTTTAAGGTATAATTAATAGTTTTATCCCTCCCCTCTACTTTTTCTTTTGTAACTGAATGACTTATCAAAACCACTTTTTTGATAATGAAGTACTCTAAAATTAGCTGACAGCTAACATCTAAAGGCTTAAAAAATAATAATTAAAAAAAGACTTCCATGTCAGAGATCATCTTCAGCAATTAGCCTTGCCTTTGAGGGTTACCCAAGGCAGTATTGCCTTTAGAGCAAGAGAAGATTTTGGGTCTCATTCAATACTTTAAGATTTATCCTTATATAGGAAGCTGAAAGACTTTGTTTTAAGAGGCAATTTAGTACTGAATGCTGGAAAGAGGTGTAACATCCACTACATACCCAAGTAGTGCTTTAAGCACAGTATTTGCATTCAATACAACAGATCAGCACTTACATCTAAATGTTGTAATTTGAATATAGATTGCTTACACAATTTTTTTTAAAAAGTTAAAAAAATGTTTAAACACACATACAACTGCATTGTCACTGCTACCTACTCCTACACTCGTAGCTTCTACTGAGTATCTGAGTCCAAAAAGGCAGATTTGTCACATCCTAATGTTGAATGCTCCAAACAAAACAAAAAAACATTCCATACATTTTGAATTTTATCTTTTCTTTTCTTTTTTTTTCCCTTTTTTCAGTTTGTCTCATCACAGCCTCCCTATGACTACCCAACTTTCCTTCATGTAGTGCAGGGGTAGGCAACCTATGGCATGTGTGCCAAAGGCGGCACAGGAGCTGATTTTCAGTGGCACTCACACTGCCTGGGTCCTGGCCACTGGTCCAGGGGACTCTGGATTTTAATTTAATTTTAAATGAAGCTTCTTAAGCATTTTAAAAACCTTATTTACTTTACATACAACAATAGTTTAGTTATATATTATACACTTAGACAGAGACCTTCTAAAAACGTTAAAATATATTACTGGCACGCAAAACCTTAAATCAGAGTGAATAAATGAAGACTCGGCACACCACTTCTGAAAGGTTGCCGACCCCTGCTGTAATGTCTTATGATATAGTAATAACATGGTACTTACATCACTGAACAGTTAAAGACTAGAGCCAGCTGCTACGATCACATACAACCCTTACTTTGCAGCTTTCTCTCTTTTTTTTTTTTTAAAGTGAAAATACTAATTGTAACTGTTAAGGATGTTGAAAACTGTATTACTGAAAAAATGCCTGCCTTAAAGCAGACAAGTGCCTGGAGAAAGCTGTGCCAATACCGTAGGTTGAGGAAGACTGAAGTTCTTGTTAGCTAGTCAAAATCCAGGCAGATAAGCAACATAATTCTCATGGCATTTAAAAAAATTACTTTTTCATTTTCTGTCAGTTTCCTTCCTGGGAGCGTGAAGATGACAAAGTTAGATTATACCTCAGAACTACAGTGACAGAAATATATAAGTTGTTGCTGACTGACAGTTTTTCCTTCCAAGTACAGGGAAACAGCAAATCCTTTGATGGGGAGTGCAAATTATACTTATTAAAAAAAACAAAAATCCCCCACATCCTTGAAGTGACTGCTGTTACACACTGTTAATAAAAGCTGGCCTTCTAAAGACTATTACCACACAACTGTTATCTGAAAGTACTTTTTCCAAACACTGACTATTTGAAGTTTATTTCACAATTATAGAAACAAAGATTTTTACACTTTCCCACTATGGAAGTCATTTCAACAAAGCTCAAGATTTATTACCATAAATGAGTAAACTAAGTAACAACATCTTGATTTTTTATATTAAAAAACATCCACTTATATTCTTCAACATAAAGAAAAGCGAAGCGTTAAAATGATTGTTTATAAAATTTAAGATACCCAGGCCTTAAATATATGGCTTCATTATCAACATCCTATACAATACGTTTTTAAAATTATATCCATTATGCATCAAGTAGTATCTATATATAAAAGACGCATTTTAACAGTTTAATGAAGTGCAATACACTTCATAGAGAGAACACATTTAACAACTCTAATATACTAATTACAGTATATAGTATTTTTCAGCAATTCACTGTGTTGTAATTATACAATAATACTTACAAGGTGGGAGGTAAAGACCAAGTCTTCCAGCCCTCACTATGGCAATGTTCCCAGTGGCATCAATAGTTTTGCCTCAGTAATGGATGTAGGATTTGGCCAAAAATGTACAACCCAATTTGTGCTTATGAACAAACTGAATGTATTCAAATAGCAGGTCCAAGGCTTCTGGCTGAACAGAACATTTAATACCAGTCAAATTTTTGGTTTGAACAAAAACATTAGGCATGTGTTTGAAATTAATTCGTGTCCGGAAACTACATAACTAAAGTCCGGCAAAAATGTAGGTCTCTTATTTCTTGGGGGTAAAATGCAGACAAGAAAAAACATTTTGTTTTCAGTAGCTTAGCAGTGTTTGTAGATGTCTTTCCTCTGTCTGGGAAAGAAGAATAAAATCTAAGTAAACAAAATGAATTCTAGGAACGTGCAGTACTGATATCAAATGTGCAATCTTGATATTTGCTATCCCATAGGTTTAACTTCTATCCCTTAGTAAAATAATGGAACAAATATTGAGAAAAATCACTTTTCTGGGTTCACATTCAACCTAGCACATATGCTAATCCTGGCAGGAATTCTGAGTAGCCATGTCTAACCGTGAAGAGACTCTGGCTGCAAAAGCATCCACATAACCTCCCTTCAATCTGAGAGGGTACAAAGGTCCGGCACAGCCCAAGAAGCATGTTGCACTAACTGGGGAGATGTGTTGATTCAAAGGAATCCTTGAAGTAATTTTGAGCATCATGATCCTATTGATCCCCATTGCAATTTAGCAGTCCTCCTTGGTGGAAAAACCTGAAGGAAGGATCTCTTCCTGGAGCACAGTGGGCCAGACTGATGCAAGGTGTAATAGTTTACATTTATTTGCACCAGATTTGGTGAATCTAGCTCCTAAAGCAGTGGTCTCCAACCTTTTTATGCACAGATTACTTTCTGAATTTAAGTGCAACCCAGGATCTAATCCGCCCCTTCCCCAAAGTCCCTCTCATTCCATCCCCCTCTCCCTCCATTGCTTGCTCTCTCGTACCCTCGCTCATTTTCACTAAATTGGGGCACAGCGTTGGGGTTCGGTAGGGGTGTGGCTTTGGGCTGGGCCTGAGGGGTTCAGAGTGTAGGAGGCGGCTTTGGGCTGAGTCTGGGGCAGGGGGTGGGGATGAGGAGTGCAGGAGAGAATATATGGTGCTGGCTTCAGGAGGGGGCTCAGGGCTGGGGAAAGAGCTTGGGGTGCAGGAGGAGGTATGGGGTACTGGCTCTGGGGGCAGGGATCAGGAGTTTGGGATGCAAAACAGGTTATGGGGTGCTGACTCTGGGAGGGCGCTTAGGACTGGGGTGTGGGCTCCTGCCAGGCATCACTTACCTCAGACGGCTCCCGACTGGTGGCGCAGTGGGGCTAAGGCAGGCTTCCTGCCTGCCCCAGCCCCATGCTGTTCCCGGAACATGCCCCTGTGGCCCAAGGGAGGGGAGGGTGGGGGTGCGCACGTGCTGCCCCTCTCTGCAGGCACTGTCCCCGCAGCTCCCATTGACCACAGTTCCCCATTCCTGGACAATGGGAGCTGTGGGGGATAGTGCCTGCAGGCAGGAGCAGCACACGGAGACCCCTGCCCTCCCTTCAGATGTGGGGGCATGCTGGCTGAATCCGGGAACGGCGTGGAGCCGGGGCAAGCAGGGTGCCTGCCTTAGCGGCAGCCCCACTTCACCACCACTTTCAGCAGCCAGAGATCGCGATTAACTGGGAGAGTCTCCAGGATTGACCAGTTGATCGTGATCTACGGGTTGGTGACCACTGCCCTAAAGGGTAACAAGCAGCAGCATAGCATTACTGTATAAAGATAAATCTGGTTAGATATGACTGGATATTTGGACAAAATTAGCACACAATGCAGTAGATCCAATATTAGTATTCAGTTTTAGTAGAGCATTTGATAGTGACAATGTGTTTTAATGGAAAATTAATTCAAGCTGACTTGTACACTTGAGGACAAAAACTGGCTACACATTGTAAACAAAAGTTAACAGTGGACTGTAATGTATAAAGTTGGGGAAAACACTGTGGGATACAACAGGGAACAGAGCTAAAACTAGTCTAATTTTAATATCTGTTAGTGAAGTTAACAGCTACTAAACCAGAGGCACTGCAAGTGGTACAGGAAACAACAGGAAAGGACTTGGAGATTAGAAATGTGCACAGACAATTTTGGAAGAGACAAGTTTATACTGAGAAGAATCATTCAACACACATGACAGAGAAAGGGCCAAGAAGCAGGAATAATGGAAGAACTAGGGATTACAGTGGTAAGCAAGCTAAATATGAGTTTGCAATGTGAAACGATTGTAAAAGGAGCAAATGCAGTTTGGGATCATGTTTCTGAGCTATGAAGTACAACATTTCTCAGTACAATTTGGGGGAAACCAAAACAGGAATATTGTACTCTTCTGGGCACCACACTACCAGAAAGATGAATTGGAGGATGTCTAGAGAAGAATAGTTGGGGGAGGAGGAGTGACTTATGAGCAAGCATTAAAAAGTTAAAATATATGTATATATTGGCTAAGAAGAGGGCATGAAAGTCTCCAAATAGCTGAAGTGTGCAAACATGAAATGCAGAAATATCCTATTTAGTTTGATATGCTGAGATGTTTGTAGTTACTGGGGTGAGGGGATGAAATTAAAAAGAAAATTCAGGCTATCTGGAAATAATTTCCCAAAATAAGATGTATTAGGTACCTCACAACATCAGACACTTAAAACTTGATTGAACAAAATACTATAAAGTAAGCTAGGAAGGAATCCTATATTGATCATCCATTTCATCTGTCTGCCAAAATTCTCTTTCATCTCTAGTTTTCTGTTAGCAGGACACCATTTCAGCACAGTTATTCTATTGCTGAACTTGTATCATCAGTTTCTATTATACCATGAATTCTCAAAATTGTAACTTCCGTGAGATATAGAAGTCCTTCTGTTTCAAAGGTTTGACAGGACCCATCTTCATATTCCTAGAATATTCTAGGGCATGTGTGGAAAGTCATACATGTCATTTTCTTTTTAGACAGAAGCTGATATCTCATGATGGACATGCAATCAAAGTAAAGAAAAAACAGTTGGCAGTTTCTCACTATAATGACTAAGTTATTACAATTCCATATTACATTCATACTGCAGCACTTAGGAAATAAAAAGTAGTTAATACCAGTGTTGTAGATGAGTCTGGTCAACAATACCCATAATTTGTGTGCAATATCTGCATTGCTTTTCCAGTTGATTATTCTGGAGCAAAGCAGAAAAATAAAACAAGACACTTGAATTGCCCATGTAAAATGCATTGTCAATATTTCTAAAAAAATTTAGCAAGCTACACAAGACAAAACCCATGAGGGTTCATTGTGGGAGAAATATGCAACATGAAAACAAGAATTTTAAAATGGAAATGTTATGTACTTTTTTTTAAACCTCAGTTTCATGAGTTGGCATCTAAGATCAATTTACACTAATAAATGTGAGCTACCACCAAACTGTGATGAGTGGAAAATACAGGTCTAGTGACAAACAGCTGAGCCTCCTTAGTTTCTGTGATGCTAACCCATTTTTGGAGGGAGAGGGTGTATGAGATAGCAAGTGTTTTCTTTCCTGACACTATTTCTAAGGTTAAAAACTACCCTGGAATAAATGCTATAACTAGTCTCATTGATATGTATTCATTTGTAGATGAGAACCACACTTCACATGCAGTAGCAATGTTTAAATCATTAACATTTAAAGCTTTATCCTCGCTAATACTCATTCCCCCATCACATGCCTCTTGTGTTTTACATGTACAAGATATATATCAGGATATCTTAATATTCTTTCAACAAGTATTAGGAATACATCATATCCCAAGCATACCAATCTGGTCATGTTTAAACAGCTCATTTGACCAAAATGAGTTTAATTAGCCACATGACTGCTTTAAAAATGGTGCAATCAAATAAAAAACAACAACATCTTAAAATTGTATTCTCAGATACATTCTGACACATTATCTAGCTGTTTCATTCCCTATAATCCCACCAGTGTATGATTTACTTGAAAGATTACTGTTTATTGTGAAATATACTACTTAGTCCTTGTACTTGGTATACATCTGCAACACAGTAGGTGTAGAAATAATGCTTTTGAACTGGGCATGTGAAAAGATTAACACATTCTACCAAAGTTGATGCTGGTGTTTTTATACAGAAGGCATCTCAAATCTTGTCAATCAACTGGCGGTAGGTGTTTGTCAACGAACTGCTTTACATCCATCATCTCCTGTTCAAGAACAAAAATTATGCATTAGACAACTGTTCAACTAAGATATTTTTCAGCAATTAGCTATCTTACTATCTTAATAAATTAGTATTTCAATACTGCAGTTACTACAAGCAACTGAGCTACAAATTGAGCACATAATTAGATTTCTTATACCTCAATGTAATACTTATCCCTCTGCAGAATTCAACTAACTGGGACAGATTAGTTCATCAAGAGCATAATACTCTTTGAATTACTTTACTCAGAGGAGGCAAAAGGAGTCAAGGATGAAAGAAAGCTCCTCTCTCCATAAAGTGCTGAGAGAATCTAGCTATCTAGTGTGGTTATAGAGATCCACGTAACCTGAAGAATGCCACACACTGTTATTCATTAATTAATCCACCATAACAAAGAGAATCTTGATTAGTGAAAGTTTCCATCATCGAGAGCTGAAATTATTAATATTGTGCTCCCCATTGGTCTGTTGGGGAACTGTAGCAACCAGAGCCAGAGGGGCCAGAGAAGCAGCCCAGGGAGCTGAAGGCAGAGCAGCAGCAGCAACCGTTCGGAGCAGTCCGGAGCTGGGTGTGGTGAGCAGCTGGTGAGAGTGACGGGGACCCCGGGCAGGGGGCCCAGCACAGGGAGACGCCTCAGCCAAGAGGCTCCGCAGGCCAGACTTGGAAGGGGATCGTAACCCTGACAGGGTGGGGGCGACCCTGGGAAGAAGGGTCCTGCTGCCTAGAGCCTGAGAGCGTGTGGCCACCGCCAGAGCAAGTGTCCAACCCGCAGCATCCCTGTGGCTCAGCCAGGGCCTGAGAAGGAGACCTGGGACCTACAAGGAACAGACTGAACTGCCCCGACATTCCAGAGACACAATTTGTGATGTTCCCTGCCACAGAGCGGGGTGATGTGTTTCCTTTAACCTTTCCCATTTTTCCTTATTCTTTTTTAAAATTAATTGTTAAACAACTAGTATTTGCTTTAAATTGTATTAAATAATCAGTGGGTCAGGGATGTGCCCAGTGCAGAGAGAGTACCCTGGAGTGGGGACACCCTAGCCCCTGTCCTAGGTGACCACAGAAGGGTCGAGCCCCCCCAGGAATCCTGGGCCCAGCCTTGTCAGGCTTACAAGGATTCTGCCAGACAGGAGAGTGGAAGGGGAATCCTCAAGGGCAGAGAGGCCTCTGGGTAAAGGAAGTGGGAGCAAGGACTCAGATCTTTTCGCTAGCTCACCTCACAGAGGTAGCACAGAAGCCAGAAAAGTTCCCCACAATAGCGGGACCATTTCCCCGCTTACATGAGTTTCTGTTGCTGGGAAATAGGGCAGACTCCATGACCTTGTGGCAGCTCTGCTTCTGCCACTGAGTAAAAGAAGAATTAGTAGTAGCCTGAGCAGAGCAGTAAAAGCCTTTAGAAAGACTACTTCTTTTCTGCTTTTTTCATTTTTGTTTTGTAATTAACATCTTTTGATTTATTACTCTTAATTCCTTCTATCCTTCCTATGCCAACTCCCTGAATGGAGGCCAGCAAGGTTTTTTCTCCCAGAATAATACATAGCGTTTACATTGTGAGAATTCAAACCCCTCTTCCAATTCACTTGAAACAATGTAAACAAGTATTCTGCAATCATTCTGGGAAGAAAAATCCTGCTCACCTGCAGGAAAGGAGAGGGAGGAAGAACTCAAAAAGGCCCGTGAGGTTTTTTAAAAAAAAAAAAACCTTGACTGTAGGGAATTTAACAACTCATTTTGTTTCCTGTAGTTTTCATTTTTTTTTCATTAAATGAAAAACAAGAGTATTTTAATAAATTCATTATAAGAACTGACTGGTGTGGACAACATTTTTGAAAGAAATTTATGTTAACTAATAAACAATCCTGGCCTCATGGTTTGTTCAGCCCAGGGAAATTAAATTATAGCAGCATCCTCAAATTATTAGTCACTCAAAAACATTTGTTTTCCTTGAAAATGAGCATTGAGGTTCACCTTTTTTCCTGCTTTGAGGGAACATTTAAAAGGAAGAATTCTCTGAAAACAATTCCTGTTTTCATTTAGAAGATTACCTCAATACATGAGCTATGCATCATGCCCGAATAAGTCTTGAAGGTTACAGTGACTGGATTTATCAGACTCTTCAGCTTCTCAAAAGTGAGGGAACCAAACATCAGAGGAACCAAAGGGTCACAGTCCCCATGGCACTGGAGAATAGGAATATCTTTGTTTACACCACTGATAGCACCCTGTCCAAAAAAAAAAAAAAAAGGGGGAAGGGGGAGGGGCATGAAATTGCATAAGATTAGTTCATTCAAGGTAAAATAAGGCTATAGAACAAACAATATAATGATACTGAGCAGAGTTTAGACAGAAAAAGAAACTGAATGGTCTGCAAGTTCATGTTATTCTAAATTTTATATCTAATTATCTACCATGTAATAAAATAGAATAATTACAAATATGTTAGTACTATTTTCAAATAATCATTTAATTGATTACAGAATTAGAATTCTTTTAAAGCACAATTTCTGGGAAAGTAAAATATCTTCTAGAACTCAAAGGCAAAAATTGTGTATAGAATAAGTTAATGGACTGTAGGAAGAGAATGGGTGGTAAGGCAGTTCATTTCCTAGACGAACTTGGTTCTATCCTACAGGCTTGACTTATGACACCAGGGAAGTAATTTAAAATCAGAATTTTTGTAGGTGGCTGTCAAGGTTTCTCCCCCCACTTTGAACTTTAGGGTACAAAAAGTGGGGACCTGCATGAACACTTTTAAGCTTAATTACTAGCTTAAATCTGGGACGCTGCCACCAGCCAGAATTTAGTGTCTGGCACACTTTTTGTTCCCCCAAAACCTTCCCTGGGGAACCCAGACCCAAACCCTTGGGTCTTAAAACAGGGAGAAATTAACCATCCCTCTCCTTTTCCCCCCTGACTTTCCCCTCCCTGGGTTGCCTTGAGAGTCTTCACACCATTCCAAACTCCTTGGATCTTAAAACAAGGAGGAATTAACCATCCTCCCTCCTTTCCCCCTACCAAATCCTGGTGAGTTCAGACTCAATCCCTTGGATTTTAGAACAAGGAAAAATCAATCAGGTTCTTAAAAAGAAAGCTTTTAATTAAAGAAAAAAAAGTAAAAGTTCTCTATAAAATCAGGATGGAAAATGCTTTACAGGATACTCAGATTCATATAGACTAGAGGGACCACCCCCCTCAGCCTGAGATTCAAAGTCACAGCAAACAGAGGTAAAAATCCTTCCAGCAAAAAGACACATTCACAAGTTGAGAAAACAAACATAAAACTAATCCACCTTGCCTGGCTACTACTTGCAATTTTGCAACATGAAAGACTGATTCAGAAAGATTGGGAAAGCCTGGGTGTACGTCTGGTCCCTCTTAGCCCCAAGAGCGAACAACAAACACAAAAAGCACAGACAAAGACTTCCCTCCACCAAGATTTGAAAGTATCTTGTCCCCCTATTGGTCCTCTGGTCAGATGTCAGCCAGGTTTACTGAGCTTCTTAACCCTTTACAGGTAAAAGGGACATTAACCCTTAACCATCTGTTTATGACAGTGGCACTAACTGTGCATTCCTTATTTCCCGAGTGCCCACCTAGACACAACCAAGGACCAATTTTTAGAATTATAGAGTAGTCAACTGCCACTGAAATCGATAGCCACTGAGGATGTTCAGCAACTCTAGCAGCAACGTAATATTGTCTGGAGGAACGAACACTGAGTTGGGAGTCAGGAGGGCCTGAGTTGTGATTCTGAATCTGCAGATGAGCCACTTATGCAAGACCACACACAGTGAATATCTTTGTCTCAGTTTCCCATCTGTAAAATGGGGATAATACTGTATCTTGCAAAGGAATTAAGATATATTTGTGAGGCACTCCGGTACTACTAAGTACTCAGCTTCCCCCCTTCAGGAAGTTGTTTACGATGGGTATCGTATGCACTCACACTGATAACACTAAACTTTCCAGTATATCTTTGAATTAATGTAATTACAACAGGGATAATGTATTCCATTTACACACTGCTTCCTCCATGCCCCCAAAATATTCTGTACTAGAAGGAATTCAGACAAAATACATACCACTTGAAATGTTTGTACAAAAACTATTTTAGGCTATAAATACCGTTATTTGAAAAGTAAAATTAAGTAATGAAGTAAGTAACAGCTTTAAAAAGAATGTTTAGCAAAAATATTTAATAAGCAAAACTAAATTGTTCTCAAATGCTGACATAGGCAAGCATCTTCTGGATTGATACCAATATATCTGACGTGTTATTACTCATTACCAATGCAATTTTGGCTCTTGACGCTTAAATTAGTAGCCACCTCATCTGGTAAAGGTTATTTAAATATACACATGCCATTCAATTTTTATAGACTAGAAGCATACTAAAGAGAATACTTCCTCTCCTGCCTGTCCCCATTCATAAACTCATAGGCCTGGTCTACACTAAGAGTTTATACCGATTTTAGCAGCATTAAACCGATATAACGCTGCACCCGTCCACACAACGAGGCCCTTTATATTGATTTAAACCAGTTTCTGTACTCCTCTCCGACGAGAGGAGTAGCGCTGAAATCGGTATTACCATATCGGATTAGGGTTAATGTGGCCGCAAATCAAGGTATTGGCCTCCAGGCGGTATCCCACAGTGCACCACTGTGACTTCTCTGGAAAGTGATCTGAACTTGGATGCACTGGCCAGGTAGACAGGAAAAGCCCCGCAAACTTTTGAATTGCATTTCCTGTTTGCCCAGCGTGGAGCTCTGATCGGCACGGGTGGCGATGCAGTCCCAAATCCAAAAAGAGCTCCAGCATGGACCGTACGGGAGATACTGGATCCGATCGCTGTATGGGGAGACAAATCTGTTCTATCAGAGCTCCCTTACAGAAGACGAAATGCCAAAGCATTTGAAAAAAATCTCCAGGCTATGATACAGAGTTCACAGCACAGTGCTGTGTGACAAGCATAACGGAAAGCCAAAGAATCAAATGGACACTCATGGAGGAAGGGAGGGGGTACTGAGGACTCCAGCTATCCCACAGTCCCCGCAGTCTCCGAAAAGCATTTACATTCTTGGCTGAGCTCCCAATGCCTGTAGGGTCAAACACGCTGTCTGGGGTGGTTCAGGGTCTCTCTAGCCAATTTACTCCCCACACCCCTGTGAAAGAAAAGGGAAAAAAATCGTTTGACTTTTTTCAATGTCACTGTATGTCTACTGCATGCTGCTGGTAGACGCGGTGCTGGGGCACTGAACAGCAGCATCCTCTCCCCATCCTACCCCGGTGGCAGACGGTACAGTGCAGTAGGACTGGTAGCCGTCCTCGTCATCATCCCATGAGTGCTCCTGGCTGGCCTCAGGTGAGGTCGGCTGGGGGCGCCTGGGTGAAAATAGGAATGACTCCCGGTTATTCCCGGAAGACAGTACAGAACAGCTGGTAACCGTCCTCATCATAGCAACTGGGGGCTGAACTCCATCAGCCCCCCCACCTTTCATGCCTAAAGAAAAGATTCTGTACTGCCTGGACTATGATAGCAGCTGGAGGCTGCCTCCCTCTCATTTTATCTCACTAAAAAGTCAGTGTTTCTTATTCCTGCATTCTTTATTACTTCATCACACAAATGGGGGGACACTGCAAGCTTCTGATTCTGCAACTTTGACCTGAAGTAATTCCAGGCCTCCTCCGCCTTTAGATCCACAAGTTCTCCAGTCAGCTTTGTTCAATATCTTTATTAATGATCTGGAGGATGGTGTGGACTGCACTCTCAGCAAATTTGCAGATGACACTAAACTGGGAGGAATGGTAAATACACTGGAGGGTAGGGATAGGATACAGAGGGACCTAGACAAATTAGAGGACTAGGCCAAAAGAAATCTGATGAGGTTCAACAAGAACAAGTGCAGAATCCTGCACTTAGAAAGCAAGAATCCCATGCACTACTACAGACTAGGGACCAAGTGGCGAGGCAGCAGTTCTGCAGAAAAGGACCTAGGGGTTACAGTGGATGAGAAGCTGGATACAAGTCAGTGTGCTCTTGTTGCCAAGAAGGCTAACGGCATTTGGGGCTGTATAAGTAGGAGCATGCCAGTAGATCAAGGGACATGATCATTCCCCTCTATTCAGCATTGGTGAGGCCTCATCTGGAGTACTGTATCCAGTTTTGGGACCCACACTGCAAGAAGGATGTGGAAAAATCAGGAGTCCAGCAGAGGGCAACAAAAAGGATTAGGGGGCTGGGGCACATGACTTATGAGGAGAGACTGAGGGAACTGGGATTATTTAGTTTGCAGAAGAGAATAATGAGGAGGGATTTGATAGCTGCTTTCAACTATCTGAAAGGGGTTTCCAAAGAGGATGGCTCTAGATTTCTCTCCGTGGTAGCAGATGATAGAACAAGGAGTAATGGTCTCAAGTTGCAGTGGGAGTGGTTTAGGTTGGATATTAGGAAAACACTTTCACTAGGAGGGTGGTGAAGCACTGGAATCGGTTACCTAGGGAGGTGGTAGAATCTCCTCTCTTAGAGGTTTTTAAGGTCAGGCTTGACAAAGCACTGGCTGGGATGATTTAATTGGGGATTGGTCCTGCTTTGAGCAGGGAGTTGGACTAGATGACTTCCTGAGGTCCCTTCCAATCCTATGATTGCTCATTTAATGTTGCAGTTATGTTCCTGAAAAATGTGAATTTATGCAAAACGATGTTAAGTGAATCCAATTTCCCTATAAGAATTAATGTAAATGGCGAGTGGGGGGCTAGGTTCCAGGGAAAAAAATTTTGCCGGACAAAAGATATTATATACATGTACAGTATAAGTTTTAAACAATTTTAAACAAACAGTTTAATATTGTACACAGCAATGAATGATTGCGAAGCTTGGTTGAGGTGGTGGAGTCAGAGAGTGGAATGTTTCCCAGGGAATGCCTTCCTGCTAAATGAACTAGCACTCGGCTGAGCCCTCAAGGGTTAATATGCTGTTGTTAATGTAGCCTCACACTCTACAAGACAGCATGGACTGAGGCAAGAGGGCGGAAACACAACAGATGCAGGGCAGTAGCTGCAAACACTTCGCTGCAAAAACGGAACATGATGATGAGCCCACACTATCCAGCTGGAGCGCACCACTCCCTCCTCCTGACAGCACATGCAGGGCTGCACAGGCGCTGACCTTCCAAAGTGCTCTGTGTGTGTGTGCGCACATGAGTGAGAGAGAGAGAGAGAGAGAAAGAGAGAGACGTGTGTTGCCTCTGCAAGTATGCTGACCTCACTTCAAGTACATTGCCCTTTTAAGCAGATCATCCAGTTCAGATGGGAAGCAACAGCTTCCAGCAAGCTCCCTCCTTTCTATCCCAGAGCCCTGTCCCCCTCCTCCGCTTTGTGGAGACAGGTTACGAGCGGGGGGCGGGGGGGCAGAGGGACATCCCGATATCAGCACCTCTCTCCCCTCCTCCCCCAGCAAGCAGGAAGCTCCAGGGAGCAGCTCCAAGGCAGAGGGCAGGGCAGGAGCAGCACGACAGTATGGGGAGGGACAGCTGCTGAGACAAATACCTTACAGGGAATTTATGGGAGCTGAACGGGGACGGGGGGGTTGCCAAACCCCTTCCCCAGTTCTAATCCCCACAAGAAGGAGCTGTTCTTCCAGAGAATCCTGCAAGCAGTGGACAAAGCAGGCAGTTGCCAAATGACATTATAAGGGAGCATTGCGCAACTTTAAACAAGCATGTTCGCCAATTGTTCAGCAACATAACAAAACAATAACGTTAACCGGGACGACTTTAAGTGAGGAGTTACTGTACTATAGACCTTACAGTGGCACTGCTGTACTGCTGCAGCTGCACCACTGTAAGTAGCTGCTATATACCGGCGGGAGAGCTCTCCCGCAGACATAGCACTGTCCACACTGCCACTTTTATCTTAAAAACTTACATCAGTCAGGGGTGCGTTTTTTCACACCCCTGACACAAGTTTCTCTGAAAAAAGTGGTGCTGTAGACAAAGCCTTAGTCTATGGACATATTTAAAGAATTACCGTACATAATTTCTATCTAGTAGGGGATGGGGGTGGGAGGGGTTAGTCTGTGGATACAGTGTAATGAAAGTGAAAAAATATGTTCCAATGTTCAACTTCAATGAGCTCACTGAAGACTGAGTTACGTTTAAGAAAGTAGTACAAATACCTGTGGAAGAGAGGTCCGTAGTGGAAGCCAACTACTGAGTGCTATGACTCCTGCTAATTTCTGATGTGTTGTAAGAGCTGTATACAACGACAAGGCACCTCCCTAATCAAGAAATATAAAAACTATTACAATGGTAAAGTTAAACATTTACATTAAATATTTATCACCATTACTTCAGAATTTGTGGCCCCTTATATTTACAAACAATATTTTCCAGTTTCAACTGATGGCTCTGAAAAGTACTTCCAAAAATATCAGGTGACTCCATCCTTATTGTGTTTCAATTATTCTAGATCAAATCTGTTCAGTTTACAAGTAAAATGACAGCACTGTTCTAACTGATCATTGCAAACTAAATCTGAAATCTTGTATTCTTTCTGACTTGTGGCAGCATCATTTTTGTTGTTGTTTTAAAAGGAGACTACAGAACAAATTTGTTTAATTCCCTTGATGATATGCAAGCCAAAAGAAAATTTCACTTCCTGTGATGACAGTTCTCTCTTTCTGAGTCATTTGTCTGACCTAGCCACTTTAAAACCATATAATGCAATAAGGTACATGACACTTTCATTCCTCTACCTGTTAGCATCTGAAGGCAAAGGAAAAGGAAAAGCAGGACAGCTGCTTTGTTCACATTAGTTTTTGTATATTCTTATTAACCAGTTTATCACAGGACAACAAAAAGTCTACCGCAGACCTTTGACAACTCATTCAGGAAATAATAATTCCTTCCTTCTGAAGTTCAGATCTTCTATTAACTACATAAAATAGAGACTCAGATTAAAATTTATTTCTGTAATTTAGAATAAAAAAAGCAGATGCCATACAGAATCAAAATGACATGGAAATTTTAGAACTAATCCCTGAAGTTACTATTCATCTTAAACTTAAATTATTTTAATATTACTTTATAGTAGTTTTGTAGTATGTAAACTCATTTTTCACTAAGTTGATTTTTAGAGTTAGAAAAAAATTACTTTTGTGGCCTTTTGGAAGTAAGTAGAAACTAAAGGCCTTATTTTCAGAAATGACTAGCACCATCTGCTCGTTAACAGGATTTCCCAGTTGCAAGGAGACAACCTCAACTTCCCTCAAACACAGAAACTAAAACTCCCTACCTGACAAGTACCTTACCTGAGAAAAGCCTCCCAAAATTATTCTGTTAGAAGGAATTCCATTCTTCACTTCCTGATCTATCAGTACTTTAACTGCAAGTCAAATGAAGTCCAGTAGTTAATATGCAGCAGTTCTGAGGGGAGTTCAGAAAAAAGTGGTATAGGTGGTAAAAGGCAGTATTAATCTCTCCTGTGTCAAGGGAAAGCTGGCAGAAGGGAAGTTGATGGAGTATTGCCCAAGCAAAACACTTTGGACCAAAGGTTCAAGGTCAAGAACTCTGGTGCTGTAGACACCAGCAGTTCATGCAAGGTCAGAAGTGCTGGTACAAACAGAAACTGTTGGGTCAGGGTCACACAAAAGTCCGAGTGCAGAATCGGTGGTGACTTTTGAGCATTTGGAGTCATAAGCATGCTTTGTGTGGCTTCAGTGGGCTGTACTTTCTAGAAGGTTCCTAATTTAGTGGGCGATAGGCATGCATGTGGGAATACAAAGACTGATAAATGAGCCACTAAATTCACCCACACAATTTAAGAAACTTAAAATTATTTGTTTAAACAAAGCCATGTACCATAAGCGACTTCACCATTTTAAATCATCATTTTAAGTCAGTTTCTAAGTTGGCTAATGAGAAAACCACTGAAAATGAAGTAATTTCATACATTATATATATCATCTGGCAAACACCCATTTAAAAAAATTGGAAGATACATTAAAAATACTCATAAATATACCATGCTCTGCTGCTTGCTTGATCCCAGCTTCATCTTCCTGTGCATCTGGCGAGAGTCCAATAATATCAAACCTTAAAAGAAAAAGAACACAATTGTATAACCTTTATTCATGAGGGAACTAACACACCTTTGTACCCTGACATAACCATTCAAACAGTAATGAGAAGATTTACTAATGATCACTTTTTACACACTTTGTTTTATCATCCTATAGATCATTAAGAATAGGCTCAACCTTGTGTTAATCAGTTTACACCTTGTAAACAGTAGTTATGCAAGTATTCACATATCAGAGCCCAGAAATGACTGATCTTAAGAGTTTAAGCATATTTAATTTTATTTATTTCTTTTATTTACTCTAATCGTTTATGGCACAAGGAATTAGATACTCAACTATACAATTTTTATTTTAGTGGCTGGACTATATAGTAGAGCTACACCTGTAATTTATACTAAACACACTGAGAAATCTTTTAGTGGGAATTAAAAACAAACTTCAACTTCTCAACCAACTATAATCAAGAATTTTGCCCTCTTCTATCTTGTCAAAAAAAAAAAAACAGTTCAGTGTTTTGATATTTAAGAGGCAGGCAATACATTCTTTGTAATATTTTTGTCCAAATATTAGCAGGCATATGCTGAGAATTAAACAATTCTTTCAGCTAATATAGAAAAGCTAAAAAAATTGAAGAAAAAAAATTGAGAGGGAAGATTTACATAACATTTCACATTCTCACTTTAAAGTAAAAAAATATGGGTTTTAATATGAATTTTCTATTGGAGCTTCCATTCTAAAAGAAATCAGAGACCGCTTTTTTGTAAAGTTTAAACAGTTAATTGTCCACAAAACAATACCACCCATTACTAGTAGTAAATACTAATTCCAGGAATTTTTGTTCCTGTTTTCACAACAAATAATTAAAGGAAAATTACTTAACTTTTAGTAACTGGCGTATGAGTTGTGGTGTTTACATGTGTTCTATATCTGATGTATATGCACTCCATGTGCTGGAGATTGGAACATTTTAATCAGCAAGGTCCACTGGCGGCATCTATTCCTTTGATGACCTCCAGCCCTGTTCCTTCCCCGCAGTACAGAAAGGGGGCAGAGCAAACAAGCAAACCTCACTTCCCATGCCAGTCTCAAGCCCAGGCTATTAGACTCAGCAGTAGCGGGTCGTGGAACACATCTCAAAGAACTCCTGTTACTAAAGGTAAGTAACTTTCCTTTCTAGTTTGACTGCTTGTTTGTGTGTTCTGCTTCTGATGACTCCCAAACAGTATATAATGAATAAACTCTAATGCTCTCCTCTAATAAAATAAAGACTGCAACGTAGCCCTCTCAAATGGAGCATCTGAACAAGGTACCTGAATGAAAAAGTAATCACTAGGGAAAGTATGTATAGTATTCCAAATAGAAGCTCTACATATATCAGCAATGGGTATTCTCCCAAAAAGAGGCTCCAGAAGCGGTCTGTGGTAGAATATGGCTAACATGACCTGAGTTCCAAATTGACCACCCCATAAAGTAACTTTATGCAGTGTCATACTCAGTTAGAGATTCTCTGAGTTGAGACTGCCTGACCGCTGGAGCTCTTGACAACAGAGACAGACTGACTATGGGAGTGCCTGAATGGTCTTGTTGGAGTTAAATAAAAGGAAAAATCATAGACGACATCCAAAATCTGAAACACAGCCTTACCCTTGGATGAATGAGGCTTTGGGGACACTTAAATTAATGGACTTACTTAAATGAAAATTAAGGGATTACTCTGAGTAGAGATGTAAGGTGAGGCTAACATGTAACTTTATCCCTGTGAGAAGTCATATACTGTGGTCCTGGCATGACAGATCCTGAGTGTTAGTGTGACTGCAAACAGGAATTCAGTCTTCAGACAAATGGAATAACGAGCACAAGGCTAATGGTTCAAATGGATGGACCCATCAGGCTGGTAAGTAACAATACATTAAATTTCCAGCATGGAGGGAACTGATTTAATAAAAAGAAATCCCCTTAAATCTTTCACAAAAACTTTTAAACTGAAGGATGAACAAGCTGTATGGGTCCTGATGGTGAATACTGTGCTGAGATAGCAGCCAAATGGGGCGAGGGATAGCTCAGTGGTTTGAGCATTGGCCTGCTAAACCCAGGGTTGTGAGTTCAATCCTTGAGGGGGCTACTTAGGGATCTGGGGCAAAAATTGGTCCTGCTAGTGAAGGCAGGGGGCAAGGCTGGACTCAATGACCTTTCAAGGTCCCTTCCAGTTCTAGGAGATTGGTATATCTCCAATTATTATTATTAACATGGAATGAACTTAACAACTAACCAGAGTTTAAGTATAACAGATACTCAAAGAGATGAGGGATTGATGTCTCTTGGAGAAAGATTATATTGGCAAACCTAGAATGAAAAACACTTCCATTTTGCAGCACAAGTTGTCCTCAGACTGCTTTCTGCTCTGCATCAATATGCTCTCTACACCACCAGAACAATTCAACTCTGTTACCCTACAGTTTCTATTTTATGAAGTGTAGTGATGACACATCTGAATGAATAGTTGTCCCATTGTTCTGGGTAATTAAGCCTGGTAGAAGAGACAGAGATACTGAAGGTGTTACCAAGAGATTTCTTATTACCGTGAACCAGTACTGTCTGGGCAAATCTGCTGCTACTAAGATGAATGTGGCCTTGTTCTGTCTGACCTTCTTTAAATCTAAGATCAGAGGATTTGCAGGATAAGCATACAACAGGCACTGAGTCCAAGGGATTAGGAAATTGTCTCCTTGAGAGCCCAGACTCTGTCCTCCCTTGGAAGAAGACACTCTGCATTTCTTGTTCTGTTCAGTTGCAAACAGATCCATAAGGGGAGCACCTCACTGATGACAGAATCCTTTATGAACCATAAGTGATTCTGAGAAAAATGCTTATTTAGATGTCTGTTGGCATGTTGTGTAGGACTGGAAAATAAAGGTGCAGATAGCTGTATATTTTGCCTTCAGATTCCATAGGATCCAAGAAGGATTGCTTTCCTGCATGAGAGCATTGATCTGGTTCCTTCTCATTTTGTCGAACAGTCTGAGCTGGGATCGCTCAAAGTTTCTGTCATTCTGTGGACCAAATCCTGAAATTACTTATCTAATGACGATGCCGGAAGAGGAGCCACATGTTCACGCTGTGAAGATGTGGATGGAATATGCTCTAGGATAGTTTCAGAAACTTGTTGCAGAAGTACATGTTCATTTAGAGTCTGATGTGGAGAAGAGTCTGGTTCAACAATATTTACAAGATCTCTGTGATTGCTTTTGCATGACAGGTGGATCCTTAGGTAATCCTGGAAAGTGAAGCTGAGGAAAGTTTTGATTTAGGATATGGCACCAGTCAAGTGAAGCAGTTGGTCCACATGGATGAAGTGAATGTGGCCAGGGCGGGGGTACTACCTAGAGGCTTTTGAACTAGCATGCCTGTATATTTACCCTATATATGACCTGACTCTCAAACATATGAGTCATAAAAAGTTACTCCCAAAGGGTAAGAGAGTAAAACATCCTCATTATCAGAAAAGGAATACCCATCCTTTTCTTCTAAGAGGATGGGGTGCTGCTCATGAGGGATTCGGAGAAATAGCCACTGATGGGACTTACCACAATAACCCCCAGGTGACTTAGAAAGCATCCCCTGATTGACAAAAAACATTTACTAAGGGGCAGTAAGGCTCTGAATGAACAGACACAGACAAGTTGCTCCTCTCAGGCCACCTGAGGAAGTCAGCACTGCAAGGGGCTGTAACTGAATCAGTGCCAGAGCAGCATGCTCAGAACGAGCCCATGCCGCAGACAACCAAGAGAGTTGTCCTCCATCGGAGGATGCTCAGAATGGACTGGTGCTGAAGACAGATGAAAGAGCTGACCCAGTGCCCAGAGCAGATGGTGCCAGCAGCAGACTGACAGCAGCCAGCAGAAAGCTCTGCTCCCGTACTTACAGACACCTTACAGGCCTTCTGGGCTGCCTCCTGCCAAACTGATGTATGAGGAGCTGCTTTCAGAGATCCCTTCATCCCAGAGACAGTAGAGAGTGAACCAAACCTCTTCCTTGTAAGATCTTCCTCTGCACTCCTGAGAAGAGTGATACCTGTTACTGCTCGCAGCTGCCGACACAAAAGCAGCCAGACCCCTGGAGGTTAAGGCAGTTACCAGGACATTTTTCATTGAGGACTGTCCCAGACTGGGGGATTCTATATTCCACCTGCTTCAGAGACCAGCCTCATATTTTTCTCAAAAAGGAAAAACTTCATCCTGTTGTCCTAGATGTAGCTGCCCTCTTGGAGAGGGTATTACACTCCTTATGTTTTTCTTTTACATATCCGGAACCTAAAAAGTAAAAACTACTGAAATATGTGTCATGCATTGGCATAGCAGCCTCACAGGACTCAAAATGTAAAGCCCGGGGTTTCTGTCCTGACATAATATCAGACTCTCCCTTTAAAGGGCAGAAAATAAATCTAAACAAAGCTAAAACTACTAAAAACACTACACTAAATGCCTTGTCTAAACTATTTACACAATCCTAATAAAATAGCTGACTGATAAAGGGAGTGGGGACACTGCTATTTGGGTCCACCTCATAGCCAGGAGCAGCTGAAAGGAAATGAATGTCAGTTGGTTGTTCCACCCCCTTTCCACCTTCAGGGAGCAGGGCTCAAGGTCATCAAAGGAACAGGTATGACCAAAAGACAGAGCTGACTAAATCATTCCCAGCTACAGCACATGAGGCACATGCACACCAGAAGTGGAACATAAGTAAACAAGCACACAAAGAATACAAACTTTCAAGCAGATTGAAGGCTATTATGTATATTATACATTTGATGTTTTCAATTTTAAAAGTGCCTTTTCCCTGTCTGATAACTTTTCTTTCTTCTCAGAGCTAGTATTTCTTTTTTTGCTTCCGATGAGACAGTTTGACATTATTAATGAGAAGCCTGTTAGAACGTTTGCTCTGCATTTACAGTTGATTAAAGCTTGCAATTCAAACTCATCTTTGGAGTTAAGTCCAATCAATATAAACACTTAGGACTTTATATATGATTATTTCTAATTCAAAAAGTACTTACCAAGATGGCATGGCCATATTCATGTTCAGAGAAACTGGCATAACTGGCCTAGAAATTGAGAAATAATATTGGTATAATTAAATACAAAGGGTTATTTACATAACACTACACATCAGATAACTATTCTGCATTGCTGCAAGATTTCAGGTTAAGTTGTAAAGCTAGATGTTTCCTATATTTTCATCCCATTTTTAAAGCATGACCAGTGTCAGCTCTCTCATTTTAAAACTGAAGGTAAACACGAATGAGACCAATTTTGGTCTTTTAGTAGAACTACAATGGGTTTTGAGGCAGCAGATGAAAATAATTAGTTGACTTCCTTGAGAACAGAATGAAAACCCTGAGAGACTATGAAAAGCACAGACAATAGAATCCTATGAATGGTACAGAGAAAACAAATTGGCTACTTTTATTTACATGCTCTCATGAAAATAATGGGCACGTAGAGCAGATATTCAGAAGCAACAATGTCAAAGGACCACAATTATTAGCACAAGTAACTATTAGCCTCTGCTCATTCAGACTTATGGGAGTCTAGCAAACAGCAGAACCCCCAGAAAAGTGATTTAAAGTTCTAATTAAATATATTCATAGATCCCTGCAAATGCAGATATCCACAGAACATTTTTGCGGACTGGATGCGGATACAAATTTTGTATCTGTGCAGGGCTCTACAGATTTAGTCTCCCAAAGCAAACATCAAACTGGCAATTTGAGAGCAGTGATGTATAAATGGATGTACAGAATTCCACAAAGTAGCCCTGCTAGTAGCTTACGATGGAAACATTATGGAGGTACATCATTGATACTTTTGTCCTAACAGATTGAGTTTTTAGACCCTGAGGCACTCTCACCCTAGCTGAATCATAACAGGTCTCATTGTACAACCTGTTCCACTTTGCACCTCCTAAAGTGGAAATGGCATTTTCTTTATGCTGCAAGAAGTCTGACTTCCTAAAGTCTTCAGTTCTAGCTATTTATATTATATATATCTATCTCAAAACCCCCTTTACATGGGGGGTGTGGAGCCTTGTTTCCTCCAGAAAATAATGAAGTTTTGGAAAGAACTATGAAACTGTCTGATTCAGACAGAAATCTCCATTTTTCTATATATTTGAAATGAATTTGTAAGAAGACTATCTCCGAAGAATATGGTGAAAATAGGATCAATTATTAAAACTCGTGCAACTCTCTCCTCACAGAGGTAGTCATGCTGTCTTTAGTAAAAGATTTTAAGGGCTCAAACATGAGTCCATCAGCTTTGTTAATAACAAATTAAGATTCCATCAAGGAACTGGTTCTTTGACCCACAGGAAGAAGTTAGGATACCTGAAAGGTCTGGGCTGCAATAGTGCGACACCTGAGAGACAAGCTGAGATGGCAGGTAGATTCACTTACTTGAACACAAACTGATGGCCCTCCTCCAAGCGAAAAGTTCAGCAACAGCAAGGGAGCAGCTGCAATAGTCTGTTCCAAGAATACAAACCTTTTTGGTGCCAAGAAATTCTCCAGCCTCAATAGGTCAATAGATGCTTGATTATTACCAAGTTTTTTAGACACCTAGCAATCTCCAGCCATTGAACAAAGACATAGACCAAAGAGTTCCTTAGAAGCCAAAATCAGCGTAGCTATTAATGAAATTCTAGCACCAAAAAGCTCAATTCTTGGCCTCAATGAAATCTTCCACCTGTAAGAGTAAGCGAGACACCAACCCCCATCTGGTACAGAATTCTCCAGTGCTGGGGTTGCATCTGACTTGCCTGGCAGCATACTCTCTTCCAGTGCAAGGGTAGATAGCCAGTCACAGGTCAGATCCAAGGATTGGATACTCAGGACTCATCAGCTAAGGCCCAGGGCCTCTGCTGCCAATTAGAACCTTCACACATCATTCTTGCACCACTTCCAAACAGTAGTATGAGGAGTGGGCTTGCCCAGCCTAAAAGAGAGCTGGTGCGTATATCCACCTCTATTTACATGGAGAAGCACAATATACAAAGTTTAAATCCCATTCTTTATCAACCCCCGGAAGCCTGTTCGGCTAACAGCAAAGCGCCCAGAAGAAAAACTAACTATAATACAGCACTAACACTAGAAACGAAGAGAGTCTTGGATCTGAAACTCAAAATTCACTCTGGGTATGGAAATAATGTCCTTACATCTGAAACTATCTAAAGAAAGCAAGAAATTAGGGACACATCCATGCTCTTACAAACTTGTCTCCAAAAGTTCAATTTCACATGAAGTACTTATGATGTACTGGTTTCCATAAAGTTTCCAAAGCTCGGAACCACAATAGGAGCATTCCATTGGCAATATGTAGAGGCCACCTCAGAAACAACCAGGGACACTAATGTAACTGAAAGGCATCAAATTTTAAACTTATGAGGATGATACTGGTCAGATTTAAAAAAAACAAACAAACAAATACCATATACTGCATAATTTAGCGGCGGACTTAATTGTCACAATGTGTCATGGCCAAGTGCTGAATTAGGCATTTATAAGCATGAGAAAATACAGTTGTTTCAGACAGGTTATACAAGTGTTTGCAGAGGACAGACATCTATGTTTCAGGAAATAAGCCAGCTAACAATTTGTGTGTGCAGACTATATCTTAATTGTCCATTATGTGGATTCTTCCACTTTCCTCTGAATAATGTGGTAGTGGCAACTGTCAGATAGAAGAGGCTATTATAGACAGCCCAATGATCTGATCTGATAAGATAATAAAAACTGCCATATGTTTTACTGTAAATTTTGGGTAAGTTGATTCCCTCTCATCCAAATTTTGCTCTTCTGTGCCATGCTGCACCTCACCCCACCACATGGGATGCCTCTCTACTACTTTTGCCCTAATGAGGCAAGATGCTCTTCTTCCTAGAAAGAACAGTTAAGTCATAGGCTGGACAGACAATCTGAGTTTCTCTTAAAATAGACCAAGATTGGTCTTTTACTCACCCTGATTTTAAGTGTTAAAGAGATGCTAGCTATAGTTTAATGCCTTGTTTACTGGGTAAAGTCCTGTTACTCCTAAGTGAATTCATATGGCCTGCATTTTTTTTCCTGTGTCCCCCACAGAAAAATGCAAAATAAAATAATAATAATAATAATAATAATAATCTGCCAGGGGACATATGCCTGTTCCCTGGCAGCCCAGGCAGCACATCTGGAGCAGTCTCAGAGATGGGGAGAGGGGTTGGGCGTGCATGCCTGTGTGCTTGATCACCATTGGGCGGGGGTGGTGGGGCTTGGCGTGCATGTATGCCAACAAGCAACCGAGAGAGTGGGGGTGGGAAGAGAGAGTCTGTCCCTCTCTTGCCACTGCAGCTTGCTGGCATGGAAGGGTACAGCTTTTTATTATGCACGAGGCAGGCTAGAGGCAGAAATGTAGCAGCCTGCCTGTCAATTAATTGATCTCATTCTCTGAAGCACAGAATGTACCACAAATGCAGCAGCCTGACTGTGTAGTAATGTTGTTAATGTTCCTATTGTTAGTTAACTGTTCCCATTCTCAGTCAATTCCCCCACGAGCATAAAACCTGTGAAAGTTTTAAGGCCCCTACGTTGCCAGAGTGATATAAAGGAGCCTTATTATAAATAACAGTGATGGAATCCTCAGGGTATGGCTACACTTGCAGCTGTACAGCGCTGCGAGTTAAACCTGTCTTTGTACAGCTGAGTAGGGAAAGCACTGCAGTCTGTCCACACTGACAGCTACCAGCGCACTGTCGTGGCCACATTGGCAGCATTTGCAGCGGCATTGGGAGTGGTGCATTATGGGCAGCTATCCCAGTGTTCAAGTGGTTGCAACGTGCTTTTCGAAAGGGAGGGTGGGGTGGAGTGTGACAGGGAACGTGGGGGAGAGAGTGGATTTTTGGAGCTGACACTGTCAGCAGCTGCCTTGCAAGTTCTGACCCTCTCCCTCACCCTTCTCTCTCTCACTCACTGAAAGCAAACAGCAACTTTTTTTTTTCCCCTCACAGACCAGATAAGCAGACACTCGGAAACAGACCCCCCTCCGTCCAACCCGCTGCGCAGCTTCTCTCCTCAAGCCCCTCACTCCCCCTCTCCTCAAGCAAACACTAGCTGTAGGCATTCCGAAGGGAGCCCCCTGCCTCTGCTCATTCACAGCAAACAGGAGCTGTGTTTGTTCTTTTTTTTGATAAGCAGCTCCAGGAGCCCAGAGTTCACAATAAAACAAAGAGAGTAATCTTCACTTAAAAGCATTGTGGGAAGCTTCTGGAGGTCAGTCACAGCATACTAAGATTATTCCCTGTTTACACTGGCACCCCAGCGCTGCAGCAGCAGCAGCGCTATACTCTTTATTCCTCTCGTGGAGGTGGAGTACAAGCAGCGCTGTAGCCACGAAGATACAGGGCTGTATGTGCCTTGCCAGTGTGGATGTGGAGTGAGTTACAGCACTATAAAGCCACTAACAGAGCTGTAACTCTCAAGTGTAGCCAAGGCCTCAGATAGGAAGATCTATGTGCTTTCTCACTTTTTGCTGTGCCAAAGTGGCACAATGGGGTTAGATTACACCTCAAGATTTATTTTACTTACCCATTTAAAAAAAAAATGTTTTAAAGGCAAATAAAACATTTACCAAGCAGTCAATAAAACATCTGGACAATCAGAACCAAGCACTTCCTAAAGTACCTAGCCAGGTCCAGGACAATGATTAGTACAGGAGTGAGCAAATTTTTTGGTTCAAGGGCCACATCTGGTATGGAAATAGTATGGCAGGCCATGAATGCTCACAAAATTGAGGTTGGAGTGTGGGAGGCGGTAAGGGTCTGGCTGGGGGTGTGGGCTCTGGGGTGGGGCCAGAAATGAGGAGTTCAGGGTACAGGAGAGGGCTCCAGGCTGGGGGGGTGAGGGGTCCGGCTGGAGGTGTGGGCTTGGGGTGGGAGTGGAGATGAGGGGTTTGGGGTGCAGGAGTGCGCTCCAGGTTGGCACAGAGGGGTTTGAAGGGTGGGAGTGGGATCAGGGCTGTGGTAGGGGGTTGGGGCATATGAGAGTGGCTCAGAGGTGCAGGCTCGGGGTGGCACTTACCTCAAGCAGCTCTCAGAAGCAGCAGCATGTCCCCACTTCAGCTCCTATGCGAAGGCATGGCCAGGTGGATCTGCTGCACGCTGCCCATCCACAGGCACTGCTCCTGGTGGTTCTTGGGCAATGGGAGCTGTGGGGGCAGCGCTTGGGGCAGGGCAGTGTGTGGAGCCCCCTGGCTGCCCTACATGTAGGACCCAGAGAGGGGACATGCCACTGCTTCTGGGAGACACACAGAGCAGACCGCGACTCTGCTCCCTGGCTGGAGCGGGGCAAGCCTGAGACCCTGCTCCCCAGTGGAGGTTGAGGGCCGGATTAAAACAGCTGGCAGGCCCATAGTTTGCCCACTCCTGGATTAACAAAACTGTATGACTCATGTGTGAAAGTCTGAGCAATTTAAAATGACATTCCACTTTTTTTTGTTTGGTTTTTTTGGGCTGTTTGGTGTTCTGTAATGTAATTTAAATTAAAATCCAGGATTAGAACTGGAATGCAGGCTATTAGTTACCAAGTGTTTGTAACTTAACTTTCATCTGTTTAGGAAATGCTGAACAGTTATTGTGACTTTTTTCTGTATTGTAGTTAAAGTAAATTACCAAAAAAATTGAAATTGGTTTGATTATGTTGAATTATTTTGACAAATAAAATATGCAGAACGTTGCAGAATTTTTTGGTGCAGAATCCCACCAGGAGTACCTGATGCTTGTTATCAAATATTTTAGTCGTCTTTTAATGCAAGTTAGCTGCTGGAAATAAGCAGGAGGGTCAGCTTTGTATGACTGCCATCTCTCCAGACTCCCCAAAAAGGGCTTTGCAGAACACAGCAGTGGCCCATATACCAACATTTGAGAACCTTTATACTAACTACATGAATAACCAACAGTGTGCATTTTGTATTACAAAGGAATGCATACAATTCAGAGATAAGTAAATATCAATTCTTAAAATTAGCTTCTCACAAATATTCATGCTGAGTAAAACTTGGCCATTTGAAAGCTTGCAGAAAGCAGAGACTTACACAAATAGTCAAACTGAAGTTAGTTGTTGAATTTGAACAATTTTCCAATAATTTTCTATTTATTCACTCAGATTAAGTTATTTGCAACAAAGCAAAATATGAGTCAAAACTTAGTGTGCTTAAGTAATTTGTATCAATACTTCTTAAAAAAATGTAATAAGGATATATCTGCAGGTTTTCAATAAGCAGATAGCCAGTAGTCAACCGAAGTGATGAGTACCCATAAATCTCACTGACTTCATCTTCTCACATTTGTCTAATGGCCTTACGAAATATAATCTACATAGTAGCCATGCATTAGAAAATAGTAAAAAACCAGAAACAAAATAGGTATTTTCATGATGCTCACTCTATAATATGGTAACACTCTCTTAAACAGGAATATCTGATTAATATATATTATTCCTGTTTGTCTTGAAACAAAAGCTAAATGTTGTAATGATTGTTTTGTTTCTGATACTTACATGGCAAGTAACTGTAAATTTGTTAAAACTTCCTAAATAAATAGTTAAAAAAATTAATGAAAAAGACAAAAAACGAAGTTATATACTTACGCATGTGGGCAAATATATTTTACATGTGGACTTCTGATACCTGCAAATGCTTCTGCCCAGCCATGTCTGTTGGAGAAAAGTATGTTAAATAGCATTTTAACGTGCTAGTTTAATTCTGTTAACTTTAATAGTTAAGCACTGTTGCCATAATAATGCTAAAATAAGAGGGAGTGTCATGTCATTACAGGTGACATTTCTAAAAGAACCTAAAACAAAATGCATTACCAATCTTAAAAGTGAAGTCCTTCCTTTGTAACAAGTAGCAAACCCATCTAAAGAAAACTAGTTTCTTGTCCAACAGTAGTTTCTCTAAAAAAGTCTCTGCTATAAGCCTGCCAATGATACATTTACTGTGTCAATCTATTCAAAGGCACAAGGTCACAAATTCAATTGTTTTCAAATTTTTTTGAATATTGCTAAAAAACCACTACGCTGCATAAAAACAACACTAAAACACACTTTTAACAAATGTGGTTCTCCAAGATGTTTTGTGCTCTCACTCACGGTGTGGCTGAATCTCTTGCAAAAGAATTCCAAAACTTCAAAAGCAGCATCAAAGAAGGGCACATACATGACTCCTGCATGTCCTTGTGCCCCCTCTTCCAAGGGCATAAAGGCACCATGACTCTGGTCACCCCCTCAGGTCTCTCTCACCACCCAGAGTCTCACAATGTGTCTGAGCTGTAGGAATGGAGGATGGATCGAGGGATTCACATGCACAAAACATCTAGAAGAACCACAGTTACTATTAGTTAAGTAACAATTCTTTGAGTTCCTATGCACATGGCTTCCTGTCATGATTATTAACAAGCAATTCAGTGACCAAGGGGGTGGGTGCTAGGAGCTCATCTGAATAGACTGTAGGACTCATCTTCCCCTTGTGTATCCGCTCTGGAAGTGGATACCAAGTAGTAATAACTAGCATACATATGCAAATTGTTCTGCAATTTTTCACAATTGGTATCCTACTAAAGCACATTTCTGAGGCAGGTTGTATGGAATGAAGACAGTTTGGACAAGTCATACTTTCTCATTCCCCAGCATTCTGCACTATGAAGTAGTGTTGAAAGTACGCAGCTCTGATAAATCAGTATCAGTGACGGTGGTGGCAGATGTGAATACAAATATTTAAACTCTTTAGGGGAAATCTGATACTTGCATTCAGTTCTTTAAGGTTGCTGAGAAAGATTGTGGAGTAATCCATAATTCTTTTGCAGGTTACAGAATTCCCTCATTAATAGGAAGGGCTATTCTGTCATGAACGGCAGGTTGCAAAATATCAAATAGTTTATCTGCCTTGTCTTGAACCATTTCCAATGGAATATTATTCTTGAGGGAATTCTATGCCAAAAACTTATAAAATTCTACACACATTTTAAAATTCTGTAAATTGTATTTGTCAATAAATAAACGTCGCTCCAGCATGGCAGTGGGGAACACAGGTCACTGGCTACACTGGGCGATCACTCTGAAGCCCCCACCTCCTCCAGTACAGGGACTTGGCTGTGAGGCTGCACCTGACCCTGAAACGGTGCAAGGGCTGGGTATGACCCAGAAACACCTCAGGGCCCTGCCCCTCTGTGCCAGGCACACCAGGTGTGGCTGGGCAAGCTCAACCCCACAGGATCCAAGTGTAGAGGAGCTTATTGTCGGGGGGTCCAGGTGTGGGGTGAGAGGTTTCTGTACGGAGCAACCTGAATGCAGGCAGCTCAGATCTGGATACACAGGGGCTCATTGGGGGTTCCAGGTGCAGGGGCAATGGGACTCTGCAGGGGATCCAGATGACGGTGGTTGGGTTCAGCAGGGGGGTCCGGAGATGGGGCTGGGGAGGCTCAGTGAAGGGGTCTGGGTGCTGGAGTGGAGATCCAGATGCAGCTGGTTGGGGCTCACTGGAGTGGGGGTCTGGTCAGAGAGGTCCAGGTGTAGGGGGGATGGGCTTGTCAGCGTGCAGGTTTGACAGGCCTGCTTAACGGAGGAAGCCCAGCTGCTGCCGAGGGGGGGAGCCGGAAAAGCATTGTTGCTTCCCCCTATAATTCCTCTATCCCCTTTTCTTCTTCATCCCCCTCTCCTCCTCCCAACATTCCCCTCCCTCTGCTATTTCACCCCCCTTCCCTCATTTCCCCCATCCCTACTACAGGCACTCACTGTTACACAGAAAATAGTAGGGCTCCCAACACACAAAAGGGGAACGCAACTGGAACTAGGACCCAGGACGCTGCATTCAGCTGCAGAGTCAGGGTAGCCAGAGACCTCTGAGCTGGGCAGCTCTGTGTTTGCAGAAATGGCGGGGGGGGGGGGGGGGGGGAAAGAGCAGTGGCATGTAACCCTGTGTGTGCTCCCCATGCCTCGCCTCTGTTTGGGGGGCAATCCCTCCCAAAAACTGCACACATGGTCCCACTCCACCCTCATTAAGGGTGTGGAAGTTTCATCCAGGGAAGGAGGAGAGAAAGCACTGGATGAAAGTTCATCTTACACCTCTTCATCCCCTCCCCCAGAGAAGCTGTGTTGAGGTTCTGATATTAGAATGACTTTGTCACACCCTGACAGTTCATCTGAGGAGTCTGAATGGAATCTCTGATGAAAGCAGAAAAATGGTTGGTCGGTTCTGAATGCTGAAACCAGAGGGGCCAATACATCCAAGCTTGAAATCCATAAGGATGGTAGTTGTCCAAGGGAAAAAAAAAATCTTAGGTCTTGAGATAAAGCCCTGAAAGTGACATCCTTAGCGTAGTCCTTTTTATAGTGTGACTTTTGAATCAAGATGGAGCAGGCAAGAGTGGCCAAATGTCTGGTGACTGACTCCTGCTAGTTACCTGAGAAGATGATCCTGATGAGAATGAAGAATCCTCAGAAGGAATGACAGACTGACAGCTATACTGACATTTGTGAAGCAGACTGCCCATCATGTTTCCGTATAGGGGAGCCCTGTGAAATGTTTATGACTGGCAACCTGGGTCGCTCTAATGGCGATTTAGATTTAGCTGAAAAAGGACAATAGTGCAGTAAAGGAGACTAAAGCGCAGGAGTTATGCTGATGTCTGCTGCTTTTCTTAAAAAGAGTGCTGGATAGGTTCCCGGAGCCTCACCTGTAAGAGGGGAAGGCTTGTTCAGTCCTGTAACTGTCCTCTGCCCCTTATAGAATCATAAAATATTAGGGTTGGAAGGCACCTCAGGAGATCATCTAGTACATCCCCCGGCTCAGAAGGAAGTGCTCTCAATGCCACCAAGACTGAGGAAGCAGGCTGCTGGTGTTTTGGTGCAGGACCATCTGACCATGCTGGGGTAGGTTTAGATTGCTTCCACATTACCATGGAAGCCCACACCAAAGAAGTTTTCAATGATCTCTTAAGATTTTGGGCTGAAGGAAAGGCAGATCCTTTTGGTACCATGCTCTTCCCGTGAGAGGATTTTCTCCCTGCCTCATTCAGCAGCTCCTTGGATGCATGGAATTCTGCCCTCCTCTTTTGTTGTACCAGGAAAGATGACATCGTCCTTGTGGGAGATCTTAGAGTGGTCTTTAACTCCATGAGCAGCAGGGATTACTCACTGCTCCAACCGACAAGCCCGAGAGCACTTAAAAGAGCAGTGCCTGCTAGGGGTATCAGTTACCTCCCTAGTTTGGGAGACACTTACAGGCTGGGTCCCAGAAACTGCACCCAAGGATCCCTGAAGCTGCTGCAGTTCAGAGGTCTTCTTGATTTCTCCATGAGGAACAGCCTCAGACTATATTCCCTAGATTTACGAGTGTGTTTTTAAAAGTCTATAAATAGCACACTTTGGCTTAGGAGAAGCTCATTTTCCATCAAATAGGCAAAGGTCATGTATATCTGTGACAAGAACAACTCTCTGACCCGCACTGACTTAAATCCTGGTAAATGGGGATTTAAGGCACTATGTATGGAACCCTATCTAAAATGCTTTTTTTAAAAAAAAATAGCTAACAAATGAAACTGACTATCCTCAGTCCTTAATCCTTAATCAACTTAATCTGTCAGCCTCCTATCAGGAACAGACTAACAAATGAAATTGACTGACTAATGTAATTAGCTAAATTAGTAACAAACAAGGAAACTAAATTACCGTACACTAAGAAACAATAACGAGCTAAAGCAGATGGTACTCTGTTGTGACTCTCCGCCAAAGGGCAGTTAGAAGGAGCTGAGTGGGAGCAGGGATATGCTGCCCTTTATGAAAAGTGCATGCACAACCCCTGCTGGACATTGCTATTGAAGTTCCTTAACACCTGTGCAAAGGACACAATCACACCATATATGGAAGCCATATGAACAGTAATTTGAAGGAGCTAGGAGATTTGAAACTCCTACTGTTGTTTCTATAGAAGTATATGTGATTCCACACACACCTAAGGTTGCAGTAACTCAAAACAAAAACAAGTTAATTAAAGATTCCTTGCATTCAAGTAATCCAAATATCTTTCCCTTCAACACCTCCACACAATGAAGGTCAGTGAAAAATTAGAGTAATTCTACATTTTAAATTGGCATATAAAATACAAAATTCAGTTTTTGATGAGCTGCATGTTGTTCAGTATACTGAACACAGCACTGAGTTTCAGAGCTTTCTTATTCCTCCAGCTATCACAACCCCTGATGGCATGGATGTTGTAGGCTCATTTAGTAAGCCCAGCGCTCATTAGCACAAGTCCTGCAATGTTAAATTTAATAGAACTAACCCTAAGCAAGATGAAAATAATCAGATAGAAGCTCAATACCTGTGAAAGTAAAAATAATTAAACAATGGAAAGGTTTTGATAGAGGGACTTTACTTTCTTCCCTTATGAAGCAGTGTGGTTGTAATTTGACAGATAAAAACTCTTATTAATCAATCATTCTCCATTGGTGACTTGGTCAGTTAGGAAACTGCAGAATGCTGGCCTGGCTGCTTGTAAAACTGAACACAAGATTTAAGAGTTGAGTTTACAAAGACTTATTCATGCAAGTAGTAGTCTTAGTGAAGTCAGAACAACATGTCTGAGTATGGCTTTGCATGACTGGACTCTTGGTGGCGAAGGAGGCAAAAAGTAGTATTATTTATCTGTAACTAGTTCTTTGAGGTGTACATACCACCTCAGCACTTAAGTCTAAGTGCTAAAGGCAGCACTTAAGGATGCCTTTGAACTAACCTACCCTAAAAAGGGCACCATCTTAAAATGCATCATCCCATATACACCAAAACATGTATGTTCCACCACTATTATTTTCCAATTTGTTATAACATTCACAGTAATTTACAAGATAAAATCAAGTAACGTGTTGTGATGAAAAGGTTTTTTGAAGCAGAAAGTATATTTTTGTGGTTGCAGGTAGTAACCAAAGCTAGGAGTGCTGTTTATTAACACTTGAATTTCAAAGGTCAGTTTCAATAAAAAAAAATCCCATCCAGCTTCAATGTGAAGATTTTTTTTCAGGCTTCCTATGACCTTCACAAGGCACAGAAGTCAGAGAGAAATTTAATTGACTACAACCATTGCAAAGTTATTAACCAGTTACAAGAGACTTCTAATCAGTATGTAAAAGTCTGTATAACAGAGATGAACAAATTCTGCTCAACTCTTAAGGAAATTTGTTTTCAAATGCCTAGTTGCTCCATTTTTTTTTTTTAAAGGAATGTTTCAGAGCTTGCTTAACATACTGAACAAGTGACCCTGATATATATAAAAGAAACCAGTCACTGCTGGAAGCAGCTTTTTCATGGAGAAAATTGTAGAGTTGTCATGCTTTAAATATGCTGCTCATACTATAATTCTAAATATATATATAAAATCTATGAATACTAAAAAAGATTTTTTTTTTAAATCAGCAATCAATTTTCCCTGAAAGATCTTAACATTTAAGCAGATGAGTACAAGTTTGGGATAGAAGAAATATTAAAAACATCATTTTTATTTTTAAAACAAGTAAAAAAATGAGTTATTAACGTAAGGCCTGATCAGGCGGCTATGTAAATTGATAGATTCCCACTGACTTCATCAGGCTTTGTATCAGGCCTATAGAACACAGAACTATAACAACAGCATGGTACTTCTAACTGGAAGAAAAAGCTTTCTTGAAATGATCTAAATAAAAATTTATATTGGAAAAGAGGAGACTAAGGGGAGATATGACAGAGGTATATAAAATCATGTGAGGTATAGAAAGTGAATACGGGAAAGTTATTTACTTGCTCCCATAATATAAAAACTAGGGGTCATCAAACGAAATGAACGGGCAGTAGGTTTAGAACAAATAGAAGGAAGTTCTTCTTACACAGTGCACAGACAACTTGTGGAGTTCCTTGCACGAGGAAGTTGTGAAGGCTGAGACTATAACAGGGTTTAAAAGAGAACTAGATAAATTCATGGAGGTTAAGTCCATTAATGGCTATTAGCCAGGATGGCTAAGGAATGGTGTCCCTAGCCTCTGTTTGTCAGAGGGTGGAGATGGATGGCAGGAGAGAGATCACTTGATCATTACCAGTTGGGTTTACTCCTTCTGGGGAACCTGGCATTGGCCACTGTCAGTAGACAGGATATTGGGCTTGTTGGACCTTTGGTCTGACCCAGTATAGCCGTTCTTATGTTCTGAAGTCTTAACCCTCTCAAAAGCCCTAATCCATTAGGGTTCTGCATGTGTTCATTTGAGGAACTGAACATTTGATGGAAAATCACATAAATAAAAGCCTCAAGTCTCCTCTATTCCTTCCACCTAATCAGACTCCATACTATGGGCTCCAAAGTCTAAGTCTACTTAAGCTTGAATTAGCATTTAGTTACTACTTTCTCCTTATTGTATTGAACCCCTTATTTTGGAAACTAGCAGTACTAACAAGTCAAAAAGAAACTGTGTCTGAAGAGAACTAATTAAGCAAGGATTCTGAGATTCTTTCCAAATGGTCATCAGAACTGCCAAGTTAAAAAAGAAACATTGCATATATATACACAGGTGTATATTGAAATCTTTATAGCAGCTGTATATATTTCTTCTGCTCCAATGATGAAAAACAGGAACCTGACTACTGACTGCCTGTGACAAACATAACAAAAATAAAAGAGCTCCAAGTCTCCAGAAAAACTCCAGTTTGAAACCTATGAGACATTTTGGAAACAAGCGAGGATGTATTGAACGTAGTCTAGTCTAATGTAGCTTCAATACAGTCTGGAAATCAAAATACAACACCAAAACCAAATTTAAGATTTATCAGAGCTGCATACTTTTAAATCTACTTTATAGTACATAATGCTGGGTAGAGCCTTGCGCAGACACATGTGCAGTGGCATTGGGAGCAGTACATTATGGGCAGCTATCCCAGCATTCAAGTGGCTGCAATGTGCTTTTCAAAAGGGGGAGGTGGAGTATGACAGGGAGCATGGGGAGAGACAGAGTGTGGATTTTTGGAGTGCCGACACTGTTTCAGCACCCCGCATTGCAAGTTCTGACCCCACTCCCTCACTCACTGAGTGCAAACAGCAGCAGTTCGTTTTTTCTCACAGACCAGATAAACAGCGAAACTGACCCCCACACCGCTGCCTCTCTCATCAAGCAAACATTAGCTATGGGTCTTCAAAGGGAGCCCCCCTGCCTGCCTCTACTCATTCACAGCAAACAGTAGCTGTGTTTGGTTTTTTGAAAAACAGCTCCCGGAGCATCCGGAGTTCACAACAAAACAAAGAACGGCATCACAACAAAACAAGGAGAGGAACCTTCACTTAAAAGTATTATGGGGAATTTCCGGAGGTCAATCACTGCGTAATAAGATTATTCCTGATTTACACTGGAGCACCAGCATCTCAGCCACTCTGCATCAGCTGTTAATCCTCTCGGGGAGGTGGAGTACCTGCAGGGCGGTAGCCACTGACACACAGAGCTGTATGTGCCTTGCCAGTGTGGACGGGGAGCGAGTTACAGCGCTGTGGGTGGCTTTATTGTGCTGTAACTCTGAAGTGTAGCCAAGGCCTAAGCATATGCTTAAATTTTTTCCATGAATGAGGCTTATGAGTGAATATCAAGTTGAATTAAGAATAATTACAAATGGGCATTCCTGCTTCCCCCACACAAACTTTTAGGGAAGAATGGGAACAAGACAGCTAGTTCAACTCAATGATTACTTACAGATGTAGGTAATATGTTTTTAATAGGCTTTAACTGATTTAGTTTTTGTATTACATTAAAACCACTTAAAGAGACAGAAAGATATTTTGGCTTGTAGTTTTTGTGGGAGTTTTTAAAAACTAGCATGGCCATCTCTTCAGCATTTGTCATAAACTCTGCAACTAGTGCCAGTGTAATTTGTGAGAAACAACAACTGAGTTTCAAACATTCAAGTCTTACAACCCAGAAATCTCAAATTTTAAGATAAGTTTGATACACATCAGTAAACCATTATACCTACCCAGTATCTCCCAATCCATGAAGAAATATGACCTAAAATTAAAAAAATGCAAGAGTTAAAAATAGTTGTTTCATGTCTAATTCCTTGTTTGTTTTTTCTTTAAAGGAAAAAAACAGCTGTGACACATTCATAGATTCTAAGGCCAGAAGAGATCATTATGAGTCTGGTTACCTGTACAGCACAGGCCACAGAACTTTCCCAAAATAATTCCTAGAGCATATTTGTTTAGAAAAACATCTGATCTTGATTTTTAAATGGGCAGTGCCACCATGACCATTAGTAAATTATTACAAAACTACATACTATAAAATCTGTGCAATATCAAGCGCAAGCATTATTTTGGGTAAAAGTTTCTCCAAGCCCTAATAAAATCCCTCACTGCATTTTCATCCCATATTTCCTTCCCTAAAAGCATCTCCCTTTGCAACTTAGTTTATTAGATTGCTGCCATAACCACCAAGTTAGACCAAAGAAGTCATTTTGCTTCTGCTAGTCATCTCTCTCTCATTTTGGAGATAAGGTTTGTGACAAATCTTGATGGCTTGCTCATTCTTTTCATTAAAGGGAGTAACTCCAGATACTGTCCAGCAACTCGTCATATTTGCTTTCTTGGAAAACACGCAATTTATTAAAAGAAACGACAACTAGGGACATTTGTCAGTCAAATGACATCAACAACCTTGGTCTCATCCAACATCTGAAGTTAATTTCACTAAATTAACCAAAACAAACAAACAAAAACCAGTGCCTAGCACCGCACAGCTGGCAAGGCAAGGCGGAAGGCGGCAGGGAGAGAGCCCCTAACATCACTGCACGTGGGTAGCACTTCCCCGCACCCCGCCGCAGAAGACAAGCAGGACGAGGCAGCAGCAGGGCCGGACGAAGACACCACACCAAGCGCACCTATCCACGCGCCTGCCAGCTGCCGCGGCCAGGACGGTGCGGTTTGCCGCGGAACTCCGCGCGTGGAGGGGCCGATCTCCGCCGCTCCCCCGGGGCAGAAGCCCGGCTGGCTGTGGGGGAGCCGCTCAGGGCAACACCCCGCCGGTGCACGTCAGGGGCGCGGCCCGGCCCGGCTTCCCGAGGCGGGCAGGGAAAGGGACCCGGAGCACGAGGGGCGCGCACACGGGCCCGGGCGGGTACAGCCGGGAACAGAGACCCGCAGGCCAGAGCGCACCGCGCGCGCCTCGCCCCCAGGACGGAGCCGCTCAAGCCCTGCTCCCCCGGCCCACCAGGCCCGGACTCACCGCGGCGGTTGCCTTCCTGGCGGCCGGGACGATGGCGGGGAGCGGCGCCGACATGTTGTTGCCGCACATACACCGGGCTCCGGGGCAGCCAGCGGGACACACTGGCCGGGAGGAGGGGCAGGCACCGGGCCAAGGGGAGGGGCGGCAGCAGGGAGCAAAATGCAGCGAGTAACAGTCAGAGTTGGAGGGCGGGGAGGGGTCGGGCTTCTGTCACCAACCCCTTCCCCCCATCCCCCATGCGTAGGCACGCGCATGGAGCGGCTAAACAGCAGCCGTTAGGCGGCGCGCGGCAGGTATCAGTAGTCTCTTCAAGACACGCCCATCGCTGCCCGCCAGCCCTATTGGCTCTGAGGCGCAGAGGATCCTCCATCTCCGATTGGACTCTCCTCTTGTCATTTAGTTCCCTGACGACGGGGGTGGGGAGTGAGGTTCATACCAGGACGCGTGCGCAAAGGAGTATTTCTGGTGAGGTGAGAGGTGGCTGGTTCAGGGGTCTGAGCCTGCCCCTCGGGGTCATTGGGTCCCGTTCTCAAGCCCTGGCCTCTGTCTAGTGCTGGGGGAGGGGGGATTCTGAGCCTAAAAAATAAAAATTCTGCCAGTTTTATTTGTCAAAATAATGCAGTGTAATCACTTGTTTTGGTAAGTTAGTTAAACCACAATAGAGAAAAAGACACAGTAACTGTTCAGAATTTCCTAACCGCATGGAAGATGAGTTACAAACACTAACTAATACCCTGCATTCCAGTGCTAATCCTGGCTTTTCATTTAAATTATATTACAAACACCAAACAGCAAAAAAAAAAAAAAGTGGAATGTTATTTTAAATTACTCAGAGTTTTACGCATGAAAGCATGGGCAGCGTGTGAACCACTGGCTGGGAATAGTCTCCCCCAGCCCCAGCCCTTCCACCGGAGGGCCTACCTCTTCCACGCCACCCCCCCCCCCCGAGCCAAGCCCCACCTTTCACCAGAGTCCAGAGCCGCACCTCCCCCCATGCAGCCACTGGCCTAGTCCCATAGTTAGACCACCCCCCCAGCCCCAAAGGAGCGCCAGGAGGGCAGGTGACATGCAGCCCCAGCTCCTGAGCGTGGAAAGGCAGGGGGCCCCAGCCTCCCCAGCTCAGGGGGGAAGGTGGCCACAGGCTGCAGTCTCCCCAGCTCCGGAGTGCAGGAAGGCGGGCAGTGCACACCCCCACCCCCAGCAGAGGACTGGAGCTGCACACAGCGCGTGGTCACGGGAAAGGGTGAGGTCACAACTGGCTGTTTGAGGAAGCAAAGTCTCCCCCAGCCTATGCAACCCTTCTGCTCATGCATGAAAGGCATACAGTTTGCTAATCATTGGCCTGGACCTGGCTGGGTACTTTGGGAAGTGCTTGGTTCTGATTGTCCTGACATTTTATTGACTGCTTGATAAATGTTTTATTTGCCCTCAATGTCTTTTTTTTTTTTTAATGGGTACGTAAAAATCTAACCCCACTGTGGGAGACAGAGTCTCTCTTGCTTGTTGGCCAGCCCAGCTCCCTGACAGGATCAATGTCTCCACCACCCGCATGCATGTCCAGCCCTGCCCCCGCCTGCCCCCCAGGGTTTTGCATCTCTGAGGCTGCTTCTGGCACGCTGGAACTAGGGTGACGAGATAGCAAATGTGAAAAATTGGGATGGGGGGCTAATAGAAGCCCATATTAAAAAAAGCCCCAAATATCAGGACTGTCCCTATAAAATCGGGACATCTGGTCACCCTAGCTTGAACAGACACGCTGCCTGGGCTGGCAGGGAAGAGATGTGTTTTCCCTGCCCCCCCCCAGCAGATTTCTTTTGTGTTTTTCTGTGTGGGAGACACAGAAATGTGCAGGCCATATGAATTCTTTGCCCTCTGTCAGGAGTAGTCTAGCCCAAGGCAGCAGAGTGAAAGGCCTTGGGCTGATGGTAGGGTTGCCAACTTTCTAATCACACAAAATGAAATGCCCATGCCTTGCCCCTTCTTTGAGGCCCCACCTCCCACTCCCTCCATCCACCCTCCTGCCGTCGCTCACTCTCTCCCACCCTCATTCACTTTCCCTGGGCTGGGGTAGAGACAGGACCAGCGTTAGGGGTTTGAGCGCCCTAGGCGGACGGCATTCGCCACCCCGTGCGCTAGTCCCGCTGCTCTGGTGGAGCTGCCACAGTGGTGCCTGCAGGCAGTCCACCGGGGCCGCGCGAGGAGCCGACCGTCCGCAGACACGAATGCGGCAGCTCCACCGGAGCCGCAGACCAGCGGACCCTCCGCAGGCACCACTGCGGCAGCTCCACCACAGCCGCCTGCCGCCCCCTTCGGCAAAACAGCGCCCACCATTTATTCTGGCGCCCTAGGCGATTGCCTAGGCTGCCTAAATGGTAGTGCCGGCCCTGGGTAGAGGGTTGGGGTGTGGGAGGGGGTGAGGGCTCCAGCTGGTGGTGTGGGCTCTGGGGTTTGGGCTGCAGAAGGGGGCTCTGGGTTGTGGCTGAGGGGTTCAGTGTGTGGGAGGGGGCTTCAGGCTGGGGCACGGGGTTGGGATGTGGGAGCGGGTGCTGGTTCTGGCTGAGGGTGTGGGCTCTGGGGTGGGGCTGGAGATGAGGGGTTTAGGGTGCGGGAGGGGGCTCAGGGCTTGTGCAGAGGAAGGGGTGTGGGCACCAGGAGGGAGTTTGGATGTGGGACGGGGCTCAGGGCTGGGGTGGGGAGTGTTGGAGGAGGTGAGGGCTCTGGCTAGGGCTGTGGGCTCTGGGTGGGGCTGGGGATGAGTGTTTGGGGTGCTGGAGGGGATTTGGGGTGGGGGAGGGCTCAGGACTGGGACGGGGGTTGGAGTGCAGGCTCTGGGAGGGAGTTTGGGTGTGGGAGGGGGTTCCAACCTGGGGCAGAGGGTTGGGCTGCGAGAAGGGGTTCGGGGTGCGGGCTCCAGCCAGGTGGCATTTACTTCCAGCGGCTCCCAGAAGCATCTGGCATGTCCAGCTCCTAGGCAGAGGGGCCAGGGGGCTCCTCAAGCTGCCCATGCCCGCAGGTGCCACCCCCTGCAGCTCCTACTGGCCTGGTTCCCCCATGACTGCCCCTGTGCCTAGGAGCCACGCAAAGCTAGGGAGCCTGCCTTAGCCCTGCTGCACCACCAACTGGATTTTTAGCAGCCCGGTCAGCAATGCTGACTAGAGCTGCCAGAGTCCCTTTTTAACCTGTATTCCAGTCGAAAACCGGACACCTGGCAACCCTAGCTGAGCGACATGTTGCCATCTCCTGTACTGGGTACTACAAGCTATGGTTCAGGCCTGGGGCTCCACCCTGGCACCTGAGTGACACCTAGACACTTGTGAGCACCCTTAATCCCAAATCCTCAATGGGGATGGTGGGTCTGAGCTTCACTGTGCGGATGAGCTTGTGGCAGGGGCACTGTCAGGTACAGCAGAAATGGTCAGTCTGTCACGTGAAAGGTGTGCAGCTTGGTTCTTTTACAGCAATGGCCAGAAATTACACTGCTTCTGACTGGCCAAAGGCTATTTGAAGCTTTAGTTTTTGTTTCCAGAGCCTCCCTTCTACTTAGGATGCATCTGCACTATTAAAAAAAGATGTGTTTTTTCCACCTGTTCAATACCAAACAGTAATTAATAGGATGTAAAATCCTAGTGAAGACAAGGAAGTATGTAATTTTCACACATTGAGATAAAGAGAGCCTAAGGTTGACTTGGACCAGCAACATGAAAACTACAAAATGCCTTGGTTTTCACTAGAATTTTACCTGGTGTTAGTTACCATATGCGAGCTAACGTAGTATGAACATACCTTTTATCCTAATGAAGACAGGTTGGGAATCAATGTATTAAGGAATAGAAACAGACACTCACTCCCTATATATCTTCAGTGCTGCTGTATTTTCCTGTTAAATGGCACATGCTGCAGAATTGTTAAGTCAATAGGTTTCCTGTGACGTGGGTGGGCTCTGTACATCTTGACTTTTAAAAATGGAAAAAGTGTAGCAACTGCATTCCAAATAAGGAGCAAAGAATTGAAAAGCATAACAGTTCCATTTGATATCTCACACTTTTATTCTAAAATCTAAACATGTTTGTGTTTTGAATGTTTTGATAAAGCTCCCAGTAAACTTATTTTATTAGAATTATTTACAGCTTGTTTTAAATTATAAAAAATAACCATAGAATTTCTAAATGGGTAGATACTAAACGGTAAACAGCATGGGAAATAGAGAACTTAACCAAAAAAATCAATAAAAGCCGCAATCTTATTAAGATATTATTCAATCTATTTGTTCTCTGTAATGATATTCAGATGTCCCTTGTAGCCTTCTTGGCTGAATTAAAGAAATCCTTTGGCACAGACTCAAAAAATTAATGCTCCCTATTCATCTTGATATCTGTTATGCCATTCAGGCTCTTTATTCTGAAATTACTAAAGCAGGGGTCTCAAACTTTGCTGCACCGTGATCCCCTTCTGACAACAAAAATTACTTCATAAGCCCAGGAGGGGGGAATCAAAGCCCGAGCCTGCCCGAGCTTCACTGCTCCAGGTGGGAGGCCAAAGCTCAAGCCTCACTGCTCTGGGCAGGGGGGGCCATAGCTGAAGCTCAAGAGGTCCAGCCCCAGGCAGGGGGCCTGCAACCTGAGCCCTGCTGCCCTCGGGCTTTGGCTTCGGCCCTGGGTTGCAGCAAGTCTAAGCCAGCCCTGGTGACTCCATTCAAAGGGGTTGTGACCCGCTTTGGGGTCCCAACTCACAATTTGAGAACCACTGTACTAGAGGATTCCAGACGATTCTGAACATTTGTATTTGCTCTGTATAAATATGGCAAACTTTACTATCAATGTGAAACAGTTTGTTCATTTTTCTTCTGATCAATACATTTGGAAAAAATAGTATGTGATCATGTAATTAAAGACTGTGTCATAATGCAGATGCACAGGGCCGGGGGCAAATTAATGTTGCACAAGCTGCCTTAATTCTGGCATTTCCTAACTTTGGAGTGCTTGATTCTCCACCATAATGTTCTTTTAGCAGAGTTTGTTATGTGTAATTTCCTAGATTTTTTAAAAGGAAACTGATCTTTTTTCACCCACTTCCCCTGCAAAATTGCATCATGTGGTATCATATTGACACCCATATGGCTTATTAGTAGTCAGGTTGAAACCTTTAGATCCACCGCATAGATTTATGCCACTTGGGGCTTGTGTATTCTAGAAACACAAGGGAGGCACAGCTGCAGCTGTGCTGCTGTAGCACTTCAGCGTAGACACTTGCTACAGTAACGAGGGGTTCGTCCATCAGCATAGTTAATCCATCTCCTCCAGAAGCAATAGCTAGGTCGCCAGAAGAATTCTTCTATTGAACTAGCACTATCTACACTGGGGATTAGGTTGTGTTAGCTATGTCAGCCATGTGGGTTTTTCACATCCCTGAGCCATGTAGCTGGGTCAGCTCAACTTTTGAGTATAGACCAAACCTTGAGCTAACTGAGTAGCTGATGTCAGCCTGTTTTCCTCTATGTGAACCAGCATTAGAAGGGGATGGGACACTTTTGCCAATAGGTTTCACAGATATTTGCTGACAACAGAGAAATGGTTAGACTCAGGAATCTTGGGATCCCTTTTAGGCTCTGGAGGGAAGTGTGCTGTAGTGGGCACAGACTTTTCTGTCCATTTCTCCCCAAGCCTGACCTATCCCTTCTGCCCCATCCTCTCCTGTTTGTTCCTGTCCTAATCCTCACTCTGTTCCTCATCTCAGTTCCATTCTCCTCACCTAGCCAATCCCATTCTTCACTCCTGTAGCTTCTCATTGCAGACTTTGCTTCCTTACCCAGAAAGTCCTAGTATCATCCTTTCAGCCTCTGGGTCCCAATTACATTCTCCTCCCCTGCTCTGCTAGCCTCTTTCCCCAGCCAGTTCCACTCTCTACCGAGCTTCCAGAGCGAGTCTGTTTGCCTAGCCATTCCCATTTCCAGCTACTTGTTCCCAATCTCCGTGTCCAACCAGTCCCAGTCTTCTTACCCGGCCAAAGCCAGTCTCTTTGCACCCCAACTCTCAGTTTCCGTCTCTCACCCCCCTGGCTGGGAGCAGCTGCAATTGCAATGAAAGCCCTGCACAGATCCAGGATGGAATATGCCCAGTGTGGTCAGAATGTTTAGGGAAGTTAGCTGCTACAGTCTAAATCTCTGCTGAGAAAGTAGGAATTGCTATTTTTCAAAGGTAACTGTGCCAAACTTGGGCAGATTTTCACAGGGACAGCAAAAGGTGCATCCCTGACACAATGGCCATCCCCCTGCCAAATTTCAAGCCCCAGCTCCAAACATGGGGATGCTAGACCTTTTCAAAGATAAGGTGGTCAGAATTTTTAACAGGGACAAAACAAACATATTTTCCCCTAGATTAGTTCTCAGAAACAGATAAGTCATTTTGGCTGGAAAAAAAAATCAGTTGGAGGCAGACATTCAGCATGAAAAATTTCAGCCCAAATAGTTAAGTTTTGCGAAGTTCTAAGCAAGTGAAAATAGGGTCTTGTAATGGGAAGTTTGGGGTAACCTTGGCAATAGGCAGAGCTATTAGCCAGTATGCAATTTCTCAGTGGTAGCCTCTATAACAACCCCCTTATCTTTCCTCAACGAATCCTACACAGTGCTTCTCTTTTGGAAGAAAATAATTTCCAGCTGACCTATCATGCTGGCTGAAATTCTATTCTTTGGTTATAGAGTAGGCACAATTTCATTAGATAAAGTAAATTACATGATCAAGGAACACAACAGCGTAAGTGTAACCCTTCTGCCCCTCTGAGTTGGCAGCAACAAGGGCCGGGTTCAGTATCCAGGGGTTCCGTTTCAATAACACAATGCAAAACCGGCTCGAGCCCCCACCCAGTGACCTGGGACAATTACATACCATCCCCCCAGGTGCCTCTAGGAGGCAATACTTCCCCACTTGCAAGCACAGAGTCTGAGTATAGCAAAATCCTTTTAATAAAGGAGGGAAACAATGCGGCATCACATTGGAGAAACACCACAAACAGGATTATAACACAAACTATAAGAAAAAACCCACCTTCAAGTACGTTTGGCAATGTCCTTTTCCCCTTAGGGTCTTAAGTCCAATCACCCCAAAGTCCAACAACCCGAAAGTCTCTGGTCAGTGCCACCCCAGAGTTCAAAAGTTTATCTGCAGAGTTTTACCCCCCAGCCTGGGTGGAAATGGGTGGGGGGGGTGGCCCACACAGGGTGTTAAGGGGCACCTTACGTGGGCCAGGGCCAACTGCTCTGCCTCTCCGTGGAGTTCTGCTGCAGCCTTCACCACGACCAGCTCCACTACACCAGCTGTGCCGCCACTCCAGCCGACCCGTGAGCCACGCCAGCCATCCCCACAAACCGCTCCACTCTGCTCACTGTTCCATGGGCTGCTCCAACATGCTGCAAACTGCTCTGCTCTGCTAGCCGCTTAGCAATAGGTCTTCAGGCACACCCACTAGTTAACACAGCACTCAGTGATCTCAGCTCAGTAAGCTTAGCTCTTTTAGTGATTTCAGCTTGTAGTAGGGAAGCCCCGGTGTTGGTATAGCATTGGCCCAACGTGAATTCAGCTCGGCAGCCTCTAGATGGACTCCTAATGGAATCAAAATTAGCTCTACTCTTCAACAGTGGAGAGAGGAGGATGTGCAATTGGTGTTCCAGGCCCTCAAAAGGGTCCCATACCATCAGGTACACAAACCAGTCCCCAACCTCTCCCATTTCAATGGATTTTGGCACCCATGTCCCTTGTCCAGCAAGTGCTACTTAATTGATATTGAGACATCTCTGTCATAAAGCAGTCTCATAGTTCCTCATTCACATAATCAGGGTGACAACACTTTATTCCTCCTGCTCCAATAACAAAGAAATTGGGGATCCCAGAGCTGTCAAAATAACCATCCCAGGCTGCCATGGGCTATGCTAGGTGAGGTGGGTGTGCCAATGCAGATACCTAAAATTCCTTTCCACACTCCCCATAATTCACCACCAGATGTCAGGGTAGAGCTCATCCTGACTCTGCTTACATAAGGAAAGTATTGTAATAATAATGCACAAAATTTCCATAAGAATAGTAGAACAAGGGAAAGGGGTTCTGCAACTCCCAGGCATGTGAGCCACCGCTGCCCCTCCTGGAGCAGGATCAGGGCCCGCGCCCAGCGGTGGCTCACATGCCCGGGAGACGCAGAGCCCGAGCGCAGCGAGGGGGGAGCTGGGGGCGCATGGGGGCTGCCACCCACATGCATCCACTGCAGCCTGCAGGAGCTCCTGGGTGGGGGAGCGCTGGGCCACAGCCCAGGCAGGTGCAACCCCCAGCTCCCCCCTCACCGCACTTGGGTTCTGCAGCTCCCGGGCATGTGAGCCACTGCTGACCCTCCCAGAGCAGGCTCAGGGCCCCGCGCCCTGGTGGCGGCTCACATGCCCAGGAGCTGCAGAGCCCTAGCACAGTGAGGAGTGAAGCCGGGGGGATCACAGGGGCCAGCACCCACCATGGCCACCCAGTGGATTCAGGGGGCCTGGGGCAAAGCAATTTTGGGGGCCCCTTCCATAAAAAAAAGTTGCAATATTATAGTAACATGTATTTTGAAATGTAAAAAATAACCAGTGAACTACATTCAAAAATTAATTTTTAATAATTTGAAAATACACAAAATACATTATTTAAAAACATTAAATGTTTTAATGGTATGTATACATTTGCAATTACATCATGATTCTTATGAAATCATTTTTTTACAAATTGTTCTGAACATTAATTATACAGCTGCAAATTTTTTCCTCGCTTTCATTTTGGCGAACTCATTAGTAATGTCATCAAAACTTATGTTTTTGGCCATTTCATATTCTATACTCAAAGTGAGCAAATGGTTCAGCCTTTCTTCCCCGGTGGCTGAATGCAAACGATTTTTAATCAATGTTAGCTTACTAAATGCACGCTCTCCCGATGCTACCAACACTGGCAACATTGTTAGGAGGCGTAAACAAATACAAATCTGTGGAAACACATTTTCCAACCCTTTTTTGAAGAGAGCATTAAAAAGTGTAAGTGCAGAGGTTATATGTCCATCAACTCTTAAGTTGGAATCTTCCTTTATTTTGTAAAAGATTCAAAGTTCCTCTTTAAGATCTTCTCTCTGGAGGTTTTTTGGATGTGCTGTGGCCAAAGTGTCAACAAAATTTTCTGTAGACGATTCATCCACTTAATCTGGCAGACACAAAATGGATGAAAATAAATTTGAGACTTCAGCCATTCTTTTGCCAAGACCTCCTAGCTCTGATAGAAGCAAATCCATTTTCGGGAAGAACACCCATACTTCGAATATTGGGAGAGTCAAACATATAGTCTGCATACCCTGTGTCGTCAAAGAATCGCTTGTTCTTCCGGATCCTTGAGTCACATTTCATTTTTGGGTCAATCATGAGGTTTGAAACGACTTGTCTGGCTTCTTAAAAAAAATTAACCAAGGTAAGCAAGGTAAAACAAGGTAAAAACAAGGTAAAAACTTTAAATAAATCCAATAAATTAATTATTTTAACCCTTCAGAAATGCAACAGCTGGAATTATTCCTAACTTTCTTGAAAATATGATTGCCAAGCAACATAAATGCACTCTCTGCTTCTAATCCTAACCACTAACTAACATTTGAAACATGGGCTTTTCTTATTTCCATACAGAAGTGCAACAGCTGGAATTATTCCTAACTTTCTTAAATATATGACTGCCAAGCAACAAAAATGCACTCTCTGCTTCTAATCCTAACCGCTAACTAATATTTCAAACATAGGCTTTTCTTATTTCCATACAGCAAAGTTTTAAAATAATGTTAAATATAAAGTAATGCAAAATTCCTTGTTACCAAATTAAGACAATACATTTGGCAAATATTAATATATTTTTATCAAATTCATGCTACAAGTTTTAAATAAGGTAATAACTTGTTTATTCAAATGTTTAACCCTTTTTACTTTTTATTTTTGGTGGTGTTATTTTGTATAGTTATAAATAGAATTCTGGCGCCATTTGTTTTTAATTGTCAGTTTGTCCTGTATGTCACGTGTGTGTGTCTTGTGTCTATGTTGTGTGTGTCACAAAACTATTTTTTTTAAAATTATTTTTATTTTTTTTGTTGCAACAAAAGTCAATTTTATACCCTTTTAAAAATATATAAGTATATGTGGTACCACACTATTTTAAGATCATGGTTGGGGTATAATCATAGTATTATTAATACCAATTTTTTGTGCAAAGTTCAAAAAGGTTTCAGTTAAAAATATATGTACATATATTTCTGCCTCAACAAATAATGCAATTGCAAACAAAAATAATTCTCTTTTATCAATCACAATTTTGTTTTTTAAGTTTTTTTTTTAAATTGCTATTCAGATAAAAAATGTAAGGGGAAACCTCAACATTAAGGTAAAGATCATATTAACAAAATGTCAATTTATTGTGTGGGCTATAGTTATAAGAATGTCATAACCAATATGTTTTAAAATAACAATTTATGCATAAGCTAACCAAACAATTTCAACAGGTTTCCACATTTTCAACAGGTTTCCACCTTTGGCTCCCAAACATAACAAAGCATCTTGAAAGTATACCCTCAAATACCCTCAAGGTATTTGCATGTATCTGTATTTAAAATTTATTTTGGTTTAATGTTATACAGTTGGTTTAATTTTATATGCTTTTCTTTTGTTATATTATGTTAATAGGAAGCAATGGTTATTAAGGTTTGTGCTTCTAAACAGTTAACAAAAGTGAAGTTGGTATCACAAGCAAATTAACTCTAAAAAGCTGGTTAAAATTATGTTACTAACTCTTTTGCTGAAACAAAGTGTTCAGCAAAGGAAAACAATATACCTTCTCATGGAAGATTATAAGCATTTATTTTAGCCGTTAAGCAGTACATTTAGTATAAAATATTTGTAATGCACCCTAAATGAAAATGAATGTCTATACAACAATTGCAAAAGTATAGGTTGTGTTATAAAAGACTTGGTCCCTATTACATCGTTCTTATTACATTGTAAACAAACTAAGTTAAAACTGTGTATTAAGCTTGGGTTACTGAAAACCAACCAACAAACAAACAAACAAAAAACTTTACTGTTAACTAACAAAAGTTGTTTAAGTTGCATCCCACAGACCAAACACCAGAAAATATCACACCCTGAAAACTCAATATACAGTGAAAAAAACTCCAAGCATCAAGAAAAGAAAAATAAAGTGCTTTATAAATAAGAGACTGGTCAAATACACCTCTATCTACCATATATGGACAATTAAGTTAACAATCAGCTAAAAACCACTAGCTGGACCAAAAAAAACTGTCATTTAATTTCAACTTGGTTACTGTGTAAAAACAACTGTATTATTGCTGTACTACTGTATTATCACTGTACTGCTGTATTATTGCTGTACAACATGTACAATGTGTATAACCTTGCTAAATTGTTTAACCAACACACAGGTAAAAATCAACAAATGAATGGCAGCAAACAATATGAAGGCCAAAAAAAAAATTAGTAAAAAAACTAAGTTACATAGTAACTACAAATGGGATAAAGAAATTGCCTGTTAGTAGGAGTCATCATTTGGGTCAGTGATACTGCAACCTAACTGAGGTACATGTTATTCAAAACAATCTTGTTCAGTGTCTGGGTACTAATATTAAATCCTGACACAGCAATATTTAATACATTGGTTACTGTCTGTTCAGTAGGTTATCTGAAAGACAGCATCCATAAGAAACAATTAGATCTACATCAACCAATGAAACAGAGAAGCTACCCACTTCTGTTTCCTGCCCAGTAAAGCTTACCCAAGGGTGACAACCAGCAGCAAGGGTAACCTGTAACAGGAATGGACAGTACTGTGTAGTAACTGATTACAATATATTTATATATAAAGGCCTCAGTGGTAGTGTCACTACTCCAAATTTCTGTTTTACTTCTCATATACACTGTGGAACACACTATCACAATCCCTATCCTAGTATTTTAAAACACTCAGCCTACTACTAATGATGAGACAGGTAATAACTGGAATTGCCCTAATAAAAGTGTGTTTCTATCTGTGTCACCAAAGTAAAAGTGCCAAAGTACACCAGCAGACTGAAAAAAACATGGTTATGCTTGAATATAAGATGGTGTCATAGGTACACATACATACTATACATATATGCCCATATACACTACAAATATATATGCCATATCCATATAATTCTTATATATTAATTATTTGGAAGTGCCTCTAAGGCTCAATCATAATATTACATTCCTCAGTCATGGTCCCAGGCCTACCATTCCCAGGCCCACCATAAGGGACTGAAAAATAATTGGATAATAAAATCTGCCTAACAGTCGTACAAGGGAATATGCAGACTAAAAAGACAGATGGGGCATGAGTGTATGGATGGTAAAATAAGGTAACCACATAACAGTGTTTAGCCCACCGGGTTACCTTTAGTCCATGCATTATGCTTTTCCGGGACGATGGGCAAACATCCTCCCCATAAAAAGACAAAAAGTTGGGGAATGTAGTAAGAGGAGGCCCTGAGATATAAACCTTGGTATCAGAGGCCTGGTATGAGGCCTAAGGCCTGAACTAAAGTAATGATCAAGACTTTGCTAACATAAAGCAAAGTTAAGCTGTGAGCCAGAGGCAGGCCCTGCTCACAGAAGCTGGCAAGGAAAGGGCTGATGCTGCAAGAAGATACGTACCTAAAAGGTACTAAACACTAGATATCAGAACATTCACATACTTGTACATTCCACACAGATAACAAGAAACAGACTGACCCATCCCAATGACAGGGGCAAAAGGGTAATATGATGGATAGAGTTGTTTTGTTCAAACCAACATGTACAAGGTGAGAGGCAGCACCTTACTACGTAGAGAGGTTGTACCTTGCAACATAGAAGGGTTGCACCTCAGTACGTCAGAAGTGATGTGCAACTTGTTTGTACCTGTGTCTATGAATGCATCCTTGGGGCGGTGTCTTTGTCAGCCAAGGGGGCAGTGGAAAGTCCCGCCACTGACTGAGCTGAGTCCATTGCCAAGGGGCACATATTAGTAGTATGCCTTGTACTAGAGTAACAATCTAGGGGAACTATCATTGTGTCCATACAGCAATAAACCTGGCCGATGTGCCTTCGTACCTTACTAGACTCTGTGGTCATTGGGGGTTCTCTTCAGGTCTGCTGTGTCAGCTATCTGCAGAGCTGGGACAGCACACAGAGGGAACACACGCATGCAGCCAAGTGATATCAACATTAAACAGAGCAGAGCACCACACCGGTAGCATCTGACAACACAGCACATCTGTGGTGATTTTTGATTAGGGGGCGAACAGCATCAACTCTTGTGCTCCACCTAGTTTTAGATACAACGTGAAGAGAGATATTCGCAGTGGTATGCAAAATTTTTCATCTCGCAGGGCTAAGAGCAAATACTTTATAGAGTTTCTGAACATTTCCAAAATATGTTTTTACCTCTACATTGGTTTCCATAGCATGGGTGCCAGAGAGGTTCAGTGTGTGAGCACTGCATGGAGAAAAATAGGCTTGGGCATTTTCTTCCAAAATTCTTGTCTTTACTCCTTGAAATTTTCCTGACATGTTAGAGGCATTGTCATATCCCTGCCCTCTGCATCAAGATAGTTCTAAGTCACATTCTTTTAAAACCTCTTTATCTATTCTGCTATATCTGCACCAGTCTTCTTTTCAAAATCTACTAGTTTAACAAATCTTTCATGCACATCCCAATTTCTGTTTTTTTGCATCACATATCTGAGAATAAAAACTAACTGCTCTGTGTGTGAAACATCAGGTGTACCATCAACAACAATGCTGAAATATCGGGCTTTTTTTACTTCTTCAAGAATAGAGTATAAAACTTCCTCTTCACACGGTTTCAAAACCTCATTCTGACTATGCCATGACAGGCAGTGAGCCTGCATTCTTCGACCAGACTCTCTGCACTGAGCTACCATATCTAGATGTTGTTTCACCTCAGTATTGTACCTGCCCACAAGCTTCAGTGTTGACAAGAAAAGCCTACAGTCGTCATAATCAGCAGTAGAATGGCTACCGTGAAATGGCAGATTATTCTTTGCTAGGAAAAGAATTACGTCAACAATGGCAGTTAATATTTTATGCCATTTTCCCTCCTCCTGTTTAATACTATGCTGTAATGTTGCATCAATGCCTCTTTTATCACTGAGTGTCTGAAATAATTCCTTTGTGCTTAATGTAATTGCTCAAATGTAAAGCGTTTTCTTCATGACTTGATTTTCTCGTAAATCTTTTTCCAATTATTGGTAATTCCACCTTCAACAAATTTTGAATGATGTAATTGGTTATTTTGAATTTCACTTCTGTAGAGACTGCAGGGAAAACAAAATATTGCTGCAGCATCTTTTCTCCACACCATCCAGTCTCTTTCAGTACATTCGCCATTACTCAGATGTTTAGAAAAAAATGTTATTTGCAATTTCCTGCCAAAAGAATCACGAGGAAAGTTTTTGGGTTTATGTGGTGGACCCTTAAACAAAAATAAGATCTCTTTTCTTTATATCTAGGTACTTCCAAGAGGCTGGGTCATTACTGCACAACTCTTCTTCGTCATTCCGATCTACAGCAGCAGGACTAATCAACTGCACCAGTTTCTCAGTTATAGCAGTGTTACCGCTGTGTTCTCCATTGTCTATCCAAAGAGGCTGGATTTCCTTCTCTTCCTCCGCAACAACCATAACATTATTTTCTGAATGTGGTAGTATTTGGATTCCTCACACGCCAGCTTTTCTTTTTCTCTTACAACACTACTTTCACTTCCCACCTCTGAAGATCCTTGAATGTCAGCATTGCTCAACTCAGTCAACTGACTTGACTTGGACTGTGCCTGAAGAAATTTGTGAAGAGTTATTTTTCCCTTTTCTTTTTGTGTCTGTCTAGCTTTCTTCTGCTTTCTCTTCTCCAATCGTGAAAGATATGTACATTTAATTTTTCTAACCTCTACAATTATTGACTATGTGATGATACCTGCAAACAAATTCATTCCCTTGGTATCTTTCATTTTGTTAGGTAGTGTGACGCTGTACTCCATAATGCTTTATGGGAATATGTCATAACTGCTATCTGATCTACTGAATCTATCTATGCTACATATGCTATGTAACATATCTATATAAAGGTTATGATCTACTAAATCTATTAATCTTGTCTGCATGCATGTATCATTTTTTAATTCAAAGTTATAAATATTGGCTGTGTACTGGCTTGATTTCTAAATAACCTTAGCAGAGCATTTGGTCAGTTCCTGGAAAAAGGAATGTTGAAGTTAAGTACCTAATCAAGAGACACTTAAAGGACAATGAATCTTGGAATGCTCCAATCCACATAAGAAGTCTACTTGAGGACATTCAAGGTAGCATGTAAACAATGGATGCTACCTGTAAAAACTGTGAGTCATGCATAGACATGTGACTTGCCCAGGTAACTCCTAAACTCCATCTTGGAGCTGGGCTGTGCAAAGGAGTGAGGAAGGGGCCTCCACCCACAAGAAAAAGTCTAGTTAAACTGCTGGGAGACCCCTCCATGGTGGTCTTCAGCTGGCTAAAGAGAGAGCCTCTCTACCCCAGGATACTTGAAAGAAACTGGAACAAAGGACAGTGTGCAAGGAGTGTGAGTGATTGCTGGACCCAGGCTAAAAGGAGATTAGTCTGTAAAAGGGAGCATTCTGGAACTGGTGAGGATCTTATCTGTATTCAGTTTGATTAGACATAGATTTGTGCATTTTATTTTATTTGGCTTGGTGACTTACTTTGTTCTGTCTGTTACTACTTGGAACCACTTAAATCCTACTTTCTGTATTTAATAAAATCACTTTTTACTTATTAATTAACTCGAAGTATGTATTAATATCTGGGGGAGCAAACAACTGTGCATATCTCTCTAGCAGTGTTATCGAGTGCGAACAATTTATGAGTTTACACTGTATAAGCTTTATACAGGGCAAAACGGATTTATTTGAGTTTAGACCCTATTGGGAATTGGGCATCTGAGTGTTAAAAACAGGAACATTTCTGTTAGCTGCTTTCAGGTAAAGCTGCAGCTTTGGGGCAAGTAATTCAGACCCTGGGTCTTTGTTGGAGCAGACCGAAGTGTCAGGGTGCTGGTGTTCTGAGCTGGCAGGGAAAGCAGGGGTAGAAGTAGTCTGGGCACATCAGGTGGCAGCTCCCAGAGGGTTTCTGTGATCCAAACCGTCACAGGTAGTTGTTTGAAATATTCCTTATGTACCTCATGTATTGCAGAACAATTTGAGCTGCAACAGAAATTAAAATAGACGTTGAAGTACCTGTCACACCCATCGTGCACAGGAGGGAGAATATCTTGCAAAATGTATGCTCTAAATTTTACTTTATATCACTTTGTTATGCTTTGGCAACATCAAGAAGCATTGCCCACATAGGCGTGCGCAGCACATTTCATTAGGGTGCGTACCCAGGGAATTTTTTTTTTAAATGTGAACATTTATTGAATACTCAATCATAAAGGACATTATTTTTATTCATCAAACAAACTAAAAAAACTAAAATTTAACTAAACTTTTTTTTTTAAATTAACAACTAAACTTTACTTAAAAAATGAGACATGAAATACCAATTTTTTGCTGTAGTGATAACCAGGTGTATACAAAGATACAGTTAATTTTCATAATCTTTATCTTTAACCAGATAATGAGCTAACCCAAATTGACCAAAACAAATTAAGGCTTCTTCATCTTCCTGTCCTAGAGAATGAGACATTGCTCACTAGGTATTATGGACTTAAATTCCTCAATCACATCATTGTAATTAACTGACAAAGCCAATTCTTGTTCAATGTATAAAATCATGAGTGAGTCGAGGCGCTGTTGGGACATTGTACTTCTTAGTTTGTGTTTTACATGTGCTAGTTTTGAAAAGGCTCTTTCACATGAACAGCTTATCTGCTCCTTTTCTTATCTTAACAACGAACCAATCCATATTTTAAAATTAAAAGGGCATATCATATGATTGAATTAAAACATAAAGCCATGGGTTTGTTATGCTATTTCAGTAGAGTACATGCAACAGAGATTACAAACACTGTAAACACGCCTGACGTGGCCGCTTATATAGGTCAAAGAATTTTCTAGAATAGTAGTTGGAGGGGAGGGGAGGACCAATGGTAATGTGGCGCCGCAATAGTGGGGACGCATGCTGCGAGCGAACGCGGGCTTTCTATATAGAGCGTATCATACAATTACATTAAAACGCAAAGCCACTTTTTTTTCAGACATTCGGGCAGGCATGGGCAAACTTTTTGGCCCGAGGGCCACATCAAGGTTCCAAAATGGTATGAAGGGCCAGATAGGGAAGGCTGTGCCTCCCCAAATGGCCTGGTCCTGCCCCCTATCCAACCTGCACCCACTTCCTGCCCCCAACTGCCCCCATCAGAATCCCCAACCCATCCTGCTCCTTGTCCCTTAACAATCCCTCCGAGACTTCCCCAACCACCACCCCGGGACCCCCCACCCCTCCGCTCCCTGTCCCCAGACTGCCCTGACTCCTATCCATCCCCCGCCGAGTCCTGACAGACCCCTGAAATGCACACGATCCAACCCCCCGTTCCCTGTCCCCTGACCATCCCCTGGAACCTCTGCCCCATCCAACTCCCCCTGCTCCCTGTCCCCTGACTGTTCCCGAGACTCTCTGCCCCTTATCCAACCCCCTGGCCCCTTACCATGCCGCTTACCCCCACCTCCCCTCTCTCCCAGAGCTTCAGAGAGCCACATCCAGGAGCGGCCAAGGACAGTGCTGCAGCGGTGTGGCTCTGGCGGGACCTGAGCTCCTGCTGCTCGACCTGCCGGAGCTTGCAGCCCTGCTCCCTTACCATGCGGCTCTGAGCAGGAGGAGCCCAGGTCCCACCGGAGCCACTCCGCTGCGGCGCTGTCCAGGGCCACTCCTGGACGTGGCGTACTGAGGCGACAGAGGATGGGGGAAGGCGGAGGCAGGGGCAAGCCTCATTCTCGTGGTGCCAATTACCCCACTTCCCCTCGCCCTGGGCAGCCCTGGCATCCGCATGCATTCACTACAGCCTGCAGGAGACCCCAGTGGGGCCCAGGCTGCAGCCTAGGCAGGAGGGGTGGGGGTGCGGCTGCTCCCCGGTAGCAGTGCCGCCACCTTTGCAAGGCTGCTGCCCTCCTGCCCCATGCTGGCTTACCCCCTCTCCACACTCGGGCTCTGTGGCTCCTGAACACATGTGGCTCCTCCCTGCCGAGCTGCTGCAGCAGCCCAAGCCTGGCAAAGCCAGTGAGTGGACTCAGGGCAACAGCTGCCAGGGTGAGGAGGGCTCGTGGGGGGGAAGAGGGGGCTGTGCACACTCCAGGGGAGTTCACGGGGCAGGGAGGGGGGCTTCTGGTCTGGGGAACAGCCCCTGGGCACAGCTGACCCCTGGGACCTCTAAAGGCTCATTTGGATTTACCCTCAATGAACCGATGTGAAGGGGGGGAGGCGGGAAACACAAGGTGAACGTTTTGCCTAGGGCACAAAATATCCTTGCAACGGCCTTGCCTGCTCCCAAGAGTTTACAATCCAAATATAAGGCAAGAGACACCATATGGTTACAAACAGATGGAGGCGTGCAGGAAACAGCGTCTGCCAGCATGCCAGGCAGTGGTAAACGCCCTTCCGTTCACTATTTTATCCCTGTTATCCCAGGAAACGGGCACAGACACACCCCACAGAGTGCATGGACACACACTACACTACGCGGCATGTAACCCCCGCCACCCCCCCCCCCGCCCCCCCGACACAGCCGCTTCGCGACAGTTGGGAGGGGGAGGGGGAGGGGGAGGGGGTTCCGGCGGCCGTAAAGCGACGCGCTGCTCACCCTCGCACGCTGCCGCTTTTGCCTTTGCAGGCCGGGTGTGTGCGGCAGCGGGAGCGAGCGGCCATGGCAGCCGCGTCGCGGGGTGGTGGCGGCGGGCCCAAGGCGCTGGAGCTACTCCGGGCCCTGCCCAGGGTCAGCCTGGTTAACCTGAGACCCAACCCCGGCGCCAAGAAATCGGTGAGTGCCGGGCGCAGGAGACCCGGAGCGGGCTCGGCCCGGGCCTTGGCTCTCCGATAACGGGGCTGGGCCCGCTCCCCCCAGGCGGCCTCAGCTGCTCAGCGCTGATCCCCGGTTGTTGCAGGATCCGCTCTAGCCTGGACCGGCTCCTTAGCCCCGAGACCGAGCGTCTCTTGCGTTTGCAGGCTGGTCCCGAAGCCCTTTCGGTGCCGTGGGGCCTTGGCGGTCAAAACCATGAAGCTGGCTTAGAAAATTATGGCTTCTTTTGGCCTTTAGGGTTCGTGCCTTTTTGGGTCCTTTCCTCAGGGATGAGCCTGTGTATTCGCCCTCAGTGGAAGCTGAACTTCTCCTGTATTGGCTTGACTCCAGGATGTAAAATGCCAACAGATAAACGTTAAAGGTGCTAAAGACGTTTGCTGGTACAGCTTCACACGCCTGACCAATATAGTTATGCCAACAGACGTCTGTAATGTAGATGTAACCATCTGTCTCGGTTTGAGAAAATTGCCCACTTGGAACTGCATCACCAGTGCAAACTCTTAATGTAGATATTTTCCTCGACTGGAGTATGCCCACAGCAGAGGGTTTGGATTGATTGAACTACCTCGATGTAGTGCATTGGTGCAGACTTTTGAAACCTTTCCTAATGAGGATGGGCAGAAAAGCCTCAATCCTGAAATTGGATTTTTGTGGGTGAACCCCTTTAACTTTTATGGGGTTGCACCCAGGGAACCATTTATTTGGATCCAATTGCAGGATTTGGGTCAAGCGCTTTAAAATAAAATTTATAAGAAGAGCTGCACTATTAACTTGACTGTTCCCTCTTGTCTCCCCACCTGTTCTGTTAGTGCCCCTTAATTGTGTGTATGAGGGGGGATGACTTACAAAAAGCTAAAGAAGGAAGTGTAAAATGTTGGTAGTTTATGTATTTGAAAATGTCAGATTCACAGTTCTCAGATGGTTAGGGATCGAGGCATATGAAACAGATCTAAAGCCCCAACCTGTGCAGGAGTCCAATTATGCAGAGTTGTTGATTTTTACAGTACCTAATGTTAGGTACTAAACTAATCTAAACTTATTGAATAAAATTAATGTGAAAATATCAACTGTGTCATTTAATGGTGTCTTATTTAAATTGCTACTATCTTGACTACTATTCACATTATTTAATACATTAAAATAGCCTGAATTAACTAACAGACATCAAATAAAAATAGCCAAATGTTAAAATAAAGGGTTATGTGGTTCCCCGTGTAACAAATGCGAACTGAGAACACAATGAAAGGTAATAAGAGAATGTGAAATGAATGACCAATACCTATGGTAAATGAGCTTCTATTTTATAAATAGCATTTCTGGTGTAAATAACTCCAGTATTAATAAGCAGTGAACAGCAAGTCAGTGACACAAGGGAAAATAAGGTTTAAAATGAGTGACATTCCTTATGATGTGCAGTTAATCAGATTATCCTGTGAAGTAGAGGGTAATTCTTTTACACTATATATAAAAACCTTGCTTTTCAAATAATCCTACAAAGTCAACGAAGGCATGTCTGTACAACACATCAGTTCATGGCAAGCTATGGGGTAAATGTGCAGCCCTCCACCCTTCTGTGCACTAACTGTCTTTGTGGAACCTGCTGCTGCACACCAAAAGTTCTTTCACCCAAACAGCAGTGAAAACTACAAACTCTTGAAGCAGTCTGATTCCAATTTGTCACATTCATGCTAATACATATATACAAAATTATTTTCTTTTCTTTAACAACTTATTTTATTGTGAGATGGAATCTCTTCCTGCTCAACTTCCAAGTAGAATTTTCCTCACTCAGGCTTGCTCTACACTACACTACATATATTTATCCTTATAATACCTCTGAGAGGTAGGGAAGTACTATTATCCTCATTTTACAGATTGGGAAACTGAGACACAGAGGCTCAGTGATTTTCCTAAGGTCACGTAGGAAGTCTGTGGTAGAGCAAGGAATTGAAGTTGGGTCTCCCAAGTCCTAGCCTAGTGCCGTAACCACTTAATCATCCTTGCTTGCTAACAAAATATTAGAGGTGAGAGGAAAATATAGTACTATATGGCTACACTACAGAACTTACAGCTCTGCTAGTGCAGACGCTCTAAGCTGATGGGTGAGAGGTCTTCCATCAGCTTAAATACTTCAGCTCTCCCACTTACATAGCGCTATCCACACTGGCACTTTGGCTGGTGTAACTTACGTTGCTTGTAGGGGGGCATGTGACTTACTTACACCCCTGGGTGACATAACTTATACCAATGTAAGCTGTAGTGTGTACATATTCTTACTCTCGCTTTGCACATATCCGTGTAGACTTTCAAACCATTTGATTGGGTAACTATCTAGAATCACATTTTGTTTAATATTCTCTCCTTTAGTTACAGAAGTAGAAATGCTTAACTTTTCTCAACCAGTCTCCCCAAATTCATTAGAGAACAGTTTTATATTTCCTCAGAATGTACATTGCCAGAGCTTATGTATCCATAGTGTAATTAAGTGAATTTATGAATTATTGCTTTCAAGGAAAAAAGACGTGGCCGTGGAAGACATGGAGGTAAGAAAAGTGGTCGAGGTCATAAAGGACAAAGACAAAGAGGAAATCGCCCCCGATTGGGCTTTGAGGGTGGCCAGACGCCATTTTACTTGATTATTCCAAAATATGGGTACAATGAAGGACACAGGTAAGTTTGCTTTCTAGATTTATTTCAAGTGGAATGTCATTTGCTTTTACCTTTCTTCTGATGTGGCAGTCGAAATCTAATTTTGTGAATGCAGCCTGAACATATGAGACAGTTTCCCCTTTGTTTGTCATCTGTTTTCCCCCAAATTTCCCCACCCTCTCTTCCCCTTGTCACTTTCTGTAACTTTAAATCCATTAGTCTCCCTCACTTCTCTGCCACCTTCTGAACAGCTTTTCCCTTCATTTTCTACTCTCCATATTGATGACTTCCTGGTTACAACCTTCTACCCTCTTTTCCACACTTGACTGCTTTGTCTGTTTCTATCTTTCATCTGTATCTGCCCCACTACTCCTCCTGCTCAGCTCTTGCTCTCTCTCCACCTTTATTATCTCCCCTCGCCCACTCACTTGTCTTAATCTGAAGCCTATTGAAAGACTCCCAAGGACCCTCATGGGCTTTGGATCAACCCCATTGGGTTCAACATCTCTACAAGATCACCTGCTCTTCCTTCAGCTCTTGGCCAACCAATCTTACTTACTCACTTCCACACCTCTAATCATGGTAAGTTTTTTCCATTTTTGATGATATACTCAAATGGGTATAGTGGCTCCAGGGACCTTGAGAGATCATCTAGTCAAGCCCTGTGATGAGGCAGGATCAAGAATACTTAGACCATACTTGACAGATGTTTGTCCAGTCTGTTCTTAAAAACCTTCAGTGATGGTGATTCTACAACTTCCCTAGGAACCCTGTTTCAGTGCTTAACTATCCTTACAATTGGAAAAGCTTTTATGAGTAGCTAACCTAAATCTCCCTTGCTACAGATTAAGCCTGTTATTTCTTGTTGTTGTACTATCAGTAGACATGGAGGACAATTGAGCATCATCCTCTTTATAACAGCCCTTAACGTATTTGAGAACTGTTATCTGGTACTCCCTCATTTGTCTATTCTCAAGACTGAACATGCCAAAGTGTTGGCTTAAAAAAAAAAGAAAACAAATTTCCCCAGAGGTTCAGGTTGTCTAAATCTTTTTATTTTTTCATTTTTATAGCTCTCCTCTAGGCTCTGTCCAGTTTGTTCACATCTTTCTTGAAGTGTGGCATCCAAAGCTACACACGCTACTGCAGGTGAGGCCACACCAGAGCCAAGTAGAACAGAACAATTACCTCATGTATCTTACATAGTACACACCTATTAATGCACCTCAGAGTGATATTAAGCTTTTTCGCAACTGCATCTCATTGTCGGCTCATATTCAACTTGTGATTCACTCTAGCCCCCAGAGCCTTTTCAGCAGTACTTCCACCTAGCCAGTTATTTCCCATTTTGCAGTTAATGCATTTGTTTTTGAGTTCTGAAGTACAGAACTTTGGACTTGTCTTTATTGAATTTCATTTTGTTGCTTTCAGAGCAATTCTCCAACTTAACAAGGTCCTTTTGAATTCTAGTCCTGTCCTCCAAAGTGCTTGCAACCCCTCCCAGCTTTGTGTCATCTGAAGATTTTATAAACATACTCTCCACTCCATTGTCCAAGTCATTAATTAAAATATCAAACAGTACTGGTCCCAGAACAGATCCTGTGAGACCCACTAGATCCACACCCCCACTTCCCCCAGTTTCACAGTGAACTGTTGATAACTACTCTTTGAGTATAGTCTTTGAACCAATTATGCACCCACCTTATTGTAACTCAATCTACACCACATTTCCTTAATTTTCTTATAAGTATGTCATGTGAGACTGTGTCAAAAGCTTTACTGAAATCTAGATAAATCACATCTGTAGCTTCCTCCCTATCTAATAGGCCAGTAACCCTCTCAAAGAAGGAAATTTGGTTAGTTTGGCATGGTTTGTTCTTAAAAGATCCCTGTAGCTTTTATTTATAACCCTGCTATCCTGTAGGTACCTACACATTGTTTAATAATTGATTCCAGTATCTTTCCAGGTATCAAAGTTAGGCTGACTGATCTATAATTCCTCAGTTCCTCTTTTTTTTTATTCCTCTCCTTTTTTTAAAGATATGTATTATGTTTGCCCTTTTCCATCCCTCGGGGACTTCATGAGTTCTCAAAGATAATTGGTAATGGTTCTGAGGTTCCTTCAGTTAGTTCCTTAAGTACCGAGGATGAATTTCATCAGGCCCTGCTGACTTGAATACATCTAATTTACCTAAATATTCTTTAACCTGTTCTTTATCTACTTTAGCTTGTCCTCCTTCCCCCCTTGTTAATATTGTGTTGAGTATCTGATCACCATTGACCTTTTCAGTGAAGATTGAAGCGAAATAGGCATTAAACTCCTCAGCTTTCTTGATGTCCTCTGTTGTTAGCTCTCCTTGCCTGTTAAGTAGTGGACCTACTGGTTCCTTTGTGTTTGTCTTGCTCCTAATGAATTGATAAAGCTTTTTATTGCCTTTTATGTCCTTGGCTTGGTGTAACTCATTTTGTGTCTTGGGCTATGTCTACAGTAGCACTTTTGTCAATAAAACTTCTGTCTGTCAGTAGTGTGGAAAAAAAACACCCCCTGACCAACAGAAGTTTAATTAACAAAAGTACTAGTGTGGACAGCGCTATGCCAGTGAGAGACACTCTCCTGCTGACAAAGGCCTTGGCTACACTTGCGAGTTACAGCGCAGTAAAGCAGCTCGGGGCACCCTAGTTCACTCTTCATCCATGCTGGCAAGGCACGTAGAGCGTTCTGACTCCACAGCTACAACGCTGTTGGTACTCTACCTCTGCAAGTGGAATAATGTTTGCTGTGCCCTTCTGCGGTGCCAGTGTGAACGAGGTGTTGCGTTACTGCGCTCCTATAATCCCTTTAAATCAAGTGGCCATTCTTGTCATTGTTGTGAAATCGGCTGCAGGAATGCAGAAATGCCCTTTCAGAGCTCCCTTTCGGAGAAGCTGGAGCTGCTTCAGCTCCAAAAAAAGCAAACATTTTCTGTTTGCTGTGAGTGAGTGAGTGAGAGGGAGAGAGAGGCAGGTGGGGAAGGAGGGGGGGGTCTGAACATACAAGACAGCATGCTGACACACTCTCAGCACCCCAAAAACCCACACTCTCTCCCCCCACATACACAAACACACTCCCTGTCACACTCCACACACACCCCCCATTTGAAAAGCATGTTGCAGTCACTTGCATTGTGGGATAGCTGCCCATAATGCACTGCTCCCAATGATACTGCAAGTGCTGCAAATGTGGCCATGCCAGTGTACTTGAAGCTGTCGGTGTTGACAGACTGCAGCGCTTTCCCTACTGCGCTCTATGAAGGGGGGTTTAACTCACAGTTCTCTACATCTGCAAGTGTAGCCATGCCCGTAGCTACCACTGCTCATAGGGGGGTGGTTTAATTGTGGGGGAGGGATAGCTCAGTGGTTTGAGCATTGGCCTGCTAAACCCAGAGTTGTGAGTATAATCCTTGAGGGGGCCATTTAGGGATCTGGGGCGAAAATCTGTCAGGGTCAACACTTGGTCCTGCTGTGAAGGCAGGGGACTGGACTGAATGACCTTTCAAGGTCCCTTCCAGTTTTATGAGAGAGAGCTTTCCCGTCAGGTATCTCCTGTTGACAGAGTGGCTTCATGGGAAACCTTGCAGCAGCATAGCTACAGCTGTGCTGCTGTAAGGTCTGTAGTGTAGACATAGCCTTAGCGCCTCTGATTTTGTCCATTCACACTTGCACTGTTATTTTTTTACTCATCCTTAGCAATGTTCAGAACCATTGTCCTTGTTGACTTCTGCACCCTTCTGACTGCCCATAGTCTTGCTAACTTTCTTAACAGCAAAATTCACTGGATTCAGCTGAAGTGTTCTACTCCATACTTTTTTCATTTCATCTTGCACTCTGTGCTCTGCCTATGCATCCTGCTTTGCTTCCTCCTCCCATTGGAATTTGTGTGCCTTAACAATAACTCTCCTTGCTTTTGGAACACCCTTCCTCTTCTAGTGGGGCAATTGACCTCAAACTCTACAAATACTTTCTCATAATCCATGTCTGTCAGTCATTGATCTGCACATCACTGCTATCTGTTTTGCTCCAGTTAAAAATAAATCAGAACTTACAGGTTTCATGCACAACATGAAAACCATGTTTCTCCTTGTCTGTCATCATTTCTTGTGTAATTTAGTGTGCATGCTGTTTGGGTCCATGACTTTCTTTTAATTCTGTAAAGAGTAATGCAAATTTATGGCACTAATATTTGTAATAGTGGCAAACATATACCACAGTTTTAGCCATTAAGAGCCAAGTGATATATTGCATATGTTGACCTCCTTCACCCTAGAGCTGTTTCTAATCTATGCTTGTGTATAAAGTCTTACTAAATATGTAGTTTGGTGTTTGTTGTTTTTTTTTTTAATGCTGATTTCGGTGAATATTCATGTGTATGTTTCTGTTCTGTGGAATGAAGTGTAGGTAGCAGACTTGTTTTCATTACTAAAAGTTTTCTGTGTATATGCCTAATAACTAAGTGAATTTAATATGTGGTTAGTAGCGACATTTGATTAGAATTATGAAAACTTTTTTTTTAAGCAAGTTTCTTTCTTAATTTTTATTTCCAAATAGTCATCCCCCCACTTTAACTCACCTTACCATGAAAGTGGATGAGCAGCACTTTCCACAGGTGGCTAGACAGAGACTTCCTGAATCAGCAATCCAAAACAGGGAATGCTGAAGAACATCTAAAAACTAGGAGTTTCTCATTAATGTTAAATGTATCTAGTAAACTGCCTTTTTAATGAAAAATGATCCAGTCTTTTACAGTGACAGAAGTTTCACAGTAACTTGTGTTGTACAGTAAAACGATAGCAAAGTAAATTAGCAATGTGGTAAAGAGCCTGTTGTAACTCTACAACTGTTCCAAGAAACATATCCTGTACTTAGAAATATAAATTTTGCAAAAATACAGGTAAACGGCCTCTTTGTAGCTGTGATTAAAATACATTTACCTCATCTGTGAATATACTCAACCAAATGGTATTTTGTTATCTTGTGTAAATGTTGATATTTGTTCAAATCCAAGCTCAACCTCTTGGAAAATGTCTGTCCAGTTTATTCTTACATGATAACAAAGGCCAAACATAGTTAAGTGTTTGTATGTGTTTATGGGTGATATACTTACTGTGCATATGTAATCAAAATGTCCATCCCATATTTACAGTAGTCTTCCTATTCTTAATCTCTGTTTTGGTCCCCGTGTATAAAAACAAGTGAAAATACTTCCAGGGCTTGAAAAATGTATGCCGGTTAGCGGAAGTCACAGCCTACTAGCCATAAAGACAAATATTTGTGCCACTAAAAGAGTTGTGTATTTTAAATACTTTGCTTCATTTAATTGTAATACTCAGCTTTCTATTTCATTTGGTTGTTAGAAATATAACTTTCTACTATGACTGATCAAATAGCCAAATATATTATTTAATGAATTTCACAGGTATTTAAATATATCCATTCCAGTATCTGACTAATAATACAACTCACTGGATAACAGAGACAAGTATTTGAATAACCTATCTGAAAGCTTGATTGTCACCTGTGATTCAGCCAGCCTGCTTATACTTTTCCCTTTTTAGCCCCATTCCTTTTTTTAAGCTGATGGCTCTTGGCTGCAATCTTCCTGTTCCCCTTGAGTGTGTGGGGGAGTAAACTTGGCAAGCTGGTCAATTGATTAGTTGTATAATGTCAGTGGTCTGATTAACTGATTACCTATTATTTGACTTGTCAGATATTCCAGCAAGAATGCCCTGATATAGTGGCTTGGCCTACTTCTTTGTGTCATGGTGCTGGTCTTCAACTTTTTTGAATTTCATTACATTGTGCTTCACATTTTTATGAATAAAAATAACTGAGTTAAGTAAGTTAGGGTTTTTTTTGGGGGTGGGGGGATGTAATTAGGTGTATGTATTTATGTAAGGCTAAGCTTATTGGAGACCACAAAGTCTTACTCCTTTGTTACTGTTGTTATGGTAAATTAGTGCTTTAAAATATTTGACTTTTTAAAAATATATATTATTTGACAAATCAAATACCCAACCATATGGGGGAGTGGATATTTACTCGGAATTTCCTTACCTTGCAGGGTGATATGAGGGATAAATCATTAATATTTGTGAGGTGCTTGCTTACAATAAACACAATAGAAAAGCAATTAAATAAAATTGTCAACTAGACATAAGATGAGAAAGAGCTCACATTGGAGTAGAATACTGAGGATTCTTTGCATATGCTTGTATGTCATTGAGTCAGATTCTCATGTGTCAACAAGGCTGCTGAGTTAAACTCATAGGAGAAGTTGTTGTCTAAAATCTTAACTTGCCAAAAAGCATTCAAACTTTCTGATTTCCTCTTCAGAATAACACTTAGCCTCTCCCTCTAGAACCCAGACAGTCTGGGCAAATTAAGCTGACCAGCTGCTGGGGATGTTACTTTGATGTGAATCGAACCCAGTGATAGCCAGTTATAGTGTTTGGTTTCCTATTTTATAAAAGGGGAATAAAATGTACTTATGGATGGGCCTCTTCTTAAACAAAATTGCTTGGAACATTTAGGAAAGGATGGAAAACAGAAAAAAAGTATTGTATCGTTTATTTGTCTCTTAACCCACTAAACCTGGAAGCTTCTTTCACTCTAACTATACTGAATTTCAGCTTCATATTTTGAAATTCTAAACTTCTTTGCTCTTCTTTGCCTTTTCTCCAGCTGCAGGCGCCAGTATCATCCCCTCAGTCTTCAAAAGCTGCAATACCTTATTGACTTGGGTAGAGTGGATCCCACTCAACCGATTGATTTAACCCAGCTCACCAATGCCAGAGGTGTTACAATACAGCCACTCAAAAGGGATTATGGTGTCCAACTAGTGGAGGAGGTATGTCTGAAATACATTATTAGTCTACCGGTAGTGTAATGCCTCCATTTTTTGTTTGGTTTCCCCTCCCTCCCTCTCTCCTGGAAGCATGACTACTTTTCTAAGCCGCAGTTTTATGTATCCAAACGGAAGACTAATTAAATTTATAATGCTAAATCCACTAGAGGGCACTATATATTCATGAAAAGCTGGACTGTTTTATGATTTGCAAGCTGTTATTTTTTCACTTTGGAATAGTAGTTAAAATTGTTAAAACATGTAATAGAATATTGTAGAATTGTGACCCAGCTTAGTTTTTGTATTTCACATTTGATACTCTGTAGAGATGGATAAATATAGCTACCAAAATATTCAATTTACGTTTAACTAATCTAAGCACATGCTGTAACTTACAGGGTGCCGATATCTTTTCAGCAAAAGTAAATATTGAAGTACAGATGGCATCTGAGCTAGCCATTGCTGCAATTGAAAAAAATGGTGGTGTTATTACAACAGGCTTCTATGATCCACGGAGTTTGGGTAAGAATTTCCCCTCATCTCCCCACTTCTTTTCTTTGGTGGAATGGAGTTGGTTTTTAAAAATCTAAATCCTAAATGTAGACAGCACTGGAAAGAGTCAATCATCTGTTCTTTTTGAAGATCCAGTAGGAGCTCTGTTAAATCAATGCAGTCTAATAGAGATCTGCTAGACAATTATTCTCCCTGAGTTTTCCATTATTTACTGTTTGCTTATCAGCCCTACCCAGTTAGTAATGCTATATAAATTATTCTGTTTAGGGAAAAAAACTACATTTAAGGAGTTTGCAGATTTGGAGTGCAAGGTTGCTTTAGTGGGGGTCGGGAGGAACATGTTAAACTAGCTGAGTTCTGCAGGTTTGTTTGTTTTTACAATTGTATCTAATGAACATTATGTCCATTATTAGATGTAGGGAAAATATTGACAGTGAAAGTTGAAGTGCTTGAATGCTCTTTTTTTAAACATTCATAACAAAATGCAAAAAATAACTGAGTTAAGTAACTTGGGGGTTTGTGTTTTTTTTTGTAATTAGGCATATATATTTATCTAAGGCTAAGCTTATTGGAGACCAGAAAGTCTTACTCCTTTGTTACTATTATGGTAAATTAGTGCTTTAAAGTATTTGACCATATTCCTGGCACTCCTCTTCTAGGAAAACAGTCCATGGGGCAGGAGAGGGCAAAAGAGCCAATTTAAAGCAAAATACAGATTTGAAATGTATTTTTTAAATTGTGGAAGTGATTTGTTTTGGGTTTTTTTGAAATAGCCATTTTATTAGGAAAACAAAATTTGAGGAGCGTGGAATCACCTTTAAACAAAATAGCTATCACTTTTTTACAAAGTTTCATTGAAGAGTGTGGTTTCTGCTTGGCTTGAGTCTGTACATGTGAATGTTGGGCAAGATACAATCTACTGTATTAATGGCGGTTGCATGCATGAACTGGAGGCCAAACATGATCCTTATTAGGGCAGTACATTTGAGAGAGTTCTCCATGAGCTGAAAATAAACAGCTCTGATATATGAAGTGGTGGTGTAGCTGTGTTGGTCCCAGGATATTAGAAAGACAAGGTGGGGAGGTAATGTCTTTTATTGTACCAACTTCTGTTGATCATCCATCATGTGTCTCTAGCCCTGATATAACAGTCCTAACCTACAAGCAAGGCCTTTAAGTACATGGTAATCTTACAGTTTACATTATTGTACCATATCTTTCTTTCCAGAGCAGGCATGCTATACAGTAACTCCTCACTTAAAGTCATCCCGGTTAACGTTGTTACATAGCTGATGAATTAGGGAACATGTTCGTTTAAAGTTGTGCAGTGCTCCCTGCTAACATCGTTTGGCAGCTGCCTGCTTGGTCCACTGCTTGCAGGAAGAGCAGCCTGCAAGGAAGAGCTAGCTGGTGGGGGCTTGGAACCAGGGTGGACTGGCAACCCCCCTTCAGCTCCCTGCTCTCCTAAGTTCTGTGTTCTGCACTGCCTTGCAGGCTATCAATCAGCAGTTCAGCTGTCCCTCCCCCACTGCCATGTGGTGCTCCTGCTCTCTGCCTTGTAGCTGCTCCCAGACTCCTGCTTACTGTACAGGGGTGGGGAAGAGGGAGGCTAATGTCAGGGTCTCCCCTTCCCCCCTGCTCCTGCCTACCCCTTCTCCATATAGAGCAGGGAGAGGACAGGGATGGAGAGAGACAGAGAGCGCCTGGGGCAGCAGCTGCTGTCTCAACTTCCTGATCCATTTAAAAAGACAGTGCATTTAAGAGTGGGTCAGCTTACTTAAAGGGACAGTGTGCCTCTCTCCTCCCCCCCCCCCCCCACACAAGGTGTGTGTGTCTGTCTCTGCTATGCTGTCTCCCCTCCCATGTGTTTGTGCTGCCTTGTGTGAGAGGCTACATTAATAACAACGTGTTAACCCTTGAGGGCTCAGCCAAGTGCTAGTTCATCATTTAGCAGCCAGGCATTCCCTGGGAAATATCCCACCCTCTAACTTCATTACCTCAACCATCAATACTGTTCACAATCATCATAGCTGTGAACAATATTAAATTGTTTGTTTAAAACGTATATTGTGTGCATATTTATATAATATATAGTTTTTTGTCTGGTGAAAAAAAATTCCCTGGAACCTAACCCCTCCCATTTATATTAATTCTTATTGGGAAATTGGATTCGCTTAACATCGTTCTGCTTAGTCGCATTTTTCAGGAACATAACTACAACATTAAGCAAGGAGTTACTGTACATATTTATTTAAAACATTTTTTTTAAAACTGTGGTTCATGCAGATGGTTTTAAATCGGGACTATAAATCAGTTTTTCCTTTTAAACAATATTTTTAACTGATTCATTTGGTTTATTGCATTTGTATAATTTAATTGATGTCTGGTATCCCAGAACAAGAAAATATGGAGAGATTTGTCTCTAGTTTTCTTCCTTTCCTCTGCATGAGTTTGTGGCAGGTAAATAATCTAGCAAGAGATTTCAGGCATATGGTGTACTTGTCTTTTGAGGAAAGGAGGCATCATCTAATGCTTTTGAACCTTGATTATGAAGTACTATTACCTACGTCTTTCTTTCTCTTCTTTGCTTAACTATAGAGATTTTGTGCAAGCCAATACCTTTCTTTCTGCGTGGCCAGCCTATTCCAAAGCGAATGCTTCCACCTGAAGATCTGGTCCGTTACTACACAGATGCCAGGAATCGTGGGTATCTAGCTAATCCATCAAATATTCCAGAAGCCAGACTTGAACTCGCCAAGAAATATGGTTATGTTTTGCCAGACATAAGTAAAGATGAACTTTTCCGAATGCTGAGCACCCGTAAGGACCCTAGACAGATTTTCTTTGGTCTTGCTCCAGGTTGGGTGGTAAACATGAGTGAAAAGAAAATCCTGAAACCAACAGATGAGAGGTTGCTAAGATACTACAGCTCATGAATTCTGAGACAACTGCAGATGTACAGGAAGCATCTGGATATGAAATAATGGATTAGAAGTGAGGTTTGTTTTTTTAAACACATTCTTATTGTACTAGTCAAAACATTAATATACATTTGTGACTGGGTAATGCTACAGGTACATCTCTTTTCTATATTGAGTCATAATACCGTGTAGTGAATAGTCTTTCAAGAATAAAATACACATTCTGACACATTTTTCTCTTGCTGTCATTTACTATTTGTTTCGTTGGTTTAAAAATATTCTGATGCTGATTTTATTCTAGAGAATGCTAGTCAAAGGAATAGGTTGTAGCAATAATTTTAGCTTTCACTTATTCCTCAATCCCAATTTTTAACCTTGACTTTCAACTAACATTTTAAGGCTTCTAAAAAAAAAAAAGGGAGGGGGGACTAGTGACATGCATCTTGCTGTAAAGACATTTCAGAATTCTTAGTATTTTAATCAGTGTGTTATACAAAACTGAATCCTTAACACCTTTGTGAGAAAGATCAGTATTATTCCCATTGTACAGCTAGTGTTTCTGAAGCACTGAGAGATTAACTAACTTTCCCAAGGCCATAGTGGTGATTTAATTGGTCAGTGGCAGATATGGGATTAGAACATGAGCTACTGACTATTGATTTAATCAGATGTCTAAAACCAGTTTAGAGACACATTTGTGTCTAATCAGGATTTTCTGAATTAAACTAAAATACTATAGATAGAAAATCCAGGCACAAGTGAAAATATATACAAAAACAAATATTAGCAAATGTTGCTATTATAGCCATTGACTGTAGATCAGATGCATATGTATTAAAATTAGGAGTTTAAGGATGGTATAGCAGATGGGACACTGAAGTAGAACTCTATTTCTAGCTCAGCCACAAACATAATATACAACTCGGGGCAAACCAGTTAATCTGCCCTATGCCGCAATTCCCCATATCTAAAATGGGAATAATTCTTTCTGATTTCCCCAGGGTAGTGTTAGAATAAACACCAGTAATGATTGTGAGATACTTGGATACTAGGGTGATGAGGGCCATAAGGACCTAAAATAGAAGAGCGAGAGATGGTATCGGAAGTTGCAGAAATTCAAGTGTTGAACAGATAGCATGAAATATTTGTCGTCCTACTTTTGTTCTGAAGTTTCACTATTTCTGTAGGTGATTTTACATTCCTTCACACACACACCCCCCAACATGGGGTAGCTGAAAATTATAATTAAAACTGAAGCTAACTAGCTAGTTAAGAAATGGAATTTTCATCCTATGGGGAAACCCATATTTGATCACTCTCTCTTGTCCTGAATTGGGACAAAAAGACAAAATATCAAACAATTGTGGTATGAAAATTTTTGATTTTTTTTTTTTTGTGGCCAAGATTAATGTTAAATGACAGAATTGTACAAGTCAGAGTGGGAACAGCATCAGAAACCTACAAGCTTATAAATGGAAATCTACGAGGGAATACTATTAGCCCTACTTGGTTTTCCATTACAATAATTCTCCATTAGGAAAGCTGAAAAACTTCAACAAAACCAAAAATTTTCTTGATGAAAATTGGGTTTTTTTTTTGACAACCACATTTTCCAACAGAAATGTTTGTGTGAAAATCTTTTATCAGCTCTACTTTAAACACTATATACTAATATGAAGTAATATTACTAGCTGGATGCAAAGCACTAGGAATCCAGGACACTCGGCATAATTTCTAAACACACAACAGATTCTGAGGACTCCAAGCTCCCTACCATTTGCTCGGGAGAGGTGAGCAAAGTAGTACAATGAAGCAGTTGGGACCTAAGTTCATCAATAAAGGTTTGATCCAACTTCCACTAAGTTGATGGAAAGATTCTTATCTATTATAATGGAAGTTGGGTAATGCCCTAAATAGGGAGAAGCTGTTGGATATCTCTGCAGAGAAGAAAAGGAAACATGCCAGAAAGAAAGTGGAAGACCAAGAGACAGGAGTGCTGGAACAATTTTTATAGTGGGGGGTGCTGAGAGCCATTGAACCAAACTGTAAACCCTGTATATGATGGAACCACTTCAAGCCAGGGGGTGTGGCAGCACCCCTAGTTCCAACACCTATGCCAAGAGATATATGAACAACATCCCTCTTTCCCAATCTAATTTTCAGGTGCCTGTGGGAATCCTCAGTATAGACTCCTGTAGCTATCAAACCGTCCATTATCCTAGGACAAGCTTCCGATTGCCAAAACCCTCCTGTGCTCTCCCAGTCCAATCCCATAGGTTCCAAAGCCCCTGCTGTATGCTTTAGAAAATGTTCTTTTCTCACCTTCCTCACCCCCTCACCTCACTCCCCAATATCCCCTTTTTTTCAGAGTGGAGAGATGGATGAAACTTGGTGTTTATCAACCCAGCTTTTTGGGCTGCTCAATAGGATCAGGTCGAGTCACAAACTAAATGAGAAGAACCTTTTTCACACCTTCCCCACACTCCCAGTGAAATCTCACTGATTTTGACAATCTCTGGTGGAATCAAGTTGACATTACCAAAGTAACCTACACGTTTCCATTGTCCCTGCTCAGTGTGCATTAGATGCTAAGAAATAACTGATTGCCCCCACCCCCAGTTTGCAGTTTGTTAATAGAAGCTGGAATATTCCAAAACACTGATGTAAAACTGGAACATGAATAGCAGGAATTAGGTCTCAATGCTATTAAAGTGAGCATTTTTATAAGGTGCACAACTTTTTTGGCATGTTTTTAAAAGTAATCCCTTGTTCCAAAAAACATAGCTTCTGGTGTTAACTTGAATGTGGAGTAAATAAATTTCTCATTTGAGAGGTATCCTGTTCTGCATCCTGATGATTGTTGGTTTGGAAACTTAAATGATAAGTGACACCTTTTTTATTGTTACTACAGTACTAGTTGCTCCATTCTGGGAGAGGGAAGGCACAGCAGGGAGAGAATATTTATTGCCTTCCCTTATTTGTGCCATAATGTTTCTGTTTTTATGAATCAATTCACAATTGTACTTTTGTGGAGGTGGTGGTACTCAACAGGAAAACTACTTAACTGGAAGCAAAGAAGGAAGTTAGTCATTTTAGTGAAGACCAGAGTGTTTATGTATCATTGTGTATTTTGAAAGTGACTTTATTTTAACTTTAACTTTTTGTAATAAGATGAACAAGTTGCTCCTGGTAAGTGATTTTTTTTTTTTAACTTACACATACAGACACAGACACACATACTTAAATTGTAGCAGATTTCTAAATGGCCTTCAGGTGAAGGGGTAACTCGGATAAAATGATAACAGGGAAAGAATGAAAACAGGAAACAGATGTCTGGTGACGTATAGTGATTGGATAGCACTTATTCAGTGAACATCGTCTTAGTCACAAGGCAGCTGTATCCTGGTCTTGATATTATAATGCTGCAAATACCTTGGAGCCAAAACAGCCACGTTCCACAAAATCCGGTCATTCTAACTTATAAAGGTGATCTTCTATCGACTTATACTTGGAGGGGGCAGAGAGGGCTGTAAATTGTCTTATTTAAAATATGCACTGCTTGTCTTTCTGTTTTCAGTAGCTAGTATTTAATAGCAGTCGTTCCTATTTTATTTACTAACTAAAGAGTGACAAGGCTATAAAGGAATTCCCGTTCATAATTTTATCTCATCAGAAGCACAAGTCTCCTGGCAACATAGTATAGGCTTATCAAAAGCACAAGCGAGTTATCAACAAATAAATAAATCCGTAACAAACTGCTCCGCAATGGAATGCTGATCAAGTTCTCTTGCACGTGGAGAAAACCAGCATTGGCCTGTATAGCCATGATATTTACTTAGGTTAAGAATGTGCACGTTTTTACATTCATAAGATAAATGATTGCATTGGGTTTCCTGTTTTGTTAGGCTTTTTCATATGCAACAGTGTTTTGCACGGCAAGTGTATTGACTCTGCCTTAACAGGAAAGGCATTTATCAGGTGACCCCAGAATAAAACAATTTTATTTGTGCCGTGAAGTGTTGAGGGTAACATTTTATTCCTGTATACTTCCTTGAAAAAGCTAGTCTCTGACAAAATACTGAAATCAAAATGACTTCTGAACAAATGTGTACTCGCTTTCCACTTCTGAAGCATCTGGTTCTTGTGAGATAAGATGGACTTCGCTTTGTTGTTAACATTAGTCAATTAGTACTATACCTACTGTGGACTTTAAGTGAAGCTGTAGCTCAAATGTGCCTCTTCCTCTTCTGTGCATTTGTACAATTAAGATAATTGCTTCAGACTCAGAAGGGTGTTTGAGGCTTTATTGGTTTGATTGCGCAATCCTTATGTTTTGCAACAAAAAATACGATGGGTATGCAGTGCTTTTAAGAAGTGGGTATAGATGTGTAAATGAATAGACTAATCCTGAATCTTCACTGGCCATATGCCAATATTGTCAATTGATATTTAAGCTACAGGAAGTTATACAAAAGTGATCAGTTAAGACCATAATTTCCCATTGCTACTTAATTTTCTTTGCCGTAGTTAAAACTTAAATATGTAAAATTATAGATCAAACAAAGTGCTAATGCAAAATGAAGTTTGAACTATCAAGTGTTCAAAAGTTGGGATATCCCACAAATTAAGGTTGTCCCTGCAATGTTAAATTGGAGATGTTACACATCCTGTATGTATTGGACATTTAACAGCATTAATATAGTAAACACTTACATTTAAGAAAAAACAAAATGCTGTGTGTGAAATGGCTAACCTTTGTATTGCAGACCCAGCTTTAGCATTTGTCCCAAGGTTGAAATATCACTTAATGTTGCATTAATACTAATCTCTCATTTTAATTTACCCTGTTGTGTTTTATATAGAGCTATATTCTTTACACAATTCCTTGATCCTTGCCCAATGTTAAAGGTTTCTTGCCCCAGTTGCTGTCTTCTGTGGAGACTCTAAACTTTCTAAACTCAATTAGCTCCTGGCACTAGTGCCCAAGTAGGGGCTTCATAGCTGACCCTTGTGCAATAATCCATAGACCTTTCAAGTTTTCCCCTTTGAATAGGGCATCCTTAACTCTATTCTGGGTGGCTGCATTGATTTTTAGGGCAGCCCTAAAACTCAGGTTACCACCTGGAGGACAATGTCTGTCTGACACTGCAACTGCCCATTCAGGAGTATCTTCCTTCCTTACCTCTTTAGCAGTGGTTGTGGTTTTTTTTGGAGCATCTTCATGCCAAAGTGTGTGGTGCTGGTGATAGGGGTCTGTGTGTGTGTTTTTAACTATCCTGCATGCATTGGCAAAGTTATTTGTGCATCTGGCTGTTTGGAGTGCCTCTAGGGCAGGTATAAGTTCCAGCTATTCATAGATAACCATATGGTTGTTTTTCATGACCGAGTTGTTTGGGGTGGGTTATGTATTGGTGTTAAGTCTTCTAGTTATTATTGTTCTTGTGGATTTCAGGGTGCATGCTGACATCTGCTTGGATGGACCCTCACAGGGTAATGGACTTAGGGTTTACTGCGGATCAAGGGGAGCTCTAGAGGGGTGATCATAAGACTTGACATGATGATTTTTGCATCTGGTTTGTATAGTTAAAGTTCATCCAAGATTTCTGTTTACAAAGGTCAACTTTTAAAGTCTTCCAAAACTGACATGCTTAATTGTTATTTTGTATGCCTGAAGAGGTTGTGGGATAAGGTTAGTGACCCAAATTTCAAAAGAATCATTTGACCTAGATGTTGTAGAGATATAAGCAAAGACTGATTTAAGATTTATTGGTGGTCGGAGCACAAACATTTGGATGCCCACTGCCTGGGTGCCTAGGGGGGACAATAACTGGGGAGTCAAGGGAGTCATGGCCCCCCACTTTTTAACATGGCCCCAGTAGCTTTGGGCAGGCATGGAGCGATGGCCTGGGCATAATTTGGATGGGGTGGGGGAGGCGTTTCTCCCTCCCCTCCCCAAACTACAGGCCTTGGGCCAGAGGCAACAGGAGGAGCAGTGCTGCACATGGTTGCTGCCTCAGGCAGGTTACCGGGAACAAGAGGGACCCAGTGGGGACAGCCTGGCAGCAGGAGCCAGATGCAGGCATTGAGTGAGTCTGGGTGGAGTGGGGCAGCTGCTGAGGCCAGGCCAGTAGCAGCAGGAGCTACTCCAGAGGAGCCTTTCCTACCTGGCTCCTTGCTGCTTATGATCTTCCTGGGGCTCCCCAGAGCCTCTCAACTGGGACAGGGCCTCCTCTCCCCACGGAGTGTGACTACAGGCCCTGGGGAGAGAGCAGGAGGCCGGACTGGAGCAGTGGTTTGCTCCGGGAAGTGGGGATGCAGGCTGGGGGCTGCTCTTAGGCACCCTGGTTCCTGCCCAGAGCAGGCGGAGGTTCTGGGACTCCTCAGAGCAGCCTCTGCTCCCTGGACGACTCTTATCATGGCCCAGCTCTGGCTTTTGGGCTGGCCAGGGAATGGGGCGTCAGGGGGAAGAGGAGGAACAGGTGTCAGGGCCACAGTTCCAGCACCAGTTGCCCCCACCCCCTGTCATAAACAGATAGCTAAGGGTTAATGTTCTTTCACCTGGAAAGAAGTAATCTGAACCACCTGACCAGAGGACCAATCAGAAAACAAGACTTTTTTTCAAATCTGGGTGGAGGGGTTGTTGTGTGTGTGTGTCCTTTGTGCTTGGTTTGTCTTCTGCCTGAATCTCTCTCAGCTAGAGAAGGATTCTTCTATTTCCTGCTTTCTAATCTTCTGTTTCCCAGTTGTGAGTACCAAAGATCAGATAGGGATTTATATGTTCTTTTGTATTTACATGTCTATAGTTGCTGGAGTGCTTTAAATTGTATTCTTTTTGAATAAGGCTGTTTATTCATATTTCTTTTAAGCGATTGACCCTGTATTTGTCACCTTAAACAGAGAGACCATTTTTATGTATTTTTTCTTTCTTTTTATATAAAGCTTTCTTTTTAAGACCTGTTGGAGTTTTTCTTTAGTGGGAAATTCCAGGGAATTGAGTCTGTACTCACCAGGGAACTGGTGGGAGGAAGAAGTCAGGGGGAACTCTGTGTGTGTTAGATTTACTAGCTTGATTTTGCATTCCCTCTGGGTGAAGAGGGAGGTAATTCTGTTCTCCAGGACTGGGAACGGGGAGGGTGGAGTCCCTCTGTTTAGATTCACAGAGCTTGTGTCTGTGTATCTGGCCAGGAGCACCTGGAGGGGTGGGGGAAGGGAAAAGGTTTATTTCCCTTTGTTGTGAGACTCAAGGGATTTGGGTCTTGGGGTCCCCAGGGAAGGTTTTCGGGGGGACCAGAGTGCCTCAAAACACTCTAATTTTTTGGGTGGTGGCAGCAGTACCAGGTCCAAGCTGGTAACTAAGCTTGGAGGTTTTCATGCTAACCCCCATATTTTGGACGCTAAGGTCCAAATCTGGGACTAGGTTATATGACATGGTGGAAGCGGTGGGATAGAATCCAGAAGCCAGTAGGAATATTATATTTTTCTTTTCTCTGCTAGAGGCTTTTTAGCAGAGAGAAACAGTTTGGTTTTAAAAGGGAACCAGAGAGAATTTTTTTTTTCTGCTCTCTCTGGCAGGTTTTGGCTTGCATATTAAGCAAGGAACCATTAAGCTGTGACAAACAGGTCTTTTGTGACAATAGCACTCCCATTGAGAGTCATTACCAGCACTATACTCATGCAAATAAAGTGGTTTTTCTGGTTTACTCTACATTAAAAAGATTAGCTAAAGGAAGAAAGGGAAAAAGGCACTGTTGCTAGGCAGACCCCAGGAGGCAACAGAGAACCTGCAGTTCAGACAACAAACACCGGAGGGCACCCCAACACAAGAAAACAAGATGTCACAAAAACCAGATGCAGTACAGCTCGAGGCAATGGAAAAACAGATAAAACTGCTCAGAACACAGATGGCCAGAAATGAGGCAACTCACAAACAAGAGATGGAAAGGCTACAAAAACAAGAAAAAGCCAAAAATGCAGCCCACCACAGAAAACTACAAAAAAAAGAGGTAGCCTACCGCCGAGAAATGGAGAAACAACAAAAATAAAGTGAAGAGAAGAAAAAACGGAGAAAACATGAACTGGATTTAGCGCAAGCTGGGCTGAATGTGCCAGCCAACCCTAACAACCCTATGCCAATGATTGTTCCCCAGCACAGGAAATTTCCCACCTACAAGGCAGGTGATGACACCGAGGCCTTCTTGGAAAATTTTAAAAGAGCCTGTCTTGGGTACAGCATCCCTGAAGACCAGTACATGGTAGAATTGAGGCCACAGCTCAGTGGACCTTTAGCAGAGGTGGCAGCTGAAATGCCTAAGCAAAACATGAACGACTATAAACTTTTTCAAACCAAGCCCAAATACAAAATGGGAATAACCCCGGATCATGCCCGTCGGCGTTTCAGAACCCAAAAGTGGAAACCAGATGTGTCATTTCCCAAACACGCCTACTATGTTGGGAAAAATTATGAGGCCTGGATATCAGGACACAATGTTAAAACCTTGGAAGAACTGCACCTCCTCATACAAATGGAGCAGTTCTTGGATGGTGTTCCTAAGGACATCACACGGTACATACAAAATGGAAAACCCAAAAATCTCGCTGAGGCGGGGGAAATTGGAGCCAAATAAATGAAAGTGGCAAAAAGCAAGAAAGCTACGGTCAAGGGGAACGAATACCCCAGGGGGCACACCGACCATAAACCCTACAACCGAGGACAGCCAAAGACCCCACATACAACCCAAGTAAAGCCACAGACGCCTTATTCTTCCACCTCACCAGTCTCCAGTAACTCACCTCGGCCCAGTGACCCATCAGCTGGAAGATGCTTTAAGTGTAATGAACTGGGACATATCAAGGCCAACTGTCCAAAAACGCCATCCGAGTGCAATTCATTACACCACCATCACCCAAAAGATCCCCAGGCCCAGATGCCTCTCACATACCCTTGGAGCAAAGGGAAAATTTAAGAGTGGGCGGAAAGAAGGTTACTGCGTGGAGAGACACAGGGGCACAAGTGTTAGCTATCCACCAATCCTTCGTAGACCCCAAATTCATCAACCCAAAGGCCCAAGTGACAATTTACCCCTTCATGTCACAAGCTGTAGACTTGCCTACAGCTGAACTGCCTGTCCAGTACAAAGGCTGGTCAGGAATGTGGACTTTTGCAGTCTATGACAATTATCCCATCCCCATGCTACACTTCTACCCAGGTTCCAGTGCTCTTTCAGGGGCCCCAAATTGGCTGGGGTCCCTGGGCATGAGCCCAGGGGGCCTATTGTAGCAGAGTGGTCACCTGCTCCTGGCCTGAAAGGGTTAACAGCCCTAGGAGAGGGCTGTGGCAGGGGAAAAGCTGAGCTGATTGGGGTAAGCAGCCTCAGCTGGGGGCCACGCCCCAATCAGAGTCTAGATGGCCCTATAAAGGGCAGTGAAGCCAGGCACTGACACAATCTCTCTGCTTTCAGAGAGAGAGGGGCTTGGCTGCTGGGAAGCTCAGGGTACCTAGAGTAAGGCGGGGCTGGGAAAAGCTCCAGAGGCTGGAGAGCTAATTCCCTGAGATGACCAGCAGGAGGTGCTGCTGGGCGAGTCTGCATGTTTACACCGGAGCATTAATCCACCACCGGATATAAGCTCCTTTCCCCTCTTTCCGCACCAAATAGCAACTTCTAGAAAAGTTTCTGGGTGTGTGTTTTTGCACAGAGGTAGAGGTCAATCTATGGCTGTGATGTGGGTCAAAATGGCCTCTATTTTACCCAAGGTAGTACATGACACCCACTGAGTCTTTGGGGAACCCAAACTGAGTAAGTAATGTTTAAGAACATGTTCACTTTTCTGCTTTTGTAGACATGCAGTGTCTAATTTATTACAGTGTGCATGAACCAATAAAGAATAAAACCATGAGAGGACTTCCATGCGGCCACTTCATGCTTGGATGGCTAGCTCAGGACAATGTGCTGATGCCATTGCCCTTGTGGAACCCCATTCCCCCGACTCTTCTAGCCCAGACTTTTGTACATCTGTGCAAGAAAGATTTAATAACTTGTAATGCTTGCAGTAAGTTGTCTGTTTTAATACAATGTGTTTATTTTATGAAGATATTTACTGGGAACACAGCAGAATAATCAACAGCTGATCTAACCAAAATTTGTTATATTGTGTAAGGGGGAGCAAGAGACAGGACTTTTTGTGGGTGGGTCCGTCGAGGGAGACAGGGAGAGTGGGTTGTGGCTGTGGAAGAGACAAAACATGAGGACAAGGTGGTAGGCAAATCTTTGATTAATTGTTTCAGAAAATCTTTATATTTGCTTAGCCCAGAGAGAAGGCAGACAAGTGGCTACTTCCTGATCTTGGGGGGGTAGATGTGGTGTTTCTAAAGAAACATAGTGCAGAGGTTTGGATCGGACAGTGCAGGTACCGTGACCTCTAAGGGAAAATTAATGCACGCCTGCCCCACGTGTGGATTCCTGGATTCCAGGCAATTCCTGGATCGCAAACTTGCAGAAATTTGCAGGAGAACATGGAGTACACTTACAATACACACTGACATGGGGATTGCTGACTATGGGCTGATTCAGGTGGAGAGAGGTGGCCTGCATTTAGAGTGACCAGATGTCCTGATTTTACAGGGACAGTCTGGATTTTTGGGTCTTTTTCTTATATAGGATCCTATTACCCCCCTCTCCCTGTCTTGATTTTTCACATTTGCTGTCTGGTCACCCTGCCTGCATTGGCATCATGTTTGCCCACTCATCAGCATCTAACCAGTGACTTAAGAGCCTGCGATCTACTGGATGATATAGTGATTCAGTTGGGTAGTAATGGTATGGGCTTTATTCCTGGTGTACACCTTACACAATGTATAAGAGCAGCTTTGGATGGCATCAGAGATGTGTGTCCAAGAGCTGTGACAATTTTCCCTGATTTAACTGAACGTCTGAATAATTGCTACAGCAACAATATGGAAGCTGTAGCAATTTACAATGTCACCTGAAAGTGAGAACAGGTGTTCTCATGGCACTGTTGTAGCTGATGCCACAAGAGATTTACATGCCAGAGACGCTAAAGATTCATATGTCACTTCATGCTTCAACCACCATTCCAGGGGACATGCATCCATGCTGATGACAGGTTCTGCTCGATAACGATCCAAAGCAGAGCGGACGGACGCATGTTCATTTTTATCATCTGAGTCAGATGCCACCAGCAGAAAGTTGATTTTCTTTTTTGGTGGTTTGGGTTCTGTAGTTTCCGCATTTGAGTGTTGCTCTTTTAAGTCTTCTGAAAGCATGCTCCACACCTTGTCCCCCTCAGGCCTGATCTACACTACGCGTTTAAACCGAATTTAGCAGCGTTAAACCGATTTAACCCTGCACCCATCCACACAACAAAGTCCTTTATATCGATATAAAGGGCTCTTTAAACCGATTTCTGTACGAGGGGCGTAGCACTGAAATCAGTATTGTCATGTCAGATTAGGGTTAGTGTGCCGCAAATCAACGGTATTGGCCTCCGGGCGGTATCCCACAGTGCACCATTGTGACTGCTCTGGAAAGCAATCTGAACTCAGATGCACTGGCCAGGTAGACAGGAAAAGCCCCGTAAACTTTTGAATTTCATTTCCTGTTTTCCCAGCGTGGAGCTCTGATCGGCACGGGTGGCGATGCAGTCCCAAATCCAAAAAGAGCTCCAGCATGGACCATACGGGAGATACTGGAGCCGATCGCTGTATGGGGAGACATCTGTTCTATCAGGCTCTGTTGCAGAAGACAAAATGCCAAAGCATTTGAAAAAATCTCCAGGCTACGATACAGCGTCCACAGCACAGTGATGTGTGACAAGCGTAACAGAAAGCCAAAGAATCAAATGGACGCTCATGAAGGGAGGGAAGGGGTACTAAGGACTCCAGCTATCCCACAGTCCCCACAGTCTCCGAAAAGCATTTGCATTCTTGGCTGAGCTCCTAATGCCTGAAGGGTCAAAAACATTTTCCCAGGTGTTTCAGGGTATATGTCATCAATTTACACCTCCCCCACTCCCGAAAGAAAAGGGAAAAAAAACGTTTCTCGCCTTTTTTCAATGTCACCCTATGTCTACTGCATGCTGCTGGTAGACAGGGTGCTGCAGCACTGAACACCAGCATCCTCTTCCTGGTGGCAGACAGGACAATATGACTGCTATCCATCATCAGCAGCAGCCCGTGAGTGCTCCTGGCTGGCCTCGTGAGGTCCGCCGGGGTCGCCTGGGTAAAAATGGAAATGACTCCCGGTCATTCCCGGCAGATGGTACAGAACGGCTGGTAACCGTCCTCATCATAGCAACTGGAGGCTGAGCTCTATCAGCCCCCACCTTTCATGTCTAAAGAAAAGATTCTGTACTGCCTGGACTATCATAGCAGCAGGAGGCTGTGCTTCTCTTCCCCCCGCCCCCTTTAATATCCTACCTGGACTATCATAGCAGCTGGAGGCTTCCTCCCCCTCATTTTATCTCTAAAAAGTCAGTGTTTCTTCTTCCTGCATTCTTTATTACTTCATCACACAAATGGGGGGACACTGCCACGGTAGCCCAGGATGGTTGGGGGAGGAGGGAAGCAATGGGTGGGGTTGTTGCAGGGGCACCCCCTAGAATGGTATGCAGCTCATCATTTCTGGGGGATCTCTGGGGCTCTGACATGGAGCGGCTGTGCTCTCTGGTTCTCTAGTACACTTGCCCCATATTCTACGCAGGACTGACTATTTTTAGACAAAACATAAAGAAGGGAATGACCCGGGGAGTCATTCCCATTTTTGTCCACGCGCCCCTGGCCGACCTCAGTGAGGCCAGCCAGGAGCACACATGACAGCAGCAAACGGTACAAAACGACTGATAACCGTCATCTCATCGCCAATTTACAATGGCAGACACTGCAATAGGGATGGTAACCGTCTCTGCTACCTTGCAAAGGCAAATGAATGCTGCTGTGTAGCACTGCAGTACTGTGTCTGTCAGCAGCATCCAGTACACATACGGTGACAGTGACAAGGCAAAACGGGCTCCATGGTTGCCATGCTATGGCATTTGCCAGGGCAATCCAGGGGAAAAGGGTGCGAAATGATTGTCTGCCGTTGCTTTCACAGAGGAAGGATTGAGTGACAACATTTACCCAGAATCACCCGCGACACTGTTTTTGCATTGGGATCTTAACCCAGAATTCCAATGGGCATGGGAGACTGTGGGAACTATGGGATAGCTACAGGATAGCTACCCACAGTGCAACGCTCTGGAAATCGATGCTAGCCTCTGTACATGGACGCACACCGCCGAATTAATGTGCTTAGTGTGGCCGCATGCACTCGACTTTATACAATCTGTTTTACAAAACCGGTTTATGTAAAATCGGCATATCCTGTAGTGTAAACATACCCTCAGATTTTGGATGGCACTTCAGATTCTTAAACTTGGGGTTGAGTGCTGTAGCCACTTTTAGAAATCTCACATTGGTACCTTCTTTGCATTTTTTCAAATCTGCTTTGAAAGTGTTCTTGAAATGAACATGTGCTGGGTCATCATCCGTGACTGCTATGACATGAAATACATGGCAGAATGCAGGTAAAATAGAGCAGGAGACATACAGTTCTCCCCCAAGGAGTTTAGTCACGAATGTAATTTAATGCATTTTTTAAAATGAGCATTAGCAGCATCGAAGCATGTCTTCTAGAATGGTGGCTGAAGAATGAAGAGGCATATGAATGTTTAGCATATCTGACACACAAATACCTTGCAATGCCGGCTACAAAGGTTCCATGTGAATGCCTTTTCTCACTTTCAGGTGACATTGTAAACATTATCTCCTGTAAATTGTAACCAAACTTGTTTGTCTGAGTGAGTGGCTGAAGTAGGGTAGAGTGGACTTGTAGGCTCTAACGTTTTACACTGTTTTTATTTATTAATGCAGGTTTTTTTTACATAATTCTACATTTGTAAGTTCGACTTTCATAATAAAGAGATTGCTTATACTTGTATTAGGTGAATTAAATACTATTTCTTTTGTTTTTTACAGTGCAAATATTTGTAATAAAAATAAATACAAAGTGATCACTGTACACTTTGTATTCTGTGTTGTAACTGAAATCAATATATTTGAAAATGTAGAAAACAACCAAAAATATTTAATAAATTTCAATTGGTATTCAGTTGGTATTCTATTAACAGTGTGATTAATCGTGATTAATTTTTTAAATCGCAATTTAATTTTTTTTAGTAAAATCGCATGAGTTAACTGCAATTGTTAGCCCTAATAATAATCAACTCTGTCACAAATCTCAAAGTAATCCACAGATTTTGCAAACACACCTCTACCACACACAGCCAACAATGCCTCCACTGTTCAGGACCAGCTACACCTGACCCATACCACTCATTTTACCTGGAGAACATGCAGATAATAAAACCTCTGTGCCTTGCTAAATATATAACAAAGACAATTCTGCATTGAAATAATTATGTATATTGGATATTAAAGGTACACATGCATCTTCCCTTTACTCTCTCACATCTTGAGGTGCAAAATATAGCTCCCATATTAGTTCTGTCATGCACTTCAGACTTAGCCACACATCAGATTGCAAACCCGTTTTTGCAAAGCAGGCCCAATCACTGACTTCACCATTCAGTATAGGGACACCTAACACATTAACTGACTGACTGTATGCAAATAATTCCCATGGGTTACTGTTAGCTCTAGGGGAACAGAGGGAAGATGGTGTGGGCAACTTCTTTCTCCCCCATAATATTTGATGGAATCCTTTGGGTGAGGTGAATGGATTGTAAAGGTAAGTGAAGAATGTATAGATGTCAGTACCTGTGGGGTTGTCAGAGTAAAGGTGTTTGCATTAATGGAGTGCATTGGGGCATGCTGAAAGAGGGCAGAGTTAAGGTTGCTTGAGTTGTGCATTTCCTGGTTTTCAGAAGTTGGAGTTTTGAATACTGACTAAGGAATGGAACACCACCACCAGGAGCTGGCCTACCTCAGCATGCTGCAAGGGGATGACATACCTCCAACCAACCAACCTTTATGTCCTTGGAAACCAAAGATCTAAGATTCATTCTAGTTTCCTCATTGGTACTGTAGAGTCTATGATCTCATCCAACAAGGATGTCAATTAGCTCATGGCTATTTTCAACTGTTACGAGGTTCACAACTTCCTTACTTTCTACTGGACAGAGTTGAAGCACATCACAGACTGGATAGCAAATATCTGGAGTATTGCTCTGGAGTATGATCATCTTCAGTAAACATGTTCATGTGATTACCTCAGTCACTTCTGAACAAAATGTTGTTAATTTGTTCCTCTCTCCTTTACGTTAGGCACCATAAGAAACTCTCATTGAACTCTCTCAGGTAATGTATTGTCCAATTAATTCAAACTTCCTCATGTCTCCTGAGTAGTTTCTTCCTTTAATTGCTGTGACAAGCTTGTGCATTATGGATAAGAGCAGTTCTGGGCTGATCTCCCTAGGCTTTTCAACTCAGAGCTGACCACAGGCTTCCAATTCCACATCTCCCTCAGTTGGCTGAGTTCAGCCTGTTTTCAGGTGCTCCTTAGTATTCTGGGACCCTTGAATCCCACCACCTTATTCATGTTGGTGGCTTAACATAAGTGGTGCAATAGGTGAATCAATTATTTATCCATCTTTCTCTGGTGATATTTAAACAGCACCAATCACCATATTATGTAGTCTGAGTTGAGGTCTTCTACTGGAATTGATACTGCTCTGGTCAGTCATGAATGGTTCCCTGCTGGTTTTAGGTGAAGCTTAGCTGGCCTGAGGAAAACTGCTGCTGTCCATGACTTTTAGGACCTGCTAAGTAACTGCTAAAGTTGACCTGCTTTTTCATGAAAGGCTCCTGCCCTTGTAAATGGCCTTCTTGAGCTCTCAAACCCCATAGTCACAGATCTTAGCATGCTGAGGGGTCCAGTGACTGAGCTGTATTTTGCTGGATGCACCTAGACTGCCATCATCTGGTTGTCTGAAGCTGAGCAACTTTCTTCTGTGAGCTGCCAGTTCAGCCTCCAGCACTAGGTGCAGGATGGCATCTTCTCATTTTTCCTTGCCGTCATCATCACCACCACTCTGAACAGTTACAACAGCAGCATCTCTCTAGTGGGTGGAAGAAGAGGAATATGACACCCATCCTCTGGTAGCTATAGTTGGCCATATAAGGCACAGAGGAAGAATGTAGTTTTGCACCAGTAGAGGCAGAATGAGAATTGGGCCAAGAGGGAGCCCAAATGAGAGAAGGGAAAAGAGGGATTATAGAACATGGCAAGGCAGCATGAGAACAGAATAAAGGGATCATGGAGTGGTGGGGAGAGAAACAAGAGGGTGGAAATAGAATGAGGATGACTATGAAGGATGAAAGGCAAAGAATGAAGAAGAAAGATGTTACTCTCCAGGAATTTGCAAGAGAATAATACCTAGCTCTTCTAGTGCTTTTCATAAGCAGATCTCAAAGTGTTTTACAAAGGAAGTTGGTATCATTATTCCCATTTTGCAGAGAGGAAACAGAGGCAAAGTCACTTCCCCAGTGTCACCTAGCAGGGCAGTGGCAATGCTTAGGAACAGAACCCAGGTCTCCTGAATCCCAGTTCAGTGCGCTATTTAATAGGGGAAGGCGTGGAAAGAGGAAAATGAGATGTGGAGAAAGCATCAAGTGAGTCTGAGATGGAAGGAGAATGAATGGGATAAAAAAAATGTGAAGAAACAAGAAAAGAAATTAAGATTTAACATTATATTATACTCATCCGTTTTCCTTTATTTCCCAGGCAGGCATCCTCAGCATCTACAACATTTCAGGGAAAGGTGTGGATAATGTGCACTTTTCTGTATTTAGCAGTGACTACTAGTCTGGATTACATAGTTCAGTAAGTAGACAAAGGAAAAACAGAGCTCTCAGAACTGCACATGACTCCAATGGCTGACAGAGAGGTATCTGTGATCACTGTGCTGTGGGAGGGGGCAAAGTCAGGGAAATGAACAGCTCTATGGCATTGTCCACCCACTCCAACCCTGCAGGATTCTGGCAGGGACACGATAAGATTCCTTTTACATTACTTGAATAAATGGTTTGTATTAACCCAGCAAGCCATTGAATGCCAATAATGCTTTACACAAATACTGCTTGGAAAAAATACTTAAATAGAAACTAGGAAAAAATATACCTCAAAGCACTTTTTAAAATAGCTATTAGCATTGTTCAACATAGTCTGTGATACACAGCAAAAGCCAAGATTGTGCAGTACAATTCTGTTGAGCTTTAAAAGGGTAGCACATAGTGGATAACTACAATAATATAATAGGATTTTTTTTTAAAGGACACAAGTCAACCAATGAGGTTGTAGAACCTCCAAGAACTTCTGTTAACAAGGGATTAAGGCCCAGCTCCACAAAGGTATGTAGGTACCCACCTCTCATTGAAATGAATGGTAATTAGGCATCTAAATACTATTTTGAGGAGCTGGCCCTAGGTGCTTACCTCTCATTAGATAGCATACGTCACTGTGATGGGGTGAACACCCCACACTGGCAGAGAAAGAGTTAAAAGGAGTCTGTGGGCTTAATTAATTCATCAGGTTACATCTGGTGGGCGTGTAGACTGCATATGTGATCAGATCCAGCTGTGGAATAGTTGTGTCTTTTTCATGAAGGAATGAGTTCAGAACAGTGAAGAGAGATGCAGGTGGCTGGAGATCCAGGAGAGAAGGGGTCTGGTGCTCTCTCTTCTGAGAGGGAGAAACCACAGAGAAGCTGCAGGAGTGGAGTTGGCTCTTGGAGTGGGCTATGAAATAGGGGTAAGACTCCAGAGAGATGACTGATAGTCTATGTTCTGTAGAGGAAGGGAGAACTGGGGAGGCCCCAGGATGGATGAAATGCCCAAGCCCAGGTATGAGGGGGCACAAGTTGTTTTTGAATTTGATTGAGATGCCTGGGAGAAGGCCTGCAGTCAACAGTCTGACAGAAGCATGGAATAAAAAGCGGAAGCCCTTGAGAGGCAGAAGACATCCTATTGATGATTAGTGTGTACAGTCCATTACTCATTTGGACACTCATATTCCAGAAGAGTGGGACAGAACCTGACCAGCCTGGAGGCCCAAGTCACAAGAAGTGGATTGTCAGTCAGCCTGACTGACATTTGGCAGAGGTTACTGAGAAGGCTCCTGCAATGCCACACCCAGCCACAAGAGGGGCATGCCAGTTGGTGAGTCTTTCTTCTACAGTCACCTTTAGGAACACAATGCACAAAGTAACTGGATGATGAAACTTTTTGTTTTTAGTGGGATATACATTCAGATAGAGTTAAGAACATAAGCAATAGGATCTCTTTAAAGAAAAATTTCAAAAACTGTATATATGAACAATTTTAGACAATAGTTCTCTAGGGCAGCTTTATTTTAAAATTATTCATTTTCTTTTGGTTACTACACTATTCCTGACCACAAATGTTCAAAAATAGTGACTCAGACGACAAAGCCAGAAGATTTTAAAAATAAATATTGGGTTCTTTTTATTACCTTCTAGTTTTCTACCCTTTAGGGGTCACATTTCTAAGCTTTTCTCCACACCCCAGAGGGCTAGAAAATTACTTTTTAAAAAAAAGCAAAAGTGAAGATTCTTGCATGTTGGCATGTCTCCAGGAGCTGAGGATTTAGGAAAAATACCAAATACTGTAAGTCATAATAAAATTCAGAAGGTTGGCAATGATCACACACTGGCAATATCTTCTGATTTTTCTGGCTGTTACTCCCTATTTCATGGTTTCAGAATGTAACTTCTAATCAGTCTCAACTTTTCACTTCTAATAACCACCTTCCCCACCGTGACCAGAAAATGCAGCCCCTAAGTTTTGTTTTAATAGAGATTCCAAGCTGAGTTTTGCAAATTTTACATTACACAGTGAAAATTCAGTACAGACAGCTCCACAGTAATTTATGTAACCATCTGATGCAAAAAAACACAGGCACATGGCTCAGTGCACTCATGTGAATTGTGGAGAATCACATTTCTGCTTGCCCAGCCTGCTTCCCACAGGTATGGGAAAGGCTGACACCTAGTGACCAAATGAATTTATTCCTAAGAAGAGGAGCTCTGTGCAGGGGTGCTGGAACTTGGAGTGCTGGGGATGCAGCAACTCCTCCTGGCTTGAAGGGTTTCCATCATATACTGGGTTTACAGTTTTGTTCAATGGCTTTAAACACCCCCAGACTAAAAAACTGTTCCAACACCACTGGCTCTGTGGAAGCGCAAAAGCCTGTCTCTTTCACAGAAGTCGATCCAATGAAAGATATTAACTCACCCACCTTGTCTCTATATTCCTAATGGAATTCTTCTGGTTCAGTGAGAATGTTTGTTTGTTTTTTACAATAGCCCTAAGGATTTAAGCCTCACACTGAAGCCTTCATTTAATTCTGTCAAGTATCAGAGGGGTAGCCGTGTTAGTCTGGGTCTGTAAAAGCAGCAAAGAATCCTGTGGCACCTTATAGACTAACAGACGTTTTGGAGCATGAGCTTTCGTGGGTGAATACCTACTTCCTCAGATGCATTTCATGAAGGAATGAGTTCAGAACAGTGAAGAGAGATGCAGGTGGCTGGAGATCCAGGAAAGAAGGGGTCTGGTGCTCTGTCTTCTGAGACATGCATCTGAGGAAGTGGGTATTCACCCACGAAAGCTCATGCTCCAAAACGTCTGTTAGTCTATAAGGTGCCACAGGATTCTTTGCTGCATTTAATTCTGTGAATCACAATTGTCAACACATAGTCTGGGTCTTTGTTTTAGATGGTTTAAAGGTCCAGTTAAAATACTTTTGGATACTTGTTCAAACAACAGAGCATAACTATTGTGGTGTATCATCTCCTTGGGGCTCAAAGTGAGTCATCAGAGAGAGGTTAAGGAACAGGGAAAGTAACCACTGAGGCAGAGACATGACAAATGGGGAATAGACAAAGATCAATTTCCCCCACGTTGACTCTTTCAACGTGCTTCGGACACACTGAAAAATATACGCTCTAGTAGAGGTTGAACTCAAGCCTTTCATCGGGTTTGTATTCCTAGATGCTTTACTCCTGATTAAATAGTATCTCCTGTGTTTTTCTTTATTTACTTAAAAAATAAATAAAATGGTTCAGTCCATTAAAAGTTATTTTTAAAAGGCCTACAATTCATGTGTAACATTATATGCAAACTAGCAAGCCTTTATTTGTACATATGAGGACTGAACCTGTAAAAATCTGAGAGGCTTAACTAGACATTTGGGGGCAAACCCGCAATGGCTGTAAACTGTCATAGCCCTATGATGCTATGACAACTTATAACAGTTGAGGAGCTGCCCCTTGAATATGTAATTGCTCAACCGCAGTCACATAATTGCCTGGAATTTCCTGTGCATACACCTTGGAACTCCTTTTTTTAAAACACTGGGCCTCCAGTCCACAAGCTGACTTCAATGAGGTGCCAGGTGGGCATGGAGCAGTAAACATGAGAAACTTTACAAGTAATATTGTTACTCTTTATTCCACTAAAGTTGCTCCTTTAGTGTTAAAAGAAAGCAACACTTTGTGATTCTTTACTTTTGTTGCATTATTGTCAGAAGTTGACTAATTCTGAAACTGCCTGATTTCATCCCTGCACAAAACTGTTTGATTAAACTCACAGAATAGCTAGAATGGAAAGATCACTTTACCAGAGTCAGAACCACAACAAAATTTAGAATCGAAAGTGGAGTACACTTGAATTTACACAGTAGTGTGATACTGAAGATATCATTGTCTTCACTGACGAAAGGGATAAGAATGAGTGACTTTATTCTTAAACAGTTTTTGATGAGCATTTAATTTTAAAATATTACCACAGGTGGGAAAACTACCAAAGGGGAGAAAATGCAGAGGTCTTATACGAATAAAAAACCCCACTGGCAGAATACTTCTGAGATTGTCTAGTCAGTGGGGTTAGAAAATTCCCTCTTCCCAATTCAACTATCCAGAGTAATTAATGGAACACCACTACCAGGAGCTGGCCTATCACACTCCTTCATTTGAGATTCCCGTTGGACACAAGTTAACTTTAGTCATCAGAACCCGTTCAGTAGATCATCTCTGACTAAGCCCTCCCACACTAATGTTTGGCCATACCTGAAACCATTAGACTGGATACCATCCTCTTTTCTAGCTGCACAAGTGCAGTACACCCAGTGAGTGCCCTTGACCCAGTGACCACAGAAAGACCACATACTTCCCCAACCATAGTCACACTCTCTAGCACGGGATAGAATTTTTGTATATATACCTGTTGACCACAACTGATACAGAGAACATAAGAGCTTGGTGGTTGCTCCTAATCTGAGTAAGCATCTTTGAAAGCAGATGGAGTCCCAGCCTTCTTTTGAAGGGGGTATTCTCACTGGATATAGTTCAAAATTACCCCTTCCTGAGCTTTGATTTTCAGTGATTCAAATAACAATAATAGAACATAAACTTCAGCCTAAGCTTTTGCCCCAAACTTGGACGCTCTGAGAGTTATCCTGCAGGATCACTGCTGTCTTTGCTTCTACTTGCCTTAGAGAGGGAGGGTCTCACCCTGCTTCTACTCTTGCTGGAGTTAACAAAATACACCTGCCTCTGTGACTTATCAGTAAATCAGGAGGCAAACTTACTAAACAGAAGGAACAGGAGAACCATGAAGCAATTTGTGTTTCACTTCTGAAGAAAGGGGTGGGCTGGTCGGTGACCCACTTCCCAACATCTTTTCTGCACTTAAGAGTAAGTCTAGTTTGGTGGACTAAACAGCAGAGGAGTGTGGACCAGATGGCTTTCTCTTGAGGAGCTTACGAAGAACTAGCTATCTTTCACAGATGACGAAGTTTGAGAATGGCAAGAAGTAAAGATAGAGCTGTATAGTGGAGTTTCCAATTTATGGTTGTGTTTGTAAATAATGTGAAACCATGCTGCTTATAGTCAGTATGAGAAACCTCTCTCTGAACTCTAACAAATGAAACCCAATGACATTGTTTCAGAGGTAATTTGTACATAAAAAGTTTGATAGTTTGGCAGACAGATTGCAGTACTTTTCTTTGAAATAAACTTCTGTCAAATTACACTGGAGGAGACATGCATACAAATTATACATAGCAGGAATTATGGGTCAAGTGTTGAAAAAACATCTGTACATCATGATCTCAAAAGAGAAAATGTTTTCAAATTGGAAAAAAATACATTAAGAACACTAGGGGGAGATGTTATGCCAGGCTTTCTATTTCATCCATAAAGTCTGGAATTGTTGTTCTTACCTTTTAGCTACGCTGGTAAGCATTTATTTTAGTTTTTGATGAAGTATTTAACCTACTTAAAAATTGCTATGAATTTGAAAAACACTAAAATATGTTGCAGGTCTAGTTCAAAGACTAGTTCAAACAAAAACTACCCAAAAACTATTTTTCAGCAAACATCTTTTAACAATAGATTTGGAAATACCCCTGCCCAAAAATGGCTTTTTGATTAACAATGACAGTTTAAAATTTTCAGTCAGACATGGAGATGAATAAGGAAAATAAACTTTCTAGGAGAGGTTCTAACATAGAATACTGAATAAATGGGAATTTAACTGCAGTAAACTACCACTGTATTTCCTTGTGTTAAGCATTGTAATCACTGAGGATATCTGAACAGTCAAAAATGATAAGATGGCTACTTTAATTACAATGAACTAATTAAATGGTGAATGAACCTTTTTACTCCTTAGAAAAAAGTACTATTAAGATAACACAGCAAGGCCCTTAGTAAAGATGCATTTACTTCCTCTTCTTTTTATAGATCATATGATTCAGGAAATCATTTTATCAACCTTGTATAAGGGGACGCCACAGAGATTAGGCCACTTTTATTCTTGTTTAGTACATTAGTTCACAAATAGTCCCACTGAGGCTTCTTGCAAAGTAAGTTTACTGCTCATTGGCAGTAAAGATAGCACAAGTTAGCCTTTCATTTGTATGTGTAGTTCTAGAGGGGGTCAGCTGTACGTCATTGATTCATTACCTAACAAAATCCAGAATGATTCTTAACTACAATGTACTGGCTGAGACCCAGTGTCCTAGGTGAGAATGAAATACCCAACCACCTCGGGTATAGGACAAACAGACGATGGGTATAGAGTAATCAGACAATGTGATCCAAATGGTACACAGCAGAGTGACATTTGCATGTTCATTTCCACCACTGAAAACTTAAGAGGAAACACTTCACTGACACTTGACAAGAAGAGGTAGTACAAGGAGATCACTGTGAAGGAAAAATATGTAACTGTGCTGTTATCTTTTTTTCCCTTTCCACTCCAAAATCTATTAAGTGTCATGGGCCACTATGCTGCCTGGTCCCGTATGCTGCACAGCCATTTCCATGATCTCCAGTGGCACAACTGTTTGTGGCTGTACTTATCTAGCACATAAGTATTTTACCTGTCTATTTACTAGCTTGGACAGTTTTTTAGAAGAGTCTTATCCATACTTCCATTACAGAAAAGATAGCGAGGTGTCTGCTCACTCTTTATAATACATCACAGCAGAGATGGGACTGGGTTGTGAAGACTATTTCTAGATCTGAACTTTCTCCAAGCTTTATAAGTGTTGAATTTGGGCTTTTGCTTTGAGTCCATTAAAAAGATATGCTCAATCTAGTTCTAGTTCTTTTTTTGGGGTGGAGGTCTAGAGGATTTGGATTTTGCATTCTGGATGGTGGTCAACGTTAATCAGCTTTACTACCTCTCTGAAACCACATACTGTGGCATGTATATTAGAAGAGAAGTGTGCCATACATGTTTTCCATTTTCTTCAAGAAAGTACAGCAAGGTCCTCAAAATTCCCTTCCCGAACCACCTTCACCATTGGCAGCACTAGGAGATGTTCTATGTCCTGAATTGTAGGCAAGTCTAATGGAGAACAACGACTTTGTGCAAGAGCTGATCACAGCTGGCATCTCAGTTTTTGGTACAATTAAGTGTTTTCTGTGATACTTATAGGCCTTTGATCAAAGAAACCTTCCACTGATAACAGAATCAGATAGTTTACTAACTTTGAAGAGAGAGTTCCAGAGCAAGATCTATATTAGATTTTGTTCTCACTTTTGTTTGTATGCCTAGAGATACCATAATAGGTGCTCAGTGTCCATTGCATGGACAAATATAGACTTGTTCTACTTCTGGCTGATGAGTAAAAGCACTTGATGGCCTAAGATGCTCTCTTTCAAAATTGTGCATGCAATGCTGTGCACTTTCTGACAATGTCTGGTTTGGAGCTGGGCAATAGAGGTATGCTCTGACTAACCTATACTAGACATTGTGACTGCATGTTTACTGCATGGGATCTTGATTTTTCCCTAAGCTTGATTTAGATTTTTCAGAAGAAATTCTTTTAGGGTATTTTGGAAACGTAAGGTTGTATTCTCATATCAGGAGGCAGGAATTCTTCCTTCAAACTAGTGAGGACTAGACTGATTAGTTTAACTGACTTGAAAAGGAAAAAGTGGCTGGGGAGTTCAAGGCCTGCTTATGCCTTATGAATGGGAGAGAGAACCTATCTTATAGCAATGCAGGGAAGGACTGGATGACACCAGCGGTCCCTTCCAGCCTTAGGAATCTAAAATCTGGACTGAAACAAATAGCACAGGTAGGACTCATTTATTTCTTACCAATAGTGCATACCCCAAACCATCATGAACAGCAACATCAGCAAAAGCTGACTTGCCATTAAATATACCCAAAGGGCCAGATTGTCCACAGCCCATGTCTAGCTTTGGGAGGCAAACATGGGGGGGCACAAGGATCTGCCCAACTGCAATCTCTGTGATCCCCTTTATGCCAGGCCAGCTGCAGACTAGCACTTCTAGTTACATAAAAGAGAGTATGGAGGGGTGGAAGAAAGTAGGGCTATGATCATGCCACCACTTCCTTTCTTTGCTGGACAGCAGAACTAGCTGGACATGGAAAGGAGTAGGCACTACACCCTCTGTGAGGGTGGCATAAATTGCTTTCTATTGCAGCCCATTAAATTGAGATTAAGGCGATACTATGGATTTATACCACTGTCGGTGAAATCATTATCTGCCTGAAAAGGGCCAGGCAGTTCTATTAGACTACGCTTAAATGTTCAATAAGACTGAAGAAAACAACTCCCCAAACTCACCCAATATTGCTGAGTTCTGCTTGGTTTCTAGTCAGGGTTTCATGTGTGTGGATTTAAAAACCCATAAATCAGCAGAGGTTCATTTGAAAAATGGTCCAAGTTTGAAGAAAAGTTCCCAAATATCAGTGAGCCTGGCCTCAGTTGAGTTCTCTCAGCTCAGTTCCAGTATGGTCAAGGAAGATCAATATCAGCTCAGAGAACTGAGCAAAAGGATTTCATTGACTTCATCATATCACATAATAATAAAGCCATGCTATATGGAAACAGATGGAGACCCATAACAAAAATACCAGTGTAAATTAAATGATTAATGGATGGAAATCTCTCATTGAAAAATGTCTCCTGTAACATAAGGAAAATCCTGGCTAAAGCAACCTTCTGGCTTCTTCTTTGTTTCAGGATCATATGAATTGGCAGAGAATGTCCTAATCTTTGTTCCTACCACCCAATTTGACAACCTGTCCAGAGTCAGAATAACCCTGGCCTCACAGTTTTTCCTAGAGTCTCCTGCTGAGTGTAAAATATGGCTGTTCTGTAATTTGAATGGAGTTTTTTAAATGTCATGAGATGTCACGGTCCATAGAAAGGGAATACAGTGTTCTGCTTGCTGTGAAACAGAAAAAAGCCAACCAAACTGGTTCCTTCCTCCTAAGTACATAGTAACCAATGCATAGTTAAGCCAGAGAGAGAAACTTAAAAATCTCATCTTAGTCACAAAGAATATTCTTGACAGATGGGTTTATTTTCCCCTCAGTACTGAGGAGAGAATAGCCTACACCTTCAGTGCAAGGTTAATTGGTTATAGCATCTACCTTGCTGTATTTCTGTGTACTGAATGCTCCACAGATGTTAGACACCTCTGTTGTAGAAATCATGCTGTCCACAAGTTCTCTGAAGTGTTTTGAAAAACTTTATGTGGGAACTTGAAGAGAAGCAACCCATTACTTTTTTGAAACAAAAGCAAAGCTATTTCCTATAACTTTGGCATAGCTATGGGACTTGACTCCTAAAGAGTGCTGGTTCCACAGGATCACATACTTAAGCACAAAAATAGAGAGGTCAGAGTGGGCTGGTCAATGACAAAGGGATGATGACATAATTGAGAATGAAATACGGTAGCACTTCGCTGATGGCAAGTGCGTGCAGCGTCACTCACCCCTAATGCTGCTGTGTGTTCCTACACATTTCCTGTTTTTTCAGGCCCCAGGGCTAGTAGCCATGGTGCCAGAATAGATGTGTGTGAGAGAGCTATGCATGCACCATGGTGGTTTGAGTGACTAGCTACGGCGATAAGCACCTGAATAACGTCTCAGCTAGAGAATGATTACGCATTTTCAGGATGGAAATATCACAGGATAGATTCTGGGCCTGGCCCAGCAGCACAAAGGGGGCTGGAAAGATGGCTTAACCAGGAGTTCCTCAGAGTGGGGAATCTCCAGCTGGTGATCAGCTCTACATTTTGCTTGGGGGACAATGGCACCTGTCAGTCCTGGGTATCTGAGGAGATCAAAGGTGCCTTATAACAACCTTTTCCCCCTGTCCTGGACTGTACCAAGCTGAATTAGGTGGCCTAAGTGATCCCTAACTGAAATGGCGCTCAGTTAAGAATGAACAGACAAGGCTGGGTTAAAGCCAGGCAGTTGGCAGTAGAAGGCTGCAGTGACGAAGCCTGCAGTCACTCTGGGTATTAGAGAGGAAAAGGAGGAAACCCAGTGGAAACCCTGTGGATCCAGGCCCTGAAGGAATGGTGTGATGTTCCACTGTGGAGTTATCTGGACCAGTGATCTGCTGGGTCACTCCAATCCTTGACTCTGGGAACCAGCCTTACTCTGCTCTGCTGTGAGAATCCCCACTCCTGGGCTGTTCACGCACAGCCTCTGGCATGTAAGCTGCTCCTTGGATTGTGCAGCCCAATGACATTAGCCAATATCTCCAGTCCCAGGAACAACCCTAGGAACCCCCATCTTCCAGTGCCCAGTTATGCCCGCTAGACGCTGCAAGCTTATATGAGTTAGTCAATTTAACAAAGAAATTGATATGTACCAGGCTTGTTATCCCAAGAGGCATCTGTCATGCTTCAAACCAAACGCACTGCTTCAGGTAGAATAAACAAATTTATCAACTACAAAAGATAGATTTTAAGTGATTATAAGTCAAAACATAAGTCAGATTTGATCAAATGAAATAAAAGCAAAACACATTGTAAGTTGATCTTAACACTTTCAATGCCCTTACAAACTTACATGCTTCTCACCACAGGCTGGCTGGTTGCTCTTCAGCCAGTCTCTCCCCTTTGATCAGCGCTTCAGTCACTTGGTGTGGTGTCTGTAGATGTAGGTGGAAGAGAGATAGAGCATGGCAAATGTCTCTCCCTTTTATCATGTCCTTTCTTCCCTCTTGGCTTTGCCTCCCCTCCCTTCAGAGTCAGGTGAGTATTATCTGATTGCAGTTCCAAACTGACCAAAGGAAGAGGGGTGACTCATTGAAGAGTCTAACAGATCCTTTTGTTGTTGCCTAGGCCGGTGTCCTTTGTTCCTGTGAGGCTGGGCTGGGTTTGTCCCATATGTGCCCTGGAGAGGTGTGAACTGCCTCTCTGTTTTTGGGGAGTTTTGGCATGGGCTTGCTTTAAGCTATGAGGATACATTTTCAGCCTTATAACTATATACATGAAATTATAACCTATAATCTTACTATAACAACCATGCTCAGTGCATCATGAGCCTGAGTTGCAGAGACAGAGGCTGCAGGGTGTGAGAATGAGAGATGGAAAAGGGTGTCAGATCCAGCAGACGTATTCCCCACAGCAGCTAGGAGGGGGTGCCACAGTGGTGAGAGGACTCCGTAACAAGCCTATTATATGGGGGTGATGAGAGAGCCATTGTTTGAGTCTTCAAACCAAGTATCTTCTCTCAGCTGGCCCCGAATAAAACTCTAGCCCTTCATTTCCAGGAAAATTCATACATACGCAAGGCAACTTTGTACAGTGTTCCCAGTACAGAACCTAGGCAAAATGGGTGACACCATAATAACTCTGACTGTGTCCTTTGTACCCAGAGCTACTAATAAACACAAGGTCTGATTAATCCTTAAATATAAGTTTTCTTGCTTTTACTGTCTCTTCAGTCAATGTTTGTTTTAATGTCATAGCTGGTATGTGAATTCTTCTATTTCTCAGGGAGATTATTAATATAACTGCAGCTGAGCGACAACTTCACTTTTCAGGGTGATTAAATTCTTATAAATGGCTGTAGTTTGTTTCCTGAGCCATTCTGTGTCAAGATGACAAGTTGCTTATTGGTGTAGGAAATCTACACAGCAACACTGAGAATGTTTATTGTGGAAAGGGAACTTTTGCCCTGTGAAGTCACCTCCTACTAGTCACCAGTAGGTTTCTGATATTCTATCACAGGAAATTCCTGGTGGTCCACAAAAGCGGTCCCCTGAGTGCAGCTGCTGTGGGGGGTGGGGGGAAAGTGCTGCACTAAACTGCCAGGTCTGAGGCTCAATGTCCAGTGTGGAACCTAGCACCTGTGCCCTGCAAAATGCAAACTGTGTGCTCTTCAGACAATGTTAAAATGAGCTATACAAGGAGCAAAGGTCAAGTGAGTCTTATTGTACTGCATTTTATGCAAACAAAAAAATGCATTGGAGGATGTGCTTTGTATTCTAACAAGGTACTGTAAGATTATATTTAGGCTTCATGGCTTTGAAGTCCATGGTAACACTACTGTATAATCACAGCTCTTGATGTTAATGAGGAAGTTATAAGGCACTCCATGTAACCGAACAGTGTAGGAAGAATTAGAATTAGAAACCTCTTAAGAGGGCACATGACAGCTTTAAAGGCCTAGGGGCTTAGTTGGATTAGACCATTAGCCTCATTTTCAATACCTGAATATTTCTGCAAAGAAATGAAAAATATCAGATTAGAAATAATTCCTCTCCCTTCAAGTCTCTTTCACATGCTTGTCATCTCCCTGGTAGGTTTCCCAGTGAACTCCTCTCACCTCCACCCCATTGTCCTCTGTATACGTGCTATGGTTTTATACACCATCAGGATAGTTAGTCTTCTGAGGACAGTTGGATGAAGCTCTTTCTTGAGGGTGTAATTCTGTAGAGCAGTGAGCCTCTGCTGAGAGGTTATGAGCATCTTTGATTTCCATCAAAGTGAATTGGTAGGGAGTATGCAGAGGACCTTGCATGAGGCACATAGCACTTCACAGGATCATACCCTTATTGACCAAAAGTTAGCTGCTGGCTACTCAGTAACATGAGGCTCTTCTTTCTTTTTAGGGCCTGAGTATGGTGCCTCTGCAGCACTCCAACCCCTGCTGGTTCAGGGAGTGAAAGACTATGTCTAACAATAGACAACGTCTGTTAGTCTATAAGGTGCCACAGGATTCTTTGCTGCTTTTAATAGACAACAGGTTTCCAGAGCACTAAAATTCAGCAGCCATGCAGGGTCTGCAATTTGATTTTTAACATGAAAGCACTGATACCTTTATTAGATGTGGAGTCTGGATAAAATAAGAATTGTCTCAAATTTAGCCAATCCCTTTGTAGTGCCCCCTCTCCACTCAGTTCCCTTCTTTAACGCTAATCTGCTTACAGGTTTTGATGGACAGGTTTGGGTTTTTCTGGATCCCCACCATCCACTCAGCAGGGTGTATCTTCTTTATTTTTCCCTATGAATTTATTTGGCGGTGCCTCCACTCCCTTGCTCCTTCCTGGCAGTGTCACCAGGGCAGGTTGGGAGGAAAATTCTAACCACAGGGTAAATCCCACTTACTTGCCAGATAGTTGGAGAGTCCCAAGAAATAACACAAATATATACAATATATTCAACTCAGTAATTATATTAAACAGGAGACAAATATAAGAGGGTCACTGGTGACCATGCTGCTAATACCTGTGACTTTCCCCAGTCACGTGACCTGATGTAGCAAATGTAAGATCAGTGTCCCATTGGTATGCGTACTTTGTTGGGGCTCTCGATGATCTATGACCACAATATCTTCTCCGCAGTGGTTTAGCAGTGTGGCTGACTAGGTTCAGTACAGCCCAAAGGAATCACAAGTGGGAAGAGGTGGTAAGTCCCTCCACAGGTTTAACAGGCAGCAGGTTATAAAATCCCCACCCCCTTACTCCCTGGCTTGAGGACACAGTTCAAGGAGTAGGGGGTCCCCAAAACAAGTTCTCTGACTGACTAACTAAAGGATTGTGCACTCACAAACTTCATGAATGATCCTCAGGTTCAGAGATGACTCTGGACTCCTTGGTCACTGCAGGGAGCTGATCCCTGCTGGCAGGGATGCTCTTCAGGCAGGAGTCAGGATGCTTCTGGTCCCAGGATTTCCCCTCACCACAAAGGGGTGCAGGGCTCAAGGTGCAGATTACACAACTATTTTAAAATCCAAACTCTGATCTCCTACCCCAGTGTCCAGACACACTCACAGCAGGCAACAGCCCTAAACTAGCAGCCACAGCAGAGCTGACCATGTGGTGACTGGTCTCACCTAGGGAGCGGGAGGGCTAACTCAGCCTGGCTGGGAAAGTTTCCCAGCAAAACCCTGCAAACTGGGAGTCATCAGTGCAGAAGGAAACGCCTAAGATCTTGCTTTCAGGTCACTAGAGGCCAGTTCTCAGGGAAAACCCTGCATGCAGGCCTGGGACTCACCAGCAGCTCCCACACAGCTAGTCCTGCGCTTGCCCAGGCTGGCTCCAGTCTCTCAAAAAATGGCTTCTCCCCTTTCCTGAGCACCGCTGGAAGGGCATCTCACTCCCTATTGGTTGCCGGGCAGACTCTGAGTCTGCCTTGGCTCCCACTCCCTACCAGGGACAGCGTGCCTCTCCCTGAGCTGCCAGCACACAGAGGCCCAGGAATCTAGGTAATCTCCGTGAGGGTTACACCTATAACATAAATACAAACCAAAATTTCTTCTTATGGTTGAAAAAGTTTGAACTTTTTCTGTCCTTTTTGGTTTTTACAAAAATGTTCAGATTATTTTCATGTTATTTTGGATTGGGCTAAAACCTCAAAATAGAGTGATCTTGCAAAGGCCAATGTGATGGGGTGTCCAAACCCTGCACTTAGCAGGAAGGGATTATTAGGAGCCTTTGTGCTCCATAAATGCTGCCCCACATCACCCGGTAGATGTGTCAAGTCTGGAGGGAAGGGCTCAAAGGGGAAAAGCCCAGCTCAGCATAGGGCTGATGAGGAGAGAAGCATTGTGCTGGCCCCTTGAAAGAAGGCCTGACTATGATTAAGGCCTGTCCTGTGGCTCCCTGAAAGAAAAACTGGCTGGGATCAGAGACTAACCCAAGATTGCTAGACACTAGAGCCTAGTTTGGTCTGGCATGGGACTTTTACAAGTGCCTTGTTCCCTGGGACTAAGGTGTTTTTTCTTTTGGGATCTGCAGAGTGCCCATGGGTGAAACGCCTAGAGTTAGACCACAATAGGAGATAGCACAGGGAGGAAATGGTGGTTCTAAGCAGACAGACCTTCGCTGTTTATTACAGGGTCCCTGGGCTGGAGCCCAGAATAGTGAGAAGGCCTGGGTTCCCTACCAGCCCATTGACAAAGATGACACCAAGACCCCACAGCTGAGAGCTGGAAAGTGCTATTAAGTCTGAAGTCAGGCTGAAGACCTGGTGGGAAACTGCTGAACTATAATAGCATTTTGTCTACCCAAGAAGGACTGGGACCATATGTCATCCAGCCAGAGGTCTGACACACAAAAGTGGACCACCACAGGACTGCAGCGGCTGTCAGCATGAGGGGCACCTGAGGAGACCCTGCTACACCGTGCCCTGCCATGAGGGACTGTGCTGCCTATTAAGTCGCTTTATCACAGCTTTTTTGAGAGATGTTGAGTTTGATTTTTCTGCTGTGCTATTCTGCAGCTTCTCAATGAAGGGAAGGTCTGGGAGTGGGAAAATTACTCTGCGGATGGCATGAGTGGTTATAAGCATTGTGTTACCTTGCAGCATGTTAATGTGAGCCTGAAGCTCTAGAAGGGAAAGTTCCATTTTCAAAAATGACTGGTGCCTGTGTCATTTTTCAAAGGGTGACTTAGGCTCCTCAATCATGTAGGCACTTGAAAATTTTACTCCTTATTTGAAAAGAGTGGCAAATGTAAGGCGGCAGCAGCAGCTGATTCAGCATCCTGCAGTCTCAGCCAAGCCACAATCTACCTCTCCCCTTCCCTCCTCACATACAACTTCCAGGAAAACTTGCAAAAGAAAAGGCATATTAGGGTAGGAGGAGACCTGCATTAAGTTTTTGCACCTCCTATTCAACACAATACCATACAATATACAGGATGCAAGTATCCCAAGGCACCGTACACAATACAACCCAACAAAAGCACCAAAAAAAAAAAAAAAAAGAAAAAAAAAAAGCTACCACAGCAAAGCTATAAACCAAAACAAACGGAAAACTCTTTAAAAAATGCTATGTAGGGGAGTGTCCTGAAAGAACTCTTCTTTGTGGAAGGGGTGGTATGGACATGAGCAGGGACCGTAAGCACTTCAGGACAGGAGCTATTTTCTATTATTGTATTGAACCCATTGGGCTGGAACCTCACATCAGCCAAGAAGCATGTCATGCTGTTGAGGAGTTGAAAACAAAGGTGATCTTTGTGCTGCCCTCAATTCTCTATCTAATCTGCTATGGGCTGGCTCCTCAGTGCAGATTAGAGCAACCTGAAGGCTTTCACCACCTCCAAGAGGCTATTAAGGCTTCTTGGAAATGACTGAGTCTTGGCCGCCCTGTTCCTCAGCCAACCCCCCTCTGTGCTAGCAGCTGGGAGAGGAGTGTGTATGCTGGGAGCTATTATGGCAACTCTATGCCACCTGAGGATCCCCTGCTTAGACAGAACAGTGCACCAGTGGTGTGGTGCAAGGAGGCTGGAACAGCCCCTATGTTCAAGGCCATCGTCAGCATTAAATAAATATACAAAAGCCTGATGAAAGCTTTCTTTCCTTTCATTTATGTATTTCACTTCATTTCCATTAGAGGGGTGGAATTCAGGTGACCTACCTGGAGCAGAACCCCACCTGCATTCTGTCCCTCATATAATTTACTGGCAACAGCACTCAAGAAATACAGAAGGCGTGTCTAACTGGCATAAACACCATGTTGGGAGCAGTTAGACGATCTTAAATACTTGACTGGAGAAGTTAAATAGTGGCAGCTGAAGAAAGGGTTTATATATGAACAAGAGCAAAAACAACCCAGCAAAGTAGTAGGTGAAGTCTTTAATTGGACTAATTAGATTTTTTTTTTAAAGGACCAACTTTTGAGAATCTCTCTCTTTCATCAGGTCATGGCAAAACAGAGGAAGGGCCACTATAAGATATCTTGGCAGGGTGCTGGTTTGAGTTTCAAAATTAAATGAGGCCATAAAGAAGTAACAAGGAAAAGTTGGGGTGAGAGGGAAGTTACGGAGTCCTACTTCTCCTTTGGTGTATGTGCAATGGACTACAAACCAGAATTTCTACAGCGGGATATTCATAGTCATGCAGTCAGAGCTATGACTCTCTGTAGTGCAGCAGTTGCATGTGGCAAATCTGGTCATTTTAAGAAGCCTAAGATGCCTCATTCTGAACCTAATATAGGGGGTATGTAGGAGCATTGGAAGTTTACGCTACCATGCCAAATTCAGTCCTAGTCTCACTTTGTTGAAATCTATGGATTTACACTAAGTATTTGATCTATTAGGGGCAATTGTAATGACATGAACAAAAAAAGCTGTCATAAGGTGACACGCTATGGGACTGGAGAGAAGAAATACAAAATGATCTCTGGGTTCTGTTGGTCAAGGGATCTATTTCACCAAAGGGCAGCATACTGAAATGTATATTTGTACCATCCCCTGTTAGCTTGTGCTAATCAACAGCGGTTCAGACATATCTGGATTAAGGCAAGGCCTATTTCTGTCTGTCCAAGTTTAAGGGTAAGGACAAGTATTTTTGGAATGTCATTTGCATAAATATGAAAGCCCAAATCATAGCATGGGGTTTGCATCACATAAATAATATGAAATTACTGCAAAAAACAGTGTTTGGAATCCAAATTGGTCTTCAGGCTTCTCTGTTGGCAGCATGATATTTTCTATGCACAGATAAACTAGTGGCTACTGCAGAGCTCAAACAATCAACAACAATACATGGAAATTAATAAATGTATTTATTGGGAGAGGTCACCAGTGAAACAGGAAAATCACTCTCTCAGCTTCCAAGAGAAGTGTTCAAAGATCAGCTCCTTTAGTTCAAGCCAGTAGAATTGTTCCTTTCTCTGACCCCCAGTAACAAAGAAAGGTAGTTCATGTTGCTATTTAGGTCAACAGTAGTAACTATTAAGTACACCTGTCTTGTAACTTGCTGCTTCTATGGTTGAAAGTTGCAGCTACAGCAGTTTCAAATCCATCCATAATATGGTGTAGGCATTTGTGATGTGTTCATCATTAATATCTAGGCACCATCATATTTTTTTCTGAAGGGAAACTTCACTAAAGCTGTGTTGTATGCATGTGTCATTTCACCCCATTGCAGAATGACAGTTGGAAGGAAAGTACAGTACCTACCAGTAATTTCGCCATTATTCTTACACAGCTGAAGCTGCTTGCAGTGAGCTTGGATTTAGTGAAGCTCTGTTGATAGTAGAGAAGATCCTGAACTAAAAGTCCACAAGTGAAATCTTGGCTCCATTGAAGTTCAGTGGGATCAGCATTGCACTACAGATCTGATCTTAGCGGAAGTTTGGATTTGGAGCCAAACTTTGTGGCTGTTTCCATTTCTATAGTAGACTAAACTAAACTAAGCACCCAGTGGGCTCCCACTAACTGTAGAGAAGTTTGGGTCCAAATCAGAATAGTGCATCTTTTGTCCATCTGTGATGGGATGTGTATCCCACATAGGTGATGAAAGGGTTAACATAGGCCTTAGAGACCAGTTAATCTACCTGGCTGCCCCTGGGGAGAGAGGGGGCAGGCAAAATTAAAGATGAAGCCTGGCTGGGGAGCAGCTGGGTTATGTTATAACGGGAGAAATCTGCTAGACTACAAGGGGGTTGCAGAGAGAGAGGGTAAAAACTCTGCAATCACTCTCTTAGCACTGAAGTGAGATCTGTGAGGAACAGGCAGGCTCCTGCAGGGGGAGGAAAAAGGCCAGGGAAGATACAGGATTGGAGCAAGCTCCTGTGACTGACTCTAACATAAGGGTGGGAACTAGGCCTAGGGGGAGGAGCCCTGGGAGGTGATGATTGTTACAAATAGCTCAGGGAGGAATTGGGGAAAAGGCCCAAGGAAAGTCTAATGGTAGGAAGGACTCCAGGGAAGCAGCAGCAGCCAGGTGGCTGATGGAACAGACCTTGGCTCCTCATCCTAGGGTCCTGGGACTGGAACCCAGTATAGAGGGTGGGCTTGGGTTCCCCTTGAAGAACATGGTGTGAAGCCCCCTTTGGCACAAGGGGATAAGAATGATTTAAACTCCTGAGAAAAGTGACCCCAACACTAGACCCAGTGGTCCTTCCTTATCCAGAGACCTGAGACAAGATCTTGTAATTACTTGTTGTATGTTTGTCCATTGGACTTTCCACTGGAAGGAGTGGGACTAAAATGTGATCTAGCTGGCGGGCTAAGTCCTGAAAAGAAGCCTAGCACTGCAGGTCCAAAAGGAATGTAGGCAGTGGGTACTAGAGAGGGAGAGTTCCTGTGTCGCACCCAGCCACAAGGAGGTGCCCTCACAATGAGTCCATCCTTCTATACCACTAGGTAGTGATGGTTTCAAAGAGGAAATCACAATTGTGGTATAGTGAGTCTTTACTTAATTATCTTGTGACACAGAGACTTAACTGAAAGTTTGTCCCCCTGTACATGTAAAATAAAATTTCTGCATCAAGATGCGGCATGGCAAAAGGGAGAGGCATAGAAGTATCCAGTATGGTTTGCTTGTTTTTATTAACTTCAGGTGGCTTAAGCATAGCAACAAAGTATTTAAAATAATCAATTTGTTGTGATATAATAACTCATTGTGCAAAGTTGTTTTCTTAATTTCCTGAAAAGGGATACTGCTTTCATCGGGTTCTTTTAAACCTGTTTGCTGGATAGTTGAGCTGTACAATTTTACTAAACTAATCATTAATTACTTACGTTTAAACCTTTAAAGATTTCTCCTGGAAGAATATTAAAAGAGCCACCACAGCATTTTATCAGTACAATGAACCAAAATAATGAGCAGAGATTCTAAACTGGCTCTTTAGGCTTAGGTTACTGACTTATTCAAAGGTGAGCAGGACACAGGTCAAATCTGGGTCTGTCAAACTTGACAGTCTTAAAAACAAGTAACCTTGCAAATGAGGAAGGCATGATTAGTAAAACATATTTTTCCCTGCTGGGTGGTCCTATAACCACCATCCGAGGGTTGTCAAGTTCCTTTGCCTTTTCAGCACTTGTGTGCATGCGGAATCATCCTTTTGCTCCATTCTTGGATATTTGAGTAGCTTGTCTGTTCATAAGGATGAAGAAGATAAGCAGAGTGTGGTGGCTACACAGTGCACATGTGTATCCTTGTGGACCAAACAGAACTGGGAAGTTTAGTCTAAAATGTACTGACTTTGATAGTGTCTTTATTAAAAGAAAAAAAATGTTGGACTCCCTACAATGACTCCTCCATTTACTAGCTTGAGAATCAAAAGCCTCCTGATTGCACCTGAATCTAGAGTTTCTCATGTAACCATACAATACCGCCTGTAACTCCCACCAAGATATCAAATATGCGTTCACGGCTCAGTGATTTTCAAACCATGATCTGTGGTCTGTAAACAGTTTGATAACCAAGCAATAGGGACCACAGGGTGAGGGGGAAAGTGATCAGTACAAGGATTGCTCTGACTTAGTGGTCCATAGAATGAAAAAGTTGTAGATATCCATTGAGCTATTTTACCTCTGTCTGAGGGTTTAAGACTAAATAGCACTAACATGCCAGGTCAAAGTCTAGAAGTTAATTTCATGTAGCCGTGTTAGTCCGGATCTGTAAAAGCAGCAAAGAGTCCTGTTGCACTTTATAGACTAACAGACGTATTGGAGCATGAGCTTTCGTGGGTGAATACCCATGCATCCGACGAAGTGGGTATTCACCCATGAAAGCTCATACTCCAATAAGTCTGTTAGTCTATAAGGTGCCAGAGGACTCTTTGCTGCTTTCATGTACATTATTATTAATTATTTGTATTGTCATAGCCCACTAGAGCAGTGGTTTTCAGACTGTGAGTCGCGACACAGTACTGGGCTGCAGAATGTAAGGCATTGGGTTGCAGCGGCTCTCGTCAGCATGTTAAAAGTCCCATTGGCAGTGCTGCTCGGCTAAGGCAGGCTAGTCCCTACCTGTTCTGACACCGTGGTGCACTCCAGAAGCAGGAACCGGCCAGTGGGAGCTGGGAGTGGGCAGTGCCTGTGGGTGAGAGCCACGCGGAGCCACTTGCGTACATCCGCCTAGGAGCCGGACCTGCTGCTGGCTGCTTCCGGGGTGTAGCGCGGTCCGCAGTGCCAGGACAGGCAGGAAGCCTGCCTTAGCACCCTGTCCACCAACCAGGAACCGCTCAAGGTAAGCCCGGGCCCCAAGCCTGTGCCCCAATCTCCTGCCCCAACCCTAAGCCCCTTCCTGCACCCCAAAACCCTCATTCTCAGCCCCACCCAAGAGCCTGCACCCCCAGCCCAGAGCCCTGACCCCCTCCTGCACCCCAGCCCCCCATAACCCCCTCCTATATCCATAACCCCTCATTCCTGGCCTCACCCTGCAGCCCTCACCCCCACATCCCAACCCTCTGCCTAGCTGTGAGCCCCACCAACACTCCAAACCCTTCATGCCCAGCCCCGTTGGGTTGTGGGCATCAACAATTTTCCTCAACTGGGTCGCCAGAAAAAAAAGTTTGAAAAACATTGTACTAGAGTGCTCCCTCAGCCGGCTTGTGAGTCAGTATGTATCAATTCAAGCAATGTAGTCTAGGTGCAATTGCATCAATTTTTCTGTGAACTGGAATTCAAGGTAAACACTTAGAATAAATCCCAGGACAGCTCAGCGTTACAGTATCAACTGCACACTCATGCAGTCTCAGCAGGGCCGGTGCAAGGAAGTTTTGCGCCCTAGGCAAAACTTTCACCTTGCACCCCCCCCCCAGCTAACCCTGCCCCCCCACAGCAGCTAACTGAGCCCCCACCCGGGGAACCCCCCCCCCGCAGCAGCTCCCCCCCCACCGCAACAGCTATCCCCTCTCCCCCCCGTCCCCCCATGGCAACTAACCCTGCCTGGGGAGACTTCCCCTCTTCCCCCGCCCCCGGCAGCTAACCCTGCCTGGGGAGACTTCCCCCCTTTCCCCCCCCCAGCAGCTAACTCTGCCTGCGGAGACTTTCCCCCTCCTCCGGCAGCTAACCCTGCCTGCGGAGACTTCCCCCCTTTCCCTCCACAGCAGCTAACTCTGCCTGCGGAGACTTCCCCCCTTCACCCCCACCCCCTGCCACGGCAGCTAACCCTGCCTGGGGAGACCTCCTGCAGAAGCTAACCCTGCCTGGGTAGCCCGCCCTAGCTCACCTCGGCTCTGCCTCCTCCACTGAGCATGTCGGCACTGCTCTAATTCTCCTCCCCGCCCAGGCTTGAGGCGCTGATTGGAGGAGAGGTAGAGCTGGGCTGTGTGCTCAGCGGAGGTGAGCTGGGGCAGGGAGCGGTTTCCCTGTGCACCCCCCCGCCCTTGTTATTGCAGGCAACCCTCTCCACTCACCCCCCCACCCAGCTCACTTCCACCTCCTTGCCTGAGGGGGCTTTTAGGTGCCCCCAACCACTAGGCGCCCTAGGCGGCCGCCTAGTTTGCCTAAATGGTTGCACCGGCCCTGAGTCTCCAATACAATAGTACTAAGGCTGAAAAAAGGAAGCTTGTGTCTGAATTAGGACAAGAAGCTTTTAGCACAGGGAATTAACAGAGACAATTTATTTCCCTAAAATGGTGTGTTTCCTGACTAATGTCCTGACACACTGCTCTGAAAATACACCATTTTGTGGCTTACTGTACCCCAAGGGATTTCTGAATCTCTCCCATTACTGCTTCAGGACTGAGGGCATGTCTACACCTACCTCCGGAGTGATTGATGCAGCAGGGGTCAATTTATCACATCTAGTGAAGACGCGATAAATCAACTTCCAACCACTCTCCCATCGACTCCAGTACTCCACAGGAGCGAGAGGCGCAGGTGGATTCGATGGGGGAGCATCAGCAGTCAGCTTACCACAGTGAAGACACCACGCTGAGTAGATCTAAGTATGTTGACTTCAGCTATGTTATTCATATAGCTGAAGATGCGTAACTTAGATTGCACCCCCCACCACCAGCCCCAGTGTAGACCAGGCCTCAGTTATTGCCACCAGTGTCAACAATAGTTGGAGACTGCGTTTACACTGAGTGCCAGCTTTTTACCACTGTGTTTTCTAACTTGTTTAGACCAGGTCTAGCTGACAGGGCAGTGAAAATGCTGGCAGCCTGGCCAGACCAACACTCCAGCCATTGCTAGCACTGGTGATACTATCCTGGTGCTAGAGCAACAGTGGGTGAATTTCTTCTATGCGAAAATGATTGCATGATGTTTGGGTTTCTAAAAGGCTTAGTTAAAACATTAATTTAATGAATGTACATTAGTTGACCTTTTTCCATTAATGCATTGTAACCGATCCTGCTGCAGGCTATCCCTTTGAGTATTGTGGTACACCTGTCATTTATGTGCCTGACAGTGAGCTAGGTGTCTCCAAGCATGGGGTACAAGTGCTGTCGTTGCTCCAAGCACTAGGTTCTTCAGGGTCTAGCTCCTGGTGGGTTCCTAAAAAACAAATGCACGCTTCAGATAATGCTTCTTTACTAGAGCTGCCAGTAAAATTATCCTAGGCACAGCATCTTTAACAGTTCCCAACTACAAGAGAGAAACAACACTTCCTAAGTGCAAGCCAGTATGAAGGTAATCTGGTCTCATTGTGACCCCTTTGTTCTGCTTGCAGCCATTAGTGGTCCCCTCCCAACAAAGGTGTTTCTTTGGCCCACTTTCCAGGTCCTCCAGACACAGCTTTCCTGGTGCCAGCACCCCAGTAATCCTTCTTAGGCTTCAGGCTCCAGCCTGCTGCTTTCTCTCTCACAGCCAGGTCCCCTCTGACCTCAGGTGGTTCTTTCCTTTCCTGTGCCAGAAGGATTTACAGATCCCTTTGCTGGCTGGATGTTAAACTGAGCAGTAACAGTTGAGCCAGCAGGTTGATGGCCATAAAATGCTTTGTTTTACCTGTACTTTAAAACTGATGGTATTTGTGAAGAGCTGACAATGTGTGTGGTGATCTACCAAACAGAGAGGGAGACCTAGTCTCTGTTCTGTGGAGCTTACAGTCCTCTACAGTCTACACCATGTGCTAATAGTTACATTCTGAAATGGGTTGAAAGTAGTGAGAGTGTGTAGTTGAAAGTCTGCCCCACAGAATTAAAAAATAAAACAAAAGGAAAAAAACCCAAAAAAGTTTTTCAAGGCCCGGCCCTACGGACAACCTGTATGTGGAGAGCTTGCAGGAACTGGCTCTAAAATTTACATCTCTTAAAATCTAAATTGAATGTGTATGTGTAAATTGTGTTGAAAGATAGCCAGCTGTCTCATGTGCATGCACAGATTCTGGACTCTGTGTGGGGAAAAATTGCTGCAAGTGCAAATATAGGGTGAGATACTACCTGGCCTTTAGGCACGAGTGCTGTGGGAGAATGTCTTTAGCCCACTCCCACCCTCCAGTTTGTCCAGACCACATAAAGGCCAAGCACAATTGCAGTCCCTGTGCTCAAAATATACAAGAGTTGTTTCATCCCTATTCCTCTGAGTGTGCATGGCATGCCAAAGTGAGAGAGTCATCTGTGGAGAAGAACTGATGCATAGCGGGAAGTATTGGTGTAGGGGTGTGTTTCCAATGTGTACTGAGAAGCTCAGAGAGGCATTCTACCCTTGGTCCTCCCCCAGGGAAGTGTACTTCTGTACATTGCCCTCTTCCTGTTGGCAATATGTAACAGGCATGAAGTGGCCTTTTAAATACCCAGCTGACAGTCCTCTGAAAACATAGCCCAGTGTTTGCGACCAATGGAACATCTTATTACAATATTATTTATATCTTGTGGTAGTGCCTTGAATCCCTAGTTGTGGACCAGGACCCCAAACACAGAACAAAAGTTATATTGCACTCATCGCCATATTATCTGAACACCTTTCAGTAGTGCACGAGGCAACATGACTAACATCTATGTGTTTTTTTTCTCATCCTCCCACCAGCAGGAGAAGTGTGTGCCATAGAACGTCTTGTTTGGATAGGTTTTCTTTATGTGTACACACACACTCACACACACAAACACACATTATAGTTGTTACTATGTGTTGGTGATAGGGAAGGCAAGGTCAAAGAAATGCACCTTGCATTTAAGCAGAAGTGATGAGGGCTGTGATAGTCCTTAGTTCCTGTCATTCCACCATCTCCAACTCCTGAGAAAGCTCAGTCTCACTGTAATGGTGGGCAGTCACCCCTGGAGCATCCCCTGGTGTCTTAGTGCGGAACCACAATTATGTCTCTACTTCAGTCACGTCTAGTGGGCTTTCAAAAAGCTCAGTGAGGCTCGTATATAGCGAATGATGTCCCATCAGGGGTCTAGTTTATTTGATCAACCACTAGTCACCTTCTGCTGTAAGATCCTGTGGTGGGGCGACAACTCACAGGCATGGCGCTTCCTGCTGGTCGTCTTCAGAATTAGCTTTTTCCAGCCTGGAGCACTCACTGCAGGCTGGTGTCTCACCTGCCACTGGCCCTGTGTCCCTCCCAGCCCCCACTGCCCTTTGCCCAGGAGTTCTGTCCACCACAGCTACGCACTGTCTCTGGGTCTCCCCTCCCAGAGGAACCCCCAACCCCCTATCCCCACCTTGCCTCACTGCTAGTCATCTAGCCCCTGCTCCCTGGGGAAGACTGCAGTTTGTAAACCACTCATCAGCAAGGGGGGTTGGACCAGCTACCTCTGCTTAGATCTGGGCCTGATTGGGGCATGGCCCCACCTGTGGCTACTTCTCCCAATTAGCCTAGCTTTTCCAGCCACAGCCCTCTCCAGGGCTGCTTTAACCCCTTCCGGGCTGGAGCAGGGTGACCACTCCACTACACACCCTCCTCCTTAAGGATGCGTGGGTGGTGAGGAATCCCTATTTCCCCAGCGTCCCTCGCAGCTGGGCCCACAGGGAATCCTTCTCCTACCGCAGGCTCTCCACTATATGTAGCCGCCTGTTTCCCTCTACCAATGTCTGGGCCCCACCGTAGCCCTCTGAGCTCCCACGTGGGTTCCCCTTTCTGTTTAAGATCCCACCATAGCCTTCCTAGATCCTGTGTGGGTTCCCTGGTTCAGCTGGGGCCTTCTTGCCCAGACCGTTCTGGGTTTGGGACTCCAGCCTGTCCATCCAACCTGGTCAGGCTCAGGCTGGACTCCTTGTTTAGTATTCCCCCCTTCTCAGGGGGAAGTGCCTTTTTACATGGCCCCAGTGTGGCAGTGGAAGCACTCCCCTGCACCTTCCCTTTGTCGTGGCCCTCCCATGGTTTGTAGGTGTCTTAGCCCTCATTTCAGGGCTAGCCTGGGCCCTGCAAGTCCCCTGAGGGCACTCCCTCCGTAGGTGCCCAGGCTCCTTGCAGGCCCAACAACTTTAGAGCCCCCTTGTTGACTTCACAGGGGGCGCTCTCCCAGTTCTTGCTTTTTCTGGGTGGGGCCTCTGTGCTCCATCCCGGTAGGGACACCTTCTTTTATAGGGTCCCAGTCACCCACAGGCAAAACAGTTTTTAGGTCCTTCCTGCATGGGGAGCTTTGTAGTCTCTCTTCTCTGGAGCTTTCTTTGTGTTCTGGAGGCTGTTCCTCTCAGTGGGAGCTTCTGCTCTTCAGGGGGACACCAGTCGGAGTAGCTCCTTGCACAAGTCTCCTGAGGGGCTCTCTCCCCAGGAGCTTCCTCTCTGTGTTCTGCCTGAGCCCTAATACCCCTTTTAGAGGCCCATGGTGTTCCTCACCTAAAAAACTACTGCCCAGTTACTTAGCCAATTAACTGTTCACAGGTGGATCTGCATTGTGTCATTCTCCCTAGCTGAGCATGTCACAGGGAGGCTGGGTGTCTGGGCCAGCCCCCATGGTGCTCCTGCATGAACAAGCACTACCCTTACTGGAAAGAGTTCCATTGTGCCAGAAGAGCAAAGTTGGGGACCATGATCCTCATCATGGAGCTTTACTCAATATTTTAGGTATCCTGGGCCCAGGCCATTGAACACTTTTAAGATAAGGACCAAGACCTTGAGGACCAATTCCATATTCTATGGTCACACTAGTGAAGAGAGCAGAGAACTTGTCTGATGAACTCACGATAGACTGTGTTGCTGAGGAGATTCACTGCAGTGTTCTGTACTAGTTGGAATTTCATAAGGGCTGAAGTTTTCATGCCCAGGTTTATAGCATTGCAGTAGTCCAGATGGTGACAAAGGCATGAATAACAGAGGCCAGTTCATCATCCACCAAGATAGGGTGGAAGCTACTAGCCAACTGAAGAGGATAGAATAGAATATCAAGATTGGAAGGGACCTCAGGAGGTCATCTAGTCCAACCCCCTGCTCAAAGCAGGACCAATTCCCAACTAAATCATCCCAGCCAGGGCATTGTCAAGCCTAACCTTGAAAACCTCTAAGGAAGTTGAAAAAAGTGTACAATCTAAGTATAAGATAAAAGACAGCAGGCAGATATAGATAGCTGGCTGAGCACAAGGAAATAATGGAACTGTATTGGTCAGAGGTACCGTCACATCTTTGTGTAGAAAACTGGTGGTAGTGGAAGGCTTCCTGTCTTGTATGTAAGTGACCAGAGGTTCAAAATTTCCAGCTTATCTCTTCTAAGGAAGGATGGGCCAGTGGCTTGGGTGCTAACTTGGGTTTCAGGAGAACGGGCTTCAGTCCTAGACTCCTGTGTGACCTTGTTCACAAAATCTCTTTGTACTTCAGCTCCTAATCTATAGGACGGGGTTAATAGCACTTCACAGGGGAGTGGTGAGGACAACATTAAAAAAAGTCTGAGGCACTCAGATACCATGGTGATGGGGAGCCAGATAAGTATCCAAGGCTGCTAAAATGCAGACATTTTTGCTCACAAAGTTGTGCTCTCTGATCTCTACCTTATTCAGCTCATAAATGTGCAGAACAGCCAAATGAGTACTTAAAATTGCATTAACAGACCAGGATTGCAATAAACCCCCATTAAGGGATTACATACATAGCTGGGGAAATAATAATCCCCATTTGTTTCCCTTAGAGCCACATCTGCTGGTAGGGCAAGTACTAGCCAGAATAGATTAGTGGCTGAGTCATAAAGTCACTATCTTGTCATTCTAAACGTGCCTTATCAGGTGATTCAGAAAAAAATTAGAAACAGACTATAAATAATAATTGAATGAAATGTTTGACCACCAGGTATCATGAAGGTGAAAAGTATTTCATAAATCCTGGAGAGAGGCAAGGGTCATCTCCTGTGTAGCCACCTAATGTGGGTCTCTATAGGAAGGAAGGTGCTTAGCTGGAGTGGAGCTAAGAAGATCGGTATGCTGAGAATGTCTGAATGTAATCCAAGATTAGTTGATTGATTAGTACTGAGAAGCAGGTGTGGAGTTTCTGCCTTTTGTCTCTCTTCATCCAAACATTTTAAATACTCATCTTGATTAGAGATGGGACCAAACTATAGCTCTGAATATCAATAAACTTGGGATCTTTTAGAGGGTTGGGTACAAAACCTAGATCCCAATTGCATAATGGGACCTTCTCCTTACACTAGCTTGGTTCACAACCCTCTATTCAAACATCCCAGTATTTGTGGGTTCTCAAAACCTAGACCTGAATTGGAATTGAAATTTGAGGATAAGAGCCTCTCATTATATTAGGCTGGATCAGAACCCCAGTTGGAAGAACCAATATTTATGGGTCTACAAAACCCAGATCCAAATTTTGTAACTTGTAGTTTGGGCCTACCTCCAATCTTAAGCAGTGCTTGTATTTCCAACTTAAATGTAAACTAACAAATCCACTTCTCTTTCTACTTTAGTATTGCCGCACATATGGCACGTAGGATGTCATCCTGTTCTAAAACCCTCTGATAGCAGATCACTTGGGCTTCTACTTAGAAACAGTAAACAATGCAATGGTTTTCTTTATTGCTGCTATAGTGATGTTTATTCTTGCTGGTAACAAAGAGACATTTCACTATTACAAGTTTTTACACCATTCTAGAATTCAACTCTCTTAAAGCTACACCATGGAACTGAATTCCTTGCAGTTTTGTATGTTGATAATTAACCTACGGAATTCTGTGGCTAAGAATAGCAAAATCTCTCTTGTAACCTTATGTTACCAAAGTAGGCTAGTCTATTTTTAAGACATTTCTTCAGGTTGTGGCTTATAAGCTTAATGTTTACATGGTAGCAAAAAAACCAAACAACTAAAATCTATCTACTGGTGTTTGAACAGTGTTCATTGTATGTTGCTGTATCAGTTACAAAATGATCTCATCTAACAAAAATGCCTTTTATGAAGATAGGAATCCTTTACATCCAACCCAAGGGAGAGCGGAAGAAAACTTTTGGCACATCTCTACAACCCAACTGACCAGGACGGCTTACAACTATCTGGGTCTGGTTCAGTGAAAGCAGAAAAAAATTGGACATGTTCTGTTTTTAAAGTGTAGAAAAAAAGACCTAACATTTTTTCTCATGTACATTTTCCTCCCCTCTGCTTGTTTTTTATATTGAAGACAAGACCTGATCTTCTAAGCAGAGTCTTGCAGGAACCAGTGAAACAATGCCACATAAGAGTGAAAGTTGAGCAGCTGAAGGGAAAGGAGCTTTAGAATCACTGTTTGAAATTTTTGTTGGGTGTGTTGACTGTTGGTTTGTTAAAATCTATGTAATTAAATAGGTAATGACTATTCTGAAGAAAGGATGTCAGATGTAACACACCGTCTCCTCTATTAAAGTGTAAAAGCACAAATACACATTCTCTGTGTGAGTGGCACAGCATCAAACTTCTAGCCTGGGGAAGAAGGGGATGCACACTCCCCCATAATGTCTTAAGTTCTCCCTTCCTTTCCTTAGTTCAGCTAGGGGAGCGGGTTTTCCTCATCTGGTGCTGGGAGTTGTGTCCCTTGTCTCTCTGTCCTTTTCTGTGGGTGCCCTTCCACCCCTGCTTTCAGCCTTGAGGGTGGGGTGTGGTAGCTGTTTTCCCTCCTCCCTTCCCTTCCCCTTGCCCTATTTCCCCCCATTTCCTTTCCCCACTTTAGTGGCTGTTCCACTCCTTCCTGTCCTGTGGTGGATGGTTCAGGGAGGTGGGACTTCCCTGTCTGCCCCTGCAGTTCCCTTTCAGTTTCCCTCTCCCACCTGGCACGCCCTCCCTTGTGATGGCAGCCTCGACTGCCGCTGCCGGGTTACCTGTCAGCACTGTTACTAAGGCACTGGTGGCAGTGGGCATGGATAGGGACTCCCAAGACTCTGTTGTTGCTGCTGTGACTTCTGAGACCGCTCCCTCGGCTGGTGGGAAGGGCCCGGGGATGAAAAATGGCAATAGCCCTGCCCAGAGGGCAAAACTTCCTGTGGCGATGAATCCCTCTCCTGCTGTGGCCCTGTCAACAGCCGCAGCCTCCCCTTCTCTCTTGCCCGTTGTTTCCTCCACCAGTCCTGGGGGTGCCGCTTCCTTGGCCCCCAGAGCGTATGCCTGGGTGGCTGCTGCCCCTCTGCTGGCTGTCTGTTCCAGCCGCCTCCCGGAATACCATTTCCAGTGGCCGGGGCCCCTTTTCCCACCCTCACCAGGTAGCACAGAGTGCGTTGCCTCCTGGTGTTGGCCTCGCCCCACGTAGAAACCTACGTGTGGGTGTTGGCATGGGTGGTGGCCTCTAAGATGTTTGGGAAGGTAGTGTTCTTCATGGCATCAGAGGTCACTAACTAGGAGGTGGTGGAGAGGGACTTGGTGGTGAGGAGCGTTCACGTCCCCCTTGAGCCTTTGGGGGACCTAGGCATAAGGGGGGGTGGTCTCTGTTCTTCCCTTCCTCCCCAATGCTGCCATTTTGCCATTCATCTCCACCCTGGGGAGGTCCCTGTCCGTCCTCAGCCCCCTTCTGTTGGGCTGTATGTACCTTGCCCTCCGCCACGTTTTGTCATTCTGCCAGCAGGTGCAGGTTCAAGTGCCACCGACTGCACGTGACAGAGGGGTCCTTTCTGGTGCCCCATTGAGGGGCCCTGTACCAGGTTTACTATTCCTCGGGGGAGGCCCCGTGCTACCTCTGCCAGGTGGCGGGATGCGTCCGGAGGGACTGCCCCCTGGCCCGGCTCGGAGGGGCATCCGGAACCCCTGATACCTGGAAGGGCGTCAGCTCTACCATCACCAGCAGCTCTGATCGCCCGGACCCTGGGGTCACCCATCCTCCATCTGTGACCGCTGTCAACTCCATTCGGGTCTCGGGCGTGGCCCCCCCAATGTGCCCAGCTGAGCATGTGGGCTTTGCTGCTGTGGTGGGTGATAGACCAGGGTCCACGGAGGAGTGGGTGACAGGGCACGTGGCGGGACTTGAGCAGGGCTTGCCTCAGGGGGAGTTTGTCCATTTCCCTGCCGTCCTCTTCCGTTACCCTCCCGTCAATGCCCTCGCTTCCCAGCTCTGACCTGGCTGGCCTCTTTGGGGCGTTGGGAGCTCGTGTGAGGGTGGTGCCAAAAGGGCCAAGCACCCCCCCCATTGGCAAGGAGGAAGGGACCGCCTGTAAAACTATGAAGGGGGCTGCTAGTGCTGGGCTTTCTGTTGACTCCTCTGCTGATGTTCATCATTTGGAGTCGGCCGAGGTCGCTGCAGCTGTGGACATGGGTAGCACCATTTCTCCTATGGAGTCCCTCCCTGAGGGGGTTACGGAAGGTGTCCCTCCTGCCGCTTTGCCATCTGTGCCCCCCTGTAGGTGCTGAAGTGGTTAGTGCCCCGGCTGCTGTTGAGGGGGACCTTGTAGAGGTGGGTGGGGATTTTACCTCTATTTTTGATTCGATCGAGGCCCTAGGTTTGACTCTGACCACCGAGCAGGTGGATGCCCCCTGTTAGAGGACCTTGGTAAGGGTGATTGTTATCTGCTACCCCCGCCCACCTTGGGTGGATGACCCTGTTTTGGCCACTGCACCACCCGAGGACCTGACCATCTGATCGGCTGTGATTGGTAATCCAGCCGATACTGTTGTGCCCAGCAAGGTGATGGCTGATGCTGAGCAGCCAGGCTCTGAGCCTACAGGTGCTCTACCCTATGAGTCGGGGGGCCCCCAATGTGGGGGTGCAAAGGGGCAAAAAGGGCTGCAGCAAAGGACTCTGCTTAAAGTGCTGCTGCGGCAGTGCTTTAATGTTGTTGCCCCTTTTCCCCTACTCCCCAGACCACCGACTGGGGTGGGGGGGGGAGCGCGCAAAAGAAGTGGCTGCTTTGGGGCCCCGATTTAAAAGGGCCTGGAGCTCTGGCCACCGCTGCCACTACTGCAGCAGTGGTGGCCGGAGCCCCAGGCCCTTCAAATTGCTGCTGGAGCCCCGAGCAGCACAGGTCAGGAAACGCAGATGGGCTGGCTGAGGATGCTGACCTCAGCTCCACCCCTTCTGCCCGAGGCCCCACCCATTCTGGGGGGGCCAGAGGTGGCCGCGTACTGGTAAGAGTTCAATTTTACTTTCACTCCTGATACAGATACAATTATTTTGATTAAAAATCACACCCCAGCCCTAACCAACATAGTTACGCCAGGATAAAAGCTGTATGTAGACCAGGCCTGAGTGTATAAAAAAAAAAGAGGCAGAAATGTGTGTGTGTGTGTGTGTGTGTGTGTGTGTGTTTAAGGTACAGAGTTTCAGCAATGGCTTTTGTTTCTTACAAGCAGTAGTAAGACTGCAGTGAAGTTTCACCAAGTTAAATTTTCAATCAATATTTCTGTAGAAAACAAACATTTGATATTTGGATGCTTGTTTAAAAAACCCAAACAATTTTCTTTAACAATTCTATTTTTGCTGGTTTTTTTCAAATACTTCCAGAACTAGGTATTTATTTTTTCCTTCAGCCTGGGTCCCCAGCCATGAGGGGGAGAGATCCCCGCGGCACAGTGCCAGGAAGCAGGAAGGGATGTTAAGAGACACTTCCATGAACTTTACCAGTGATAATCTATTGAAGAGGCACGTGATAGAACACTAAATCTTCAGAAACAAATAATATCCAAGCCACTTCCCTTTTTTAACCATCATTTGGTCTTTCAGTTTATTATGTGGTATTTTTCATAGTCTTAGTTGTGCTCCCTGAACTCAATGGCAAAAGTCCCATTGACTTCAATGGGAGCAGATTTAGGACAATATTCAACAGTTTTGAAAATCCCACCATATGTGTCTGGATTTGCACATCTGATTGTTCTATCTGTTTAATTTAAGGCCAGATCCTGCATGCTGCTGAGTGCCCTCAGCACCAACTCAGTCTGTTTCTTGTATATAGATTCTTTCTTCCCCAGCCCACTCCTTATTTTGAGTTCAGAATCAATAAATGGGAAAAATTCTATGCAGAAAAGGAATTAGTAGCTTTGTAGAATTCACTGCCTTGGGTGGTTATAAAATCCAATAGTGTGGTGGTAACTTTTAAAAATGCTGGAAAATTAAATGAACATTAATAATATCTGAGATAACACTAATCCAGTCTCCTGTTGCCCTCTGGACATAAACGGCTCATTTGTGGTATCAAGAACACTTTTTCCAGGTACAGGTAGCACAAATAAGTACATTGAGGAGGTGAGAGAGGGTTCACCTTCCTCTGAAGAGGCCTTTATTGGCAACTGACTGAAGCAGGACTCCTGGGTCAATGAAGTGATGATCTGTCTTTATAGGAAATAGCCCAAGTTATTAAACAAAAATACCATTTCTTTGTTAAAATTTCAAAAAAAAAATCTCATTATCCCTTTGAATCTGAGCTAGTGATCTCTACCCTTTTCAGTCTGCAGCTATACTACCTCATCCCAGACAAGTAGGGTTGGCTGCCTGGAAAATAGGGGATGCTGCAGCAAATGGTGTTGGTCATGGGTGGTGGGTATTGAAGGCAGGGAAGGCTGAATGTCCCCAAACAGCCTTATGTGGCCATGCCCATACTCCATGCCCAGATCCCTTCCTGCTTCCTGGCACTGTGCTGTGGGGGTCTCTCCCCCCAATGGCTGGGGTCCCAGGCTCGGGCTGGGGCTAATGAGGGCCAGCCTGTGTTCTGGGGCTGCGGGGAGGGGCATGTTGGGTGCTCTGGGCCTGAGGGAGAGGGACATGCTGCCCACCTAGCATGCTGGGGGGGTGATTCAACCACCCAGTGCTCTGGAGCATTGCCACCTGCTCACCTGCCTTGTGCTCTGGGGTTGGGGGCGGGGCAGGCTATCTGCCCAGCATGCTGGAGGAAGCGGGGTGCTTGGGCAGCCTGGGGCTGGCAGCTGTGTGGGCAGGGGGAGGCTGCGGGCTTTGGCAGGAGGGGCAGGGCCTTGGGCAGAAGGAATGGGGTGGGCCAGGAGTTAACCTCCCCAAGCCCAGGGTTCATCTGCTGCCCATGCTGTTGGTGATTCAGTACAGTAGGTACAAGTCCACACTCTCTGGTTCAGTATTGACTCAGTGTTCTACCACAGGGGTAGGCAAACTTTTTGGCCCAGGGCCACATCAGGGTTGTGCAACTGTATGGAGGGCCAGGTAGGAAAGGCTGTGCCTCCCCAAACAGCTTGGTCCCTGCCTCCTATCTGCCCCCTCCCACTTCCCATCCCCTGACTGCCCCTCTCAGAACCTCCAACCCATCCACCTCCCTGTTCCTTGTCCCCAACTGCCCTGACCCCTATCCATACCCTTGCCCCCTGACAGCCCCCCCAGGACTTCCACCTCCAATCCAACTGCCCTCTGCTCCTTGTCCCCTGACCACCCCCTCCTGGGACCCCCTGCCCCTAACTGCCCCCCCTTATCCAACCCATCCCCCTGTACCTGTCCTTTGCTCTCCTGATCCCTATCCACATGACAGGCCCACTGGGACTCCCACTCCCAACCCACCCTGTTTTCCATCCCCTCCACCCCATCCAACCACCCCCCTCCTCCCTGACTGCCCTCTAGGATCCCCTGGTCCCTTATCCAACCCTCCCTCCCCAACCCCTTACCAGCAGCAGGAGCTTGCAGCCGTGACACCCGGCCAGAGCCAGCTGCGCTCCCCATGCTGACCAACGGGAGCAGTGAGCCAGAGTGCCGCCCATGCAGCGGCATGGCTATGGAGGAGGGACCAGGGACTAGGCTCCCTGGCCAGGAGCTCAAGGGCTAGGCAGGTCAGTCCCACGGGCCATAGTTTGCTATCTCTGTTCTACCATGATGATGTGGGGCAATGGGCTGCTGGAGGAGCCATCTTTTATATGAGAAAAAGAACTGATAATGAAAGACCCCATGATGCTTTTTCACAAGAACTCAGCTGTAAACCTCAGTGTCCTGACCAAATTCCAACATGAGTAATTACATTCTGCAGACTTAAGTCTTCTCTACAGTTCCCTTGGCATTTTTGGTATTTTTCTTTGCCAGTTCTCCTCAGCTGCTGAGTAGACTGCTGTGAGTTGTTAAGCAGCTATGGTGTTCTGTGCCTGAGGGCATGTCTGCACTACTGCAGCTATACTACTGTAGGGCCATAGTTTAGATCAGTTGTCTCCAACCTTTTTACGCCCATGATCACTTTTTGAATTTAAGGGCAACTCAGGATCTACCCTGCCCCTTCCCTGAGGCCCCGCCCTGCTCACTCCATCCTCTCCTCTCTCTATCACTCGCTCTCCCTCACCCTCACTCACGTTCACCAGGCTGGGGCAGGGAGTTGGGGTTTGGGAAGGGGTGCAGGCACTAGGCTGAGGCCAAGGGGTTCACAGTGTGGGAGGGGGCTCTGGGCTGAGCCTGGGGCAGAGGGTTGGGGTGCAAGCTCTGGGAGGGAGTTTTGGTGCAGGAGGGCGCTCCGGGCTGGGGCAGAGTGATGGGGTGCAGGAGGGGTTGCAGGGTGCTGGCTCTGGAAAGGGATTCAGGGGTGAGGATTAGGGTGCAGGAAGGAGTATGGGGTGCTGTCTCTGAGGTGTGGCAGACCACTGGTTTGGAGATGCTTCCTACATCGAGAAGAGTTTTTTTTCCCCCATCAAACTAGGCAATCGACCTCTCCCAGTGGCAATAGCTAAATCAGTGGAAGAATTCTTCTGTTGACCAAGTTGTGTCTACACCAGGGTGAGGTTGTGAATTTTTCACACTCCTGAGTACCCCCAGCCCTGTTCCACCCCCAGCGCAGCTCTGGCCCAGCCCCAGCTCTGCTCTGCCCTCATTCCCTCTCTACTCCAGGCCAGCCCTGCCTCTAGCCCCAGCAACTCCCCTATCCCCATTCCACCCTCAGCTCCGCCATCAGTCCAAGCTCCTGTGCTGAGCCAACTGTGCAGTAATGGGAGGTAGCAGGGACAGATTCCATTACTGGTAAGGCGAGGGGGACGACAGGAATGTTTGGGCCCCACTGTGCTAGACGTTCCTGGTCCCTCAGAATTTCCAGGCCAGGGGAGAAATTGGATTTGCAGTTCTGTCTTCAGACACTAGATGCTGAGTTGAGTGCAGTTCAGACTGCCACCAGCAGAGGCCGCTGGTCTGGGCTGTGCTTTATCTCTTGTGCTAGTTGTGCAGAGAGGAAAAGAAACAGTTTATGGGGAAAGGGGAAAGCGGGCACCTGCAGAGGCAGGTCCTACTCACCGCTTTATTCCTTGTATAGTGCTGCATTGGGGAGCAGCAAAGGTGAGTGGTGAGGGCAAAAGGACCCCAAGATCATGTGCCCAGCCATCTCCAGCGCAATTGCCTCTCCCCCTCCTCCACTCTTGCTGGGATCCACTGCAAGGACAGGGGAGTGGAAAAGGAAGTGTTCGGGCGAGGCAGTCCCTAGGTTGGGGAGAGAAAGTTGGCAGGTGCAAAGAGGTGCTGGGGAAGCATTTCTGGCCACACCCCGGAGCTCGCACCTCCAGTCCAGAGCTCTTACCTCCTTCTGCATCTCAACCCCAGCCCAGTGAAAATGAGCGAGTGAGCGAGGGTGTGGGAGAGTGAGCGATGGAGGGAGGAGGATGCAGTGTGTGGGAGGGGGGAATCCTTGGAGAGAGGGCAGGGTGGGGCTGGGAGCAGAGCAAGGGTGTTCAGTTTTCTGCAAATAGAAAGTTGGCAACCGTATTCCCACTCCTCTTTGTATGTGTATTATGCAGTGGAGGTTCTCTCCTGAAATGCACATGTGCAAAAAGGGGCAGATCCCCCTGAGAGCTCACAATCAGAAAGTAGACCCCAAGGAAATGTTTAAAGTCAAATCAAATCTCATGACTGTTCAACTAAACTCAGGATTTTTTGTCTGTTTTTTGTGTGATTATTTTTGAATGTATAGGGTTCGCAGTACTGCTATGTAAGTAAGAGAATGATACAATAGATTTAAAATATCAAAAAGAGTCTCCATAATTGTGTATATTCTCTCTTTTACTCTGGTGTAACTCAATTGAGTTAATCGTAATTTACATCCCGACAAAGTGAGAGGAGAATTGGGTAACTGATTGTATATTGCTGATAGTTACATACTATGGCTGAAGAACCTTTAGTTTGGCAATTGTACTGCGGATAGCACACTTTTAACCGTAACTCCCCAGAAGGGGTCTGCACTATTCCCATTATTACTTGTCTCTATCCAGTTCAAGTTCATGGTGATAAATCTTGCTTATAAGGCACTTACAAAGATGGGTGTGGTGTGCTGATAGCTTTCATGATTAACTGCTTTCCTGTGTCAAATATAGCCTGTAATATACTACAAACAGTCGATTTTTATACAAACTGATCTGGCTGCCATCAGGCTCTCTGACATTTTATATGAATACTTAAAATAAATCCAGAAACAGGAAAGAAAGTACAGAATTATTGTTTTAAGCTAACTGCGAGGGCTTATCTTCAAAGTAGCAGAGTTTCTATTGTATTTAGAGAAACTGCTCACTACACTGACATAAAAGTTAGTAGCAATGTGAGAGACTAGAGTTAAAAGTCCAGGCCCAGTTTTCACTTCCAAAATGTAGAACTGCTGATTCCCTTTTTGTTTGCATGTGAAGACTGTACAAAGTCATTGCATTATTATTGTTGGTTTTTAAGTTTACTAACTTTGGACCAAATCCTAGTCCTGCTGCAGTCAGTGGGAGTTTTGCCATTGATTACAGTGGGGCTGGGATTTGGCAGTGTGTTTTCAAACCTGTATGGCTGATAAAACACTGCAGTCCATTTAGGGATAAGATGGCCATGTTTAAGCCAAGATTTTCATACATGACTAGTGATTTTTTTGTGCCTTAAATATTGGTTGCAAACATGAGACTGTTTAGGGGCCTGATAGTTAGAAAATGCTGAACACTCGCTCTTCTGAAAATTAGGCCCCTTCAGGAAGGAGGGGCAACCAGAATTTTACTAAGGAAGGAACCAAGGTCAAGAGTTCCTGGGTGCCAGAGCAGCTGCTTCAGCCTCTCTGGGTCCCAGTCTCACTACAGTCCACAGTGCATGCACACAATTTTACAGGGAATGAAGCACAGGGGCAGAAACATAGATCGACCCTGAACAATGTTTCCATTGTGCAGGCACCAGCCTTCAATCTTCGTAGTTCAACAGCCTCTGGAAACTGGGGCCTCTCAGCATTTCGGAGCCTGACATAGCACAGGGAGCCCAGCCTGCCATGATGTAGGGCAAGGGGGTCTCTCTTGGGGCCTGCCAGTCTCCACCTTGCCCAGGCAGTCAAGGCCTGAGCCACTCAGCTTCAGGAATCATGGTCTTAGGGCTTCCTCTCCCCTGGGGAAGGCTGACTGAAGGCTAGGGCAGCTCACCCTGCCCCATATGACTTGAAAGGTCCTGGGGAATGGAAGTCCCAGGGCTATGATTCCTGGAGCTGGGTGGCTCAGGCCATGGCTGATTGAAGTGGCTGAAGCCCAACTTGGGACCCCAGGAGACTCCCTGCCACACACACTGGGCTTGGATGTACTGAGGTGCCGCCACTTCCAGCTGTTGCCTCTGTTACCTATAGCCATGGAAAAGCTCAGCCTGCCTCTCCTCCATGTGCCCCTGCTTTAAGGTGTCTCAGGCTGGGCCAAAAACCAAGGGCACAAAATCACTAGTCAACTTTGAAAACGATGACTTGAGCCCCTAAAATGTTCAACAGAGAGTAGGCACACTAGTAAGGATGAGAGAATAGTTATATTCTCTGTAATAAGATGTATTGAGAAACTGAACCCATAATTTAACTAAACATCAAACATATTCAATAACAAGTGTTGTAATGAGACTGGGATAATATGGTTGAGCTTGTAAATGGAGTGCACTTCATCTGGGGTGTCTATGGAATTCAAAACTGTGAGGCTATGTATCGGCTCCATGTCTGGTTGGCAGCCGGTTTCAAGTGGAGTGCCCCAAGAGTCGGTCCTGGGGCTGGCTTTGTTCAATATCTTCTTTATTGATCTGGAAGATGGCGTGGACTGCACTCTCAGCAAGTTTGCAGATGACACTAAACTGGGAGGAGTGGTAGATACGCTGGAGGGTAGAGATAGGATACAGAGGAACTTAGACAAATTAGAGGATTGGGCCAAAAGAAACCTGATGAGATTCAACAAGGGCAAGTGCAGAGTGCTTCACTTAGAACAGAAGAATTCAATTCATTCTTACAGACAAGGGACTGAATGGCTAGGCAGCAGTTCTGCAGAAAAGGACCTAGGGGTTACAATGGACGAGAAGCTGGATATGAGTCAACACTGTGCCCTTGTTGCCAAGAAGGCTAACGGCATTTTGGGCTGTATAAGTAGAGGCATTGCCAGCAGATCGAGGGACGTGATCATTCCCCTCTATTTGACATTGGTAAGGCCTCACCTGGAGTACTGTGTCCAGTTTTGGGCCCCACACTACAAGAAGGATGTGTAAAAATTTTAAAGAGTCCAGCAGAGGGCAACAAAAATGATTAGGGGGCTGGAGCACATGGCTTGTGAGGAGAGGCTGAGGGAACTGGGATTGTTTAGTCTGCAGAAGAGAAGAATGAGGTGGGATTTGATAGCTGCTTTCAACTACCTGAAAGGGAGTTCCAAAGAGGATGGATCTAGACTGTTCTCAGTGGTACCTGATGACAGAACAAGGAGTAATGGTCTCATGTTGCAGTGGGGGAGGTTTAGGTTGGATATTAGGAAAAACTTTTCCACTCAGAGAGTGGAGAAGCACTGGAACGAGTCACCTAGGGAGGTGGTGGAATCTCCTTTCTTAGCGGTTTTTAAGGTCAGGCTTGACAAAGGGGGTTAGACTAGATGACCTCCTGAGGTCCCTTCTAACCCTGATATTCTTATGTGAGTTGATTTATGCCTTCCTGACTATCTTCCACAAACCAAAAATGGCTGCTGTGGCCTTTTGGTGCCAAATTTCAAACATAAGGAATTAAGCAATCATTGTAACTTGGACTAGATGTGGATTTGACAATCTAATCCCTGGAAAAAACAGTGGGCTCTTTAAAAAAAAAAAAAATCACAAAGTGAAAGTTGGAGAGCTTAAAATCCACATGAAACAACAGAGTGAAAGGTATTGCATGAAACTCCATCCAAAACAAGAAACAGCCCTACTCTTTTCTTGTTAATGTCATACCTTCCTGTTTGCTATTCTTTTGGGCCCTGATCCTGCAAACGTTTACTCAGAGGCATAGGTGTAAGAGTAGTCCCATAGAAATGAATGGAAACACTTGCATGCAAGACTGTTATTCCTTTATGTAAGTGTTTGCAGGATCAGGCCCGTAATTACTACAATATAATCATATTCGCCGGAAGACGGAAATAGAATAAAGTAATCAAAACAAAATCCTATTCAGTTGCTGCCCTCTACAGCAGCGGCTCTCAACCTTTCCAGACTACTGTGCGCCTTTCAGGAGTCTGATTTGTCTTGTGTACCCCTAAGTTTCAACTCACTTAAAAACTACTTGCTTACAAAATCAGACATAAAAATACAAAAGTGTCACAGCACACTATTACTGAAAAAAAATTGCTTACTTTCTCATTTTTACCATATCATTATAAAATAAAGCAATTGAAATATAAATATTGTACTTACATTTCAGTGGATAGTATATCGAGCAGTATAAACAAGTCATTGTCTGTATGAAATTTTAGTTTGTACTGACTTCGCTACTTCTTTTTATGCAGCCTGTTGTAAAATTAAGCAAATATCTAGATGAGTTGATGTACTCCCTCCTGGAAGACCTCTGCGTACCCTCATGGGTACACAAAACACTACTCTATAGCTTTAGTAAGGGACATTCATGATGAGGTGAGTTGTGCAAAGTTAAAAAATGCGTTTTGACCTCAGCTGATCAATCTGTACAGGGTTTTATTTTAATTGGTCAAAGACATGGCTAGTTTGGTTCAATAAATGAACAAGGGGGATTTTTTGTGGATAACCAGACAGATAAGAATTTTATAATGTAAAGCATAAAATAGGTAAGAATATTCCCCAATAACAGGACTCATTCCACCAGTTTGTTTAATATTTTTGAAGTAGGGAAAACTCTACTCTCCTGAACTGATTCCCGCTCCCATTCAACACCTTCTAGTCACTCTCTAGTAGCTGAAACTCAATTGGCTGCTTCTTCTCCTAAGTATAATGTTTTCAGCTATGGGGAAGGTCTGACAACATTTCTTGTCTGTTTTTTTTTCTTATGTGATGATCTTATCAAGCCTCTGCTTAAAGATAATGCTTGTGTGGTACTAATCAGATGCATTTTGTTTATACAACACCAGCATCATCACTGGTGTAAACAGATTTCTGGGAACTGGTTAATTAATGCCAGAGAGCTACCAGGGACCTTAGAGAGAGTATTAGTCATCAACAGAAATGTTGATCACAACCCAAACTACAGCACTTTCCCTTACAATTAAAATTGTAGGTGAGCCCCTTTGGCAAACTGGAGCAAGTGGGAATGGGCTGAGGGTTAGAGGAGTGGTTCTCAAACTAGGGCTGCTGCTTGTTCAAGGAAAGCCCCCGGTGGGCCGGGCCAGGTTATCGGCCGCATCTGCAGGTTTGGCCAATCGCGGCTCCCACTGTCCGCGGTTTGCCGCTTCAGGCCAATGGGGGCTGCAAGAAATGGCGCAGGCCGAGGGATTCTGGCTGCCCTTCCCACAGCCCCCACTGGCCTGGAGCGGCGAACCGCAGCCAGTGGGAGCCACGATCAGCTGAACCTGTGGACGCGGCAGCTAAACAAACCGGCCCAGCCCAAGTTTGAGAACCACTGGGTTAGAGGAAAAGATGCCTGATGGAGAGAGCTCCAAACTCCACACAAAGAAACCTAGGAGCTCCACAGTCCAATGCACATTAGGACACAGGAATGGGTTCAGAGTGGTTTTTCAATCATGCAACCTTAGAATGTTTGTGGCAGTGAGGCAGTGTAGGCTGCTGGCCTGTCCCCTCAACCCAGTGAAGAACCAGGGTCACACTCACGTCTGTTTCAGGCCCTCTTTTCTCAGTGCTTCCACTTTATTTCATCCAGCTAAAGCACATTCAGCATATCAGTTGGCTCTTCCTCCCTAACCTGGGGTCTTCTGCAGGGCCTATCAATTCCCCAGAGATTCTCACTTTCCTAGCCACGTGTCTGGGAAGTCAGATTGCTACAGGAGCCAGCCTGCTGGCTGTAGCTCCCTTACCCCCTTTGGCCCAGGAGTTGCCTAGCAGTTCTCTGCTCCAGCTTGGCCACTTGATGGCTTTTATAATCACCTGACCCCCTAGCCAGTCATCCTGTGACATGCTCCTTTAGGAAATGCATAGGAGGGGAGATCCTATCTGCTGACTTTAGAATGGTGGTATTTCTCCCCATAGGTGTGGACTCCATGGGTGCTCTTGGGCTGGAGCACCCACAGAAAAAAAATAGTGAGTGCTCAGCACCCACTAGCCACAGCGGTGGCTGGGGAAGCGCTTGGAGTTGGGCAGAGAGAAGCAGGCAGATGGGACCTTGGGAGAGGGGTTGGAGTGGGGTGAGAAGAGGCAGAGCAAGGGTGGGGCTTCAGGGGAGGAGGTGGAACAGGGCAGGAAGAGGCAGAGTGAGGGCAAGGTCTTGGAGGAGGAGTGGGCGTGGGGCCTTGGGGCAGAGTGGGGGTGGAGTACCCTCAGGGAAAAAGAAAAGTGCCTATGTTGCTCCCTGTTCACTGGGGGGGGGGGTGTCAGCTGACTCCTCTGGGGTCATCTGTCTCTTGTTGATCCTGTCTGCTGGACTGGAAGAATAGGTCCATAAATATGTAACCTCCAGGTCTATCAACAGCAGTTGAATTAACAGTCACTTATTGAGGCTGCAAAAGTCAAGAATGGGTCAGATCCCCCATCGCTCCATTGATTTACACCAAAGATAGAACCTGACTCTGCTCCTCTAGTGGAATCAGGGAGAGTGGCGCTCTTGAAAAGACCTTGTACATGCTGCTGGAGGGCAGGAGAGATTTCTGGGTCTGTGTGTATGTGAGAAATCTGTGAAGCACCTTCAGTATCTGTGAAATACCTTCTCTCTGACCCCATCATTAGAAAAGGTAGAGGTCTAAATTCCCTTTGGAAGGCCATCTTTCCTTTTCTGCCTGTAGTATCCAGAGGGGAAGCAATGGAATTTATGGGGAGCGTAGATTTTGGAAGTCAAGAGCACCTCATTCCTGCCAGGCTCCCCATAGCAGAACAGGTAATGTCTAGTCATAGGGCATGAATCACAGGCCCCAAAACTGAGGCCACAGTCGCTAGAGTTGCCTCCTGTCCAAGTTTTTCCAGGCTCATCCCTTTTGTAAGGTAACTGTCCTAGGAAGTCTGTAAGGATTCTCAGTGCACACTGCTAGCTGTTCTGTATTAGGGGCTCAGTACCATTTCAGATATCCTCGTTTTTGCATCTCAGAGGTGGCAGCCCTAATGGTCAATGAAAGATTGGCTTCTATTTACAGACCTTTCAGCAAACCTGGGCTGATTTGGCGCTTAGGTTGAGCTCCAAGCAAACCCTGGACAATTTATGGAAAATTCTTGAAATTCTAAATTGTCTCTTAAGCACAATTTGACTAGCAAAGATGTGCTTCATATGCACTTAATTTATGGAATCATTCGAGATGTTTGAAATGTCTTTTAAGAGGCCTGATCACAAAGATTTACAACTGCTCTAATTGTGCCAACAGTATGTGATTGATAATTCTACTTATAAAAGGCCTGTTCCTCCCATTGGACTCAATGAGACTAGTTTTGTGACACATTTCACTGGGAGCAGATTCAGTCCCTAAACCATAAATGAAACCTTTGCAGGGTTTACAGGGGTAGAAATGAAAGTTAGAATGAAAGTGATTCCTCAGTCAAAACTGTGTTAATGATACTGTGATGTTGTATCACACAGTAGGGCCTGAAATGAGTGTCTAACAGGCTGGCTCCTGATGTCTTTACTCAGTTTCTATTCACTTCATTGGGATGGTGGTCCAAGTAAGGAATGAGTAAGAACAGGGGTTATCAAACTGGGGGTTGGGACCCCTCAGGGAGTCACAAGATTATTACGTGAGGTTTGCAAGCTGTCAGCCTCCACTCCAACTCCCGCTTCTCCTCCAACATTTACAATAGTGTTAAATATTTTAAGTCTTTTTAATTTATAAAGGGAGTCACACTCAGAGGCTTGCTGTGTGAAAGGAGTCACCAGTACAAAAGTTTGAGAACCACTGTGTAAGTATCTCAGTATTTGACTCAATGGAAACGGACTCTCTTAGTGTGTTTGAGGTTGGGATAGAATTGAAAATGTAGCTACTGTACATAGCATTGGTAGATGTTAGCCAACAGCATAGACAGAATTCAGACATAAATCAGTGTGGCTGCAAACATCAGATCGGGAGGTGATAGACTGAACTAATTCCTGGGATTTGACAAAACCAATACATCTAGACTTAGTCTTTTTTAAAGGCTGAAATGCAAGAAGGGAGGGAAAGATGTTTCAAAGCATTTGAGAGGCATTTGCCAGACGTCTGCAACACGGCAGTTCTCACTGTTATGGAGCCCTGCTTTATTATTTATCTTGGGTAAAGACTTTTATAATTAAATCAGTATTAACTTTGTAATGTCCTTCACTGCTGGTAGATATCCAAGGCAATGATAATGAAAATTAAGCTGTGAACAGACTGCATGTATGAAGAGAGAGTGAAGACTAGAACAGTAGCATGGGGTTAGTACATATAATTCTTCTACAGTTCAGCAATAGTAAACCAACACTGCCTGCTCAATAACCATTTAATCATGCTGTGTCTAACGCTTTTAGACTAGTTTGTTAATACAATCCCAGTTTGTGGTGAGGATTTTGACAGCCACTTCATTACACTGGAATTCAGCTAAAAGTTGGTGGGAGACAACGTGTTTAATCATCTGTGTTCATTAGCAAGTGCAAAAGCCTCAAAGCCATGTTTGTGTTTTCCTGCTATGTGAAGGTGTAGCTGTCAGCGTCAATCAGACATGTAGCAAGGGAGGCAGCCAGGTTGTCCCAAAAGGGATGAGTCAGGATCAGGAGGCATTAAAGGCTGTGTCAATTCTACTTCAGTTCTTTTTTTAATTACCTGATTAGCTGGCAACCTAACAGTAGCAGCAAATTAGAGGTGTGTGTCTGAGGTGCAGTCAGTGGAGCCACTTCCTGCAGTGCCAGTACAATACTTCATCAGTTTTAGGTCTCTGTCCTTAGACTAGCCACTGCCTAGATAATCTAATGGGGATTAGCAGAGGCCAAACTCCTTAACATGATTCACACATTACCTGAAACAAGTCACAGCACAATTTCAGATTAGAAAATGTAATTACACTGATAAATTGTTTACCCCGAAATTGTTTGAAGTTTTTCAAAAGCATTGTCTGCAGGCAGAGCAGTATCACTCCCATTGTGTGTTTTGTGTACTGGGCCAATAGATAGTGACATGAACTCCGAGAAAACGACCCTCCCTCCAAGCATCAAGCTTTAAAAGAAAATGTTTATCACACAGGCCTAGAATCACATGCTGAGTTGTTGAAATGTAATAAAATTTAAATCTCAGACTATTAAGGTGCCACTGATTATGATGCAATTTGAAATTGGGTGATGTGCATTTCAAGGATTGATGGCTTGATCCTGCACACACAGACGGCAATGGGAGTTTTGCCCTTGATTTCATTACAGCAGGATTGGGTCCTAGCACTGTAATGTTTGATCTCCTAGTATCAAATTAGAGAAATAGCTTGAGTTGCACAATATGGAAAAACCCTGGGTGGTTAGTTATCAAAATAATTTACAAATAATCAGATTTAAAAATCTACAGCTTAGGGGGAGGACATAATAAATTCAGGACCACTTAATGTCAGGGGAAGCAAAACAGATAAGTTTTATTAGCACAGAAATAGCTAACTCACAATCAGAAGTGTGCTAAACCAGCCCAGGCTGGAGCTAACCTAGGCTGCTTTATAGTTTTGTAACAAAACCAGACAGAACCCACTAATTTTGAAGGAAAGCTCATGCTCCAAAACGTCTGTTAGTCTATAAGGTGCCACAGGACTCTTTGCTGCTAATTTTGAAGAGTTTCCTTCTAAACCTGAAATTCAAAGCTAAACTTGGGGTGGGAGAATCCAACCACGAAAGACTTATAAATTGAAACTGCTGAGTTCCACACAGCTGTCTCAACATATGAAGGGCCAGATTCTTATGGCTGTGTACCTCTGGAAGCAAAATCTTGCCTTAAATATTGGGGCTTTTTTATGTTTGATACCACAATTGTAGTTATAAGTTTCTGCCTCCCCCTTTCTCACTCTATTTGAAGTGTCTTGGAGGATGCGGCGGGGAATCCAAACTAAATTATATTTCAAGTATCAGAGGGGTAGCCGTGTTAGTCTGCATCTGTAAAAGCAGCAAAGAATCCTGTGGCACCTTATAGACTAACAGACGTTTTGGAGCACGAACTTTCATCAGATGCAGGTGCCACAGGATTCTTTGCTGCTTTTATAAATTATATTTGTTACTTTGTGTATCCATTCTCTGGAATTATATGAAAACATCAGTGTCCTCATGCAAATAGTGTCTCACCAGAACTTGAGTTCAAAACAGGTTTGGGTTTGCTGATATTTGGAGTTAAATCCCAACTCCAAACCAGAACATCTTTGGGTTTGCTATCCCATACAGAAAGCTCTTTAAAGTTGAGACTGGATAAAACTGGAACCTTAAATTTGGAACCCTTCTAATGTGTAATGAGTAGGATGGTGATTGAGTTTGATTCTCTGGATGTATGGTTTTGACTCCAAAACCAGTATAGTTTTGTTTTGTGGCTGTTCTCACAAGATTTTAGCCTAATCTGATGAAAAGTATTGAGAGAAGATGATCTCTCCCTATCCCTTTTTCCAGGTCCCTTCCTGGTTTCCTTCTTCTTAAAATCTCAGACCTGTCACCCTGCTGGTCACTTACCCCATCCCAGACCCAACCTTCCACTTTCACTTTTATAAACAGTTATTTATTCATTTAAATTAAACTATCAAGGGCTAGTACCTAGCAACCCACAGCAACCGTAGATTGTGTGTTTCTGTATGCCTCATTCTCCCTTACCTAAGTCATCACTTGTGATATTTATATTGAAATCTCAAGTCAGGGACTTTGTCTGCCCCAGTAAAGAGGGGAAAAAGAGATCAAAAAAATATTTCAGGTGAAATTTAGATAATGTCACTAATTGGACCTGTTGAGTGGTACAAGTAGTACAATGGGAGTAAGAGTAGCTGAATCAGGCCCTAAATATTTGCCAAGACAATTTTTTCTCCAGATTTAAGCATGAAGTTTTGAAAAGGCTCCACCCATATTAAGTTTTCATTTCCCTCAATTCAGACTGGCTCTTTTCTCCCCACTGATCAGCATAGTTTACAGTTAGAGTGATGGTGGGTTTGCTACAGTTTCTTCAGTGCTTAACACTCTGTGCTCTCATCAAGTCTGAAGTAAATGATAGTGGAAGAAGAGTGGAAATTTCCCCCTAAATTACTCTCAGGCAAGAGCAGATCTATTCTGACCATGTTTTAAACATGGTTTCTGTTGCCAGTGTGGATGGCCACAAAGCCCTATTTTACAAAGCAAACCCATGCTTCAGTTTCAACATACTGTAGTAGTATCCAAGTACAGTGCAAAGGTGGTTTGGTCTGGCCTGTGCAGTCAGGAGCAACAGTTGTTTTAGTTATTTTAACTGTGCTGTTGAATTATATGCCAGCTCTGGAAAGTTCTGGTGGAAATCTCCAGCCCCAGGGTAACTTCAGTGAAGTCAGAGGCATTAAACTTGGTCCCAGGTCTTTACAGGGCTGCTATTTATTGCAATTTGGTAACATGGTTTAGTCATACTTGCACAGTAAAGACCTAACAATGTTGTAATACTTCTCTGAGCACTGCTGGTATTGGTACATTCCATGTTGGTTGATCTAGTTATACCTATAGTGTGATTCTGAACACAGATCCACCAGCACTAGGAAAATTACTCTTTGCTGATTATCTGTGTTCACAAGGGGTGCAGTTGAGGAATACTGATCATGGTTCAGCTTCAAACGCAGATGCATGTAAACAACGTTCAGTGTTTCTGCTTATAGCTAACTCATCTTTAACGTTGGTTTAGCTGCACTGATTGTCAAAAATGGACAGTTTCCTAGTGGAGATGAGGCTTTTGAAATGAATTGTGTTTAAAACAGGGTTTAACATGATTGAGGATGGCACCAAAATGTTTTAGAATCTGATTAAGAAAACATTCTTTAACCACCACTTTTATCACGTTCCCTAGCTGTGTGCTAACATGGTCCATTTCATAATCCAGATGTAACCATGTTGTATGTGGAATCAAATTATGTTACAGTTGTGCCTTTCAAACATAATTAGAGGCCCTCCTGTGGATGTGGCCAAATTCCTCCTATTTTTTGATAATTACAAACCCTAACAGACCACAGTAAGTTTGTATGTACGAGCATGGAGATTCCTTATGGGTAGCCCTATTTTTCAGCTTGTCTGGAGGAATGTCATGTATGTGTAAAATGTACATATTGTGATAATTAATAGATTACATTGCATACGGTTGTCACAGCACACCCTACCCAGTAATTCATGTGTCCAGCTCAATGAATAATGGAGCCAAGGTCCTATCAACCTTTATGTATCCAATGGCCTATAAATCAATTTGTAAATACATGCATCCACCTGAGTTTGTTCTTGACAGAAAGCTAGTACAGGCAGTCTGTTACAGCAGCCGAGATCAGTACTGAAAGTCCCAGCTTTTAAATAGCGTGGTCCAGGGAAATCTTTTTGTCAAGCTTGCCACACTATTGGGTTTATTAATTACTATTTTTACAGTGATCCCTTTCCCTGTGCCCTTTTCCACAGGTTATGTGAATATTCCCGTTCACTGATCCATATAGCCTTAGAGTCTATTAGGCTTCGACTATTAGGGCTACTCAACAATTACTCTGGGAGAAGGAAGCCTCCATGTGGTTCCCCATACCTAGCATCTGTCAAATTCTTCCATGGGGAGGGAGAAGAAAGATTCTCTTCCTCCTTTTCCCTGCCCATAAAAGAGGCAGTCTCCCCCTCCCCGCCCCCAGCACCAGTAGATTCCCTGATATCTGTGCAGACCTCACAAAGATCCATGCCACTCCCATGCTGGAGATTACACCTCAGAAGAAAGGAGAAATGGTTACATTAGTTTTTGTTTGAATTTACTACTATTGGCTGGGGAGAGGGACCATGTGTGCTCCCCCCAACCTAGAACTACTCCAGGCCCAACCCCTACCCAGAAAATTGGAATGGTTGAGAATCAGGCATTCACTGCAGCTTTATTAGTTTGGTTTTTAAAATCCCTAGCGAGGGTCTCACCTTCTCAGCAGTCAAGATTAGCAGTTTACTCCACTGGCAGTTCTGAACCATGATGCCACTCTGTAATAGTCCATTGCTTTCAAGTAAGTAGAAATGTAGCATTTTTGGATACTATTGGTTGCCAACAAAGAAGCACCACTTATTTCTCTGTGCTCCTGTTGTAAAGCAGTCTTTCCATGTGAATACCATTGCACATGTCCACTTTGCACTGTACTGTGAACCAGGATCTTCCCTTCTGTTGAAGACTGTAGCCTACAATTTTGCACATAGAAACTGGACATCTTAAATGCATGTTAATCTCACGTTGTGACTTGAGCAGTGATCTCTCTCCAGGTCTGTGAGTGAAATATCCATTCAAATGAAATAGTTTGATAAGTCCAAGATTAGTTTTCCAGGTTTGTAACAGCAGCAGGTCTCCAAAAAATTCTTGAAGAAATAAAACCAGTGATCTGAGATGCTTGTCCCATCCATTTAATAAAGTGCCTACTATTTACGCAGCCAATAGATGAACACCCAGGTATGACTGTAATAGGAATATCCTAGTGTGTGCAGCACTAGAGGCCACTGAAAATGTGAAGGGGGTCTGAAAAACTGGTATTTAATGCACTGATCTTTGGAGCCTTCACAATGAGGCATTGTTAGGTATAGGATCTGCTAAACAATGAGTCCTTGATAGGACATAATACCTATTCAGAAGCTCAGCTTTGCACACTTGCTCTTAAAACATCCTTGGCTCAACCTAAATTTACCTTTGTTGCACACAATGCACATGTGACAGACTGCTACATTCATTCATCTATTTTATTCAAATTACTGACAGGCTTACCTACTCTGTGTTGTAAAGCTGAGACTGTTTAATATGGGTCCTTTAAATCAATGGTATTGCAGGTCACTAGTTGTTGAACTTGCCACTATCCGTGAGATGGCTCAGGTGACATTGGAATGTATTGGGCTAAAGTTTTTAAAAATGGTGCAAGGGAATTCTGTGAACATATTGACCAGCTGAGTTTGGCACATACCTTCTATGCACTCTCAGGACAGTGTTTCCTTTTGAATAACAAGTGCCATCTACAGCACATACTGTACTTTGTTACCAATTTAAACATTAAGACGCAAAAGTACTGTTTGTTATTAGCAATTGGTTAAACATCTCCTATTACTGCAGGCTGATAGCTAGGCTTCTAGGGCAGGAAAAAATATCAGAATCCAGGACACAATATCCCCATTGTACTTTCTGTACTCTGCCATTCACACAGATTTTTCATTATAGAACACACACACAGTATTTTTAATACTACCATTTCTTTGTTACAACTACAGTTGACAGTTGCAAAAGTTTGCATAAAACCACTGTTTCTACTGTTTTGTGATCTTGAAATTTTGTTTCTCTCAAAGTTCCTTTGAAATGGCTTTTCTCACAACAAAAGCATTTCACATTTTACATGGTTCTTATATAAATTGATGTTTTTTATTCGTCCAAAGCAAATGTAGTCTTTCCCTGGAAAATAGGACTATTTTAGGGTTGAAACATTGCAAATTTCCCTATTTTAAGATGCAATTGAACAATATTCAAAATAAAATGTGAAACTGTTGGTTGTTTTCAAACTTTTAATATACTTTTTTTTGTATATTTGAAGTTACAGCTATCTACTGCATTTATTTGAAATATAGGCATTGAGGGCAGCACCACAGAATGTGGGGAAATATTTCTTGGCCAGGTGGAATGTTGAGATGTTGCAATTTTGGAGAACTACTTTCTGCAATCCATAGGTTAGCCAAACAGTATACCACAGCCTCTACTCGAGGTAAGTACCTTTCTAGATCCCCTGATAGAAGTACTGCCTGTGGCCCAAAGGTTCATGATTCATCTCTCAGCTGCAATAAAGTGTAACACACACACAGCACATTGAAGGACTCTGCTAATGGAACAAGTCCATTCTTGTCCTCTGGGCTAGTCTGTTTTGGCTGGTTGTCAGATGACTGACTGCACAATACTTGTAATGCCAAGGTTAACTGTGTTTAGGGAGGACGCTGTGGGTAATGGGAGTATTATGAGTTGCCTATTAGATGGAGCAAGGGGACGTAAGATGTGTACAAAGCCCTATTGCATGAATACTGATTTTGACCTGATGTCTTCCTGATGAGTAAGAAGTCTATTTCCACATGCACTTAGGGTGACCGACAGCAAGTGTGAAAAATCGAGACGGGGGTGGGGGAGTAATAGGTGCGTATATAAGACAAAGTCCCAAATATCAGGACTGTCTCTATAAAATCAGGACATCTGGTCACCTTACATGCACTTGTCCCAAAAAATTAGTGGACACAGAAGCGTGAATTAAAAAGTAGATGCCTTGGAGCCTCCTGGAAGCAAGTATGTCACAGCTATGTCATAGAGGAGGGGAAATTAGAAGCTTAGCTCAAAATTGGATGTGAAGAAACATCATTCACAGCTCTTGGAAACCCCTTTTAGTGCTCACATTCGCTGCTGCTCTAGATATTGTGTATTTGTGGGGGCAAAGGCTAGTCTGAATCTTACACCTATTTCCGAATCCTTTGATTCCTTCCACTTATCCCTTCCCTCCTACAGTGCTTTAAAATGACCTTCAGTATGTACATATTTGATAGTGAAAAATATAAGGCTCCCTTTTACACATTACTGAAGTTATTGTGTTGCCAGAGTGCCTGATCATTTGAGACTTGAGAGAGCAAATGTCATTGGTATGTAAATAAGGTGTTTAGCGAGGTGATAGACACATGCACTGTGTATTGGCACATGCAGCTATGTGAGTGGCAGGTCAGTGCCTATAGGATAGAACCTACAGAGAGATAATCCAGGGGTAATTATGCTACACTTCTATTTTTAGATTTGTTTAGTGGCAGACATTCCTATGTTGTGAATATGATAGATCTCCCCTGAACTGGGTGGCTGCCATTGTGGGGAGGAGACAGGAGCAATGTCCTCTCTTGGAGGTGTTTTGGACAGGTTTTGTTTGTTTGTTGTTCACTAAAGCTCTGGGGGTATAGGGGGAGCTTTTGCTTGTGAGCAGCTGGTTGGTCTATATTCCTTAGGGCTGGTAAAATCAAGCTGGGAAGGTAAATGATAGTTTTTATGTTATTCAGGTGACCAGATGTCCCGATTTTATAGGGACAGTCCTGATATTTATGGCTTTGTCTTGTATAGGCATCTATTACCCCCAATCCCATCCTGATTTTTCATACCTGCTGTCTGGTCACCCTATTCAGAGGTTGAAGTGAGTGAGCATCAATCTGCAACTTTTGGGTGGCTGTCTTAGGTATGGATATGGCCCTCACTACTGAAGTATCAATCTATAATGTATTTATCCTCACAACACCTGTGGGAAGTAGGACTGGCTAGGATCTATTTTAATATAGCTATCTTGCAAAGGGTGATGCAGCAGCAGCTGCCCCCTCCCCACACCCGTAGTTCCAGCACATTTATACTTGCAAATGGGGAGCTGAGTGAGAGACTAAGTGATCTCTCTAAGATCACAGAGGAAGTCTGTGAAGGAGCAAGGACTTGAACCTCAGTCATATAAGTTATTGCCCTAACCATTGGGCCATCCTTCCTCTGTGGCTAGCAGAACATTCACTTTATACTGGTGCTGCTTCTAAAAATGGGCCTTACCTGGAACCACTGTCCCAAAGACCCTTGCACTTTGAGAAGGCTGGGATCTGGATCTGGTTCTGAACTACGAAGCTGTGGCCCAACTCAAACTTCTTGATATGAGCTTAAAATTCCAAGTTTTGAATAAGAAAATATCTAAAGTCGATTGCCCTGCTGCTTTGTTTTTCTTTTTAACAGTAAGAGTTGAAGCACTGAAGCTGGCTAGCTTAGTGTCTATTTAGACTGTGAATATTTTGCTAGAAAACAGCTTAATTGTACAGGGTGAAGAGTTAAAGTTTATTTTTATGCATCTCTGTTTTTAGTTGCAAGTTGACATAGCTGGCTAGTGGTGGAAGCCCCTTTGTATGAAACATCCCTTATCCTATCTGTCCCTTGTGCATACTGTGTGCCAAATTATCATTCCTAATAGGCTGGATGATTTTCTGGATAGAGGAAACATCTTGACAAGTTTGTTAAATGTGTTATGTCAGAGAAAGTGGTTCATGGATCTTTTATAGTGCACACAAGGACATCATTGGTCCAAGTCTGAACTGCCAAATTCCCCAAGCTCACCTGTTCAACATAATGTTATTCACAGCATCTGATTATCCAACTGTGTACACTTGGCTGCCATTTTTTCAGAGATACTTACGCAGTGGCGTTTTGTAATGACGACAATTCTTTTCCTGTCTGACCTAGAAGACTACAGTGATTCAGTGCTGGCTGGTCAGCCTTAAAGATTAAATCGAGGACACTAGCTTAATTACTTTAACAGTTACTTTAAAGGATTTCCCAAGAATGAGCATCATGACAAATTGTAGTTAAAGGGATTTTAGTAATTCCTTGAAACTGCAGCTAATGATGCAACAAGATATTCTTTACATTCAGTTTAAATGTTATATATTACATATGTCTTAAATGAATAATCAGTATTGTGCGGAATCTTGTGCTGCAAATTCTGAACCTATTAGGAACCCAGTCCTCCAGCACTTACATGAGTAGCCCTATTGACTTAATTGGGACTTCATAAGTGTGGGCTGGTCTACACTAGGAGAGGGGATCGATCTAAGATACGCAACTTCAGCTACGTGAATAACGTAGCTGAAGTCGAAGTACCTTAGATCGAATTACCTACCATCCTCACGATGCGGGATCGACGTCCACGGCTCCCCCTGTCGACTCCGCTACCGCTGTTTGCGTTGGTGGCATTGCGGAGTCAACAGGAGCGCATTTGGGGATCGATATATCGCATCTAGATGAGACGCGATATATCGATCCCCGAGAAATCGATTGCTACCTGCCGATACGGCGGGTAGTGAAGACATAACCTGAGTAACAGTTGCAAGATTGGGCCACAGTACAATATATGCAAAATAAAATGATTCCTTCTAGTATGTAACTCTTCCCTAACATATAATAAATGGAAAATACTTAAGAGCAAATCCAGTGTGTTTTTTGGTAATTATTGTGAAAAATAACTTCCAAAACATTACTCTGTAATAAATTTTGTTTAATCTTTAATTTATTCTTCAGAAAATTGCCATATTATTTGGTGGAGAGGCGTATTCACAGAAAACTTGATTGTGGTCAGTCCAGCTGCTTTCCCATTGATAAGCATAAACATAGTAGACCAGATTCTGATCTTAGTTACACCATTGTAAATTTGGAGCAACACCATTCACTTTTAACCCCTACAAATTGAGACAGCAAAATTTTCTTTTTACTCCAACCATATTGTGGTTTGGTGGTTTTTACTTTAAATCAAGTTTGATTTCACATTTTATAACTTTGAATAGAGAGAGTAAATAATTTTTATAGGCATCATAGAATAAAGGGTGGTTTATTCAGGATTCAAATCAAGAAGAAATACTAAACTTGCTCTGAGTTACGCTGATGTAAATCTGGAGTAACTCCATTCCTTTGGATCTGTAAAGCAGTCTTTGCTGCTTTTACAGATCCAGACTAACACGGCTACCCCTCTGATACTTGATACTGGATTTAGACCAAAGCAGATGAGCAGAATTTGGCCCTGTTATGATTGAGCAGTGGTAGCTGCTGCATAGTTATGGTTGGAATGGCATATCCATTGTAAGTCTGATATTTGCTCTTTCTTCTGCTGCACTGCCTACTGTTGACCTCTCCTGTCCCCAGCACTCATCTCCCCATTGCTGCTTAAGGCAGTGGTGTGCAATCTGAGGTCCGTGGGCCACACACTGCCCATCAGGGTAATTCGCTGGCAGGCCACCAGTTTGTTTACATTTGCATGGCCTCCTGCAGCTGCCAGTGGCCGTGGTTCATTGTTCCTGGCCAGTGGGAGCTGCGGGAAGCAGTGGCCAGCACGTTCCTGTGGCCTGCGCTGCTTTCCGCAGCTCTAGAGTGACCAGACAGCGAGTGTGAAAAATCGGGACAGGGTGGGGGATAATAGGAGCCTATATAAGAAAAAGACCCAAAAATTGGGACTGTCCCTATAAAATTGGGACATCTGGTCACCCTACACAGCTCCCATTGTCCGAGAATGGCAAACTCTGGCCACTGGGAGCTGCGGGCATCCGTGCAAATGTAAACAAACTGTCTGGAGGCCCACCAGCGGATTACCCTGACGGGCTGCATCAGGCCCACGGCCCACAGATCGCCCACCACTGACTTAAGGTCTGGAGAAGAAAGGGAGCCAATTCCTGCAGATCTCTTGGTCTGTGATACATGTGGCTTGGTGGTTAGGGAAAGAAAGAGGAGGAGGGGCAGAGGAATGCAGAGGCCTTGTGTTGGAAGGGAAGTCAGGGACATTTCACTCTTCCTGTGACTCTCTTAAGATTTTGAAGGTCAGGACAATCCTCAGCAACCTTTAGGGCTTGGTCATTATCAGACCTAGGGAGCATTCTCGTTCCTTCCTGTGGACTGCCCTTAAGACTGTTTTGAAAAACTAAGGTAATTCCAAAACAAAAATCTTCATTAAAGTGGAGTTAAGACTGAGAGCACATTTTGGTAATGTAAGGGTAAAAATCCTTACAAGAACATTGCATGTTATGTATAATAAAATGCCTTAAAAAGCTAGGAAGTTCGCAGTTAAAGTATACTGAAGGGAAACCCAAACATTTGAAAGCAAGGACATTCATCGTTAAGGTATCAAAACTCCCACTGAAATTGTTGGGTGAGGGCAAGTGGCTCCATGTGCAGAAGCAAGGCTAGAATTTGTAACAATAAAAGAACAGTGCTCCAGAACTCCAAGGGGAGTTGTTTAGGAGACTTTTTTAAAATTCTGTGATGGCTTTTAATTTAAGAGGCAGGATTGTTTGTTGGTTTTTTAAAGTTGAATTATTACTTTAAAGACAGGCATCAATTATTGCTGTTTAAAGCCCAGCTCTAAAGAGTCACAGCATCAGACTGAAACTAGACCACAGAAAATACTGGATGGGATATTGGGAGACAGCTGAGTGGAATGATCATATTAAAGGCAGAAAGATGCTGTACTCTTTGTTCACTGCTATGAAAAATCAGGTACAGTAGTGCAGTATCCTAGACCAAATATCCTGGACCAAATATCCAGCTCTTTTCTCTCTCATAAAATCTGTGTATTTAGTTAAAAGGATTTAATACTGAATGTGTTATGATAATTAAACTGATATTAAAGTGCAAAAACCACGAGGAGTCCTTGTGGCACCTTAGAGACTAACAAATTTATTTGGGCATAAGCTTTCGTGGGCTAGAACCCACTTCATCAGATGCATGGAGTGAAAAATACAGTAAGCAGAATATATATTACAGCAAATGAAAAGATGGGAATTGCCTTACCAAGTGCACTGACTCCTCACTTGATAAGGCAACTCCCATCTTTTCATATGCTATAATATATATTCTGCTAACTGTATTTTTCACTTCATGCATCTGATGAAGTGGGTTTTAGCCCACGAAAGCTTATGCCCAAATAAATTAGTTAGTCTCTGAGGTGCCACAATGATTTCTTGTTGGTTTTGCTGATACAGACTAACTACGGACTACCGCTCTGAAATGGATTAAAGGGCAAGTGATTTTAAGAATTTGTTTGTTTTTTTTGGTTATTTGGTAGCAGTTCACCATTTAAACCTATAACAGATACATTGCACAATGTATCAGCTTTAAAAAATGGTCACCAAGCCTGCAAATGGATCCGCTTGAACAGATCCTTACACTTGCATGGATCTGTTTGCAAGACTGATGCCTTATGACTTCCATGGGCTTTGGATCAGGCCTTTGGAGAACATCCTCCACCCCCAGCAAATTACAAAATGCCAAACCTATTTACCTTTTGATAAGAGCAACAAGAAACACAAATAGAAGCATTTACTCTGTGTGATAGGTAGGGTTTGATGGTTTAAAGAGTTTTATAACCAGCTATATGCATGGTACATTCCAGATTCCACTGTAGCTCACTTAACAGGGTCTGAGATTCTTTCTGGTGACATCAGACTTCTCTCCTATTGATGTATGCTTACTCATGTTATCTGCTGCTTTACTTTGATTTAAAGTAACTGCAGCTGGCCTGCTTAATAACCTTTCCAGATTATGTTCTATTTGAAAAAGAAAAAGTGGTAATCACGTTAACCATATTTACCTGTGATTTTTTTTCTTACCTTGTTGAAGGGCTTAACTTTTTTTGAAATAAATTATGGTTTCATTTAAAAAACTGTCTATTGCATAAGATGTAAACAACTGAGCTTGGCAGCATTATGTCATACAACGTTTGTAGGATGGGATTTTCAAAAGTGCTCCACATTGGCCTAACTCTGCTTCCAAGGGAGTTGCCATCTATTGACAGTGGAAACAAAGTTAGACCAGTGTGGGTCACTTGTGCAAATCCCATCCCCAATAAGTAGCGGAACAATAGTTTATTAATGCAGGAACAGATTGAAGCATAAAAGTTAACGTGGAAGAAATTCTTTTTGAAAAGCCCAGAAGTGCAATGATTATCTCCAAGTAACTGTAGGGCATAGTGGAAATCACTTACAAAAGTATTGAGTCTTTATATTACAATGACATAAGAGAACTATTAAATTGTACATATGTCAAGCTGGGGAAAAGAGGTTCTATATGAAAAATATCTTTGCCTTTCTTTCCACCTCTTCATATTAATGTGAGATATTAACAAAGAGTAATGAGAAGGAACTTAAATTAGGAAGAAACTGATATGACTTGTCATGAAATATTCCTATCTTCACAGCTATTGTGCACTTTATCTAATTTCCATAGTTATCTGATCAGGACTGTTTATTTCACTGTTGAATTATTACTGAAGTCTGAGAGGGCACGGCTTTAAACAATGGAGCTGGTCAGCAGTGCTAGCAATTCATTTCCATAAAATCTAGCCCTGTGTGGGCATGTAAAGTTTGGATTTGGCCTCAGAGTCATCTTTAATACCTCATAACTTTGGTAGATGCTACCAAACAGGGTCAGACCTAAATCACAGCAAGACAAGTGACTGCTTGGGACCCTCTGCTTTTGTAAGCTTCATAATAAGAACGTCTTGTGATAAGCATGTTATGCTGCTGCACTGGCTGCTAGTGAGTTCTGGGTAACGTTTAAAGTGTTAGTTTTGAATTATAAAGCCATGTATGACTTGGGTCCCAGTTACCTGAGAAGCTTCTCTCTTCCCATGTGAAACTGCAGCAACTGTGTTTGATTAACCAGTGTGTTTGATTAACCAACTTCATCTTGGTTTAAAGAGGAAGGGACTGACGGAAAGCGGGATTGGTTGAGGGGTCCTTTGTTCTGTAATTAGCTTCCCAGTTTTTTCTCCAGATCCCACATTTGACAACCCTTAGGGCATGACACAAAAATGTTACAGTGATGAGCATGGTAGGGATGGATGGATAGAATTACCTGTTCTCCTATGGTAATGCAAATGGGAACTAACTGTATCCCTGTAACCTGGTTAACCTCCTGGACTGTCTGCTGTTTGCCTAGTTATTGAACACAGTTATATACTGTCTGCACTACAACTCTTAACCTGCTGTAACTGAATCAGGAAACGGCGATGTTGTAACTAGGCCTCCTAATTTGGTATAAACAGAGACTTAAGAGTGTGCAAAGCCATGACCAGGTATGGGTTTTCCACTCTGGCAGACAATGAAACAACTTGCTGCTTCCATGCATTTGACAGTTGGAATTATTGACTGAATGGAATATTAACTAAATGCCTATAATATTGAAGCTAGTTTTTCAACCCTGGTGGGTTCTGGCCAATGTATCTGGAAATATTCACTGACAAACAGATAACCATCTGAAGAACATGAGCACTAGGTCTTATGAATCTAGGTCTTAAGACTCAGCCAGCTCTGCATGAGGCACCTGGCTGTAGCCACCAAGGACTTATCAGATGGACATTTTATCTCAGTGTTGATCTGTCAAACTGTTTTCCCCACTATTTTTAGGAATTTTAGCACCTGCTTCACCAGAACAGCAATTCAGAGGGTCTAAATGGTACCATCATTTTATATACTGTTCTGCCAAAGTAAATCCCTTTTGAAACCTGCATGAGAATAGCAGCCTCCTTAAAATGTAGAAGTGTGAGTCATACACTGAAGGAGCACAGGCATTGCACGTGTGAAATAGGAGTTTTAAAAGTGTTCCACACACTACTCTGAAAATACATCACAAGACAGTTGTTGCCCTTGCATTGAATTCACGCGCCATAGAGCATATCAAACTGACGTATGCAGCTGACGAACATAAAATGCCAGCAGAGAAGCTGGCTTTGAGCAGCCATAAACAAGACCACATAGGGAGACTCAGCCTTGCCTGAAAGCTCAGCTCTGCATGAGGCACCTGGCTAGACCCACTGAGAACTCGTCAGATTGTTGTTTTATCTGTGTGTTGATCTAACACTGTAGCAGGGTTGGGAGATGCTATTTCTCAGCTATTCTTAGGGATTTTGGCACCTGCAGTAATTCACAGGAGGTCTGAATGGTCCCACTTGACACACTGTTCTGGCAGGCAGTCTTACTGAAACTCCATTGTCTAAGCCTTTTCCTGGGCAGCTTCAGCCCTACCAAAAGTGGAGAGCAACTCTCATTAACTGCAACAGGAGTTCTACCCCACCTTCTCCAGGGCTGGTTAAGGCCCTCTATCCCTTTATTAGAAAAGCATCAGGGACAATCATTACTGATATGGCACACATGCACCTCCTCACCCCTCACCTCACATACACATTCTTTTCTCTTTGGACAATAGCAAGGCTCTAAATGCTGTGACTAAAGGAGGCTTAATTGGATTTACTTTGCAAATAAAGAGCTCTAATTGGGTTTATGATGACTTAGATTTGCAAGTCTGATTCCTCAAAGAAGTTGAGGTGCCTACGTTTTTCAGTTAATCAAGTTTCAAAGGTACCTAAAGGGAAGCAAAACAGATACTTATTCAATCCCCATAAATGTGGACTCTGAATAATTCATACATAACGTGAACTTGGTGATATGGTTACATTACATGTAAAATGACATCTTTGGGAATTACTGAATAGTGTCACTTGTTTTTCATCCTGAATGTTATACAGTACAAATAGGAAATAAAGTATTATTATTGGCAGTGAGAAACGACATGACTTGTTTTTTTGCTTGTACACAAATTGTTTCCATGTTTCATTAGTCTCTGGAAGTATTCTGCTTCTTTCCTCTCCTTGGGGACAACGGGAGAAACTTAAGCTAATGCAGATTGTATGTAACCCCGTGAATGCCATTCTCCTCTAGCTGAGTGAGCAAAGTGCTTGGAAATTTTGTGCCTTTTTTTTACCTCCATAAAATTATTAAATGTATCTGAGGAATAATATAAATCAACTTGTGCCTTATTTTATATCTTTGCAGGACTCAAAGAAAATATGAACTGGAATAGAGATAATGGCAAGTGAGTACAAAACAAGCATAGAAAAAGATAGTTTGATAGTTGCGTAGCATCAGTTAGAGAGAATATAGCTTCTCATTGTGTTTGATTTAACTATCTTTCTTAGGGTGAAAGGGGCCCTGTGTTTTCTCATCTACCTCTTAAATTCCTATCATAAGGAATACTCTTGTCTTTTAGGGAGAACTATCTCTTTTATAAAGATATGGAAATAGAATAGCAGCAGAAGTAAAACCAGTTCTGTTGTAGTTGGGTGAATTGTTAAGGAGAGTATATGGATTACAAAAAGTCAGTAATAGAACCCAACTCTCAGTCCTCTGCTCTGACAACAAGACAAAAAAAATCATGGTATAAATTTCAAATGCCTATTTACATTGACTTCATAAAGGCAGCATTAATTTCTGGCTCAATGACACTTTTTTATTATGGCAGTCCCACAGATGGGCCTGAACTAAATTTTGGATCTGAGCAATCACAAACTTTTGAGAAGTTTGAATCCAGATTTAAATCCAAACTTAATGATTGGCTCCTTTTCTGCTGACACAAAATCTCAAACTTAGCTCCTGAAACTTTGGGAAACTCGTACCCAGATCTAGATGTGGATCCACACCTTTCAGTTTTGATGATACTGTTATGCACACAGTGTAAGTATATAGATAGGAATATAAGAATTGTCCATATTGGATCAGGCCAGTGATCCACACAGTCCAGAATTCTGACTCTGACTAAAATAACCAGTAACAGAGACCTCAAAAGAATTCCATAGCTGTCCAATACAGGATTTATCTGCACAGAGGGAAGGTTTCTTCCTACCTTCCATGAGTGAGTGGTTGTGTTATGCCCTGAAGCATGAAAGCTTTTATTTTTTTTTATCCTGTGTATTCTAACTTTGGATAGTCTCATCCACATAAATGTCTAATCCTTGTAAATGCCAGTCATAGGTGGATAGGTAGAGACAATAGCTCTGATCTATCACTTAGAGTAAGTGAGACTAAAAAAAAGGCCAAGGTAAAAATAAAAATAAGTGACACAAATAAGTAGGATAAGCCAACTACTGTACCTGTGGTTTTTTTGTGTGGGGATGCTTAGGACCTTTTTTTGGGCATTTTTTGGCAGCAAATACTTGTGACTAATATGTACACCCCAAACTCAGTTTGTTTTGTGTGTATTTACCACCCCACGTGATTGAAGTCTGTGTGCACATTATTTTCCCCCTCAGTATAGCAAAAGCAGCTGTACAAAATATTTTAAAAAAAGTTCTTATCTTTTGTAAAACAAAGACCCACCCGACTTGAACTGGTCTATGGGCCCCACCCCTGCCCTTTTGTTTAGATCCTGGGATCATGTGATGAACTGGGTTAGCATTTTGCTGTTTATGCTACTCAGACCTCACCTATTCTGCTTTACAAGGATAAATTCTAAACCACAGAAAAATTCTACTATGGGACCCTTTTGTGATGGCTGTGTATAGCGTAAGGGATTGGGAAAGGGAGGTGGTGGTGATATGATACATTAAAACTGGAACAACTCATCTGGGGACTGGCAGCACAATTCAGGTATTAAAGGTCCTAATTCAGATTTCACACTTATGTAAATCAGGAGTACAGCTGAGTGAATAATTGGGGAGGTGGTTGGTTCGATGGCTGAGCTGAAAAATCTGGGGGGTCTTGGGAGGGGGGGAGAATCAGTTTTCAAATTATGTGCTATACGGTTAAAAAAAAATCACTCAGCTCTAGCTAGGAGTAATTTCTCTGAAGTCAGTGGAATCTCTCCAGTGTAAAAAACAATCTAAGTGAAATCAGAATCAGATCCACAGAGTCCAGTTTACAAAAGGTGCCTGAATAGGATACCTTCTGGACATTTCAACTGGGTTTTATTTGAGATGCATGCACTGATGTTACAGGCCTATTTCTGATCTTATTTTGGCCTGATACCAGTGTAAATCCATTGATGTCAGTGGAGCTATTCCTGATCTACACCAGTGTTAGTGAGGTGCGCTTTGTGCCTAAGTGCCAGTTGGTAGGTCCCCAATGTGGAATTGTGACCCATATCAAAACAGAACATCCCTCTGCATTCTCTTGATCTAGATAACAGCCCAGCTGGAACAGGACAGTGGACTACTAAGGGTGTCTCCACACTACAGTTAGTACAGCGGTACAGCTATGGTATTGCAGCTGTACCACTCTGCTCCGTAGTGTCGATGCTTCTATATCAACAAAAGGGGGGTTTCTATGGATGGAGTTAATCCACCTCTCAGAGAGGTGGCGGTTGGGTCAACAGAAGAATTTGTCCATTGACCTAGCTGCCTCTCAACCAGGGACTAGGTCAACTTAACTATAGCACTCAGGGTATAAATTTTTTCACAGCTCTGAGCGACTCAGTTAAGTTGACTTAAGTTTTAGGGATAGACCAGGGCTAGGTCAAAAAATTAAACTTTATTCCTCATGCATACAGGCTCATGCTGAGTGCATTTTTGAGCCATTGCCACAGGGGAAGATCTGGGAATGTCTGTGTCTCAAAAGGTATAGTCCCTTCTGAGTTCTCTATTACATAGAACAAATGTGCAAACTGCACCACCCCTTAGGATAGTGTAGCATACTCCTTCCTCTATCCCAGCCAGCTTTGTCTCCTGGTGCAGAGGAGGGAGTAATGCAGTGAGGTAACAGCCTCTGCCTCCATCGAGTGGCTTGCAGCTCAAGGGCACTAGGAGGCAGTGCTTTTGTGCACCTCTAAACATAGGGGCTGCCATTGAGTTTGACACTTGTGTGAGGGGCACAAATAGTGGGAAAGCACCTTGTACATACACCCAGGGTCAGGGTTCAAACACAAGCTAACCAACCCTTTTGGAGTCAGTTTACTTTAGCCAGGTAAAGACATTGGGTAATACATCTTGTTCTCACTTTGACACCCTAACTTAATTGGGTGCTTGAGCATTTCTGCTATCGGCCCATTTTGGAATATTGGAATTTGAAATATTTGGTATACAATTCCTTTTCACACACTGGCAAAATACTAGCATAGCTAGCTCAATGGCTGATTTAACAAAAAAGGAAAGACAAATATTCTAGAAATTGCACATTTTAAACAGACTGAAAATGGACATCAGTAAGACTTGCCTCTAGTATGTGTCATCCTAGCACAAATTGGTTCATTCAGTGAAATGAGAGTATTGACTAGATAGCTAGGAAATCTTAAACCACATATTACTGTGTATTGTCCCTGTAGTTATCTGCTGTGGAGTCCGTCTTGGCCTCAACTGGAACAAATTTTGACAACTTGATTTCAGTCTGACAGGGTAACTATGGTAATAGTATGCTTCCAGGTATTCATGTGGGTAGCGTGAAGAACTGGACACATTCCAAACTTCTACTCATTGTTTTATTAACACTCTGAGTCCTGATGTGTTCCAGTGCTCAAGCAGCTGGGAAGCTAGGATTAGAGAGAGAAAGAAGCCTGTGGGTTGGGGAATGTTTTAGCACGTTGTTGCAGTCACAACACTATAGCTGAGGTTTCTGTTTCCAGTGTAAACCCAGTTTTTATGTACATTATTACTTACATTTGCTAGGCATTGCTGCTGACTCAGGCCTGTACTATATGGACCATAGAAGAGGGCTCATTCCCTTCTGTGAGGTGTGTGATGAGCCAAAAATGACAGATCAGATGCACACAACGCTGAGGGTATGTCTACACTGCAAATGGGAGCAAGCCTCCCAACCTGGGTAGACAGACTCGCACTAGCTCTCTAAAAGGAGCAGTATGGACATTGTGAGTCCAGCAGAGATTATGGCTGGCCAGCTGAGCTTAGATCCAGGGGAGATGGGTAGGCTTGAGAACCCAACTTGCTGCCCGAGCCGCAATGTCCACATTGCTGTTTTTAGCGCCTTAGCTTGAGCTGAGGTAGTGTGAGTCTAAATCCGGGCTGAGAGGCTCACTCCCAGCTGCAGTGTAGACATACCCTTAGTGACCAGAAGATGGAACTGTCACATAGCTGTGCAACATTTATGTGTTTATTATTATTATTTATTAAATAATCAAAGTGCTTCTGAAGCTGATGCCTGGCCTCCCAGAAGAAGACACTGGGTATGTCTATACTCAGCAGCGCAGCTACTGTGCGTAAGCTATGCTGCTATAGTGTAGACGTGTGCTACAGCGATGGAAGGGTTTTTTTCCCTGGAACTTAGCTCAGCTTCAAACCTCTGAGTAATGTAGCTAGGTCAACCTAAGTTTTAGGTGTAGACCAGGCCTGTGTATTTATTAAACAGTTTTCCTTCACTATAGCTATCTCATTGGAGAGGGTCCTGTTGGAGTATAATTCAGTATACTTTAAACTCTGTTTAAATTAAAAACAACCAACCAACAAAGCATCCCTATGTGTTTCAAACTGCATCCTATATTGCTGCAGAGTAGACTAACTTTTTGGCCATGTTACCTGGTTCTGCCACAAGAGCGGACACAAGCAATGTCCCTGCTTGGTTATTTATTGAGCTTTATGTTTGATCTTTTAGTATTTTATGGGTTTTTTTAAATAATGTTTTTAATGCTTGTTTCATTACCACACTTTAACAGTTCGCACAATTTTGTCTAGGGATCTTTTAACATTCCCCCTCCGCTCCCCAAAATGTAGCAAAGCATGTATTGCTCATCTAGAGCCTGATTCAGCAGGTACTTCCTCATGTCTTTACAGTTAGGCATTATTAACCGAATTCAGTCAGTCTCTTTGACTGCAAGGGGGCAGAGAGGCTCGGTCTTCGGGATAGATCCAGCTAATTACCAATGGCCCAATCCTGCTAACATTTTCTAGTGAGTTGTTGGCTCCAGATCCACAAAGGTAGTCAGGCACCTAAGTCCCAGTTATGGCTCCACTGAGATTTACAAAGCTCCTGCTGCACCTGGTAGTTACCTAACCTCACTGAGTACCTTTTTTTTCAGGGTAAAAGTTGCCTCGTCAGAAGATAGGCATTCAGTCACCTAACTCTTGTGCAAGATCCAATCCAGTAGGTGTGCTCGGAGACCTCCTGCCGGACCGGGTCCCATTCAAAATCCAGGAGGAGGAGGTAGGAGGTAGTGGCAGTAGTGCTCTTCCAATTGCTCCTTCATTATTTATCCACAGTGAAACAGCTTCAGTGGGAGAAATTGAGGGAAGCTCCATATCAGAATATCCCAGAGCTCAGTGTTGGAGCACTCACTGGAGAGGTGGGAGACCTGGGTTGAAATCTTTTCCCCCCTTCCTCTGGCACAGAGTGAGGAATTGAATCTGGGTCTCCCACATTCCAGGTGAGTGCTCGTACATCTGGGCTAGAAGTTATAAAGTGGCACCACCACCTCTGTCCTTTTGATGTGGAGTGAGGCAGGTGCCTAACTCATTCCCATGAGAAACACCTAAATCACCTGGATCCAGGATATGCCAGTGCAGGATTTTTTAGGCTCTGCTGTCTTGTACAAAGGGATGGGTTCATTGTCTGGGTCACCTAACAGTGGAGTGAACAAAGCACTGTAGGGAACATTATTGTGTTGGCAGGATACTTGACTAGATGACCAAAAGGTCTTTTCTGTCACTAGCTTATTGATTCTATGGTTGGAGGGTACTGAAGGACGAAATGAGACAATGGAACAAACTGCCTAGGAAAGTCATGGAAGCTCATTCACTGGAGGTTTCAGAAGGAGGCTGGATGGCCATCTGTCCTGGATGGTTTAGACACAACAAATCCTGCATCTTGATGAGGTTTAGACTAGATGACCCTGGCAGCCCCTTCTTGCGTTATGGTTCTATGATTCTTCTTCGAGTGCTTGCTCATATCCATTCCAGTTAGGTGTGTGCGCGCTGCGTGCACGTTCGTTGGAAGATTTTTACCCTAGCAACACTCGGTGGGTCGGCTGGGCGCCCCCTGGAGTGGCACCGCCATGGCGCCGGATATATACCCCTGCCAACTCAACCGCCCCTCAGTTCCTTCTTACCGCCTGTGTCGGTCGTTGGAACAGTGGAGTGCGGTTTCACTGACCTCCACCTCCCTAGCTACTCTTAGTTCTCTGGTTATTTTGTTGTGTATATAATTCAAAGTTATATAGTTATAGTTAATTTTTATTGTTCATAGTTAGTGTATAGTTAAGAGGGGTTCGGGGATTAGCCCCTTCCCCGCACCCGGTGCCAGGGCCCATGCCTGGTTCACCAAGTTTCAAACCGTGCTTGGCCTGTCATAAGCCGATGCTGACAGAAGATCCACACGACTCCTGCCTTAAGTGCCTCGGGGAATCTCACCTGACAGATAAGTGTCACATTTGCAAGGCTTTTAAGCCAAGAACAAAAAAGGAGCGGGACTTTCGGCTAAAGCAACTCCTCATGGAGGCTGCTCTTACCCCTCTGCCTTCAGCACCAAGCGCTGGTCAATCGGCAGGCAGAAGCACCTCCTTGGCACCGGACTGCGCCGGTACTGCCAAGGCTCTCGGCACCGGCCGTCACTGTCACCAAAGTCAACTCAGCACCACTCCCTCTCCCCGAGGTCAAGAAAGCCTAAGACTCCTGCTGCTTCTGTGCCACCTGCACCGCAGCCAGAGAGCTTGTCTAAGTTGGATCACCCGGCACCGACACCTGCTGCGGCACCGATGACGTCGGCACCGTCGATTCCGGTCCCACGAGGGCCATTGAGTCTGGTGCCTGACAGCTCCCTGGCATGCGCTGTGGTTGAGCTTTCTGTTCCCTCCACACCGGAGACATTCTCAATGGTGAAGGATCTGATTGCCATGACAGAGTCGATGCTGCCTCACCCCGGCACCACCGATGTGGGTAATACAGTCTATCGGCAAGCCTGCCTTGATAAGACCATCCTCTGTCGGCACAGCAGAGCGGCACCATTCACGATCACGGTCCCGCAGACGCTCCAGGTCCCGTCGGCGCTCCCACTCCTGATGCCGCTCGCAGTCCCGGTACTGTTCTCCTCCTCGGTACCAGTCGCACTCTCGGCACCAGTCGGTATCCCGTTCGCCGGCCCGCTACTCTCGGCACCGTTCCAGCTCCCGGCACCACTCCAGGCACCGTGACTCCCGTAGCCGCTCCCGACATCGAGCCTCTAGATCTCGGTCGACCTCCTGGCACCGCTCTGGTCACAGGTCCCGATCTCGTTCCCAGTACCGGTACACCTCCCGGTACCAGTCCCCTATGCCGAGTAGGGCAAAGTTGGCTAGAGACAGAGACTGTGCCCAGGGCTTTTCAGCATCTCCATGGCCATCCAGACACGCATCAGTGTCATCCCACGCGGACAGCTCTTATGCTCAGGACTCCGATTCTGATATGCCCACCAGAGTCTTCCGAGAGACCCAGGCCCAGTACCAAAGACCCCATCAATGGCCTTTCTGGACATCTTGGGCACACCACCAGGCCCAAGGCGTACCAGTAGTTCCGTCCCGCTCTGTCTCATCAGATCACCGAGTGCCAGAGGTGACGGTTAGCTGTCCCCCTCCGACTGCTGTGGAAGAAGCCCCAGTTCACCCACTGGACTCCCAGGTTCCTCTGGAGCAGGAGATCGCCCCAGAGCAACAGGACACCCAGGACCCACTTGTCGGCATCTCCTCTTCCTCTTCTCCAGATGAGGCAGTGGCAGGAACATCCTCCTCGGGCCCTCCTCCAGTCGACCTGAGAGCCCATCAGGACCTCCTAAGGAGGGTAGCACTCAATAACCAGGTGGAGGAGGTCCCGGAGGTTTGGGACCCAGTAGTGGACATTCTATCGGCGGATGCCCCCACTAGAGTGGCCCTACCATTTATTCGGACCGTCCAGGCCAATGCCCATACTATATGGCAATCCCCAGCCTCTATCTCTCCTGCGGCTAGAGGAGTCGAGCATAAATATATGGTGCCCTCTAAAGGGTACGAGTATTTGTATGTCCATCCTCCTCCCTGCTTACTAGTCGTCCAGTCCGTTAATGAGAGGAAACGCTACGGCCAGCAGGAGCCAGCCCCGAAATCGAACGAGGCTAGGCAAATGGACCTACTCAGCCGCAAGGTGTACTCGGCAGGGGCCCTACAGCTCTGAGTGGCAAATCAACAAGCCTTGCTTAGCCGCTATAATTATAACACCTGGGTGGCGGTGGGTAAGTTTATGGAGCTTCTCCTTCAAGACTCCCGCCAAGAGTTCGCTGCCCTCTTGGAGGAAGGGAAAAAGGTGGCCAGAACTTCCCTCCAGGCCTCGTTGGATGCATCAGACTCAGCAGCCAGGACTCTGGCCTCGTGTGTTGCCATGAGGCGCATCTCATGGCTTCAGGTTTCAAACCTCCGGCTGGAGCTGCAGTATACCATTCAGGACTTACCATTTGATGGTAAAGGCCTCTTCTCGGAAAAGACTGAATCCAGGCTGCAAATCCTGAAGGACAACAGGGTCATAATGCACTCTCTCGGCATGCATATGCAGGTGACCCAACGCAGGCCTTTCTGTCCTCAGCCTCACCGCCCATACTCTGTGCCTAGACAAAGACAGGACTTTGGCAGGCGGCGCAGCCGAGGCGGTCGCAGACGAGCGTCAGGACCCCAAGGGGGCCAAAATCAAGGTCCCTTGAAACCACCACAGGGACCAAAGACGAACTTTTGAAGGTGCGCCTGAGGGCGGCATACCAGTTACAGGCTAGGATCCCTCTCCTCCCTTCTCCAACCGTCTCTCTTCCTTCCTTCCGGCGTGGTCCCAGTTAACTTCAGATCGCTTGGTCCTATGCATGGTGGAGTATGGGTACCACCTCCAATTTATTTCAACCCCGCCCTCCCACCCTCCAACCCTGTCCCTCTTCAGGGACCCCTCTCACGTCTTACAAGAGGTGCAGGTGCTCCTCTCCATAGGAGCCATAGAGGAGGTACCAATGGACGAAAGGGGCAAGGGGTTTTACTCCCATTATTTCCTAATCCCCAAATTGAAGGGAGGTCTCAGACCTATCCTAGACCTGCGAGGACTCAACCAGTTTACGATAAAGTTGAAGTTCTGCATGGTATCCCTGGGGACCATTATCCCGTCCTTGGATCCTGGAGACTGGTATGCCGCCCTCGATATGAAGGACGCGTACTTTCACATCGCCATCTTTCCTCCACACAGGAGAGATACCTCCGCTTTGTAGCCAACCGTCAGCACTTCCAGTTTACAGTCCAGCCGTTTGGCCTTTCTACAGCCCCGAGGGTATTTACAAAGTGTATGACCGTATTCGCCGCCTATCTCCGCCGACGTCAGATACACGTTTTTCCCTATCTGGACGATTGGCTCATCGAGGGGCCTCTGAGACACAAGTCACTCAGCATGTGGGCATCGTCAAGGACCTATTCACACGTCTAGGCCTGATGATCAATATAGAAAAATCCACTCTGGTTCCCACGCAGAGGTTAGACTTCATAGGAGCTATCCTGGACTCCAATCTAGCCAGAGCCTGCTTACCACAGCTGCGGTTTCAGGCAATGGCAACAATCATCCGAGATCTACAGAATTTCCCGACGGCCTCGGGTTGCACTTGTCTCAGTCTCCTGGGTCACATGGCTGCCTGCACGTTTGTAACCAAACGCGCCAGGTTCTGTCTCCGTCGTCTCCAAGTTTGGCTCAACTCAGTATACCGCCTGGGCAGGGACCCGATAGACACGATAGTCACCATTCCCTCGAGCACCCTAGGCTCCTTAGAATGGTGGCTAACTCCCTCCCTGGTGTGTGCAGGGATGCCGTTCCATCCGCCCCAGGCCTCAATGTCCCTGACGACGGACGCGTCATCTCTCGGCTGGGGTGCTCACCTCGGTCACCTTCGTACTCAAGGCCTTTGGTCTTCTCAGGAGCTGGCATTACACATAAATGTCCGAGAACTGAGAGCAGTCCGCCTGGCTTGCCAGGCGTTCCAGCAACAGTTGCGAGGCCGTTGTGTTGTCTGTAAACACTGAGACACAACTGCCATGTACTAAACAAACAGGGAGGGACACGGTCCTCCCCCCTTTGTCAGGAGGCCATCCAACTCTGGGACTTTTGCATAGCCCACTCGATAGATCTGGTAGCGTCCTTTCTCCCAGGCATTCGGAACACCCTGGCGGATCGACTCAGCAGGTCTTTCCTGTCTCACGAGTGGTCAATCTGCCCGGATGTTATGCATTCTGTTTTCCAGAAGTGAGGATTTCCCCACATAGACCTGTTCGCTTCCCGCGAGGGATTGATCTTGGACGCTTTCCTGATGTCATGGAAGAGCCAGCTCCTTTATGCCTTCCCACTGTTCCCGCTGGCTCACAAAGTCCTGCTGAAACTCCACAGGGACAGAGCGCGCATCATCATGATCGCTCCAGCATGGCCCAGGCAGCACTGGTACACCACGTTGCTCGACCTGTCGATAGCCAACCCAATTACCCTGCCACTCCACCCAGACCTCATAACTCAGGACCACGGCAGGCTTCGCCACCCAGACCTGCAGGCTCTTCACCTCACGGCATGGCTGCTGCGTGGCTAAACCAGTCAGAGTTACATTGCTCTGAATCAGTACAACAAGTTCTCCTGGGTAGCAGGAAGCCTTCAACCCGGTCAACGTACCTGGCCGAGTGGAAGTGTTTCTCCTGCTGGTGCGAAACGCTTAATCTTACTCCCACTGAGGTCTCGATCCCCTCTATTTTGGACTACCTCTGGTCTCTCAAACAGCAGAGCCTAGCAGTATCATCACTGAGGGTACATTTGGCAGCCATCTACCTTCCACCCAGGCGAAGGTGGTCGTTCCGTGTTCTCACACCCATGGTTTCGAGATTCCTCAAGAGCTTGAAGCGCTTATACCCTCAAGTACGCTGCCCAGCCCCAACCTGGGACCTCAACCTGGTTTTAACCAGACTTATGTCTCCCCCATTCGAGCCGTTAGCAACCTGCTCGCTGCTATACCTGTCTTGGAAGACAGCTTTCCTCGTAGCCATTACATTGGCCAGACGAGTCTCTGAGCTTAGGGCTCTTACGGTGGATCCGCCGTACACTGTGTTCCACAAAGACAAGGTGCAGTTGCGACCGCACCCGGCTTTCCTCCCTAGATGGTTTTGGCCTTTTATGTTAACCAGGACATCTTTCTCCCGGTCTTCTTCTCGAAGCCACGCTCAACGCGACGGGAGCAACAATTGCACTCCCTGGATGTCCGTAGAGCGCTCGCATTTTATATTGAGTGGACAAAACCGTTTCGTAAAACGCCCCAACTCTTTGTTGCGGTAGCAGGCTGAATGAAAGGCCTACCTGTTTCCTCTCAGAGGATCTCATTTTGAGTGATGGCGTGCATCCGCACTTGTTATGATTTGGCTCATATTTCCCCAAGCCATATCACCGCGCATTCTACCAGGGCGCAAGCTTCATCTGCCGCCTTCCTGGCTCGTGTACCTATCCAGGAGATATGTCGTGCAGCTACCTGGTCCTCGGTCCACACCTTTGCTTTGCATTATGCTCTGGTTCAACAATCAAGAGATGATGCAGTCTTTGGCTCAGCAGTTTTACATTCTGCCACATCTCACTCCGACCCCACCGCCTAGGTAAGGCTTGGGAATCACCTAACTGGAATGGATATGAGCAAGTACTCAAAGAAGAAAAGACGGTTACTCACCTTTGTAACTGTTGTTCTTCGAGATGAGTTGCTCATATCCATTCCAAACCCGCCCTCCTTCCCCACTGTTGGAGTAGCCGGCAAGAAGGAACTGAGGGGCGGTTGGGTTGGAAAGGGGTATATATCCGGTGCCATGGCGGCGCCACTCCAGGGGACGCCCAGCCGACCCACCGAGTGTTGCTAGGGTAAAAATCTTCCGACTAACATGCACACGGCGCGCACACACCTAACTGGAATGGATATGAGCAACACATCTCAAAGAACAACAGTTACAAAGGTGAGTAACCGTCTTTTCTATGAAAGCAAATAAGGTTTTTGAAGTGGGAGAAAAATAATCATGAGACTTCGGAATCAGTCTAAAACATTGATCCAATCCAGGGGCCAAATTCTGGATGTTTCGTGCACAGAGATACATGCCAGAAATCCCTCAGACAAGTAGGGAATATGGGCCAGAATTTTTTTCACTCAGCTGTGAGTCTTGCCAAAATTTATGGAGAAGGTGCATTACAAGGCCTTTCTGGGCAAGGGTGTGATCCTCTTGTTTGTTGTACATATACATCCTCCTAGCCTGGCAATGAGAATCCTACTCCCACCCTTCTGTGGATTATCAGTGCTCCTACTGGGAATAGCCTGCATGGAGATGCTGTGGCAGCCTGTGGGACAGTGACAATCAGAAGAGGTACACACATTTAATGCCAGTTCTGCAGCATAAAGGAGGGATTTTCAAAAGTGCTCGGTTTTGGCCTAGCTCTGCCCCCATCAAAGTCAATGGAAGCAGAGAGAGGCCAACGCTCAGCACTTTTCAAAAGTCCCCCCACACAAGTGTTTCTTTCCCACTTCCACTTTCCTCAAACCGCTTCTTCAACAGATCAGAATTTGGCCCTATGGAGGGATAATGTATCAGTGATAAATCATGGAGCTGCTGCTTTCATGGTAACCTTGAAGCATACGTAATTATGACGTTTTGGGGAAACACATTCACTTCTACCTCTTTATGGGCAATGGAGTGAGTCGGGGGACCCAAAAGCTGCATATAGAAAGGAAGGAAGTTGACTGAATGTTACCCTCACCCAGGGCAGTCCAGAGGATTCAGGGGGCCTGGGGCAGGGCTGAGTCTTCAGTGGCAGTTCATCGGCGGTGGTAGAGCAACCTGAGTGCCGCTGATTGTGGCTTATTTTTTTTCCCCTGTCACTTGCAGCGCTTGTACTCACCAGGTGGTGCTCCAAGACTTTGGCAGCACTTCAGCGCCGGGTCCTTCACTTGCTCTGAGTCTTCCGTTGCGCTGAAGGACCCACCGCCAAAGACCCGGAGCGAGTGAAGGGACCGCTGCGAAAGTGCCGCCGAAAACCCGGAGCGGCTCGCGGGGCCCCTGCAGGGGTCCGGGGCCTGGGGCAAATTGCCCCGCCCTCTGAGCGGCCCTGCCCTCACCTTCCTCCCTGGTGAGTCTAAATGTATCTCAGAAGCAATGTCAGCTGTGCCGCCTCTGCCCTTCAATTACTGTGACCCACTTCTTTGCTTTAGGGACCTCTTGGCTTTATTGTTGTTTTTATTATTCTTGGTGTGGCAATTAGTTTTTGGCTTGGAGGGAGATGGTGACCTTTGAAACAAGCCCGTCTGCCAGGCTGTCTTTAATCTCGCCCTTCGCAGCTGCCGGTGGTGGGGGAGGGGGAGGGATCGAGTGTGAGGGGGTTTCTCCCATTAGCAGCCAGAGGAGCAGCACGTTTCCAGTATCAGTCCCATACAAGTGGTGTTATTTTTCCTGTCATGTTTGTTGGGGTACGGCTTTTGTTTGTTTTTCTTGCAGAAAGGCAGGAAAGCAAATCTGGAAAAAATACAGCTCACATGTCATCGGTAATTACTTGGCCGGAGCGGCTGGCACTGGCTTGCTGACAGTTTAGAGGCAGGGAGTGGGTGAGACCCAGCTGCAGCCAACAGGGAAAGAGAGAGAGAGATCTTAATCTGACTCAGGCCTCACCAACCCTCCTCTCCCCTCTCCTCCCCCTTCATCCTTCTCCTCTCTGGGGAGCTATGGCTACGGCTTCACACAATTAGTTTTCTCCATTCTCCAAGGGACCTGGTGTTCCATGGCCTCCGCTGCTTTCAGTCCACTTTCTGCTTGCTGAATGCAGTATGTCTGAAGGAGGCCAATGCTCCCAGAGTTTCAATGAGGCCTACAGACTTGTCCTGCATGCAGGAAAAAAGACAGAGTAGCTTAACCTGCGAAGTATGTGTGAAGAATGATGATGATGAGTATGCAGATCGTTTTCAACATTTGTTGTGAATTCTTTTGTATTTACTTCCATCAAGTATGTGATGTAAATCAATTCAAATGCTGAAAATGGTACCTTCTACAAAGGCTACATAGTGCTGCTATTATAGTGCAATAAGCCACCTGGGGATATGATCCCATTGGATCCAAAATCTAAGAAAGGGCTGAGACTGATCAATATTCAGGTGGGAGATTGCCAAGGAAAATCAAGGGTATGGTAGGATATTGTCCTGGTGAGTCAGCAGTTGGGACTCTTCTTTGTATCAGTATTGAAGAAATGCTTTAACATGACGCATTGTCTTTCAGAGGAGACGTAAAGATTCTACTGTCCTTTCATGTAGCAGCCTGGGAATTTAGACCTGATATAGGGTGACCAAGTTATGAAAAAATATAAAACCAGAACATCTGACATGAGGGTTTGAGGGTACATGGGAAGGTTTTGGTGGGCATCAGGGAGGTGTCAATGGGATGAGGGAGGCTTGGTTCAAAGACTTGTGAGGAAGGTCTGGGGGATTCATTGGAATTTCCGTCAGCAGAGGTTGCGTGTCAACATATGACAGGCCTGATGAGGGGAAAGCTTTGAGATGGCAGCCAACCTGCTGTCAAGAATGCCACTGTCACTAGCTTAGCTAGTTGGCAGGTGTCTCTGTCAGGTGGTCAGTCTTCATGGGTAACAAAATCCAGGACAAAAGTGTCCTTTGTAAAGTTAGGGGGACCCTGGGACAAACCCTGAATACAAGGATGTTCCTGGGATGTATGGTCACTCTACTTTGGGTCTGTCTGAATTCCAATGTGTGTAGGTAGATTCTTCCTACCAAATCGCTCTTTAAAATTTTAGTAGGTCCATGTTCTTCTTCACTTCATGTCCTAAACTGTTGCACTGTGTAGTTATCTCCCATAGGGTGAAGCAGTTAGAGGCTGAGATAATTCCTCTTCCTGGGATAAAACCTGTCACTTTCTGCATGGGTACATGAAGCCTGATGGACAGTAAAATCCATGCAATTATGCTGCACAGGAACAGCAACTCTGGCTCCACTGAGAATGCAGTTTGTGACCACCCTTTATAGAGGTAGGCTGTGCCTACTCCCCACCCTGTCTCCATTCAAACTAGTTGCTCTTGAGGAGAAGTAACTTGGTAGCAGCTCCTGAGCTACTCCAGGTACAATTCTTCAATTCTTGGTCCCCTTTATTCATGCCTTGCAATTTGGAGGTGAGAGGAGGGAAGTTCCTTATTCGTTCCTTCCCTACTTGCCCTGCACCTGTGAAAGGGCGAGAGGGGAGGCACTGTTTAGCCCTAAATGTCTGCATCCTCTTCAATCAAATCCTTCTGTAAAGCATATTTCTTCCTCAAAGCTGTCATCCCCACTATTGGCCTGATCCTCTCCCCATTGAAATCAATGACCCAACTCCAATTGGCTTCACTGGTGCAGGAGCAAGGCCTATAAGAAACATCATGTGGCTACCAAAATAGGTTGACAGGGACCTGGTTTCCTTATGTAACCCACACATCTTCTGGGTGTGGTGCTCTGTCCCATTTAGTGGCACCAAGACCACGCAGAGATATAAAATGAATTGGCTCTACAGCCTTAGCTAATAGCCAGCTGGCTTTTAGCTCATGCGGTAGAGGTTCATGCACTAAGCTCTAGAGGGCCTCCATTCGATCCTGCTAGCCGACGACTGGGCTCTGTACCTGTTACACTTACACAGCTTGAAATAACTCTTCCACCAATAGATGATGTCTTGCTCACTTAAGACTTTCTGCACTTTAAAAGGGCACAGTCAACTGACTCTCTCCAAAATCTGTCCCTTTGTTGATAGAATTTTTCTTCATCAAATACACAGATTTGCCCAGGAGTGCTGGGTTATTAACTTTTGGACTTTCTGTTGTTGTTTTTAAATAAAAGAACATAACAGTTTTTGCTCTGGGGCAAAAACACATCAAAAATAACTCCATGGAGCTTACAGAGAGACTTATGAGTACATCTCCACTGCCATTAAAAAACCCACAGCCCTGGGTCTCAGAACCAAGGTCAGCTGACTTGGGCTTTTGGGACTTGGATTGTGGGGCTAAAAATAGCAATGTAGATACACAGGCTAGAGTCTGGGCTTTGAGACCTTCCCCACTCGTGGGATCCCAGAGCCCAGGCTCCAGCCTGGGCCTGAACGTCTACGCCCAGCAGCCGAGCCTGAGTCAGCTGACCCATGCCAGCTGTAACCATGCTGTGGGTCTTTTATTGCAGTGTAGACATACGCTAAGAACACTTGGTAGTGTCCTTTTAACAGTGCTTTTGCCTGACCGAGAAAAGAACATTCTGCTACGGTGTCCTGGCAGAGAGCCTTGTTCTAGCTGAGACAAGTCTGGCTTTAAACCTCAGCAAGGGGTCCTGCTTCTCACTAGCAGAAGTAATATCAAACACTCAGCGATGGCAGGTGGAACATTTAATGAGATGGGAACGATCAGTTATCTTCTGCTTTTGCTGCTTCTCTTCAGCTTATTTGTAAATTGTCTGTATCATTGGGGACTCTGCAGAAATTATCCATAGGTTATTTCCAATAAACTATTGTCAAATCTTGTCAATCCTAACTGAATATGGTAATCATTGTTTTCTGTCCTATACTGTTAAGTATTGTTGTGTGCTGCTAAACAGCTGCCTCATTCTACCCCAAGTGGGAGAAGTGAAGTGCTTTCTATTCAGTGTTGTAGTGGTTGCCTAATTAATTAATATTTATAAGGCATGCTGAGGTTCTCAGATGAAATTAAAATTGGATATCATTGAAAGTCAGTTACATATGAGTCAGGCTCCAAAAGTCATGAAATTGGCTTAAAAGTCATGATTTTTTTTTAAATACTTTTTTGTTTGCCTTCTGGTTTTTGAGTCTAAGATTCATGTTTTCAAGCTTTGTTTCTACATCCATAAGGACTAAAAACATTAGTTTGTTTATTTAATGAAATCTGAGATTCTTATGATCACATGACTCCAGGAGCTTGGCTCTGAAGGAAACACTAAATATCACAAGATTTGTGATAAAATTACAAGAGTTTGCAACACTGCAGGTTGTGTTGATGCAAATTCTCACTTTAGCATGCAGTTGTAGTGCCTGTTTATTACCTGAGACATTCGCATTCTCCAGGCTGTATTTTCCAAGATCAAAGAAAAATTGTCTAATTCGCAATGATCTGGGGAATCTCTTCTCCAGGTTCCCTAGCTGGCCCTTGGAACAGTCGATTAGAATACCTCAAGAAAATCCATCCCAGGTATTATGTTGTTGTGCCTAGAGCATTCTACGGGAGTGGAGTGGTGGGCAGGTTTGCTGCCTTTCCCAAGCTCTGTTTAGGCACAGGGAAAGTGGAAGCCCTGGGGAGCTAGAACAAAGTGATCTTAGTGCACCTAGGAATTTAGTCAGTGGTCAATAAAGCTCACAGTTATGAGTGCTTTGATTAAAGAATCCCATAATAAGCAGGGGCACAACATGATGTGCTTATTTTTTTATTTGTTTTTTTAACCTGAGCAGAGCCTTTTTCAGGTATACAGTTCTTCATGTGCACTGTACAGCATTATATAGGCCATGTAGAAAAGATCTCAAGGCCAGGAGAAAAGTTAATAACACTACACCAGTTTACATCAGCTGAGAATCTGGCCCATTGAATTTAATTAAGTTACTCCCAATTTACAATGGTGCAAGAGACAAGTGTTTCATTGTAAATGAGTGGGAGTGAGTTGGGGAGTGAGAAGGACATTGGCTATCGACATAAAATGACATCACTACCCAGTTTTGGCCTGCATCGCTCTTAGTGGTTCAGAGTGTTTGGTTAGTTTCTTTTTAGAGTGTAAACACATTTATTTTTGGTAAGTGATGCTGCAAAGTGGGTCCTTAGCAGGGATTTGAATAAGGTGAGGGTGAAGGCTTGGCAAATAGATTTTTGGAAGGTCATTCCAATCTCATCCAGAGCAGCACTGAAGAAGGTTTGGATATGTTTGTGAGATAAGATGATGAAAGGGGTATGATGTGAAGGACAATTGGTGCCATTATGAAAACTTTTGCAATTAGGTTGTTAAAAGGTGTAGTAAAATATGTGAATCACTTTTTTAAAAAAAAAATCTCTTTTTACCTCCCCTCATTTTCTTTACTACTCTTGGAATTCATCTACCTCTTCTTACACCTGTATTTCATAGGATTTTCACAAAATAGGTTTTATATACAGCTTTACATACAACTATGTGTAATCTGTATTCTTTGCCCTCTTAGTAACTGGAATGAATATCTTGCCAGGCATGTATGGGAGAAGTGGGAAGAGGAGGTAAGGAAGTGTCCAAGAAAAGGCAGAGAGAATTAGAAAAAGATTAGGAGCTCGTTTACATGACCATATTACACATTCTCTTCATTGCAATTTTTGGAAAATTTGAAAAAAAATGATTTGAAATTAAAGCAACCACTAAACCATTTAACTTGCATAACTAGAACTGACTCAGTAAATTAGCACAGGTCTCATTGACCCTGGCAGAATTACAGGGGTCATATTTTGTATGGATGAAATGTCCTATAATTTCTCCAGTGTATTATGTGCAAATAGGCTTTTCTTCAACAGCAGGCATGCATGTCTTCTCTCTCTTTCCACCTTTCTATTTATTTTATCAATAAACAGATCTTCTGTGGACAATGACAATCTTTACTTTCTATTCATCATTGTGTTCCCATATGTCAAAGGATTGGCACTTATATGGAAAATGAGAACATCCACAATCATATTAGAAGTGATGTAAACCTTCATCATTTTGGCTTTATGCCAGCCTCTGATAGGAGTAAGTAGAAACTTCTCCTGTGGACAGGTTTTCTGCTATTGTCCTCTATGAACTTTCAAGCTTCCACTGGTCACTGTCAGAGACACAAAACTGGATTGGATGGACCACTGGTCTGATGCTATGGCAATTCCTATATAACTATATCTTCAAGACATCTCTGCTACAGGTATCCTCAATCAATACCAATAACTTTCAGACCTAACAAAGGCAATTAAAAAGAAATAAGGCAACAAATAAGCATCATATTACTGCTGAGTTTGGTGACCAGCTCCATGTGTCATGTAATGTTACTTTTGGCTTATATAGCACCTTTCATCCAAGCATTTTACAAACATATTAATGAATTGGGCCTTGATTCAAAAACCCATTGAAATCAATGGGAACTTTTGTAGCAGGCATCACAAAAGTAAGAATTTCTGTTGTTTTTACAGATGGGTAAAATGGAGGCCTGGTGACAGCAAGTAACTTACCCAAAGCTGAGTACACTCCTGCAATGGCAAAAGGCACAGACAAGCCATGCAGCTGGGACAGAGGCTGGTAGAGGTAAGGAAGAACATATGTGGGACTTGCAAATGTAAGTTTGATGTCAGGCTAAAGATCCAAGAAAAGAGCTCCTGAATAATGTGAGTGAGGAAAAGGATGGATAAAAAAGAAAATAAAGGGAGGGATGAAAAGAGTAAGGAAAGATAGGAGCAATGAAGATCAAGTGAAGGAGAGGAAAGTGAGGAGAGAGACACCAATTATGAAAGGTGGGGATAGACTACTCAGTAGTAAACACTATGCCAGGTAATACATATTTGCAGGATTACGCCATGAATATATAGAATTTTGTTATTTTTTTAATTTATTCTTTTTGTAATGTATATTCTCAGGTTCTCTGTACACTCCTTAAGAATTAGGGCAGGGGTAGTCAATTATTTTTTCTCAGTCCAAATTTCTTGGCCAAGGTATGGTCAAGGTCCAGACTCCAGAGAAAATTATAATAAAAAATAATAAAAATAATGATAATAAGTTAAATAAATAAATAAATAAATTTCAAGGTCCGTTCAAAAGGATCTGGTGGTCCAGATTTGGCCCACAGTCTGCCTATGGACTATTCCTGAATTAAAGCCTTAATCCTGTAAACACGTGCTAAACTTCAAAGTCATGAAAAGGTCCCTTTAATTTCAGTGGGACTTCTCATGTGCATAAAGTTGACCTTGCTTAGCTACATAACAGTAAAAACTGCAGACCCTTGTCTCCCCTAGGGTTTTACAGTGAGATAGCTAATGCACATTAATTACCTCACTGCAAAAAACCCCACCTTTGTTGGCAGTGAAGAGAGCCTGAGTATCAAGGGCTCAATTCTGCACTCCTCCTTGCTCTGGCTTCATCTGCAAGTGTTAACTGAATAAGGGTTGCCAGGACCAACTGAGTTCTCATGGAGCTTACTACTTTATTCCATGACTAGCAGTTGTTGAAGAGAAGTTTTAAAATCCTTTTTTCACTTGTCTTCACAAGTCCAGTGAAGTGTATTTAGGCAATGCTCTTCCCCACATTCAAAGTACTGTGTCATCTGAAAACTGTGCAATATTGTATATTTCCTTGACATTCTAGTCAGTCAACTGTGATTCAAAACAATAAGATGACACATTAAGACTTAGGGCCAGATCCTTAGCTGATGTAAATCAGCACAACTCTGCCTCTCTTTGTGCCGATTTACATCAGATCTGGCACTGAAAATGGTTGTGCAGAGCAGATATTTTGTTCAGTGTGCAATGACACTACAATCATTGAAGAGCTCAGACTCATAGATAGGGTTAATATGACTGAGCAAGTCGATTATATATTTTGTTTGCCTTATGTTGAGGATAGCCAAGCATTCTGAGGGGCTGAGATTCTATTAGCAGCATTAGACACAGTTTTTTGATGTGTGGGGGCTTCTTCATTGGTTCTCTTTAACAGTGAAAAACCAAATGTTGCTAAAAAAATTTTTAATATCAAACAAAAGGAAATGGACTATAATCTCTTCCTTTCAATGCAATAGCCTCATGACAGGTAAATCTTGTGAATGTTTCTCCCAGGGATGTGATGTTATTGTTTCATATTCCTCCTCCAACAGTGTGTGATCACAAATGAATCTAAGACAATTTGGAGCAGTACAATAAGGTTGTGTGTGTTTGCTGCTATACTGTTTGAAGGGAAAGGACTATTTTAGCACCTGATAGCACTGTTTAGATTAGGTCTGATGGAACTCCCACCTAAAACAATACTAATCTACATCTCTTTTATGGAAAGCTCTTACTACACTTTATACCTGATTTACCTCTAATCAAGATGACATTGTATTGGTGTTGCAAGTAAAACTAGAAGGGAGAACATATAGTGGATTAGCTTTTCTTTCATCTCCTAAACTTTTTAAAAGGGGGACCAGCCTAGCAAACTAAATTAGGGTGAGGAGCCATTTTCAAGCCTTTGAAGTGCTTGTTTGTCAATAGAAGTTTGATTTATTTGTCCTTCACTTGAAAATATTATTATGGGTTGTGAATAATCAAATTTATAAACACTTTTATGAAAGAAAAGAGAAATGTATCTGCTCAGGTAAATCTATTTAATTGTTATTGAATAGGTATGTTGTGAAGAATGGAGTAGAAAAACTTATTTAAAAGAATGAAGAATTAGCAAGATCTTCTGCACACACAACAATTCAATGCTCACTAAGATGCCATATGGAAAATGATATTTTTAAATTGAGAAGTATATCTATTCACAATAATTTTTGTGGGGAGTGGCAGAAATCTTCCTCTCTGTTTTCTGATTTAAAAAATCAGCATCATATCTTTATACAGGGCATTTCATCTCAAAATGCTTTAAAACTTTAATATGCTGAAATACAGACTATACACTGGGATTATTTCCTCTATACCTGAAATGCAGCCGTCCTTACTGACCACAAGAGGTCAGGACCTTGTGCTGATAACCATTTTGTTTTTAGCCATTATTCACAAAATAATTTGGGAAAAGTCTAAAAGAACTTATAGGCAAATGTATGTTTTGTTTATGGCAAGTTATCAAATGTATTTTTTCTATGTATTAAATACTGTGCTCACAGTTAATTGTGTTAAGCTCCTGGCTTTCAACACAATGAGCCAAATGCTCTCCCTGATGCCCATCCTGAATAACTGCACTAGATACTGAGGAAGGCTCTGGCTTAAGTGGAGGAAGGAGTCATCATCTGTCAGAAGCTATTGCATTATACACTCTCCACAGACTTCTGTGCAGAAGTGACGGTAGGAAGTTGGCTGGGAACATGTGTTTTTCTGAAAATGAACTATTCCAATTTCTACTGGCACAAGAGCTGGATGTTTCTGGCTCGATAAATATAAGTGTTCAAACAATCTGAAAGGTGTAACATATACTTAGATTGTAAGGTCTTTGGAGCTGGACCATCTTTTGTGTTCTGTGTTTGTACAGTGCCTAGCACAATGGGTCCTAATCTATGACTAGAGCTCCTAAACACTACTAGAATCCAAATAAGAAATAATAATGGCTTATATATAGTGCATTGTTATTAGAAAAAAAAAAGGCCGTTTATAGGAATGAGTGGAAGCCCAATCACTTAGACGCTCTCTGTCCCAAATAGCTTACAATCTATGGTCTGGTCAACACTGAAAAGGTATATTGGCATAGCTAGGCCCCTGACTGATATAGGTATGCCAGCCTAGCCCCCAGTGGAGAGGGCTTCCATCCAAATAGCTAACATCGTTTGGGAGGTGGTGTTCCTATACTGACAGAAAAACCCATCTGTCGGTGTAGGCTGTGTCTTCACTGCTATGCCAAGATAGTCTCCGGAGTGTAGACATACCCTAAGTATATGTTATATCTTTCAGATTGTTAAATAAAGATATTTATCAAGACAGACTCACCCAGCCGTTGTGCTGTATCTAATCAATAGAAACTGGATTGGCTCATTTTCGGTAGTAAACACATGCTCTCAGTTAACATCCTATTATAACCTTAGCAAAGAAGTCTGTGGAGAGTGCATTATGGAATAGCTTCTGATTCCTTCCAGTACAGTGGGTAAAAAAGTTTTATCTACCCTGTAGGAAATGATGCTAGAGGATGAGCTAAATAACTCAAAATAATTTAGATTGAGCCTTCAGCTCTTTTTATGGGGATTGGAAGATTTATTTTATCCAAACCCATTTGCTCATTCCTCATCTCTACAATAACATATTGTATTTTCAAGAGGATTTAAAGTTCATTTAATCTTGCATTCCAGTTACTGGGATTGGATCAAGGATTAAATGAAATTTTCAGATGGTAGGGGCTAAATTTTACTATAAAATACACAAATAAAATAAATAATCAACTGTTAAAATAAAATTATTCACATTTTTCCTGTTTAAATTGGGCATTTGCTAAGTAGAAACCAGGATTATTTCTATTCATTTTACAGTTGTACACATGACTACAATTTTACAACTAATGATAGCACCAAAATATCTTTGGGGGCAGTCACATACCAACATTCTGTTTCAAGAGACACAGTGGATGAATAGTTGATGTGCTAACGTTGCAGTTTAAAAAAGCAGCTATCTCAAATAAGTGTAAGAGGATGCCCTTTAAAAGCAATGATGAGATATATAGTTACATAAATTCTCTCCTTAATTACACACCCCAGATCTCTGATTAGTGAATCAAGTTAAAATATATGGGGCTAAGAGCAGCTTTTATCCTTAATTTACAAAGGCTGACATTTCCGAGACTAGGAACCTAAATTCATGGTACTAAATCCATATTTAGCCATCTAAGCAGACATTGGCTGTTTTTTCAGAGGTGCTTCAAACCCTGCAGTGCCCCTTAAGTCATTGAGAACTGGGTTTGGTTTACTCCTCTGAAAATCAGCCAACATTTGCTTAGGTGCCTAAATGTGGATTTAGTAGCGTAACTTTAAGTTCTTAGGTTTGAAAATTTTGACCAAAGTAACTGTTCTGTCCCTCATCCAAAATGTGTGTGTCCTTAGACATGCACCTCTTCTGCAACTGTAATGGTAGATTTCCCACAGTGGTTTTGGTTAATTAAAAGATGAGCCCCTACTAACTGATGATTTATTTGGTTATGTGCTACTGTGTGAAACAGGTAGGACTTGAGCTAATTAAATGAGCATAAATTACAATTGACTTTGGAAGGCACAGTTTATCACTGTTGGACTTCCTCAGATATGTAAGTGTAACTGATAAAGAACTATCTGTCCAAATTAGGTTTTGCATACGTTTTCGATTAATCATCGATTCAAGTGTAAAATCGAGCAGCCAGAACCATTGAGGGGCTTATGACACTATTTGAAGGATTTGGTGTCAGTAAAGCAACCGGTGGATTTTAATGGCGCTTAAATGTTGCATTTTCATCCAACAGAGATCTTGTCCTTGAACTCAGACTATTAATTTGAAATTTCATAAATTATTCATAATGGTCAATAGTTCCTAAAGAGTGTAATTATATTCTAATATTGAGAGTCCAATCCTACTTCGGATTAATGGGAGTTTTTCAATGGGCTCAAATAGAAAAATGATCCTCCTTAAAGCTTTAAGTTATATTCAGAACTTCTGAATGTTCTGCTTGTAAAATCCGCTTTTATTAAAAGAGGGACATTGACATCAATCACTGAATTGTGATAATTCACAAACAGAGAAGGCTTAAATTTGGTCAATAGATTATTCATGACTAAGGCTAAGTTTTAGTTAGGGGTATATAGTAAGTCATGGACAGGTCATGGGAAGTAAACAAAAATTCACAGCCTGTGACCTGTCCATGACTTTTACTACATACCTCTGACTAAAATGTGGGTGAGGGGGCCACAGGTGCTCTGGGGGTGGGTGGTCTGGGAGCACTGCAGGTGCTGAGGGAGGTGGCCCGGGACCCCTGTTGGTGCTGGGTGGTGGGGATTGGTGGGGCTGGCAGGGGCTTCCTACCCAGCTCTGCATGTCTCTGTGGCTCCTAGGTGGTGGAGGGGTCAGGGGGCTCTGCGTGCACAAGTGCTGGCTACGCAGCTCCCATTGACCAGGAACTGCAACTAACGGGAGCTGTGGGGGCGGGACCTGAGGGTGCGGGCAGCACGCAGAGCCCCCTGGCCCCTCTGCCTAGGGAGGTGCAGGGCCATGCCAGTGGGAGCTGGGGAACCCCCAACCCCAAGGTAAGCATCCCCCACCCCTCCACACCCCTGCCCTTAGCCCTCTCCCACACATCCCAACTGCTGCTGCTGGCCCAGAGGTCACATAAAGTCATGGCCTTCATGACAGACTCGCAAACTTATTCATGACAAATGATTTGAACAGCTTTATTCTTAAATTAATGGTGGGAGCTCTTCAAGAATACTAGAGGCTTTATAGTGAGACTAAAGAATTGCTTCCACTAATAAAGTAATAGACTAAGCCTTGGTCTCCCCTAATAACGTAGCTGAAGTTGATGTACTTAGATCTACTCACTGCGGTGTCTTCACTGCGGTGAGTCGACTGCTGACGCTGCCCCGTCGACTTTGCCTGTGCCTCTCGGCCCGGTGGAGTACAGGAGTCAACAGGAGAGCGCTTGGGGGTCAATTTATTGTAACTAAACTAGACACGATAAATCGACCCCCACTGGATCAATCACTGCCCGCCGATCCGGACGGTAGTATAGACATACCCTAAGAGTCAATGGAGTCATAGACTGAGAGTATAACTATAGTGCCTTTGTGGCCAAGATGGAATCCGAGCTGTGGGGCAGCACTTGCCAAGAAAAGGCACGTGCGGGAACGCAGCAAGGACTCTCCCTTCCACCACCTGTTCCAAATCCCACAGAGTAAAAACCAAACCACCCCCCGATACTCGCTGCCCCCGGAATAGTACAACAAATATAGGAAAGGGAAATATATTTGCAGAGAGATGAATGGAGGAAAACAATAGTGAAGGAGATAGGGGAAGCAGTAAAACAAGGTTACCCATGGTCTCAGTGGTACCACAACAGAAAAGGATAAATGCAAGCACTGAGTCTAGACCCACAAGTCAGGAATCCTGGGCAGAGTTCCAGTCCGGTGGTGAGTCTTGGGTGCTCCTGGTCATCTTCAGCACCAATAAACTTTCCCTCAAGGTCCCCTCTGGTGCCCTCTTCTACTGCTCTCTGCAAATCCTCGCACTGCGACAACCTCCTGACTTAGCTAGTTACAGCCTCCCTCCTTATTCCCAATGGAAAGTCACAAGCCCCAGTACTCACAGCCCCATACATCTAGGCAACAGTGATACTGAGTCTGGCTCCAGTCTGTCCTTTTCAAGTGATTCCTTCCTGGCATGGTCCTCCTCCTGGCTCCTGCCCTGGGATGTCCCTGGTCAGCAGCTCCATCCCTCCTGGGCTGGGGGCTGGTTCTCAGCTGTTTTGTTATGTGAGGGCCGGCTCACTGTAGGCTCTCTTGTCTGAAGCTATAGACGCACACTTGCCCCTGTTTTCTCCCTCTCTTAAACATAGTCTTCTTGCAACAACCAGATTTCCAATGCATCTAAACCAGTTGTTGCTGTTGGGACCGAGCATGTACTAGAAGTCTGCAGAGAGAGGGAGGAAATTCTAGCCAAGTGGCACAGTGGTACTGTGGGAGAAGAACAGAGAGAAGGAGGGGGAAACTCCCTTGCAAAGACTTGTTAGCAATGAGACCTCACTCTAGCTTGTGGCTAAGACTTTAGTTTTACAAAATATGCTAGGAAATACTCTGCAGTATAGACTATAAGGGCATGTCTACACTGCCCCACAGTTTGGTCTAAGGGGGTGTGAACAGCAGTGCGTACCCAAGTGCTGCGCTATGAGAGGACTACATTACTGTGAACTAGGGACCTTTAAGTTTGTGCCCCACAGGATCCACATGGGGGAGTTACAGCGCAGCACTTCAGTGCCCACAGCTATTCGCACCCTCTTAGACCAAACTGCAGGACTGTGTAGATGTGCCCTAAGCTCATCCGGACAGGGACAGTCTCTGTGTTGTATTTATCGAGCACAAGGATGCTCCAGTCCATGATTGGAACCTCTGTGCCCTACCATGGTGCAAATAATAATAATGGTCATAAATGTATCTTGTCAGAAACAGAATTTCTGTTTTGCAGGAAATTCTGTGAATGCAAGGGTGTGTGGGGTGGGGTGAGGGGGAAAGAATTGTTCTGAATAGGAATAAATCTCTTTTTTTTTTCCAAAATTCATTTTGGGTCAATTGAAACATTTTGTTTCAATTTTGACTTATTTTTATATTTTATAAAATCAAGTTAAAATAAAATTTAAAATAAAAAATACAGTAAAAATAATATAATGTACAATAAAATACATTTCTAATGAAAAGTCATTTTGAAATGTGCCATCTAAATGTTCCGATAAGGCCAAAATGCTTCATTTCTATTTGTTTCTAACTGACATATTGTCAGTCTACAGATTCCCACAGAACACTTCGATTACTACGCATTGGTGACTTCTGACAGGAAAACATTCCATTGAAAAATTGTTGACCCATTCTAGTAATAAATGCTATGAAGTATGATTATAAGTAACAGTAACTAGCCTTTAGAGCATAGCATGATTAAGACACAAGGATAAGTTATTTTATCTGGATAAATAAGAATTCCAGAGCTGCTCTAATGATTAAACCAACAAGAACAAAATCCCCAGAGCTTTGAAAAGGATCTAAACCTTCATGCTTCAGGGCATAAACTAGCCTCGTACAGATGGTGGTTAGGAAGAAACTTTCCCACAGGCCAGTTATCCCAGAACTATGTACTGCAAAATTTCTTGAGCCTTCTTCTGAAAAGTCATTTGCTAAACTACTCTTGTCAAATGAAAAAGGGCATTTTGTGAGCATGTTGCTTTTGTTTGGCAAAAGTCAATCATTCATATCAGGCCTGCTATTCAGTAGTGAAGTTCTACTGCCCTGAAAGTAGTGTATATAATAATACATTTTGTATGGCACATAATGTGGAGTTCATTGTCCCAAAATGGGGTTATCCTTCTTACACCTTCATATTTTGATGAATTAACATCCTTGATACAATAAATTACATGTATATGATTTTTAGTTTCTCCTAAAAGAAGACGTATCTTAAAATCAGATTTTTCAGAGTCCTCAAATCCTTGCCAGATCTTCACCAAGTCACTTAAAAGCCCCGTAGTAGTGTTTTCAGCAGAGGCCTTATATTAATTTATTTCCTTGAAACTGATTCAAGTGTGCTGAGATGACTGTAATTAACATGCTTGTTCCTGCCATCATCACTTAAGCAAAAATCCCACTGTGGTTAATAATTTTTCCTGATAAAGGATAGTTCAGCTGTGCCTCTTAACTGAAGTCCCATCAGTCCACTTGAATCAATTTAATGGAGTAAAATTAAAGTCAAAACTAAAGATAGGAGTTTTGGCTAACTAAGGACAGCTGGATCAGGCACTGCTTTCTTTTATATATCTATCTATCCAGGACACTCATAATTCTAAATGCAGCCTTCATACTTAAAGTAATTTACATCTGATTCAAGTTTCTCCAGTAACAAAGTTTATCTAATGAAAGGCATTTGTTTTTGGCACCCCAGTTGCATTTTCTGGCCCGGGCCATTGTGGTATTTTAACAGTCCGGCTTATATGAATTATACTCAGAAAAACAGTAGATGAAGAAATGTTACCTGGGAACATTGTGGGTTGTGAAAGGGGGAAAACTGGAGTAAGGAAGCTCACAACACGCTATTGGTCTGACCAGAGAAAAGTGTCTGATCTTTTTTTTAATAAAATGAGGGCTTTTGCTTTCAGTGTTTCTCATGTCTAAAAAGTACAGACTTATATCCATTTTTAACAAAGCAATTAAGATAAAAGGTATGAAGAGAGATTTTTCTGTGATGCTATTAAATGGATGAAAATTTATCAGAATAATATTTTGTTTAATGGTGGAGAGTGAGTAGCAGAGAGGGTGGAAACTAATCTTTCCTGCAAACATAATACAGCAATAAGTGACACCCACTCTCCGGCACTGTTGGCTGCTTTGTGATTCGTTCTCAGTTCAAACAAAGCTGTATTCAAAACAAGGATAAACATATCAATGCTAATTTTATATAAGACTCTTCCTTGTATAGTAATTTCACCAATTCTGCTCACGTAGCAAAGAGCAGGATTTCTTTGATCTCTTCCTGCCATCTACACTTTGCCATTAAGGCTACTAGCAAATGTCTTTTGTTCTGGTATATAATTGCTAACAGTGATAGATCATTTTCCTTATAATCTACATAAATATCTATATTTCTTCCAAATGTCAACTGCTGCTTTTTCCTGCTAAAGTTCTCAGAAATATATCACAGCAAATAGTTCAATACCAAACAACAAACAAGTGATAATGCCTTGTGTTCCCATGTGAAAGTTGGTATGAGTTGGAAGTAGTTAAGCTTCATGCATGATTCTGTGGAACAGAGCTACAAAAATCAGCTGCCTCCACATGCCTCATAATCTTCAAGTAGCTTGAACAATTTGTTTGAATAGTTAGCACTTTTTTATTTCAAACTGTTTTGCAAATCAATTGTGACTTTTTTTAGATGAATTTGTTATTCCTAAGCATTTTGGCTATTTTCTAGCCTATGCATTATCTGTGAACTGTTTGCTGTTCCTTCTTCATGTTTTGTGCTTAATAACCTGAGCAAATCACTTGATACTGTTTCTGCTCCCTGACTGGATGATTGAACCTTTTTACAGAAGAAAATGGTTGTCTTACTATTTGTCAATGTGTAGTACAGATTTTTTGAGATGAATAAACATTTGTGCTAAAATTTGTGAAGGTCTAAGGATTCATGAATATTTTCACAAATGCCTGAAAACTGTTCAAGTACTAGAGAATAATAAATATGAGGAACCCAACAAAGCAAACTTGGTACATTTATTCATTAATCATTTTCCCTTCACTGCTCAGCAAGCTTTTTCTATGAAGTTGCAGTCACTCAGCCTCAGTAATAGCCTTTGTATAATGTTCCTAGAAGCTTTTAAATTATCAAAATGACTTCTGAAATCACTAGACCCTTCAAAAACATGAGCTGGAAGGACAGGTGGAGAAGTGCTAGATCCCTTGCTGGTGGAAATTGCCAGTGTCAAAAGATGGCTTTTTGATCACAGATTTAACATGTCCTCTTAAAACAATTGGCACCCTGACCTCTGCAGTGGAGGCATTGACAATTTTTCCAGTTATTGATCAGTCTTTAATTTTACACGTTTGGTTAAGAAGATTATGGACAAGATGGTGGTGAGACAATGCTCACTGTATATCGATGTCTGACTCTCTTGAATTTAGTTAATTGTGATTTCAAACTGGACATGGCACAGAGACTGCATTGGTTTGTTGGACAGTAACCATCTCCTGGTGAATGAAAGAAAAGGGTGAAATCTTGGCTCCATTGAAGTAAATGGAAAAACTCCCAGTACCTTAAGTGGAGCAGGATTTCACCCCAGGTGTTCATGCTGATATCATTAGATGAATCAGCTACTTTTAATACTAGATATCATGATATAATTCATGAGATTTTCATGTGCCTGAAATCTTTGGTAGGAGAGAGAAGGGATGCCTTTATTCGAAATAAGGCATGCATTTCTAATAGTGAATATAACTTACCACAAGTCGTGATAGATTCTCCATCATGGTCAACTTTTAAATCAAGATTGGCTGCTTTTCTAGAAGATATACTCCAAACAGGAATTGTTTCAAGGAGGTTCTGTGGCCTGTATTATGCAGAAAGTCAGACTAGATAATTACGGTGGTCCCTGCTGATCTTGGAATGTATTCATCTCTGTGCTTGTTTCTTTTCTCAGAGAGATCCCAGAGGGTATTGTTGGACAATTGTTCTTGTGCCTGTAGGCTTCTCTCCTGGAGCACCACATTGTTCTGTATCATCACCCAGCTTATTCTCTATGTCTGAAGCCATTAGGAGAGCTAGTGAGAAGGTATGGGCACTCGATTCTATATCTCCATCTTGACAAGCCTCTAGAATGCAGTTAAGTGTTTTTTCCCATCCGGGTAAATTGGAGCATGGATGAGAGAATACGGGTGGTGAAGGCTCATTCTGAGACTGTGGGGAAATTCCAAAAGCCACTGTCTCTTCACCCCAGTTAAAGATATTTACTTATTGTTTTTACTGTACTTCACAATGCCTGGGTTTGGTTAGATTAGTGTTTCTCAAACTGGGGCTGCCACTTGTGTAGGGAAAGCTCCTGGTGGGCCGGGCCGGTTTTCTACCTGTCCCGTCCGCAGGTCCGTCTGATCACGGCTCTCACGGGCTGCGGTTCGCCGCTCCAGGCCAATGGAGGCTGCTGGAAGCAGCGCTGGACAAGGGACATACTGGCCGCCACTTCCAGCAGCTCCCATTGGCCTGGAGCAGTGAACCACAGCCAGTGGGAGCCGTGATCGGCCAGACCTGTGGACACGGCTGGTACACAAACTGGCCCGGCCCGCCGGGAGCTTTCCCTACACAAGCGGCATCCCAAGTTTGGGAAACACTGGTTCAGACAAGGGCAAGTAATTTCATCTTGCTGTGCTTCAATTTCCACATCTGTAAAATGAAGGTAATGATGCCACCCTCCTTTGTCAAAGTGTTCTTGAGATTTATGGATGAAAAGCCCAGAGTGCTGTTAGAATACAAGTGCCAGTTAGACATAGCCATATTTTGACTATTACAAGGGTGAAATGATTGGATTTGAAGTTGTAAAAATGCAGGCACTAGAACCTGGGTCTGCAGAACTTGGGATGGCTTACATTCCCATAGTACCACTAGGAGGCCATACAGAGCCACAGCCAGGGAGCACTGTGGAGAAAAGGCGCTGCAGGAAGTACCACCCAAGGGATCCAAAGTTACAGTACACTGCGGCCCTCTGATTAGCCCTGGGGTGCCCCAGGAAGTTGGCTGGGCAACAACACAGACTTCAGGCCTTCTGTGACTCCTGATCTCTGGCCTCTGATCCCAGCCTGACTCTGACCCTGACTCTGGCCTCCTGTCTGTAGCCTGGTTTCTGGTCTCTGATCGTGACTCCTATCTGGTACTATTGCTGATCTCCGATCTCCAACCCTGGCCTGACTTTGACCCCGACTCTTGCTTACTGAATCCAGCTCTAGCGATTCCTCCGACCCCCACCCACTGGCTACAGTCCCTGATGTGTGGACGCCAGCCCAGTTCTGACTGCTAGGCTAGACTGCCTATGTCCCGATCCCTTATAGAAATGTAATCAGGATCCATACCATGGTTTGTTTAGTGCAATTCCCAGGAAAAAATACTAGTCCAGACTAGCCAGGGAAACTGTGTCAGAACCCTACTGTCAGCAGCTGTGTTTCAGCATGGCTGTAGCTAGCAGAGTTCTAATTTCAGTATGGAAAGGGCTATGGAGATGAGCCCTCTAGAACACAGCTTAGGCACATTTATGGGATGCTTGCTTGCACTTGCTGCTATTTATTATGTGGCTAGAGAAAGGTCTTCAGTTTCCAGGGTCAACGTCAACTTTGCACTTCTCATGAGTGCTAAAATTCAACCTATTTAAAAACATAAAGCAATCCACTGACTAGGGCCTTAAAGAACAGATTAAAGATGAAGTCTGTTTGCATGGAACTGACCAACATGCTCAGGAGTTGGTGTAACTACCTGACAGAATGCCAGTGGAATGAAGAAATGCTTAGAGGAATTTTGTGGCTTCAGATCATTATCTGTTAAGTCTCTTGAAAGCTCCCTAAATTCCAAATCAAATTCTAATGGTAAACAACATCCCTCTAAATCTGCCTCCCTCAGTATTTACACTCCTCCCCCAACAAACCCCACTCTCTGTGCAGAAGGAAAGAGGATTTCATTTTCTATAGTATATTAGAGGAATGAAAGCAGTAAAGAGTCCTGTGGCACCTTATAAACTAACAGACGTATTGGAGCATGAGCTTTCATGGATGAATACCCACTTCGTCGGATGCATGTAGTGGAAATTTCCAGAGGCAGGTATATATATGCAAGCAAGAATCAGGCTGGAGATAACAAGGTTAGTTCAATCAGAGAGGATGAGGCCTACTTCTAACCACTCATCCTCATGAGCTATGACTTTAAAATCAGTTATATAGTAACACACATAAGTGGCTTTACTATTGCTGCTTATGTGTACATGTCTTACAGCAGAGTTCACTTCACTGCATATCTTACCCTGAAATTTTGCTTTGTAATGATATTCATTGGTAATGTCCTTTTGATTCCAAAATCAACTTTTGCTTGAGATTTTTTTTTTCTCCTAAAGGACCATGCACAAGAGCAAGGGGTAGAGGACAGGGCACTTATTGTCACTGGGCTAAAGAACGTCACTTCAAGATAGTGAAACCTATTTTATGTAACATCTTGTTTTAAGAGATTTCCCCGGAGATACAGCGTGACAACGCTGCCCACGTCACAGTGTTGCCTTGGCCACGCTGTAACAGGGGCAGTGCAGACATACCCTAATTGTTGAATGCAGTTCTGCTCCCTTTGTCTTAGACCCACCTCGGTCCCTTGACTAGTCACTTAAAACTGATTTCACTGTAGCTTTTAATCATGTGCACTTGATGTTTATAGATGTTCTCAAGTAGATCTGCATCTGTTGCTGATGTGTTCACATAGGTGGATCAAAGAACACTCTCCAATTCTCCACATGGCAAAAAGCCATTTGATTACAGCCCACAAGATTTAGAACTCCTATCTGAAATTATATGGCTAAGGGGGCTTATAAAGAAGACATATGATAGGTTGGTACAAGGTATGCCTCTCTCTGTGGTCTTTAGTAATGTCAGTGGGGCATGGGAGAAACCACTTGTAGACAGTGGATTTTCTTTGCATTATGCATCGTCCCTAGGAAGAGCTCCATTTTGCCACTTATTTGCACAGTGATTACCTTTGATTTTCATATGATCTGAGTAGAAGGGCACCAGCTGTGCTTTTCTAAAGCACTTGTATTGACTTCAAGGGGAGCAAAGTTAGGCCAACACAGGGCTTTTGAAAAATGCCACTCATTGTGCACAAGCACTGTTCTTTTTATAAATTGTTGCCATTCCACACTGTAATGGCCAGATAAGTGAAGAGAGAAGTACATATTCAAAGGGTGGTTAGCAGAGTTGTACAAAAACCACAACAGTTTGATTTGTAGAGGTTAATGGACATGGTTTCGCTGCACTTGGTTTGGCTCATCCTAAGTTTCACTTGGAGATTTGGGTTCAAAAAATGTAAAAATGCAAAGTGAAACTGCTGCCAAATATTACCTGATTTTTTTGCATCAAAACCAATAACTTCCACCCCAATTGTGAATTGTCCCAAGTCTGCTCTGAATCTGATGCAGGCTTGATCAAAATTTTGTCCTAATTTGCCAAACACAACAAATTAGCCAATTATGAAAGTGTCACACAGGTCTGCTGGTAATGGTAGAAACAAAGAGCTGTCTTTAAATAAGCAAGCTGTATAGCTCAGACCAAATTCTTCCTTCAGGTATATACCCATGCAGCCATAGTGAAGTCAATAGGCTCATGTAAGTAATACAGAATTTAGCCCTATACATTCTGTAAGTTACCTCGCTACCTTTTCTTTTTCATTTGCCCCAACAATATTTATTCAGATCATCAGAGGTTTCACTAACCATGGCATTCTTACATAGGTCATATAATCTTTCAGAGATGAACTACTCTTAACCTTTCTTCATTTCACTTGGCAGAAATCTTAGAAGGGACGAAAGGTATAGATTGTTCAAGTTCTATTTTCGGTCTTGTCAAGTACTGAATCTTCCCTCAGGTCTCTGCACCCTGCTTCTAAATAGAGCTGGTTAGAATTTTTTGATTAAATGAAATTTTGTTGAAGCTGAAGTGTTTTACAGGGTATGTCTACACTACGGGATTATACCGATTTTTACAGAAACCAGTTTTTTAAAACAGATTGTATAAAGTCGAGTGCACGCGGCCACACTAAGCACATTAATTTGGTGGTGTGCGTCCATGTACCGAGGCTAGTGTTCATTTCCAGAGCGTTGCACTGTGGGTAGCTATCCATAGCTATCCCATAGTTCCTGCAGTCTCCCCCGCCCCTTGGAATTCTGGGTTGAGATCCCAGTGCCTGATGGGGCAAAAAACATTGTTGCGGGTGGTTCTGGGTACAGCCTTACCCCTTTCTCCGTGAAAGCTGCAGAAAACCTTTTTGCACCTTTTTTCCTGGGTGAACTGTGCAAACGCCATAGCACGGGAAGCATGGACCCTGATGAGCTCAAGACAGCAATCATGGACATTGTAAACATCTCGTGCATTCTCGTGCAGTCTATGCTGAACCAGGACCTGCAAAACCAGGCGAGGAGCAGGCAGCTACGGCAGCGCAGTGACGAGAGTGATGAGGACATGGACACAGAATTCTCTCAAACCGCGGGGCCCTGTGCTTTGGAGATCCTGCTGGCAATGGGGCAGGTTCTAGCCATTGAACGCCGATTTTGGGCCCAGGAAACAAGCACAGACTGATGGGACCGCATAGTGTTGCAGGTTTGGGACGATTCCCAGTGACTGTGAAACTTTCGTGTGTGTAAGAGCACTTTCATGGAACTTTGTGACTTGCTTTTCCCTGCTCTGAAACGCCAGAATACCAAGATGAGAGCAGCCCTCACAGTTGAGAAGAGAGTGGTAAGAGTTCTCTGGAAGCTTGCAACACCAGACAGCTACCGGTCAGTCGGGAATCAATTTGAAGTGGGCAAATCTACTGTGGGGGCTGCTGTAATGCAAGTAGCCAAAGCAATCATTAAGCTGCTGCTACGAAAGGTAGCGACTCTGGGAAATGTGCAGGTCATAGTGGATGGCTTTGCTGCAATGGGGTTCCGTAACTGTGGTGGGGCAATAGATGGAACCCATATCCCTATCTTGGCACCGGAGCACCAGGGCACCCAGTACATAAACCGCAAGGGGTACTTTTCCATGGTGCTGCAAGCACTGGTGGATCACAAGGGATGTTTCACCAACATCTACGTGGGATGGCTGGGAAGGGTTCATGACGCTCGCGTCTTCAGGAACACTACTCTGTTTAAACGGCTGCAGCAAGGGAATTACTTCCCAGATCAGAAAATAACAGTTGGGGATGTTGAAATGCCTGTAGTTATCCTGGGGGACCCCCAGCCTACCCCTTGATGCCATGGCTCATGAAGCCATACACAGGCAGCCTGGACAGTAGTCAGGAGTTGTTCAACTACAGGCTGAGGAAGTGCAGAATGGTGGTAGAATGTGCATCTGGCCGTTTAAAGGCGCGCTGGTGCACATTACTGACTCGCTCAGACCTCAGCCAAACCAATGTCCCCTTTGTTACTGCTGCTTGCTGTGTGCTCCACAATCTCTGTGAGAGTAAGGGGGATACCTTTATGGTGGGATGGGAGGCTGAGGCAAATCAGCTGGCCTCTGATTACGCACAGCCAGACACCAGGGTGATTAGAAGAGCACACCAGGAAGCGGTGCGCATCAGAGAAGCTTAGAAAACCAGTTTCATCACGGGCCAGGGTATGGTGTGACTGCTGTGTTTGTTTCTCCTTGATGAACCCCCCCCTTGATGGACTCATTCCATGTAAGCAACCCACCCTCCCCCTTCGATTACAGCTTGCTTAAAGAAATAAAGTCACTATCGTTTAAAAAGCATGTATTCTTTATTAATTCATTATAAAAAGAGGGAGAGAACTGACAAGGTAACCTGGGTGTGGTTTGGGAGGAGGATAGGAGGGAAGGAAAAGGCCACTAAATTTTTTAAAAAATAATGACAGCCTTTTGGTTGGGTTGTCCACTGGGGTAGAGTGGGCGAGTGCACGGAGCCTCCCCCCACGCATTCTTACACGTCTGGGTCAAGAGAATATGGAACATGGTGAGGGGTGAGGGTGGTTATACAGGGGCTGCAGCGACACTCTGTGATCCTGCTGCCGTTCCTGAAGCACCACCAGACGCCGGAGCATGTCAGTTTGATCACGCAGCAGCCCCAGAGTTGCATCCCGCCACCGCTGATCTTCCTGCCTACACCTCTGATCTTCCTGCCTCCACCTCTCATCTCGAGCGTCCCTTCTGTCCTCACATTCACTGGCATCTTTCCTGTAATTTGATACCACGTCCTTCCACTCACTCAGATGAGCTCTTTCATTGCGGGTCATTTCCATGATTTCCGAGAACATTTCGTCTCGCATCTTTTTTTTTCCGGTGCCTTATCTGAGATAGCCTTCAGGATGGAGTAGGGAGGCTTGAAAAATTTGCAGCTGCATGAGGGAGGGAAAAAAGGGAGAGAAGTATTTAAAAAGATACATTTTACAGAACAATGGTTATACTCTTTCACAGTGAACAACACTATTCACCTTACATAGCACATGTGATTTCACTACAAGGTCGCATTTTGCATCTTAATATTGAGTGCCTGCGGCTCTGGTGTTAGAGATCTCACAGACGCAGGTCCAGGCAGCAGAATTCTGCTTGCATGCGGCCATGGTAAGCCATTGTCTTTCGGCTTCTGCAGCCTTCATATATCCAGCGCCCTCCTTTCCCAAATAGCAAGCAAAGCCCGTTGAGTGCTGCTTCTTTCCTGTTAACATGCAGCAGCAGAACCCTCCCCCTACATCCAATTCTCTGGGATGATCGCTTTACCCCTCCTGCCACCGCATGGCTGGTATCATGGAAGATCACTGCTAAACACTGCCCTTCCCCTCCCCCCGACCACGTGGCTGGTAGCAGGGAAGATCCCTGCTACCCAAATGCTTAAAAGCTCAGCGCTGATCACCGCCCTCCTCCCTGCTTGGCTACCTGCAGAGAAGAATTTCTTTTAAGCCACAGGCAAACAGTTCAGTAGGAAAGGCCATCTCTGTCCCCATAATTAAATTCCTGAATTTCAACCAGGTTACCATGAACGATATCACTCTCCTGAGGATAACACAGCGAGATAAAGAACAGATGTTGCTTGAATGCCAGCAAACACTGGGACCATACGCAGCTGGGCTTTGTCATGCAATGATACCAGATTACTTGCTACATGCATGGCGTGGTCAAGTGTTGTACCATGGAGGACGAAATAAGGCTGCCCTGCCCAGAAACCTTCTGCAATGGCTTTTGGAGTACCTCCAGGAGAGCTTCATGGAGATGTCCCTGGAGGATTTCCACTCCGTCCCCAGACATGTTAACAGACTTTTCCAGTAACTGTACTGGCAGCGAATGCATCCCAAGTCCTCAGGGCAAATTAACCATTAAAAAACACTTGCTTTTAAACTATGTTTTATATTTACCACTCACCAGAGGTCCCTTCCATGGCTTCATTGTCTGGGATAGTGGCTTGTGAGAGTAATTCCGTCAGGGTGAGAAAAAACTCCTGGCTGTTGCGGAGAATGGAGTGCTGTGTGCTCTCTGCAAGCTCGTCCTCCTCTTCCTCCTCCACAGAATCCTCAGGCATGACTGAGATTACCTCCCCCACCTCGGAATCCACGCAGGGGGTGGGGTAGTGGTGGCGGACCCCCCGAGAATTGCATGCAGCTCAGCGTAGAAGCGGCATGTTTTTGGCCCTGCCATGGACCTTCCGGTCGCTTCTTTGGTTTTCTGGTAGGCTTGTCTGAGCTCCTTAACTTTAACCCAGCACTGTACTGAGTCCCTGGTGTGGCCTCTCTCCATCATGGTCTTGAAAATTTTTTCAAATGTTTTTTCATTTCGTCTTTTAGAACAGAGTTCTGTTAGCATGGAATCCTCTCCTCATATAGTGATCAGATCCAGTACTTCCTATGCGGTCCATGCTGGAGCTTTTTTTCTATTCTCAGACTGCATTGTTACCTGTGCTGATGAGCTCTGCATGGTCACCTGTGCTGATTTGCTCTCCATGCTGGGCAAACAGGAAATGAAATTCAAAAGTTTGCGGGGCTTTTCCTGTCTACTTGGCCAGTGCATCCGAGTTCAGATTGCTGTCCAGAGTGGACACAATGGTGCACTGTGGGATAGTTCCTGGAGGCCAATACTGTCAAATTGCGGCCACACTAACCCTAATTCGAAATGGCAATACCGATTTCAGCGCTACTCCCCTCATCGGGGAGGAGTACAGAAATCAGTTTTAAGCAGGAGCCGCGCGAGGGTTTTTGGCGCCCTAGGCGCAGGGCTGGCTCGCCAGTCCTGCGGCTCCGGTGGACCTGCCGCAGGCGTTTCTGCGGACGATCCGCTGGTCCCGTGGCTCCAGGGGACCTGCCGCAGGCGTCCCTATGGACGGTCCGCTGGTCCAGCAGCTCCGGTGGACCTGCTCAGGCGTGCCTGCGGATGCTCCACCAGAGCCGCGGGACCAGTGGACCGTCCGCAGGCACGCCTGCGGGAGGTCCACCAGAGCAGTCTGCCACCCTCCTAAATCCTGGTGCCCTAGGCGACCACCTAGATTGCCTAAATGGAAGCGCCGGCCCTGGTTTTAAGAGCCCTTTGTATCGAAATAAAGGGCTTCGTTGTGTGGACGGGTGCATGGTTAATTCAGTTTAACACTGCTAAATTCAGTATAAACACGTAGTGTAGACTGGGCCTCATAGACCTACTGATTTCAATGAAGTTTGAGAGAGAAAAAGAGAAAAAAATATCAGGCAGAGCAGGGACTTGAACCTGGGTCTTCTGCATCTCAAGACACACATGCACTTCTTCAAAAAGCATAGGTTTTGGCATCATTCTTTTCTCTCAAAAACATTCAAAGGTTTGTTTTTATTCCAGTGCAAAATTAAAACAAATGGTGAAACCTTGTAAGTTGGTATAAAATGGACTGTTCTGTGATCAGTTCTGATTCTGAACCGCCCAACTTCACAAAAATGGTTTTGTACCTTTTACTTTTTTTCCTTTTAGAGATTAGTTCTCCTGGGTTTTTTCCCCAATAGCTTCACCATACAAATATTGTTCTGAGTAAAAACCTGGATCCAAGCCCCCCAATCTCTGGAGATTTGCAGTGTGGATCCATGCTCTACAGTTTAGGCCTACCTCAAAATAAAGGCAGTCCTGCCAACCTCAACTTGTCAAATTATGAGTCAGGTCCTGCAAAAATTCAAGAGATTGGCTTAAAATCAGGAGATTTTTTTAGAAATTAATAAATGTTGAGTTCTTTTTATTTGCCTTCTGGCTTCCGAGTCTTTTGGATCATATTTTTAAGCTTTTCTTGGCAACTGCAAGGCCTACAACTTTTTTTTTAAATAATGAAAGCCGAGATTCTCATAAATCCCAAGATTCAAGGAGCTGGGGCTTTAAGAAAAACACCAAATATCAAGAGAGTTGGCAGCACATCTGGTATAAAATAGAGTTGGGTCATTATAGCTGCCACCTCCTCTCTGGTCTCCTCAGTTTGCCATCTTCCCTCCCTTCAGCCCATTCAGAATGCAGTGACTAAAATAATTTTCCATGTCCACCACGCAAACCTTGTTACTCAAATATGTCCACTGTATTCCTCTTACAACAAGTCCAATCTTCTTGTACAGAGTGTTGGCAATAAGGACAACTTTTTCCCTATTGACCTCTCTATTCTTCTCTTATCATAATCATGTTACTTATTATGGCCCCAGTAAATGGTCAGGGCCCCATTGTGCTAGGCACTGTACAAGCATAACAGGAATACAATTTCTGCCTTAAAGAGCTCACAATCTAGACCTAGAACAAGACACAACAGGTGGCTGGGACACACAGATGGGCTGCATGCAGGACAAAATGAGGAACAAGCATGGTTTATTTAGTAGGCAGTAGGCTCAACTCATCACTAATCATTGTCACAGGGCAGCATTTTGTAGGCATCCTGGCAGAGGTGAGGGTCTCTACTCTCCACCAGTGAATTCTATCTCTCCTCTCACTTCATCTTCTCATGCTTTTATCTGTGTGTCTTCTATCTTGCCCCAGTGCTTGGAAATCTCTCTATTCCAGGGTGCTATGGGCCTACTGCCCCCTTTTTCCCCCAAATACTTCCTCAAAATGTGCCTCTTCCATGAAAGTCAGACACTAACCTGGGTCAGTAAGAATGTCATTGCCACTATTTAAAAGCACGAACAGCAGCTCTAAACCAAACACATAACAAAACCCTGAAAAGTTTCCTCTGGATCTCCTAGTGTGTGTTGACTCCGATTTGTGTGCTGTCTTGCTTGCTTGTAAGTGCCTCAGGGAAGGAACCTTGTCTTTTTTTCCCTTGTACAGGCTGGACTTTTCCCATGCTTTAATGGAAGTCAAACATATGGTTTTATGTTCATGGGTTTTTTTAAATGGAAAAACTCCATAACATTTAGAATCTTCCCATGTGAATGTCTAGGTGGATATGACTTTAAATTGCTTAACAAACTTTAGTGAGGGGGAAAAAAGTTTAACATTGGACTGCAGCAGGGGCTATAGAGAGTAGGAAATCGGTGACAGCACTATGGAAGCAACAAAGAAGCAGACCACTTTGAATTCAGGCTTTAATTCATCAAGGAGTCATAAGTAAATAATAACCATTTAAAAATAAATTTGGAGAACCAGGCTGGATTTGTAAAAGTTGGATCTGATACCTGCAACAGTATATATTCAATGCTTTTCTTTATCTTTACAGAGCACACGTTATTCTTGTTGTCTTCTCTAAAAAAATAAAGATGCTTTGCTTACAAAAACAGCAATGGCTATGAACTTTTGCAGTTGTTAATGATATGAATGTGGCTTTATCTAGCTCCATCATATCCACTCATTGACATTTCCTAATTGTCATGACAAAATTGCAGCCCTAGCTTCTGCAGGTAACAACACAAGGGAGTGTGTTGAGTGGTCTGAACAGTGGATTGGGGGCTGGGATTCCTGCTCCTAACCTGGCCCTCGATGCTGCAAACATTTAAGCGTGTAACTCACATGAGTAATCTCATTTTTAGTGATCACATCTTTGGAACAGGGACTTTTGTTTTATATGGGTGAAATCCAGTCCTCACTTAAGTCAGTGAGAGTCTTGCCATTGACTTTTGTGAAGCTGGGATTTCGCCATTAATGTTTTACAGTACCTAGAACAATGGGGACCTCTAGGCATGCTGCAATCTAAATGTTAAATAATTATAATGAAGCTAAAGTCCATATATATTTGCTAAGCATTACCCTATTCTTTTTAATGATTACTGATGGCTCAGTATCGCTTGGTAAAATACCATAACACAGCATTTTAATAAAACACCAAGGTTGAACAGTGCAGGGGATCTGATAATGGTAGATGTCTGGCTGTCTGCCTCCCCTAAATGCTGTGGAAAATCTCAACCCTGATGTTGTAATCTGGTGCAAATTAGTTTGTGTCTTTAATTGGCTCTCTTGTAAGCTAAAATTTATAAGAGCTTTCCCTTTCTTCTTAACTGGCACTATGACCTTTTTCCCATCAGGCAGTGCACAGGGAAACAGGTGATGTTTGGAAATATGCCAACACAATCTAAACCACTCTTCTTCAGCTGTGGCATGATGGATCAAATTCAGTATTAAAGCCATTTCCTTCAGAATGCCCAGGGTCAAACTGAATTGCCATAAGCAAGCTGATCTGCATTGTAGAACAAATGTTTATATGTCATAGTACTCTTTTTTCCACTTTTGCTGTTTACAAAGCTAGTAAAAACAAAAGGCAAACACAGCAATTGGGAAAAAAAATTTTCAGTAAGCTTAAAGGGGTACTTGTGCAGATTTTTTTTACTTGTAACTTTGTTTATCTTTGGCAAACAGTGTAGTTGTTACATAGCCTGGATACAAGAGACTGTGCTGCTCCCTTTACTATTCTGTTCCCTCTCAGGCCTGATAGTACTTCCTTCCTGACCTCTCATGACTTCCTGCTTCTAGCCTTATCACGGCAAAAAACTTGACACTGTACTGGCCATGCCACTTGGAATGCACTTAAATTCCATAAATGGAAATCTCCTTGCCTTTACATTTGCAAACAACTATCATCTGTAGAGCTCATCTGTTATTTCCTACTGACACTCTCATTCCATTCGTAGGTGCAGTGTTTAAAGTACTAAAAAAAGAAAAAAGGGAAAGTCTCCTCTCTTTTAAGCTCAATGTGATAGCGTCTGAGAATCTGGCCCAATGTGCTATAATCAAGCCAACAGAACTGCATTTACTTTAAAAGAGTTACACCAATTTATACCAGCTAAGGATCTAGCCAATTGAGCCAAATGTTTAAATAAGACAGAGGTGTGGGAGGAAGGAGGAATAAGTAGGAGAAAGACAGGTGGCTCATCTGAATATAATGATACTGAAGTTCTAATGAGTTTAGTCTTCTGGACACACAGCTCTGCAATTACAGCGCAAAGTTTGTGTTTCACTCAGATCTACTGAAAAGTGTGACATATGGTGTGAGGTCTGAGCTGACCTCACAAACATCAACGCAGACTCCCACTGACAGCAGTAGATCAGGCCCTTAATGTGGAGATCTGAATAAGTTATTAAAAAACAAACAGTTGAATTTGTTGAAGAGAGGAGCCAATTCAATTTCACGTTCTGAAATTCGCCACAAAGTCACGTGGAATAGTGTCGTAAGCAGCTGAATGGCAATTAAAATGATGCATTGTCCAATAAAATTCAGTGGGGAAGGAACTTGTAAGGAGCTTCCTATAGTTGTTTGTCACAGATTTTTAAGCCAGAAGGGACCATTCTGATCCTCCAGTCTGACTTCCTGCATCACACAGGCTATAAAATGCACCCAGTTCTTTCTCCATCAAGCCTTCAACTTCTATTTGAGCTATAGCATATCTCTTAGGAAGACATTCGGTCTTGATATAAAGATTTCAAGTAGTGAGGAATCCACCACAGCCCTAGATAAGGTTTTCTAATGGTTAATTACCCTCATTTAAAAAAAAATTGCCCCTTATTTCTAGATTCAATTTGTCTATCTTCAACTTCCAACCATTGGATTTTGTTATGCCTTCTTCTCTTAAATGAAAGAGCTGTTTTCTATCAGAAATCACTTTCCCGTGTAGCTACTTGTAGACCACAATATGGTCACCTCTTGACTTTCTCTTGGACAAACTAAATTACACTGAGCTTCTTTGATCTCTTGTTGTAAGACATGTTTTCCAAAATGCAAATCATTCTTGAAGCTCTTTCCCGACCCTTTCCAATTGTTCAACATCCTTTTTGAAACGTGGGCACCAGAACTGGACTCAGTGTTCCAGAAAAGGTCTCACTAATACCACATATAGAGACTTCATTATCCCATGCTTGTGTATCCACTGATCCCATTAGTGCTTTTAGCTACCGCATTGTACTGAGAGCACATGTTCAAATGAATATCTACCATTAGCCCTAAGCCCCATTCCATGTAACTGCATTTCAAGATATAGCTTCCCATCTTGTAAATGTGACCTATATTCTTTGTTCTTAGATGTAAGACCTTGCATTTGGCTGCATTAAAACACATGTTCAGATGAGCCCACCTTACCAAAGGATCCAGATTGGCCTGTATAACTGACCTGCCCCATCATTATTTATCACTCCAGTTTTTGTGTCATTTTCAAATTTTACCAACAATAATTTTATGTCTTTCCTTTCAGATCATTGATAAAAATATTAGCTAGTGCTAGGCCAAGAAGAGTCCCCGACAGGGCTCTAATAGTGACACTCCTATAAGATGATGATTCTTCATTTACAATCACTTTTTAAGATCTATCAGTTCACCAAATTTTAATCCATTTAATATTAACTACATTGATTTTTTTTATAGTGCTAATTTTTTTATCAGACTATCACACAGGACTCAGTCAAATGCCTTACTAAGTCTATTATGTCAACACAGTTAGCTTTATCAGCCGAACTTGTAATCTCATCAACAAATTATATCAAGTTTGTTTGATGAGATCTATTTACCATAATGCCATTTTGATCGGCATTAAGTATGCTGCCATCCTTTAAGTCTTTACTGATTGCATCCCGTATCAGCCTTGCCATTAATTTGATTGGATCAGTGTAAGGCTAACAAGTATTCAAAGACCTATTCTATTTTTACTTGTCTTTTAAAATCAAAATAATGTCTGAGCTCATACTCTTTAAGATGTCCCTATAGTTTACAGTTAGAGAGATTTCCTCATCTCTAAGTAAGATTATAATGAATATATAGCTGTTATGGATCAAATTATATTCTCAGTTTTGCCAGTATAAATCCAGAGTAAACCCTTTATCTTCATGGAGTTGATCCAGATATATTCCAATATAAATCACAGCAGAATTTGGCTCTGTTGTTTTTCAGTTCAAGAAAACTTCATTAACAAAATTGTATTGTATAATGGACCTGGAATTCCCCGTTTGAAGACTCTTAAGTAGTTGGCTACTTTGGACAGATGAACTATTCAGCTCTTCTGACAAGACAAGAATGTGACTGAAATTTCAAATAAAATGGTGCTGTGTGGCTTCAATATTCCATGCTCTATAAAATAAGCTTATCTCTGAAATGTCAAAGCCTGAAGCTTTCCAGGAGCCCTTGCATCAAGTCAAGGGATAAGGTTAGGAAGACTTGAATGATTTAAGCTGAATCCTACTTATTTCCATACTCGTTAAACTTAATTCCTAAGTGATCCTTACTAATGTGCCACACACGCTTGCCAAGCAAGGCTTCTGGATTTTCATTGTGATCATTTAAAATGAATCTGATGTCCGGTTTGATCCAAGAGAATGAGGGAAAGGGGCTTTAAAACTACTCAGTAACTGCTGCTGTCATCTGCTCTGTAAGGTATGGAACATGCCTGGCCCTAGCATGACAGGATCTTATTAAGTCAGTGGCATGACTACATTAGGGCTCCCTGGTTCTGGGTCTGGATGCAGTGTGAGAATAGGGGTGCATACTTGGCACTTCCAAGCGTGTAGGTAGAGAGCAGTGGGGAGTGGGCAGAGCCGTGGTTTTGGGTCTAGCACCACACTGATCAGTGGAGCTGAGCTGGCATGAGGTGAAGTAACAAATTGTTGTGTGCAAGGTCCTGCCCAGTTCACTATAGTCCTAAATGAACATTGGTTTACTGTCTTTATATCGTACACTTTTCTGGTACAGGCAATTGATCGATTTAACCAAAAGTTCATTGTACTTTCCTGGTCTCTTATTTTTTAGCACAGAACAGCTACAGAATTAGGATCTCTGTTCTGATATGTCTATCCAGGTATGGACCCAGTCACTGTATTGTATCTGACTGCCTCACGATCATTAATGGATTTTATTCTCACAACGTTCCTTGGAGATAGAGAAGCATAATCCCCAATTTACTGTGAATGGCAAATCTCCCAGTGACTTCATGTGCAGGACTAGGAGTTACATACGTATCTTTTGTACAGGATTGACATCCTTATGGGAGAGAGTCACTATAATGAGAGACTTTATAATCTTCGCATCCCACGTCCTTTAGGCCCTGTTGAAATTCCCAGTCCTTGTTAATAACAGCAGGAGCTGCTGAATGCTGACTGCTTCTGAAAACACGATTACTATGCTTCACTTAGGAACCTAAACGGGAGCTGATTGCTCTTAAAAACCTGGCTCCGATTGCTGGTGCTGAGGACTTTTTAAGCCTATCTATGCAGCGATGCTTGTTGCTCTGACTGATATCTGGTATAACAGCCTTTCTTGTAAATCTTATTTGCTTCCAAAACAGGGAAAGGAGAGCGTATAGAAAATGACACTGATTTCCACAAAGGTCTGTGTAATTACTCATTAGAGAGAAGGTGGGTGAGGTAATATCTTTTATTGGAACAACTTTGGTCAGTGAGAAAGACAAACTTTTGCGCTTACACAGAGCTCTTTTTCACTTCGTCTCTTGGATATTCTGGGACCAATTCGGCTACAACAACCCTGCATGTAATAACTCATTAAGCATGTTAAAGTCCTATAACAATACAGAGGTAATTATCTGCAAGACCTAGGACTTTTAAGGATATATATATTTGCAATCAGGGCTAGATTTGAGGTTCATATGCACTCTTATCATGTCCTACTGTACTCCCCTCTGAATGCTTATTAGTAATCTTATTCTGTGCCAGAATTCCTTGAGTTTATTAATATTCCCTAAACATTGTGTTTGTTTCTGTTTTGTAAAGTTATTGCCAGATTATGGCCTGTCTGTGCCTGATAGTGGTTATGTTTGTGTATGAGCACAGGGTCATCTGATAACAATTTGTAGCAGCGGGCGATAAGCACTGTTTAAAATGGGTACAAGCCAGAATCGTATGGCTCCCAGTATACTTTTAGAAGGTCCCACCAACAAAAGAAAGAGTTCAAGGTATTTCGGAAGAGGTCATTGATTATAACCAACTTCATGATCGTTCTGGATGTGTTCCTTCCTGCAGAGACATAATTAAATTTTGTTTCACAGTTGGACTTATTTTCAGCATTTGAGCAAGGACAGTGGCTTTCAGGCCTAATTCTGATTTCTACTCACACCAATTTAACTATAGCAAACTCTCTTGAAGTCAGTGGGGTCACGCTAATCTAAGTGAAATCTAAGGTCCTTTAAATTTAAATGTACAGCATAACATTTGTGAGCAGCCCTGAAGCATTTCACTTGCAGAATGTGTACATTGACTTACAGTGATTATATTTAGAATACTTTCCACTAACTAAGACCTTTTCCCAGTGTCTTTTGCTGTAATTATTCAGATAGCTATGTTACTTTTCACTGACTTTTAAACAGCTATTCAACTGAATGGCAAAGCTTTCTGAGTGAATCACTAACAGGACATGATCCAAGTCTGGTTTGTGATCTCTTCAAGGCTCTGTGGTAAAGGGATAGTTGCCTTCCCTGCATCCCAGTTCTCCTTGCTTTGTATTTTATTTATTGGATTATCAGGGTGGTCTAATCTCTCCATGCTGTGGGATGGATGCTAGTTTTGAGGCATTGCTGCAGCCCATGTACAGAAATACAGTTCCAGATTCTAGATCTTTTATTTAGGATTTAGTCATTAAGGCATCTATGGGGTTAAGAAATAATAAATTAAATTATATAATAGCTCACCTCTGACTTGAACTTCGCTAACATCTTGAGGCAGGCCCCTACCCCCTGAAAATTTTCCAGTGACATGCATACCCCTCCCCCTTTGGACTCAGGGAAGAGACTCTGGCAGCAGTGGTCTCACTGCAGTCAGTGCACGTGCTCAGACCCTTTGGCCTGTGCGGTGGTAAAGAGTCTCTCTGGCCCCCTGCAACCTCCTTGTTTTGGGGAAAGGGGTACCAACTGCATGGATCATAAGAGGAGGTGGGGGCAGAGGACCCAGTCCTGCCCCACCACCCTTGGCCGGCTCTGAGGCTGCAGAGACTGAGTAGCTACTGCCTCCCCTCCTGTCCATGCCTGACACAGGAGTGCAGGCAGCCCATGACGAGGGACTCTCTTCCCCACAGAAAGTAATGCCCTGGGTGCTGCATCCCTGCCCAACAGGGAAGCCCTGCCAGAGTCCTGCTGCTGTGGGCTAGGAGGGGAGTGGATGCCATGGCAGTTCCCTGAGCCCCCTGCCCTGGGTGGGGAAGCTGTAGGGAGGGGCTCGCATCCCAGATGCCAGGGTTTTCCATAAGGAGCAGGGGCAGACAGGGCTCATGGGGCCGCATGGTACCAGCTCCCCCTACACTCTCCAGGCTGCACCATCCCCTGATATTGGGACAGGTCCCAATACAGCTGAAAATCATTTGAGGGCAGGACAGAATCATCCTGCATGGCAGATCTGGCCCGTGGGCACCAGTTGGACCCCCACCCCCGGCTCGATTGTGCATCTTTAATCCTGCATCCCATGTTGCACCTTTAATTTTTATAAGCTTCCTGTTTGTTTAAAGTATTCACAGTAAAAAGCTCTCAAAACTTTTTGGGTCTTATATACGCTCAGCTTCTATGGCAATGGAGTGGAAGGAGTGTGCCCCAAGGCATCGCTGTCCAGCACAACTTTTGGGGCTGAATAAATTAAAGATGATGAATGGATGAAAAATGGCTGAGTTGTAGACAGAGTCTCAAACTGAGGCAGCATTAGGTATGGCTTCACTGCACAGTTAGCCAAGGTCTGAGCATCCAGATTAGCCTAGCCCAGGTGCAAGGAAAGCCCTCCCTCCATCACTTACCATAGTGTATTTTGGGGGGTGTCCTGTGGTTGTTTGTGCTGAGATGCACTAGGAATCTCCCCCATCAGTCGAGGGAGAACTTATCAGCACCTAGAGTGGAGGCGGTGGACTATGGGAAGACATGGAGGACTATCAGCACTCAAGATTTTTTGCCTGCATCCTCACTGCAAAGTGTGTAGGTTCCAGCCTTAGTGAAAATGGAGTCCAGGTTCTAACCCACAACCCCAGCCAGGTAAGATAGCCTCAGCTTGGAGCACCTGCAAACAGGTCTCAGAGGGTTTTCTGCGTGGATGGTAGGAGAGGGTTGGGCTAAAACCTCAGTCAGAGCAGGGAGAATATACCCTCAGAGCCATGCATGCTGCCCTCAGGGGGCACTGGGAGGTGAAATGTTTCAGGAATTCCCAATTGCACAAGGAGAGTACACCTACTATTTGAACCTCTCAAGGGATTCAGATTGCTACCCTAGCTATGCCACTCTGCTTGCAGTGAATAGGCCACTGGAGGCAAGGTCCTACTTCCATCTTGTCTCCGTTGGAGCATCACGCCTGGGCCTTACATAGATTGTGTGATGGCTCCCTGAGCTCTCCTGCTCCACAGCACATTCACGTAGAATCATAGGACTGGAAGGGACCTCGAGAGGTCATCTAGTCCAGTCCCCAGCACTCATGGCAGAACTAAGTATTATCTAGACCATCCCTAACAGGTGTTTGTCTAACCTGCTCTTAAAAACCTCCAATGACGGAGATTCCACAACCTCCCTAGGCAATTTATTCCAGTGCTTAACTACCCTGACAGTTAAGAAGTTTTTCCTAATGTCCAACCTAAACCTCCCTTGCTGCAATTTAAGTCCATTGCTTCTTGTCTTATCTTCAGAGGTTAACAAAAACAATTTTTCTCCCGCCTCCTTGTAACAACCTTTTACATACTTGAAAACTGTTATCATGCCCTCTCTTAGTCTTCTCTTTTCCAGACTAAACAAACCCAATTTTTTCAATCTTCCCTCATAGGTCATGTTTTCTAGACCTTTAATCATTTTTGTTGCTCTTCTCTGGACTCTCTTCAATTTGTCCACATCTTTCCTGAAATGTGGTGCCTAGAACTGGACACAATACTCCAGTTGAGGCCTAATCAGCACAGAGTAGAGTGGAAGAATTATTTCTCATGTCTTGCTTACAACACTCCTGCTAATACATCCCAGAATGTTTCCTTTTTTGGCAACAGCATTGCACTGTTTGATATCATTTTGTGCCTTGGCTTTTCTAATTTTGTCCCTACATACTTGTATTATTTTTTTATATTCATCCTTAGCATTTGACCTAGTTTCCACTTTTTGTAGGACTCTTTTTGATGTTTAGATCATTGAAGATCTCCTGATTAAGCCAAGGTGGTCTCTTCCCTTATTTCTATCTTTCCTACATAGTGGGATAGTTTTCTCTTGTGCCCTTAATAATGTCTCTTTGAAAAATTGCCAGCTGTCTTCAGTTGTTTTTCCCCTTAGACTTGCTTCCCATGGGATCTTATCTACTAACTCCCTGAGTTTGCCAAAGTCTGCCTTCTTGAAATCCATTGTCTTTATTTTGCTGTTCTCCATCCTACCATTCCTTAGAATCATGAACTCTATCATTTCATGATCACTTTCACTCAAGCTGCCTTCCACTTTGAAATTCTCAACCAGTTCTTCCCTATTTGTTCAAATCAAATCTAGAACAGTCTCTCTCCCCTTGTAGCTTTCTCCACCATCTGAAATAAAAAATAGTCTCCAATACATTCCAAGAACTTGTTGGATAATCTGTGCCCTGCTGTGTTGTTTTCCCAACAGATGTCTGAGTAGTTGAAGTCCCCCATCACCATCAAGTCCTGTGCTTTGGATGATTTTGTTAGTTGTTTAAAAAAAGCCTCATCCACCTCTTCTTCCTGATTAGGTGGTCTGTAGTACCATGACATCACCCTTGTTTTTTACCCCCTTTATCCTTATCCAGAGACTTTCAACAAGTCGATCTTCTATTTCCATCTCAACCTCAGTCCAAGTATGTACATTTTAATATATAAGGCAACACATCCTCCCTTTTTATCCCTGCCTGTCGTTCCTGAGCAAGCTGTACCCTTCTATACCAATACTCCAGTCACACATATTATCCCACCAGGTTTCTGTGATGCCAACTATGTCATAGTTATGTTTATTTACTAGCATTTTGAGTTCTTCCTGCTTATTCCCCATACTTCTTGCATTAGTATACAGACATCTAAGATACTGATTTGATTTCCCGCCCCCAGTTCTGTCTTCTTTCCTTTATCTCTATAACAGCCCATGCGCCCCCTAAATTCTGAACCTTCTTCCAGGTCTCCATGTTCTTGACTTGCCTGTGGGCTTTGGTCGCCTGCCCTTTCTAACCTAGATTAAAGCCCTCCTCACTAGGATAGCCAGTGTGTATCCAAATATGGTCTTCCCCTTCCTCAATAGGTGGACTCGATCTCTGCTTAGCAGTCCTTCTTCCTGGAACATGTATGTACACTCACCCTCATATCATGCACACTCACCCAGGAACAGACAGCATTTGGATCGGAGAGGGTGCAGGCAATCACCACAGGGCTGATTGAATTCCTACTTGTGGGTATAGCCGGATTCTTATAATTCATGAATGTGACTTCACAAGGGCTATAGGATGCTTAACAGCAGCCCATGTGTCATTTAAGCACTATGCCAGAGTGTGGGGAAGCACTAATAAACACACACACCTTGAATGGGAGGTGACCTGCAGGGGCGGGATTCACTTCACTAGTGACTTACAGAGAAAATGCAGTTCCAGTGATACATTTATTATTAGTATTATTTGTATTGTGATAGCCCTAGGAGCCCTAGTTATGGACCAGGACCCCTTTGTGCTAGGAGCTGTACAAACACAGAACCGAAAAATGGACCTTGCCTCCAAAGGGTGGGTACAGACAGCACAAGGCAACAAGAATATGTGACTGTGCAGTGAAATTTTACAAGTATTTCAGAAATAGATACACTGCATATTAATCAGACCATCAAAGTTCCGTGAGTCACTACTCAAAGGCATCACATGATTCTCTGTTACATATAGTCACTTTGACTTGTTAGACAAAGTATTTCCCAGGATATCTGGAGGAGACTCTCAGGAATGCTGTTTGTATGAGAGGGGGGAAAAAACTGTCTTGCGGGTATTTTTATTTAAAAGGGGAGTTATATTAAATGTTGGGGAGATGCACACTAGGAATTGTAACAGTGGGGTTCTGAAAATCAGAATCCTAGAGCATTTTCCAATTCCAGATTTGCACTGTTGCCAATCCTAGGATTTCATGATGCAAAAGTCTGAGCTCTGTACCTTCAGAATGGCAAACATGCTGCCTGAAAGCTATCAGTTTGGCAGACTAGCTAGTCGGCTAGCTACGAAAAGCTGACATTCCTAGATTATAAAGGATTTCCAGAGGCTGGGCTTTTGGGATAAAATAAAGTGGCTCTCCAAGTAATAGGAATGAAGAATGGGTCCGGTACTGCATTCTCTGCACTTTCTTTATTGGGAACAGGGAAGCACTGCTCACAGGAGTAAGCTGCTGTAATAACTTTGTTCAGTGTTAACCAGGACTTTCCCGTGCACTTCTTGAATTATTCTCAAAAAAGGTAGATCATTGGCAAGTTACTTAACTTCTCTGTGCTGTGGGCTCTTCAGCTGCAAAATGAGGATGATAATAATATCTTACTCTGGTGTTAGAAGAATTAATTCAGAGTGTGTTTGTGTGTGTGTATGTATATATATTTTATATCTATAAAAACTCTGAGACTATCAGGTGAAAGGAAATATGGATGTGCAAATTAATATTAATTAGTATTATCTTATCTTATTATTCATATCAGTGGACAGAATCCTTGTTTCATTTTGTGTCTGTGAGGGTCAGACATTCCCAACAAAATTCCCACAATTATGGATCAAACTTCTGTAAGAGATCAGAAGGAACTGAATCTGGCCACCTTCAGATATGTAGGATATGTGCGTAAGCTGGCATTTCTGCAAATAGCCCATGTAGCAATGACACCCAGAGTAGAAGGAATCAACTAGCAGCAGCCCCCTGTTACTGTAAGAAAACAACAGGATAAGGGAGAGCAGAGCCCTACCATATTGAAGTAATGTTGGTGTTTCTCTAATACTGTGAGCTGCTCAGATTCCACTTCACTTTGCATTGTAGAGGTGTTTATTTAAGGTTAGACTATGCCCTGTGCCATGCAATGGTGGTCAGGGAAGAGAATAAAGATTCCCTTTTCACATCCTGCCTCTGCACATGACTCAAATATGGGTCATCAGGAATCAGTCCCTGTGCTGGAGGAAATACAGGGACTGCTGGTGAGATGTTCTCCTTTTCTCCCACATTGCATCACTGGGGGAAAGAGAGTTGTTAAATCCATTGCTACACTCACCTCTGCACTGACCAGGAGAATTAGCCAGAAGTGCAAAGATAGTAAGCTGCACCCTTTAAAGAGGTGTAGTAAATTTCCCTCTCCCCTCATTGTAAGCAGGGAGCTGCAGGGCTGTGCATTTAGGGCAGTGGTTGGCAACCTGTGGCCTGCGGGCTGCATGTGGCCTGTCAGGGGAATCTGCTGGCAGGCCGCAAGACAGTTTGTTTACTTTTGCACAGCTGCCCGCAGCTCCCAGTGGCTGCGGGTCACCGTTTCTGGCCAATGGGAGCTGCAGGAGCATAGGCCACAGGGACATACTGGCCACCGCTTCCCGCAGGTCCCATTAGCTGGGAATGGAGAATCATGGCCACTAGGAGCTGCAGGCAGCCATGCAAATGTAAATAAACTGTCTTGCGGCCTGCCAGTGGATTATCCTGACAGGCTGCATGTGGTCCACGGGCCACAGATTGCCCACCACTGATTTAAAGCCTTGAAATCAATGGAAAGACTCCCATTGACTTCATTAGATTTCAGACCCATGCTACACAATGTAGGCCATAATGAATACATTAGAATGAAACTCTTATTTGTTATGCATTGTTCCTTATGTTAACCCTTGAGCTGCACATCCAACTAATAAATTCTAGCGTTAACTTGGTCCACACAGTGCCCAGTTTCCTTTGCAATATAATTTTTTCTTCATTTCTTTCAAAATAACACACTATTCTTCCAACATAAACACTGAAGGGAAATAGATGAGTGGGTACGTCATTGCAAAACTATCTGAGGCAGCAGGCTTCTGAAACATGTTAAAGTCCCAATCACAACATCCATTTTGCTTTTGCCAGTGTCTGATGAATATCCTTGTCATTTATCTATTCTTTTGGCCATTTCCCTTGGAATAGTTTAAATATAAATTACTGTTATTAAGCATAGTTTCCTATAAAACAGCTGGAGTGAACAAGCAATTGTCCAAAAATAAGGTGATAGTTAACAAAGGTTAACAGCTTGTATAAAAGAGAATTTCTGCTAGAAAGTGACTTCATAGTCTGAGAGCCAAGTGTGAAAGAAGATAAAGTCTGCAGCTTATTTTATGAGTTAACTATAAAATCTAGATCATAGCATTCTAACAGATTCTTAGCATTGTTATGACACTTCAATAGACATAGTTAGTCAAATTTAACTAAATACCAACTGCTTACTGACATGTTACATTTAAAATACTGAGATATGTAATTTAAAGTGTGGTCAAAAAGAACTTATGGTTGAAATGGCTCCAATCAGGCCCCCAGTGGTGCAGAAGAACTTAAAGAAGCACAGAAATCTGGCCACTATGTATATATTTTCTTTCCTACCATTTTTCTGTTCTCAGACCCACTTGGAGAAACACTTCAATAACAAATCAACTGTAAATCTGAGTTATAGAACCTTTGCCATAGTCATTGTCAGAGAGTATAAAACCAGAAGTAGGATTTTAATGATCATTTGATCCGACTACCTGCATAATACAGGTCATTAGACTTATTTGAATTAATTCCTGTTTGAATTAGATCATATATTTTAGAAAAACTTCCAGTCTTGTTTTAAAAATCCATAATGCCTTCCCACCCCACCTCAAGTCTCTTAATGTGGTTCACAATCCCTATATTACCTACAGTAGAGCTTCCTTAACAGAATAGTGAAACATCATGGTGAACCCTGAGTTTGTTCAATGATAACTCATCATCTGACCTTACTTTTGGATCATCTTCAGGCTGGAGGAAAGGTTCTGCTCTTCTCAGGTGTTTCTTCTTGTGTGTCTGAAAGCAGGACTCTCATCTACAGAATATGTCCATTGGTGGCTGAGAGAGAAGTATGTCATATGTCTGATATCTGTGGTTGACCCATTTATTTTTATTTAAGCGATTTTATTATGGCAAAGTTACAATAAAACATTAATATATGACATCAGATATTGCTTATTACTTAAAGGAGGTAACTGGGTGGAGAGGAGGTGCTACATTTATTCAGGATCAGGTTAATAGTGAGAGAACCTGACTACAGATTCTGGCTTGCTGGCTGGGGAGCCCTGTTGTTTTTTTTTAATACATTAAAAAGGGTGAACAAATTTCTAAATACCTGTTCTCTCTTTGGCACATCTCTTGTGTACCCACTAAGTATGAAAGTTTTTCCATTACAGGAACAGTCCATATTTGACTATACCATAATTCCACAGGAAGAGTAATGATGTTTTTCAAAAAATGTGCAATGCAAAATCTTTCTGTTAACAATACAAAAGAAATTAATCTGTCATTCTGTTTAAAATGTAGACCATTTACTGGAGCATTACGTAAGCAGATCAGAGGATCTCTAGGAAGCTTGCATTTTGGCTGACTTGTTTCTTCCCATTTGCTATCTTTCTTCCTCCCTATAACAAAAACAATTTGCACCTCTTCTTTTGACCAGCTCTTGGTTTGTTCAAATGCTAACTGATTCTCCTTGGTTATTGCTGACTGCTGCTGAAAATACCTCTAATGCTGAAACTGCAGGTACTCCCGCAATATCTTCAATGATTACAGTAGCTCCATATCCATATGCCATCAAAGTCATGTTGAATTTGCTATTCCTTCTGGCCACTACCTGAGCTGTAAACACAAAAGCAATCCCTCACCTATTATGGGCAAGATTTAAAAAGGGATTACACCTTTCTGTGGATATCAATAATATTCAGAATTGTGACAGTAATTATTATAAATCAATGAGTTTTGGATGAGATATAGACTTCTTGCTTCAGGGCATAAGCCAACTTCCAACTATTGGGGATGAGAAGCTATGTTTGCTGGCGGCAGCTTATCCAATAACTGCCTACTGCACCCTTCTTTGAAAGCGTCACTGCTGCAGACAGGTTACTCGACTGGAAGGACCACCGGTCTGATCCAGGAAGGCAGGTCCTATGTTCGGGTGCTAGCATGTTTCTTTCATCATGCATATGTCCATGGATTTATCTCAAGTTTGACACATACCCTTGGACTGAATTGGATCCCATTGACTCCAGTATAAATCAGGAGTGGCTCCAATGAAGTCAATGGAGTTGTTACATCAGTGTAAAACTTATGTGAGATCAAAATCAGACTATGACGCTTGAGGCCATAAGTTAGAATCTTTAGCCATATCCCAATATATGCCTCTATAGGACCTTCTGTGAAGGCAGTTTCCAAATAAACTATGGGCCCTTCTGGTCCAAAAAAGGAACGTGGGCCTGCCAGAAAGATGCTACACTGAAAAGTAGACAAGGCAAAGAATGTATTTTATATTCAGAAAATCATCAGTTTTATCATCAAGAAATCATACTACCTGGGGTCAATTAAGAGATGACAAATATTAATGTAAATGGGTATAAATTTGTGCAATTCACATGCCCAGGGTATGGAAGAGTGGATGGAGGGTAGATTTACTGTAAGGAAAAGCAATGCCCAGGATAGTTTAAGAAGAGGTAAGCTAAAGCAAGTCCATGTAGTTTTTCTTATATCAGGGGTTCTCAAACTGGGGGTTGGGACCCCTCGGGGTCAGGAGGTTATTATATGGGGGGTTACGAACTGTCAGCCTCCACCCTAAACCCTGCTTCACCTACAGCATTTATAATAGTGTTAAATATTTAAAAAGTGTTTTTAATTTATAAAGGGGGTCGCACTCAGAGGCTTGCTGTGTGAAAGGGATCACCAGTACAACAGTTTGAGAACCACTGTCTTATATCCTACTGTGTTTTGCTTTTTCCTGCTACAAACCCATTCTTCTGTCAATCTCTATGTAAAACTTACATTGTCATTTATGTTAATTAGGCATTTGACCCAGGGCCAGCCTTAGACCAAATGTTGCCCTTGGCAAGGAGCATCTTCAGTGCCCCCCTTCCATTTGTTAAACTTTTTAATACCTTATTTTTTTTATTGCACTTTTAGAACATGTCATGACTTTGATGCACTATTTGCATGTATAGTTTATTCCTGTCATATAAGACGATAAATTTGCATGCTAGGATCTGTAAATCTGTATGCCATATATAAGCAAATTAAAAAATAGTTTCCTCTAAGCTTATAGAAACTTTTTAATTTCAAGAATAACTGAAATGTACAACCATCAAGAAGCTGAACTGTGCACCAACATTAGGTGGACCAGTATTAAATAGTGTTACAGTAGGTGACAGCCTTAGAATGCTAACCCTAATCGTTTAGTTCAAAAGGTCGCTTTTCTCACCTTTGCCCTTGAGAACTGAAGCACAGAGTCAGAGAGATCCAAAGACTGGCCAATGGCATTTTTAAGAGATAAAATAGCAAGCGATGTCAGTCTCTCATCGACCATCGTCAATCAAAGATATGTTTTAATGAGCCTGAGCATTGAAAAGCTGTGCTCATCATTCACGACTGTGACCCAGCGGCATAAGCAGAATCCTCAAAACTATCCACATATTAGGAAAAGTGTCTTTCAGCTCTGCATCATGATTGAATTGGAGAACTCGAAGTGGAGACTGCTTCCCATGTTGCAAAACGTGATGGATGTTGTTCAATTCAATACAGAAATCTTTATCATTGATGTCTGAATGCTCCCCATGTGTCTGTATCCAGTGAAAGGCCGTACAATTGTTCAAGAGTGTTTTCCTGTCCACCAGCAGCTTACTAAGGTCATACATAACCATGTCTTTTCATGGTGCTTCATTTGTCCAAACTTTTCTTTGATGGACACTCGAGCAGTGTCAACAAGTGAGCAAAAGACCTCCCTCTTGACTTTTTCTTCTGAACTTCCCATCGCGTTTTCTGCCCTCATCACCAAACTGTCTCTTCTTCCGATGAATACAAGTTTCCTTGAAGACAGGCTCAGCTCCTAAGCTGTCTGTCATTTCTTTGGCAGCAGTGATGGCATCTTCAAATATGTTGTCTCTGTAGGCCACAATGAAATCAAGTCAGCTTTTCATCAAAGTAGTAGCAGTTGCGATGTCCACCAACTAAGTTTGTAATGCCTTGCTTACATGTACATGGAACAGGATACCGTGCTGAAACACAATTGAGACCAGAACTTTTAAATTAGTAGTCTGGTTTGCCAGGCTTTGTGCCTCATGTCAGATTCCTGGAAAGCCAAATTAAATTTGCGAGAAAGAAAGTAATTGAGATTAGATTGAGCACATTTCTCCAATGTGGGGTTCTACATTAATAATGCACTGGTTTTCTGCGTATGTGCATTTATTCAGCTTTAGCCTGGACTTGACCTCCATCCATTTGGAGTAGGCTGTAAAATGGCTGGATGTCTTTTCATGTTGCTTCAGAGAATCAGCTAAGTTGTGCAAGTAATTGTACCAAGAAAGTGCAAGCAACAATTTGGCATTCTTGCCAAATATTTTGCAACAAACACAGAACACTTTGTCAGTTGATTTTGAGTAAACGAGCCAATGCTAATACAGTTTCTCACCTTTCTCAAGCACTCTTTCGCAGGATGATTTTTGAGAAGGGTCGCTTCTTCTCATTTACTGGAAATATCATATCCTCAATTTTGCTTGGCCCATTCAAAATTGTATGATCAATATCGGCTGAGTTTAGGATTGCCAGCCATAAAGCAGGATCTGATGTATCTATTTGTGGTGTGTAATTTTTCTCACCGCTGTTTCTGTCATCATGCAAGGCTGATTCTTCTTTATAACTTCACTCCTTTTCATGTAAACCACTTTCTTCTTTGACATCACTCTCTTTTGTTGCCAGGGAAAACTGGACAATTCTCCATCACTTTCCTCACATTTCCATTACTTATCTTCAGGTAAATCTGCTAATTCCTTAGTAATAGAACTTCCATCATGTATACTTCGCTCCTCAATTTCTTCTGCACTGGGATGAGTGCTACTGCCTAAAGCCCAGTCAATGTTGTTCTGTTTCAGATATTTTCCCATCAGATTTATCCTTTGTTGCAAACTAGGTTGCAACTGAGCTTTTTGCTTCCTATACTGAGCTCCTGAAGGCTTCTTCAGGGGCATCCTTTATTTTATAAGAGGTAAAACAGACAGTATTAGGGAGAGCAAAAGTCTATGTTCCGCAATTTTAGAAAGTCATCAAACACTACTTGTTAAACATAGCAAAAGAAGTAACAGTATTTCTTTTATATTGTTGCGTAGATAGGGGTTCGATAGATATCTCTGGCATCTCATGTTCCTTACACTCTTCAAGTCTTAAAACCAGGACAGGCGCTAGTGTTTTTAGCGCCCTAGGCACACGGCCATTTCGCCGCCCCGCTCGCTGGCCTGCGGAGAGGGTCCGCTGGTCCGCAGCTCCAGTGGAGCTGCCGCAGCCGTGCCTGCAGGAGGTCCACCGGAGCCGCGGGAGCACTGGACCTTCCGCAGGAATGCCTGCGGCAGCTCCACTGGAACTGTGGGACCAGGGGACCCTCTGCAGGCACGACAGCGGCAGGTCCATCGGAGCCGCCTGCCGCCCCCCTCAGCAAAATGCCGCCCCCCAATAATCCTGGCGCCCTAGGCGATTGCCTAGGCTGCCTAAATGGAAGCGCCGGCCCTGCTTTTAAAACACACATACACTTTCACAATTACACAATAAAACAAGGTTCACAATATCACAGCTGGGCTCACTTCATTATTATATCTCACTGACAGGTGATACCCACCCCCTTTTGTATCCATGAGGGCATGACTGACAACATTCTAGGTGGTTCCAGGAAAATGTGGTTCTTAGAAAGACTGGAAGGTTCCATGAGATTCTACACAGGTCTAGAACATTCTAGGAGGTTCTAGTGAAAAGTGAATCCACATTTGGAATACCTGAAACATTTTACTTCAAACATTTTCCCTTTTGTCGCTAACAACAGAAACAGCATCCCAAACCAGACGCCCCCCCAAGCCCAGCACCCCAGGTGGTCGCCTGCCCCTAAATCCTGCCCTGGTTTCACACATAAAGCTTTTGGGCCAAAAAAGTCTCTCTTTATTTTGCCCAGCCCCATTCTCTGCCTTGTTCACTGGATGGAGGACTTTCTTCTTCCTTCTCTGAGTGGATGTGAAGCCTTCTTTAACTGGGGTTAGAAGTTACTATTGGCATGTGGGCATATAGACATCTATATAGGCCTTTATTACTAACCCACAAAGGAAAGGGAGTACAGTAGACGTACATGTTAATAGGCTCCCTGAATTCCCTGTGGGAAAGGTCTTTATCTCTGTCACTTGTAGCACGTACGCTTTGTAAATAAACTGGAGTTTTCACTTCCCTGCTTTGTTACTGAGAGCTATGGTCAGGGACTGGAGCCATTCTGTCCTTTCTGTAAAAGGACACTTGTTTATGTGTCGTCTAGAAAATTGAGAGAGGAGGGGTCAGCATGCCAGAGGATGTGCAGTGAACGTGTCATGTCAGCACAACATATCTTGTCTGTCTTTTCACTAGTTGAACAGTTTGGATCATCTATTGTATAACAAAGCAGGTCTTACAGGCCAAATTCCCATTGGCAAAGGAATGTAAAACAATTTCTTACATTAGCAGGGACTGATTCTGATCTCAGGCACATAGGTGTAAATCTGGAGTAACGCTAGTGATTTCAATTCTAGATTTATACAGGTTTAATTGAGGGCTTGTCTATGTGAACAGTTAGACCAAAGCTGGGGTGTGAATCTACCCTGCAGTAGCCTGCTTTAGTCCAACTATGTGTACCCTATGCGTTAACAGTTCACTAGAGCTTTTAGATCTGTCCGTCTTTGAAAGAGGATTACATCAAAGTGCATTAGCAGACTGTTAATATGGATCAGCAGGGTGAATGTGAACAGTTAGACCACAGCAGGCTAGTGCAGGCTAGATTTAAATCCTGGCTTGCTACAAACTAAATGTTCATATAGACAAGCCTTAGGGTGACCAGATGTCCTGATTTTATAGGGATAGTCCTGATACTTGGAGCATTTTCTTATATAGACTCGTGTTACCCCACCACCTCCCATCCCAAATTTTCACACTTGCTATCTGGTCACTCTAACAAGCCTTCAGATCTTAGTCTGGCCTATGTCTTCAAGCTGAACAGAGTTAAAATTACCATCCCGTTCCAATTACAGTCTGTAAAAGAAAGGACCAATCAATGGTGTGATCTTATGAGGTGCTGAATGCTTCTTCCAAACTGCTAAGCACCTTCCACTTCCTGTAAAATGCTGAGCACACTCCCCTCCCATTGAAATCAATGGATCTGATCCTATGGGGCAGTGCCAATTTAGCCCTACTGGAGTGTGGTGGATCGTATCTAGTCCTGGGGGCTGTTTGTATACTGTTCAAATATGCTGATGAAATATGGTAGTTACAGCATGATATGAAAGGAAAATAGGATAAAGTTAAAATAATAGAATAAGTGGAGAGGCAGCAGTTTGTTGGTATATGCCTATTAGTGCAACTGTAACCCTACTGTTCAGTGTCTAATATGTGTCCTCCTCTCTTGGCCTGATCCACAGAGGATATGAGCGTGTGACAGGTGAGAGTTTAGGGGACTTAATCCTTTAGTTCAAGACAGGGAATCTCATTCTTTATCTTTGGATGTCCTGGGTTCAATCCCCTGTGGCAACCATGGTGACCATCATTATACAAGTCCTAAAATGGAACATCCCTACAAAATGTCCAGCTAGCATCTTAAGTAACTGTATAAATATAGGCTTAAAGTTACCTACCACACACTCTTTATGGCAAGACAGACTTCAGACTTTAGCATTCATTGTGTATATCTTTAGGTCATGACAAATATATAGGAAGACTCAAAATTTCTGTTACTGTACTTGGGTTCCTCTTTTCAGATATACTTTCTATGGCACGGGTGTTCCCCAACAGCAATCATTTAGAGAAATTATATTCTGCAATGGCAAGTAACAAATTTCAGAATTTCACACCCTGTGTAGTAATGAGCAGAACTACAGTGTGCTGTTGACTTGAGATTACATGTTGGAAGAACAAACTCTGTTAGGGTGTGTTTTTTATCTTCCAGTGAAGGTTAGATTGTAAGGTCTATGTGACAGGTACTGTCTTTGTGCGGTGTTTGTACAGCAGTTAGCACAATGGGGTTCCGTGTCCATGACTGGGGCTCCTAGAAACTGCTGCAATATAGATAACAATGATCAGGTTCCACTTTCAAGCTACCTTGTGGGTTCCCTTATTTCCCTAAGAGAAAACTTATGAGGCTTTAGGATGCCTACTGAGAGAGGTTTTTGTTTTTGTTTAAAGAAATATCAGTTTTTGATGAAGTCCACAAAATAACAATCATTTCATTTGAAGCTCTGAGGTTCACTTGACCTGTCACTTTAAAATACACTGCTCTCATTCTGATGTAATTTTGAAACTGGGTCTTGTGCCATGACTCGGTGTTAAATCAGGAGCAGGCATATTTTAAAGTGACAGGTCTAATTTTCAAACACAGTCTCATTGTTTTAAATTAAATAATTATCTGAGGACGTAACCCAGTGTTTTTAATGTGATCATTCTTGATAAACTCTCCCAGGCCCCAAAGCCTATGCCTAGGAAAAGCAAAAAATTTCTGAGAGATTCTTGGAATAGGAGCCTCATCTGGAAAGAAACATCTGGGGTGTAAGTGAATATGCTAAAAACTTTCAGAATCTAGCTCCAATCCCTCTCCCAAGGGCTCTTCCCCATCTTTTCCAGAACCCTAAGGGCATCCTCCTGTTCCTCCATTTAACTAGCACACACATGCTCCGGCAGAGTGACCACTTACCTGGTCTTTAATGTCTGTCCCTTATTTGGGGCCTTATGTCCTATAAAGAGCTGTTGAGAAGCATTTGATGATCAGATAAAAATGTTTTCAAGCAATAATCATGCAAAGGATCATGCACTACCATGTACACTTGTGAGGTGGCCTTCCTTTAAGAATAAGCTTTGTCCCATATTTTTCATGCACTTGTCCTTTAATCCTTTGCAAAATTGCTGGTTGTCAGCAGGGCCTCATATCATGAGTACCTTTCTCTGGCCAAGAGGAAAGGGGGTTACTCCTTTCAGAGCTGTCAGCACCGCTCCTTAATCAACCAGAAGACTTTCTGTAGTGCAGCATGAAGCCTTCCCTCCTCCAGGAGTTCTGCACTCCCTTATTGCCTTCCCCAGGAGCAAGACAAAGCTGCATTTTGTTAAGCTGTTTTTAACAGAGAAGCCGGAATGCTTAAAACCAATTCTGAACTTCCCCAATATCTGAGGAGACTTGTGGCTTGGATTTTGGTGCAGGCCTCTGTTTCTTAGATTCATGACCTTGGAGTGTTTAAAAAATACACAAAAAGAGAAAGAGAACTTCCCCACCAAGGAATTTTTCCAAAGCATCCACAGTGGTAGATATGAACAAATTACACTGACTAAAACAAGCCCCAGTCATATTATTTCCCCTTCCCCACTGGGTAAGGGCAGTGTATTACCTCCCCTACTGATAGATTTGCATATGGCTGGGTTCTAGAGTTGAAGTGGAACATTTGACTGTCATGACAACACTCTTGTACACGGCTAAGATTTAAATGACTTACAATTGTTTGTGGACAGAAATGTCTCCTAATTGGCTCCTGGGAAATGTGTGTGCACTGTAGACGTCAAACAACTTGTTCCAATTGATTAATAAAAGAGATGCTTGGTGAAACTTTAGAAAATCACTATATTAACCCTGGGTTGGTTCCTGGTATTTTATCTGGTTTGCTTCCATAAGAATTAATTAGTTGAGGCCAGATCCTGACAGATGCACAGCACCTGAAACTCTCCTTGACTTCAGTGGTCACTGCTGCTAAGAGGGAAAGGAGACATGTCCACATATCTTGGGAAGGGGCAGAGTTACACAGAATCCTCCACAGCAAAATGAATTGGACTCCAGGGTGAGGACTCCAAATTAATTACCCAAGCTGTGTAACAGCACTAAGTGATAAGAGGACTAGAGCTCAGATTTTCTAGTCGCACAAGCACACCCCTACTGCCAGTCCTCTGTAGCCAAAATAAATAGCAGTGCTCACTTACATTGATTTCCCTCCACACATGGAGGTCTGGCCAGATTTCTCTTGTTCAGAAACAGCATTAGAGGGAGAAAAACCTGTGGTGTCATTTGTTTGATTCTTTTTTTCTAATTAAAGAGTCTGATTTTTCATTGCTCTGCACCTTATGTATGTAATCATTTCCCTTACACATAGTAGGTGTTTAACACAACTAAATCTGATTTGATAGCATTTGACACCCATTTTGTACTGGTATAAATGTCTATACAAGATGGAGTGCAACAGAGAATCGGGCTCAAAATCCTTGTTTTCATGAAACTTAAACCATAAAGAGCATGTTACCAATGTTTCTTCTTGCACAGCTCTCCAGTAGTGTGACTGAGAGATGTTAAGCAAACCCGCTTTAGATATAACCCATTCTGAGCTATCTAGGTGGAGAAGAAGTGGGAGATAGTTTTTTGTCTATTACGGAGGTCTTTTCTACACTGTATACAGCCCTGGGTGCAGCCGTCTGTGGTCAGGCATCTGTATAGCAACACCAGTGTAAATGCCTTGTGCATAAAGCAATGATTCATGTCGATGCCACTTACATAGCTTGAAACTAAGGTAAACTACACTGCTGAAGATTGTGGCTTTGCCAGCCTATACTAAGGCTTTGCACCAGTGCAGCTACACAGAAATCACCAGGACAGACAAGGCCTGAGTGGATGATTAAGCCTCTACATACTCAGCAGGTCAACAGTTCATTGTTACAGTACATAGCATAGTGGGATCCTGGTTCGTGACAAGGAGTCTTAGCTGCTATGGTAATGCAAACAATTTCGTGGAGAGATCAAACTGCTGATAGAAGCTTGTGCTGGCTGGCTGTCAATTGCCAAAGTTTTCTCTCTTTACTTAAACAAGGTGAGAAAGTTCTAGAAGAGTAAATAAGTGAAATTCTGTTGAGGAAACTGGGAGCCCCGTAGGTTGTGCTTCTTAGGCAGATGTTGCAAAAACAATTTACCTTTCAAAAGAGGATGGGTACAATTTTCAATAGTGCTTAAGCACTTAAGTCCCATGGACTTTCGGTGAGACTTGGGATCCCAAGTGCCTAAGTCATTTAGTAACTTTTGAAAAGGTTCTCAAAATTTCAAATATGAAACTTCAGTAGGTGTCATATTGCACCAAGGCTGCGTGTGAATTAAATTCTGAGGCCAGAAAGATCTTTTTCTGCTAGTCAGACAGTATTAATCACCTTGTCTGAAGAGTGGGTCTCTTCTTCAGTTCACAGAATAAAGTAAGGAGAATTGTGGGGGTTTTGTATGTACTAACAGAGAGGATTATAAATGATTGCATTGCTTTGCTTTGTGAATTTGTGCTGCTCAAGCTTTTACTAAAGATCCTGCATAGAAGGCTTTGCAGTACCTCAGGTTGGTTATAAAAAATGTTGCATCTCAAATGAAAGGAAATAAACATAATACAACACTCTCCACATTGCCTGCTTTTTATCCTGACTAGTTTGTATTAAAGGATCCATACCACATTAGTTTCATGACAAGGAGAAAACAGTAAACATTCATTCTGGTGTAGTAAGGCATTCCTTACAAACAACTTTCAGAAGGATGGGCACTTTTCTCAGTGGGCAGTCATTAAAATTTAGTTCATTTTGTTTTTGAACTGCTACTATACTTTATACTTGACTCTGGAATTGAAGATGTCTGAGTTTTTTAAACCAGTTTCTTGAAGTTCTGCTTAACATCAGAAACCTATTTGTGATCAAACAAGCAGAATCAATATATGGAACATTTCTGAGATCCTGAAATGTAACTTTAAGAAATTACAACAGTTACAAATGGAGAGCCAAACCCTGCCTTATACAAAGTATACCGATGATAAATTAAGGTCTTACTGACCTAATGAAAAGCTACAGATTGATATTCCTTTTGTTGAGCAGCCTGTAATTTCATTACTTTTATTGACAGTAATTATAACAGGCTGAATTTATGGACGCCATAAAGAAAAGTTAGTGAACCACATGAAAATGTCAACATGCTCACTTTGGTATGAGCAGTCTCAGGATTTTTTTTTTTTCCTCATGCAATTCTGTTCCAGGGCAGTTCTTCTTAAAGTCTAGGGAGCATTACTTTAGAATTTCCCCATACCAATTCCATTTTTTTAAATAAAATAATGGCTTCTGGTCTCCTTATGATTTCAGGCGTATCTTTGAACTCTCCCCTGCAATCATAAAATTGATCGTCTTGTCATTATTCCATCAGTTATATCACCTCCCTCTAGCCCCATCCCATTGGGTAGGTCTGAAGTTTTACCTAGGATTTTCAGCTATCCTTTTTGTATGTTTCGAAATAATTAAATTAACTGTGTAGGCCAAATCTTGCACTTCTTAGGCAAACTGCCTATTTACTCAGTTACTGGAAGGTTTTCCTGTGCTAGGATTATAAGATCAGGCCTTCGCCTTGATCATGTGCCAGGGTTTGTACATGTAGCTCTGTAAGGATAGGTGTCAAGTTTACTAGTATGGGAGTGTTTGTACAAACAAGCTGATGTAATGCTACTATGAATATCCTAGCAGGGCTGGAAACAGATCAACACCACCTGTAAGAAGTATTCAACAGTAAGAAATTAGTATAGAAGAGCACATGCCTGGTATTTCTGCCAAATTAGCAGCCTTTCTAAGTAAAATAGAGACCTAGTTTCATATAAACTGGGAGGCGTAAATGAGAGGCAGTCTGTGTTTTGGTGAAGAGGGCACTAGACTGAGGCTAAAAGACGGGGATTCTGTTCCTAGTTCTGCCAGCAGTCTTCTGTGTGTCCTTGAGCAAGTTTCTGTGCTTTTGTTTCCCGACCTGCCCTTTGTGTGTCTCATCTGTATATATTGTAAGCTCTTTGGGGCAGGGACTGTCTCTCCCTACACAGTTGTATAGCTTCTAGCACAGGAGTTGGCAACCCTTCAGCAGTGGTGTGCCAAGTCTTCATTTATTCACTCTGATTTAAGGTTTCGCGTGCCAGTAATACATTTTAACGTTTGTAGAAGGTCTCTTTATATAAGTCTATGATATATAACTAAGCTATTGTTGTATGTAAAATAAATAAGGTTTTTAAAATGTTTAAGCAGCTTCATTTAAAATTAAATTAAAATGCAGAGTCCCCCCCAGACCAGTGGCCAGGACCTGGGCAGTGTGAGTGCCACTGAAAATCAGCTCGCGTGCCGCATTCGGCACCCTTGCCATAAGTTGCCTACCCCTGTTCTAGCAAAATGAAGCCTTCAGGCACTATCATCATACTACCACTACTGAACTGCAATCAACAGTTTGGCAGGGTAATCTAAAGAAAAATCATAGCTCAATCCCAAAATGCCTCCATGCCATATTAACCATTCCGGAAAGAAACTAAGGATGAGGACAACATTTTGCTAAAAAGAGAGAGAGAATCTCCTCATCAAAATAGCAACAGACTAATGGGATGTCTGCGAGTGATGCAGACAGGCAGAGAAATGTATTAAAGAAAGTTAAGTCTGACACTAAAAATGCAGAATGAAGAGGATTAGCTTTTACAGTACTGATGCCAATGGGCAGAGAGAGAGAGAGGGAGAGATTGTATTTCCCACAAGAGCTCAGCTATTGAGTCATGTTAGTGACCATGTCCTGGGAAAACCATACAGATTATATGCAGGACTGAAATAAACTGTAATTAACCAAGTAACTTCTTAAAAAAATATTCAAATGATATTTGAAAATGTAGAAGTATTTTCTTAGAGGAACTACATAGATTAAAAGTAAGAAGAACTACCAAGTTACCTGTACAACTGTGGGGCTAACTATGCTAATGCCTACATGAAACCTCTGAGTTTACAAAAATAATTGTGTAATTGCATGAAAGGGCTCCCAGACTTTAGGAAATGGTGATGAATTTGTGAAATTATGTAACATTCAGGCAAAAGGTCTTGTGTGTGCTAACATCTCCCCCTTTGTATCTTCATTGGTAAAGCTCCAATGATAGTAACATTAGTATAGACTGACTGCCTGTGTTTTAGCCACTGTCGTTTTTAACACCACTCCATCTAATGTTGAGAAAACTCTGCTTAAAACACCAACAGCCACTAGTGGCCAGCTTTCACGAGTGTTGTTACTGGTGGTACTGCCCTAGTGTGTGATTTTAACCGAATTACTAGTATGGAAAAGCCCTAGTATTCAGCCAGGACTGGGTAAGAGGCCATCTTTAATCCAGAGGTATAATGCTCCCTGTCTTTAATGTGTTTCATAGTATACTGAGTAATATGAATAGGGAAAGTTAATTTTGTGTATATAGGGCAATGTTTGTGGAAATTTCAAATGGGCTATTGCAGATGGTCTTGCTTGTTCTGTTTATCTGGACATATAGCTTCCAACCCTAATAATCTATGATTCCATGATTCTATAGCAGTTAGCTGTTGAAGAAATGCTTATTATTAGCTGTGGTGCAATTTTTTTTTGATGTTGTGCATATCATAGTAAAGTCTGTTTCCCCCTCTAACTAAGAATAATTTTTTAGGTGCAGAGGTGCTGTTTAGAGGTTGTATGTATACAAACAAACAAAACCTGACATCGAGTCCAAACAAGTGCAAGCGCTCTCTGTTGTCTGTGTAACTGAAAGTGCTATTTCTAAAACTTATGTACTGCAGTAAACCAGGAACTGTTTAATATGCTACATTAAATAAGAGCCAATTCATACATTCTATTCAGAAAATATTATTTTTGTTTTTAAAGAGTTGTTAACCCAGAACATGCTTGAAAATAGCCTTGAAGAACAATGTGCTGTTCATAGCTGTGCACTTTATTAATCTGGGTAAATAGCAAAAAAACAGAGAAAAAAAACATACCAAAGACTCAATTATAAATGACAATTTTCTGAAAGAATAGTGGAAGGGTGTCACTGAAATCCTGTACAACTAACCTAAAATAAGAACAGCTCAGCATTTCTATAATATAGGTGCTATTTAGAGTCAGGAAAAACCTTGGATTGGTTGCTGTAAAGAGACCTCGCGGCTTCTGCATTACTTTATTTCCTTACATTGTGGTGTTGTAGTGTCTGTCAACAAGTGGAGTGTGAGTCAACCTCCCACTCTCCCAATTTCATTGTACAGATACAGAATCTTCAAATCAGCTGCTGTACTGGAAGATATGAGTAGATCAGTATACATAGAATCATAGAATATCAAGCTTAGAAGGGACCTCAGGAGGTCATCTAGTCCAACCCCCTGCTCAAAGCAGGACCAATCCCCAACTAAATCATCCCAGCCAGGGCTTTGTCAAGCCTGACCTTAAAAACCTTTAAGGAAGGAGATTCCACAACCTCCCTAGCTAACACATTCCAGTGCTTCACCACCCTTCTAGTGAAAAAGTTTTTCCTAATATCCAGCCTAAATAACCTCCCCCACTGCAACTTGAGACTCCTTGTTCTGTCATCAGCTACCACTGAGAACAGTCTAGATCCATCCTCTTTGGAACCCCCTTTCAGGTAGTTGAAAGCAGCTATCATATTTATACTATACACATGAACACAATATGTGAGTGTGTGTGTGTAATACAGTATATATATTGATATGTATAGATATAAAAATCCACACAATGAACACAGTACTAGATCCTCAGCTAGTATGAATTGGCTTTGTTCAATTTGGTTTATACCCGGTGAGGGCCTGACCCAGGTACTGAAGAATGTGATGACGTGTAGCACTAAACTGGGTGGAATAGTGGGTTCTTCTTCTTCAACCCCGCTAATGGATGTCAAATTGGAGGTCAATATGATTCCACATCAATGTTCCTTCTCATTTTCCCCACTCGTGTGTGGAGTGAATTTTGATCCTTCATCACCAAAAGACACATTTGAAGTGAAGGGTAGTTTGCAATCCTATTCCAAACACTTTGTCTTTAGTATGGCTTCGTTTCCACTCTACGACATGCTTTCTTAACTATAGCAGTGCTTCTGCTAGCTACTGAAAGTTCATGTGATCTCTATCCTCCTCAGACCTGAATATTGATTTCTGCACCTCAGTGTGGCACTTCCTGAAGATTCTGAAGCCACCGAGTACTGCAACATATTGATTACAAAACTCCCTGTCGCCAGCTTCCTCTAAAATTAACACTCAAGTTATCACACCTTAGCCCTGTAATACCATACTGAGGCTTGCAGGAGTGAAAGGTCAGAGATGAAAGGGTTCCAGTACTGATTGTTTGTAATCAGCCCAGGAGGGAGCAGAACACTTCTGTTTACACCTGTCCTCTTGCACCTTTTACTTTTTTTGTAATTTCCTCTCAAGGGAATTCTGTAGAGTGGAAGATGGTATAAGCTAATATAGGTTGCTATATTTGTTTTCAAAGCTGCATCAATTTAGTCTGCATCATCAGCAGAGCTGTGCTTAACATTTGAAGGAAGATGAGAAGTTTTGGGCAGGGGGGTTAAAATAGAAATTTGAAACTTGGCTGGTCCAAAGGCTTACGGGTTCACTGAGTTCTGCAAACCTGGCCTGAGCCATGTTGCAGAAACAATGCAAAACTTGATTTTGGATGGCTGAAAGGTGTTAGGCAAAGGAAAGAGACAATATAGAGAGGGCTTCAAACTGCTGTCTGCTCAGCTGAGAAAAGATGGGAATCTCTCAACACACCAGTCACCATTGCACAATTTTGATATGCTTTGGTTTGACTATGTCTAGAGTGTCCAAACACAGAAATACAAGGGTGTTGCCTGCTTTGTGTTTAGCTTTTATGTTTGTATTTTTAACATTTTCTGCTTCTTTTTCTGTCATTTAATTTGAAATTAGTTTTTAATGAATTAAACAGAATTAAAATAAATTACAAAACCTAGGTATTATTACAGTATAATAACATGTCCTGTTGCTGAAAGGCAGCCTGTGAATAGGGCAATATGAAGCGGAAATTTAAAGTGCTTCATAAAGAAAGTTGTCGGGGGAAGTAGAAATCATGAAGGTTTATGAGGGCTATGAATGCAGCCTTGGTAAAACCAGTGAGTTCAATTTCTGGCTCTACCAGCTTTTCTCTGTGACCTTGGGTAAGTCATATAAACCTTGATCCTACAAAGCACCTATTTTATGTTAAGCACTTGCTGAAATCTGTCCCTATGTAGGAAAGTACTTAAGCACGTGCTTAAGTCTCATTGTGACTTAACACCATTTACTTCAGAGTTTCCCATGTAACTCACCTCTTCGATCAGTGGGAGGGGATGATAAAACCTTAACAGGATAAAACCTTTAACCTAACCTTAAGCCAAGTTAGAAAAAGCTGTTCCATTACTAAAGACATTATGATAATATTCCCATTTGAATACTTTTCTCAGAAATAGGTGTATATCATCAGAAAGTATAGTCACACCTTTCATCAGAGGTACAAGATCCATTTTTCACTTTAACCCTTTTAGTACTAAATTAGTAGCACCTTTCATGGCACAAGACAATAGCTGATTGCAGCATTGTTCTTTCTTTCTTTCTTTCTTTCTTTCTTTCAACTGCCACAGATATGGATCTGAAAGGCGAGTTGCAGGATATAAGTTAGATCTTGCACACACCTTTTTAAAAAGAAATCACATGAAGGAAAATAAAAAAATGAGGCTTAAGCAACTTTCAGCCTCAACTTCTCAAAGGGGTAGAATGTGTAATAGACAAAAGTTAACAACAGGAGAATCAAATAGATAAAATCAGATGGGACTTGTAGCAACAAGGTTTCTTTTAGGTTCTGGGTGGGAAGTGTATGTGAGTGGGGGGAAGGGGAGTGAAGAGCCTATACTATTTGTTTTGTGGCCAGCTCACTGACAGAGTCCCAAGCCTTCACGATGCAGACTGAACGCTGATAAAGTGTGTAGGTCACAGTCATGAGTAGCTGCACACTGTCTATCACATGTATGCAGACATTCTCCACTAGCAGCCACTGTTTGTTTTTCAGTGTTGACATAGAAAGCTGAGCTGTTGTGTCTTGTTACCAGCTCCATGCAGAAAGTGCTATTTCCTTACTCTGTGCAGGCAAATATTTACTGGCTGTGGGGACAACCAGGTGGAGTGCTAAGGAGGCAATCACTGAAGTACTGCAAGGTCACTCAAGGGTCATAGCATGGACTGCTACTAGGTTTTGTGTGTTGTTAGTGCATAAAAACAATAGCTGTGACAAGGGAGAAATTCACTTAACCCTTTTATGGAATTCTTTACTTTCCTGTAACGAAAACTCCCACAATAATGAAAGAAAAGTTTAAAACCTATCAAATATCTATGCTCAAAATGTTCACAAGCAACCAGTGGTTTTGGGTGCCTCTGGTTTTGCCTGGTTGCAGAGGAAAGTTTGAAACTGCGACTCCTAAAGGCCCAGGAAGCAATTTTTTTAAATCTATTTTTAAAATGTCATGATTTTAAGCTGATCTCATGGTTTTTGGGGCCTTACTCAAGATTCTTTGAATGCTTGGAGTTGTCAATACTGTGCACTATATGGATAATTCTTCTGGTGGACTAGGCCTCAACCCAGAAACCCTCTCCATGCCGTTCAGTCTAGTCTAGTCAAGTTCCGTGCCTTAAATACAAGACCATCATTCTGGACCTTTTTGTGCAAGTGGAGGTTTGAAAATATGGCAATGCCTGCCTTAGATTTAAGAAAATAATGGGTGATAATTAGCATAATTAAAATAAAACTAATAAATAATAGTTCCAGATATGTTATTACTCAGAACACCAGAATTGTACCTAAGAGTTATTCCTATCTTGCAGCAGATTCCCAGATCTGTAGCATAGCTGTGGTGGAGCACAGAATGGACCTCCATCTTGAACAGTCTCTTGTAAGTCTTCTTCCTTCAGCAAGAGTCGGTATGGGAGGATTTAGGCTTCTTAAATCCCTCAGAATGCACCTTCCAGCCTTATTCATGGTGGACTCATGTTCCTCTTCCTTCAACCTCAGCTCTATAAACCTTCTATAACAGTGTGCCTTCTTCTGCACATTGGGCATGACCCAAAACACTGCAGTCACCTTGTTCTCAACTGATTCAAGACTGCAGCTTGCTGGGATCATCGCCTCATTTGTGACCAAATCGAACCAACAGATGTTAAGAATATGCCATACATTTTGACACAAAAAACAATTTAGTTGCCCCTCTCCTTGTTACTTTTTAATGACCAAGTTTCTGCTCATATGAGATTTATTATCAGTACCACATTGAACACTTGTATCTTGTGGTTGCACAGACATCCCGCTGCCCAAACAGATGCCTTTGAAGATGCTGAAATGCCACCTACACAAGACCAATCCAATGTGTGAGTGCTTCAGATATAGCAGTCCTACTGTCAACTGACCACCCAGACAAATAAAACTATTCACCCATTCAGTGTCATTACTCATTGCCATCTACATGCAGTGTCAGGAAGATCATTTATTTTCTATTTTATAGTGCCACAGATTCTAGAGCATCTGCCAGCATTAGTTGTAGCTGGTCAGTAGAATCTCCACATAAGGAGATGTTATTAACAAACATGACTAGCATGACAAAAAGCAGTTAACATCATGTTTATAGACTTTTCAGCTGCTTTTGACTCAGTTCATTGATCAGCATTGTGGATATGGCTACACCAGCATGAGGTACCTGAAGACTTACTAAAAAAAATGTGATATATGCCATCATGTGCCAGCAATGCCCCTCTGCCATGTAGATTGGTCACACCGGACAGTCTCTACGCAAAAGAATAAATGAATGCAAATCAGACATCAAGAATTGTAACATTCAAAAACCAGTAGGAGAACACTCCAATCTCCCTGGACATTCTATAACAGACTTAAAAGTGACAATTCTTCAACAAAAAAACTTCAAAAACAGACTCCAACGAGAAACTGCAGAACTGGAATTAATTTGCAAACTGGACATCATCAAATTAGGCCTGAATAAAGACGGAGTGGATGGGTCACTACAAAAAGTAATTTTCCCTCTGCTGATACTCACACCTTCTTGTCAACTGTTTGAAATGGGCCACCTTGTTTGCATTGGCCTTGTTAGCATTTACAAACATAATTTCCCCTCCCTTGGTATTCACCCCCTCTTGTCAGCTGTTGAGAATAGGCCACTTCCACCTTAATTGAGTTGGCTCATTAGCACTAACTCCCCACTTGGTAAGGTTTCTCCCATCTTTTCATGTGCTATTATATATATTCTGCTTATTGTTTTTCACTCCATGCATCTGAGGAAGTGGGTTTTAGCCCATGAAAGCTTGTGCCCAAATAAATTTGTTAGTCTCTAGGACTCCTCGTTGTTTTTCCTGATACAGACTAACATGGCTACCACTCTAAAACCCGAAGACTCGCTGTGCCTAGTGGAGGAACTATACGACTGTACATTTAGCTATATGAGGCTCAACAGTTGTATTAAAAACTGGTTTTCAGTCAAATGAGGAGTATGCCAGGGATATGTTCTCTCACCTGTGCCATTTAATGTTCTAATAGATTTTCTGAGGACAAAGCTGATTGAGGCCAAAGTAGGAAATATGAAATTTAAAGCTTTGTCTTTAGAGGATCTTGAGTATGTGGATGATATTGCCTAACTTGGAGAGGCTATTCCTATCCACAAAAAAATATTAATTTAATCACTTTCTATAAAAGATGTGTTCTTTTTCCTCCTTTTAAAAAACTGAAAAAGGAAGTTATATAACTAATGTTTCAATCATTGCCTTTATAGACAGATCAAAGAATACTCAGAAATGAACAAAACAGGAATATTCACTGCTCTTTGAAAAAGAGAATAATAGAAATATATTCTCTCATCAAAGAGAACAATAGAAATATACTGAAACAGAACTACATAAATTAGGCTGATACTCTCATCTTTAAGAGTGTTTGCCACTCTTATACTGAATAGTACCTTATTGTAGCCAATTCAGCAGTCCATCTATATTCAGTAAAGCACTTAAGAATGTGCGTAAATCCTCTTTGCTGGGACTTAAGCACATTCTTAAAGTGTTTTACTGAATAGGGATTAAGTTAAAGATGCATTTAAATGCTTTACTGAGGGTTTGTGGTTTAGGGTATTGCTTAACCGGAGTAAGGGTAGTAGATGCCTGCCACATTATACTGCATTTGTTTTGATCTTTTCCGTGGTTTAAGTTTTAAAGGAAAAGCTTCAGTTCAAACCTTCATTGTCTTGTCCTCACTAGATCTGAGTTATAACCTTACTGAAGTGTATGTTTTAAAAACCTATTTAGTATGTTGGCTGTTGAAATGGTCACGAACAAGCATTTTTGTCATGTTTTCCCAGAGAATCTGACACCCTCAGAGCTTGGGGAAACACACTGATGCCACATCCTTGAACTCTTTTGTGTGTTAAGAACAATGTCACATTTAAACAGAGAATGTAGCTCCTAAATAAATCTAATAAAATTCAGGGTGACAGAAAATGAAAACCTTTTGAAGGACTAGTTGGCTACAGTGATGATTTGATTCAGGGCTGAGAGTAGTGATGGCAGCAGTTTGTCATTGTTAAAAAGTGTGAGGGGAACATAGGGACAGCAAACCGGGCTCATCACCAATAATCCTGTCATCAACTCATTTATTGATTGTGACTTTAAATAGTTCCCTCAGAGCCCAGCGTGAATACCACCACCACCACCACCACCACATCAACATGGAAAAAAAGGGGGGACTCACAAAGAAGTCATAAAGTCTGGAGCTCTAGCCAGATTTCCTTTGCAAGGTGAGGTGTGGCCTGCACTGTGTGTGTGGAATTGCTTGGGAGGGACACACGCGCTCCCCCTAGACTGGAGAACCTAAGGCTGGCAATGGTCCAAGCAGTCAGACGCCAGGCTCTGGGCTCTCAGCACTGGGAGAGGTCGCTCAGCCTGGTTATACAATGGTATTATCTCAGGCCAACCACCGCTGCAGAAACTCTCAATGCTTCCTGTCCTTATGGTAGCAGCACAAACTGTCCGCTTTCCAACCACTTTCTGACACACTCACCAGCACTTGGTCGCCAGACTAGCTGTATAAATGTCTAAAGCTACTTCTTTCCTGGGATTTTCCAGACACTGCATGCAGTAATCTATTGTATTTTTATCCCCTTCTGTCATGGTCAACATGATCATGAGTCACATGGGGAAAAGGGAGTAGCTGCTTGTTCGGTTTCTGTAAGACCAGCAAAATCAGCTTTTACAGTAAAAAGCCTTTAGCATCATATCAATAGTAGTTATATAGATATGAGAGATTTAGGGAGAGTCCATTTCTTTATTGTGATTTTTAATTTGTGGATAAGCACCCTGAGCGCTGGGTGGGTTTTTGTAGCTGTATTATAAAAATGTGAAGTCGTAGTCACAGCAAACCAGTCTCCAGAGCTCACTATCCATAAGCTATGCTTTCTATAAAAACCACCAACATGCCTTTAAAAAGAAAAGGAAGGGATCACGCACAAAATGAAAGGAAAACTCCGGTATAATATAAAGAAAGATATTCTGATCCCTGGAATTATGTATCAAAGCGACCAATTCACTAGAAAATTTGAACTGCCTTAAATATAATTTAAAAATAAATTAAGACTGAAAAAGGAGCCAGTATCTTGTTTGTGGTGTACATAGCTGTGCTTCTGTGTATTGTTCTTCAAATGCATTATGTCTGCCAGTGATTAGCCTCAACCACAGAGAAATAGAGTCCCAGTCACTGAAATAATAACTGGGCATATTAAAAACCATGGAAATAGCCTTTTAAAATACTCTGATTTAATAAACGATATAACTAAGCAGGAAAGTGTTATTTTAAAGAGGCTAGAAAAATCTAGAAAATCCAATTTTATGATCATGAAAACTGGCTTTCGGGATCTGGTGGGCCAGATTCTCAGCTGGTGTAAAATGTAATAGATCCAGTTACATCATTTGAGCCAGATATATATTTGATAGACTTCATTCTCTTGAAAACTAGAACAGAATTAACAGATATGTAAGCACATATTAACTGTAAGCATGTGATTAGGTATATGGGAGTTTAAAAAAAATGGTTCCCATGCTTAATAATGTTAAACATTTAAATGGTCCCAACTGAGTTTCTGTTCTTCCCCCTCAGCGAGGTATATGGGGTAGGAGAGTCCTAAATTTAGGCCTATGCTACCATTTTTTGGCGGGAGGCTATTTTGTGAAAATGTATATTAACTTGGCAGCACCACCATTTAACTTACGTTTCCAAATCTACATTAATACAACAGCTCTGTAATGGTAATTTTTTAAAAGGTAGGAAATGCAAAAAATAAAGTTCCTGCAGTAATAACAAGTCCTAGATATGTATTTAAAAAGATAGGTCCCAATCCTGCAAACTTTACATTAATAACTTTATGTTTAATAGTTCCATTGTAGAAGACACACATGTCTGTCTACAGGAGTTATAATATGACACAATGGGGCAATATTTTGTTCCACAAGAATCCTGACAATATGATTTATGCAGTGTAGGTGGGTGCTGAGTCGACTGAACCATAAAACTGGGTGAGGAGCCACGTCACTGCAAATCAATGTCTGGGTAAATGTGTTTCAACTTTGAAAATGATATAATGGTTTATATATTTTCTTTCATTTTTCTTACTTTTTTTTCTATAATTTTTATCTCCAAGTGAATGATCAACTGTCTTATTTTTGCTCCCATGGAAGCTAAAACTAAAAACAAACAAACCAACTAAAAACAGTTTGGACGAAGACGACTTTCTGATACTTAGGGAATCTTTAAATCTTTGCCATTGTACTCATCACTTGATCACTAACTCCGCATTTCCGTACAGAAAATAAGTGTACAGTGCTAGTTCAGTATTATTGCTACCTGAAGGTATGACTACAAGCACCAACTTAGAAAGGGGTAAACGTAAATGGATGAACCAGGTGGTTAAGTTACATAAATGTATAATAGAAACACAATTATCTTGAATTAAAATGAGACCTTACCAAGTGAGATCCTGTTTGCTCTACATGGACATTAAAGAGCCTGTGACACTTTTATAAGAGTTGGGCTTTGGTATGGTGTCTGTGGCTGAAATTTCCTCACTCTCCACTCTTGTTCAGCGTTCTGTGCACTGATTGCATTTCTGGGTTCATTTCAGAGATAACTGCTTTCAGTGGGAGATCTCAGATTTTACAGTGAGAAGTGCTACCGGCCTTGCAAAACTCTGTGCGCTCAGTTGTCTGGGATGAATAATTTTTTTTTGAGGTACAAATAAAATATCTGTTTCATCATTATGATGTATGGCAAAGGACGAGAGAGTCAGTTTTGTTCCTGGGCTGATTAATTAAGATTTTACAAGACTGGCTGCAGCATTCATGGCTGGCAGTGTAGCTTGATATGCAGATAATCTAGCAAACACTAGTATATGTGAATAAAATTATTTACTTGGATCCTGCTCCTGCAACTGGATCTGTGCAGTTGGACCCCTGCAACCATTCGGATCTGATTGCGCTTTTGGAGTGTCGAGTGATTTGAAGTTAATGCCATTACTTTTGTGAGTTGCTTTACTCCTGTGTATCCATTCCTAAAAAGCCAATTTTTATTAGTATGTTGGTTTTAATTCTAAAGGAGAAAGCATGCTGCTCTGACCTGAGCACCCTATTTCTACCAAGCAGATACTTGAAAGAAACTAGCCATTTTCTAAGAGCTGTAAAATATTGTCCTGTTTGTTATGTTTAATTTTCTTTACATCTTTTTTTCTTTTAAAGAAAACCCTTCTCTTTTTTTCTCAGTTTCTGCAAGTTCCCATCTTTACTCTGAGGGAGTTTGGGTCAAAGTCCACTCCAGTTTCAGCTGCACTCATGCACTTTTTGACTACCTCTCTCAACCAGACTGATTCAGCCCCTCAGATAGCCAATTTGCCTAAATCAGGTGTTCTCAAACTGTGGGTCGGGACCCCAAAGTGGGTCACGACCCCATTTTAATTGGGTCGCCAAGGCTGGTGTTGGCCCTGGGCCCCAGTAAGTCTGAAGCCCAAGCCCCACTGCCCAGGACTAAGGTTACATGCCCCCTGCCCAGAGCAGAAGCCCTTGGGCTTCAGCTTTGGACCCCCCACCTAGGGTGGCAGAGCTCAGGTGGTGGGGCTCGGGCAGGCTTGGCCTTCAGTCCACCACCCTGGGGTCATGTAGTAATTTTTGTTGTCAGAAGAGGGTCACGGTGCAATGACGTTTGAGAACTTCTGGCCTAAATGATTGTTCTTTGTACTATGTCACTCTGTACCTCACATTTGTTGCACGATTAAAGTTAAGCACGTGCATACATGTTTTCAGCTTCAGTGCCTGAGGCTGCAATTTAAACTTGGAAGTATAGATCGGTATAATACTAATTATCATCTTAGAGATTTTATTTGTGAAAGTCAAGAAAATAAACAGAAATCCAATAGGGACCAATTCTTCTTGTCGAGTCAAATAAATTAATTTCTGTACTGATGCTGACAAACATAAAATTCACACAGTAGTGGATAAAGTTTGCTATTTAAGACACAACATTAGTGAAATCTAAAACCTTGAGTAAAAATAATGAACACAAATATTAGTTATTTTGCATATCAAAATAACTCTTGTTCTTATTAGCAAACATCACCATTGCTTTAAATATTCACCTTGTAATAAGAATACAATGCTATGAGGTAATGAGAAACCTAACTAGACTCTTTGAAAAGCATATAGAATTCAGATGATGAGGATGAGACAGTTATGAGAATGCACAACACAAATGAGATAGAAAGGTGGACAAATGTCAAGATAAAAAGATACAATACCATTTCTTGAGACATACACTTATTCACCTCAGGCTACACCCAATTATTTTTAGGGGCTTTACTCATTTCCTAAGTGCCAGATAGGAAATATTCAGATATTCATTGAGTTTCCAAACACTCATTAACAGCAAAGAAAGTTATTGAAAACCCCTGTTCACTGCACTTTCTTCAGTGTCCTTGGGATAGTTATGATGCATTCAGCGTCCTATTCTGGCACCAGGAGTTGTTCAGAGGTTTGGAATAAGCAGTTTACCCACAGAGCAAATCATGGAAATTAGAGATATAAAAGATGTCTGTCATTCAAACATGTCCTGGACATGATCATGAAGATAGTTTTTATTACTTATATTCTTGCCAATGCCCTCTTGGGCAAGGTGCTTATGTCGTTCAGGTGTCACCATTCACCTAGAAGTTTAAATTCTGGGCTTCAGTCTAGGGTGAAGCCACTTGTTAAAAATATTCTGTTGTAACATTCCATTCCGTTATACAGTATTTTGTTTTGTTGTTGATGGATAGATAGAAAGTTGTTTTTCCTGGTTCTGTCACAGTTTACTGTGTGATGGGCAAATCACATAATCTCTGCCTCGGTTTCTTCTCTGGTAGAATGGAGTTAATAATGCTTACCTACCTTTGTTTACTAATATTTGCAAAGAGCTTTGTGGTTCCCAAATAGCTGTTACAGAAGTGCAAAATATTATTGTATTATATGAGCAACTGTAAAAGGGCCACTTCACACACATCTCATTTATGAAAAAGCATGATTGCAGCAACATTTTCCACCCCAATAACAGAAGCCAAAGATCTCAGGGGATCCATGTGTTTTAGCAGCCAAATTGCTTGTGTGGGGGGAGAATCTCAGCACCTTGATGAAATTCCTTGGGGAACTCTCAACTCCATGACAGAGTTTCTCTCTTTCCAGAGCCCCTTCCTGCATGTTTTTTTTATGTGTGAGATGCTGGTCATGAGGGGTCAAACCCCACTCTCATGTTTAAAAACAAAAGTGTTTATCTAGATTGTTAAAATTAAAAGATTTTTTTTAATAGAGAAAAGTACCTCAGATTTTATGCACTTGTTTTTTATTTGAATTTCTTTCATGTTGGACAATGAAAATAGCCTAGTCAATTTCACATTTTTTTTCCTACTCAGTTTCATTGTTAGGATCTTATATGCTAGTAGTAGAATGCTCAAGATATGGGTAGAAATTACTGCAAGGGAATAATTGTTTATTTTAAAATAAACTGTTTCCACTGATTTTTTTTTAATTCACATAACTATTTCTGTTGGCTTTAGATTTTGTAAAATTTATTATTTTTACAAAACATCCATTTTGGGGCCAGATTTAACCATATAGATGTAATAAAGGTTAAGAATAATGCAATACAATTCCTAAAAGTATTATTTTTCCTTTTATGGATGAGCAGTAGGCTAAAAAACCACAGTGTAAATAGAGTTTCCTGTTCCAGGGTAGTTTTGGCTACTGCAGGAGCCCAAAGGTCCTTTGGGAAAAACTTGATAGGAACTATGAGCTGTATGTGACCTGAGGCTCCAGGAACCAAAGAGCCAGAACTGAGGGAAACACATTTCACAGCCCTTTTGTGCAATTTTAAGTCCCATAAGCACTTCTGGGAAAGTAAACCCTGCATTATACACACAGGATTATTAAAGAATAGTGAAGGAATCTTACAAATGCTTTTCAGAAATTATTCTATTATCTGTAGATCGATTATCTCTTTCCTTGAAGCTTGCTGGAGCATTGATTTTTAAAAAAGCCTGCAGACAAAGAGCTGGCCCCTGCAGTATGCTGAGCAGGATTAAGGGTGTTGAGCATCTCTCCACTGGATCAGGCCCAAATCACTCATTTCAGGCATAACACTTTTAGAAGGCTACTTCAGAACAGAGTGTTCTTAAATTATAAAGCAAACTCAGTAATTATCTGGCACATCATCAGTCTTAACTGACAACTGTCACTATCACAGACTCCCACTCCTCCAGGACATATGTTGCTATTCTCCCCCACCCAAAAAATGGTGCAGAGTGAGCACACATATTGTTACTTAGGCCACAGTCCAACCAACACTTGCATAAGTGCTTAACTTCAAGCACATGAATAGTCTTATTGACTTCAGTGGGACTACTTATGAGTAAAGTAAAGCATACAGATCTGCAAGATCAGGGCCTTAATGAGTAATGACATCACTGACTGGGACTTACCAGAGTTAGGTTCAATTCCTGGCACTGCCACCCACTTCCTGAGTGTAAGGAAATCACTTGCTCTCTCTGTGCCCCAGACCCCGATGTGTAAAAAGGGGTAATAGTACTTCATTTCTCCTATTCTGTGTCTTTTTTCCCTATTTGGATTGTATGCTCTTTGGGGCAGAAGCTCTCTTATTATGTACCTGTGCCATATCAGCTGAGACCTTTAGGTGTTGCTGCAATACACATAACATTTGAGAGGCTAAAATAATTTTGGATGCAAAATCAGTCAGGGACACTTGAAGCGTCTGTTTTAACTGTACAGCTTATTCAATACTTGCAGTGATACACTTTGAAACTATTTTACTTCTGCTTACCACATTACAACATAATCTTGGAAATCAAAAGAACAGCTCAAAAGGGAAACATTTTCATTCAAAACTTAAGTGAGAAATATATTTTAAAAAGGTAAAGAAGAAACATCCAGTCACATCAAGTGTGTCACTGAGAATGAGATAATGCAGTGGTTCTCACCTTTCCAAACTACTGTACATTTTCAAAAGGCTGATTTGTCTTGCATACTCCCAAGTTTCACCTCACTTAAAAACTACTTGCTTACAAAATCAGACATAAAAGTACAAAAGTGTCACACCACACTATTACTGATAAATTGCTCACTTTCTCATTTTCACCATATAATTATAAAATAAATCATGACCCCAGGTTGAGAAACACTGATATTAGTATATAGAGCACTATAAAAACGTCATTGTTTGTATGAAATTTTAGTTTGTACTTTTCATGTAGCCTATTGTAAAACTAGGCAAATATATAGATGAGTTGATGTACCGCTGGAAGACCTCTGCGTACTCCCAGGAGTATATGTATCCCTGGTTGATAACCACTGAAATGATGCATTTCTTTACAATTTGAGAACTACTCTCTCTTTGTGATACAACCAATATTGTCTGGTGGTTTTGAGTTAATGTACAGCACTTAAAGGATCCCTTCTCCTTACAATAGGTCGTGACGTTGGTTTCCAAATCCAGGAGTGGTTCTAGCTGGGTAATATAAAATGAGCTTCCTTTCAGGTTGATCCTACAAAAAACAAAACTAAAACAAAACAAAAACAAGACACAGCACACTTCTGAAAGATTGAAACCTAAACAAAGGCATTTCATTTGCCTTTCGCCTCCAAGATAATATTTCAGGTTTATTAGACAGTTTGTCTCTTAACATTATTCATTTGAAACAAAACCCTGGGTGTGTGCTTTCTAGAGGCCCACCTAAATCCACAAAGCTATACATAGCACAGTCTGATTTAGTTACCAGCTGACATTTCTCCACAGATATTCCAACTGAAGAGAGGAAATTCTGAACTTCCTTATTATTCCAACATGCTGAGCCTGCTAGTCAATAAAAGGTTTTGCATGCAAACAGCTTCTTGTAATAAATAGTTGAGGATATTTTCACTGGTTCCAGTGACAGAGATTATATCATTAAGTTTTTATCTTTTACCAATTCCTTTGGAAATCATTACAGTCCTAGGGGGATTCATGTTACATTTCCTGGTGACTCCCTTGCCTTATGAAGTATTTGAGTTAAGTCATTTCAGTGCTTTGGTGTGGCTCTCAACAACCCCCCCCCCACCCCCACTGATCCATTAAGGAATAACAAAAGGAGTCCCAGTGGGCTCACCCATAAAGGGACTTAGGTACTTAACTGACACTTTCATTGCCTAAGTCCAATATTTAAGAACCACTGATCCCCAAAGCCTCCCCACTCAGCAGCCACCTTACCCTGGCGGCATTTAAATTTCCACAGGTAAAGTCCCTGAGGTGCCTGTTTCTGCCACTGGGTACATGCAAAACTTCCTGAGTCCTAATGCCGTTGAACTGCCTGATGCCCTAGCTCACTAGGGTGTTCCTCCACCTATTTGGGCTGAGTCCATTAGGCATGGTCAGAGCATGCCTACTCCGCACAAAAGATAGGCAGGAAGTTTTCAGGCAGGCATTCCCTAGTGTACTGGGATGTTGAAAACCTGTTTTCAGACCCTAATTCTGCGCAGGGGAGACGTAGTCCATGTGAATCCCTTTCTGAGGTGCCTAACTCTTGAGTTGAGAATTCCAGTGGGTGGCAAGACACTTAAAAGTTAAGTGTTGTGATGCCTAAGTCCCTTTGTGGATTTAGCCCATCCAGACCGTCAGCCAGAAAGATGGTGTGTGGGGCCATAGGCTTGATTTTAGGGGATGGGGAGGCTTCTCCTCTAGCCCCCACACCAAATTTTAGCTTGGTTACACAGTGTGTTTCTTCCCCCTGCTGAGAGGAAGGGGTAAGGCAGGAGGGAGCAGTGTGACCTTTCTGCCTAGGAGTTGTTTGGCTGAGTGGAGAGGTGGCAGTTGCAATTGCAACCTTCCGCCACAAGGGGCTGCTCTGTTCCCCCTGCTGGGAGGCAGGCCACTGCTCTCTCGAGTTGACCCTGATCCTGCACCCTTGAAGTGTAATGGGAGCTTTGCCATTAACATCAGTGGGTGCAGGATCAAGCCCTTTAACAGGGCCTGTTTTTCTGTCTTCCCCACGATGCTGGCAGAATTATTCATCTGTATAGCACTCAGAGGACTAGTGGAATTGAGTGGTGAAAGCAGGGCATTAATGGGCCCTTAGGGCTCCAGTGTATATTGGTTTATTAATTACCAATTAGTACCATTTGCCAAAGTGTATGTGGCTGTTGTACAGTGGCTTCTCATGGCAGAGAGTCAGTGGCTAAGGATGCAAATGTCCTTTTTTCTTCTTGATCCCTTCCTGAGCCAAATTCATAAGTGGTTGTATTTCCGGAAAAAAATAAAGTGCAGTTCTGCTCCCCAAAAAATTGCCTTCCTACAAGGATATTGTCGAGTGCCTTTTCTGTATCTCAACTGTTTCCACATTTAAATGTGCTCAATTCTCACTTTAAAAGATGTGTTAGAACCCACCTAACTTCCAGCCCTGCAAACTCAGCATATGTTCTTTCCTTCAGAGATGACCAGAAAAATCGGTACACTTTGTTGTGGGGGAGGAAGGGTGGGTGGGGATAGTTGCATATATAAAACAAAGTCTCTAATATCAGGACAGTCTCATTTATATTGGGACATCTGGTCACCCTGTTTCCATCTCACTTATTCATCAGTAGTGAAGGTTCTGCTGGTTACGTTAGGTCCACAATGACACCTATGCATTGCCTTCAGTTGATTTGCACAGATGTAAGTGGCTGGAACTAAATTAACCCTTTGGTGATTAGATGCGTTGCCTCAGTCTGTTTTAGCTGTTTTGGGTTTACAGGAGAAAAAATCAGTACCAACTTATTTTTGCCACTAACGTCCTCAGTAATTACATGGAATATACACACAGAGACAGATTGCTGAGTAAGAAGGTGCCATTTTTATACAGTAATTTCTCAGATGTGAACTGAGATTTCATGATGGTATGTTGAGAGTACAGACTCAGGGTTAAATCTTGAAGTCTGGGGGACTCAGTCCTATAGGTAGAGGGGAGTTCTGCAGTGGGCTGATAAATCCTGTTACTGGGCATGCTGGTGTGATAGAGGACATGAAGTATCTGCTTGGTTGCTGAGTGGAAAGGCCCTGTGGAGATCTAGAAGAGGCAGGGAACTTATACAAAGGAGCTTGCTGTGAACTTGATTGGGTTTCCATGAACTCTAGCCTGCCTGTGGAAATTCCACACAAGAGCAAAGAGCAGCAGTAGCAGCTCCCTGGGAAATGGGTGGAGAGAGGGGCCCAGGGATGGGAGTTCAGTGTGAACAACAGCACTGTCAGTCTCAATGTTCAAGAATCATGAATAGCTCCCCGCCTAAAATCAGGACATTTAAACAAATACATTTGGTGGTGTTTTTATTTGCTTTTGGGGTTTGTTTGTTTTTTTGAGCCGTTGGGGCACACTTCGATCATGTTCAATATGATAAATAACTTCCCAATAGGGAGCACTGTAACATGATTATATTTGGGAACCTGGAGAACTCTACTTTCTGCAGAATCAGTGGAAAAGTAATAAAGCCTAAAAATGATGCACTGTCTTGGCTCTCTCTCTCTCTCTGCTTGAATACTGAACGTGGCGTCATATGTGAGTTGGCTCCTAAAGCTATGTGACATCAGCTATAACACTGATCTCTGTAACTCCTGTTAATAAGTTTTGTTGATTGCATTGATATTCTTCTGCTGCAGCACCCACCTTGATTTCCAAAGCATCAGGGCCAGCTGATAACTCTGAAAATGACACCCCACATAGCGTAAAGAGGTGTGTGAAGGGCAGAGGGGGCCCGAGGAAGCCCCAGCCTCCCCTCATGTTCCTTTCACAAACACATGAAAAGCCTGGGGGTTTAATTGTGAGTCTTGCAATATTTAGTCTTTTACTTAAAGCCCCAGCTGATGACATTCTGATGTACAGGCAGAGACAGCAGCTACTTATTGCGTTAAGAGAATTAATAATGGGAGCAATAAAGCCAACTGAAAAAGAAGACATCCTTATTAAAGTCATAGAGCTCACAAAATTGATAAGTAGCACTGAGAAGCCAGGTAAGCTATGTGTTTGCATAGATCAAAGCAACTTAAAGTCCTAAAAAGAGCTCACTACCAAATATCTAATACTGAAGAAATCTTACCTGACTTGGCAAAAGCAAAAATATTCGTAGTACTTGTTGCCAAGGATGGATATTAACAGCTGCTATTGGATAAGGAAAGCAGCTGCCTCACCACATTTTGGAACCAGCAGGTAGGTTTGGATGTTGAGAACATCATCTGGGATCAAGCCTGTGGCAGAAGAATATCAGTGCAACCAGCAAAGCTTACTAATGGCACTCACAGGAATCAGTGGCATAGCTGATAACATTCTAGCCTAAGACATGGAGACAGCATAGCAGCAGCTCATGACCACAGCCTCATCTATCTGCTAGAAAGAGCCAGGGAAGTAAATCTAAACCAAATTACAATGTTATGTTTTTATTGACTGCAATACTATGCATGGGACACATGCTGACCTGCCAAAGGCTACAACCTGATCTGAAAAGGTTGAGACAATACAGTAGATACCCACCCTGAAAGACATTGTCAGTTTACAAAGCCTAATAATCTCTGAACTATCTGATAAAATTTATTTGAAGCCTTTCAGATATCTGCAACCTCCTGAGGCGATCATTGGACAAAGATGCTGTACGGACATACTTACCTCAACATGATGCAGCTGTCACACATATCAAGGAGCTATCCCATCCTGAAACACTATGATGTGAATGAAGAGGAAAACATACAATGTCTTGCCTAAGAAGCAGAGCTATGAAGCAAGTCTGGCTTCAACTATTGCACAGCCTCCAGAAGGACAACTGTGGAATGCCCTTAACAAAGGAGACGCTATGAGGGAGGGCTGTGGAATCCCTTAGCCAGGGAAAAGGGGTTGGGCCCAAGGGGCCAAAGGAGATATTAATAAATTAATAATATAAATAAATATTAATAAAGATTTAAGAAATTGGACTCCAAGAAAGGGCATATTATTTCAAGTAATTTGGGCTGCAAACAAGTTATTGAGGAGAAGCAGGAGGGAACTCAGGGCAGCATGCTTACAGGGCCATGCTGTGCCACAAGAGGACATGCTGCAGAAGTACAAATGGAAGATCTTGTCAGGATCAAACTATTTCTTTAGAACCAATTTTGCACTGGAAGAAAGCTACATGTATTGAACAGATAAATCCTTGTTTATATAACATAGTATTGAGTGGGCATATATTTCACCTAAACTGCAAATACATTTGCCTGCTCCAAACAAATCAAAAACACGGATGTGAAGGATGGTAAAATATGCAGTGGCTTGATTAGCAGGAAGCGGAAGGAATTCATGCCGACGACTGATTGATAGATGTCAGAATAGACTCTCAAAACACCACACCTGTTGTAACGAAGACTTGCACTTGCTCCAACATCAAAGCACCTGCAAGGTATATGCAAGTCTTTCTTTCATGCCTTAGTATCGTACAAGTCTGCCAAACACAGAGGAAATTAGCTTAATTGCCAAGCAAGTTAAGAATTTGTAAATTAAAAACAAAAAGAATTTGTGTCAAGTTATATATATGATGCTATAGAGAGCATGTGGGTATAATGGAATGTTGGCTATGTAAGCCAGTTATGGTATTCATGTTTAACTTTGCTATCTCAGATAAATGTAATAGAAGTGATGTTACAATAAATAACTTCACAGTAGGGGGTGCGGTGGCGTGATTAGGTGCAGGAACTTAGAGGCCGCTATAGAGGAGAGAGAACAGCATGTGTGGAGAAAGGACTAAAATCTGAATGTTGCAGTGCCTTGGCATGCTGTCTTTTCATGCTTGATCGGTGAATATTTTTGAGCTGTTCTCTACAACTCTGAGGGCAAGAAATGGGCTTGTTTTATAAATGAAAGCTCAGATTCTCTTGTAATCACTTGTGTTAAGGAGCTGGGGCTTTAAGTAAAAGACCAAATATTGCACGACTCGGGATTAAATCACCAGGCTTTTCATGTGGGGAGGAACATGGGAAGCGGGGAGGTTGGGGCTTCTTCCAGCTCCCTCTGCCTTTCACACATCTTTACACTATGTGGGGTGTCATGTTCAGAGTTGGTAGCTGACCCTGAGGCTTTGGAAAGTCGAGGTAGGTGCTGCTCAGCCCATGGTTGCCTCCCCCCAGCAGTCAGTCAGACAAGATATTTTGTACTCTTTTGGCTGCTTTGTAGATAGAGCTCCCATTTAAAATGTTACTTGTCTTTAAAGTGGTTAATACTCACAATCAGTTTTCCCTAAATAACATTGCAATTAAGAAATTCTGAGATAAGGTTAGGATTCAGGAATATCTGTGGACTGGTATTGACAGAGTTTTTTTTTTCCATATACAGAGACGATTTCCATCTTTTCAAGGATTAGAAAAGTAGAAAATTCAGAACAACATCCTAGAATTGTTACTGAGATAAAATGAACTCCTCCGTGTAGCTGGTGATGAGTGGACAAAAGGAATTTAATTTATCATTTGGAACTAATTATGACATTTTATTTTCATTTCCTTTTATTTTATTCATTCTCTGTTTAAAAGCAAAACATTCCTTTATAACTGAGTACGGCAGACGGAGCAGGTAGCACCTCTGCAATGTGTTTTGCTGTTATTGGTATAGATGCTCCAAAATCAACAGATAAATGTATGATGTCGGAAGTCTTTCAGGATTCTTTTTGGTGCATTCCACTGCTGGATAAAGGCAGGTGTGGCTACATCTGCTTATCTTTTACACAAGACTGTCTGGTTGGAGCTGCTATACAGTCTTGTTGCCAGGTATAATACAAACAATACATATATGATGTCATTCATAAGCTCCTCAGGTTAAAGCTCAGTGGTGTCTCTCTGAAAGAACCCAATGTATAAGGGATTTGGGAAAGAGTAAATTTCAGGGATTTTTAATAATATAAATCATACCATGTATTCAAACTGCTCGATATTTAGAAATACAGCAACCCTGCTATTTATGGAGGTATGCTTTGGGGATCTGTTCTCCCAACACTGTGTGTGTGTTGGAATAGATCAGTAGTAGTAGTAATATTTTTATTGCAATAATGCTTAAAGACATGAATGATGATTCTTGATTTTAATTTGATTGGCATGATCCTTGCCCCAAAGTTCTTACAATCTGTGAGTCTAACTCCATAATTCCCCACTATTATTAGGGAGAATTATCTAGTGAATGTTATTTCTCTCCAAAGGAAATTAAATCCTTGTTTTCCTCTTTTTTAAAGTTCCTTAGTAAAGAATTCTGCATTGGCCTTGTTCACTGCTGCAACACCTATAAGGGGGCTGTGGTAGCAAGAAGTGCAAGTTAGAGCAGCTGTCAGTTTGCCCTATCCTGTACTGAAGTGGCCCCCAAAACCCCAAATTGGGAGGAGCTGTACAGTTCCATGCAGTCCTTATACTGGCCTTAATTTGTTAGGGCCTGATCCTCTGAATTGCTGAGCTCCCTTGACTTCAATTACCTCTCCAATCGTGCTCAAGGCCCTCGCACCTCACAGGATCAGGGCCTTAATTTGTATATGGACCAAGAGTTCTCTAAGAACAAATACAGATGACTGCATGTTGGATTTTGCACTTGATCTCTGAATAACTGGAATTTGTAAAATGCCATGCAATCAAACAATTCCTTATAGAGCATACTTCAGGAGCAACATATCTGTTATTTATCTCGGCAATAGTGTGAAATAAACTGAATCCAAGAAACTTGTTTGGGGCATGCCTAGTCCAGATATTGGTTGAATAATAACTGTTGTATAAGGCTTAAACTTCCCTATTTTAGCTCAGTGTCACCTTAGTTGGAGACTCAGATGTCTGAGACATTCATATCTAGTGTAATTCTCTTTGAAAAACTTCAGTATCTTAGGGTAGTCTACACTACCTGCCAGATCGGCAGGCAGTGTTCAATCCAGCAGGGGTTAATTTATCGGTGTCCCCCAAGTGCTCTCCCATTGACTCCTGTACTCCACCACCGCGAGAGGTGCAGGCAGTTGATGGGGGAGCGGCAGCAGTCGACTCACCGCAGTGAAGACACCACTGTGAGTAGATCTAAGTAAATCAATTTCAGCTACGTTATTCACATAGCTGAAGTTGCGTAACTTAAATCGAACCCCCCCTCTCCCTCCAAGGTAGAGTAGGTCTCAGTAAAGCAACAGTTTTGCACAGAGATAGCTGTTAGCTTGGCAATTAATAGTTTATTCTACTTTTTGGCACTATGAATGTATATATCGAAGGGTAGAGCTGAGTCCTGAGAGTTGGGAATATTGCCCAGATTTTCAAAAGTAATTAGTGATTGAGTATCAGACGGCAGATCTACACTACAGCTGGGTTCGACAATCTGAGATTGATCCACCGGCGGTCGATTTAGCGGGTCTAGTAAAGACCCACCAAATCGACTGCAGTTCACTCTCCCATTGACCTCCTGTGGTGTAGACCCCACGGTAACTCAGCCTAAGGTACGTCAATTCCAGCTGCATTATTCACATAGCTGGAGTTGAGTAGCATAGGTCGACTTACCGCACTAGTGTAGACAGCATCAGGTTTTGGATGCTTGCTTGAGTCATCTTAAAAGGGCCTCCTGTTTAGAAGGTTCTGAACATTCACCCTCTGAAAATCAGACCCCTTTATGTGTCTTATGTTGGGTCCTCTCAATCAGTAGTCACTTTGGAAAATTTTGTCTCAATAAGTCTTCTGACAAGAGGTTCAATACTGTGCATATATTTTCTGAATTTTAAAATGTTGCCTTTATGCAACTAGTTTTTCCCTCCTTTTTCCTTTAAAAATAATCATAACTTTTGTTAATTTACAAATGCACATCCCAAACAACATCAAGAACTGCACTTTTCTTGCTCTTGTTCTTTCTAATTATGGGACGCATGAGCAAGCTAACCTTCCCTTTCCTCACCCTCCTCATGGTACAGTAAAAGCCGGTATTCTTATCTGCTGGAGTTCAGACAATGTCATGCAAAATGCGGGGAAGAGGGGGAACAATTGCTGGAGCTGTTTCTGCCCATCCTTCCACTGTGTGAAAGGGGAAGAGTTTGGAACACTGCATTATTTCAGGGAATAATCTAGCACCAAGAACCTGAAGCTAAGCTCTTAAATCTCTTCTTAGACACCTAAAGTAAGAAATCTGATTTTCAAAAATGCTGAACACTCAGCAGCTTCCATTTTGGCCTTTGGGAACTTCAGGATGCCCAGCACTTCTGAAAATCATGCCAGTTACATAGGGGTTTACACACATAGATGTTGCACTGATTTAACTTCAATTGGTTTGTTTAAAATGGTACAACTTTCTATGTAAACCAGGACTTAGCTGCCTAAATTTGGATTTAGAAGCTCAACTTTAGGTTCTGATTCCCGAAAATGTTTCCCTAGAAATCTATGAATTTTCTGCAGTAGTGCTAGCTTGTTAGTTAATTTTCAGCTAATGATTTTTCTTATATGAAATCTGAATAATGAAGTATATTGGAATGTCTGTCATTGTTTGTTCTTCTAAATAAGAGAAAGTTATGGTGTAAGTAGGAAGATGGAGTTTACTTCCCCATAATGCCACCATTTTTGCTGACATTCTGCATTTCCATAAAATGCACCTTTTTTTGCTTTGTATAATTTTGTGAACAAATATGATTGCACCCTTTTGCTATGTTGCTAAGCAAGTTTTCATTGTTTTTTAAATGGGGTTTCAACATGGTAATGCACACTACTAGGAGCAACTTTAAATATACTTTCAGGAACCAAAAATGTGTTTGGAAACACTGACCCTACTGCACTCTGCAACTTTTCTTTATCTTCTTTCTCCCAAAGTTTATTTGTTGATTCTGAAGGAATTAAGCTGATAAATGCAGTTCTCAGGTAGCCTCTCTGTGACATTTTAACCCAGGTTCAAAGCCTCTGTTGTAGTTCAGCTCCCTGAGAGAAGCTTTGATGTTCTTACACTCATTCAATCCTCATTGGCTATTGTCCCAACTATTTACCTTTGTGAGGTTTTGGTGAAGTTTTTGGGGGGTGAGAGGGTGAGGGTTAAAGGGGCAATCCAGGATACAGCAGAATATCTTAAAGCAGAACCTTGTTTGCTTTGAGATGCTAAGAGAGAAGTTAATCACCTGTGATCTGTCATATACCTCAGCATAAATTGCAGGGTCAATATAACGCATCCATTTTTCTCTTTTTGTCCCTTTCATATCTCTTTTCATGCTGTAAGAAGGGTTGCTGGAACAATTTTTATAATGGGGGCATTGAAAGCGGAAACCGTGTATTTGGCTTTTATTACTACTTCAAGCCATGCTGCAGCATCCCAGCACCCCTAGTTCCACCACCCCTGACTGTAAGGATAACTTGCATGAGTTGATCATGCAAAATCTTTATCACAGTACTCACACTAGTTAGACAACTGAATCCAATGGGAATACTTGTGTGAATAAAGTGAATGGGATTTGATCTATAATGTACGTCAGTGGGAGCAGAATTGTGTCCAAATGTTTGCTAAAAGAGGCATTATGATAAAGCTAAGCTTAATGCACCATGATTTGAGAGTTTAAAAGGAAACAGATTTTTAAAATGTATTAAGATGATTTTTTTTTTAAAAAGTGAATGGTACAGAGTTTAAGCATAGAAATTTCTGGTTATCAGGGAATAACATACAGATTATCAAGGGCTGCGAAATTCGGTTTAAGATTGGATGGAGTAAGGAATACATAATCTGCAATATTACTAGAACTGAATATATTCCACATATCCAGTAAAGAGGGCTCAATTCTTCATCAGTAATTGTGCTGAATTCATGAGGAAAATCTCACCTTGTATGAACAGGAGTAACAGTGAGAGACAAATCTTCTGACACCCTCTCTTCCACCTAATGTAATCACTGAATATTAGCCACATGATTTCTAGTCTGATAATAAAGCAAATTATTCATTGGAACATGGTTTTAAAATCCTGGATTGCAACAGGCTAATATAGTCATATGAATTTTTGGTAGGACTTGGTGGTTATAGGTGTTTAAAAATTTTAAACTTGACAGGATGTGTAAACTTGCTTAGAACATCAGCTTCAGGTAGGTTTTTTTTCTTAAGATTGGATTCAAGTTTAAATTATTAGAATCAGAATCAGAAAAATATTTGAAAAATAGGCTTTTTCATTCCTCACAGTTTCAAGTAGTAGTTGACACACAGCATTCTATTTATGCATAGCTAGTGATAATGCTGTGATTAGATCTGCTCTATATAGTAAATCAGAAACATCCTGGTCTCTGACTGCTTTGTATGAAATAAACAGGGACATCTGACTTTCGTCTGCAAGGAGGTCATTGACTCATGCAGTTTGTGTCCCAGGCTGAAAATCGGATTGTGAGGGGTTAGGCTGAGTTGAGAACTCCAGATGAAATTAAAATTGCTGGGCTACAACCTTCTCATTAATTTTCCCCCCAAAAGAAGGCTCTCTCTGATATTTTCTAATGATGCAGATTAGTTGCATACCTTCTCCTTGCCTCCTGAATTAAATTTTTATTTGAAATCTGTGTGGGGTTTTATTACTAAATCTGTGCAAGAAATACTGACCAGAAGATCAGCTCAGTGACTTCAGTGAAATTCTGAAACAATATATATAGAGAAAATATTTCTTATCACTCTGTTTAAACAATATTTATTATTAAGGATGAATCAGAATTTCAGAAAAGTTGTTCACATTTTGTGGTGGCCCTCTCTGCAGTTTTGTACCACCAACCTTCAAGCCCACACATTCCCAAATGTTATTAAAATGGTAATCCAGCTATAAAAGCATGTGAAATCAAGAAAATTAACACTTTAGAAATTAAAACAACTTTGCACGGATATAGACCTAATTTTGCTTAAAATGGTCTTATTCTCTCTGAAAATAGTCCCATTTTGGCACCAACATAAAAATTTGAATGTTTTGTTTTAGGCCATCCCCAATAAATCTGCACTTGGAGGGGGTCATCTCTGCATGGAGCTTTCACCTTTGTGTTGGAGAAGAGTGTTGGCCATCTCTTCGGCACTATAAACTTCACTTCTGAAACCCATGAAGGATGCTGTCTGGTCTAGGCCATGCCAGGGATGAAGACTAGGTGAGCTGGGGAAATGAGAGTGGGAAGCAATGAAGCTGCACTGCCAAGGATCTGAGAGAGACTTCAGAGGCCAGAGCAGGTGCAGCCATTAAATCCTGGGCTCCTAGAGTCCATGCAAGTCCGTGGGGATTTGCCAGGTTTGGACGAAGTGGACCCTGCAGTCTTTTTCCTAGCAGAAGCAAATCTTCCTTTGCTTTCTCAGCCCAGATGGGACAATGTGGGGGAAATCTCCATGAATGACTTGCCATGTAAATTTCCTCCCTATAGGTTTTACTGCAGGGTAGGGGATGATCTCTGAATGGTATTACAAGTATCTTGTATATCTCTAATAATATTTGCAGTAATAGAGGAATTTTTATCCTGAAGGATTTCAAAACCCTGTGCAAATCCAATATAAAGGAATTACTTTACTGTCCACAAAAATACAGGTGGAATACAGTTGCAGTTTGATTGAGGGCAGCAACACTACACCTTAGTTAAGAACATAAAGTCACGAAGAATAGTGTAACTCTTTGTAAATGAAATTACAGCAAGGCAGTAGAAATTACTCAAATTGGAATTTGTCCAGGTCACCAGTGCACAAACTCTTATTCTTGAAAAGTGAAAAAAAAATATTATCAAATGATCTTAAAATGATGTGTTAGCCAAATTCAGGACACTAAAAATATTTTTGCAATATTTCTTAATTTCTGTTTTTGACAGTGGTTTTATGTTCTACAGTATTTTTGTGTGTACGCTGTATTAAAACACGTTGATTTAATAAAAGGTGTAAGTTGACCTACCTTATCCACTCATTGATTAGTTGAATGTGTATAAAAAGTCACAGTTAATTATGCATTATACACTAGTTTGTTTCTGCTTTGTAAACATGTAGAGACATTCAGGCCACTTATTTAGATGCCTAAATATAGATTTAGAAGTCTAGTTCTAGGAACACCCCCCACCCCAAAAAATGATGGCCTTTGTGTGTAACACATGCAATTATGCTTTTTTTATACACTCAAATTCAACCAGTTACTGAATTGAATAGTCAGGTACAATTATTGCTTAGGTCAGACTAATGCATGTTTTAATACACATGCTGTCAGTACAGAAAAGGTCATTTCTTCAGATGCTGCAAAAATACTTTAATAAGTCACTTCACTGCACTCATAGAAAACTGTAAATGTGCTGCTATATAAAGAGAAAAATAAAATTAGCATACAAAGGACCTTTGATGTGTTGGATGCTGCCCTCAACCTGTTATACTGTGAAAAAGCTCTTTGGAATAGTTTGTTTTAATTTGTTTGTTCAGTGTTAATTTCTGGGACAGGACTTTGAGAGACTAGGCCTTGAGCTAGGGATCAGCCAAACAAAACAAAAAATTATAAGCAAGGCTATAAAGAAATATTACTTTAAAAAATTTCTTTGGTACTGTCAGATAAGGTGAAGAACCGAAAAGTCTCCAGATTATTACATTTTCCATTAACATCCTATTATTTTAATGCAATTTGAGCAATTAGTAATTTGTATATTGTCTTTGAATGATTTGCCACTTCATTGTCTCCTGCTAGTCAAAATAGAAGTGACTAATTAAATTCATCTTCAAAAGAAAAGCAGATTTCGCTGTAATACCAAAAATTATTTCCCAAAATGAAAGTTAAAAGTAAAAGTTGGGAGTTTGATTTGACTTCCTCTCCTTTAATTTTATCTTGGATTACCAGCTTCTGTATTCTCCACTTCACTGAAATCATTATTACCAGTGTTGTTACTGACCTTCTCCTAGTGAAGCCTAAGGCCCAGTCTATCCTAGAACAAAGTCTTTTTTGTCAAAGAAAATCAGCCAGAAGGACCTAATGATGCAGTTACTTCCATGGTGCTTCACCAGGGTGGTGGGAGAAGGAAGGCCTGGGACCCACACCCAGATCTATACATAGAATGCAAGTCACAGGGTTCGGAGACATATGAGCAGTGTCCTCTTACTGGCTTGCTGTGTGACCTTGGGCATATCAGTTAGTGTTATTTTGTCCCAGGTTCCCCCATCTGCAAAATATGTTTAACCTTTGTGAAGTGCTTTGAGATTGACAAGTGAAAAATACTGTATGTGTGTGTGGTATTATGATGATGGATGTGGAAGCTGTGTTTGGAGGGAGTCATAATGGGTTCTTTCTTTGTGAACCTCATTTACCTGGAAGAAGAGGGGTAGATTTAAGTGAATTTGGTGTCTGTCTCTTTCTGAATTATAAATTCATTCCAGAGAAGTCACCTCAGAGAAGTCTTCACACTGTGTGGCCCATCCAGTCACTAGGGAGTAACTTGCCACTCTGCTGGGACATCAGGTAGGGAATGTGAAAACTTGTTTCTGCCTCCTTTGATATCATGCCCCAGTACCTGATATAGGTGGCTGAGCTACCCGGAGCTTCTAATCTAGGCATTAGGGAGGGCATGAGGTTGGATGGTCACCATATAATGCTTGTGTGACTGCCTCAGAGTAGGGTTTGTACCCCTCAGCATCTTCTCAACTTCATCCTTAACGAGACCCTCATCTCTTCAGACACCTATCCCATCTAGCTGGGATCTAGTCAGGACACCTCTCCCATTTAGCAATATGGGGAAAACAGGATGGTTTACCAACCCCAAGTGAAAACCCCTATTTTAAGTATTTTTGGCTGTGCAGCCCATGAGGTAGATTTTCAGTTGGAATTATTGTTTTCTGGGAAATGGTCAGAAAAATTAAGTATATATCTGAGTCTGCATCCGACTTTAGGACATACGCAGGTTTCTTTTAGTTTTCAAATGTCAACAGTATAGTGGTTAAAAATTGGTTCTTGGAAGACAACTTTCCTTAAGACTAGTGTGTCGTGCTATTTATGTGAGTAACCAGTACAACACGTACAGTAAAGTAACTAGGATAGATTTATTGATTCTGGCTGCAACTAATTAAAACATAACCTTGAACACTTTGTGATGTTCGCAGTGAGGTTTCCAATTACTTCTGGTGCCAATGTACAGTATCTGATTCATCACATCATTGTATTTAACAGTCCTTTTTTTTTTTTTTTTTACAAAAATATATTTAACAGAATGATAGGCTTTTCTCTACTAAAAATGTGTTTCGCTGACATACGGAGAACTGAATAAAGTAAATTTTTTCATATTATTTTGGCATCAAATGCTCTCAAAAGCATTCTTTTATCTGCTTAGTATAATTTCAAATATCATGGGGCAGCTTTTGATCTCTTGATCTGACAATAGTTTTTGTAGGCCCTACCTACACTGTACGCAGAGTCATGTTAAGTGTAACTCGGCTTTGACACACTTATCTGGTATAGTTACAGACAGGCAAGGATCCATGCTTCGATGTAGCTATTGCCATCAGAAATCAATATCTCTTGCCTTACAACGTCATTATTCTAATCAAATGATCTAGTTGAGGCAACTACACATTTTAATATTGCATAGTATATATATATGTTTAATTAGTTCTATGACAGCAACCTAATTATTTACTGCAGCAACATTATAATATTTCTTTATTTTAGTGCTGTATGAGGAAATTTGAGCCTTCTCTCATAGATCCTCTCTTATCATTGCATATCTCTTTGTTGTGAGTCTGGGTCTGATCCAACAAACACGACCTGTGTCAAGTACATACATAGCAGGCCTGGCAGATACTCTTACCTGGCTTGCTCAGTGAATCATCCACTTGTGTTTATCAAGGTACCTGATTCCAAAGAGCCCTACAATTCAGTAGCTCTCAAATGCAATTTTTGATAGTCTTTTTATTTTAAATCTCTATTAGTGGGGGAAATAATTTCACTTCAATTGTGATGAACGAGAAAATGGGTAATGGCATAAGTGTTAATCATTTCTAGGTAACCATAGGCAGCACAGATATTTTTTTCAGTTTAAGGAAATTGTGATTTGTTAAAATAAAAATACCAGGTCTCAAGATTCAGCTAATATGTTTGACATGTTTGAAGTTTAGTGGGACCTACAGTTCAAGTGTCAGATTGTAAATTTCTACTTTAGCTACAAAATAGCACTCAGTGGGATATAAATGTGTGGCCAAATCTGTCCGCCTTTGCTCACATAATAGATTTATTGATACTATTGAAATCAATGACAAAGCTCCCATTGACTTCAGTAGTGCTAGGATTTCCTAATAGCATAAGAACATCAGAATTTTCCCCATAACTTGCTCTATAGCCTCTCCAAGCATTTCTCTACAATGTTATGTTGTTAGTGTTCCAGAGAGCTGACCAAAGGATCTATGAGGAATAATTTACTTGATTAATTTATCCACTTTTCTATTTGCAAGTTGTTTATGAGCAGCCTCTGTTTTATTATTCTATTCATTTGAAATTATTTGCCAAATAATGTCTACAAATATTTTCAAGTCTGTAGTTGGTTTGCAAGCATTCAGTACTCTAAATTCAAAGTATGTTGGTTAGCTTAGTTGATGGACCCAGCACAGTGGTCACAGTGTTGCTTCTGTTCCTTAATTGGATGAACTAAACTCTTTGAAACAGATGTAATACTTGTCTTTGAATTCAGAATCCCCTATTAATGAATATTCCCTAAAATTTGTTTAATTCACTGTTTCTGCTACCATTTCTGCCAATAAATTTGCTCACTACAATATTTGAAGAAAGTGAACGTAGAAGGTGTTTAACATAGCCTAAGTGAAGTCTAGTTTGTATTTGAGCAAATATTTGAATATATTTTGAGGTATTTATCCCGTCCTGGTACAGAATGAATTGTCAAAAGAGGCAGAGGCATTTGATCTTATAAATGAGGTGTTCTTAGAACTACTGTTGTCTGTGTAAATCCTGCAACTGTTAGTTTTCGATTTTTAAGTAAGCCTACAATATTTTATAAACACCCTATGTATATTATATTATATTATATTATATTATATTATATTATATTATATTATATTATATTATATTGCGCCTTCTTTTGTGATTCAAAAGAAGCAGTACATACAGCGGTCTTAATAGCTAGCTCATCGTTATGAAAGTGTAAGCTGAAATATATTTTGCCTCATGCATCATCAACAGAGTATTCACTTATTTCTTGTTCTGGAATCTTTATTGTTGATGGTACATGAATCGTAAAGAACCCATCTTGACTTTCAAGCTGAGTTTGTGTGGCTTGCAGCTAGAAAAAAAATCTACATGTAAACTGAGCAGTTTTGATCCAAAATAATTGAGAAACTGTAAATATGGATATTATATCATTTTTACAAAGTCACTTTTTAGAGTAGAATGACACTTTACATTACTTCCTCCCAAAAAACTTACAGAAAACAGTTTTAGGGATATATTCTCCTCCACCACTTCCCTCAGAAATACACCTCAATATTCTACATGAATTGTCCAAAATAATAGAGCTTGTAAATGTTTTAGTATGGTGCTTTGGATCATTGTCATGGATGCTATAATGTAAGAATAATTCCCAAGTGTTCTCTATTTTAATTATTCAGTGGAAAATCTGTCCATCGAATATTTCACAATCTTATTTACTGAATAAAAAGAGCTCACTTGAGAGTTGCCCATAGACTTAAACTTAACAAGCAGTATTGTTTGATGGTTTTTCCACATTCTCTACCCAGATCTGTATGTGATTTAGTAACTAAGTAACTTTATCTTATCTTTTTGTTTTAATTTCAGATGAATTTGGTGCTCCTGAAAGTGAGGGACTGATTGCACTGGCTAGATAGTAGCACAGCATAGGGCCCAAACTCAAAGAATTGGAAAGTTGGTAGGGCAGCTAAGGTGGAAATGAGTGAAAGCTACATATATTTTAACAGCTATTGCACCTTTCCAAAGATGGCTGTAGAGCTGAATTAATTATAACAACACTTAAAGTGAGTTTTGACTAGTGTTGTATTTTAGAGTTGCTACATGGGCTTTGGTCTGGACAGCAAACCCTAAGAATTAGGTATAGTTAGTTGTGCAATAGTTGCCCAAGGACTTGAGAACCAAGTCTCTTTTGCTTCTTAGGCCTTGTCAGTACTTCGAATTAGACCATCAGCCAGTAGTGGCCAACAACAGGGGTAGTGGCACTGACGCAGACTTGGAATATACACAAGGAAAGTTATGATCTGCACTGCTGAAGCTTACTTTTGCTTGGAACTGGGGTAAACTTAACCAATGAAGTTTGTGATTTTACTTGTCTATGTTGCAGGTTTGTGCTGGTGCAGCTAAACTGGCTGCTGGTCAGCTGTAGCTGAATCCCAAAATATATAGACAAGACCTTAAAGAAATATGTTATTTAATAATTAGTTAAGAAATGGGCATTTATGGCCGATCATTCATTAAACCAGTGGTTCTTAACCTGAGGTGCACGCACCCCCTGGAGGTGCAAGATGCCCTTTCTGGGGGTGCGAGACAAGCCAGATTTTTTTAGAAGGTAGATCATCAAAAATACAAATTAAGCACAGAAACATAAGTACAACTACTTTGTTTCATCAAACCTATGTATTTATTAACATTATACATTTTTAACCATTACTGTAATATACAAGCAATATAATATACAAACAAAAAATTATTTTCAAGTTTTTAAGCTAATTGTAGGGGTGCAAGAACATAATTTGAGAACCAAAGGGGTGCAGGCTACAGTAAAGGTTAAGAACCACTGCTTTAAACAAACAAACAAACAAACAAAAACCCAACACACAACAACAAAGAAGTATCTGTGCTAAGTTTACACAAGAAACTTTTGCCAATATAATATCAGTTAGATTTTTTTAATGATATTTCTATATTGGCAAAAGCCCTAGTGTAGACACTGTTATGCTGCTATAAAAACACTTTTTTCACCAATATAGTCTGCCCCTGGTTTTTCATTTCTTGTCCCATGTGACTCGTTGATGCCTGGGTCCGGTGGCTCCTCTCTATAAGCTGGGGGGAAAAGCATTTAGGTGTGGGTGGGCCCATACCCACCTATCCCCTGTGCTTCAATAGGACCAACGTCCATCAATCTGTTCCTATTATTCAGCCCACAGTGCTTCCCCATCCACAGTACTTTATTACATGGCGGCTGTACCTGGCAGCTGTTGCTCAGCAGCAATAGTGGTTATAGATAGGTTGCTTTGTGGCCTCTGCTGGTAGCTCGTTGGTCATACTTTGGTCTCTGTCTGTGGGGTGATTAGTATGTTGGGGGCAGTGGGCTCCCTCTGGTGGAGGCTGAATGGTTTGTCTACTTGTCTTGTCTAGATTCTTGTACAGGACTTATGGTTTCAGAGCATCTTTAAAGTGACATTTCTATCAACTACCATATGAGGGAATGCATCTTCTTTGATTGCTGAGATGGGCTGCTGCTGGCAGTCTCCCCAGCTCAAGCAGAGGGCTAAAATGGAGAGCAGTTTCCCCTTGGTGGCATGGGAGATTTGGAGGGAGCATCTGATAGATGTTTGGGCCCTGCATGAGATGAGTTTGATGCTTTTCAGTTCCAGCTCTCACATCACTAACTCACCACCATGCTTTGCACTACCTGGCCAAATGAATCGTTATAAACATTACTCAGCTGATCTCATGCTTATAGGTGTTATTTTCTTCCTGTGTTTACAGCATGGTGCTTTGAAGTAATTGGTAGAGATCTGCTCTGCTCTTCATAGCATGTATATTACAGCAACTATACTGCCAAAGACTAAAATGCTATAGTTACCTCCCTTGCTTTGTGAATCCAAAGTGCCCCAGGTCTTACGATGTAGGGCTGAGTTTTATCCATACCTCACATATGCATTGGGTAAATTCTATCCTAAAGCCACTTCATCTGGATCTGTGACAATGGGACCTCCACTACCAACTGTTCTAAATCATTCAGTTTTGTGATGTAGACTTATATTCTGTATGGACCAGAAGTTGACAGCAAATTCATTTTTATTTGTGACACCATTGGATCTGAGCCTAAAACACCAGAACTTGAAAGTCCAGTGAAGTAATCGGGTGCCTTAGCCTCTGAACTGAGGATAATACAGTAGTTTCATCTTGAGCCAGGCAGCCTATCTTGTTGGAATTAGTAAACTGAGTGAAGATAGTTGGGTAAAGACAATCTACTTGCAGGTTATTTGCACTTGGAGTAGAGGAATCTATCTTTCTTTTTTTTCTCTGGGTAGCTAATGAGTGGGTTTTGTTTATGTTCCTCTTTTCTAGCTTATGGCTCCATGTGATAATTGCTGTCTCATCCCTTCTGCAAACACCCTTCAAAGAGCACTGTGCAGATATGAAAGGTGATGTTGGAGGGAGTGGACACAGGAGTTTTTCAGCCCCCTGACTTTCTTCAAACACAAATAGATCGTGGAAGAGAAGTAGATGCAAACTTCAGCCAGATTTCTAGAAAAATCTAAAACTCAAGTAACGAGTAACTAGTTTAAAATACTTCAATGGCCCAAATTATTTTGGAAACTTTTGCAATTGTTACTCTTTTTGAGAGACTTTTTGGCTGCTTTGGGCATGATCTTATGAGGTGTAGCGTTGCCTCAGCACCAACTGACAATGAAATTTGACGATGCTTAGAACATTGCAAATAATGTTGGGTTCTTTGTAAAGAAACATGGGGCTTGACTCTGCATCCAGTGAAGTCAGTAGATGTTTGGCCATGGAGATCAGTAGGAATTTGGCAATTGTAATGGGAATGTGATCAATTTTACTGTTTAAGTAGAGTTCATGTGCAATTATGTATATTCCCTTTTTAACAATATGTATCATTTCACTGTAACCATTAAAAGTTGGAAACTATTAGTTGGGAGTTATACTGAAGTTAGTAAGATGAAATTAACTTTATTGATACTTAAGAACTACCAAAAAACTACAGAAAAATTCATAATTTCAACATCTTTCTGATTTTTCATACTCCTATATTTAATTCTTTAGATATAGAAAACGGCTAAGAATGGTTTAAATTACTCAATGGAATCACAACATAAAAGCAAAATGTTCTCAACCATGGTGCACCTGTTCTGGGTTTCAGTTGTAGCCTACAGCATTAAATGGATTCTTGTCCAAATCTCTTGGGTATACATAGCTCATCTGGAAATGAAAAGACAGGGGTTTTTGGTGAGATTTCCAATATTTCTAATTTCTGACCAAGAAATACCCCAGAAAATCTTTTATTGTTATTATTAATATTATTTATTTATTTATTATTGTATTTCAGCACTTTTTTAGAACCAAGAAAGCAGTGGTTTATTGGAAAATGAAAAATATTTTTCAATCTCAGTACTATCCAAACTGTAGAAAGATTTGTTTCTGTTTTAGCTTTGAAGGTTTAGAGCTATTCTTTTTTCTTCTGATCCCATGCTCAGTCCTAGTGACTATCACAACAAAAAAAGATGGTAAACCATCTAAAGATTTGAACCAATGATCCCAAATTTTGCATTTTTTTGGTATCACTTACAAACTTCAGTTAAAATACTAGCAGCAGATCACCTGTTCTGTAATTTAAATAACTGCATAATAGAATGGTAGCTACTTCACTCAAAACACATTTCCTTTTCCCCTGTGTATTAGTTGAAAATTTCATTTTGACACAGCAGAGTGGACTTAACATATATTGTAAAAGTGTCACTGTCTACCAAAGAAAGCAGTGATAAACATACAGTAAAGGATTATCAATAGTACAGCAGCCCTTGCAGTGAACTTTGTAGAACATTCATTCTTGTGACTTTTGAGTGAAATTAGTTTCCTCTTTGATAGCATAGACCTTACACTATATTCTTTATCAATGGAATCCGGATCAACTTTTCACTTTCACAAAGTTATTTGAATTGCATTTCTCTAAGCCATAAACTAAACAATTTGTTAACTGAAAAAGTTCTATTATGTGAGCTAGATTCTGCTTGTAGGTACAGTTGCATAAATCTGGAGTAGCTCCAGTGTAAGTACAAGCAGAATATGGCCATACATGTAGGGGTTTTTAAACTAATTTTTACTGGGTGGTGATTTGCAAGGTGTAACTGATTCTAGAGAAGGGTTATTCTTGTGGCTTTTAATTTGTTTTTAAAATTTGTGACTTTTTTTGGAGTTGTGTTTTTTAAAAATTATTTATTTATTGTATTATGCACAAATGCCTATGACTTATATGATATATTAAGAATAATAATGTTTAAAACCCCTAACTTTCACAGTTTTGTTTAAGTGAAACGAGTTGGCTAATAAATTAAGACATACATCCATTTTGATAACCATTTTAGTGTGTGTCTGAGTGTGAAATCTAATTTTCAGAAGCAGAAATGCATTTAAAAATACAAGTTGATTGATGGGCCCCAAATCTTCCATTACCTTTCAGTCTTTCAAAGACCAGTTCCCAAATTGAAGAACAGTGGGGTGACAGTGGTAAAGGAAAGTTTACAAAATGTAGTCAGATTGAACAAGAATGAGCTAACTGGCACATTTAAGAATAAAATGAAGGATGGGCCTTGGGACTAGATGTATCTGTCACCAACTTGGAGTTGCTATTTCTGGGCCTGATCCTGCCCATAATTAAGTGAATTACAGTTTTGACAATGACTTACATGGAGCTACCTTGGCTCCAAATACAATACATGCCTTGGCTTTAAATATAATTGATCAGGGTAAAACTTTCAAAAGCACATAAAACTCTCATTAATCTAGGCAATTAAATCACTTCTGAAAGTGGAACTTTAGGCTGCTAAGTCATTTAGGCACTTGAAAATTTTCCCTCAGATCACAGGGGAAAAAATTCTCTCTTTTGTCCTATCTCTGCTTTATAATGCCTGGACCTAGCCATTTCTATCAACCCCCTTCTTCAAAAGGTACCTGGTGCCCCTCATTTAAAAAGATAAAAATCGATTAACTGTAAAGTTTATCAAATCTCCAAAGAAAAAGGAAAAGAGAGAAGCTCTTTGGCACCTGAAGTCTTCCAAAATACCCAAGATTTGACTTCAGTTGATCAAAACGGGTTTCAGAAAATCACTTCCCACCAACTCCTTGCCTTTATACCACTGAAGGAGTGTAATGCTACCAAGAGGAGGAAGGAGGTTATTATAGTCATCTCCGTGGTGCAGTACCAAATCCAATGGGACAGATACACTTGGCTAATGTGTGACTGGGTTTGGCAGAGATTGATGCAAAGAGGGGCCGGTGTAAATCCAGAGGAATCCACCTGAAGTCAGTGGAATTTCTCTGGATTTACACTGCAGTAATTGCAATCGAAATCTGGTCCAATGTGTTTGGTTGCAACTTGCCAATTGGTAACAGCAGCCTCACCGCAGAGAACTGGCCAGGCCAAGGGTAGCTTATATTAAAGCTGGGAGGCAGGAGAGCAGGGAGCCGCAGCTTGGGCGGCAGAAGGGCGCAGCTCTGCTCTGGGCTGGCTCCGGCCTTGGGAAGGCTCAGCGTGGTTTAGGGGCTGGCGGAGCTGCAGCTTGGGTGGGTCTCCGCTCCCCGGGGGAACCCGATCTGACTCACACCGGTGTCAGTCGGGAGCAGCTTGAGGGACCGCAAGGGAGTGGTGACACCGGAGTGAGAGGGGGCCGGAGCCGAGCCCCCGGCTCCTCTGGGAAACGCAGCGCCGGCTGGGGCTCGGGTGGGAGGAACCCTGCAGCCCAGCGGCGAGGGCCGGGCGGAGGCGCGGGAACAAACAACGCATTTCCTCCTTCCCAGCCTACGGGCGCGGGCTGCAGCCCCCAGTCCTGCCCGGAACCCCAGCGGCAGCGCGCCGGGGCGGGGGGCACAGAGGGACTAGACAGCTTGAGCCTCCCCTCGCCTGAGCACGTCGCCCTCCCAGCCGCGGCTTCCTGGAGCTCTGATCTCTGGCGGCGGCGGCTGTGGGGGCGCAGATGTACCTGCTGGGCCTGAACGCGTCACCTAACCCACCCGAACCGCGATCCGCAAGGCTCGGGGCTTGTCCGACCCAGAGTGCCGGCAGAGCCGCTTTCCGAGAGCAGTCTGCACTGGGCAGACCGTGCAGCGCTGTACCTGGGGGCAAGCCCGGTCCTTCCTGGGGTGGGAAAGTGCGCTTACCTTGGGCGTAGAAAGTCCCTCCTCGGATCTGTGCGGCACCCTGCTACACTCTGCAAAGGCCCTTCCTTCCCAGCCCGAAGGGGAGACGGTTTCTTTCTTTTAGAAAGGGGAAAAACCCACACCCAACAAACTTGTATGTGTGCAAGGACGTTATTGTTTTAGCTTGTTCTCCGAGCTATTGTCTATTCATACAAACGGCCAAGCCCTGCGTTACTGCGTTCCTTCTGGAAGCTATATACGGATATGGACAGACAGCTCCTGGGTGGGTGGGTGTGTGTCTGTGTCTGTGTGAGAGAGAGAGATTACGGCTTTGGTAGTTTAAACTGATACACACCAACCAACTGCTTTATTCATTGGTTAGCAAAGAACAAATGGTTGTAGTTTTTATTTTAACATTCTTATGTCTTCTCTCTTATTTTTCTAACCTACAACCCCAAAATGGCATTTCTCTACGTTGCAGTATGTTCAGGCAGTGTTGCTTTGATTGCTGTGAGCATCGACTGTAAGTGCTGTACCGATGTGCACGATTGTTCCTTTTAAATACACACACACACACGCACGCACGCACACAAAGTTCTTGTCTTGAGAAACAGCGCGATTTGCAGGAAACCCTCCGGATGTTTGCTGCTTTTCATGTGGCATTTGTGGTCGACTCTGATAACGCTGGGAGCACCACTTCCAACACTACATTTTGTAATGGAACTGAAATAGAAACACATCTTTGCTGAAGAATCCCCCCACCCCCGTTCGTTACCTCACACACACTTTTATATTCGCAAGTTTAAAAGGTCAATAAATCAGAAAGCTGAACTCTCGGTGGCATTGTTAGGTTGGGAAAGTTGACGAATGACAGCCCCCCCCCCAGTCCCCGCCCCCGGTTCGCGTGAGGATGAAGGTTTTGGGATGCACATAGTCACAAGTAGAGGCTGCTGTAGTAACTCCTAAGGAAAACGAAGTTTAGCAGTGGGCACAACTTGATGTTTTCTAATTCAATTCAATCTCAGTCGTCAGGATGGTTTGGTGTAAATAGGTTGGGACTGGAATTCAGGAACGAACCATGCACACAGTCAAACAGAACGGGGGGTGGGGTGGATAATCTATCCATGACACCAAACGCACTGGAAGGGTCACACACTGCCAAATTTTCCATACAAATCAGCAAGCTTTTACTTTCTCGGCTTGGATTCAAAACACACTTTATATTCCCTTTGATCCCAGATCAACGAGCTGTAGAAACTGTTTGCACAAATCTCCCAAGCAAAGTCAGCGGCGGTTTGCTTATTTCATGACCTCATGTTCATTATATGAATAGACGTTTTCGCCTATGCTAGAAATTGCAGCATAGGAATTGCAGAAATTGCAGAAATGCTGCCGTGAATTTTATATATAGTCATTCACTAAATTTGCAGAGCTATTAAAATGTTTGCTGCGCAGAATTTCTTCCTCTTGAAGTTGCATGTTCCCCAAAGTACTTGTGCTGTCCTAGAATTTGAAAATTATTGCTTGAATATACTCTCTTCCAGGGGTCAGATCCTGCAGAAGGTAGGAATTTCGTCTGAACTAAATCATAAGGACTGGGCCCCAATGCAGTGGGCGATTGATCCGAAGTCAATGGAAGTCTATTCACGCCAAAAGGTTTTAAATCAGTCCTCGAAATACAATCAGCAGCAGATCAGTTGGGAGCTAATCGTTCGCTTTCTCTTTTAATTTTAAGTTATCTTGCTTTCCACTCCTACTTTGAATATTCACCAATGTGCAATGAAAGGGGTGTACATTTTCCCGTCGCGTTAAATTAATCCAGATAAAAAATATTTTTCCCCATTTTTTTCCAGTACTCCACTAATATGTGACTCATTGCTGAGAAGCTACTAAACTCCTAGCTTAGGACTCTGAGGGGTCCAGGGTCACCAGCACATCCAGACTGGGCACAATATTAAAGTCGCAGCCACAAATGGATGATGACCATATTTAAAAAAAAAAGAACAGGAAGGGAGAAAGACTTAAGGAGAGAGTACGGGAGTTAGCGCAATAGTTTCTATTTGAACTCTTGAAATTTTAATTCTAATAGGCATTTCTGATTGTTGTAATCAATTATACTATAATAAAGCATTTTTGCGGGCAAAATTAAAATATCTAGATTATTGAATCTATTTTAAAACTAATTTTAAATATATAATGTGGAAAGATTATTTTGGTACTGGGACAGTTTGCGGCTATTTATAAAAAGCAGCTTATTTTCCTAACAATTTTTGTAGCATCTGCCACACGAGCCAAAGAGACAGAGATACATTTAAAATCTTGCCCTTGATACTTCTCAGTTTTGTCTGTTCCGTTCCCAAACTTTCTCGGCTCGAACAAACATTCAGATGGGGGATGCCCAAAATGTGTTATTCTTTGTAAGGATGTTACTGAAACTAGCCCATTGGTAAAGGGTTGGAATCTTTGCGACAGGGAAATACACAACGTCCTAACACAATAATTTATAACAGATACATGAGAAATCTAAGCATTTCTATGGCTTTAGAAAAGGGGATACAAAACCAAGAATGGGCCCAAAAGGCAATCACAAAAGTTAGTTACTTCGGTCACAGTAGGGCATCTCAAGGTATTGCTTTCTTGAATCTCTACTAGATATTTCAATTTTAAAGGAATAGATTCTTATTTTACAGGAAACATGAAACGCTGGATTTCATTAAAGGCGAGGCTGAGTTCATTCATGAATTCAGGAGAGGATTCATGTAGTGTGAGATTATTTGCCTATAGCTGTTGTCCAAACAAAGGTGTCCTTAACCAAATAAGCCTCTTTGATCTTATGTTTAAAGCTCGGCGCTGTTCTAAGATAAGCATTCATGCATTTAATAGCGCCATATAACAATGCAAACATTAATCTGAGGCTTTATGAAAAAGTTGTAATTTTGATGACCTTGTATGCCACATGAACACACAATCGAATATATATATATATATATAAATATAATTCATATCTCTATGTGATCTGATTTTATGTTTATGTTTGCAAAATACCCAGCGATGTATATTTACTTCACAGTTGTTTACCTCATATATTCATGTTAGGAGCATGGTATGTTCACCATACTTCTAAATACTGTGAAAGGACTATTGTAAAGTGAAAACAAGTGTTGGGCGTTATATTACCACGTCCAGGCTGTATGTATTGAAAACACATCACTGAAAATCTATTGTTTGTACGGACTACAAGAAGGAAAAATTGATGTGAGGTTACAGGCTTTAATTTAATGAGCTGTTCACTGGATGCAAAGTACTGAGATGCCCCTTTAACCTACATGTGAACTATGTTCCTTCCCTAGGCTACTAAGCTGGAAATTTCTGTGCTAGTTACGAAATTTAGAGAAAAGAGGTATCAAATTTTGCTAATGATTTAGATAATCCCCTCCCACCCAAACACTACCTAAAATTTAAAAATGGTGGAGCTAACGTGAAGTTTGTGCCATCATATTGATGGCTCTGCTTTTATGGTTTATCCCTTTTCCTAATATTTCTCTGTCTTGACTATTTATATTACAAGTTCTTGGGGAGCACTTAGGATTCAGTGTTCGTACAATGCCTATCCAATAGGTGCTGCTCTTGTTTGGTCCCAGTTCAAGCCATCAGCGATATAATAATTATTACTAGGATACATTCAACTGTGTTACAAATGAGTTTACATAGTTTTAAAAAGGGATTTCTCACAATAGAGCATATACCCATAGGCGCTCTTTCCCCTCGCATTCTGATCTGAATCCTGGAAAAATCCGTCCCCGCCCGGCGCTGTCTTGTAACCTGCACAGGTAAAGAGTCGCTGGAAAGGGCGGGGCTGGGACTCTTCCATTCCCTGCTCAGAGCATCGAGCCCCCCGTCACCTTCCCAGCCCAGACCCCGCCCCCGCCCCGCCATTGGACGCGGCTCTGGGTAAATAGGGCCGCGCTCTGACAGCTGCCAGCAGTGAGCCTGTGGCCCCCCCCTCACTGAGCCCCTGCTTCAATCAGCGGCGTCCCCGCGCCCAGCCTGCCAGGGGAGCTGTCCCTGCTGCCCCAGCCGAGCCAGGGGAGAGGGGGCTGCTCGGAGCAGACGGTTCTTTTCCTGCCAGCTGTTGCCCGGGGAGGGGTCGGAGGCGGGTCCGGGTGAGGCCGGCTCCTCCCGGTGGCTCCGGCCCGGCTGCCCCGAGATGAGCAGCCCCGATGCGGGATACGCCAGCAGCGACGACCAGACGCAGGCAAGGTGCTCGCTCCCCATCATGATGCCGGCCCTGGGCCCGTGCCAGTGGGCAGAGTCCCTGAGCCCCCTGGCAGACGCCAAGGTGAAGAGTGAGGCGGCCCCGGCGGGGGCTGCGAGCAGCCGGGCCAAAAGCGAGTCCCGCATCCGCCGGCCCATGAACGCCTTCATGGTGTGGGCCAAGGACGAGCGCAAGCGGCTGGCGCAGCAGAACCCGGACCTGCACAACGCGGAGCTCAGCAAGATGCTGGGTGAGTGTCCGCTAGTGAGCCGGCCCCTGAGCCGGGCCGGGGGGCTTCTCCGCCCACCTGCCCCAGCCTGGCCCGGAGCTGCGGAGTGGGGGATGGTCCCCGCCCTCTGCGAGCGGCGTGGAGGGAAAATTACCGAGTGCTGCTGGTACCTGCCCCGCGGGCGAGGACTGGAGCCGGGGCTGGTGCGCTGGGGGCAGAGGGTATGGGAGGAGTGGCCAATGCCCCTCGCCCGGGGACTGGGTTAGCTAGGGGAGCTCGAGGCGGGGGGTGGAGGAAATGGGGGCTGCGCGGGGGGGGTGTCCCCGAGGTGGGTGCGGGGGTGCAGGCGGCCGGGGGCTGGGTGGGGGCGCACGGGGTGGGTAGTGGGGTATGGAGCCGGTCGGGCGTTGGGGGGCCGCACTGGGGGGATGGAGGCGGCCGGGCGCCGGAGGGGGAAGGGGCGGTGGAGGCGGCCAGGTGCTGGGTGGGGGCGCATTGGGGGGATGGAGGCGGCCGGGCGCAGGCGGCCAGGTGCTGGGTGGGGGCGCACGGGAGGCGCACGGAAGAGCCGCAGGGTTACGCGGTTTGTCGCCCCGCAGGGAAGGCCTGGAAGGCGCTGTCGCTGGCGGAGAAGCGGCCGTTCGTGGAGGAGGCGGAGCGGCTGCGGGTGCAGCACATGCAGGACCATCCCAACTACAAGTACCGGCCGCGCCGGCGGAAGCAGGTGAAGCGCCTGAAGCGCGTGGAAAGCGGCTTCCTGGCGCACGGGCTGGCGGAGGCGCCGGGCGCCGGGCTGCCCAGCGAGGGCAGCAGGATGTGCGTGGAGAGCCTGGCGCTGCCCTACCCGGAGCAGGGCTACCCCGCCGTGCAGAGCGCGCTGCCCCCGGCGCTGGGCCACTACCGGGACTGCCAGCCCCTGGCTGCCGCTTTCGACGGCTACAACCTGCCGACCCCGGACCCGTCCCCGCTGGACGCGGCGGAGAGCGAGCCGGCCTTTTTCACGCCGCCCCTGCAGGACGAGTGTCAGCTGGCGCCCTACGGCTACGCCGCGGCCGAGTACCCGGCGCACGGGGCCGAGAGCCAGGCCAGCGCCGCGCTCCGCAGGCACCTGCCCCGCGCCGAGCCGCTGGGGCAGCTCAGCTCCCTGCAGAGCCTGCTGGGCTGCCAGGGCCCCCTGCACGCCTACTACGGGCAGCTGTGCCCGCCCGCCGGCCAGGCCCGCGCTCCCCAGCTGCTGCCGCAGCCCTGCCAGCCCTCGCCGCCGCCCGAGGCGCAGCAGTGCAGGGAGCCGCTGGAGCACCTGTCGCAGGACGAGCTGCTGGGCGACGTGGATCGCACCGAGTTCGAGCAGTACCTGCACTTCGCCTGCAAGCCCGAGCTAGGGCTCCACTTCCCGGGCCACGACGCCGGCCTGGCCTCGCCGGACGCCCACGGGCCCATCTCCTCGGTGGTTTCGGATGCGAGTACTGCTGTGTATTACTGCTCTTACCCAGATGCCTAAGAGACACGGTCACTCCCAGCGCTCTCGCTCCCTGGTGATGGGCAGCCTTGTACAGAAGGGTGTGTGCTTTGCTTCTATTTATGTAATTTATTGGAATCTTGAGAACTGACAGGTGACAGAGACCCGCTCAAGGTTTGAAAGACAGCTCTCCATTTGATCCCCAAGTGGTGCAATTCTAGTGTTTCACCCTGAACTGAAAGTTAAAAACTATTTAAATTTCAGATAGCTGCACAGTTGGACTGTAATTTATCAGCTCCTGGAAGAGTTCACGATGCTGTTTAAATGTTGTGACTGTTCAGTTTTATACATATGGAATTTGGGTTTTGTACAGACTAATTTTGCACTTTTTACAAATAAAGGGAAAATAATAAATGTTTTCACTTTTATAGCTCCTTACATCTACGATTAGTATTTTAATGTATATGGTAGTTAGTAGCCAATGACTTAGATAAATGTCCTCTTTTCATTGAAAGCCTTTACAGTAAAGAGAACTTCATTGTACTTAAATATAAGTAATCGGAGATAATGTCAAACGACTTTTTATTTTTATTTTTTTAACCCTTGGTCTTATCTCAGTTAAATGGCGGAAGGATTTGATAAATATCTATCCCCTCAAAATATTGTTTTCTCTTAGAAAATTCAGATGCTGTTTTTTTTTTAAGGGATTTGGTTTGGAGAGGCTAACTGAGTCTAACTGAACTTAAAAATTTTAATATAACCTGCTTTATCTGTATGCATATTGTGAAATTGAAGTTAAAAGGGAAAGGAAAGATTACACCAAAATATTTAAGCTCTTGGTCACGCATCTAATGAATAGCCCAGATGCTTGAGTTCATTGGGAACAGGATTGTTCTTTAAAAGTGCCAACCAACAAATGCAACTAGCTCATGTAGAAATAATGTAGTCTGCGACTGAACACCTGTCTTCGGTGTATGTGGAAGAGGATTCACTTATGGGAAAAGACTGAAGGGAGTCAATGTCCCCTCAAGCGTAAATCTGACATTGTACTTTAGTTAACACACTGTAACCACACAGTGTGTTAAAATGGGAGGCTTCTAGAGTTCACTTTTCCATAGCTGGTTCCCAAATATTCAGGAAGCTGTTATTTTTGCAACCGAGCATTCAATTAATAAGTCAAAACAGGCATTTAGACGTTAGTGTTCCTACTGGTAAGCATTACTCCTCCATTTAGGTCTGACCTTGCAAATATGTCAGTGCCACTTCAAATAGAAAAACCTTTCCGTGAGGTCATTCCAGTGTTACTGTTAAAAACACATGCATAATTATACAGGATTAAAATGTTTAATTTCAGAAAATGTTTTCAACTAAGAGGAAGTAGGGGTGGATTTATAAATTCATATTCAGTTTTGGGGCAGGCTTCTGCTTCCTTTATTTATCCTAAGTTAACACTTCACTCCCAGTGAAATCAATGGCACTATTTTAAGTATTGTACTGCCCCAGCCATGAGTGGCAGAGAAGAGCCCTTGGAGATGGGGTGAGAGGGAAGGTCTAGCTAGCCTATGATTCACCTGACTTTTATCTGGACAGTGAAATGAAATAGTGTCCTTTACCTGAAAACTGATGCAGACAGTGCCTGATCCAGGAATGTTGGATCAGGCCCTAAGGCAGTTGTGTGTTGTTATGTCTGAAATGTAGCATATCACTTCATTATAGTAGCAACTTTTGAAGTAGAACACAAAGCTCACTTTCTTTGTACAATGTTCTACTCTCAAGATTCCTAAAATAGTGGGCATCATTCCCTGTTGCTCTTTTCACTGTGCAGTAGTGGTGTGACTGTGTGTGCTGTTTACTCCACACCATTCTGTGTCTCCTCACTCAGGTTAGCTGAGAGAAGATCCCTTGTGTTTGGAATTCTACAGATAATTAATTTGTCCTAATATAAGCAAAAATATCACATCGTACATAGGGTTTGCCTAGGAGTAATAACACAATTTGGTACATATCATTAGGGGGAAGCCCTTTCAAACAGATTAATTAGGACCAGATTTCATATGTTACCATTTGCCTACATTTTTTGCACCTGGAATTTACAGGCACAATTTAGATAATTTATACCTCTAAATACTCGATTGTGTGGGCAGTTGGATTTAAATATTCTAAATTGCCTATGTTTTTGCAAAATCTCTGCTCGGCACCAATCAGTGTGGTCTTTGAGGGAAAGGAAAAAGTCTACTCTTAAAAGATGCATTATTTTACTTTTCATTGCTTTACTTTACAATCCGCTGGCACTCTGCTTTACTCTAAAAATTAGAGCTCCATGTCTCGATGATGGTCCTGAGTGAAAAGGACCCAAAATGGAAACATTTTCAAAGCATGTCAAATTATTCCTATGCTGCCTTTTGGAAAAGGCGCATCCAGACCTTTTTTTGCTCTATTTGTGTACGTGCAAAATATAGCGGACCTGTTTTATCATTAGCCTACAGAAGGATATTAATGTCCTTAGCTCACATTAAGTGTGTGTGAGGAGGATTATTTATTGCAGTTTTTGATGTGACTATATTGAATGAGCTATGTAGACCTTGCAATTTTAGCCAAATATCGTTGAATGTTTTCTGTCAGATAAAGAAATTAGCAGGAAGTCCATTTTGGACTGGCTATCTAGAGCAAGACGCGTACATGTTATTCACAAGTAGCTAGGGATAATACAAGTTGAAGCGCCTGCTGGAGTTGATAGAATCATGACTGTTGCGATCAACTCAACACCTCTCCAAGCAGATCCAGGAGCAGAATTCAGTATAAATTAGGATGCCCTGATCCCATGCAAACTTCAGCATAAAAATGCAAAAGCAAATAGAGCTTTTAACCTGCACAGATATTTCAGCGACTCAGACAAATTCAGTAAAAACAGTCAAATTCCTCGCAATCTCAATGAGAAAATCAGATATTCATGTCTGATCAAAAATCACGTTTAGAGAAATGTCCCTAAGTACAGATATACATGATACTCAAATATACTGGAAAAGTACCGTGCCTTTAATAATGCAGGCCACAGCTAGGCATGGAAAAATAGTTTCAAGTAATCAATTGTCACCCGTCGTTTTTGGCAGAAATTGTCCTGGTTCTTCCCTGGGTCTGAAATTGCTTGGAAATAAATAGGTGGCTTTGTGTTTTTTGGAAACTGGGAGCAACATCTCTAGCTGTTTTGAGGTATGGGTTGAATCCCTTTCCTTGTCTCCACCTCCTCCCTAAAATTGCCACCGCCTTTTCACATAGTTAAAAAATTGGGTGAACTTTGATATTTGTCATGTACTTAAATTATGTCCATGACCAAATGTGAGAAAAGTTTACATAACAATTATAGAGCTGGGAATAATTACTGGTGAGAGTTATTTGATAAATGTAGCCTTTTTTTTTGGAGGGAGGAGTAGGTGGGGAACTGTATACAGTTTATGAATATGTTTATTCACTAATCAAACATTTGACAGATAGCGTCTATGAATATTTTTGGTATGTAGATAATTTCTCAACAGTTAGAGTATTTGACATCTGAAATTTGGGACTTGTTTTTTAATTCGATTTGATACATGGTTTAGTTGATATAGTTCCTCTTCCCTGTTTGAGTAAGAATCGGGTTTCTGGCGCCAAATACTCCCTTTTAGGAGTTCAAAATTGACTCTGAATATTTGGTCAAGTTAATTTAAAGTATAGCATGTCTGAGAACTGCCCTCGCACTCCGCCTAACATTTCTAACAGTTCCTGCGCCTTGACTTTCAGAAAATTAGACTTAAATTAGGCTCCTAAATCACGTAGCCACTTTTGACAATGTTACACAATGTTCTCTAGGCTATTTATGGAAAGTGACTATTGAAAGCCCAGGAAAACAGCCCAAGTGAATTTAGTTCTGATTGGTAAGAGCAATGTTCGTGGACAATTTGTTGAAAGATCTTAACATTTAACCACTTAAGCATTTGTTATCATGCTTTGAAGGCGTTTGTGACAGATTTGTAATTTACTAAGACAAGTCCTGCTTTAGTTCAAGGTCCATCCTGTCAGACGCCAGATCTCCTGCTGACAGGGGAGCAATTTACATAAAGAATATGTTAAATGTTCTCTTGAAGCATACACAGTCTTCTGCTCATACCTACCATCTCCTCCTTCCTCCTAACCAAAGACAAACAAAGGCCTCTCTACTGCCTTAACATCAGGATTAGAAGTAAGTCCCGGCCCGGGAAAAAAGATCTAGCAATTTGAAGTTTTCATATTTTCACTCGCAAAGATACAGCAATCAGGTTAACCTAACCTTTGGAGAACAAAAAAGGCTCCAGCTAAACAATAGCGTTAGCAAGTCAGTTTCTTAAATCCATTTATTTAAACGAAGTGTGACCTCTGTCGTAGGATTTCGAAACTTAATTAAGACCACTTTAACCCCAAAGTTATTAAGGTTGGGCTTCTTCCTATTTAAAAATCCCACACCAAGTAATTAATTACTCATCTATACAAAACTACCTTGTTGAGGTTCCCAATCACAGCACGCTAGTTCCGTGGCACAGTAAAGCACATACCGTGTTATGTAGTTGAGTGCATGTGAGTCTTGACATTTTTTTACCAATTTCCCCGTTAGAGCTGGTGTACTCTCAGTTCTGCACAGATTTCAATAAATCGGTAGAAAAAACCAAACGATTTAGGCCTTGTCTATATAGGAAGGTTTGGGCGGTATAATCTAAGGTGTGAATTTAAACCAATATAGTTATACCGGATAGTCCCTTGTGTGAACACTCCTGTCTAGTATAAACGGTTGTTTACACAGGGAGTTATTACAGAATAACTATTTAGGAATAACTGCCTGTGTGGACTCTCTTATCCCAGAATAAAATTGCTTGGTTCTGGTTTAGTTTAATCCACTTTTAAGTAATCGGGAAAAGGGCACTCCTATTATTCCAGAATAAGCACATCCACACGTGGAGTTATTCAGAATAGCTAATCCACTTTAAATCCACAATCTACTTTACTCCGAATTAATTGTCAAGAGTATATCTTGTCTACATAAAGAAACAAATGTGGATTAAGATAGGGTATAAATTTAAAGTGAACTAGTTATAACTCTATACGCACATCGGGAATAGCTGTTCTGCTTTAAATTCACAAGCCTTAAAGCCTTTTTACAGTTTTATTTATGTTGCCTGGGAAGGGGTTTTATTAACTTCACCCCAAAAAGCTACTCACAGCAGAATAATAGTGTCCAGTTATACTAATACAAAGGTGTAGGTTGCACCCCTGTAAACAACAGTGGAATCTCTAGTGTAGAGGGCTCTGACAGATCACTTACAGCACCACACCAGGTCAATTAAATCAGCCTGGTGCTGAAAATGGCTGCTGGAGCTGGAGACCCGTCTGCACCAGTTTTGCTAATATTGGTGTAGTTGCAGTGGGATTAGCAATGATGGGACATTTTTATTAAAATTCCCGTGTTGATGAGGCCTTGAACGCAGACTTATCCATTTTGTTACATTTAGGCTCAATCTAAATTATAGAACCATGTTAGGGAGAACAGTTAAATCAGATCTGTCTTCACTTTAGGACTATATAAATCAGTGAGATGATTTTATGGGGGCTATAGATTAAAGGCTCCGATCCTTTAAACACAATTCCTACAGACTTTACTGTATTAAGCTAATTTGATATAAACAGGTTTACATTGGTTTGCGTGGGTCCACAGCAGGGGTTTGCACTGATTTAGCTAGGTAGATTTAAAATCAATTCAATTTCACCCAAAGCAACTTTGTTTTTCGTATAGACAAGGTCTAAGCTTGTAAACTCTTTCTGTCAGGGACCAAGCCCTCCTATATGTCTGTTCAGCTCTTGAAAGTTTCTGGGGGCTATTATAGTGTAAACACAATTTTAAAATTGTTATTATTTTACTAATGCAGAGCCCGGCCTGACCCGGTGCTCTGCGCTGCGCGGTTGCCTGGCTGGCTGCAGCCGGGCGGCTCGGCTGCCTGTCCCGGTGCTCTGGGAGGCGCGGCTGTACAGCCGCCAGCCACTGGTGCTCCAGGCAGCGGGGTAAGGGGCGGGGAGGGGTTGGATAGAGGGCAGGGGTGTTCGGGGGATGGTCAGGGGCGGGGGTATGGATAGGGGTCCGGGCTGTCAGAGGGTGGGGAACATGGGGGTTGAATGGGGGCAGGAGTTGGGTGGCAGTCAGGAAGGAGCGGGAGTTGAATGGGGCCACGGGGCAGTCAGGGGCAGGAGTTCCAGGGGCAGTCAGGGGAGGGGGGAAAGGAGTAGGGGGCCCAGGGGGCCGTTAAGAAACGGGGGGGGGGTGGATGAGGCAGGAGTCTTGTGGAAGCATCAGGGGGTGAGAAGCAGGGGGGTTGGATAGGGGGCAGGGCCGGGCCACTCCTGGCTGTTTGGGGAGGCACAGACTCCCCTAACCTGCCCTCCATAAAATTTCAGAAACTGATGTGGCCCTCAGGCCTAAAAGTTTGCCCGCCCCCTCTATGGGCAGCATCTGAGCTCAGCATCAGGTCTGAGGGGTCAGGGACAGAGGTAGCTGGGGTAGGATTGGGGGATGGAGGGAGGAAAGGCAGAGAGCTGAGCAGAGGGTAGGATGGGGCAAGTGCAAGAGGAGCTGGGGTGGGAGTAGGATTGAGGGGATGGGAGCAGTAGGAGTAAGGGAATGGATGGGGATCAAAGGAGCTGATGTAGAGGGCAGAAGGAGCTGGGACAGGGAATAGGTATGGGGATGGGGTAGCATGGGAGGTTAGGGCCAGTAGCAGTTGAGGCAGGCTGTGGGGGCAGAACAGTGTGTTTTATCCCTTCCTCCAACTCCTATCCTGTCTGTCCGTCTATTTAGATTGTAAGATCTTTGGGGAAGGGATTATCTACTACTTTGTATTTGTTCAGTGCCTAGCACAAGTGGGTCCCATTCTTGGTTGGTCCTTAGGTACTACCATAATAAATATCATTAATAATCATTAATCAGAGCCTCATTGTAGGAGGATCATACAGACACATACCAAGAGATAGTCCCTGCTTTGAAGAGTTTATAATTTAAATCAACAACAATGACAAATGGTAGGAGGAAAAATGATCAACTACCTCAATGTAATTACACTCCTGAAAATTCTACTGGAGCCAGGACCAGAGGCCCCAATTCTGTGAACAAATACAAGCTTAACGTTAACCACAGGAATAATTAAGTGCTTCCAAGACTGAGGAGGGGGAGTCACTCTTTCCCTCAGTTTCCCATTTGTAAAATGAAAATAATGTTACTTTCTTTCCCCCACCTCTTTTCTATTTTGTCAGTTTGGACAGAATGCTCTTCAGGACAGGGACTGTGTCCTATTATTTGTCCAGTGTCTAGCACAGTGTACTGTGCAGCTGGAACTTCCAGTCAATGGGACTACACAGGTGCCTAATGTTAACCTGTTCTAAATGTTTGGGCCTAAGTGACTTACCAAGGCCATACAGGAAGTCTGTGGCAGAGCCAGGAACTGAGCCAAGAGCTAAGTCTTGGTCTAGTGCCTTAACTATTCATGTCATTTTCAGTATTTCCATTTAAAGTTATGAGTGACTTTCTGTTAGTATAGATGCTGTCCAAGCCGCTCTTTCATCATATGTTTACAGGAAGAAGAAAGAAGTTGGTAGTGGGAATAAAACCCAGAAATGTGTACATGACAAAGTATTCAGCTGTGCACACAAAATCCATGTACAATTGAGTTATTGGCCCATTCTCCCTAGTGCCTAGCCATTAGAGGAAGGAACTGCATAAAGTCATCTTGCTTCTGGCAAGTATCTATACTAAATTAATAATACATTATTTGCTCCTGTACAGGGCTCTTCCATATGAAGCTCTCAAAGTGCTTACAAATGCCTGTGAATTTTGCCTCACAACATCCCTTGTAACTAAGGTAAGTTTATAATATACTACTTCTAAAATGTGTATAGAACAACTAATTTTATTTGTATATTTTGGAGGCAGCATATGGCGTATCTACCCGTCCCCCAATAAGATCCTGTGTCGTTTTTTATTCTCTACATTTTGCTGCTCTGATATCACTAATATACAGGAAGGGTGGTGGTGATCCAGAACAGGAGCTCCTCCCTCTGCATTGATTTCAGCACTTGGAGCCTGCTAAAGCATCAAATCCTATGAAGTTGTTACCAGCAGTGCCCAGAGCACATTGAAGGAATGACAGGCTTTGGCCTGTAGTCACCAAAAGGTGACTTAAGTAATGCGCTGGCCCGTAAATACAACTATGATTTTACTCCAAAGTTTCTGTTTCCTAAGTGTATGTAAATTCCATGGGACTATACGAGGAGTTCTCAGATTTTTGTGCTGGTGACCCCTTTCACACAGCAAGCCTCTGAGTGCGACCCCCCCCTTATACACTAAAAACACTTTTTAATATATTTAACACCATTATAAATGCTGGTGGTAAAGCGGGGTTTAGAGTGGAGAGTGACAGCCCACAACCTCCCATGTAATAACCTTGCGACCCCCTGAGGGATCCCGACCCCCAGTTTGAGAACCCCGGGCTAGACAGCCAGCCTCCCAAGTATTCTGCAGTTCCTGCACTGCAGAACTGTGAAGCAGATTCTGTTTACAATTTTAAACAAAACAATGTTGAAATGTGAAGATAAAGTTTGTAACTGAGGCAGACACATATTGCTAGCTAGGGATGCAGAAACTCAGTCTATCCCAGATGAAAGTCAGATCTACACCCATTTTTAGGACAGGCGGAAAATGGGGAGACAAGAGGATCACCCCAACCCCCTTAGGAAAATCTTCATCTACCTTTAGATGGCAAAAACAGCACACCAGCTCCCCCACAGCATGTCAAAACCTCCAGCTCCCCCAGGTCATTTCTAAGATGCAATTATGTTTTGCCCCTACAAAATCTGCCGCCTTTGAAAATTTAGTGGCAAGGTAAAATACACGGGATTGAATATCAGCATCAATAGCATAATCGGAGTGCTTGTACCATTCATTTCTATATTCCATGTACATAACCGTCCTGTGAAATCATTGCAAAACCAGGAGACAGAAAATGTAGAGACAATGTTGAGCTGTGAAATAACAATATTTTTCTTGTTCTTGTCAAGCTGTTGAATTTTTCTGTACATAAAAAAAATCCATTGCTGATTACAATGCCCCAAGATATAAAAAGGGGGCAAATGCCTGATTTGAGTCATTTAGAGTAATGTTAATCTAAAGAATATAGATGATTTGTGGAGAGATTAAATCGCTGTTCAAATCTACTCTGCAGTTCAAGGAGATATATATATATATAAGAATAGGTTTGGTCTGCATTGGTTTCTGTAACATCTGCTAAACAAGCTGACAATTACACCTTTCAATTACTGCTAGCCTTGATCCTTCTTGACCAGTGTGTATTCCATTCCCAAACCCTTTCCCCGGCAAACGGTTCGATGGAATGGTTTCTCTTTGTGGAGCCTGTCGTTAAACTACTCACTTGCTAATGGTTTGGGTCCTTTGTGGTAGGTTAAGGACTAAATTAATGGGTTAAATTACTTTATTTGATAAGAAATACACAAAATTGCTTGCATGTTACCATTTGAAACGCAGGCATGGGAAGAAATCTAAAGAAGCCAAAGTAATTAGTACATTTGCTTCTAGAGAAGAAGACGACGACCAAAAACAAAAAAAAAAAAAAAACCCAACAACAAAACAAAACAAAAAACCAAAACCCCCACAAACAAAAGAATGCACAATCCCCTTGGTCATCATGGGTACTTGGCACCTGAACTCTAAGGTTCTGGGCACTGCAGCCAGTCATAACACTGCATATGTTTAACATTATCCAGTGATTTCCTCTTTCACCCTTGCCAGCTATTTGGTGGAGAGGAGTTGACAAAGAGTTGCATACTTTATCGGGGGGAAAGTGTTGCGCTTACTTGCCAGATGGACTTAATTAACCTAAAGCATGATTCATTCATTCATTCAATATTAATTTATTTGCCGAGAGCTGTCCAGACTTCCTTATCTAAATAAGAATCTTTCACAATCTAATGTTTAAGGACACTTGATGTTTTCGGGGAACATTGATATATTTAATTATAACATATTTTAAAAACAAATCTTTCATAAAGAAACAATTAAAAGGCAATTTTTAGAAAATGCGATATCACTTATTTCAGAAATCGGTGTAATTTTAACGTCACTTATACACATTTCGATATAAAACACAACCAGGGACACATTTCACGTTAAATAAACTGAGTGTTGCTTAGTTTTTAATAAGAGTACACCAAACATGAAACAGGTGATTTGTCAAGCTAAGACATAGAAGAGAGTCCATGTATGAGATGATCTCCAGGGCCAATACAAACAATCCATATAAAAGATCTCTTGATATGCATTCCATTATACATCCACCTCCCGTGTCTCCGTAGTTAAGGTTACAGCTAAGTATCGGTTTATAATTTGCTCACATGGACGATTGCTTGACCGAACAATTCCCCGCACCCTGAATCCTAGAAAAATCCGTCCCCGCCGGGTGCTGTCTGTCTTGTAACCTGCACAGGTAAAGAGTCGCTGGAAGGGGCGGGGCTGAGACTCTTCCATTCCCTGCTCAGAGCATCGAGCCCCTCGTCACCTTCCCAGCCCAGACCCCGCCCCCGCCCCGCCATTGGCCGCGGCTCTGGGTAAATAGGGACGCTCTGACAGCTGCCAGCAGTGAGCCTGTGGCCCCCCCCCCTCACTGAGCCCCTGCTTCAATCAGCGGCGTCCCCGCGCCCAGCCTGCCAGGGGAGCTGTCCCTGCTGCCCCAGCCGAGCCAGGGGAGAGGGGGCTGCTCGGAGCAGACGGTCCTTTTCCTGCCAGCTGTTGCCCGGGGAGGGGTCGGAGGCGGGTCCGGGTGAGGCCGGCTCCTCCCGGTGGCTCCGGCCCGGCTGCCCCGAGATGAGCAGCCCCGATGCGGGATACGCCAGCAGCGACGACCAGACGCAGGCAAGGTGCTCGCTCCCCATCATGATGCCGGCCCTGGGCCCGTGCCAGTGGGCAGAGTCCCTGAGCCCCCTGGCAGACGCCAAGGTGAAGAGTGAGGCGGCCCCGGCGGGGGCTGCGAGCAGCCGGGCCAAAAGCGAGTCCCGCATCCGCCGGCCCATGAACGCCTTCATGGTGTGGGCCAAGGACGAGCGCAAGCGGCTGGCGCAGCAGAACCCGGACCTGCACAACGCGGAGCTCAGCAAGATGCTGGGTGAGTGTCCGCTAGTGAGCCGGCCCCTGAGCCGGGCCGGGGGGCTTCTCCGCCCACCTGCCCCAGCCTGGCCCGGAGCTGCGGAGTGGGGGATGGTCCCCGCCCTCTGCGAGCGGCGTGGAGGGAAAATTACCGAGTGCTGCTGGTACCTGCCCCGCGGGCGAGGACTGGAGCCGGGGCTGGTGCGCTGGGGGCAGAGGGTATGGGAGGAGTGGCCAATGCCCCTCGCCCGGGGCCTGGGTTAGCGAGGGGAGCTCGAGGCGGGGGGTGGAGGAAATGGGGGCTGCGCGGGGGGGGGTCCCCGAGGTGGGTGCGGGGGTGCAGGCGGCCGGGGGCTGGGTGTGGGCGCACGGGGTGGGTAGTGGGGTATGGAGCCGGTCGGAGGTTGGGGGGCCGCACTGGGGGGATGGAGGCGGCCGGGCGCCGGAGGGGGCAGGGGCGGTGGAGGCGGCCAGGTGCTGGGTGGGGGCGCATTGGGGGGATGGAGGCGGCCAGGTGCTGGGTGGGGGCGCATTGGGGGGATGGAGGCGGCCGGGCGCAGGCGGCCAGGTGCTGGGTGGGGGCGCACGGGAGGCGCACGGAAGAGCCGCAGGGTTACGCGGTTTGTCGCCCCGCAGGGAAGGCCTGGAAGGCGCTGTCGCTGGCGGAGAAGCGGCCGTTCGTGGAGGAGGCGGAGCGGCTGCGGGTGCAGCACATGCAGGACCATCCCAACTACAAGTACCGGCCGCGCCGGCGGAAGCAGGTGAAGCGCCTGAAGCGCGTGGAAAGCGGCTTCCTGGCGCACGGGCTGGCGGAGGCGCCGGGCGCCGGGCTGCCCAGCGAGGGCAGCAGGATGTGCGTGGAGAGCCTGGCGCTGCCCTACCCGGAGCAGGGCTACCCCGCCGTGCAGAGCGCGCTGCCCCCGGCGCTGGGCCACTACCGGGACTGCCAGCCCCTGGCTGCCGCTTTCGACGGCTACAACCTGCCGACCCCGGACCCGTCCCCGCTGGACGCGGCGGAGAGCGAGCCGGCCTTTTTCACGCCGCCCCTGCAGGACGAGTGTCAGCTGGCGCCCTACGGCTACGCCGCGGCCGAGTACCCGGCGCACGGGGCCGAGAGCCAGGCCAGCGCCGCGCTCCGCAGGCACCTGCCCCGCGCCGAGCCGCTGGGGCAGCTCAGCTCCCTGCAGAGCCTGCTGGGCTGCCAGGGCCCCCTGCACGCCTACTACGGGCAGCTGTGCCCGCCCGCCGGCCAGGCCCGCGCTCCCCAGCTGCTGCCGCAGCCCTGCCAGCCCTCGCCGCCGCCCGAGGCGCAGCAGTGCAGGGAGCCGCTGGAGCACCTGTCGCAGGACGAGCTGCTGGGCGACGTGGATCGCACCGAGTTCGAGCAGTACCTGCACTTCGCCTGCAAGCCCGAGCTAGGGCTTCACTTCCCGGGCCACGACGCCGGCCTGGCCGCGCCGGACGCCCACGGGCCCATCTCCTCGGTGGTTTCGGATGCGAGTACTGCTGTGTATTACTGCTCTTACCCAGATGCCTAAGAGACACGGTCACTCCCAGAGCTCTCGCGGTGCGAAGTAGCTGGGAGGCTCTGGCGGACTCCCTGGTGATGGGAAACCTTGTACAAAAGGGTGTATGCTTTGCTCCTATTTATGTAATTTATTGGAATCTTCACTGGAGGTATCGGACAGCCAACCTGGGTCAAAAAGTAGAGATAAAAACATGGTTGTTATAACATACAGGTAAGGGTCTTCTATGGCTGGCTGACCTGCAACTGGTTCATCTGTCTTATATGTCAATGTCTGTCTCTTTTGTAAGAGTAATGATAAAAGTGGTGCCTCTTGCGCAAAATGTTTTTACTAGTTAAACTTTTTAGAAATGCCTCCTTTAAAAGATTGACTTATTTTGTACTTTTTAGAAAATAAATCACTGAGATTTCTTATGCATTTGTTTTTCTGTACTAGTAGCATTCCTTTTTAGACTATGGCAATGTCAATCCTGCTCTAAGCAGAGAAATCATGGAGAGGGGAAAAAATGTAATTACTTGGCCTGTGACTGATTTCCTGCCATCTTTAATTTGGGCAAAGGATCTCTGGAATGAAACAAGGCTTTTACTTGCCAAGTTTGGACTCTTAGTGCTGAAATAACCAGACCTACTGTACCCTTGTTTGGGACACACTACTTACTTCTGTGAACAGTAATTCTTACCAGTCTGGAAGAGCAAAGTAATATCCTTTGGCCTAATGTTTTCTCCTTGTTGTTCTTGGGTCCTCTTCAGGCATAGTATAATACCTAATTCATGCTGATCCTTCAGCTGGGTTTAGATTATTCTATTTTTATGGCAGTTGCTCAGGGCCTCAGAAGCCATTGCTGCTGAAGGAAATGTAACAAACAAGATTTCAAGGTAAGGTGCTTGTTACTAGAAGTGAATCCCAGCCTAGCAAATAACTTTAAATGTGAACTTCCCCTCACCTTCAACATTCCTCTTTAGATACGTCTCCGCCAGAAGGAAAAAAAATAGATGCATCAAAATCACCTTTGTAAAAACACAAAGCCAAATGACATTTCTAGAAAGGACCTTGGATTTTGATTGGAGTGTCTGATGAAATATTTCATCAAGGAAACAAAAAACCAAATGTAATAAGTACCTACATACTAGATGAGTCTTCATGGAACAAACTGTTACCTTCTGGTGAGCTGGAATCTCAGACTGGATGACTGACCTTTTTCCTGACAATTTAGGAAGGCCATTACTGCTTATTACCAACAAAGATAACTACAATTCTGGCCTGTGTTAGCCGCTCAACTTCAGATCACTGGGAATATCCTAATGTACGCAAGCAGATTAATTTAATTTCAAATAAATACTCTATACGCATGGGATGGTGAGTATTAAGCAGAGAATATAATTTTATGTAGTGTCTTATGCTCAAGAGGCCAAATTGTGACCTCATCTAGGCCACCATAAAGCCTGAGTAAACTCATTGACATCAATGGAGCTGACTATTTCATAGACTTCTATGGAGTTATTCAAGATAATACATGCACTAATTGAAATCATAATCTGGATCAAATTATTTTAAAGTGCTTTCTACAGCATTTAATGGAACAACAGTGAAGATGAGCACAGAACCCATGCTCCAGAACATAGCGGCAAGCTAAAACAGAGTAGGGCAAGAGTGGTAGCAGGAATGGTAAATTTTAGGGATGAAGAGCATTAATGTGGTCTAGGTATGTACTTTCATGCATTCTTCTAAGGCAAATGTGGTACACTATGCCAGTTTCTCTTAGGTACCATTGGTGATGAAAACAACGTAAAACAGAATTTAGAATGATCAGGTATAATGCAATAATACACTTTTTTTGGTATTAGTTTTTCTTCTCCCAAATTCTTGTAGATATCACAAAACTTAAAATTTTACTGCTACACTAGTAAATGGTACAGGTGCAGTTTAAATAAACATAAATTTATATATATGAATCCTCTACATTAAGTAACATTAAGACTGTGATCTTAAACACTCAGAAGTAAGAAGTGCTAGAATTAAGGTTGCAAAGGTAATCTTAATTCTTTCAGTCCCTTTGTGCTTTACCTACATGATCACATGCTCTTTTTTCCCCACAGGATCCCTGCTTCATTCAGTGCATAGGATGAATGGTGCTTATTAAACGGGTATCTATTCAAGAGTGCTTTTTATCCTCATCATTCAGTGTTTGGCCTCAGGCATATTTTTTTTATTGCATGCCAGCCAAGCCTTGGAGTGAATACAAAATTATTAACTTCCTTATGGGCTTTTCTACTGTGCTCCCATCATAATATTTTAGTTCTTTACACACAATGAATTATCTTCACAGTACCCATGAGGTGAGGCAGGGGTATTATCCCCATTTTACATATGGGGGCACAGACTACAGCCAAAAGTGTCTAGTTGGGTATCCCACTTGAGATGCTGGGGTCTGATTTTTTTTAAGAGTACTTACCATTTTATGTGTTCAGAGCAGAACTCCTATTGTCTTCAGTTGCAGCTGTGAGAACCTAGCACTTTTTCGCAAGCCAGATCCCAGGTTTGTCTCAAGCTGAAGTATCCCAAAAATGAAGACTACATAGAGGCCACCTGTGAAAATGTTGGTTTATATGACTTGACTAGCATCACATAGGAGGCTACCACAAGGCTAACCTGTCTCCTGCTGCAGCCCACTCCTCATATATCACACTTCCAACTTTTATAACACATGAGATAGGATTCCGACAGAGAATAGCTTCATTCATTACCCAACCCCAATTCATTCCCAGAGCACTGTTCAGTTTCTCACTGAATGAGGCAGTAATTGCTGAATGTCTCATTGAGGTAATGAGTAACTGGTTGCAGGAGTAGGATGTTAATGTCTACTATGTAGACATGGCACCATATGTGTGGATGGAGACACATACTAGCCATTAGGGTTCACAGGAATTTCTTAAATAGCAAAGCAATGTTAAGTTGCTGGAATAATTGATTCAGTTCCAAGTTCTCCAGGGAAGTATCTTCTAGTGACCACAAAACATTCTTCTCCAATACCCCAGCCTCGCTCTGTTCTCTTCTGCTACTAATCCCCCTCAAATCCCACCTGATATCACCCATCTCATTACCTCCCCTCATCCACAGCTACTGCCCACCATGTTCCACAGTCCTTAGCTCCTGCTCCTGTCTCCTCCTCATGTCCCCACCAAGCTTCCTCCTCTATCCCCTACCTCTGGTTCTGCCCATGTTCTGCTTCTATTCTCCCACCTCCTTCTGTTCCTGCCCTTACCCTCCATCTCTCTTTCCCCCACAGGCTTCTATCTCCCCTCTCTGCAAGCTCTTACCTCTGTTTCCCCTGCTGCATCTCTTCTCTTCCCTTCCCTGATGTACTCCCACCTCCTCACTGCCAGTGTGCCAGCTGGGGGACCATTGAGAGCACTGGAGAGAGAGTCTCCCTGCTGTTTGTTCCAGTTCTCAGTGCCACAGTGGCTCCCAGATGGTAGGAGGAGCAATTGCAGTGAAAACACAGCTCAGCCCTTGCATCTCTGGGATATGGGGCTTGCTGAGTATGAGCAGAATCATCAGAAAATTCTAACAAATCTTCACTGAGCACGTTCAAGCTAAGCCCCCTGCCCCAGACTTACAATGGCCAAACAGCGAATTTTTATGGATACAGCAAAAGGCATGTCCCTGACACTGAGCTTTACCCCTGCTAAACTGAAAGTCCCTGCTCCAAAGACTCTAGTAGAATAAAATGATTGTAAGAGTTGCTTTAACATGGCCGTAATAATGTTTTTCTCCCTGGCTTTTAATTCTTGGAAATGGCTCAACCGTTTTAGCTGAAGGTATCCAAAACACTTCGGCCTGAGGCAGGCACCTGCCTTGGAAAATTTCAGCCCAAATTGTTTAAATCTTCAATGTGAGTATTAGTGACTGGAAATAGGGTCTTATAATGCAGAGTGTCAGACAAACTATAACTAGAGGTGTTGCTATCTACACTACTTATAGTACTAGTTCAGTGTAATGATTTTGGCCTTGCCTATCTACAAATAGCACTGGTTTAACTAAAATCTATTTAAATCTAATTTAATTAAAACTGAGCAAGCCTCTGTGTAGATGATCTTAAATCATTTTTTAAAATGGCTTATATTAATTTAGTTAGTTAATTCCTTGGGATGGGTTTACTCAGAAAACACATTGATTTAATTAAATTAGTTTCTAAATCAAACTGGTGGTCTTATTATGTGTACACTTATGAACAGGTTTGTGTAAAATCAATTTAGCTTACTGAAGATTTTAAACATCAAATTAATAGGAGGCTTCTGATAAAGGTGTTGGATCCATGTAATTAAATTGATTAGTAACCAATTTAGTTGAGGCAGTGTGCCTTCTGTGTGTAGACCGCTTACCAAATTAAGTTAAATCAATATATATATTTTAAATATCAGTTTAAGAGTGTCCTCACAGGCATTTGCTCAGAGATTTTAAATAATAAATCTGCATTATTTTCTCACATGATATTGAGAATTTGAGCCAAGTGATAAATATCTTGATTAGACGCTTCCATGATGTATTGGTCAGAATGTTGGCCAGGGAGGAAGAGAGAAGAACAACTATTTCATACTACTGAAATGACAGTGCTCGGGGCATTCTGAGTCAGATAAGAGTTAATAGACTTTGCAACGAGACAGTAAGTGCCATGATGCAAGTAATACTCATCACAGAAAAGCTGAGGCAGTATCAACTGAGATGATTGGGTCATGTGAAATGACAAGATGTGGGATATGTAGGCCAGAGAATACAGGAGTTGTCACGGGACAAGGACCACAAGGACAACCTAGAAAAAGGTTGGTTTGAGATGCTGAGTACATGGATGAGGTTGGTGTCAGCATGGAAGACACACTTGACAAGAACACTTGGAGATGAAAAATGAGACTGTTGATCCCTATTGATGGGATAAGATGATGAAGAAGCTATTGAGAATTTCAGATCAGATTCAGCTTTGAAGTGTAGTTATTAGTGGCTTCTGGATATAGTAATACTGTATTTTTACATAGTACTTTTCACTTCAGGATAGCAAAGGACTTAAAAAATATTAATGAATTGTCGCATAATAGCTACGTCAGAGAAGGAAACTGAGGCATTGAAAGGTTAAAGGACTTGTCCAAGATCACAGACAAAGGCTGTGGCAGAACTGAGAGGAGAACCCGAATAACTTGAGTAACTTAAAAAAAAATTAAGGCCATGATTTGAGCACAACATTTATTATTGGAACATGTGAACAGCGTATACTGAAGCTAATCATTAGGGTAAAGGTGCTTGAACTGAAAGTGTCAGCATTGTCTTAAGCTTATCTATACTGCAGGCTAAATTGATGCCACTGTGATTGATGCATCGTTGTCGATTTAGTGGGTCTGGTGAAGATGTGATGAGTTGATGGGAACGTGCTCTCCTGTTGACTTCAGTACACCACCTGCTCAAGAGGCAGAAGGTAAGTCCACTGGAGAGCATCACCCACCTACATAGCACGGCATAGACACCACATTAGGTCAATGTAAGCTACGTTGCTTACGGGAGTGATTTTTTCACACCCCTGAGCAATGTAACTTCCATTGACTTAAGAGGCAGTGTAGACCAGGCCTTAGATTTCAAATACTCCTCTTTTCAAAATAAAATCATATATTTGTTATCACAGCTGTATATATAGCACTTGTAATATTATTTTGTCTGACATAGGAAAATGTCAAAGTAAGTTAAAAATATAATGTTATCAGAAACTAGGTTCTTGCAGCTTTAAAAAACAGAAACAACCCAACTGATAGTTTTAAGAAGTAGGAGTGTAGCATCTTCTGTAACACTTTAACAAACAACAATTCAATGAAAGTCAAATATAATTCCACGCCTTTGCTTATCAGAGTAAAAACTTGTTTCATGGAGTATTCCTTGCAGTTATCAAGGGAATATAGTTATTGTTCATGTAAAGGGTGGCAGCTCCATTTACCCATAGAGAATATATTTAGGAACCAGCAATCTTGGGCTCTTTCCAAGGCATTGTGGAATTACTTTACAGTGTCTGATTTACTTTAAAGCTTCTTGTTATGGCAGTTTAGAAACAAAATTTATTCTGCACACATCCTGTTTAAAACAAATTTTTCTCCTCTGTTAAACAAAGATAAAGAATATTAGAATATGTTTTTGCAGCTAAAGGTTGCATCTTGATTAGCTAAAAAGGTAAACCAATATTTGTGGATTCATGAACTGATTGTTTGGCATGATGCAATTTTTTATTTCAAATATATAGGTTGTTATTTCTCACTTGCAGACTGGGCCTTAGTGTTACTCATATTGTGCCATCATTATTTTGTTTTACCTTTTGAATTTTTTACACAAGAATATTGGGGCTTTTTGTAAGCTAGCACGAATTAGAGAAAATTTCCATGACTGTGTGCATTGTGTGCGTATTCAGAGAACATTCTTCTGTCAGGGAGTGAGATCCTGTTCACCTTGCTTATGTGAAAGCAACAGAAATCAACAAGAACTTTGCAAGAGTAAGGCAAACATTTATTCATTTATAATACCTATGAACAGGGTATATAATACTTATTGGATATATAAGTGTAATTTTATTAAAACAACTGTTAATAACAATATCTTGTATTTAAATAGAAGCTTTGTTTCAGAATGATCTGATACACTTCTTAGAGAGTTTTTACACGGAACCACTTCGCTCACTGCTAATTTGGAATATTGCAGCAGTTCAATACCAGCAAACGTTTTTGATGTGTGATGGAAAATTAAGAGAGTCATCCAATTAAAGCTACAGAGGGATATTTAGATAGGTAAAATGTGATCACCTAATCAGGGATTTGTAGGACACAAGAGCTTTCACCTCTACTCTTGATTGACATTCCCACCTTATTTTCACTGCAATTACTCTTGGAAAGGGGGATGGGAGAGACACATGCATAACTGCTACACAAGGGAGGAGGGGGCAGTTCTATGTTGAGGGGAGGAAGCTACTGTTTCTGTGCTTACTCAAATCCAAAATCTGGACCCCCCACCCCACAACCATCAAAGATGCAAAGGAGGAGCACCATCATTCTAAGCCAGAGACTGAAGTAGTGTCCACAAAAGAGCCATTGCATCATTTCCTCAAGCCCTCTTAGTTTCTGCATGAAAGGGCAGTGAGTTTCACCTTTATGTGAAATGTACAATGAGATCTTTAATTATTATAAATTTAAATGCCCCTGAAATGCCATGGTGGTGTTATCATTTCTGATTTTAGTTAAGAAATGGCTACCTGCTAATTCATGGGCAGATACAGTGTCCCTTACATGTACACAACTGGCATGGAGGGTAGCTACCAGAAATTCCAGACAATAGGCTGGAATGGCAGCGCAGCAATATGGTGTGTTTGTGTACGGGAGTGTTCTGCAGCCTTTTACCTTGGAGGAGTTGGAAAAATGAATTTTGTCTTCTCAAATCATCCTCACACTTCAAACATTGAAAATCACCCTAATTTCTGGGGCACCATCCATTCTGTCACTTCTTGAAAGGTTTTCTTTTGAAATTTCCAAGCCCTGGAAAGCAGAACCAATATTGTGAAAACCTTATTCTAACAAGATTTATATATGTTATAAATGGAAATCCATGTACTACAACCATAAAATTATATTTTAAAATACAGAAGAGTCAGGGCTTGCAAAAGTAAACTTGTCCAGCATGGACATATGGAATCAGATCCTCACCTGTTGTTACTCCATTGAAGTCAGATATTTATTAGCTTAACTGGCTATTGATAATATTTTATATGTGCAGGATGAGCTAGTTGATGTTACTATCAGATAGAGGTGTGATGGATGCCTATAAATACACTTTTTTATTCCCTGACTTATTTTTACGCCTGTAACTTTAGCTCTGTATTCATGTTGGTGTTTTTCTCCTTTACTCAGATATTATTGTTGATTTGGATTTTTATTTTTATTTTTTTTTAGAAAATGGGGGGAAAGGAGAGAGAAAGAAACTGCCTGTGCAAGTTAGCATTTAAAGCTCATGCCTACTGCGGGGAAATTTACAACACCAATCAGTGTGCAACATGTTTACAGTGTTAGAACTGATGGGAGCTTTAGTGTAAATGAGGCTTCAGCAGCCAGATCAGTTTTCATCACTGCTGGTGAAGAGCAAGCATAGTTGAAATGGTAGTAAGGGAAAGAGGTAGAAAGGATGGTCTGGTGGATAGGGCATTGGGATAGGACTTAGAAGATCCTGGTTGCATTTGTAGCTCAGCCACAAACTTCCTGTGTGTCCTTGTGCTAGTCACTTAATCTTCTTGGTTCCCCATCCCACATAACAGAACCTTATATGAGATGGGTGAGGATAAAGTATTTTAATGGTTGTGAGGTACTACAGTGATGAGTGTCATAGAAGAACAGATCTGACTCTGGGAGTTTTCTCTACACTGCAGCTCTCACTGGCTCTATCACCAGTGTAGCTGAAGTGAATTAATTTTTGTAAATGTTCCCAGTGTAAAAGAAGCCCAATGGCCCCAGTTACACTTCAAAGTTCACCCTTCATAATGATGGAGTCTGGAGAAAGTAGAGTTCATGTAGCACTCATAAGGGAATGTCATGGTGAGATTTACCTGTGCTCTGCCCTTTTAGGAATTGAAGGTCTGCAAAGGGGTTAAGGGGGGAAGCTCTGGGTGCAGCAGCAGAGTTGTATGTACGCTTAAAGGCATGGACCGAGTAGCAGTGGGGGTTGTGCAAGTTGTGTTTGGGTGATTTGTATTAATTTTAATAAAATCTCAGTTTGAAAACTGTCCCTGCTCTTGGGAGTATAACATTTGGTGAGCGCAGGCAGGAGAGGCTCAATTACAATGATCTGACCTCTCTGTGAGACAAACCTACCTAGAAGTGACTGCAGACTGTTCCAGGAAAAGGAGCCAGGGAAGATTGAATTGTTTGCAAGCAGGATGGCTGGGAGAGAATTAAAGACCATTCACCTGAAGGAAGGGGAGCTTTGATACCAGTTGAAGAATGAGCTTTTAAGAGAAACCTGTTACTCTCTGGGCACATTTGGGACAAATTGAAGCAAAATGAATAACAATAATAATAATTGCTTTAATCAAATGGATAAGAAGCTATTTAAATAGTGATGAGTTAGAAGATCAGGGATTGTCTACGCTGCTAGCATTAAAAGATAAGATTTTGCCTCTAATTCCTACAGAAAAAGAGGAGTCAGCTGAAACAAAGTAGAGACAATTCAGAAACAATATGCTGACAAATTAAAATTTCTTGACATATCGTTTTAGGAAAGCATGAAAGAAATTTAAAGATAAACTCCAGTATAAAATCATCATACCCACTCCAGAAAATAGAACCCATTTTAAAAGAAGACTTTAAAATGACAGGACAGATAGGGAACTCTCTACAAAAAGATTGGTTAAGCCTAAGCAGTTTGCTTTATCTAACTGAAAGCGGGATTTGAAAGAAGCTAGATAAACCCAAGCTGTAATCAAAGCAGTTTGCCCATGACTGAGCCTCAGGAATTACTTGGTGGGAAAATCTAATCGGAGCCTGCAAAACTGAGGAGCATGTTATGGTTTTGTTACCAGGAAAAATATGCAACTGAACTTTATCTGCATCTCTCAAGAGCAGCACAAGAGCCAAAAGAGGCACCTCAGGATTTCCTAGTCTGAACATTTCATTTGAGACAGAAGATATTGTTTGCCTCACAAGAAGTTGACTCTGAGCTAAGATATGACCCTTGACCCTGCCCTGGTACAAAGCAAGTTTCTCCATTCAATCCTAACAGGACTGCGGAATGATAATATTCAGGCTGTGATGCAACCTTATTTAAAAGATAATCAGGTTGCAGGTGAGGCCTTATTGGAGAAGTTGCACACCAAAGTAGAGAAACAAAAGTTGACTCATTCATGAATGAAATCAGGGAACTAAAGGCTAGTATTAATGAAATCAAAGGTGTGAAAGCCAAAATTAACATATTAAAGCAAGATGTCCAGACGTAACAAAAGCACCCTTGGGCAACGCCAGAGAAAGGAATGTGCTAGCTGCAGGCTATCTGGCAGAAGCAATACTTGACCACAGTTTCAGATGTGCCAGGAAGTAATGCAGGAAAATCACAAGAGAGCAGACACAAAGCTGTCACTGCATCTGATTTACCAGAAGCAGCCTGAATTTGCCATCTTATACCCAAGTAGCAAACCAGAGTAGCTAATTTATTTGGAAAGAGATGTGTGATGTGTTTAATCAACAAAACTCAAGCCCTGTAGGACACATGCACAGGTGTGCCTGAGTTGAGTCAGTGGGTGGAAGATAATCTCTCAGGGACATGCTTTAGAAAGTTTGAAGAGCTACTGGAAAGAGAAGATGGGAGTTGAAAGCTATCAGTGGACCTCAAACCCCTTACAAAAGAAGGATTGAAGTCCAGTTTAAATTAAGCAAATATGATGACATTTTAAATGTTTTGTTGCTGGTCACTCCACACAAATTAGAGAACTTGATCATTGGCTACAATTGAGGAGATAGTAAAAAACCACTGCTGTAATTCACCTGATGAGGCACCAGCACCTAGCCTCATTAGCAATATGAAATGTATATTTCCTTATGGTGGTATGGCAAAAGTGGAAATGCTTGTGAACTTCATCAAAACAGAAATTCAGACAATCTGTGCATTCTTAAAATGAAGAGAAGGGATGTAATTATCCCCAAAGGAAAAAAACTAATTTAACCTGTTGGGCTCATACAGGCCTAGATATTGAAAGTTGGACAGCAGTGTTTGAACAAGATGCTGCTGTTCACTGGCCTGAAGGTTTGGACATAAAATGCCTCAAAAATAATCTTTCCAGATCCATATCCCTGTCAATAACCCATCAAAATGTACCATCATTTTGAAAGGACAAACTGTGCTAGGAAATTTACAGCAGATTAAATCTGAAATTCCCTGGGAGTATTCATCATATAAAATAGTTATAGGCAGCATCAGTGTCAAAAGACAGAGCTGGGAGTACCAAGGATCCAGGACTAAGCCAGTAAAGAGAACAGCTTCAAACTGAGGGGATGACCTAGATCTGTTTGAACCAGCAGTGAACATGAGCCATTTGTCAGAGATTCAAAGGAAAATGGCCCAGCAGATGCAAAAAGAAGAGTCCAAAGTTTTCTCCAGAAATGATGGAGACACAAGGAAGATCTCTAGTTTGCAGATGTACACAACCAGCAACTAGAAGACTGACTTCTCAGTGCCCCATTAACTATGTAAAGAAATAAAGGAATGGCTTAAAAATCCCCTAAATAGGGGCCTGATTATAGTCATGCTAAATGTCACCAGTGGTATGTGTCTAGAAAGAGGATGGTAGTCTAAGACTTTTTGTAGACAATCAGGAATTTAACAGAAAAGCCATGCCAGACAGATTTCCATTCCTCAAATCCAAGATGTTCTGAACGGATGAGGAGGTAAATCTTGGTTCTCAGTCTTAGATCAAGAGAAGACCCAAAACCAAGGTTTCATGACTGAAGAAAGTCATCATATCACAACCTTCATTACTTCATGGAGTCTACATGAATTGGTTAGAATCCCATTTGGGTTAACAAATGCTCTTGCTGCCCTCCAGTGAAGTATAGAAAAGTGCCTTGCGGAACATAGGGATGAGGTGTGCATTCCATATCTGGATGATGTCTTTATGTACAGTGGCACCTTTGAAGAACACATGGAGAATATAAGAAGAATGTTGCAACAGTTACAGAAGCATGATATTAAAATGAAAGCTTCTAAATGTGATCTCTTTAAGACAGAGGTACATTACTTGAGTGTCTGCTGAAAGTTATAAAATGAATCCAGCTGACATGTTGGCTGTTCTTGTTCATGGTAGATGAACCATTAAACACCATAGGGGAACTCTGTAAGCTGCTATGCCTCTATTTACTATTGAAGGTGCATTCAAGACTTTTCTCCAATAGCAAAGCCACTGTAAGATTTGCCTGTTCCATTGGACTCAGAAAAAGAGGAAAGCCAAAAGTCAAGGGAAACAATATGGATGGATATCCTCCTAACTGCCAATTACCTCAACTGAGCAACACCAAACAGTTGTAAACCAGCTGATTGCCTAATACAGCCACCAATAATAGCCTATGCTGATTTTTGCTTTACCCTTTATCTATCATATAGATGCTTCCAATAAGGGTATAAGCACAGTTTTATACCAGTGTCAGGAAGGCAAATTGAGAGTTATCAATTGCGGGTCAAGAACACCAACTGCAGCTGAGATGAATTATCTCCTTCATTCAGAAAAGCAGGAGTTTCTAATGTTGAAAAAGGCTGTAACTAAAAAATTCTGTAACTATGTCTATTGCTCACAATCCTTCATGGTATACAGTGATAGCAACCCATTAATGTGTTTTCCTCTCTGAACATCACAGCAGACTGGTGGGTTGCGGCTGACTTTAACTTCAAAGTTAAATATTGTCCAGGGAAATCTAATGTTGAGGCAGATAGTTTATTCAGGATACTCTTCAATATGTAAAAATATATGACAGAATGCACAGAAGAGATTCCTCAAGAAGACATTTTGGCAGCTCAGAAGGAAGATACAGTTATTGTTAAAATTCTCCCTTTTTTCAAGTCCTTGGGGTACAAATTTAATAACCGAGAGAACACAGGAAGATGTGGTAAGATCTCCACCCTGGTGTGTGAATGTGGCTGCATATGGATAAAGGTGGAATACTTTATCAGAAAATTGAGTTATGAAATCAACTGGTATTAGCTGAACAATACAAAAGGCAAGTATAGCAAGACATATATGAAGAGATGGGACATTTGGAGCTGAGTGAGTAAACAGTCTTGTAAGAATTCAGTTTTATTGACTGCAGATGAAGAGAAACTTCAAACATTATGTCACTAGGCTCTGTACATGTTTTAAGCAAAAGAAACACAACCAACCTATCATAGGTCCACTAAATAATATATATAATTATAACAGAGCCATCCTAGCTTGTGTCAATAGACTTCTTGCATCTAGAAAGAAGCCAAGGAGGATATGAATACATTTTAGTCCTAGTGGATCACTTTGGTATGTTTACCTAAGCCTACCATACCCTATGACCAAGGCAAGATTGTGGCAGACAAGATCTTCAATGACTTTGTTTTAAAAGTTTGTTTTCCCAAAAGGATTTGTCATGACCAAAGGGCAGAGTCTGAAAATAATATATTCAGAAGTTTGCAGCACTGTGGTAAAATTGAAACATCTCATAATCCTGTATCACCCAGAGGGCAATGGTCAAGTAGAAAGACTTAGCCACAGTCTGCTGACTATGTTCAGAACCTTGCCAGACGGAAAAAAATGGTAGTACTCCCTTAATAAGGTCATGTAAGCCTATAACTATATATGAAATGAGACTATAGGATTCTCACTCTTATAATCATTATATAGAAAATCAACAAATTTGCCCATTGACATTGCATTTGGTTTACCTGTAAACTATGAATCTGCACCTGGGGACAGAGAGAAATGGAAACTGCAGATGAAAGAAGCATATGAACTGGCATCAAAATGTCCTCAAAAATCTGCTGCTCATGGAAAGAATCACCACTAGCTATCGCCTTTACAGCCCCCAACTAAAACCTCTCCAGCGCATCATCAAAGATCTACAACCTGTCCAAAGATGATCCCTCACTCTCAAAGATCTTGGGAGACAGGCCAGTCCTCGCTTATAGACAACCTCCCAACCTGAAGCAAATACTCACCAGCAACCGCACATCATACAACATAAACACTAACCCAGGAACCTATCCTTGCAACAAAGCCCGATGCCAGCTCTGTCCACATATCTATTCAAGTGACACCATCATAGGACCTAATCACATCAGCCACGCCATCCGGGGCTTGTTCACCTGCACATCCACCAACGTGATATATGCCATCATGTGCCAGCAATGCCCCTCTGCAATGTACATGTGCAATGGCCAAACTGGACAGTCTCTACACAAAAGAATAAATGGATACAGATCTGACATCAGGAATCATAACATTCAAAAACCAGTGGGAGAACACTTCAACCTCTCTAATGACTCAATGACAGACTTGAAGGTGGCAATTTTGCAACAAAAAAACTTCAAAAACAGACTCCAAAGAGAGACTGCTGAACTCAAATTAATATGCAAATTAGATACAATTAACTCAGGCTTAAACAGAGACTGGGAATGGTTGGATCATTACACTAATTTAATCTATTTCCCTTTGTTAAGTTCTCCTCACACCTTCTATGGGTCATCTTAATTATCACTTCAAAAGTTTTTTTTTTCTCCTGCTGATGATAGCTCATCTCAGTTGATTAGACTCTTCCTGTTGCTATGCATACTTCCACCTTTTCATGTTCTCTGTATGTATAAATATCTCCTGTCTGTGTATTCCATTCTATGCATCCAAAGAAGTGAGCTGTAGCTCACGAAAGCTCATACTGAAATAAATTTGTTAGTCTCTAAGGTGCCATAAGTACTCCTGTTCTTTTTATGATCAGAAAGTACCTGGTGTTGCTCTCATACCCGATGACGTAGTACTGGTCCAGAATCTTTCAGAGAGGCAGACCAAGCAAATTAAGATCTTATTGGGAAGATAAAATTCATTTAATACTTAAAAGAAAAGGGGAAAGTTCAGTCTATGATGTAAAAGCAGAAGATGAAAAAGGCTGTATTACAGTTCTTGAATGCAATCTTTTACTTCTTTGTGACTTTTGACCCTTGGACATAACACCACCCTTTAAACCACCACAGCAGATGACGTAGGGAACAAGACAAACTAGCATAATAAGAGATCAAAATGAGGACAGGAATTCAGACTCCCATTATTCTGACAGTGAGAGTGAAGATGAACTATATTGTATGCTGGTATCACATGCTGCCCATGGCACAGAGACCCTGAATCCAGAGGCAGGAATATTGTAACCACATCTGGGAAATGAGGATGATGTTGATCTATAAACTTGGAAACTGTTGATCAGACTGATGTGATATTCACACAAACCATTGAAGTCATAATGCCAAAAAGTGATCAAGTAGCCTGAAACCATTAGTGCACAAGAGGATGGATCACCAGAGCAATCTTTGCATATGCAAGGTTGTGTGAATAGAGAGGGGTGAACTGCATAGACATTGGCATATGAATATTATGGACACCTACTTATTGGTGTCTAAATCCAACTATGGGACTGGTGAATGAACCATGGGGTTGTCCTCATGTTTGTCACATTCCATATTCAGTACTTATTTCTGTACCTCATCCTGCATTCTATCCAAGATCGTTGTAATATGAGTAAACAGTGATATTGGATGTTGCTTTAAATTAAGCATTATATAATTCTGGATAGTTTGTAATTATGTTAATTTAGTAGATTTTTTTTTCTAAATTGCTTGCCATATGCTCAATGACTTGGAGTTACATGATTATACCACTGATCATCTAGGAACTGTTATTTCACAAGACATTAATGTGTTTGGGAATTTAAACTGGTCGGAACTGGCTTTTCAGTTGGATAGTGGATACTGGAACTATAATTGCCACAGAAACTTTCTGTTTAATGTAAAATAACTGAAGAGAGATGCAGAAGTTTCAGTCATTGATACCGCAACTTGTGAAAGAGGAAAGCCCCAAAGCCTCAATGAGAATGAGAGTTATGATCTTGTGGAATTCATGGACTACTGATAATAAGCCAAATGGATGGTCTGTATGTTAAATCTTGTCACCAGAAATGTCAGGATGATATTACATTTATAAGGGGGGTTGTGTAGTACTCATAAGGCAATGTCAGGATTAGCTTTACCTGTGCTATGTCCTTTTAAGGATTGAAAGTCTGCTGAGGAGGTCAAAGGGGACAGCTCAGATTGCAGCAGCAGAGCTGTATGTGCTCTGAAAGAACAGAGCAGCAATGAGACTTGTGTAAGAGGTATCTGTTTTTTTTAATATATTAATTATAATAAAACCCTAGTTTTAAAACTGTCTCTGGTCGGAGGGTGTAACATTCACAACTCATTTGTTGCGTCTTTTATTCTTTACACAACAAATATAATATGAAGGAACCACACGTCCACAGTGGGGGTCCATGTCATTGTGTTTACTGAACATATACAACATGTAGGCCCGATAATATACATATTGCTGTTCTAGTTGGGTTCTGGCAGCTTTCAAAACGTAGATCATGACTCACAAACTGTTTAAAGTGATGCTACCAATTTCTATGCACTGCATACGTCTCCCACTTAAATGTGAAGGACATAAAAAGTGACAAATCCCATGTTATCAAAACTACTATCACTAAATATACAGCATGCTACAAATTAAGCCTCAGCAGTGATTTACAGCTTCTCTCTGGATAATGTCTTATAGGCATCTCAGTAGTACCTGGAACAGTTCTCTACTTTCTGGTGTAGCAGAAATAGCAATGTCTTCCTGCTCCTCTGTTGGATCACTTGTAGTAGAAATAGGGACGGGAGGCTCACTGTTACTATCACAAGTTGCTGTCTATGGCTGGATTGTAGGGTTGTTTTTTTCAATGAGTGTCATACTGGTGTTGAAATCTTGATGGACTTGTACTTAAAAGCTGATTTATGTGTCTTCTCCATAAGATGTTTGGTGCCATTTCTATCTGATAAGACAGAGGTTCAGTCTGTGATGTAATCACTCACAAATTACCTTGGTAGTCTCTGACTGTAAGACGCTTTCACCCAGGTGAAAGCTGTGCAGCTAGGTGTGACTATTTGTGGCCATTTGATCACAGTATTTCTTAAGAACATTCCTTTGTAGATCAGGGTTTGGCAAGTCCAGGCATCCCATAAACAACATTGCTGTAGTAGCATGGGCTGCATTTCTATAAATCAATAGAAAATTCTCAATCTTGTGTAATAAATAATCTAGTATGAGCCATAGCACAAATCACATGTTAGATTTATCCGGACATTCAATCTACTACTCTGTTCTGGCAGGATGGTAAACAGCTGATGTGATATGTTGAATATCATTTCTTTTGACAGACAGTTGAAACTTCGGATGTGAATTGAGGTCTAATGTCACTTACAATCCCTTCAGGGACTCCTTGAAAGCAATAGTCTTATCTAGATCTGGGTGAAGCTTTATCAGCAACTAGTAAATTTTCTGAATAATGCATTTTTGGGGCTCTGAAACAATTCTTTCCTGAGTGCTGGCTGGTGAGTCTTGCCCACATGCTCAGGGTTTAGCTGATCGCCATATTTGGGGTTGGGAAGGAATTTTCCTCCGGGGCAGATTGGCAGAGGCCCTGGAGGTTTTTCACCTTCCTCTGCAGCGTGGGGCATGGGTCACTTGCTGGTGGATTCTCTGCAGCTTGAGGTCTTCAAACCACAATTTGAAGACTTCAATAACTCGGACATAGGTTAGGGGTTTGTTACAGAAGTGGATGGATAGGGTTCTGTGGTCTGCTTTGTGCAGGAGGTCAGACTAGATGATCATATTGGTCCCTTCTAACCCTAAAGTCTATGAGTCTACAATTTGTGAATTCAGTTTTCGCAACCTCCTGCCCCCCCGCTATTTTTTCCCCCAGAAATGAGACATTTCATTTTGAAGTGACATTTTTGAAACAACATGTCAATTTGAATCCACATTCAAAACATTTATTTTGATCTGAACAACATTTTTGGGATTTTCATTTTAGTGAGAAAAACCAAAACATTCAGTTTCCCTTTGAAATAATCAATTTTTTTATTCTATTTTTCTGTTTGGCCACTGAATAGTCTCTTAGCTTTAGTCTTAACTCTTCCAACATCTGTGCTGAACTAGTTGAATTCACACAGAATACTTCAGGTAACTTAGAATGGGCATTTACTGCAATTAAAAATATATCTCCTGTAAATGGTCCAGTATTATCAGCCCCTGGCCTCAAACACAGGCTTCCCAAGTGTTTAGGAAACAACCTTGGCTATCCTGCCACACCAACACATCAGCTTACCTGGGAATTCACAGACTTGGGTGGGCTAGCATCCAGGGATCCATGAACTGCTTCCTCATTGGCCACATGGTCTTGGCCCTGACTGGCTGGTGATTATATATAAACTTTCTGCTTCAGTTCTGGCCTTGTCTGAGGAACAAGCTATTGCCTGCTAGTTGCTACTTGGACCCATTTAACCTAGCCTTGCTGCACTTTCTGCTTGGATTAGCTCTCCTGTCAATTGGACCTCTTGCTTGAGCTCTGACCACTGTTTGAGACTGCCCTTTGACCTGCCTGACTCTTGGACATTACAAGTGTAGTCTGTTGGATCACAGCCACGGTGTAGCTGGGCACTCCAAGGATGCAAAGGAGCTTGTTTAGGCAAGTGTTGTGTTTGATGACAACCCTGATGTTTTGCCATTTTCTTTATTTGTGTATCAATCCCTGGTCGCAGAACAGAACTCCTGGCAAGAAATTTCATTTTTATAGTTTCCAAATGGCCTTCATACAATTCTTGAATACTTGTGAGCTGAGTTTTGGAGGAAAAACTCTCACACATGATCACACAGCCTTGTTTTACACTTTAGCTGTCCTTTTTGCTGAAAGAAAACTGGAAAGAGATGTTTGTTTGCTTCTATCCATCCGTTCTATGTAATGTCATACACTTCAGCCAACACTGGATTGTCATTAGCTTTATGTCAAACCATGACACTTGTCACTGGTTCAATTTGTGCCATATAGAACATATTGACTGTCTCTGGTTCCACTTCACTATTCCTACCTGTGCCTTCCAATGGCAAGCGTGACAAGTCATTTGTATTTACATGCTGGTTGGTACTTTTGAACTCAGTATAATAACAAGAATGACTAATTGTGGTGTCGCCTCTACTGATGCTCCCCTCTTTGGATTAAAAATTGAAACTAGAGGTTGATGATCTGTATCCAGCGTAAATCATTTCTCACATAGATACTGGTGAGATATATATATATATATATATAAACTAATCTGACCACACTTAGAGCTTCTCTATCAATTTAAATGTGGTTAAATTTTGCTGAAGTAGAAGATCTAGAAGCAAAGCAGTAGGCCTTTCAGTAAGATCTTCCACTGCATGCGATGCTACTGCTGCTATTCCACATGTGGAAATGTCACAAGCAAACTTTATATGCAATGATGCATTGTGTTATGTAAGGACCTTTTCAGATGCTATAAGATTCTTTGCCTCCTCAAAAGCCTACCCTTGATATAGTGTGTGTAGCAACACCATGTTTGTCCATTGTTTTTGTTTTGTTTTTGCTTTTGCTTTTTTTAGAGGATGTAACTCTGTTGCTATATTAGGCAAAAACCTCTGGTAATAAATGACCATCCCCAGAAAAAGAACATAACTATCATATTTTGTGTTTAGGGTGCCTTAAGGATCACTTTAATTTTGTCTTGTGATTTACACAAGCCATCTTTGTCAATGGTATGGCCACAACACATTGAGTTTTTGAAAAAATTCAAATATTTCCTTGCAGGCACTAAGCCCATACTTAGACAGCTTTGCAAATGTCTTATAGAGGTTCCCAAGGGTCATAATGTCAGCTTCTGGGACCAGTATATTGTTCAAGTAACACCAAGTGCCAAGAATATCCTTTGATACCTGGTCCCTCACTCTCTGCTGAACACTGAGTGTAGATGCTGTTCCAAAAACTATCCTGTTTTATTGAAATAAGCCTTTATGTGTGTTAATCATAAGAACTTTTTGTCACTGTCTTCAATCTCCATTTACTGGTAGACTTGGGCTAGGTTGATCTTGGAGAAATGTTTACCACTAGCTAATGAGGTAAATGTATCTTCTAATCTAGGTAAAGGATACTAATACTGGCCCACATGAAAAGTTGGATTAATGGGAACCATGAAATCACTGCAGATACACTCTCTCTTGCATTAGTGGCATTATAAGGGTTTTCAAGTTAACCTTGGCTAAAATTGCAGAGACCTGTAAGTTCCTCCGCTTTTGCTATATTATTGTTTCCACTACTGTCCCTGGGCCTACCAGACCAGGCTAGACTAGCAATAGGCTAAAAAAAGGTGCTTTTAAAATGGAATTAAGCTAAATTTAATTAGTTAACATGATTTGAAATACTCCTTAAAGCCTTTACCACAGCATTAGCTGGTCATATTGTAGCCCAGGGGTCGGCAGCCTTTCAGAAGTGGTGTGCCGAGTCTTCATTTATTCACTCTAATTTAAGGTTTCGTGTGCCGGTAATACGTTTTAACGTTTTTAGAAGGTCTCTTTCTATAAGTCTATAATATATAACTAAACTGTTGTTGTATGTAAAGTAAATAAGGTTTTTAAAATGTTTAAGAAAGCTTCATTTAAAATTAAATTAAAATGCAGAGCCCCTGGACCGGTGGCCAGCACCTTGGCAGTGTGAGTGTCACTGAAAATTAGCTTGCGTGCCGCCTTCGGCATGCATGCCATAGGTTGCCTACCCCTGTTGTAGCCTATGCATGAGTCTTTCCCCCCATTCCAAGCTATACCAGCCATTTAGGTAGTGCAGAGGGTGGGAATCTGTCTCGATGGGGCAACTGGAGAATCCTGTGGGACCAGCCAGCCTAATGGGCTCCTCCCTTTGACGAGGAGTCAAGATGGGGATGTTTTGGGACCAGGAAAGGTTGTGGCCAGAGTGTGCTCTACTTGGCATTCCTCAACCAACATCATAACTCCAAAGCGAGCAGCATGTAGAGCAGTCCTGCGGCTCTTTTGAGTTCCATCTGGGCCTGAACCACATCGCATAGGCTACTTCTATTCCCTCAGCTGTGTCAAGCAGAGCTCTCGTGCAGCTGAGACTTTGGCCCCATATGTGAAATTAGTTGAGTGCATGTATCCTCTGGAAATAATCCAAGCTTCTCTCGTGCCAAGTGATGAAAAACAATAACAATATTGTGATGTCCCATATAAACATATCACTTTGGTGTGATTCTTCATGTTTCCTAAATTAGAACTACCATTATATCCAGGAATTCTCATTTTCTTTTGCAGAATCAGTAATCTTTGAGTTCTCATGATTCACTTTAAAGTAGAGGAAAGGAAACAGTTCAGAAATTTCTCTGCATTACCCTTGACAGCAGGAAGGCAAACAGTGTCAGTTTTAACTGCTGCTGTCAGAGCTTGGCAAATCCCATTTGTACAACACGTTCTCCCTCCCTCCCAATATACCACTGCAAAACAACCCTGCATTTAAACATTGCATTAATAGTCCTCTACGTGCAAAGCACTGAAGAAGGTTAACAGAAGGACAAAAAATTAACTCAAAAAATATAATAATAACCAACAGTAAAGACAAAAACCTCTTTAAGTGAGAAGAAAATATTATTTTTTTAAAAGCATGACAGGGGAGTCATCAAATCATTAGCAGTAGCAGCATTCAGAAGAGGCAAAGAGAGAGGTTTCGATATAGGTCTTAAAATGACAAACAGAAAAATAAAAAGAAAGGAGAAGAGAGTGCCAGACATTTGAGTCTAGAAGAAATAAAAGACATTATATAGACATGAATCATGGGGAGAAGTACAACAAAGGGAAAGAAGATGAACAAAGGAAGAAAACAGGCAGAAGGCATAGAGTCTGACTTGAAGTGAAGGGAAGCAGATAGGGAAGAACCAGTTCAGGTGGTTACATGTAAGATAAAATTCTAAAGCAGTGTTGCAGATGGTTAAGTCAATGGAGTGAAAGGAAGAAAAGAGAGATCTGTGAATAGGGAGGCTACACATAAATATATGTGCGGTATGGGAGTCATTGAAGTGGTTTAAGAGAAGGATTGTGGGAGACTAATGTAGATGGCATGACAGAAATTGAGTCACGAGTTGACAAGTGTGGGGATCTTTTTCCATATCCAAAGTGAGAGGTTTATAAAAATGATTATAGAAAATGTCAGTTATTTGCTCATAATGATGATATCGTGATGTAATGCAAATATAAATGCAATGTCTTTACTGGTAATTCTAGGGCTAGGAGTCTCTGTGCTTAAAAACAAAGATTTGAGGAAAGGAAACAGAATGCTTCAAATCCATGCACCTTCTGCTTCCTGAAAGCACTCACAGAACATTACGAATTTTGTCGGTAAAAAATGTGTCCTGTAACAGGGTAGCTTGCCTCTCAAAGGCTGGAAGCCTGGGGCCAACCAATCCTGATTACTAAGGAGCCACACTTGCGTATGGATCAGGTGATTTCCCTATAAAGAGCAGGAGGAGGCTGCAGTGAAGGGGAAAGTGCTCAAGGAGATAAGAGACTGCAAAGAGAGCAGGCTCCAGCAGACTATAGACAGGAAAGAACTGGGAGTGACACAAGAGGGTAAAATGAATAGACTTTATTTTGGGACTTTGAGTTTTATTTTTGAGTTTATTTTTATCTGAATAAACCCAGATGCTGGGAAGGGGTGTTGTGAATGGACAAACAGGGTGTGGAGATAAAGAAGCCCCTTGAGGAAGAAACTGAGGCAGGTTGCCTGGGGTGACCCCAAGCCTGGAGGGAGTGCATGGGGTATGGCCACTCATTCATGTGTCCGTTTGGACACATTTTTTGACAGTCATACAGCAACCGTGGTATTAATAGCCTTTGGGTTGTACCTTCTTATTTTAATTGTTAGCAATATCTCACCAATAAACAATATGTAAACTCCATAAGACTGGTCAAGATTTTCAATAATAATAGCTTACTGTTAGGCCCTTAAGTCTATATTTACATACCTCTAAGTGAGGTAATTTTCAAAAGTGCTGAGAGCTATAAGAGCTGCTGACATAAGAACATACGAATGGCTGTACTGGGTTAGACCAAAGGTCCATCCAGCCCAGTATCCTGTCTACTGACAGTGACCAATGCCAGGTTTCCCAGAGGGAGTGAACCTAACAGGTAATGATCAAGTGATCTCTCTCCTGCCATCCATCTCCACCCTCTGACCAACAGAGGCTTGGGACACCATTCCTTATCCCATCCTGGCTAATAGCCATTAATGGATTTAACCTCCACGAATTTATCTAGTTCTCTTTTAAACCCTGTTATAGTCCTAGCCTCTACAACCTCCTCAGGCAAGGAGTTCCACAAGTTGACTGTGCACTGTGTGAAGAACTTCCTTTTATTTGTTTTAAACCTGCTGCCCATTCATTTCATTTGGTGGCCCCTAGTTCTTATATTATGGGAACAAGTAAATAACTTTTCCTTATTCACTTTCTCCACACCACTCATGATTTTATATACCTCTGTCATATCCCTCCTTAGTCTCCTGTTTTCCAAGCTGAAAAGTCTTAGCCTCTTTAATCTCTCCTCATATGGGACCTGTTCCAAACCCCTAATCATTTTTGTTGCCCTTCTCTGAACCTTTTCTAATGCCAATATATCTTTTTTGAGATGAGGAGACCACATCTGTACGCAGTATTCAAGATGTGGGCAAACCATGGGTTTATATATGGGCAATAAGATATTCTCCATTTTATTCTCTATCTCTTTTTGAATGATTCCCAATATCTTGTTTGCTTTTTTGACTGCTGCTGCACACTGCGTGGACGTCTTCAGAAATCTATCCAAGATGACTCCAAGATCTCTTTCCTGATTAGTTGTAGCTAAATTAGCCCCCATCATATTGTTTGTATATTTGGGGTTATTTTTCCAATGTGCATTACTTTACATTTATCCACCTTAAATTTCGCTTGCCTTTTTGTTGCCCAATCACTTAGTTTGGTGAGATCTTTTTGAAGTTCTTCACAGTCTGCTTTGGTCTTAACTACCATATATACTCGTTCATTAGCCCAATTGTTTATAAGATGACCCCCCAAGATGGTTAGGTAAAAATAGAAAAAACTGTATGACCCTTTCATAAGCTGACCCTATATTTCAGGGGTTGGTAAACTTTGGCTCCTGGCCCGTTAGGGTAAGCCTCTGGCAGGCCTGGATGTTTTGTTTATCTGGAGAGTTCACAGGCATGGAGCCCCCCAGTTCCCAGTGGCCGTGCTTTGCCCTTCCCAGCTAATGGGAGCTGCGAGAATTGGCGCATCGCTTCCCGCAGCTCCCATTGGCTGGGAATGGCAAAGCATGGCCACTGGGAGCTGGGGGGCTCCATGCCTGCAGACACCCCAGGTAAACAAAATGACAATGTATTAGATATTCAATTCAATGATTCCACAGAGTTTAAAATCATCAAATTTTGGTGTAGACCCATTTATAAACCAACCCCCGCTCTTTGATGCATCACTTTTTTACCAAAAATATTCAGCTTATGAATGAGTATGTACAGTATCTTGAGCAGTTTAGTATCATCTGCAAACTTTGCCACCTCACTTTTTACCCCTTTCTCCAGATCATTTATGAATAAGTTGAATAGGATTGGTCCTAGGACTGACCTTTGGGGAACATCACTAGTTACCCTCTCCATTCTGAAAATTTACCATTTATTCCTACCCTTTGTTCCCTGTCTTTTAACCAGTTCTCAATGCATGAAAGGATCTTCCCTCTTATCCCATGACAACATAATTTATGTAAGAGCCTTTGGTGAGAGACCTTCCTTGTCAAAGGCTTTCTGGAAATCTAAGTACACTATATCCACTGGATTTCCCTTGTCCACGTTTGTTGACCCCTTCAAAGAACTCTAATAGACTAGTAAGACACGATTTCCCTTTACATAAACCATGTTGACTTTTGCCCAACAATTTATTTTCTTCTATGTGTCTGACAATTTTATTCTTTACTATTGTTTCAACTAATTTGCTCAGTACTGACATTAGACTTACCAGTCTGTAATTGCCAGGATCACCTCTAGAGCCCTTTTAAAATATTGGCTTTACATTAGCTATCTTCCAGTTGTTGAGTACAGAAGCTGATTTAAAGGACAGGTTACAAACCATAGTTAATAGTTCCGCAATTTCACATTTGAGTTCTTTCAGAACTCTTGGGTGAGTGCCATCTGGTTCCTGTGACTTGTTACTGTTAAGTTTATCAATTAATTTCAAAACCTCCTCTAGTGACACTTCAATCTGTGACAATTCCTCAGATTTGTCACTTACAAAGGACAGCTTTGGTTTGGGAATCTCCCTAACATCCTCAGTCATGAATACTGAAGCAAAGAATTCATTGAGAGTATGGCTACACTTACAGTTGTACAGCGCTGGGAGTTACAGCTGTCTTCGTACAGCTGTGTAGGGAAAGCACTGCAATGTGGCCACACTGACAGCTACCAGCGCTACAGTGCGGCCACATTTGCAGCATTTGCAGCGCTGTTGGGAGTGGTGCATTGTGGGCAGCTATCCCAGCATTCAAGTGGCTGCAACGTGCTTTTCAAAACAGGGGTGGGGTGGAGTGTGACAGGGAGCGTGGGGGAGACAGAGAGAGTGGATTTTTGGAGTTGACACTGTTCTCAGCTCCCTGCCTTGCAAGTTCTAGGGACTGGAAGATACACAGCACCTACCTTCAATCATTTTAAAAGTTTTGACCCCTTCCCCCACCCCTCTCTTATTCACTAAATGCAAAGTATGCCCTCCTAAATAGCCTTCAGACCACATAAGCAGCGGCTCAGCACGGACTCCCCTCTCTCCTCAAGCAAACAGCTATGAACATTCCAAAGCAATTCCCCTGCCTCCGCTCCTCGCTCGCTGGAGCAAAGAGCAGCTGTGTTTGTTTTTTAGATAAGTAGCTCCGGGGAGCTCGGGAGCTCGGAGTTCAGCCATTCTTCCGGTTTGTTGTGGACAGGAATTCTGGGATACCTCCTAATACCCTGGAGGCCAATAACAGCACTTTTGGTAGCCACACTTGACGAGCAGCGCTGCATCACCAGCACTGCAATTGTTACACCCCAAGCAGACCAGGTGTGCAGCCAGCGCTGCAGCCAGGGAGTTGCAGCGCTGGATGTGCCTTGCAGGTGTGGACAGTTACTAAGTTGCAGCGGTGTAAACCCACCACCAGCGCTGCAACTCTCCAGTGTAGCCAAGCCCTTAGTTTCTCCGCAATGACTTTATCGTCTTTAAGTGCTCCTTTTGTTTCTTGATTGTCTAGGGGCCCCACTGGTTGTTTAGCAGGCTTCCTGCTTCTGATGTACTTAAAAAACTTCTGAGTTTTTGGCTAACTGTTCTTCAAACTCTTTTTTGGCTTTTCTTATTACATTTTGTCAGTGTTTATGCTCCTTTCTATTTACCTCACTAGGATTTGACTTCCACTTTTTAAAAGATGCCTTTTTATCTCTCACTGCTTCTTTTACATGGTTGTTAAGCCACAGTGGCTCTTTTTTAGTTCTTTTACTGTGTTTCTTAATTTGGGGTATACATTTAAGTTGGGCCTCTATTATGGTGTCTTTGAAAAGTGTCCATGAAGCTTCTACTTTTTAATTTCTGTTTAACTAACCTCCTCATTTTTGCATAGTTCCCCTTTCTGAAATGAAATGCCATAGTGTTGGGCTGTTGAGGTGTTCTTCTTGCCACAGGAATGTCAGATGTTGTTATATTATGGTCACTATTTCCAAGCGGTCCTGTTATAGTTACCTCTTGGATCAGATCCTGTGCTCCACTCAGGACTAAATCGAGAATTGCCTCTCCCCTTGTGGGTTCCTGTATCAGCTGCTCCAAGAAGCAGTCATTTAAAGCTTTGAGAAATTTTATCTCTGCATTTCATCCCGAGGTGAGATGTACCCAGTCAATATGGAGATAATTGAAATCCCCCACTATTATTGAGTTCTTTATTTTGATAGCCTCTATAATCTCCCTTAACATTTCATCATCACTATCACTGTCCTGGTCAGGTGGTCGATAATAGATCCCCACTGTTATACAGGGCCATCTGAGGGGGGACGGGGAGTGGGGCAATTTGCCCCAGGCCCCGCAGGGTCCTCATGAGCCCTGGCCCGGCAGCGGTCTGGGTCTTCGACAGCGGCGGGCACTTCAGTGCTGCCGAAGACGCGGAGCGACTGAAGGGCCCCCTGCCACCGAAATGCCGCCGAAGACCCAGACCGCTGACAGGTGAGTACAAGCGCCGCAGCTTCCCCGCTTTGCCCCAGGCCCCCTGAATCCTCTGGGCAGCCCTGCTGTTATATTTTTATTAGAGCATGGAATGGCTATCCATAGAGATTCTATGGAACATGTGGATTCATTTAAGATTTTTACTTCATTTGATTCTACATTTTCTTTCACATATAGTCTGCCCATGCACTGTAGTATGAATGCTAGAGAGTAAGACAGGAACATTTCCCTGAAGAGTTTACGACTTTAGATCCCAATCCTGTAAAAACACTTCAGCATGTCATTGACTATGCATACAACTAGTTCCCTGAGCTTTTCACGTATGTAAAGTTGCTAATGTGGAAATATTTTCAGGATCAGGGACTAATTTCCTTGTTCCTCCTGTATTAAGCAAATAGCATGTATTCCATACAAAGGAAGTTCAAAAGGGCTTCTTCTGTTAAACTGCTGACCTTCCATTTTTTTAACTAAAATTCTTATTTTTTCTAAGCTTTCATGTCTGAGACATTAGAAAGCCGCTTGGATATTTTCCCCTTGGTGAGACAATAGTAGGATTTTAGGAAAGTAACTGCAGACTTGCTCCAGCAATCCTTACTCAAGCAAAGCTCCCCTTTCACCACTGGAATGAAATTTAGTAATGATGTAACAGTACAGAGTGAGGCTGCATAAGTTAGGACAACAGTTCTAGAATATTTTATCCAATTGAAACTACAGTGAGAAATTAGACCCTGATATTGCTATTGACAGGGTGCAGGTGACAATGAAATTAGCGGTGCTCTATGTGGCTGCAGTGGTTCACCCACATGCTGTCAGTTGCAGGATCTGACCCTTAAGCAGTAACAGGAGTGTTGTGTGACTAAAGACTACAGAAACAGGGTATACTATAAGTACAGTTAAGATTTAGTCACGGGTATTTTTAGTAGAAGTCATGGACAGGTCCCGGGCAGTAAACAAAAATCTATGGGCCCCGTGACCTGTCCATGACTTGTACAATATATCTCTTACTAAATCCTGCATGCTCTGGAGGGAGGATGTGGAGGACTGCCATGGGGTCTTCTGGGGGGGTGGGGTGGGGAAGGCAGCGGAGCGTGGCCCAGAACTGCCCCTGGTGCTCTGGGGAAGCGGGTGGCCTGGGATTGCCACTGGTATTCTGGAGGTGGGGGGCAGTGGCGTGTGGCCTGGACCACTGCTGATGGTCATGGAAGTCATGAATTCCATGACTTTCCAGGACCTCTGGGATTTCTGCAGCAACTGGTGGGGCCCAGGGGCCACCCAAGCTTGGGCGGCGCTGGGGTCAGTTGCACTGGCCGCTGCAGACGTCCCAGAGGTCCCAGAAAGTCATGGAATTCATGACTTCCATGACCTTCGTGACAGACTTTCAGCCTTAACTATAACTTCTGAACATGGGCAGTGGGTGAACTCCCTCTTTGGGGAGACTAGCCTGCCGGCTTCACCCCTTCCGCCCAAGGCCCCGCCCCAGCATCCCAGAGCCCCAAGTCTCTCCTTCCCTCCATAACAGGAGAAGCCCTGAGGCCCCCCTCCCCTTGCAACTAGAGGAGCCCTGGTCTGACCATCCCAGCCACACTGGACTGAGCCGCCAGCCCCCCGATTGCACCACCTCCCCACAAGCACCAAGCTGAGCTGCCAGTGTCCCCAAGCGCCGGGCCAGCTACTGTGCTGGGCCGAGCTGCCAGCTTTCCCAAGCATTGGGCCAGCTCCAGCGCTGGGCTGAGCTGATGGCCCCCCTCGCCCCTGGAGGCCCTCCCCTGGCTGAGCTGCTGGTTTTCACCACTAGCGCTGGGCTGAGCCACTGAACCCCTGAGTGCCAGGCCAACCCTAGCACCATCCCAGGTCCCCAAGCGCCAGATACTTCTGCCCCTGAAGGCCCTGCCTGGCCAAGCCACTGGCTCCAGCGCTCAGCTGAGCCTCCTCACTCCCCCGCCCGCCACTGGCTGTCATCCCACCTCACTCCTCTGTCCTCAAGTGGAGGGATGGTGGAGTGGAGGAGACATGGCAGGCAGGCAGCAGCAGGAGGTGATGGGGGCCTTGATGAAGAGTTGGGGCCACCACGGCCCAGGTGTCGGGTGGTGGGTCGACAACAACACCAGGCTAAGCCTTCCCTGACCTGTTATATCCGCTGCTCATGCTTCTGAACTGTTTGATCTTATCTCCTTTCACAGATAGTGTCTTTCTACTTTGTTTAAGACATCATAGATACTACTGGGATGAGCACTTTAGGAACACTTATTGATAAATAGTTTATAAACCCGGTTGTATGATGTTAATAATTTTATAATGTATTTAAATAGTAAACTCTTGTTTTTGTGTGCTTGAAAAGAGTAAATGAAAGGAGAGGCTACTATGCTGTGAAGTGTGCAAATCCCATTCCAGGGAAGAAATGTTAGTCACATCCTGCAAAAATATAGATATATTAAAAAAAAAAAAAAAAAACCCTGTTAATACTGATGTGAAAGCAACACTTGGTGATACAAGGAAAGTTTTGATACAACATAAGAAATGCACATTATTTTTTAAATAATGTAATTATAATAGGGAGCAATTTTAAAAATATTTTTCAACATCAATGGTCTTATACCCACATATAAACAAATGCATAATATACAATATTATCAAAATCAGCAAATTATATTTCAGAGATTGGCATATCTAATAACACCAGCTCTTAGATAGTGCTTTTCATCAGTAGATCTCAAAGAGCTTTACAAAGGGAGGTAAATATCATTATCCCCATTTTACAGATAGGAAAACTGAGGCCCAGAACAGTGAAATGATTTTACCAAGGTCATCCAGCAGGCCAGGGGCAAAGCTGGGAATAGAACCCAGATTCCTGAGTTCCAGTCCAGTGGTCTGTCTACTAGGTCACATTGCCTCCCCTCTACTTTGACACAGATAAATTCCCATATTAGCAATACAGAATGGAATTCAGAAAGTGCGTTACCAACCCAGCTTACACCATCCATCAGTTTAGGACAGCAATTTTAGAATATTATATACAATGAAACTGTAGGGGAAAATTAGAGAAGCAGAATGTAATCATCCAAATCAGAATTTAGTCAGGCTGGCTTGTCACCCTTGATCTTACAAAAAGCTCCACAGCATCTCTAGTGACCAGAACTGGTCAGGAGTTCAGTTTCATATCTCATTCAACGTACATCAGCTCTAGCAGCACGGTGCTTCTTGACATGATGGTGGAGCCATAGGTGTAATCTGACTTCTATATTTGGCAAAGGGCAGCTCCAGCCAGGCTAATGGGGCCTCATATATGTGTAGGGGGACAAATTCTATGCCTGCCGGAGGCTTGCAGTTTGAGGGAGCAACAGGCCCCGCAGGCCCCCAATCAGAAACATTTCAGAGGGAAGAGTGCCACCTACTCTTGGGTTGCCAAGTGTCAGGTATCTCATGTGACACTCTAACATTTGGCAGCTCTGTTGTGCATCCCTGAAGCCCACCTAATATGCCATGCTGTAATAAAGTGATCTGCCCTTTAAGGGTGAAGGGGTCTAGCCACCTCTGTTCCATTATCAGACGCAACTGGGAAGGAGTCGGGTGTTCTCTACAGAGGGCTGGGACAGCTCAGTTGAAGGTAGAGCTGTGGGAGGAAAGTTGGTTCTTGTGATTGGCCCTGGAGGGGATGGGTGAGAAAGAGGGGAGTGAAGGTGAAGGGCTCCTCCAGTCTGTGTTGGTCAGAGGAATAGCTTTACTCTGAGTATCTTGTATGAATTCATAAAGCATGCCCTGAGACCTGAAAGTGCCTTGGACATGGCATTAGTCCTTCCTAGATTGGGGGGATGCAGGCCAGCTGCTTACATATGCCTTAAGCTAGGCTGCAAGGGCAGTCTACAGCACTCCTTCTGGCCACTGGAGGCTGCTGTGGTATCTGCTCTGCAGGTAGCCATCTTATTTCTGCTCTCCCTGTTCATCCAAGGAAGGAAGGAAGGAACATCTAACTAACAGCAGCTGTGGGGACAGAACATAAGTGGCACCCATACTAGCCCTAGGCTTCCCTCACCCTCTCTCCCATCACCTCTAGTCACCTTCTCTCTTCCAGCTTTACTCCAGACCCCCTTGCCTACCATTCTTCAATCTCCACTCAGCACCCACCTACTTGTAGAAATACAGCACCTCCAGATACTCTCCAGCACCCACCCACTTGCCCCACATACAGCTGTCATGCTTGGTGCAGCTCCACATCCAACTCCTGACACTGCTTGGGGGAATGTGTGGTTTTATGCAAACCAGCATGTTAAATAAACTATAAACTTTCCCACACTGAGCTGCACAAAGCTCATCATCAATGCTATTGGATTGTCATCACCACCTCCTGCAGCACTTATATGGTCCTTGGCTCTTGTCCATCCAGGTACTCCCCCAGCCCAACCCTGCTTAGCTTGTGAGTTCCATTGGCCACTAGTATCTCAGAAGGGTGTGGACAGAAGATACTATAGGTTAGGGTGACCAGACCGCAAATGTGAAAAATCGGGACGGGGGTGAAAGGGTAATAGGAGCCTATATAAGAAAAAGACCCAAAAATCGGCATTGTCCCTATAAAATTGGGACATCTGGTCACCCTACTATGGGTACACATTTTTAAACCAACAGGTCCAAATAACATGCATCCAAAAATTTTTCAAGAGTTGGCCGAGGAGCTTGCTTGATTATTAATCTTGATTCTCAATAAGTCTTGGCACATTCGGGAAATTCCAGAAAACTGGAAGAAAGGTAATGCCAATTTTTAAAAAGGATACACAGGATGATCTAGGTCAGTGGTCCCCAACCTTTTTGGCTGGCGTGCGCCAGCCGAAGGCCCACAGCGGCGGCGGAGCACCCGCCGAAATGCCGCGATGGCGACGCCTCTCGATGACGTCACTTGTCGATGGCAAGCAGCGTCATCAAGAGACATCCCCACCGAAATTTGGGGGTGACGCCTCTCGATAACGTCACTTGTCAATGGCAAGCGGCATCAGCGAGAGGCGTCCCCACCGAAATTCAGGGGCGACGCCTCTCAATGACGTCGCTTGTCAGCGACAAGCTTCGTTATTGAGAGGCATCCCCGCCGCGGCATTTCGGCAGGTGCTCTCGTGGGGGCCAGGACGCAGACGCATTAAGATGCCCCCACGGGTGCCATGGCACCCGTGGGCACCGCATTGGGGACCACAGATCTAGGTAATTATAGGTCTGTCAGCCTGCCATCAATCTCATGCAAGATAATGGAATGGGTGATACCTGGATTAATAAAGAACTAAATGAATTAACATAATTAATGCAAATCAACATGGGCTTATAGACAACAGATCCTGTCAAACTAATTTGATATCTTTTTGATGAGATTAAAAATTTAGTTGATTAACGTAATAGTTTTGATTTAAGATATTTAGACTTCTCTAGACTTCTTGTGGCACTGCACAGCATTTTGATTAAAAAAAACTAGAATGATATAAAGGTTAACATGGTGTACATTAAATGTATTAAAAATTAGCTAATGGATAGCTCTCAAAATATAATTGTAAATGGGGAATCAACAACAAGTGGGTGTCTTTCCATTGTGATCCCACCAAGATCAGTTCTTGGCCCTATGTCATTTAACATCTTGTAATCAATGATCTGGAAGAAAACTTGTAGCTGACACATATTTTGGGGAAGTGGTAGATAATGAAGAGGACAGGCCTCTGATTCAGAATGATCTGGATCACTTGGTAAACTGGGCCCAAGCAAAAAATATTCATTTTAATGCAGCTAAATATAAATGTATACATCTAAGAACAAAAAATTGTAAGTCATACTTACAGGATGGGGAAACTCTATCGTGGGAAGCAGTAATTCTGGGAAAAGTGGTTGTGGTGGATAATTAGCTGAACAGCTGTGGCCAAAAGAGCTAACACAATCCGGGGATGCATTAAAGGGGAATTTCAAGCAGGAACAGAGACGTTATTTTATACCTATGTTTGGCCCAGGTGCAACCACTGCTGGAATACTGTGTCAAGCTCTGATGCCCACATATCAAGAAGGATTTTGATATATTGGAGCGGGTTCAGAGAAGAACCACAAGAATGACTAGAGGATAAGAAAACATGCCTTATAGAGAGAGACCCAATGAGCTCAATCTATTTATCTTAACAAAGAGAAGGTTAAGGAGTGACTTGATTACAGTCTACTATAAGTACTTATGTGGGGAACAAATATTTAGTAATGGACTCTTCAATCTAGTAGAGAAAGATATAACATGATCTACTGTCTGGAAGTAGAAGCTAGACAAATTAGGACTGGAAATAAGGTGTACATTTTTAATGGTGAGTGTTCCAATGGTTAATTATTATCTATGAGGAGGCACTATGGATTTTTCATTACTGCCAATTTTAAAATCAAAAGTGGATGTTTTTTCTAAAAGATCTGCTCTAGGAATAATTTTGGGGACATTCTATGGCCTGTGTTATACAGAGGTCAGACTAGATCCCAGTGTCCTTGGAACCTGTGAATTTGATCACAGCACAAGCTGAGGTGAGGGGCAGGTTTAAACATTTTGGAACTTTAGCATTTAGGAAGCTAATCACAAGGAACAATGCCAAAATTAATCTGAGTTAGGAGATGCATTAGACACCACTACTGCTTGATGTATAATGCTATCTATTCTTTAGGTTCTTATACTATGCACATTACCATAGGATTAGAGTGCCTTCCAGTAATGCATTAAGCAACACAACAGTCACTTATTGTTTGTTTGCTGTGTGTATTTGATAGGAATGGCTGATGCTCCATAGATTTGAAAATCTTTTTTACTGCGTACGTTATTTATATATATATATATATATATATATATATATATATATATATATATATATATATATATGCACCTCTCCCATCAATGATGAGGACCCATTTATTCAAGGACAAATCCTATTCTCAGAGCACAGATCGATAACTCAGCTATGTGCTCTGAAGTTCCGTGGTGGTGACGGTTACCACCTTTGTAGGTTTTCTCAGGATCATTCCCTTTTTTGAGGAAGCAGTCCTGAGAAATATGGAAGAGTGCTTAGTACACCCGACCAGCTGCCAAGTTTGATGGGGTCATGATCATCCTGGATGTCCTGTTTTTTTGTGCTTCAGGTGGCAACCCTAACAGTGGCTGGGAAGCTGGAGACATCTGCTGCACAACTGCTAGTGCAGATTTAAAGAGGTCCATAGACTTTCACTGTACATATAGAATATGACAATTCCTGCCCCAAAGAGCTTAAAAGACTAGAGGTAACAGGTGTCTGGGACAAACATGTGGGGCAGGGCTTTTAAAGGTAATGGGATAACAAAAATAATTGTATGTGCATAAACTTTAGCCAATCAGGAGTGGTAATCGCAACTTTGCACCTTGCTAGCTCTCATTATATTGCCGTATTGTGCACACATTACAAAAGCATATGTGTAAAGACAAAATTCACCATCAGCTTTTTTCTCTTCCGTGACATGGCTGGAAAACCATCAGATAACTCATTTCTGTGGCTAAATCCTGACTCCAGGAATTATTCAGTACTTTTCTTAAGTATCAGTCTCTTATGCACTCATGGTTAATGACCTGCAAGATGATAACATGAGCAGAAAACATGTCCAAGAGCCTTTCAGACTTTTTTAGAGAAGCATGAATGAATTTAAGGGAAAAACTAAGGTCCTTGTTAATAGCCTTGTCTGTTATCTTGAGTGAAGAAATGACTAAAGTCACTTTGTGATTAGAATCCACAATGTGGCATATTTTAAGAACAAAAGTACTGAGCATATTGGATTGGATACTACCATGGATATGAATGATAACTATTCCTACAGGCAAATACACAAGCAGTAGTTCAAGAAAACCAAATGGCATAACTGGCAGAAATTCTCCTTTCTGTCTATCCACCCATGCAGGTATTTACAATATTCTATGACAGCACCATATCTGAGTCCCTAATGTCTGCTCCTGATAATGTGCAGAGGACTCATGGTCTTCTGAGGTTAAGTATTCCTATCTTCAGAAGCACAGATCAGAAATTACAGAATCACTTGCAAACTTAAACAAAGAAATTTGGCCGCAGTATCTTTCTGATATCGGAAGAATTAAACTAAAAGGCTGGACTTGTGCTGTGCATTCTCTCCCAGTTCATCAAGGTAATTGCATTGCCATGAACATGGTTAATCCTAAAAGTACACACACACCTGATAACCTGCTTGCACCTCAGGCTAGGAAAGAGGATCTTACATAATTGGTGAGAAAAGAGAAGAAAACATTATTTGCCTTCCTCAAGATTTACTGCTTGTGTTTTCACAACTAAAAGCTCTATTGTTGTTGACTTTAACCTTTCACATCATCAGGCTATCGTATTGTGTTTCTAGCTGCCAATTTTTGTAACTACATTGCAGTAGTGCGCAAATTCCCATACCAAACAATTTAGTTGTTTCATACTAGAAAGTCAACAGTGTAATATATTATGAATACATTTTAGTCACTGTGGAATATGTAATACTACTAAATGTATCGGAATGGTATTCTCCTCAGGATTAAATATTTCAGGGGCATTATGTCAAGTAAAAATAGAATAATTATAATTTTCATCCTGTGCATTTCCACAGAAAAAGTGAAAATGCCATAATGTTTTCAGTAATGTTGAGTTCATATAGCTAGAAACATGAAACTAATACTCCCCCCAACCTTTTCCATTTAAAAAAAAATTTTTTTTCATAGCTTTAAAAAATTTTAAAATGTCAAGGCATCTTCTGTGAATTACAGGTATTTTCTCACTTTCTCATGCTTAAAAAATATCAGCATGTGACCATTTTGGCATAGAGTCACAAAACCCAAGCACCATCCTTTGAGTTAAAGTTTCTTAGAAAAATGAAAATAAAATTCCTAATCTTAAAATATGCTCGTGTGTGTGTGTGTGTGTGTGTGTCAAAATTTTCAAAACTGAGCACCCTGTTTTTGAAAATCAGGCTTCCTTAACTTGACTCAAATTACACAAGTAAAAATTGCTATTCAAGTTATGAAAATCTTGGCTTTATATGTTTGTACAAACACATACATAAATTACATTCTTGTAATTAAATGATCTTTAAAACACTCTGTTCTATGATTTCTTATGGCAGAATTTAAAATATACTAAAGATAAATGTATGCCCTGTCATATAATTTGATTTGTTTTCTTGTATCTATACAGGTAGCATCCTTTGTTAATGAACTGTTTTTCACTGCTGATAGAGGCCACCCACTGTGGCTGTTTATCCTGATCCGTATACTCTCATGTAGGCAATATTAGTCTGTAATCCAAATGGAATCTTTATTTAAGGAAACCAAAGTCTGCTGATCCCATCCCAGCAGGTGTAAATTGAGGAACTGGTAGAGCTGATGATAGCTCAGGGACTAGCAGGCTCCAGAGCTAAATACTCAGCAAGATTACTGTTAGGTGACTTCACTAATTAACAGAGGACAAGCTTATCCAACCTCAGGGCATGACTGCTGACAAATTATAACTAACTTCCTTAAAAAGTTGTGGAAGGATAAGGTACCGTATAGAACAAACATATAAAATAGGGACAGAACCAATACAGAAATAGCATGTAGAACTTCCAAATTTGTAGCCCCTCCAGAAACCTTGTACTTTACTTTTTATTTTAAGAAGGTGAAGAAGTCTTTGAAGCTGTTTCTGACATCAGAAATAAAGAGACAGCCTTGACTCCTAACTGAACACTTTATTAATCCTCTGGGTCAAGCAAGTACGTGGCTACTGGCATCATAAAATTTGTCTTCCATGTGCACTAGATGTCATTTTCTTGTGTTCAACAAAACCCAAGGTTAAAGCAGAAATTGTGTCTGTTGAAGACCTAATGATTAATAAGAGTTAATTACAAAGCCCCACAAAGCTTCTCGGATACAAAATGCTTCATCTGGAGTTTTTAGGAGAGGTTTGCCTCCCCATCCCCAAAAGAGGTTTAATGCTGTAATCCTTCAAAGAAAGAACTGTACCTGCCATGAAAAACTATTTACTGGAATCTACAATATCTTATTATACCATGTGAGAAAAAAGGCATTTTCTAGTTCATTCTTGATATCCTTTCCCTATGGCACATTTGGGGTGTGGGTCTTAAACCACAGAAACTGAAGACAGCCTAACCAGGTGTGAGAAGATAGAGACATCCCCCAAAATTGACAGCCCATGAAATTTCCCAAAATGCACATTTCCTTTTTCTGTACATGGTCTTCTATATCTATACATAATTTGTACTAAAATGTTTTTGTTTCCATTGCATAGGCATTAAATAGAAGCCATGTAATGCAGAAGAAGTTTATATTTTGTAGTAATGGTATCTACTTTGGTCAATACAGACATTTTTGCCCTGTCTTTATTTTCTAAAGAAATGTCTATGTATGCTTCCCATGTTTAATAAATAAATGCTTTATCATACAGTGGGGATCATTAAATGACTGTTTTCCACAGTGGTATATGGGTTTACTCAGGTGTTTGTGGTGAACACTATAAGCAAAATAAGAAACTCTGCAACAACTTTACTGTGAATAGTGAATGCTCAGTTTTGCATAGCGCCAAAGCCTGCTTCTTTAATATTTTCTTCATTTAGGCCCCAGTTCAGCCAATCACTTAAATGTGTTTAACCAACGTAAGGATCACAGGATGATGCCCTCATTCTAGTACTTCAGGAAAAAGCCTGAAATACAGTGTAATGGCTGGTGGGGAAGCAAAGTGGTGGACATGATGTTGGAAGCTTGTGTAAGCAGCCTGCAGCCCTCTGATCAGCTCTTAAGGGAACTCCCTGCAATAGAGTCACCACTTTTTCAAAAGGCAAAAGTGGGACATATGCAGGAACCCCACCCCCTCTGTGGCCCCACCCCACCTCATCCCCTGAGGCCTCACCCCCTACCCCACCTTTTCCCCTGAGCCTCCACGCCCTGGCCAGCCTGGAAGATGGAGCTGGGCTGTGATAAGAGCTGTCCAGGGAGCCCAGGCTGCTGTGGGGAGCCCAGGTGGAGGGTCCAGGGCTCCCCAGAGCAGCCCAGGCTCCCTGGGTGACTCTTACCAGGGCCTGACTCCAGCTTCAGCTTCTGGCCTGGTAAGGGGGCGGGTCATCAGGTGGGAGCGGAGAGAGCAACAGGGGGTAGGACTTTGTGGTGAGGGGTGTGGCTAGGCCCACCTCAGCCTCCCACAGGCAGGCACGGAGAGATGCCACAGGGAATCCGGGACAAATGCTGTCCCAGAGTCATTCATCCCGGGACTGGAACTGGACCTCTGCATTTTGGGATTGTCCCACCCAATTCACAACAGGTGGTCACCCTACATACAACCACATGGCTGAAGAGGCACAGCTGCTGCAATAGCTGTTGTGGCAGTGAAACCATAGTGGCTGCTGATTCTCAGCTGGCAGGGGTAGGGGAGGATTCCATTTAAAGAAAGTGTGTTTAAAAAAAGGTTCCTTGCTGAATAGCCAATACAAGAATTATTTTACATAGTTACAGTAGAATGGCTGCAAACAAAGGGCTAAATTGTGGCTTTGTCACAAGTGTTGTGCATAGAGTGGCATGGAGTTTCACTGCCCCAGGAACAGACTGGGAAGCAGATTGACACTCAGTCACAGTCTGACTCCCTGTTTCCTCTGTGGCAGCAAGATGTGTGTGGGGAAGATATGTACATTGTACAAGCCCTGTACCGAGTGCAGTATACACCCCCTGGATATGTTGTGGAAATGGAGTCAAGGATCTCTGAGTCACAATGGGGTCCCTGTTCTGCTTTTCAGACAGTGCAGCTAGGCACTCTCCCTTGCTCAAGGCAGATTACAAGGTGCCAAACTAGCCCTAAATATTTATTATTGTTAGTAGTAGTATATTAAATATCACTCTTAATGGTGGATGTCACCAGGTGGTGCTGATAGTTAAGGCGCAAGATTTGTTCAGTCTTTGAAGAAAAGCTGGATTGTTAGTTTTCTAAGGTAGTTTCTGTAGTAAAGTGGCCATCTTGGAGTTAACTGAGTTACTCAAAGGATTATTATGGGATGGAGCTATGCCTCATCTTTCCCTGCTTCTTGTTTGGGAGCATTCCCTCACCCCTTTCCCTTCCCACTCCCCCCACCCCCAAGCTCTCTCTGTTTGTTGTGATGCAGTTGAATAAAGCAGCAATTCTCCAGCCTTCAGGCAAGTGACAAAAATGTTATGTTTATTGCCCTGAGCAGACCCTTTACTAAAGTTTCTTTGGGGGAGGTGGAGATATTGTAAGTGGCAATAGCGGTGGTTCCTTTGTAAATCCCTCTAAAAACTGGAATCTATTCTTGGAGCAAAGTTGGTCCCTAGAAACTGAGTTTTGGTGTGTGGGTTGTGAGCCCTGAAAGAGGGGACTGCCGGCATGTTGTTTCACACTCTCTGTTCAAGGACTGGCTTATATAGAATAAATAAAACAAATTACACTAAGCAAATACCCATACTCTGCATCACAGACTTCTCGTCCAACAGGAAACTGACTGCAAGGCCCCAAAATTGTCTGCTTTTTGTTTAAATGTATATATACAATTATACAGGATGGCTCCGGATTCAGGATGTGAAATGGATCATTTCACCTCTAGACGGATTTGTATTTCTTGTTCAGCACAGCAAAGTGTCTATTATCTCAGTATGTGCCAGCAGTTCTGACTGTGTAGTTTGAGTATGCATGTTCAGACTGTTTGGGATATTTGGTACTATATATCTCACAGTTTTGAGAGTAATGTAATTTTAAAAATACACTTTTAAGGACTGTATCCTGCACTCCTTTCTCAGCTGAAACTGAATAAGGAGAACAAGTTCAGATGCTAAATAATTAAGCAATTTTAAGTGTGACAGAAATAAGGTACATTTTATTATCTATTGAGAAATACACAATTTAATGTAGAACCAAAATGCCATGAAAAGTCAGATTTCAAGCTTCTGTTAGACCACCTGTCCTGGTTTCCTAGCCTTCTGGCCTCTGTCTGCCATGCAGATGACAGATTAGCTGTGAACATCCTTTATAAAAGGAAATAGTGTTCTATAAAATTCACACCATGGTTTCCAATTCAGTATCAGTCAGGACATCCTAAAATAAAATTTGTTTCAAAAATAGATTGGTAGGGGGGAAATGTCAGGGTTAAAAGAAAACAATCTACTTTTGTCAGTTTATTCTGAGAAAACTTACCCGAAAAGAAGGTTTAATGTCTTGTTCAGGTGCAGTAGTTTTTTTGCTGATTAGGAGTAAAGCAACGCAAAATAACAATAGTGTTCTGTGAATCAAGTGTGATAAAGAAGAGTTACCATACAGCAAAACAGGAAGTTTAAAAAAAGCAAAACAATTGATCTTTGAGAGAAAGAATGATATTCTATTTTTGTAGATTTAATTATTTAATGTTTATAGATTTCTTATTTTAATTTTAATATAGAATTATATACAATAATGTAAACTGCTCAGTAAATGCTATTAGTAAATGTACCACAGTACAGAGCTGTACAATAAAACTTAATTTTTGCTTTTGTTTTGTTTCAGTTTTGGGCCCAATTTTGCAGTCCTTATAGAAATGGGAATTTTGCTTATATAAGGACTGGAAGATCAGTTTCTTTCTCTACACATGCTGGGTGATATTCTCTAATTTATACTACATCTGGAGTTCATAGTAACAGCTATGGTTAAGGTTGCTTAAATCTTTCCATTGTAAAGGGCCTTTTTCAGTAGCTTACAATGTTGTCAAACTTTAACCTTTGGGGTTATAATTTTCTAGATCTGGTCTCTGCATAAGGATGGGGTTTTGTTTGTTTGAAATACAAACAGTCAACCCTTAAGATTGCCAGTGCTTTTAGGTCAACAAATAAGCTTATCTTGATAATGGTCTCATATGGGAATTCTCCCCTTCTAGAAGCCAGTGAACTGTTTTAGCAAAAGAGTCATGCTTTATCTGTACATCTTAACAAAAGAGGCCAACGTTGACCATTAGATACAATCCAATCCAATTTTATTAGCCTAGTCCAGTCGTGGGCAAACTGTGGCCTGCCAATGGATTACCCTAACGGGCCGTGTGCGGCCTGTGGACCACAGGTTGCCCACCACTGATCTAGTCTGAAAGAACTTTTAAGTACTGTAGTATCACTTTCATAACAGTATAGGAAGACCTAATTGATCAATACATGCTATTTTGAGGAATAGGCTAAGCTTTTGTTTGTGAACATATAACTAGTTATTTATGTTAGCTCAATGCTCCAAGTAACATTACAGTCTTATCCATGTTGAACATATTTCTGCATTATAAAAGGAAAAACAATAATAAACCAGCCAACCTGTAACTTAATACACTTCTGGCGATGTACAAACTGATTCCAATGGGAAGATACTTCTGCAGAGAGCTGAACAAGTGACCCAGGGATATGAAAGCATTAGCCCTACATACTCCTTAAGACACTAGTTAAGTGCCTAACTCTCCTGGAAAGTCACCTAGCTGGCAATTATACCTTTGAAAATCTCCCCTAAGAGGTTTTATGTGTCCAGAACTAGCCAGTTTTCTGGATTGAGGGCCAGATTAGGTTTTGGCAGATTATAAAACCAGAAGGGACCATTTGCGATCACGTAGTTCAGTGGTTTTCAACTTGTGGTCTGTGGACACCTGGGGGTCTGCAGACTATGTCTAAAATTTCCAAAGGGGTCCGCACCTACATTCAAATTTTTTTAGGGGTCCTCAAAAAATGATTGAAAATCACAGATCTAGTCTAATCTTCAGTATAACATAGACTGTAGGTCTTCTCTGAATTAATTTGTTTAAACTAGAGCATATCTTTTAGAAAAACATCCAAACTTGATTTAAAAAATTCCTGTGATAGAGAATCCATCACAATTCTTGGTAAATTGTTACACTGGTTAATTACCCTCACTGTTAAAAAATTGCATCTTATTTCTTGTCTGAATTTGTCTAGCTTCAATTTACTGGTCACTGGGTTGCATTATACCTTTGTCTGATAGATTGAAGAGCCTTCCATTATCAAATTTTGGTTCCTCATATAAGTAAGTATAGAATGACCAAGACACCTTTTAACCTTCTCTTTGATAAACTGTATATATTGAATTCCTTGCATTTTTCACAATAAGGCATGTTTTCCTATCCTTTAATCATTCTCATAGCTCTCCTCTGAATCATCTCCAATTTATCAACATCCTTCCTGAGTTGTGAACATCAGCACTGGACACAGTATGCCAGTAGTGATTGCACCAGTGCCATATACAGAGGTCATATGACCTCTGTATTCCATATTCTTCTGTTTATATATCCAAGGATTGTATTAGCCCTTTTGGCCACAACATGGTGGTAGGGGCTTGTGTTCAGCCAATTGTTATTATTCACCATGACAAGTCCTTTTCAGAATCAGTGATTCCTGGGACAGAGCCCCATATCCTGTAAGTATTGCCTACATTATTTGTTCCTTGATGTTTGACGTTACATTTGGCTGTATGAAAACATGTTTGCCTGAGCCCAGTTTACTAAGCAATCCAGATCACTCTGTATCACTGACCTGTCCTCTTTATTATTAAAGCAAAGATTCAGGGAGTTGTAATCTGCAAACTGTATCAGTAATGATTTTATGTTTTTTTCCAGGTCATTGGTAAAAATGTTAAGTAAAATAGGCCAAGAACTAATCTCTATGAATCCCCATTAGAAACGAATCCACTCAGTGATGATTCCCCATTTACAATTACATTTTGAGACCTATCAGCCAGTTTTAATCCATTTAATATGTGCTATGTTGATTTTGTATCAATCTAGTTTTTTAGTAAAAATGGCACCAAGTAAACACCTTATAGAAATCTAAGTATATTACATCATCAACACTATTACCTTTATCAACCAAACTTGTAGTCTCATCAAAAAAAGGAAAGTTAGTTTGAGGAGACCTATTTTCCATAAAGTCATGTTGATTGTCATTAATTATATTACTCTCCTTTAAATCTTTATTAAAGGAGTCCCGTATCAGCGGTTTCATTATTTCGCCTGCGATCAGTGTTAGGCTGACAGGTCTATAATTACCTGTGTTATGCCATTTACCCATTTTAAATACTGGCACAACATCAGCTTTCTTCCAGTCATCTGGAACTTCACAAGAGTTCCATGACATAATTAAAATAATCAACATTAACAATTCAGAGAGCTCCTTGGCCAGCTCTTTTTAAACTCTTGTGTGCAAGTTATTCAGACCTGCTGATCAGGGCCGCCCAAAGAGGGCGGGGGCAAGTGGGGCAATTTGCTGCAGGCCCTGGGCTCCTTAGGGACCCCCACGAGAATGGCTGAGGCTCCCGCCCTGGCCCCAGCCCGACCTGACCCCGTCTCCGCCCCTCTCCTCAGCCTCAGCACATCCAGGACAGTCCCTGGACAGCAGTGCAGCGTGGCTCCGGTGAGGCCCCTGAGACCCTCCCCACTCAGAGCCGCATGGTAAGGGGGCGGGACTGTGAGCTCCAGGCTGAGCGGAGGGAGCTGAGCTCAGCCTGGAGCTTGCAGCCCTGCCCCCTTACCATGTGGCTCTGAGCGGGGCGGAGCTCAGGGGCCCTGCTGGAGCCACGCTGCACCGCTGTCCAGGGACGCTCTTGGATGGGCTGAGACTCTGGGAGAGGGGGGGAGCTGAGGGTAAGGGACCTGGGGGGTTGGCTAAGGGGCAGGAAGTCACAGGGACAGTCAGGGGACAAGGAAGGGGCAGAGGTTGGGGGCGGTCAGGGACAGGGAGCAGGGGTGGGGTCCCGAGGTGGTGGTTGGAGGGGGTCTCTGCGGGATGGTGAGGGGACAAGGAGCAGGATGGGTCAGGGATTCTGAGTGGGGGCTGGCAGTCGGGGGCAGGAAGTGGGTGGGGGTCAGATAGGGGGCAGGGCCAAGCTGTTTGGGAGGTACAGCCTTCCCTACTCTAAAGCTCATTCAGCAGTTTGAGGCTTGCAGAACAGCCAAGCTGTTAGCTTTTCCATTAGGGCTACCATCCCTTTCACTTCTCAAATGCCAAATTATAGTTTATATTTAATTTCAGTGCCATAGGGAGATTCATGTCAGAGGCAGGTAGCTTCATTTAAAATTAGCCACTGAGGGAGGGATCGCATGAGAAGAGCAATATCCTTCCCAACGCTACCAAGGGAGACCCCCCTCCCCTGCATTCCCTGAGGCTTCAGAGGGGTTAATTCAGTGGTTCTCAAACTTTTATACAGGTGACTTCTTTCACATAGCAAACCTCTTAGTGTGGCCCCCCCTCTTATAAATTAAAAACATTTTTTTAATATATATAACACTATTATAAATGCTGGAAGCAAAGTGGGGTTTGAGGTGGAGGCTGACAGTTCGTGACCCCCAGTAATAACCTCATGACCCCCTGATGGGTCCTGACCCCCAGTTTGAGAAGTCCTGGGTTAATTTAATTTTAGCACCCTGTGTCCATTCACATGCATGTGCTATTTTGAGCATTTCAGTTTTCACAACATAGGCTCATCCCAGATTCTGGAACAAGCTCAAATGCTCAGTTTGTGGAGTATGTACATAAGTTGTACTAAAGACAAACCCACAGTAACCGTCTCCAGTTTGTGAGGGACCCCATGGAGCCAGTCTCTAGGAAACAGATAAATTCATGGAGGTTAAGTCCATTAATGGCTATTAGCCAGGATGGGTAAGGAATGGTGTCCCTAGCCTGTGTTTGTCGGAGGGTGGAGATGGATGGCAGGAGAGAGATCACTTGATCATTACCTGTTAGGTTTACTCCCTCTGGGGCACTTGGTATTGGCCATTGTCGGTAGACAGGATACTGGGCTGGATGGACCTTTGGTTTGACCCAGTATGGCTGTTCTTATGTTCTAACCTAAATGAACCCAAAGTTATGGAGACAGATATGAGTCAAGGAAGCCAGCAGAGTATCAGAAACCTGGAAAAATCTCTGACTGGATAGGCTCAGGCATTTGGTCACAAGCTGAGGTGGTTCAAAAGTTTTGTATTTTTTTTAAGCAGAATTTTTTTATTGTTTCTGTAAACAATCAAACACCGCAAGCAGCAAATATTTGACCACACACTTCTGAAACCTGAAACCATGTTCAGGTTTTGGCAGACTAGTTTCAGCTTTTCAATTAAAAAAAAAACAACAAATTTTGAAGGAAAGCAGACATTGTCCATGATTTTTTTCTGCCTTTTAGAAGCCTCTAGTTTTCGATCCAGAAAAAGTTTTGACAGAAAATATTTGTCCAACCCTTTTAATGAGCTTTCTTGCCTTTTAGCACTAGCTGATGCTGAGAACCAGTGATACCTTGTAAAGAAATTTTCTCAAAACTGGGTTTGTGCCTAGATGTGGAAGGCTTATTTTTCCCAGGGCCGCCCATGGGGGGGGGAGCAAGTGGGGCAATTTGCGCCGGGCCCCACAAGGGCCCCCACGAGAATATAGTATTGTATAGTATTGCAATTTTTTTTATGGAAGGAGCCCCCGAAACTGCTTTGCCCCAGGCCCCCTAAATCCTCTGGGCAGCCCTGCTGCTGATTTAAAAATTTCTAGCTTTATTAAATGCTGTTTAACGTCCTACTAAGTTTAATATTGGAATGGAAATGATATAATCAATCATCATCATCAGACTACATCATCTAGCTTTTTGCCAAATACAAACCAGAAATATTTATTCAACATTTTGTTCTTTTTCTTCATTATTATTGACAATTCTACCATTGTTAGGAATCCGTCTGTTCCTATATATTTTAAATCTCCTCCTTATTGTCCATAACTCTGCTGACTATAGACTTTCTCTTGTGCCCCTTTGCTTCCCTTATCAATTTTCTTACATTCTTAGCTTCTGGTGTATATTCATTACTATCGACTTCCCCTTTCTTCCATTTGTTATAATTTTTTTAAATTTATTTAATTATTTTATAGCTGCTTTCACTTTCCTTCTAAGCCAGGCTGGTTTTTTAACCATTGTGGCCTTTCTTGACTGAAGGATTGTGACTCTTTGCATATCTAGTAAAATGTCCTTAGTTCACAATTATCATTTATATTTTTCTGTTTAAATTCTTTCTTTCAACTGATGTGGCTCATAATTATTTTCAGCTTGTGAAATTGGCCCTGTTAATGCATCAAGTGTGTATATGTAACTATTTTGTGGGGCCCTGTGCAAAATAACATGTAGAGGACTCTAACCAGTTTCCTTCCAATCTGTCATTGGCCTTAACTTCTGCATACTCATTACAACACACTCAGCCCTCATTTCTAGCTGCCTTCTGCTTAGTTCTGACCCTCCTTTGGTCATGGTGACCCCACAACCTGATTCGACTTGACAGTTGTCACATATCTTGTGTGATCTCATGCAGGCCACCTCTCATGCATTCCTGTTTGTGATTGTTGAGCAGACTTCCAAGCAGATCTGTCTTGCTGTGCCCCCTGCTGGAGCTGAGCAGAGATACAGCACTTGAGAGGAGCTGGCAAGCTGCAGTGGCAGGAAGTGGAGGCAGCATCAGGGAGAAGGATAGGGGCATCAGTCCTGGTCTCATCCTGCCCTTTCTCCTACACATATTTCCATCCACCCAAACCTTAGTCACCCCATCTTGCTGGCCTGATCTTCTTCCCAGAAACCCTCGGCTCTCCCATAGCTCCTTCCTCCCATCTTCCATCTGGATACCCACACAAACCCAGTTGTTCCCCCCAGACATCTACTCTCAAGCCACTGAGCTGCCCTTATTCCTAAACTCTGATTCCTAGTTACACTCAGCTACCACCTTGGACACTCCCACAAACCCAGCTATGCTTCCCCCAGCCACCTAATCTTCTTCCCAGACTCCCCTATAAATGCAGCTACCCCACCTTTCAATCTCAGTCTGCCACCATTAAGCACCCAACTACTTCCTGGGTACTTTTTAGCACCCACCTAACTTTCATAGCTGACAAGTTTTGTGCAGCTCCATGTCCTACCTCGCCTCTGCTAGGGCAGGGTGTGTAGTCATGCAAAATAACTTGCAAATTACTTATTGGGCCAGTCTGAAAATTTGCAGAAAATGTCACACATGGAAGAGTAGAACACTATGATGTTGAATAGACAAAGGCCATTACTAGTTTGAAGGGAGATCTCCAGGAAATGAGAAAACAGGATCAGTAGCTGTCAGGAGGAGTGGCAAGTGCAGGTCATCTAGACCAGGGTTTCTCAACCCATGGATTGGGACCAAAAATTGGGCTACCAGAATGTTTCAGAGGGTCGTGTGGCAGCTCCTGTCCCACAGGGCCAGCTGGGCTTGCCTCTATGCTCCAGGCACTGCAACCTCTGGGGTCTCAGCAGCACTCATGTTTGGCCCCAGTCATCATGATGACGAGAGCTCAGGTAGGCCAAATTGGAGTGAATGGCACTGCAACCCCATAAGCCAGGTCACATCTCCAATCACAAAAATTTCGTGGGGAGGGGCCAAACCTGAGCAGTGCTGCAACCCCAGCAGTTGCAGTGCTTGGAGCGGAGAGCCAAGCCCACCTAGCTCCACAGCACAGGAGCTGCAGGAGTCACCATTGTGAGGTGAGTGCCGGGCAGGAACCAAACCTCCAGAGGAGGTGGAAAGGGAAGGAAACAAACCCAGAGCCTCCGCCCCCCTACTACTTACTGGGTCGCAACAGGCCATAAGCATTTACAAATGGGTCCCAAGCCCAAAAAGGTTGAGGACAACTGATCTAGACAATATATCCCACCCTCCCGGATATTACCTCAGCATTAAACCTCTTTTTCTTCCTCAGAGGGGCCCTTCCACTCTACCCTGCCTTCATCTGCTGCCAAATCATGTTCCCTTCCAGAAAGTAGCAGTGGGCAGATGGCCTGTGAACATCTAGGACTGTGCGGGCTGCACATGACCCATCAGGGTAATCCACTGGCGGGCCGCCAGACAGTTTATTTACATTGGCATGGCTGCCTGTAGCTCCCAGCAGATTTCCCACCTCTGATCTAGGGTAAGGGACTTCCTGACAAGGAACCCACAGTGGTTTTGTGGTGAAGAGACAGCTGGTATTACAAGTGGGGAACCAAGAGGATCAGTGCTTATTTGGGGAGGGTTAGGAGAAGAAGACTGAAGAGTGTGAAGGGTGGGTTTGGGAAGTAGAAGGCATATTGTTTGGCAGCTGGAAATGAGAAGGAATGTGGTACAGCTATTGAAGACAGGAGACCTAGCCTCATCTTCCACATTCGATTGAAGATGCAGCCCCATCAAGCTCGCACTCCAGTGATCTGATCTCAGAGTGATTGATGTATGCTTTACCATAGCAAGGACTGTATCTGAAAGGAAGATTGAAACTCTTGGTCAGAATTGTATTGAGAGATTTTTGGGACTGTAAGTGTATCAGGAGATGGGGCCCCTCATGCTTCTGCCTCTGTGTCCATGTCCCCTCTTTAGAATGGTGGTGGCTGGAGGGTTTCCCCACAAGTGAAGAGACAAAAGTATGGAGTCCACTTCTTCCCCCAAGAGCATCCACAGGGTCCGCAATCCCTTTGAAAATAGCAGGGGACCTTCCCCCCCTGGAGAAGCAGGTGTAAGAGCAGGAGGCCTCCAGCAGCTAGGGGGTAACTGTTTGTCTGGATGGATGGGTTGGGAAGCGCTTATTTGAGGATCACAGGAGCACATCCCACTCTAGCTCAGCCTCCTACTCATCCCTTATGCCCAAGAGGAGAGCTTTATGCCACTTGAAGAGTCCTTTTATACTGGGGGAATCTCTGGCAGTTGTCTTCCCAGAGCAGCGTACAGAGGATCTGGCCCCTTGTATTTAGATTTGCTTGCAGATCCTGTGTCCTTTGTAAGAGCAAAAACTAACAATAACCTTGCTGGACTAACATTTATTAAAAGAGCTCTTGGAAATGGAGAACAGGTTCCCCTAACCTCCACGACAAATGCTTGACCTCCTTGTATCCTTTGCATCAAATGGCTGTATTTCCACCCTTATTTATTTACTTAGCACACTCAGTGAAGAACAGGGAAACCTTGATGTTGGTTGTTTTTTTTTTTGGTCATTGTGTAGATCACAGATATTTGCTGCATCTGTTTCCTGTTAAGGAAGCTTAGTGCTGCCTTTTGTCCAGCAGGTGGAACACTTGCTGCAGTTTGTGTAGCTTAGGAATCCTGCTATAACACTTGATTTTAAAGAGAATTTTAGGCTTGTTAGGTCTTCATGGCAAATGGCCAAATAGGCAGATTTTCCTTGGTACATTGAGGAGAGCTTGCTAGTCTGGGAAGCATAACATTATAAGTTCATGCAAAGTAAAGGCTGTGTTTGCACTAGAAAATGGAATTGTTAGTAAGTGAACTGATGGGTTGCACCAATGTATGCATCAACAGTGCAAAGAATTACATTGGCTATGCTGTTCTGTGTGCAGTTTTGCCCCATATTCACATTAGAACTTTACTCTATCCTTGTAGTTGTTTTGAACTGAGTACCAAACCCAGAGTTCATTGCACATTTTCCTGAAGCAGTGGCTTGTGGGAGACCTTGAAAGGCCTTCTGGTATCCTAGAGGCTGTGGGATAAGTGATCAATACAACAATTGTAATATCTGCCTTTTGCTATTGTCAAAATATATGTGAAAACAAGGAGGAGGTCTTCAGTACACTGATACATTGTGAGGATGAGAAGGCGTTGGGACTTGTTGCAAATCATGTACAGTGGAACAGATAAGATGTGGCACCTGAGGCTGTGACTTATATTAAACAGCTGCAGTGGACCTGCTGTCCAGATTAGAAATGCTCTGTGCACATGGTTCTCAGCTGCAGGTAGGGAATTGGGGATGGAGGATACAGATGCCTGATGCAGGCAGAAGTAAATGTTAGCAGTTGTTGCTGTTAAAAATCATTGCTTGTTCTGGAGGTGGTTTATCCTTATGAGTAGGTATGAGTTTCTTTGAATCTTATATATATACTGTATGACTTAAACTGAGGGAGTATATAGAAGAGTGAAGAAGGATGCATAGATGCAACATTAAATGCTAGCATTGTTGCCTAAAATTTCATTTGCTTAAGTGGCAGGTATGCATTTTTTAAATTGTAATTTTTATATGGTCTATATGAGTGAAAAGGAGAGTTTAAAGTTGAGGAATGACTTGTGAATATATTGATGTTAAAATACTGTATGCTCTTTAAACTCTTTATGCAGATAATTTGTCAATATAAACTTCATTAGTCACACAAGCAAGCAGACCAGCTGCAATATGTAACCAGGGTAACAGTGAAAACAAAGGAAAATGTCTGTACTAGAAGAACATGAAACACATGTCTATTTCCCTGAATGTGTGCAGGGGTGAAATGCCATGGGAAAGCACAGGGGGAAACTGGGAAGGACCAGTCTGTGGTGGTGTCCTGGTATTGTACTGTGGAGGAATTACATAAACACATCCAGGGACGCATTGCTGTGATAGCAGTGCAATCTCTGTTTTGGATTTCACATCACCATTAAATAGTTCCTTGTGGGATGGTTGTTCATAAATTCTTTGTCCTTCTACCTAAATCTGTCCTATGTTTCAGCAATACTCTTGATTTTTTTCCTCTTCAAACCTAAACATTTGATCAGTCCCTTTTCATGTCCCTGCATGTGCAAAACCAAATCTCCTTGGTTTTTCTTTACCTTGCCCTCAGCTTGATCAAACATTCGACTGCTTGTGATGTCTGCTTCCTAGCCTTCAGTGAGGTTCTTGTTGCTGTCCTGGTCATGCTAGTGAGAAACAAGAAATGGTCAGGTTAATAAGCATAACAGTGGCTCCTCCATCCTGTGGTATAATATCATGCAGTGTGATAAAAGTAACAATTTCTGTTTAATTTAAAATTTCAGCGCCTTCTTTCAAATGTGTGTCTTGGGCCTAGAAATGGTAGAGACATAAGGTAACACTTTCCCCACAAAAATAATTAGATTGGGAATGGGGTGGGATCATTGGGAGATTGGGAGCGCAGTGGGCAGAGAAAGGGGAGGTGGGGTTCATTTCAAATGTAACTAAGTAAGAATTGGTAATAACTCTGCGCTTATGGTCCTGAAAGGCCCTATTTGGAAGAGTGGGGGACAGGACTGATAAAATGGATAGAGGTTAGCTTGGATGATATTGTAGGACCAGTTCCAGGAATTGACAGGGTCTGAAATTCTGTGATGGCACAAGAAGACTTGCTTGCCTCCCAAATTTGATTGCCAGGCTAGAAAACTGGCTTTATCAAAAGTCTGCAGACATCACTCATGAGGACTTGGAAAATTTAGGAATAGAATTAATAAATTTCTCCACTAAATTTCTTGGCAGCAGGCTGGATGAGCTTTATAAGGATTTGCCTTCTCCCAGTTCGGGGTGTTTGCACAGGCATTTGCTATCAAATAATGTTTATATCTGTGTTTTATGTATTAAAAAGAAAGCAGAATGAACTGCAGTTGCATCTTGGTAAGAGCAAATTGCTAAAGAGCTGCCCTGGCTTATGTGCCAACGTGGACAATTATATGACAATGTATAATGTAGATGTTGGATCAATGATGCACAGCATGAAGTTCAGTCAATCAAATTTAACCTGTTTGTACACTTTCTATTGTATGGTTTCTGTCTAATTTTAAAAAAGGCTTCCCTTTGCTTAGGCACCATTTTGTGACTGACCACATAGTACGGCTCAGTCAGCTGTTATGCATGCTGTTAGATAAGTCTTCCTTTACCAGGATCAGTAGCCGTGAAGCTGAGCATGGAAGGGGGTCACACTGAGGATGTTGAACCTGTCAGAACTAGATGGGGAAAAGGGCCTGCAGCTGCCATTTTTGCTGTGGTGGCTGAGATACAGAAGAAATAGGGGCATCGGCAGGACTGGGGGAGGTACGGAGAGATTCCACTTTCTTCCTACTTGTGTTTGATTTAAGCAGCTAAAGTATCAATCACATGACTTAGAGCAAAGTTTACATACATGGAGAGCACAATGAGAATGTATTTTTTGTAACTTACTGGATTGAAGTGATCTGTATCACTTCTTTTCTTTTATTATCAACATCTTGGTTTAAAACCAAATAGCAATTTCATCTCATGTTATCCAGTCTAAACTATTCTATCAGGTGACAGTTCCTGTCCAGGAGAGAAAGCAGCCTCTGTGGTTGCTGGCTTGTGGAGGTTCTGTGGACTGATTCATAGCTGCAGAGGCTGCTCCCTATTTCCAGGAGATGTTTCAGTAGCCGTTAGTCAAGGCTGCCCTTCCCATACATAAGTCTAGTCCCATGCCAGACTCATGGGAATCACATAGTGGGATCCAAACTGGGAACAAGATTTTCCCAGCCTGCCTGACATATAGGAACTTGGTGACCCAAAGATGTTAAGTTGGTATGTGATTTGGAGTGCAGTTGGAGACAAGAAAAGTCCTTCAGACTGAAATTTCCCTGCAGCTGTCCTATTTACTCAGAAGTAAATGGTGATTGTGGGAGAGGAACCCTTTATTCTGACAATAGGGAGGAGCACCCATAACAGCTATTAGGTGGTCCAGTAAGGGCAGACAACCAAGATATACCCTAGCAGCTAGTTAATCAAGAGAGGCATCCACCCACCAGCCAAGGCATTTGTTTTGTATGGCTGATAAGCATCTCATGGTCCTGTCTATTTTTACCTCTTGAGGCCACAAATAGGATCTATGGACACACTGAATCCTTCACCTAAGAGGCAAGCTGACAACATGATTGTCTTATGACAGGTGGGTCACAGCATGGGTGATGTGTAATGGAGGCTGAGCCTCCCCAAACCTCGTACTGCCAGGGGGTGCAGTGGCAGATAACTGCACGGGTCCATGAGGCCCAAGCCCAGGGGCCCTGGCCAATTTGTGGCTCCTAGAAAAATCTCCCCCTGCCATGGCCCTGTGGCTGAAGAGTGGAAAGGTTGAGGGTCTCCAGGCTCAGAGCTCTGTTGTGGTCCCACCAGGGCTGAGAGCTCGAGCCTGGCCGGGGCTGATCTCTTAGCCCCCTCCCCCCACGTGGCCCCAACTGAGCTCTCAGGCCCTCCTGCCCTCCCCTGTTGCCCTGGTGAGAGCAGTGAGCAGAGATGGAGCAGGGGGCTAGTCTCCCCAAAGAGAAGCTTCACCTGCTGCCCGTGGGTCACAGCTAGCTTGGCTGGAAAGCGCTGCAGGGATTTTTGGGTGAGAAATACTCTACAAGACATAAGAATGTCTTGCTAATTAAGTCTAGTCTCTAGAATATATATTATGATTTTATTGTATATCTAATAATTTGTTTCTAGTACTTCTACTTGCAGCTACTTCTTGAATCGCTATGCTTTGTTAAACAAACTTGCACTTAATTTGACTGTAAACGTATCTAAGTTTGTGTGTGAAGCAGAGCAGTGATGATGTGGAACTGGTATGCTGAGATGTTCTGCTTCTTTGGAAGCAGCAAATCTGTGAATACTGTGAATGGCCAGTGGACCAGGGGTTGGACACTCCAGGTAGATGCTCAGAAGGCGCAAGGGTTGCAGTGTGCTAGTCTCTAACTTGCAGAGTAACAGCAGGGCCTGTGAGGCCTAGAGGGGGTGCTTGTTTTACTTATGGCTGTTGGAGCTGGGGAACTGACTTATGGCAGCACAAACAAGATTTTCTCTTGCTAAGGGCAGGTGGTAGCAAGGAGCTACCACTCTGTGTCCTCCCGGGAATCATCACACTGTACTCTTTACATTTTATTTATAAAAAACAAAAACCCAGCATCTGTCAGTTTGTAGTGAAGAAGAGCATTTTCATGGAAAAGGAAATATGGAATGAACAGTTTCAACATGTTATGCATATATTAGTGCTGCTATTTGTCATGTACCTAAAACTGCTGTCTTCATATTCTGATGCTGTTGATGTCACTGCATACTCAGGAAATGAATTCTGGGTTACATTTTGGCTCTTGACGAAAACCAGTTTCAAATAATGATGATACTAATATCAGTGTTGAAGTCTGTATAACTTCTGGCAGACTACTTATTTGCTGAAATGGGCCTAATCCCACTCAAAAGTTTTCATGACAGAGAGGGGTTATTAAAAATACATATCAAAATTTTGTGTAAGGACCATGTCTAGGTGTGTGCAAGATGAAGCCCTGAATTTAAATGGTTATGACTTCAGTGTGGTCATGTTTTGAAGGTAGATTTCTTTCAGGATTTATACAAATCTGTGTCTTATCGACCTGTCTAAGTTTTCTCCTTTTTAGTTTTACTGAGATGGAGCTGAACATAATTAACACATTTATTTTTGGTGCTGTACTTTTACAGGATTGGAGAAGCAATCTGTCTTTTTTTTTTTTTAAATGTAGCTTCCCACACACCAAATTGAGTCAGAACACTTTGTAAAATAAACAACAACAACAACAAAAAACAACAACTGTACAGTTTACAAGTTCGGAATTAAAAAAAAAATCAAGTAATCTTCATAGTGACAAAGGACTCTTTTACTCATGATACTTCTGCCTTGCTCTTATCAGCTTGTGAAATTTATTCAGTGATAAAATCCCAGGCATATCATCTTGCATTTACATTATAGTTGATTACACCTGCGTGCTGACTTCAATGAGAGCTGCAGATGCACAATATTTCAGAAAATCAGGTCATTCATTGATTTAGGTGCCTGAATTTGGATTTAGATATCTAACTTTGGCTTCCCAAGTTTGAAAAGTTGCCTTTTTCTTGTGGTAAGTTTACAAATAGTTTCGCAAACACTGTGATCATTATATTTTATAATTTTACAAGTCATAGCTTTGAGGGTAAAACACTTGCTAAAAAACAAGGTGAGAAGAGATACAGATAGAATGGATTCACCTTCATAATCATGCATGCCATGTTTGAGGTTGGGGAGGACAAAGTTTGATGGGCTCTACTGTCCATGCCCAGTTCCTTAAACATATTGATTGCTTGTTAGTGAAACAACACACATATGCTAAAGGGGTCATTTCAAATTGTTAAAAGTGCCACTAACTTCAAGAGGAACTGTCATTTTGGGATGGAGTCCTGCAAATACTTACTGCTGGATGCATTGCTTACTAGACTGGGTAATAATTAGGGCTGTCAAGTGATCAAAAAAAGTAATCATGATTAATCACATGATTAAAAAAAAATAACAATCACACTGTTAAAGAATAATAGAATACCATTTATTTCAATATTTTTGGATGTTTTCTACCTTTTCAAATATACTGATTTCAATTACCATGCAGAATACAAAGTGTACAGCGCTCACTTTGTATTATTTTTTATTACAAATATGTGCACAGTAAAAAAAAATAGTATTTTTCCATTCACCTAACACAAATAATGTAGTGCAATTTCTTTATCATGAAAGTTGAACTTACAAATGTAGAATTATGTACAAAAATACTTGCATTAAAAAACAAAACTACATAAGTCCACCCAGTCCTACTTCTCGTTCAGTCAATCGCTCAGACAAACAAGTTTATCTTATTTAGAAGATAATGCTGCCCGCTTCTTGTTTGCAATGTCACCTGAAAGTGACAACAGGTGTTTGTATGTTGTACTGTTGTAGTCGGCATTGTGAGATATTTACGTCAGATTTTCTAAAGATTCAGATGTCCTTTCATGCTTCAACCACCCTTCCAGAGGACATGCATTAATGCTGATGACAGGTTCTGCTCAATAACAATTCATTTTCATCACCTGAGTTAGATGCCACCAGCAGAAGGTTGATTTTCTGTTTTGGTGGTTCAGTTCTGTAGTTTCCGCTTTGGAGAGTTGCTCTTTTAAGACTTCTGAAAGCAAGCTCCACACCTCATCCTTCTCAGATTTTGGAAGGCACTTCAGATTCTTAAACCTTGGGCTGAGTGCTGTAGCTATTTTTAGAAATCTCACACTGGTACCTTCTTTGCATTTTGTCAAATCTGAAGTGAAAGTGTTCATAAAATGAACAACATGTACTGGGTCATCATCCAAGACTGCTATAACATGAAATATATGGCAGAATGTGGATAAAACAGAGCAGGAGACATACAGTATTCCCCCAAGGAGTTCAATCACAAATTTAATTAACACAGTTTTTTTAACAAGCATGATCAGCATGGAAGCATGTCTTCTGGAATGGTGGTTGAAGCATGAAGGGGCATATGAATGTTTAGCATATATGGCATGTAAATACCTTACAATGCCTGCTACAAAATGCCATGCAATTGCCTGTTCTCACTTTCAGGTGACATTGTAAATAAGAAGCGGGCAGCATTGTAATTACAGTAAATGTAAACAAACTTGTTTGTTTTAGCAGTTGACTGAACAAGAAGTAGAACTGAGTGGACCTGGAAGGCTCTAAAGTTCTACATTGTTTTATTTTTGAATGCAGTTATGTGACAAAAATCTACATTTGTAAGTTGCACTTTCAGGATAAAGAGATTGCGCTACAGTACTTGTATGAGGTGAACTGAAAAATACTATTTCTTTTATCATTTTTACAGTGCAAATATTTGTAATAAAAAATAACAATATAAAGTGAGCACGGTACACTTCATATTCTGTGTTGTAACTGAAATTAATTTATTGGAAAATGTAGAAAAACATCCAAAAATATTTACTAAATTTCAATTGGTATTCTAGTGTTTAGCAATACAATTAAATTGTGATTAATCATGATTAATTTTTTTAATTGTGATTAATATTTTTCAGTTAATTGTGTTAGTTAACTGTGATTAATCGACAGCCCTAGTAATAACCAATGGATTATTGATCCTACTTACTGTATTAAATGGTATGCTTAGTAGTGTTTTTAGGGTTGAGGCCTAACATAGGATTGTGAGCAGGACTTGTGTACTCCAGAATGTGTACATCACTGAATACACTTTCAGCACTCAATAAATGGATAATAAAACAAAAGTAACTATCTTTCACAACTTTCTCTTACATAGTACTGGTAAAGTACAGGCAATCCTCAGGAAGGCAAAACTCAGCAGCTGGCTCAGTGGATATATTGTAGTGATATGATGCAGGGCCTCCCGGGGGGGCAGGTGGGGCAATTTGCTCCGGGTCCCGCATGGGCCCCCATGAGAGTTTTTTGGGGCCCCAGGAACGGGGTCCTTCACTCGCTCCGGGGGCCCTGGAAAACTCTCGTGGGGCCCGGGCCCCTGGAGCTTCTTCTGCTCCGGGTCTTTGGCAGCAATTTGGCAGCAGGGGGTCCTTCCGCTCCAGGACCTACCGCCAAAGTGCCCAAAGACCCACGGCGGGGGGTCTTTTCGCCCCGGGACCCACTGTTGAAGACCCCAGGCTCCCTGAATCCTCTGGGCAGCCCTGACATGATGAGGAAGGAAAAGGGAAAAAACCTTAATTTATTTAAAAATCAGTTTACTCTCAGGCTGGCTGTTCTCTGACAGAAAGTAGGCAAGGTTCTGTTAGAAACCTGTCTAGTTTCTTGCCAGCTTGCCCGCCCAGTTCCTCGGTCACTGGCCTGGTGGGCTAATGGTATGAAGAGCCTGGAAGCACTGGCTCCCAAGCTCATGGCTCCTTAGCAGCTTGGGCTTCCAGGGTCCACTGCTTCTTTGCAGCCAGTTAGGCAGCCAGCCCTAGAGTCATGGACCACAGGACTTACCTTTTTGTGGATAAATTTGATATGCTGGGTTTGTATTACAAACTGGAACAGAACTAAAATTTGAATTATTGAGAGCTTTCATGAAACGGCATTACCTTTCTTTACACAGATCTAGTCAATGCAGGGAAGAATTAACTTTGGGTACCTTAACAGTTAATTTCCATACCCTACCATGTTTGGATTTCTTTGAATGGTAACATTAACTCTGAATTTCCTGGATTGTAATACTTGAGTTTGATATAATTAAAGCATCCCTGTTATATATTTTTTACCCTTAAGTTACTGATAATTACTCTCAAAGTTAAGTTCATTTTAATTTAGTTTTTTGGCTTGGAATAATCATGTACTTAAAGGGACATCTACTGTCAGATAGTTGTGGACTGAATTTAAATGTTTGAAAAGAAGATTGCACTCTTGCTATTTTTATCTTTAGTCTTGTCCTGTTTGGTGTCTCAAAGCCCCAGCTCCTGGAGTCAGTTGATTAGGTGAGAATCTCAGCTTTGTTTTTTGTTTTTTTAAATGATGATGTTGAGGAGAAAATCTTGGAAATGTGACCCAAATGTGTCCTAAAGACTCAAAATACAGGAGACAAAAAGACTCTAAATTTCATTTTTTAAAAAAACCTCATAATTCTTAAGCCAATCTCCTGACTTTCTTGAGGATTGACTCATAATTTATAAACAATTGGGGATGTCAATACTAAGAAAAAAGTTTTACAAAATGTTAGCAATGTTTTCATGATTAAAAAAATGCAATGAATGTTAGGTGTCTTAGTTTATTTTTTAACTTACATTCATTCTTCACAGTATTTATAACCCAGACACTATAGCACTGAGACAATGAATACGAATCAGAGAGAGAAACTAAAGTGAAACAGATTAGTCAGTGTCCAGTCTAGACTAACGGGAAGTAGTATCCTAGTGGATGGAACACTTAAATGGGATTCAGGAACCTTGAGTTCTTTTCCCAGCATTGCCACCAGCCTGCTGGGCAAATTATTTCCCTTCTCTGTGTCTCTGTTTTTCCATCTGTCAAATGGGTATAGTATACATACATTCTTTTTAGAGCACTTTGAGATCTGTGGATAGAAAGTGCTAGTTAAGAGCTGGGTATTATTAATTATCATTATTTTGTTCCCCAGGCTGAATAAAATGCATGAGAGTATTATAAACGATATAAAATAAAATAGATTTGTGTTTCAGTTTTAATTATGTAAGATATAAAATATTTCACAACACAAGATAAAGACTTTTTAAAAATATGCAACTTTCTATAACTCTCATATTTAGTCATTATACAGTTACTCAGTATTGTAGCACAAAATACAGTAAATTCCAAAAGGAAAACATTTAAAAAGCTGCATAGTACTGCATGTAAAAAGGAAAGTCTCATTGTCATGTGGGGTTGCACAGTGCTAGCTCTGAGTACAAATTGCAGTCCAGCAAAACGATGAACTAGGCTCTCCACTGCTTTTTTGTGATATGTTGGTTCAGATTCTTCAAGGGATAATGGGTCCAACCCTACCTGTGACTCATTGTACACCTGGCAAGTGTATAATGACAGGTGGACCATGTGGGCAAATCAGTCCAGGCCTGGAGATAGAAGAAGCCTCCAGGGAGACAAAGGGGGTGAGAGGATGGCTGCCTTGTGACTTCTCCCAGGCCAGGGAAAAAGGATATAGTTGAAAGAGGCCAGCTTGGAGAAGCTGAGTGAGGGCTGCAGCTGGCCTAATTATCAGTGCAGACTCAAGAATGACAGTAGTGGGATTCCTGACTGAAGGAAGAAAAGCCTGTGTGGATTAGCAGCACAAACCCTAGGAGGAAGTCTTTGGGACTCCTGGTTGAGAGGAAATCTACCCAAAGTGTCACACAGACTTCAGAAGTAGAGGTGTGCTATCCCTGAATCAAGGGGAGCAAGGACTGGACTCGAGGGGAGAAGAAACAGTTTGATTTGCTGTGAGACTTCCCATGCCTGGGGTATTTTAGTTTAAAGTGCCTTCTTACAAGGGCCCCAGAGGAAGTTGATGGCAACACACCTAGAGTGCCACACTTTGCCACTAAAGGATGTCCTGAGACGACTCTTTTACCCTTGACATAGCACATGGAAAAAGTTCCTATTCAATAGATCTACTATTTTATCTTAGTTCAGACTTTAGTCAGAGAGCTGTCATGACTCAATTCCTCCTACTCCAGAGAAGGAGGTATTGTAGGGCTGTAGCGACTTAGTGAAAGATTTTCTATTATAAGCCTGAGTTTGACTGCCCTCTTCCAGCATTCTAAAAAAACCCAAATTCATCTGCCTGAATTTTCTCATTCTTTCCTTTATTCAATATATAATTAACCTATGGAATCCATTACCAAAATATATAACTGAGGCCAAGAGTCTTGTAGAATTCAAAAAAGGATAAAAGCCTTACTTGGATTATAAGAACATCTACAGTTCTATTACATAGGTTAAAAGATAGGGGTAGGAATCCTCATCATTCAGGGTCTGAGCCACCACTGACTAACAGGGTTAGGAAGAATCATTCTCTACAGATCTGTTATGCTTAATAAATGACTATTATCAGGGTTTCTTACACCTTCCTCTGCAACATATGGTACTGGCTACTGTCAGAGGCAAGACAGACCACTGCTTTGATCCATTATAGCAGTTCCTATGCTCATTTCCATCTTCCATTGGTTTCAACAGGAGTTGTGCATGTGAATCATGGACACTCTGTCTTTAGACTTGATCAAAATGCTAATATAGGTGTTCAGTTGGAATTTTGTCATCCTTTTTGCTTGGCACTTTCTGTTTCGGGAATGTTCCAAAGCATAGGAGACACCCTGGCAAGTATATGTTTATGTATGTATAAGCCTCAAAATCAGAGTTTCATGGAATAATAATGTGTTCAGTTTCATGATTTTGTTTGTTCAGTCATGAATAGCTGGCTTTCATATGTTGTTCTGGTGCCATAATGACAGATGTGATTTTCTTCCTTTTTTTAAGAGGAATGTTTGTTAGATTCTATTCAGAACCCTTGTAAATCTGCAAAGTCTTTTGAAAATAAATTTTCAGATTGTTGCAATCTCTGCAACATGATTTGAATTTTCACTTGATTTTAGTTTAATTGATGTAAAAATAATTAAAACAGAGTAGTAATATGAAAATCTGGTCATTCTGATGAATGTAAAGAAAATCAAAAGTTAAGGGGTGTGCTTTCAGCTCAGTGCATGGGGATTTAGGTACATCTGTTAGAAGGAAGGGAGAGTTAAGTGTAATGGCTGAATACTCCGCCTCCTCACTTGTGGACAGGTAAAGCCTAGAAGGCTGTAGGCCCATGAAAGGGCAAACTGTGACATGTCAAGTTATCCCCCTGAAGGCATGTGCTCCCTGACTTCACACATCTTTGCCCCACATGGAGGGGTGTTTGAGAAGCAAATAGCATGGGGCTGCTGAGTTTGCAACAGAACAGGTACCAAGCCACCTAACAGAGAGGAGGGGGTTCATTGGCTATGAGGGATAGCAACCCATGGATTTCTGTGCTCCTAACTACTTTGGAACTCCTCTGTGCTAAGCCCATTAATTCAGGCCTTGCATCTGGGAGAGGTTCAATGAGCGTATACTCCTAAAATCTAACAGGTTAATTCCATGGATCAAATATAAATGTCAGGGAATTGTGCATTGCAAAGCTCTAAGATCCTCAAGGGATTCTCATGGTTTATGATGTCATCAGAACCACCAGATGTGTGTATAGTAGTAGCTTTGTTCAAAGTTTACTTATTTGTTTATAACACATTAAAAACTCTTTTTTGGCTCCAGGTGGCTCTGCATAAAAACTGTTCTTCCTTTGGCAGAAGCTTCCTTCACATCACTCGAAATCCATTAATATGAGTAACAGATTAACAGGTAAGTAAGGGAAGTATAGAATTCCTGTGTGGGGTTTCTAGTGGTATCATAAGCCACAAAAATCAAGCTTTGCCACTAACAGTCCAAGAAGAAATTGCCTTTTGCCTCATTGTTCAACATTTACTTTGAAGATAGAGCATTTCTAATCATTTATATTCCCTCAAACCCAAAGGCTCAGATTTCTGTTGTGGCTACGTCTGTAGTATTATGATTGTTTTGCTGTCTGCTACTCTTAAGAGATTTCCACAGAGAAGACGTTACTTCATATGCAATACTGAATTACATGTACTTTAGTGTTCATAATCAATTAGCGTTCTGGTGGTGGTAAACTATGAAAGGGAAGCCAGAATGGAAAATCCATTCTTGTCACTCACCCCAGAATAGAATTATAGTAACATAGGTACACGTAGGAACAAATATTGTCCCCTCCTCCACTAACATGGAGAGTCCTGCATTGCCAATCCCAAATTTTCAAAATCATGTGTCACTAAAAGAAAAAAATGTGATAAATAAGAACAACCCCATTTTTTAAAAATCTTTTGAGCTTTTTAGGGTACTATTGGGTTCATGTTTTCAAGCCTTTCTCCACAACTATGAGGCTAGAAACTTATTCTCTTAAGTGAAAGTTGAGATTCTCACCTAGTGACTTGATTCCAGGAGCTGAGTCTTTAAGAAAAAACATCAACTGTTCTGAAACCCATGATAAAATTGCCAGACATGGCAATACTGCTTGAATCAATCCTACACACAGTGTGTTTGCTCACAGGGAGGTGGGATTTGGGGAGCTCAGGCAGGGTGATTATCTACTGCATTCCATAATTCCTCTCTGCATGGGGTCCTGCGTGCGACTGAAGAGGGAAAGAGTTTGGGGGCAAGTTCAGTGGATCTGACATTACATGGATCCTCCAGTCATTTAGCCTTGTGGCTGAAATAGCAGTCTGTGGTCATTCCATGGGCAGGGGAGGGAAATGGGTAAGTTGTGAAGAAGGAATCATTTCTCCCTCCCTACCCAATAGAGAAATCTTCAGTGCAGAGCCTGTTGGCAGCCATCTTTTATTCATTGAATTTAGCTGTAGGTCATGGTGAGTAGAGTCTAATTTTGGAATATTTAAAAATTCTTTTAGTTTTAATTCATTTCCCCTCCCCCCCATAGAGTTTCTCTTTTCCTTCCTGTTGCTAGGAAGAAAACTTGCACAGAACCTCTGTGTGTGTGTGTGTGTGTGTGTGTGTGTGTGTGTGTGTGTGTGTGTGTGTGTGTGTGTGTTTGTTTTAAAAGCTTCATGACTGATCCACTGTACAAGTGACTGCCATCAGTAACAACATCTACTTGTTTGTTTTTCACTTTGCTGCTCTTAAGGTAAATTATCAGATGATGAGTTTGTTCACCTACATATTAGTGAAATTTAAATGCGTAAGTGTTCAAATTATATCATGAGCTTGATTCACTCCACTTTCTTGCTAGTGTAATTGTACTGTTTTCAGGGGGTGGGGGGTTACATTGGCATTAAACTGGAGTAATGCAATGGTAAATCAGGCCACACATTTCTTTTGATTTATGTTTTAGTTTTTGTTACTAATGCTTCATATTAAAGTATATGGGATAAATTCATTGCTGTGTAACTTGATCAATGTAATGAAAAATCTACTAGACCACTGTTCTTCTCCACATGGCCTCTCAATAATAGCTTATTGCATCTATCATGTGATAGAGGATGAGTAAGGAATGAGAGTTTTATTATTATGTAATTTTATAATAAGCTTAGTTACTGTGGACTAGATAGAGGATTTGGAACTAAGTCCTACATTCTAATCCTGGTTCTTCCACGGACTCATTGTTCTTGGGCAAGGGGCAAGTCACGTAGGCTTCAAAACAGCAATGTATTTAACCAGATGTCCAACTTCACCACATGAGTGGTACTATTGCAGTCAACGGCACTACTCCTACATATAAAATCATGCAAATACTCAAGTGTTTTGCTGGACTAGGAACTTAATCTCTGCCCATTTCCAAATTTGTAAAACAGGACTAACAATAATAATTCCAGGAGACAGTGTGAGGATTCATTAGCTAATGCTCACGCAGCATTTTGCATATGTACGTTACTTTATTACCAACCAGTATAATTAATAGGTAATGATCATGAGGGGTATTGAGATCTTGCAACACCTGTTGACTTCAGTGGGGATTGAGAATGCACAGCACCTCTCAGGATCAGGCCTTAAATACGCTAGCTACTTCCTGGGCTCATAGAAACAGCCCTTAAAAGGATTACAGTGTATTGTGAAGGAAAAATATTTATGCTGGGAAGAGATTAAATGAGAGGAGATAAATGCTATACAATGTCAGTCCTTTATATGATTAATTCATTCATATATCACAGTGAGATTAATGACTGCAATTATGATCAGAAAATAACAAACAGTTCCTCTGTTTTCAGTTTGTTGCTTAAGAGTTGTATAAAGTGTTTGCTGTTGCTATAGGTAATTCAGCCAATAATACAAAACAAACATCAATGTTCCCTTTCAACAAGAGTGTATGTGTAGGATGCATAATAGTTGGCGTACATGTGAATTTAGAGCAGCAGTTTAATGAACTAGCATCTATAATATTTTGATTTTTCTTTGCTGCTGTTTTCTATAGCATTGCAAAGACCTTGATAGCAATAAAAGGTTAAAATTCAACTGCATCCTGCAACAGTGAGGTAAAATCTTTTAAAAATTTTCTTTGTGAATGATTCTATATAGAATTTTTATACTTGGGGAGCAAATTGTCCTGAGATTAGATTGGGGCATGTAGGATTGCTGATTTGTCTGTGGCAGAATTTGTGACAGATATATATATGTTTGCTTGTCTTTTTAGTTTTGTACTATTTGGCATTTTACCACATCAGTTTTAGGAGCATTTAGGCCAACATTTTCAAACATATGTGGATAAACTTACCTTCCCAGCTGGCCTCATTTTCACAGAGACTGAGTATCTACAGCTTCTTCTGACTTCAATGGGAGTCACGAGTGCTCAGTGCCTCTGCAAGTAAGATAATTTTTATTTAGGTAGTTAACTTTAGGCACCTACATGTGGAAATTTTGATGCTTGTAATTATGACCTTATATTTATCATTGTATAGCTTTCAGAGGTCAGATTAGTAATGTCATTTTTGAAGTAACTTTGTGCACCTGGGAATAGCATGTTCTATAGAGCTACAGAGAAATAGAGCAAAATATTTTGATAAGGAAGAAAAGGTTTCACAAATGTTCTGGACTTCCTTGTATAGTTGTCAAACCTGCCCATCTGGTCCTTCATTTTTCTTTTGAATCCCGGTGAAATATTTTGAACGTATGAAAATTAAAACTATTTCCCATACTTGTGGCCAATTTCATGCTGGCAGAACTCAGCAGTCAATAGAGTTGTGCTAGCAATTCAAGCCCTATGGGATTATATCCAGACTGTAAAATCAGACAGTGACACACATTGTCTGTTTTGTGGGTATTCCCCCTTGTTTTACTCAGTTGATGGAAATTATGTGTCATGTCAACAGTGCTGGAGATTTCCATGAGCCCAGCACTGAGCCACTCTGTCCTCTGTATTCATGTCAGCTCCTGCTATCCTCTCTAGGCTTGCTGCTGAGGAGTATAATGCGGGCATTGCATTGCAGGTCAATATACAGTGCTGAGCAGGGGAAGGACCCCTTTTGGCATTGCCAGAGTCCCTAGCAGAGGCAGAGGTATTGCTATACATTTACTTTCATGGATTTTTCCAGTCCATTAAAGTAAGTTATTAGGAATAGTTTTGCAATTGACAGTGTTAAATCCATAATCTATAGAGTTAACCTATATAGTAGTGGCTAGGTAATTCATCAGAGTACTTCTTGCATCGCGAGAGAAAACCAAACTCTAAGTGTCTCCTCTCCTTTCTGAATAGAAAGGCATTGATGGAGAGGGTTTACCTCAAAATGTTCATCTCCAAAGAGTGCTCAGTTCCGTAGCATTGTCCCCTGTGGGAGACCTGTTCAGCTCCAGCAGAATGCACAGAGCCTGAGTTTTGGTGAGATTAGTAGAAGAAAAATCAGACTACCAGCGCTGGGAGATTTGCAGAGTCATATGTTGCCAGCTGCTAGCCACCACTGCTTGTACTGCCGTGACCCTTCCAAGGGGCTCATATAGCATGCAGCTGCAATTTTTGTAGCTTTGATCAACATTGCACGTTCTGGTTTCAGAAGGGGTCGTGCATAAAGTAGCATGTTTCCCTGGCTCTCCTCGTCTCTGACTGGTCACAGCTCCTGTCCTCACACACAGCATGGCCCACAGTGCTGTCTACATAAGAAAAGCATACCACATTCACTACCCTGGCTTATTATTTACTTATATTTCAGGAAGTGCCTACAAATCCCAAATGAGATTAGAGTCCCATTTTGCTAGGCACTGAACAGGCATAGTAAGATACAGTCCTTATCCACAAGAGTTTAAAGTCTGAACAGACAAGGAGAATGAAGTGTGAGAAAGGAAATAGAGGTATAGGGACATGGGTAAGGTCACACAGTGGAGATGCAAATGGAACTGAGGTTTCCTAAGCTCCCATCCAGGTACTATGTTCATTGGACAACAATGCCTCTCAGTTTAATTAAATTGGTTTAGAAACTGCTGTAGTTAAATAGGTGCAACTTTTTTGTGTAGACACTCTTATTTTATTTAAGAATGCCGTGAATTAATTTATCTTAAGTCAGTAGGGAACTGTTTTTATGGTAAATCAATATATGGGGCTCTTAAACTGAAATAGTAGTGTCCACCTAGGCAGTTGCACCTATATAACTAAAGCAATGTCTAAACCCAGCTAGTTAACTAAATACAGTTTTCTCATGTAGACAAACCCAGAGATTAGCTTGCTACATGGTGAGTTAGAGCAAACTGTACCTCTTTTTCCCTCTCCAAGTTGTTGCCTGATCTATTTTTCATGGAGATGCCACTGTTTTGGTCTTCCTCTTGCCGAGGGGTGGAGGTGAGCATATGGCCCAAACATATTTGGGTAACACTGTGCCATTGAGCAAATATACTGCAGAAAAATGAGTGAAAATAGATAAATAACTTATGAATTGTAGCATTTGAGCCATGCTGAAATTATATTCGGCAATGTAAATCCATTTAGAACACATTGGATGGATTTAGATATTTTTCCAAAATATAATTTAAATTGGCTGAAGAGGAAATCTAATCAATGTACTACATTAGGAGCACACTTCTTCTAGGAATCTGCCCCTCAATTTATGTTGTTATGAAGGAAATGCAGGTGTCAGGGAGATTAACGTTTCACTTTGGGACACTTAGGCTCAAATCTGACCTACAGCACAAATCACAATGGAGGTAGGGTTTGCACATTGGTTTGCACATTCAGTGGTTTGCGCATTGGCCTGATAAACCCAGGGTTGTGAGTGCAGTCCTTGAGGGGGCCACTTAAGGATCTGGGGCAAAAATCAGTACTTGGTCCTGCTAGTGAAGGCAGGGAGCGGGACTCAATGACCTATCAAGGTCCCTTCCAGTTCCAGGAGATAGGTATATCTCCAATTATTAAAATTAATGATCTCTAGTAGACACTTGTCCACAGCATAAAATTTGGAATGATGCTCTTTGCTCTGTACTGGAATGGCAGAGGCAGTTATAGTTTAGGATCATGGCTCATTGGTAGATCTTGGATAAACTTTCACATTGCTGATTACACTATACCAGGAATTAACTAGTGCAGGGACTCTCAAACTTCATTGCACCATGACCCCCTTTTAACAACAAAAATTACTACATGACCCCAGGAGTGAGGACTGAAGCCCGAGCCTGCTTGAGCCTGGCTGTCCCAGGAGGACTCAGCCCAAGGCAGGAAGCCTGTAACCTGAGGGCTTTGGCTCTGGGCAGTGGGGCATGGGCTTTGGCCCCAGGCACCAGCAAGTCTAATGCCAGCCCTGGTGACCCCATTAAAACGGGGTCCTGACCCACTTTGGGGTCCCAACCTACAGTTTGAGAACCGCTGAACTAGTGCAATAAAGCCTCAATCCAGTAAAGCGCACAAAACTTTGTGTGTGAGTGGTCCCATTTATTTCACTCTCATCCTTAAATGTACATGTTTAAGTGCTTAGCTGGTTAGGGCTGGAGTCTCTTATTGACACCGTCAAGAAGACGACTGTTGTATACTAAATAGTACTAAGGTTCATTATGCCTAGTGATGATGATTAATATTAACAATAGTGATGTAGCTAAATCCCCATGTACCGTGCTGAAAAAGTGCTAACTTAATTAATGGTAACAGGGCACATAATTCACTGCTTTAATTGCCCTCCTTTGTTCTGTACAATTTGTATTTTCTTTGCAAAGGAGTTTCAAAAAGTAAACTAGATTGCTTGTCCAGTTACATTTTTATCTTTCACATCTCAGTCTAGTTGAAGTTCTTGTTAAACTCATTTATCATTTGCACCATGGCAATATGCATTGAATGTTTGTATGTGTATTACTGCCTTGGTATCGCTTGTATTAGCAAGCCACGAAAAAATAAATAGTGTCCTTAGAAACTGTAAACTGAATGTGGAAACATGCTCAATACTTCATTGCTTCTAATTGCCTTTAGCATTCCGAAGTACTACAAAGATCACCCAGGCACGACTTGTTTGATGATAATTGTGCAATATTCAGAGACATAAATTGCCAGCACTGCGACTGAGGTTGAATGTTAGAATAGTAGTAGGGACCCAGTCCTAGCTGTCCTTATACATTTTTCCCGACTCTAGACTGATCTCCAACTGTAGGACTGGGCTCTGTTTTCAAGAGATTTCAAGCTATTCACTTGCAGTCTTTCATTATGGTAGAAACAGTTCAGCATCTCGTAATGGGTCAGGACTGCTGATGGCCTTAGGCTCATTGTCTGCAGCAGAGATAGAGCTGGTCCAGGGGTACCCAGTGTGATTATTGTAAAACATTCTCAGGACCTGCTCTATATTACACTCATTAAATCAATTTCAGTCTTTAAACTGAACACTCCCCTGAAAGCAGCACTTCTTTCCCAGTCCCTTGACTTCTATTTCCCCGGCTCTCTCGTCCCACCCTACTCTGCAGTGTTGCATGTTGTCATTACTGGTGATTTGCCTTCCTTAGATTGTGAACTCTTCAGGGCAGGGCTTTATCTTTTGATATGCTAGTACAGTGTCATGAATACCTCCTAAAAGCAGCAAAGAATCATGTGGCACCTTATAGACTAACAGACGTTTTGGAGCATGAGCTTTCATGGGTGAATACCCACTTCGTCAGATGCACAGAATACCTCCTGTGCTTCATAAATAATGTTATAGCAGTAATATGAAATGTAATGGGAAACATTGACTGGTGCAACCAAAGATAATGCAACAACATTGTAAAATTGTTTTCCTCCTGCCTCCTCATCAGCTGCTGAAAACCGCAAATTTGTAATACAGATTTTTGCAGTGGAGTTTTACATTTGTACAAAACGTTGTACTTTTTCTAGCTGTTTGAATATGCAGGCCCACACATCTTAAAAATAGCTTGGCTTTGATTTGTCTTTTCGTTCCTTTGACACCTCTCTTCTACAGTGGTGTTCTTCTCAATGTGAAGATGGTTTGGTCCCAAATCTAAATGAGTATCTGTTGTGCATCTTTTGTTACAATCTCTGCAGTGAGTGAATGCACTATTGTTACCTAGTGATCTAGGTTTCCGAGTTTCATGCAGTGCATTTTGCAAAATTCAGTAGAAAGGCCAATTTACTATGGGCACAATAACTTTTCACTTTACTCTGCAATTTATTATGACCTCAAACCAATGCACTCCTTCAGGAGTGTGCTGAGGGCTTTATTCAGCCAATATAATTCAAAGCTCAAATTTGGTCACCTATTTTTCTTTGAAGACCTCAGTATTTTCCTCTGAAAGAAAAGATTGAGATAAGAACTAACTGCTTTTTTAAAAAACCAACAAAAATGTTTTGTAAGACATTTGATATGAAACACTTTCTCATTCTGATTGTCTTAAAATGTAATTATTTTCAAAGGAATTATTTTCACATCCGCTAAGCTGCACTGTAGACTTCCAGATAAATACATTTTGCGATGCTTGTATAGTTTCAGATATTAAACTTTCATAATACTACTTCATGTATTTTTCTAGTAACCAAAGGATTACCAGCTTTTTTGCCCACTTAAACCTGAGTAGCCAATTTGTGATATGCTTCAGAAATCTATCGTTTTCTCCATAATTTGTTCTGAAACATGCTGAGTTATATTTTTATGCATAATTTTTCTTTCTGAATTTTGGAAAAAGTTTATGTATTTGTGTTCTGGCAACAGGAAGCTCTTTGAAGGAGAAATCTGGTTCGTAGTTTGTTTTTTTTCTTAAATACTTGCTGACCATTTTTATTCATGTTGTTCTTTTTATAAGAGGAAATCATGAAAATCCTATTAGACACAAAGATAAATAAAGAGAAGATTTTACAGTCTCCATGGATAGAACAATAACACTCTGATGAAGTTTTCTGGGGAGATAGCATTTAAAAACAAATAAAAATTCAAACTATTAGAGCCCAATTCTGAGAGTTGCTTCCTCTCAAAATTTAATTTCTATTAAAATCAATGGAAATAGAAGGTACTTAGCACTTCACAGGACCTGCCTGAACATTAGGCTTTGATCCAGAAAATCACTTAAGCAAGTGCTTAATCTTAGTTTCATTTTTGATTTTAATAGGCCTGCTGCACATGCTTAAAGTTAAGCATGTGCTTATCACTTTTCTGGGTTGGGTTTTTAATGGACAACACATAAGGAAACATATCTATTAGGATATGACAATGGAAGTTGTGAACTGGTCAGAAGGTGGACTGGTCAGGCACTTCAAGGACTAGTAATCTGCAACTAACACACAGCTCTACACATCCTTCACGAGGTATGACTAAACCACTGCCACCAAGAGAAAAGCAGCGAAAATGATTAAAGATCTCAAAAACATGACCTTTAAGGGAAGATTGAACAAATTGGGTTTGGTTAGTCTGGAGAAGAAAAGACTGAGAGGGGACACGATAATAGTTTCAAGTATATAAAAGGTTGTTACAAGGAAGAGGGAGAAGAATTGTTCTTCTTAACCTCTGAGGATAGGAGAAGCAGCAATGGGCTTAAATTGCAGCAAAGAAGATTTAGGCTGGACATTAGGAAAAACTTTGTAACTGTCAGGGTGATTAAGCACAGGAATAAATTGCCTAGGGAGGTTGTGGAATCTCCATCGTTGTAGATTTTTAAGAGCAGATTAGACAAACACCTGTCAGGAATTGTCTAGATCAGGGGTAGGCAAACTTTTTGGCCCGAGGGCCACATCGGGTTTCCGAAATTGTATGGAGGGCCGGTTAGGGGAGGTTGTGCCTCCCCAAACAGCCAGGCATAGCCCAGCCCCGCCCCCTATCTGAATCCCCCTGCTTTTCACCCGCTGACGCACTCCTACCCCCAGGACTCCTGCCCCATCCAACCTCCACTGTTCCCTGATGGCCCCCTGGGACCTTTACCCCATCCACACACCCCCATCCCCTGACTGCCCCTGAAACTCTGGCCCCTGACTGCCCCCTGCCACCCCATCCAACGCCCACTCACCTTCCTGACTGCCCCCCCGACTCCTGCCCCCATTCAACCCCCCTGTTCCCCACCCTCTGACAGCCCCAATCCCATCCACACCCCTGCCCCTGACCACCTCCCCAAACTCCCTTGCCCTCTACCACCCCCCACTCCATGCCCCCTTACAGTGCTGCCTGGAGCACCGGTGCCCATCTCCTGCACATTTTTCAATAAGGAGGGGCTGAGAGAAGAGAGAGCCAAAAGAGATCATGTGGGGGACCATACTAGGCTTCCTCTAAAAAGAGGGACTGGTGGCTGAGAGACATACTTTGTTTTTAAAAAGCCTTTTAATTTTGCCCTCCTTGCGTGTGCAAAACTCAGAAAGTTAAAGCTATTTTACATTGCATACATTACATTTTGTCTCTTCAGTGTATGAGTAACACAATTCATCTTTCCTGATAGTTGCTGGCAGACAGTCTTGCTAAAATTAGTCTTGTCTATTAATAGGGAAACTTTAGCAAAAAGCGTACATTTGTATTGTATATTGTAACACTACAATGCTGTCCTCTATTTCTTTTCATTCTGCCATAAAACTCTGACCTCTGATTACAAGGGAGGATGCTCGCTAAGCCAGATGTCTTAACCACATTCAGATAAGTCACTCATCACCTTTTTTGAAAGCAGTGTTACATATAGCAGTGTGGGTGATGCATAGTTTTTGCTTTCCGCTCAATCTTTCCAAAGCTAACAGAAGAAGGATTTGAAAGTGCATTAGTCCTGTTGTGTCAGCTGGTTAGGCAGCAAGTCCTAGAGGATGAGACTGATTATTTCAATGAAAAACTGAGGTCAGATTGCCAGGAGAGGTGTCTGCATACTGTTTAATATTGGAACCAAAAATAACAACTAGTGTAGGGGAAAAAATACTTGGCTAATAAACTTGGTTCCAGACTTGCCTTTTGTGATCGCAAGCAAGTCTGATGACCTTGAACTGAGTAACTGTTTGAAAAACTTCTAGACCTATATTTTTAGTCCTAAACAAATAATCAACATACACCCCTTACCAAAAGTTCTACATTTGGCTTCCTTGCTCAGACTAAATCCTTTCTGTTTTAAGCCAAATAACTAATGTTCTCAACTTATTTCATGTGCTTAATAACATAAACAGTATACCCCTCCCGAAATGTTGCCATATGATTATGGATTATTGATGAACCTATTGGAATTGTGGGACACTGAATTCATTAATCTTCAAACAGGCTTGTTAGCCCTTCTTGTATACGGCTGCTCTTGGGACACTCTGAATACTTGTGCGTAAATCCTCAACCTAGTGCTCTGCCTGAGGAGTCAGATTGATAATGGGTAGCTCCACTGGGGATTGGAGGAGAAAAATCCATCCCTCTCCCAGACCTGAGGCCAGGGAGAATCTCTTCAGCGTGCTCTTCAAGAGTGCTGCCACAGCCCTCCCACTGCAGCCTTTCCTCTGAGCACTGATATACAGGGAGCTACCATACAGCAGAGCTTTGTCCCGGGCAGATGTAAACACCCCTGCATGTCCATCCTCTCTCGGTCCTCCCTCCCACATTCTTTATGTAGTAGACCCACACCAGTTCTGCTACCAGGGGCTTTCTGCAGCTGGTGGAAGCAGGGCCAGGGTTTACAACATGATGCTAAATTTTTGCGTATGATATAAAAGTCCATATGTTTGTAAGTCCGAACTGAAAAAAATAGTTTCCTTCAGATCTAATAAATGCATAATTTATGCGGTACAAAATGCAGTTTTCATCGGACGCTTGAATACAACAGCTGTGCACATACTTTGCTTTCTGAACGACTAGACACACAACTGTATCGGCTAGAAGGACTGCAAAGAGCCATACCCCATGAATAGTTTGGTAGAAGGATAAGATGTCTACCACCACATTGCTAACATCCACCCTTTTTCTTTCTATACAAACAGCCAAACTCTTATCCTCTCCCTTCTTGACTGCTATTGCCTTCTCCCCTGCAGCCTTATTGCACCAACTTTACCCTCCTCCAGTCCCTACAAAGAATAGCTGCTAAGATCATGTTCCTTGCCCATGATTCTGATCATATCTCCTCCCTCAGTCCTTTTTGAAGCTGTCCACTGGCTCACCCTGTCTCACTTGTGTCCTTACGTTCAAGCTCTTCATGACTCTGCCACTCTCAATCCACTCGTGTCCCTTCTCACGCTGTGTCAATTGTGCAGGCCTCCTCTACCCATTTGTCAGCTTCTCACACAAATATCTCTTCACTTTTCTTCCATGCTACCACCTTTTCACTGAATGATCTCCCCTGAACTGATCCAAAAGGCCACTACCCTTCTGCTCCTTCAGATCTGAAGATCCAGTTGTAACAAATAACCAATTAACGATTGAGGGGCAGCCAATTTAGGTTGGAGGGCAGATGGGCATGGCTGGCACTTACTTTATTTATAATAAAAAAATTGAAAATGTATCAATGTATATAAAATTATATATTTTCTCCCTCTACCAACATTCTTCGTTTCTCACTTGTCTTCTTGTAAGCTCTTCAGAGGTGGCCCCCTATCTTCATATGTTCTTGTACAGCACTCATCACAATAGAGACCTTGATCCTATTTGGGGTCTCTCGGTGCTACTGTACTATACATGTAAACAATTAAAATAGCTTTTGTGCTGAGGTTTGTGCCACAAGGTTTGGTATCAATGCAGAATTGTAAATCTATATTTAGAGCTGATTGATATCAGCCATCATCCTTCACAGCACTGTCAACTTGGTATTAACAACTGCAAAAGTATATATCTGTACCGTGTACTCCTTCAGATCACTTACCTGTAGGCTAACTTACATCAAGTCCCCTTTTCACTTATAAGCCATTGTTCAAAATATCTTTGTTTCTAAATAAATGCTTGTATATAAAGGTTAAAGAATGATACTATCAAGAGCTTCTAAAATCTGAGCCACAGTTTCAAGTTCATATCACACAGTAATTAATAATGTTTGCAACTAACATTCCTTTACAGATCTAGTCACAGTAAAAGCCATATGAAAAATGTTAAAGTCTTCAAGTGAAAACATTGGGAAGTGATTTATCTCAGTAGGGAGGGAGCTAATCTTTTTCCAGTTTTTGTCCGGATATTCATGGGTTTTATTTCATAGATAAGACTCTGCCACCATAAGCAAACTGGAATGAGGAGCTGTAAAAGTCTTATGGGTGGAGACAATATTAGTCAGCACTAGCACCGGAGCAAATGTGATCATCAGTTATAAATATCTTACTTGATGAAGTTAAGTGATATGAATAATTTTATGCGACATTTCAGAAGTACCCATTTGCAGCTGTTCCATCAGTCTAAAAATTACAAATATGAGAAAATACAGAATCACAAATGACTGAAAAAGAACTATGGTATTTCAAGCATTTCAAGGTGTGTATTGTGGGTTGGGGTGGTTGAGAGTGTGCTTGGCATCTCAAGATTCAGAACGTTTTGTAACAAAATGAATCCCAGAAATGTTTCAAGGGCTGTGGTTTAGAGAGCAAGGGTATTTCTTAAAAGTTTGTCTTTTATAGTTCAGTGTTAACTGTGGGCCAAATTCATCCCTTTTGACCTGATTTTTGGCTGCCATGGAGAAACATATAGGATGAAAGAAATGAGGTTCTCATAGACTTTACCTCCTATTGTTCTTTTGAGGAGATGAAGTTTGCTATGTTGTCCCCAGCTTTCCTGGCATGGAATGGACAGGGATTTGAGCCTCAGAAATCATGGATCACTCAGGGCCTCATGAGGGATCACACTCACCTCCTAACCAGCATAGCTTTTTCCCTTCTCTAATAGGGGGCCACAGCTTTGTTTTCAAATAATTAGAATATCTCATTCTCTGCATTGGGATTCTAATAATCAGGTAAAGGCTCAAGAAGAGTTTAACCCTCTTACTTAGATTGTAAGCTCTTTGGGACAGGGACAGTCCCTTATTCTGTGCTTGTACAGTGCGTTGGACAATGGGGTCATGGTCCATGAATGCTATGGTAATACAGATAATAAAAACCACAAGAACATGTAAGTGATCTCATTGACTTCAATGGGAATATTAGTGTTAATAAAGCAGGATTTGCCTAGAATGGCCATGGCTAAAGAATGAGGAGAGCTGGCTGCTTAATGATCTGAAATTAGGATTTCTGAGATAATAAATGTTAAATTTCCTGCAGATGCTGATTGAAATATAAATCATAAATGACATTGGTTCTGCAAGTATTTGTGCTTTATCAAAGTGTACTGCTACTGGACAAAGTGATTACAATGGGAGTACTTGCTCATGATACAATAATTAGCACTACATTCTTGGACTTTGACCAGACTAACTGCATGAGTAAAGGTCAGCAGGACTAGGCCCCTAGATCTGAATTCAGGATTCTGTGTTTGCCCTATTTTAGTTGAGTATATCACTAAGGGCTTGTCTATGCTTGAAATGGTACAGCTGCGCTGATGTAGCATTCCAGTGTAGATACTACCTATGCCGATGGGAGATGTTCTCCTGTCAGTGTAGGCAATCCATCTCCTTTGGACATGGTAGCTAGGTCAATGGAAGAATTCTTCTGTCAACCTAGTGCTGTCTACTTGGGGGCTTAGGTTGGCTTAGCAGCACCACTCCAGGATTTGGATTTTTCACACTCCTGACTGATTTTTCACACTCCTACATCAGTCAGGAGTGCTGGAACAATTTGTATAGTGGGGGCTGCTGAGAGCCATTGAACCAAACTGTAAATCCTGTATATAATGGAAACCATTTCAATCAGTGGTGTGCTGTCTGACCAGCACCACTAGTTCTAGCATCTATGAATGTAGTTAAACAAGCTAGTTTTCTACTGTAGACCAGGCCTAACACTTCATAGACTCCAGGGCCAGAAGAGACCATTGTGATCATCTAATGTGACCTCCTGCATAACATAGGCCATAGAACCTCCCAGAATTATTCCTTTGAGATTATAGCAGTGTAAAAAATCATGGATCATGGAATACAGCTTTCTTACAGACAGCATCGTATGGATTGTTGCGGGGAGTAGAAGATGTTGAATTTAGGTCTTGGTGGTCAATAAAAGCCTTTACATTTGGGGCTTTTTGTTAAGAATTTGCAAATCTACGTGTTAAGGATTTGGCCTCTCAGAACAGGAGGTTTCTTTGGAGCTTAGTTTTAGTTCATGTGATCATGACTATGTAGGATACATAATACCACTGGATTCTTGAAGATGGATGTTAATACAATCAAAAATAAACAAGTACTTTAAGCACTTACTTATGCGCTTTGCTGAAATAGGGCCAGTGATAGTGGTGAAACCGCAGCTAGAATACTGGACAATCCAATATCAGAAGGGCATTGATAAATTTGGAGGAAATTAAATGAAGGACAGTAGAAGTTATTAAGGAGCAAGAGAAGCTGATTTATGAGGAAAGTTTAATTTAAATACTGTAACTAAATTTTAGAGCTGGTTGGAAAATGAGGGAGAAATCATGAACTGTTTGTGATTCCTCCCACCTTTCGTTTTCTGAAGAAATTTCAAATTTTTCTGACTAGATCTGGTCTGATTTTGCAGACCTTCGTGCTGCAAAAGCCATGGAGGGATTTGGATTTGAGGTTTGCATAGAGTAGGTTAGGAGAATGTTTGGCTGTTGCATTTAGGCCCCAGCTCTGCAAAGTACTTCATGCACTTGCTTAACCTTAAGAAAGCAAGTATGTAAGTTATTTGTGAAATAGGGATGGATTTAAACACATACTTACATGCTTTGCTGAATTGGGGCTTTCCTGGTTGGTATGTTATGTTATGAGTCATGAGCTATTCTGATGAGGATGTGAATTTAATTGTAGTCAGGGTGCCTAATGTTCACATACAGGTTTCTTATGTTAAATCCAAATAAATAAAATAAATGAGCCCTGAGTGATATATGATACTGCAAGTTGTAAGAACCAAGGAGCCAGAAGAACTGTATATTAATCCAAGGCTAGAGGATATAAGTAATATGATGAAGTTCAACTAAGAGAAATATCAGCTGAATTGATGAATTTCCTGAGTCGTAATTGCAATAGGAAAGTCCTCCAAGGAATGCAGTGGAATCCCCATCATGAACGTCATTTGAAAAAGACTGAACAAAGCTCTCCGCCATGTACTGTTAATGAACAATAATGCAGTGGCTGGGAAATGCACAAGATTAATGAGTATGTCTTGTGCATTTTTAACTTCTGTGATTCTGGTAACCAAAATCTTCATGTAGCCTTTCTTCCATCATATTTTTTTATGCCAACGTGGGTTTTCCATCCCTCCCACCAACCTTCCCCTCCCAAATTTCATACTTGTTTTTAACAGATTGTTCTGGCAAACCAGTATGCAAACGATCCTCAAGAATAGCTGTTCATATAGTATTGAATAACAGTCTGTTTTAAGTACACCTGTGATAGTTTCTTAAGTTACACACCTAATGCTATTAAACAGCACTTTTTCATCTAGTTTTCTTGCCTCTGCTGCTATTATAAATTGCAGTAATATAGCCTTAATTCACATCTTGATAAAGAGTTTTATACCAGTTGCAAACCAATCTGTCAGGACTAATTACTATATAAATAAACATGTGCACATTAGAAATCATTTTTAAATGTAAGATTCTTGCTGTGACAAAAACCTGTAATTTAAAATTGTCAACACTCTTACAAATACTAAAACAATAATTCTAAAGCAATAATTATTTTCCAGTCCTGAAACTGGACCATACAACACTTCCTTTTTTTCTTGCCCCACCCCAGAAAATGTTTCTGAAGGAAGAAAAATGTTAAGAATTAGCATCTGGAAACCCTGGAGAGAGAATCCTAATGCTGATTGTCCACTGCAGTTCAAGATGGCAAGAGAGCATTTAAGTTCAAAAGATTATATCTTTCATGTAAAAAATAGTGCTGTGAATACAATATACTCCTATAGCATGATAAATAGATGTCTGACACGGCACAACACAAACTATATTTTTCTAATGAGCAGGTCTAACTCTCAAAAGCAAAAATAAGCCTAAAATAGCACTAAACCAATAAGACAATCTAATTACTGAGAGACAGTTTGCGTGCTCAGATTATAGCAGTGTGTCAGTTCTTTTTTAGATCAGTCTCTTCTATGCAAACAGGCATTCTTCAGCATCTAAGTATTTCCCTGTGGCAGTCTGCTAAGAAAAACATGAGGGGAGATCTATCCTACATCATTCTTTCCGCTAGCTGCTCCCAGTGATTTATTTGAAGTCTCGAGAACAGCTTATCTATTGAGATAGAGAAATACAACCCTAGTGCCTACCTGTTTACTCTATGCAGTAGCTCTATTGTTCTGTCATGATTCTTGAATGATTGTTGTAGGTTGACCTTGGCTGGTAAACTTATTTGTGATGATTTTACAAAGACTAGTTTTATTTCAGTTGCGGCAAAGGAACTTTTTGCAACTCCTCCCCCCTCCCCCCCCTTAAAACAAAGCCAAAGCCACAAGGGTTATGATTCTGAGGCAAGGCTGGTCCAGCGGGCGTACTGCATTTCTACACTATTTTGACCTTTTCTAAGGCTCGCGTGCCCACCTCAGTGTCTCTACGGACAAGGGCAGCTGCACCTAGAGAAGGAGGAAGTTGGGCCTCTACTGGATGCTCTTTCCTTCCCCCACTCCTTAGAGGAGTTGGAGAGAGTGGGCCCCAATATTTTGGATTCTGTCTCGCTCAATGAAAGCCTGAGTCAGTATTAACTGGTACTAATTTCCTCTCTAATAACAGTAGCAGAGAAAGAAACAAGTGATCTAGTGGATAAGACACTTGACTGGGATGCTGGAAATGTGGGTTCTAGTCCTCACTCAGCCACAGACTTCTCATGTAACCATTGGTAAGTCACTTAATCTATTGTCTGTGACATGGTAATATTGCCCTACCTCACTCTGCTGTTCTGAGGATAAACTCTATTCAGGGTTGAGGTGCTCAGATACTATGGAGATGTGGGCCATGTAAATACCTAGATAGAATAGAATAGGACCTGAATAGGAATAAACTACAGCTCCATCAAGTGTAGTGCTTACAGGGGCCAGCGGTTTGTTGGACGGCAGATGTTTCTACCCAAACGTCCCTTGAATTTTGCATGACCATCAAGACCCATGGGCATTTGGGGAATAAAGAAGCAGACTCTTCACTACTTCTACATTGTGTGTGGTGTGAATAGAAATGGAAGAATTTGGAGGAGATTGTGTGAGTTGAAACTTACGTTTTCCCCTCCAGGAATTATTCTCAAGGGAGAAAGGACCTCTTTATTGTTACTTTGCCCTCTCAGGCATCCAATTTGAACAGATGCATGTACAGTGTTCTTCAGCAGAATGATGGGGGAATGACCTCAGGCAGGTAACAGTGATATCAGTAGCACACTTCCCTTGCCTTTCCTTGAACTATTTCTTCAGAGTGCCCTGATGATTATGGATTTACATAGCAGTTACGTAGTAACTGAGATCAGAATCAGTTTCTTAAAGGGACATTATCGACTTAAAAAAGAAACCTGTGCACATTTTTACCTATTATTTTTACAAAAACAGCTAAAAGAACCATAGTTCAAAGAGCTTAGAAAAAGAGGATACTTCAAGTGTGATTACTTTATTTGATCTCATTTTGTGTCTAGTCAGTGGCCCTGTTTTCCTCTACATAGTTGAGTTGACCATTTATACTGTCTCAATAGTCCCTATTGTTTGTGAGTGCCTTTCATTAGGAAAATATGACCCAATTGTGTAAACAAAGGGCTAGCTCACTGGTTTGAGCATTGGCCTACTAAACCCAGGGTTATGAGCTCAATTCTTGAGGGGGCCATTTGGGGATTGGTTCTGCTTTGAGCAGGGGGTTGAACTAGATGATCTCTTGAGGTTCCTAATAATCTATGATAAGGTCTTAACTTTACTGTTGTGAGTAATCCCATTAAGTTCAACAAGGCTACTCAGAGAGGTAAAGTTAAGCATGTGCAAAAGTGTTTGCAGGACTGGGGCCTATAATTGTACAACCCCCCAAATTGACAGGGATAGCAGCTAAAGATAGATAGTTCTTTACAAAATTAGCCGATTTAAAGTTACCTGTATCTCTGTAAACTTTCTGTCTCAGCTCTATGGCTTAATATAGAAACAACATCCCAGGAGATTTTTATGTTGAGATTTTTAGAAGTGCTGAGTATTGGCCTAACTCTCTTCTCTGACTTTAAAGGGAGCAGATTTAGCCCGACAGTGAGTACCTGGAGAACTCCATCCTTTATTTGTATGAGTACAGAGTTTTGAAGTACTGTATGCATTAAATGCTCAATGTTTTTGTTCTGTTTTCAGTGGCTCAGAAGTTCCACTAGTTAAATTTTAAATCACTTTTTAAATCGGTGTAGTTCAATGGTGCATACCCCTGGGTGGACATGTATAAATGGATTTAAACATGAATTATATTGATTTATCTTAATTTAGACCAAATTAGCTAAATCAGTTTAAACCAGATTTAAATCTATTTAAGCATGCCCTTGGTTTGCCCTGGTTTAATTAAATTTAAAAACAGGCCTTTGGTTAAGTGTGTGTGTTGACAGTTCAGTGTTCCAAGGTATTCAGCTATGTATCTTACAGGTTTCAATACATTCCTCCCAGATTTAAAGCACATATTAAAATGCCATTGGATCCAAAATAGAATATTACTTCCTTTTATTACATTGCATTAGAGCCTGAAAATCTAAGTCCTCTTGCTTGACATGGGTTTCAAAATTGCAATATAGAGACACAGTTAAATGAAAAATTAATTAGTATGGGTTTGTGGTTAGTTTAAAAAATCAGAGGGCAATAGATATTATTTGGCTTTCCTGTGCACTGGAGATAAGTGAATGAGAGTAGGACTATTTTTTTAAAAAGTAGGGCTTTTACAGCTGTATCTTGACAGAGAACGGAGCGTCTAGCTATACTTCTTTGCCAGATGCAACTCCATTCCCCAGGCACTTTACAATTGGGAGTTCGATGCTTGTGATAGCCATTGCTGATGCAGAACCAGTGTCATCCTTGTAAGTGATGTAAGACAAAAAGTGATATTGCATCTGAATAAGGTTTCCAAGCTTATTCCGAGCCATGTTCAAGTTAATTTAAAGGAGATATAACATGAACTGTCTTTGACTGGAGAGCAGAGTTGAATATATGGGGCAACAGTAAAGAGCTCATGTTTTAAACTTGGTTAACCTTCAAAAAATGCCCCCTTTTTTTTGGATGAGTGTAAGATTTCATCAGTATGTTGTTGTGGAAAAGTAGCTCAAAAGATTGAGAATAGTATTTTTGTGAACTTTGGGAGAAGGAAGTTTGAAAACTCATCACCGTTATTGTAGCAATGGAATAGTAGAAGCATTATAAAAATGTGTAAATAGAAATACCTTCACACCCTGAGCTCTCCTTGTTATTCAAGGGTATGTGACCTATTGGTTCTAAAGTATTTTCTTTCTTGGCCTCATGGTGCTTCCTTTATTGGAGAATGATCTTTTAACTCTGAGGTTTTCCATATTATCAGTTAAATGAGTGAAGGGGTACTCAGTAAGAAAGCTGCCTCAAGTTTAAGAATTTTCATATTAAAATGATCTATTTGAGCACTTATAAATACATCAGGTATCCATTTCTATTGCTTTAAAAGCTATTTTTAATGGTACTTTATTTTCATTTAATCACTAGGTCTAACGTTGCTCTCCTTTCTGATCCAATGCCCACTAAAGTCAATGGGAGGGATTTTGTCCATTGACATCAATGATGCTATCAAATATCTGGGCACACTGCATGTACACTGATAAATGGGTGCTGGATTTGACCTTCAAAGAAAACTGTTTAGGTCTAGTACGGCGCACAGGGGTTGAAGATTTCTAATAGGTCACTTAATCCATCACCTTGCCTGTGTAGGATTGCTCCTTGTAGTATATTTTCTGATATTTATCCAATCTAGTTCTAAGTGTCTCAATGAGTCTTTATAGTATTTTTCTTAAATGTCCTTCTAATAGTACTGCTATCTAAGGGTAGAACTGATATCTTCACCCCACCTACTTTATGGACGTTTTCTTTACTTATCAGTGTTTTTATTACTTTTAGGTAATAAAGCTTTACTAATTAATTTTGAAAAATGGTTGCAAATAATTTCAATAGTAATTTTTGACTAAACAGAAGTAAATAGCAAAACATCATTTTGCTTTTTATCTTTAATTAAAAATTGTGAAGTGTCTTTTTGTGTATAATTTTCTAATCAATGTGACCATTTGTATGAAAGTTTGCATTGGGAAGAGGACATCTGAGGGCTTTTTTAGATAAGGTAGAGGAATAATTATCAGAAAGATGATGTATTTTTGAAACCTAATATTGTTAGATTGGAAGATGCCAGCATTACTTATATATATATATATATTGCGCCCTCGAGCAGTTGTCCATGATCCTTTATCTGGCATGTGCCATGTTCTACTGTTATCCTGAATTGAGAAACTGGCAGGTTGCCAAGAAATTCAATCTAGATAAATTAATAGAAAAAATATAGTCTTTGAATTTCTTTCTTCCTAAGCTGTTCAGTTTAAAATCTCATGCAAATATATAACCAATCCACTGTTAAAACATACATTACAGATGCCCAGGTATGGGTCAGTCTCTCACAATAAGCAGTACACAGGCTTGGTGAGTAATATAATCCAAAGGGCATAAAAATAATGGAAGAAACTGTACATGTGAGTGTGTGTGTGCATGTGCATATACATAAATATATATGTATATAAAATTCGTACATGTGTGGATACTTCAATGCCCTTGAGTCAGAGGTGGGAAGGAAGTTAATTGGAGGCTCTTGTTTAAATGTAGATCATTGTCTTGAGCCTGGGGTTTTATTGCAGAAGCTGTGATTTATACTTAGGTAATGCCCATTTAGTAAAAGTCTCCAGCTACATTATTTATATGCAGTTTTACAAGCGGGTTTGCATTTTTTTTGGAGTTGACAATGAGGGTAGCTCCTATATTTCCCCAGAGCTTCTTGCTTTGACTTCTGGTTAGCACAATTCCTTGTCTCTTTCCCCACTGGGTGGCTCAGCTGCCTCTGTTTAGCTCCTTAGTCATGGTGACTTTGTGAGCTGCCTCCAGACCTTGGCAGGGAAATAACACCAAACCGCAGGTTACTGTCTGGTTTGGGTTACAATGAGGCAGGGTGCAGCAGGGCTTAGGGTTGTCCTTCAGGGGGCACCAAAAGACCCAGATGTCCCATCACAGTAACTTGTCATTCAGTCTGAAGCATTTTTACAATTGTTAATTAATCTGAACAATATGCTTTTGAAATAAGGATATAGGCAAAATATAAATACCCCCCATTTACAGATAGATAAACTGGGTCACACAGAGGATAAGTGACTTGCCCAAGGTCCCAAAATAAGCTGGTTACAAGAACTCATGTCCTACCTTTGTAGTCCTCTCCTCTAACCAGACTCTCTGAAAGAGGCAAGGACTTGTAGGCAAACTGATTAACACCAAGAAATATAGATAAGGATCAAATATTGCATCACGAGGTGTAATGAAACCTTATCATGACTTAAACGTCAGTAATTTTCAGTGGAAAATTATGATCCTCATAATGAATCCTCAGTAGGAAAAAAGTGGTTCCTTAATGAATTCTGACCCTCAATTAAAATACCTAGGTGGTCTAATACCACAGTTCTTATGACTCAGTGCAATGCTTGAGCTAAGGTTAATAAAGACACCACAGTATTATTTAGGGGAAGCAACTGATTGAAAATCATAAAGAGAAAGGTTCAGCAGAGGATAAAAGTAACCTATTTTGTTTATTTGATTGTGCGTGAAAGAATGTGAGACCCACATACATCTTAGGAGAACAACACTAAAGTTTGGTGAATGGTTTGTGTAGAAAGATAGGACCATTCCACTCAGCCACGTTTGTGTCTGTTGAATTAACCTTAAGGGTTTGGGTCAAGAGACTTTTTGAAGACATTGATGTTGTATCACTGCACTGGATAGTGTAATTGCAACACAGACAAAGGCAAATGTTTCCCTGTAGCAGCCCAGGAAAGCCCACTGTTTCAGGAGGGCTTCCCCAGAAAGTGGAGTGGAGAAGGCCAACTCTTTCGCTGCAGCTTGGTCGACGGAAAGATTCTTCTGTTGCTCTAGCACTGCCTCTTGGGGGGATGGAAGAGCTGCAATGACCTAGCTGTGCCACTGCAATGGCTGTAGTGTTGATGTGGCCAAAGAGAGCTCCACCTGACTTTACTGGGGCCAAGATTTTACACCCAGAGCCTGTCATGGGAGTTTAGATAGAAATTCAGATTTGGGTTCATGTTTGCCAGTTTTTGTGGGAAAACAGCAGAACCCAGCCAAAGTAGCAACTTTCAAAGTCGATTATACTGATCCCATTCTAACCATCCATTCCCCTCCCACCCCTGGTGAATTTTTTCCCTTTTTTCTCACTTCTGGATCCCCAGTTGTTGGCTATCAATTTTTTTCTTGCAGAATTTCATGAACAAATGTCTGTAGGGATGAACTAGATAAAAAGTTAATGGAGATCAGACATTGAAATGCTATGCTAACTAAATGTCTCAATCTTATCAGCAGAAGCATATTAATAATGGCACATTTTTGGAAGGCTTTACTGGAAAGGATGTAAACAGGCTGGGCACATTCAGAGAAACTTAACCCAGGCCTCTGCCGCTAATGTGATAATTTCCTTTTCAACTTGATAACAATTTCCTAGTTCCGTACCTTACCGAATGGTCCAATTTAAAAAAAATAGAGGTGTAAGAGGTTGAAGGGACTTGGAGATGTAAGGCGTGCTATCAGCATTTGCTTGGGTCATGAGGCCAATGGTAATAACTGCTATAGCGACGGCTCAATTTAAAGAAGTAACTCATATCTGAGTGATAAAAATATTCAACTGTTAACTGCTACCCAGATGGCTTAAACTTAAACAAAGAGTGTCATTCCAGGGGCATAGGATTGCCAGTCAGGGAGAACCCTGTCACACACACCTCTGACCCCACTCTGACTTGTGATAATGCCCTGAAAAGGGCTGCTTATGTTTCTCAATCTGGGGTGCTAGTTTATCTGTTTAAAGAAAAAAGGAAATGTCAGTGAAAATGGTAGACTAATTGATCAAATATTTTTTCCTTACTTGGACATCAATTTCCAGACTGTGATGCTGATGCTGAGAATAATCGAGAACCTATAAGACGGGTCATGGGTGTCAGCCCATACATAATTACTTTTAATATGTAATCAAGATTTACAAGGTCTTTTATCATGACTGAAATGACAAATTCTGTAAACAAGAAGGAATAATGAATCAACATTGTACAATTTCAAAAATTACCTTGACACACTTCCCATTTTGTCACTCTGGATCTGATCCAAGGACCACTGAAGTTGATTGGAGACTTTCCATTGACTTCAGTGAGCTTGGGTTCCAGACCCATGAGCATCTGAAGCCTGAGGATATCCATGACACAGCAGAATAGTGTCAGTAAATGTGGTGGATCTTTTTTAGGCTCCACTTCTTGTTCTTGACATTGCTGCTCTTGATGGAGAAGTTAGGTGGATCAACCTGAATCCTAAGCATTGAGAGGGAATGTCTCATTGTTCCTGCTTCTGCAGAATGAAAATGAATCTGAAAGTTGGGGCCTGATTCTAAAAAAACACTTCTCTTCAGCTGGCAGTTCTTAAAAGAATGGCTGCCACTCACCATGGCAAGTTGGGCCCTGATCCATGCCCCACTGGAGTCAGTAGAAAGTCTCCCTTTGATTTAAGTGGGCATTGGATCAATTTCTGTTCAGTAGCTATGGAGGAGTCCCAAGTGTCATCTGACCTTTACTTTCTCTTGCAAATGAAGGACCAGAGCTGAAGTTGGAGACTGCTCTGCACCAACATGATGGTAGTCACTCTGATATAAAACATAAAATACCAATAAATGCAGAATGATCCTATTAGAAATATGGACCAGCAATATTTTACATCTTTACTGTTTGTTTCCTCTCTATTGTAACATGACTTAACATTTTTTGTTACCAAATGTTCCTAAAGTGCTTGCTGCACTGTTGCTCTAATTTTCCATGTTAATTTGTAATTTGTTTCTATCCTTCTGTGTATTTTCTATCCCTTCAGTTTTGATGTGGTCAGTTCTTTTGATAATGATTAAATTTACTTCATAGAAACAGCTGATCAAGAAAGAGACTCATTAACAGACTTCTGTGTAGCAGGCCAAACAAGCTCCACTTTATAACTGCTGTAGGTGCAATTGGAACTTTTTTAGGATGGGCACACCACTTCTTGTTTTCTGCATATGCATGCTTCTAGGGCTTTATGGACTACTGGGCTCAAGTCAAAGACGCTGAAGACAGTCAGTGAGCAAGGTTCACATGCAGAACTGTTTCTGATCTACTTTCCCATTACTTCAGGGCTCATTTGAACAAATATCACTACGTGTGCCATATAATGTAATGTTCTTGTGATGCAAGTAGTCAGATAATGTTCTAGACATTTAATGACACCTGCAAATAAATTTCACTTGCAACTGAAACTAGAATCAGTGTCCTCTATTGTCTTTCTGTGTTTGATTACGAATTGTTTAAATGTTTTTTTACATCTCTCCTACAGCATAGATGTGTATTTATGTTTCTTCAAAGTCCATAAGTGGAATCAAAAACTTGAATTAGGTCTAAAAATACAACAGAAAAATTGAAAACTTACACATTATGGTTACTTTACGTATTTATTTACAAACCTGCTAGTGATTGTGGGTCCAGTTTTAGGCGAATCTGGTTTCAGTTTTCCTCCATGCTTTGCTTTACCCTTTCCTCAAGGTGGAGGGGATGCAGATTGCTAACTCCAGAATGGTAAAATGCAAAAGAGAACTCTTTTGTCGGTTGGAGATTAGCTGCCAGAAATCATGGAAAATTGGGTGTGACTCAAAACAGTGCCTCTGAGTTTTGTTTTTGGGTTCATTGTCTCTTTAAACTTAGTGGATGCCAAAACCAAAATAAAGCTTGTTAAAGTCATCTGCAAGCTAGTGCAGCGGAGTTTGGCACAGTTCTGCTACGCAGTATAAACTACATCACAGATTGGAATTGATCCCGCAGGACAAATCCTCAGCATTCTGCTGGCCATACACATTCCAAAGGCCATTAATACTAAAGACTTTGGGGCAGGCTGATTTGTCTATGGGGAAAGGTCAGGCTGCTGTGGATGAACAAAAGTACCACAAAATATCTCTTGTGAGGAAATTGCAGGGCCTCTGGTGACAGGAAGGCTTAGATAAATGTATAAAATTGAAATGAAATGGCTCCCTTCTTCCAAAATCCATATATAATTAGACAAAATAAGAAATGATGCTTTAGCTGTTCTTCTGCTTAGTAGGTCATCAGCATACATGTACATCAGCCTTTCACACTCCTGCTTGGCGATTAAAAATATACTGCACCCAGAATATTACATTAAAAGAACATTTTTAGAGTTGCAAAGTTAAGCACCCAAATGTTAGGAAAGGCCAAAATTAAGGTTGCTTGTGCAATCTTACTTCAGGCCCGTGTCCGTATGCATCATGATACTGTCCTTAATTATATGATCACAAACAATTTTTCCACAGGACCTCTGCTTTATTATCCCAAAGTGTGACCCCATCTGCTCTGTCTCTTCCTCATCCCGATCCCATTCTCCTCATTTAGCCAATCCCTGTCTCCACTTCTTAGTCTTTCCATCCTAATTTCCCATGTCCTAATCTCAGCCATCCAGACTTCCTATCCCATTACCAATCTCCTTGCCCAGCAATTTTCAGTTCCTCGTCTTGCTCCCCCTCTCCTTGTTTTCAGTCTCCTTGCTCATCCAGTCCCAGTTTCACCCCTTCCCAGCTCCTCACCTAGCCTGTCTCTGTCCCTCAGCCTGGTGTCTAGTTGCCATGTCTGTCCATGTTCCATGTCTTCACTGGCCTCCAGTCCCAATCACAGTATCTCCACCCTTCTGGGTCCTTGTCTTTGTCTCTTTGCCTAGCCAGTACCAGTTCTTTCCCCACACTGTGGCTCCTTATAGAATCATAGAAATGTAGGGCTGGAAGGGAATTCAAGGGGTCATCAGGTTCAGCCACTTCTTCTGAGGCAGAACCAAGTAAACCTGAACTATCCTTGACACAGGTGTGTGTTTAACCTATTACAAACCTCCACTGATGGGGATTTCACAACCTCCTTCGGAAGCCTATTACAGAACTTAAGTACTCTTAAAATTGGAAAGTTTTCCCCCCTAATATTTAGCCTAAATCTCCCTTGCTGCAAACTAAGTTCATTACTACTCCTCCTACCTCCAGTAGATGTTGGAACAATTGATCACCATCCTTTTTATAACAGCCCTTAGTATATCTTAAGACTGTTACATACCCAGTTTTTTAATCTTTCCTCATAAATCAGGTTTTCTAAGCCTTTTATCATTTTTGTTGCTTCCTTCTGGAGTCTCTACAGTTTGTCCACATTTTTCCTAAATGGGGTGCCCACAACTGGATGCAATACTCCAGCTGAGGCCTCACCAGTACCAAGTAGAGCAGGACAAATACCTCCATGTCTTACATATGACATTCCTGTTAATACACCCCAGAATGATATTAGCCACGTCACACTGTTGACTCATTCAATTTGTGATCCACTATAACACCCAGATTCTTTTCAGCAATACGACTGCTCAGCCAGTTATTACCCTTTTTGTAGTTGTGCATTTGAGTTTTCCTTCCTATGCACTGTACTTTACACAAGTCTTTTATCTTGAATGTCATCTTGTTGGTTTCAGACCAATTCTCCAATATGTAGGTCATTTTGAATTCTAATCCTGTCCTCCAAAGTGCTTGCAACCCCTCCCAATCTGGTGACATTAGCAAATACTATAAGCATACTTTCCAATCCATTATCTAAGTTCTTAATGAAACTAGTGAATATTGCCTGGCCCTTGTGGCACCCAGCTAGATGCACCCTCCCAGTTTCACAGCAAACCACTGATAGCTACTCTTTGCATACGGTTTTCTAATGAGTTTTGCACCCACCTTTATGGTAATACAATCTAGACCACATTTCCCAAATTTGCTGTTGAGAACATCATCTGGGACTGTGTCAAAAACCTTACTAAAATCAAGGTATAACAGAACTATTTCCCCTCCCTGCTTCCCCCTACATCCATCCTCACTGATTCTCAATCCCAATCTCCTTGCCCAGCCAGTTCCAGTCCCCCCCTGCCAGCTCCTCATTTGATCTCAGTCTGGCCCCCAGTCCCAATCTCCTTGTATAGCCAGTTACAGTCTCCCTTCTGTCTCCCAGTCTCAGCCTCTGTCCCCAGTGCTGAGTTTCCTTCTCTCCCCTGCCAGCCTCCAGTCCCAGTTTGCACTTCCCCAGGCTCCTTGTCCTCATCTAGTCCTCTTTCCCCCTTGCAGATCTGTTTTTTGTCTCCTCTGCCTTCAAACTAGACAGCTTCCTGCTCTACAATGCCTGGGCCTCCGGCGGTTCATTGAGCACACAGGAGTGACAGGCTCCGTTTCTCATTTCAGGATCCTGGGCCCAGACTGAGCACAGCCTAGTAGGGAACATCCTGGTCAGCTCCAGGCTGCTGCATGCTCAGTGTGTATGAAATCTTCAGGAATGTAGCTGCTGAAATCACTAGTGAGTCTCTAATGATCATGTGTGAACTGTAATTTTTCAAAGGCTTATAACCTGGTGAAATTTGGGCATATTTTCATAAGACCTGTGAACAGCATTCCTGACACTAAGGCTACTCCCTTAAGTCCCTGCTCCAAAGAATGGGTGCATTAGAACTTTTCAGAGGCATCGTTACCAGAATTCTTTAATACAGGTAAAGCAGTGTATTTTTACCTAGCCTTGTTCTTGAAAATGGCTGAATCATTTTGGCTCAAATTTTCTGAAAAATTCAGCCTGAGGCCTGTAAAATGTTTAGCTTAAACGGTTAAAGTTTGATAGTTATACAGTCTTATAAAGAGAAGTGTCGGACAAACTTAATAAGTGGTGCTGGCTTCATGGAGCCTTCAAAATATAGCTTTTTGTATTAGCCAAACCACTGTGTAACCTTCTAGATGCATATCCTGTTCACTCAAGCAACCACATGCCTGTCTGTCTCTCTATTTATCTAATCTATCTGCTCCTCATCACTGCAGTGTCTGGGCACTTTAATCTTCCTTGTCCCAGTTCCTCCTTCCACGTGTTTATGGCTTCCTGTGTTTGTTATTTATCTTTTCCTGATGTCCTAATCTAAACTTAGATTGTAAGCATGTAGGGGCATGGACTCTGTGTTGTGTAAATCACCATATCTGTGGTGCTTTATCAATGCTAAATAACAGTAATGCTTGTATATACCAAGAACCCAACAAGACTTTTAAATACAAAGTGCAGGAATTTTTAAACACTAAAGGCAAAATTTTAGCAGCTTAATAATGAATTTTTTTGGCCAGATCATGGCTCCTTTGAAGAAAGTTTGGGATCAATATGGCTGTGGTGCTCAGGTTGAAGAAATTGCCCTGTCGGGCATGAAAGTATCTGGAGATAAACATGAAGACAATGAAATATAGAAGAGGAAATGATAGCTATCCAGAAAATTGTAATACCTCCTCTAACTGCTCTGTCTAATCACTGCAACATTGTCTAATTTTTCCGGGATTAATTTTGTATTTCTACATTTTTTACAAATGTTGAACAAAAATCATATCCATTTTTCAAACACTAAGGGCCAAATTTCACTCTCTTTACTTAGATGAGTAGTTTCATGGATGTCATTGGAGCTACTTGGGTGAGCAGAGTGGGAAAGATTTGTGTGCGAATTGATTCCTGTAGGACAGTGAGGGCTTTTCATAACTTGTTAGTTTGGAGTCTGATTCTATACAGTATAATCAGGAACAGGTCTCATTGATGGGAGTCTTTCTCTAGCTGCCTCTCTTGAGGCTGGAGAAGTGTGGGGCTGGAACCTGTCTGTTGTTTGTTTGTTTGTTTGTTTATTTTTAAACATGTAGTGGTTGTAGTACAGGGAGGGAATTAATTAATCTTTCAGCTTGCAGCTGCCTTGATGAAAGCTTTGTGAGTCTTTTAAGGTCTTGCCGAATGAAGATGCATCTATGGTGTCAATCAATGATGCTTGTTTATCTTCACCAGGGGCACAGGAGTGTAATCTGTTGAGTGATTCCAGTGATGCAGAGATGCAGCTTGGTGGCTGAAGTGATCATCATCAAAAGTGCATTGTTCAGTGGAAGTCTAGATTTTAAAAGAAAGTGAAATCTGTCAAAATTTTCAAGTCTATCCTTCAATTTAGAGCCATCAGAAGATTATTTACTACTTATGAATGCTCACATGTTGACTATATATTGATAAATATATTTAATAAACCAGGAGCTAGTATAAACTACTGGGCAAAAGAGCCAAATACAAATAACAGAATGTTGCCTGGAAGGTGAGCAGTACAATTACACAAGTTGACATCTTTTTGAGACTTCAATGATTATTTTAGTAAGCTGTTTAAGCTAAGAAATGAGTATTTATAGCAAAAAAAGAGTCTGTGTAATGTAATCTTATCATGTTTGTGGGTATATATTGTAGAAGTAAGTCTGAAGCAGTATTTAATACTTGTTTAAGCACTGAATTCACAGCATAGGAAGTAAATGCCATTCTGAAAAAATCATTGTGATATGTAATAGTGCTATCTTCTGAGCAGCCTTTCTTGTAGCTACCCTACCGAGCTAGTATGGAAATCTTGCTGTAGTCCCAATTAAGTAAAGAAGCTTCAAATCAGATTATACCTTTGGTAGTAATTAGATGGAACAGTTACCATCTGGGGGCACAGTAGTTTCTTAAGAAAAAAAATCAATCCATGGAATAATGAAGCCACAGCACGACATAATCTTCTCTGGCTGCAGAAAGAAAATACAGTTTCTCTCAGTTTTCTAATGCTTGTTTCAATGTCCATTCTGGAATAGTAGAACTCTTCATGGATGGCAGTCTGTACTGGTCTGGAAAGTGTTCATGAAGGAAGAATGCTGTGGGGAGGAAAACCATGGAATTATGTACTGTACAATGACTAAACGATAAGTAACCAGATTATAAACATTCAGTCCAGTTGTCCTTAAGCACAAACAGAAGGAGATTTGGTCAGTTGACGACTGTACACAATTAAAAGAGAGAATGTCAGGAAAAACTTCCATACACTGAGATCTGTAAGAGTGTGGAATGGTCTCCCAAGGTAAGAGATGGAATCTGCATTTCTGGGGACATTTAAAACTAGAAGCACTAGAAAATGTACTTTGGAGGACAACACTGGCCTGGAGATGGATTAAATTACCTGAGATTTTTCAATCTTTAACTTCTGATTCTGTAACATCTTTGCAAGGGAAAAGGATTTGAATATGAAAATTCACATTAGAAATAAATATTACAAAGGTAAAGGGAATGCAAAAAAGTATGAGGGCTTGCTGAGTGAAATGCTTGGTTCTGTGCTTTGAACAATGGCTACCTAAGGTAAACTAAGTCATGGATTAATTTTAGCCCAGATTAAGCAAATTGATTGTGATGTTTTTGTAGCTGGGCTTCCTTAGAATAAGACTGAAGATGTTCATTTCATGTAGCATGGTCAATTGCACCTACAATAATGTAAATCTCCGAAAACAAGATGATTATCCTTTTATTTACATAGGATGCGACTGTGGGTGAGTGTAATGAAATGCTACAGTACAGAAATTAACTATTGTGAAAAATAGTAACTTTCTCTAGCTTTGGATAAACTGTTTAAATGTAATCTCTCTCTTAAAGCATAGCATCAGCACTGTAAATTCTTAAATTGAAAGAGGTGTTGACTGTGGAAACAAAGAATCTGAGTTCCGTTTTGTTTTCTACCAGAAGAGCATTTGTTACAAAATGGAAATGTATATGATATAAACAGACATTTTTGGTTGTGTAAAAGCAACCGTTGTGTAAGAATTCTCAAGGAAAATTCTTAAACTACAAAAATCCTTAATTAAATTAAGCTAAAATGAAGTATTGTAGTGATAAAACTATGACCTCTGATGTGAAATAAAGTCTTATACAATATATGTTGATTATCCACTTTTTGAAATTGTGTAAGATGCATAAGAAACCATATGTTATTGTCCAAAATTTAATTTGATTAGCTTTAATTGCTAACACCTGTGCAAACTAAAAACACATACCATGTGCTAATGCAATAACTGATTCAATTCTAAAGTACTTTGGAATATATGATAAATATTGTGTAAATTTTATATTTCATGAGAGAAGACCTGATTTTCTGCTAATCAGTTACTTTTCTGTGCATGTAATTATTCCATAATAGTTAATCATTGGCATTTGTCTTTATGCATTACCTTGTGTGTGCTTTTTGTTTGGTTGGTTGTTTTTGGATTATAAATTTCTAGTGTCCAGACCCAGTCTAACAATAATCTATGTATAAAATAGTAATTTAAGTTATTTCTATTCAAAATCTTGATCAGTTTCCAAAACTGAATAACTAACCAGACTAAAAATTTCCAAAACAACCTTTGGACAACTGCAAAACATCATACGGTATTTTAAAAGTGGTTATGAGTAGCCTTTGGAAACCTTATAACAAAAACTCTCTTGAATTAATTTCTTAGCTGTATTAATAGGTAAGTAATTGGGGCAAAATCCACTCCACCCAAGTAATCATACTCTATGGAAGTGGTATGCAGAGGGATTGAGGAGGTAAAGCCACTCACTATAACCTGGAACCAGGGCCTGGGGTTGCTGTGAAGTCTTCACCTCTTTACTGAGGTTGTTATTCCACATAGGCTGGAATAGTAACCTGAGCTCCTGTCTTCCAGTTGAGTGGCGTGGGGTGTTGGGGTTATTCAGTGTGCTTATGAGCCATGTTGCCACTGGTTCTCTCATTACATGTTCACATTTGCCCTGAAGCCACAGTGGTAGAGCTTGTGCTACTGTGAGCAATATTAACTCCCACAAGCATTTCCCCTGAGAAAATTACTGTGTTTGGAGGGAAGCATGGTGTGTAGAATGGCTATGCCTCACTTACATCGCCAGTCTTGACTCACTGTGCAACCAAGTGTCAGGACATTGGCAAGCATGAGGAAAGCATCTAATGTTGGCTGCACTCCTCCCTTCATTTAGGACCTTAGCTTGCTCTTTTCCGCCTGTGCTGCCCTAAGCATGGGAACACAAGGCCTGCAGAGGCAGTGGGAACATTTTAATTAAAAATTGTATAAGACTCTCCTGTTCATATTTTTATGAAGCCTGCAACTACTATGAACTCAAATACAAATATTTTGAAACTTGGGTGCCTATTGTTGAACACCAAAAACTATATTTAGGCAGCTAATGAATGGGCCTGTATTTTATAGGTGCTGAGCACCCAAATCTCTTATTGATTTCAGAGGGAAGTGCAGTTGCTGAAAAGCAGGCCACTTAACTAGGTGCCTAATATGGATTTGGAGGTCTAATTTTAGGCACTCATCTTTAAAAATTCTGTCCTGTATGACCTTAATGGAACAGTTAACATTTTTCTGTTGACATCATGAAAATTTGAGTGTACAAGCTCAATCTTGATCCCCGTGGTTCCAACTCGATGTTTAGGGTTATTTTCAGTTTGTCAACATGCCATGTGTGCCCTTTGCAGCACAGATAATATAATGCAAAGTAACTTCTCTTCCTTCACATCATCCACTTTTCAAAATAAAAGAATTTGGCTATTTCATATTTAAAGAGAGAGGGGAAAAAACCCATGAATTGACAGGGGAACTAAGACCCCAATCTTAAACCAGTCTTGTTAAATGTGATTTTTACCTTGAGCCTCAACTGCCTTTAAAAGTGGGAACATTTTCTTATCAGTCCCAGAGCTGAAGTCTTTCGGTGGTGAACTATTTTCTTTAAAACAGGGCACATTTCCCAGTTTCATTAAGAAAAATGTTCAATTGCTGAAGGAGATAGCATGTTCCTGTACTAAATCTGGCATCCGCATCCAAGTGATACAGAGTTTCATTTGGGCTATTTTATTTTATTTTTAAAAAAACACACATATAGTCCACAAGTGTGCTATATTCCTTTTTATGAAAAGTGTCTTTGAAAAGGACATTGGTTTTGGTAGAGAGATCTTTTCTCCAGGCTGATTAGTTTATAAGCCATTTTTTCCCAGTGTATGCTGTGGTCAGGGCAACATTTACCAGTTCTGTTACCAGATTTGCCCATTTGGGGGATGCTCATTTATTAGGGTTACTCTTCGGGGGGGTGAGGGGTGTTTCTGTAATTCTGTCAATGTATTGCTTGTGTCACTTGTGTTTTCATTCAGAGCTCTACTTCACCCTTCTGCAAGTTCCCTCCCAATGGAGCTATTCTGCAGGACCTAGGTTCCCCAGCCTCCAGCCCCCGAATCAGATGAACACACACATACACATTAAACAGTGCACATCTGAGCAGACCGGGTCAATCAGCACTCCCAAGCTGACCCTTTATATGTCCCTGGACTCAGCAGGCTGGGTCGAGCAGCACTTCCAAGCTGCCACCTTCATATGCCATGGGCACCGCACCGGAATAGAATACATCTGAGCAGGCTGGGTCGAGCTGCACTTTTAAGCTGCCACCCTCCTATGCCACAGGTTCAGCACATCCCTACCCCCACTTTCACGTTATTATTGTTCTGGTAGTAACACACTTAATGAGCAAACCCCACAGGATTTATAGGTGCTACAGGGATCTTTAGCTTAGGTACAAGGACCGTTGCTGCAGAGCAAATGGGGAAGCCAAAAACACAAAAGAGGGAGGGAGGGAAATAACCAGCTTAACTATAAAAGTTTTTTATTGCCAGGTAATAAGCATACAAGGAGAGCCAAATGAACAAAACAGTTACAGTATTAAATCTAACTTAAATTTGATTACAAACGTTAGGTTTAGAAAACTATACCTGATCACACAAGTCGGAGTTAGAAAGCTATACCTAGAGTAGAAAAACAGAAAACAAAAAAAACAGAGAGCGGTGCATCAGTTCTCACCACTCTGTGAAGCTTGAACCGGTCAGGGTTCCCTGGTGGTGGTTGCATCTGAGTGTCCGGAGTGCTGGAGACAGGCAGTGCACCCAGCATGATCAGTCAGGAGAAGATGAAGTCCCAATGCAACTGATGCAGATTTTGGATCCAGGCATCAGAACATTTACTTGAGCGTGGGTAGGGTTTTTTGTGGGGAAACAAGGGATGACACTAGATTTGTTTATGGGTAAACTGATGGCTCAAGGGAGAATACCAAAGTTCTTTTGTTCAGTCTAGAAAATAGGAGCTGATCATTCCTGGCTATGAGCGGTGTTTCCTGGAAGGAGTTCACAATGCAATTAGGCAGCTTCAATATTTTGGATACCAGTAAAGGATTTATTACTAGAATTGATCTGATAACTGCTGAGCTGGGTGTGTGCAGGTGTAGGTTCATTAACATCTGGAGCAGAGATCCCCCAGGATGCAGTGCTTCCCTGCTTTTCTGGTCCCAGAGTTCTGTGTAGTTCTTGCCTTGGAATCTCTGTTCTCCATTCTGTATGCTAATGGAGATGCCTCCCTGTCCCATCTTTGATGCAAATGAGGCTAGGGGAGTTGCCTTAATCCTGTCACCCTTGTCCTGAGGGGTTTAGGTGCGTCTCCCACTGCTTTTTCATTGCTTTTTGTAAGTCTTTCTTCTGAGTGGTTTTGGTTCAAGCAAAGGCGGGGGCGGGAAAAGAGGGGTGTCCTTCGTGAGTCAGACAGGCTGTATACTGTGCCTTGGTTCCCCAGGAACACAGAGCTGACAGGTAACACAACTGTTAAAATAAAATACTGTTATTAAAGGATTGCAACTAAATTAATTGAGTAACAGAGCAGGTGCATGTGGAGAATGCACAGGGGGAGTGGTCCCTGTTTTAAAGATCATGGCCCATGCTTACATTGCTCTCAGAAACAGCATATTGCTTAGATGACTAGAATTTTAAAGCTCATGTTAAAGATTTAGCTACTGAAAACTGCCATTTTAATTAAAAGCACTGGAAATGGCTTTGTCTTTATAAAAGATTACACTAATTCAAGCCTTTGTCTCCTAGGAAAAAATAATTTCACACTTGATCAACAAGATTTCACTCAGCACAAATGCAAGTATTTAAATGGTTGAGTTATACATCCTAAAAGGCAAAGCTTACAATAGAAAAGCAAATGATCTGTCACAATTTATGAAGTGGACTGTTAATTATAGCCACCAAAAGATGCTCTAAACATTAATCTGATGTTACTTACAGTGTAGTAAATCGAGAGTAGCATCACTGAAATCACTGGAGCACACTGGTGTAAAACTGATGTATTTGAGATCAGAATCAAATCCATTGTCTTTCGGTTTTTGTTTATCTTGGACTGAATCATGGCTCATACCTCTGCATAAACTCTCACCTCCCCATGAATATTTCCCTAATACATAATGTGTGAAATGTTGTCATTACATTCATCCTTAAAAAAGAAAACCTGTAATTGCCATTCTAGTCTGACAAAGTACCTCTTTCTAAAGAAAATGCTGTTATACCAAAATGATAAGAGATATGAAATTACAATGGAGAGTTCTGAGAGTATTTGAAAGTAAAGCTATGCTAACGTAATCCTACAGTACTGGAGTCTTTGTGGAATTTCGCGATAACAGCTTGGACCCATTTAAGTCAATGATTTTTGGCAAGATTTGCTGCTGTTTATTTTTCTTACCAATTTTCCTTTTGCATCTTTCAGAATGAGGACTATGTTATTACTGCAGTTGTGAGAAAACTTTTACATCCATCTCCTCTTCCTTCCAGAGTGCTGTCAAAATGAGTGAAACACCATCAACGAATTATTCAATGCTTCAGCCAAACTCCTCTGAGAGTGAACAGACTTTGTCTACACGTCACTTCAATGTCACTGAACCTGTTGTGGCCAAACGCATCTGCTTCTATAAAAGTGGAGACCCTCAGTTTAATGGGATCAAAATGGTCATTAATAATCGATCTTTCAAAACATTTGATGCCTTGCTGGATAACTTGTCCAAAAGAGTCCCAATACCATTTGGGGTGAGGAATATTAGTACACCACGTGGGATACACAGTATCACCAATCTGGAGGACCTTGAAGATGGAAAGTCTTATATTTGTTCCCATCAGAAGAAAATTAAGCCCATTAATTTGGAGCGGGCCAGTAAGAAGCCATTGCCCTGGCAGATCAGCAGGCCAGTTAGTGCTAGTCGCAGAGTTGTGCAGTTAGCCAGGGAGAAAGAAGACGGCATTGTTCAGGAAGACAGAGCTGTCAAAATAAGAACCCCTAAAAAGCTCCTTGTTTTCAAAAATGGTGACATAAGAATCAGGTGCACTATAGTTCTGAGTAAGAAGAACATGCAAAACTTTGAGACCTTTCTGGATTCCATAAGTGAGTTAATGCAGTATCCAGTTGTGAAGTTATACACTACAGATGGCAGAAAGGTGAGAATAAACAATGGCATCAGATATGCTTTTCACAATGTTTGCTTTTGTAATATTACCAGTGTAATCAAATGAATTGTTTGCTTACATGGCTGGTGAGCACTCTGACCAGTGTAAGGTCCCCTGTGCCCTGACCATCAGCTGTCTGATGCCTTCCTTATTATGGACTTGCCTCTGTACACTTATGGACCTTCAAAAAAGGTAGTCAGTTTTGAGGAAGGATGCACACTCATTTGGGACTTTAGTAACTGAAGCGAGAGAATTTTAATTCTAGGTTTTCATGGAAGCCCACCAGTCTTCTCTTAAACCACTTCCTTCTCTATGTCATCTAATGACAGCTTTTCCTGGACAGGATGCTTTTCTAGTCCTTTCTCATGCATGCCTTCAAAATATGTCCACTCATCCAATCACATGTAACCCTTCCATAGCCCAGCCCCACAATTAGGACATGCATTACGTAGAGCTCCTTTAGAACGCTACCTCTGTTCCCTTAAGAGCTGATGGTCTATTAATGCAGCAGAACAAATTCCTGTACCTACCCATCCCACAGGAGTTGTGAGCATCTTCACTATGATGTATTCAAGTTGTCAGGGCCTAACTAAGTTCACCTTAAGGAACTAGCTGAAGAAATCTTCGAACCATTAGTGATTATCTTTGAGAACTCATGGAGAACCATGAGGTACCAAAGGACTGGAAAAAGGCAAACATAGTACCTATCTTTAAAAAGGGAAACAAAGACGACTCAGGGAATTACATGCCAGTTAGCCTAACTTTAATACCTGGGAACATGAGGGACACATTACTAAACAATCAGTTTGTAAGCACCTAGAAGATAGTAAGGTTATAAGTGGTAGACAACATGATTTTGTCAAGAGCAAATCATACCAGACCAACCTAATTTCCTTCTTTGACAGGGTTCATGCCCTAGTAGATGGGGGCGGCAGGGGAGCTGTAGATGTGATGTATGTTGATCTTAGTAAGGCTTTTGACACAATCCCATATAAGTAAACTAGGAGAACGTGGTCTAGATGAAATTACTATAAGGTGTGTGCAGAACTGGTTAAAAAAACAAACTTAAAGAGCATTTACTGGTGCTTTGCTGTCTAACTGGGTGGATGGATCTAGTGGAGTCCTATATGTGTCTGTTCAGGCTCCAAAACTAGGCAACATTTTCATTAATGACTTGGATAATGAAGTGGAGAGTGTGCTTATAAAATGTGAACATCATACCAAGATGGAAGGTGTTGCAACCTCTTTGGAGGACAGGATTAGAATTCCAAATGACCTTGATAAATATGGCTGAAATAAAAAAGATGAAATTAAATAAAGACAAATGCAGAGTACCACATTTAGGAAGGAAAAATCAAATTCACAAATATAGAATGGGGAATAACTGACTGAGCAATAGTACTGCTGAAAATGACCTGGGGATTATAGTGGATCACAGACAAATATGGGCCAACAATATGAAGGAGTTGTAAAAAAGGCTAATATCATTTTGAGGTGTATTAACTGGTTTGTCATATGTAAGACATGGGAGAAAATTGTCCATGTAAGACATGGGAGGAAATTGACACTGGTGAGACCTCAGTTGGAGCATTGTGCCCAGTTTTGGATGCCATACTTTAAGAAATATGTGAACAAAGTGGAGGGAGTCCAGAGAAGAGCAAGAAAAATGATAAAAGGTCTAGAAACCTGATCATGAGGAAAGGTTAAAAGAAAGCGGGCATATTTAGTCTTGAAAAAAGAAGACTGAGTGAGGACCTGATAAGTCTTCAAATATGTTAAGGGCTATTATAAAGAGGGTTGTTCTCCATATCTCTTGAAGCTTAATGTGCAGCAAGGAAGATTTAGGTTATATTTTCAGAGACTGTCAGGGATGATATAGGTATAGTTGGTTCTGCCTATTGAGGTCCCTTCCAACCCTAAATTTCTGTGATCCCATGACAATGTAATTACTAATGTAAGAGCAGAAGTATCTATACTCAAAACTCAAAGTCAGATTTCCTCTACGACTACTACATTGCTGAGGAAAGCTCACAATGCCATAAACTAAGTAATCTTGATTTTTTCCCCTATTTCTTTATATTTTTAATGTTCAAAGGATGAAATTGCTATAAGCAACGTTCAACAGTATTATGTTCTTCATCTGTCTTTGCCACCCACAAGTTATGGCTATAAAACTTCATATAAGGTTATTTTACATTTTATAAAGTGTGGACCAAATCCTAGCCCCCAAAACTTCCAGAAACAATGGGCCTGATTCTCCTCTTGCTTACACAAGTTTTACATTGTTGTAACTTCATTAACTACAACGGAGTTTCTTCTGGTTTGCACTGGTATAACTGAAAGGGGAATCAGACTCAGCTCAACTGAACACCCATGCAGGGTGAATCTTTCACCTTCCATCTGGTAAAGATGTGATTTCTGTGTTCGGTGTCCACAAGTAGACATGAAAGAGAGAAAGGGGCACGTCACCTACAAGCTAGCAAAGCGCAATCCATGAGGCTCAAATTCCTTGTAATTGGAGGAGCAGGAAGCCAGGTCCACTACTAATTCTGTATATTTGACAGTATGCAGCCACAGACCACCCATATTAGAGTTCGGTAATATATTTTGTGGCTGAAGATTCTTCCGTTCACTGACTCATACACACACACACACACACACACACACACACACTCTCACTCAGTAATTTCATGGCCGTTGATCGTGTCTATATTGAGATAAATCCAAACTCCATTTCCAAACTCTTGAACTTCAGGGAAATATTTATCTGGATCCAAACCTTGCTTGACAGTATCATCTTCTAATATATTTACAAACTTACAAAGACACAGGAAGTGCATTACCCCATGTGGAAATAAATTCCACTGTGGAATAAAATCCAGCCCTTTTTAATAGCCTGCTGCAATGCTATATATGTACAGGGTAGAAAGTGAAGAAAAAACTATGTGGAAAGACTAAACCTGTTGTATTATTACTGTTTGTTACTGATACAGAGAAATTGATTTGTTGTGGTTTTTTCCCCCAGGTTCCTAACCTTCAGTCTCTGATCTTGTGTTCTGGGGCTATTGTGGCAGCTGGGAGAGAGCCTTTTAAACCAAGGAATTATGATCCTCACAGGTATTCACTACCTGCTAAGTTGCCAGGACTCTCCAATCGTGTGTACCCCAAAGCAAATGCCAAATCAGAGAGCAGAAATAGTAAGTTCCTTTAATTATTTTGTATTTTCTCAAGTGATTTATCTCTTTCACATTTTAATGTTAAAAAAAAGAAACCATAGCGATCTGATTGGGATCAAGAGTATTCAAGCAAGTCAGTTGAAACAAAACTATTTATTTTTGCTCAGATTTCCTCAGTAGGCATCAAAGAGATCAAAGCATTAATTTTCATTTTGGAATTCAAGTTTCTGTTAAAAATTCAGCTGGCTTACATATTTCCTTTCAAACAGAATTATTTGGACTTGTATGTGAACCTATCAAAGCATATTTTAAATGGGCTGATTGTTGCTAATCTATCCACATCATGCTTTGTGCATACTACAGCAAGGGTAAAAGAAAGCACACAGTTTGATACAGAGAACAAATGTATGTCTCCCTTCTAGCTGAACTTTCTGATGGTATTACAGCAGAGCAAATATATTATCATGCAGTGTTCAGATATTAGCTCAGTAAATGAATGGGGATATTTTGTCATATCCTTAATTTCATATGTGCCCATACCTAACTAAAGCAAACTGGGAAAAGCAAGGAAATAAGCAGTTAAGTTATTCAGTATCCGGGTGCCCTCCATGCATTTCAGCTAGTTCTTTTCCACCGCTCTGTGCCCACATGCCCCCTTATCCTGAACAATCAGTATGTAGCCTTAACTCTGTTTATTGGCCATGTGTTCATTTAAAATAGGCGTGGTGTGACTTTCATAAAGTTACAGTGTACATTGTATTGGTTTGTGTAAGTGAGGTAAACTGACTGACTATTTGTCTATCTAAAGTGCTTATATGGTTCTGCTACCATAGCATTTGATGTATCCATCCACACAACACTCAAGAGAGGTAGAGAAGTACTGACATCCCCATTGTACAGACAGGAAACTCTCACAGAGAGACTGAGGGTTACATTTATAAAAGTGATTACTGATTTTTGGATGCCTCAGTTTTTGGGTGCCCAACTTGAGACACCTTAGGAGCCTGAATTTAAGAAAGTGCTAACCACCCACTCTCTGTATTTCAGGACCCTTTAAGATTTCTTAATTTAGATACACATGATCCCGAGTCACTTTTAAAAACGTAGGCCTTAAAAACTTGCTCAAGATCACACAGAAAGTCTGGGGTAGAATGGGGACTTGAAAGTTGAACCTCCTGACTCTCAACTCATGCCCACAACAGGGCACCATACTTCCTCACATCCTTATGGCTGTGACATGTTTTTCAGTAGTGTTTGGGTAAAGTTATGTGAATAGGTGATTTCCCCTTGGCTCCTCATGGAGTTGGTACACGGGGTGCCTGATGAACTGAGGAAAAAGAGAGTGAGGATGTTGGGGAAGCCAAGAGGTGATCAGGCATGAGCGGATTTTGAGGAAGAGAACTTTGTAGAGGCAGATGAGGTCTTTCTGGAGAGCCTAAGATGTGTGGGGGAACATAGTACTTCTGTGGCAAGGCATTAGCTCGTCTAGGGCTTCCTGACATTGCTGCCTCTGCTGCTCACCAAGACACCAGCACTGTAAAGCTTCCTGAAATGCTGGAGAACCAAGGCAACAGTGCTGGAGGAGCTCATTTTCTCTGCTAATTTTCTGTGATGCTCCTGCCTTGCTGTGCTGAGGAGCCGAGGCAGCATCAACTCCCAGTGCCTCTGCACAGAGACACTAAGCTCCCATTCACACATCCCTGCCCAGTGCCCCTGCAGAATATCTCATGTCCCCAAGTCCACTCTCTTTAGTTTTTCCCAACTTCCACCCTGTAGCTCACCCTGATGTCTCTTGCCCATATGTCATCTCCTTGGTCACCAGGGCTATGTGTACAGGATAGCTGATGAGTTAAGAGAAACGAGTAGGGACATTCTGAGGCAAATGAAATGACTACAAAAATCAAAGTTGTCAATAAGTTTGTCTCTTCCATCTAAATTTTGCGTATAATCATGGCCAAGTTGGCAGCGTTAGAATATGGAAGTAGCTGACAGATCTGGAAAGTTTCATCAGCTGATATTGGGAAAATGCAGTTAAAGCAAGAGGAATAACTCTTTAAGTATTTTACTTTAAAATTCAAACTGCCCTATGTTGGATACATCATCAGGTTATACGAGGTTATATGAGTGTAAAGTTCAGAGTTTTGGGGGACTTCTGTTGTTTTCATTCCGCTTCCAGAGGCGAGTGAAGTTGAGATTTTTATTTACAGAAGTGAAAGGTCTGGTCTCTGGAATGAGAGCCAGACTGAATTTACCATCATTTCTCATTCAGTTCCTGGAAAAGCCTCTACAATGGAAACTTGAAAGAGGCAACAAATCTGGAATAGTGTGTATGTATGTAACAGTAACCCTGGCTTGAAGTGGTTTCCATTATATGTGGGGTTTACAGTATGGTTCAATTACTCTCAACACCCCCACTATACAAATTGTTCCAGCACCCTGTGACAGTGTCAAGTTATTACAAAGTAATACAAACACATTTTAGAAATACTTCACTGTGTGCAAACAAACACATTAGAAGCCTAATTTTAAGCCCATTGAAGTCAATGTGAATATTCTCATTGCCTTCAGTGGTCTTTTGACCAGGTCCTAGAGAACTGTAGCATATATGCACATTGTAACTGCATGTATAAATTAAAATGCATGATGTAAAAATCTTATTATAAATGTCTAGTTAAAAATTTAAATGTAAACATATATAGAAGTACATGCTAAGGGCCCAATTCTACAATGTTTACATACACGAGTAGTCCCTGGGACTACTCTGATAACCAAGGATTAGTCATATAAGTGAAGGGGTGTAAAATCAATTCCAGAGAGATTTACTCTTGATTGATGTATTGTAGCACCCATTAATGTTCAGGTTGTTATGTACTGCATATGCCTTTGGATCCATTAATTGCTATTAAATCATCAAGAAGTAGTAAAGGAAAAATCAGGTTCCATGCTTAATATCTTAGGGCCTAATCCTGTGAGGTCCTGTGTGCCTCCTGCAGGGTGGGAAAGAACATTCAATGACAAAGTTGATGGAGCTGGACGCATTCGGCACTTCACAGGCTTAGGACTGTAAAGATTGTAACACTGGTGTTAGAAGGATCATGTTGCAAAACAAAATAAAGAAAATTGCACCAGCAGGAAAGTTCAGTATCTACTCTTTATAAAAGTTGTGTTTTTTCTTTTTGACAAGTGCTTGGAAATGAGTTAGAGAAAACAGACACCTTACTGTAATAGTTTTTCTTTATGTTACAATAATTTGTTCAATCCCAATGCTCACAAAAAAAACAAAAAAAATTCCCAAAACCTTTCATTGAGTTCCTTTATACTAATCATACTTTGTGTTTTTTCTTTTTTCTTTCTCCTTTCTTTGCTGCCTGCCTGCTGTCTTTCGGTCTGGATTCTTATGCATGATGATTATCTTCTATACTTTCCATCTAATATTGTGAATTTGGGTGCTTTCAATATAAATGTTGAAAGTGAGTACACAAATGCCCTCAGGAGCTCAAATTTACTCAGTTTCTTCTGATAAAGGCTACAGCAATGATAACTCAGATTCTTCTTGCATTCCTGACAATTACATGGGCTTAGCAGAAAATCATTCACATGCTGGTGAAGATTTATCAATGGTGCGCTCTGAAGATGACATTGAGAAATCTGTTCATGTTAATCAAGATGGCAGTATGACAGTAGAGATGAAAGTTCGATTCAGGATAAAAGAGGAAGAAACCCTAAAATGGACAACCACTGTCAGTCGTGCTGGTGTTTCTGCTGATAAAAATATCAAGATTTGCAATTCTGCAGTAGGTGCAGAGGATCATTCATCTGATTTAAATATTTCAGCATATATAAAACCTACAGAGGCTCCAGTCTTGGAGAACTGCAATAATGATGAGAGTGACTCACTGCAGCAGATTAACACAGAAGCAACAAGTAAAGAATCAGAATCTGATTTAAGCACTTCTGATTATAAAATCTGGCAGAACTCTTCTGCAAACATGAATGTATGTAATGTATCGGAGGATAAAGTCAAACCTCATTTTCATAGGCCTCCTACACCTGGGCCAAGAAGAGTGAGACAAAAGAAAGCATTAGTTGAAAGTGTCACTGTAATATCTGACAAAAAGGTTCAGGAAAAAATGATAGGACAGTTTTCCTACAGTGAGGAAATAGAAGATGGGGAAAGCAAATCTGAGTATTGCATGGTCACTCATTCCAGCAGTAAAACATCAAGTACTAATCATTCGAAGCTTAGTGAAATAAGCAACAATGATTTATTAAAGCTTTCTTTAGAAAAGAAAAAAGAAGAAACTCTGATTAAATTAAGCCATAAAAGTAATGGTTTAAAAGAAACTACAAATACAAAGACATTAGATATGCCTGATGAAGATGGATTGTTACAGAACATTTTGGAGGAATCAGTTGTGGAGGAAGGCATGTATGATAGTTTACTATCAAGCTGCAAAGCTAATATCAGTGGCTTCATACCTTCCTCAACAATTTACCGGGCAGATAGACCTCTTTCAGCAGACACTATCAACTCTCTTCATGACCAGTGTGGAATTAAAGAAATAAAAAGATCACTGAGTTCTTTCATCAGATGCTCAGAATTGTATCAATCAAAAAGTGAAGACAAACTATGTAACCCATCTGATTTATTACTTTCTTCTCAAGGAGCCATTCACTCAGCCTGTACTGGAAACAAACAAACTAAGATGACAATGTCAACATGTACTAATGCTACTCCTGAGACTTTCAACTTTACAACAGGATCCTCTCCTACCACTGCTGAGAGTGAGAAACAATTCCACAGCAGCGCTGAATGTGATACAACCCATTCCACTGACAAAAGCCAACTTGCATCATCTAAGAGCAAAAGGAAGAAGAAGAAAAAGAGAAAATCACCATCTCATTATCTGGAACAAGGTGTACATTTGCACCAAAATCAGCAATATGACGAGACTGCAGAGGAAGGAACTTTTAAGAGTGAGGAAATGTCTCATGATATGTGCATCACAAGCGAAAGTGTGCAGAAATCTACAATGCAAATTAGAGATACTTATTCTGAAACATGTCAGAAAAGAGCAATGGCATTTCATGTCAGAAACGGTGATGAATCTATCAATTCAAACAAAAACTTATGTCCTGAAAATGAGTTATATTCCCAGGTTTCTGTGGAACTTCAACAAAATGAGTTATCATTTAGTAAGAAAACAAAAGCTAATAGACAACTGAACAATGTAAAATCCAAATCAGCCAAAAAAATTAGTTTGCCACTATCTGCAAAATGTGAAGATAGCCTGATAGAGGAAAAAGCTGATTCAAAAAGTGAAACTGAACACAGCCAAAATACACCAGGTACTGAAAAAGAAGGCATATGTCACTGCACTAATTCTGTAAAACAGACACACAATTCTCTAATGACATCAAAGCTATTGTCAGAAATAGCTAATGGTAATAACCTTGAAAGAGAAAAGGACAATGTTATTTCTGACAGTTCATACAAATCTTCAAAGAAAGAGAAAAAACAAAAAAAGAAGAATCTAAGTACAACTGAAAGTAAAATGCATATATCAGATGGCAATAATGCACTGGATGCTCTGAAACAAGAGGATTTTTCAGATGGGATTGCTGAGTATTCACTTGAAAGCTATGTCCAAAACTGGCTGCAAAATGCATTTCCAAATGCTGTTTTGCCTCCAAACAAATTAGCTCCCATAAATAAAAAGGAACGGAATGTAGCAAATACTAAACTTTGTCATTCTACTATGGAAAATATCAAAACTCTCTCAGATAAAGAAACTAAGGTTATAGCAAATAAAGTGCACATAACTGGAAAACCCAATCTGATTGAACAACATCTACTGAAAAAGCCAATGGAACCTCTCAGTGAAATGGGAGCTATAGAAGAATCAGCCAAATGGTTATATGGAAGACAAATTGGCTCTTTGACCTGTGCTGATACAAGTATAATGAAAGAGGTCAAATATTTACTACAGTCAGATTTCCAACATGATGCTAAGCTACAAGTGTTCAATGAAATGCATGAAAATGATAAAAAGAAGTTGCAATCAGATATGAATACTCAAGATATAAGTCCAAATCAGAGCATAAGTGCTGAGGTTGCTGTTCAAGTTGATTCCAAAATTTTCAGGAAGACTGAAATTGATGCTCAGAAGGATTGCTTGTCTGATATGTTGCTACAGCAACTACAATCAGCTATGCTCGGCATTCAAAAGGCTCATACTAGATGTACAGAAAAATCATGTGGTCCTACAGATTTTTCTTCTCCTTCATTACTTGGATCTTCCCCCAGTCTCCTCTTAGCTTGGCTACTTGTACTGAATCTAAAAGAGAGTTTGAATGGCATGTGCAAAGGTGATATACTAAAAACTACCTGTAGCTGCTCTGAAATATTTTCATTGTTACAATTTCTAAAACAAATTGCAGTCACAGAAGAAGCTGAGGACCTGAAGGATGCTGTCTCAAATTTGCAAGAATCGACATCAAATAATGTATTACACTCTGGGAGCAGAATAGAAACACAGGACTCTGCACATTGTCATGAAAATCCTTTCGTAGTTGAAATTCAGAACTTGCCAAACTTTCATGAAAGTGAAAACCCAAATAAGATCTGCATTCCAAAGGACAGTACAAATTCTGAGGAGAATGCTGATGTACAAGAGCTGATTGAAGAATTTGAATGCTCTGATATACAGAAAGATCCCAATGCATCAGCAGAGACTTCAGATCTAAACGACTTGAATGTTCACAAAATATTGTCAGACAGAAAATACGTGAATGCTAATTCAAATAATTGTAGTCTTACTTCAAATGTAGAACTATCTGAAGAAAATGAAGAAGAGGCTGACAGTTCATTACAAGAATTGCAAGATAAAGCCACAGATACATCATTCAATAATGAAGAATCAGGGACTTCAGAAGAGCCTAACTCAACTGTTCATAGTATAACTTCTAATGATAAAGATAATATTTTAGATGGAGAAATTTCGGAGGTAGAAGATAAAAAAGACATTATGCAGCTTGACAACAATAAAAACGCAGGACAGCAAGATGGCACAGAAAAACCAAATGAGCAGTATAAATTAGTTGCAGAAACCTCTACAGAATGTGACTGTGAGGAAGACTCTGTACAAGAAGAAAAGAAAGAAAATGGGACTTGTGAAGAAACCCCTGAGAGATTATCTACACCATCACCGTTATCTTTTAGTTATGAGTCTAAGCAAATTACAGAATTGGACATAACTGAAGTGGAACAGAAATTGCAAGTAAAACTGATAGTAAAAGAACTGGAGAATGGAACGCATTCAAATCCTTCTTTTGAATTAAAAAAATGCTTTAAAAGCCCTGCTACTTCAGACTGGTCAGATTATAGACCAGATACTGATGACAGTGATTACTATTATAGGGCATCCAGTGATTTCACCAATGAAAGTGGGGAGGAAGCAATATATGAAAAACAGTATAATACTGGTTACGTTAAAAGAACTATTGAACAGCTTTATGGTAAAGCAGAAGCCTCCTTTAAGCCTACCCTTCACACGGTACTTCCATATAAGTCTAAAGTTCTTCAAAAGGACTCTGAAGAATCCCAATGTACAATTATGAAAAAAAACTCTGCCTTTTGTCAGGAACATAATTCTTGCTTTGTTGAGAAAATATCAAGGTCTTCACTTATATCACACGAAAGTCTGGAAGAAATAAACAAAGACAACAATACATGGAGAGGAGAGAATTTTTCTTCACCAGCACCACAGTTTAGTCTTAATGGAGAGAAGGTGTATTACAGTGATAACTGCTCAGTGCGATGTACAAAGCAATATTGTCAGTGTGGTGTACCTGCTGATGAAGATGAAGGAATATTGATTGATAAAGGCAAGTGGCTTCTTAAAGAAAATCATTTGGTGAGAAGATCACCACCTGAAAAGACTGGAATGTATGGCAATTTGGACACAAGTTCAGCAGACACAGCGTTTGACAACAATAGTGATGATGTTCCATACTCCCACTTCGCAAATCTGAATCAGTATCCACCACACAATGAAATATCTTCTTCAGAACCTGAAGACGTGGTTAAACCCTCTGAAAGTGGATGCCACTACTTCATGATGCCTCACAATAGTGATTCAGAGCCTTTTCCTGATTTGAGTCTGAAAAGCAAACCTACCTTCAGGGATGACACTCCTTTTCTTCATGCAATAAAGAAAGAAAACAACAATTTGTCATGCACGGTATGCACCACTTCCACGAATCTTTGTACAGAGACTAAAACCAATTATCCAGCCTTTACATCTATGGAATTTAGATTACCTGACAATAAGGTGCATCCTCTGGAAGAGCCTTTAAATGATAAACCTATACAAACCCAACCAACTAATGACAGTAATGCCAACAGGGGAGCTCTGGAGGAACAAGATTCTCTGGATAAGCTTCATGCTATTTGTGGACAACATTGTCCAATATTGATGGCCATCATAAAACCAGTTAATGAGGAAAACAGAGGATATGCCTACCGAAAAGCATCTGACATTGAGAACCAATTTGGCCTACACTTAATTGCCAAAAAATATCAACATTTGCTCTGGCCAAGCAAAGATTTAATAAGAGACAAAAATAATCATGTGATTCTGAAGAACAACTGTATTAATAAGATTGCCAGTAATATTTTTAATAGATTTTATGCTAATAACACCTTAGATTTCATTAATGGAAATAGCTTTGAGATTCTTGTATCCTCAGGTCTAGGAGAAAAAAACGAGTTAAAGATGTTGTATGCGATGGAAGATATGAATATAAATGCACAGGAGATCAGCAATCATGAAAATAATGTGTTCAAACGAGTACTCAATGATATAACAGTAAGTACCAATAATAAGCTACCTGATACAAAGCAAAAAATATGCCAATGCTCGAGAGTTAGCCTAATTCAAATTCTTGAAGAAAAATCTGCTCCCTTGTTGACAGATCCAGCAGAAGGCTGCCATTCTGAAACATTTCACAACTGTGACATTATCTTAAATAACACTGAATGTAATGCTTCTGAAAATTTGGAAGAGGAAAATGCCTTTGCTACAGAAGAAGAAACTCTCTTTTGTGTAACATACAATAAAAGCAGCAATGAAGAGAAAGGCACATAATAAAGATATTGGGACATCTATAACATTACATTGGTGAAAACATCTGTAAGAAAAAAAATCATATAATCCACCCTTGTGGACCATGCCATTGAGTGTGATGCACAGGCCTAGCATGTTTACACTTTTACAGCATTGCAGAAAGACAGGTAATTGCCTAGATTTTTTTTTTGTAGAAAATAGTGCAGAATCAGTAACTAACCTTCTGTGACAGTGATGTAATCTTTTTTAAAAAAATCAGTTTTCCTCATTAATGCCATTGTATCTTTTGCTTAGAGAGAGTCTGTAACATTCCAACTGTCTTCTCTGAGAAAAATCAGCTAGTACCTGTTAGAATGAAGAGTTTTGTAACCACATATCCACCCACGCTCCAAGATAAACTTCTTATACTTTAGAACGTTTTTAGAGAAAAGCTGGGAATGATCTTGCACACTGTTTTGTCTAAACTGCAAAATAAAATACAGTGGTTCATTTGGTCAATGAAAAGTAGAAAACTATTGTTCAGATGCTTTATTACAATGAAAAATAACAGACGGTTGTCATGGTAGTTGTGTGTGGGTTTTGAAACCAAGGTTAAAACAGAAAGGCCAGCCATTTATGTCTGTTAAAGACCAAACTCAGAAGAGCTGGCATCAGGGTGAATAAAATAAACTTTTCTGCATCATCTAAGACCACCATATCTTAGGTGAGATTTGCCTCTGTGGGAATGGAGCAATGCTTCTGCCTCTGTTATCCACTAGGATTTTACAAAGGGGAACAGCCTTGAAACAAGATGGAGTTCCACAGGGAGTCACCAGCAGGAACTTTTCAGAGAAGATGCTGGGTTAGTGGAGTTCCTGGCTGTCCTGGCTTCACTTCCTTCTCAGGCAGCCCTGCCCTCTTCTGAGGCTATGCCAGCTCCTTACAGCCCTCTGCCCATAGTACGTGAAGATGCAGTCACTTTGACCCCACTCCACAAAGGTACTTAGGCACCCAAGTTTCACGTTTTGGTACCCATGTCCTTTGGCTCCACTGCGATCCACAAAACTCCTGTGAACACTGTAGGTGCCCAAGCTTCTGCCTAGGGGATGTGCACTGGTGCCTCGCTCAACATCCAGGTGCTAATCTCCTGCCCCAGAGTGATCGACAAATGCCTAACGTGCACACAGGGCCTGACCCAGAAGGTGTGACTGTTCAAGTATTTGCTCACATTGGAACAAATACTTTGGGCCAGAGAGATCGACTCCATTGTTTCATGGTTAAGATGCCCATCCTATCCTAGGAGGTGGGAGACCAGGGTCCTTTCCCCCTGCTCCAATCATTCTTTCATTATTTATCCAAAGTGGAACAGCTTCAACAGGAGAGACTGAAGGAGCCCTGCATCAGAATATCCCACAGCTCGGTAGTTAGCGAACTCATCTTAACAGGATTTGAACAGGAGTTGAACTTGGGTCTCCCAGATAAGTTCACTAACCACTGAGCTAAATGGGTTAGCTGCCTTATTCCAGGAGACTGATTCTGATTCATGGATTGCTTAGCAGATATAGGCACCTCCTTGCAGCCCCAACTTAAGTGCCTATCTCAGAGAGAGAGGAGAGGGGTTTGTCAGCATCTCTCATTGTCTAGGTTAGGCAGATCCCTGCCTAGCATGCTGGCTCTTGTGGATTGCATTCTAGGGTGCCTAGACATGCAAATAAGTCTTTCTGGATAGCAGTGAATTTCGGTGAAAGGTGCCATGATGCCCAGCAATGCATGGCCTAAGTCCCTTAGTGGATCTGAACCTTTTTACCATTGCAAATTGTATTCTTGTACTCATTCTGAATCTATGGCCCTCAATCAACCTTTACCAAGGATAAATCTGGCCCAGTACTAGAGCATGCTACAATATTTTAATGCAGCTAATCCTAGCAAGAAACACTGGGTATTATTCTTTTTAAATTGCCATTCATTTTATTATTTCATTAATGATCTGTCCTATAAATGTGATCCATACTCATTTTTCTTTTGTAAATATGATAAACTAGTAGATGGATAGGAGTATAATTTAATGTATTTCAGGATGTTTCATTCTATTCTGAAAAATAAGGACACCTGTTTATAGAATATTTTTGCTTTTTCATGTAATTTCAAAATGTAAAACTGGAAAAAAAAACCATAACTATAGTGAATATTGGAGTCCTGAGGCCAGATTCTAATACCCTTACCCATGTTGAACAGTACCTTTATCCAGTGCAGTCCCACTGAAGTCAGTGGGACTGCTTGTGGAGGAAGGCCCTACTGAACAGGAGTCACATTAAGAGAATTTGGCCTGTGCGTACTCTCTGAAAGTCCGGTGGCAGCTATATCTTTCTGTAAATATTTGATATTTTTCTATTGTTTTGAAGCTATATTTATCTGTGAGTTTCTTTGTATTCTGTAAAATAAATCAGTATTAAAATAATTGGAAAGAACATTGTGCTATTGGTTAATATATTTAAGAAGAATCCAAGACACTAAATAACAAACTAACTCTCAAATTATTTTGTCCTTTCCCCCAATTCTGCTGCCAATTACCATGTTCTATTGGGTTCCTCAGAAGTCTTTTGGGACTGCCTAATGAAGAGTATAGATGTTTTTCAGCTGCTTACATCTTAATTTACAAACAAAACATTGTTAAAAATGTTGTTTGAAAGTGTTTCAGTGGAATCCAGCCAGTACTCAAAAGCAATAGTCTATGTATAAAGCTTCCAAAAAACCTGACTGTGAGAATGGCTGGAAATGAAGAGTTAAGCAATCCAGCAACTTTTTCATAGTCATATAGTCTTTCATCATGTACTATCACAAATCCTGGATTTACACCACCCAGTCACCCATACCTTAATTTATTTGGACTTCCAAAAGCTTTTGACAAAGTTGCTCACAAGAGATTACTAAGAAAACTAAGTAGTCAGGGGATGAGAAGTAAAGTTCTGTCATGGATTAGAATCTGGCAAAGAGACTGAAACCAAAGGGTGAAATCTTGGCTTCACTGAAGTCAGTAGGGTTTTTGCCACTGATTTCAGTGGGACAGAATTTTACCCAAAGAGAGAGAATAAATGGACAATTCTCAGCGTGGCCAAAGGCTAATAGTGAGATGTTCCAAGGATCCATATTAGGCAGATCTCAACCAACTCAGAGAAATAGTAGACAAGGTCCCTTGGAGAGACCAGTTAGGAAGAAAAGGAGTCAAAGAGGGCAGGCAGTTCCTAAAAGATGTAATACTAGAGACTCTACATCAACCTCTCTGGTGCAGAGGAAAGATAAGAAGAGCCCCAGGAAAACCAATGTGGCTGCACAAGGAGCTTTTTAGCTATGTAAAAACCCAAAGGGATACATACAGGAAATGGAAGGAGGGGCATGTCACCAAGGAAGTGTACATGGGAATAGCATGAGTGCATAGGGACAAAATCAGGAAAGCCAAGGCAAGGAATGAGTTACAACTGGAAAGAAATGTTTGAGACGACAAGAAGGGGTTCTACAAATATATCAGAAGAAAAGAAAGATCAGGAATGGTGTAGGTCTGCTGCTCAATGGAGAAGGTCAACTGGTAATGGAAGATGATAAGAAGGCAGCACTGCTCAGTGCCTATTTTGCTTCAGTCTTCACACAAAAAATACCATGACTGGACCACTAGTGAAGTTATTATAGACAATAAATGGGAAGGGATGTAGATCAGGATAAGTAAAGAACACATCAGAGATCTTCTGACTAACTTGAATGAATTGAAGTCAGCTGGACATGATGCTATTCACCCCAAGATGCTGAAAGAATTAGCTGAAGAATTCTCAGAGCTACTGGCAATAATATTTGCAAACTCATGGATGACAGGAGAGGTCCCAGAAGACTGGAGAAGGGCTAACATAGTGCCCATCTTTAAAAAAGGGGAAAAAGGAGGAGCTGGGGAACTATAGACCAGTCAGTTTGACCTCGATACCTGGGAAACTATTAGGACAATGACTAAAACATTCAATTTGCAAATACCTGGAGGATGAAAGGGTGATCACTAGTAGCCAGCCTGGATTTACCAAGAACAAATCATGCCAACCAGCTTGATTTCCTTCTTTGACAAAGGAACTGGTGGATAGGGGAATGTGGTGGACATAATGTAAGTGGATTTCAGCAAGGCTTTTGACATAGTTCCCCATGACATTCTCATAAGTAAGCTGGAGAAATATGGGTTTGGTAGAACTGCTATTAAGTGGATACGTAATTGGTTAAATAACAACAAACAAAGAGTTACAATTAATGAAATGATATCAAATTGGAAGAAGGTCTCAAGTGCGGTTCCACAGGAATCTGTTCTGAGGCCAGTGTTATTAACTTCTTTATTAAGGCCCTGGATGTAGGAATAGAGAGCATACTGATCAAATTTGCAGATGACACAAAGTTAGGGAGGGTTGCAGAAACTTTGGAGGACAGAGCTAAAATTCAAAGGGATCTTGATAAATTGGAGAACGGAGCTATAGACATCAATATGAAATGAAACAAAGAAAAATGTAAGATGCTACACTTAGGGAAGAAAAACCAAATGCACAAATACAGAATGGGGGGTAACTGGCTTGGCAGCAGCACTGCTGAGGATGATCTGGAAGTTGTAGTGGATCACAACCTCAAAGTGAGTCAACAAGGTGATGCTGTTGCAAAAAAAGCAATGCAATTTTAGGTTGCATTAACGGAGGCATAGCATGCAAGTCAAGGGAGGTGATGGTACTACTCTCCTTGGCACTGATTAGGCCTCAGATGGAGCACTGTCCATTTTGGTCACCAATGTATAGAAAGGATGTAGAGAAACTGGAAAGGAACCAGAGGCAAGCAACAAAGCAATATGAGCAAAGGCTGAGGGAACTGGGTATGTTTAGTTTAGAAAAGAAGAGCTTAAGGGAGGACATGATACTTGAAAGGCTGCCGTAAAAAGACAGAGAAATATTGTTTTCTCTTGCCACAGAGGGCAGGACAAAAGGCAATGTGTTCAAATTACAGCATAGCAGATTTAGATTAAATGTCAGGAAAAACTTCCTAACTAAGAACAGTAGGATAATGGAACAGACTGCCTAGGGAAGTCGTGGAAGCTCCTTCACTGGAGGTTTCAGAAGGAGGCTGGATGGCCATCTGTCCTGGATGGTTTAGACACAACAAATCCTTTATTTTAGCAGGAGATTAGATTAGAGGCCCTTGTAGTCCCTTCAAACCCCATGATTCTATGATTCTAAATTGCAGCAGACTGCTAGGAATAATTTGAACTACTCATATGTATTGCTTGGCTCTGTAAAATAACTGACAAAGAACTGGAGAGTCATTGTGGATGTCTCAGAGAACATTCTACTCAATGTGAAGTGGCAATCAAACAGCAAATGAAATATGTGAAGGATGGGATAGAAAATAATACAGAAAATATTGTAATGTCTGTATATAAATTAGGGCTGCCAAGCGATTAAAAAATTAATAGCAATTAATCACGTGATTAATTGCGATTTTAAACAATAATAGAATAGCATTTATTTAAATATTTTTGGGTGTTTTCTACATTTTCAAATATATTGATTTCAATTTCAACATGGAATACAAAGTGTACAGTGCTAATTTTATATTTGTTTTTTATTACAAATAATTACACTGTAAAAAAACCAAAAGTAATATTTTTCAATTCACCTCATACAAGTACTGTAGTGCAATCTCTTTGTCTTGAAAGTTGAACTTACAAATGTAGGTTTATGTAAAAAATATTACTGCACTCAAAAATAAAACAATGTAAAACTTTAGAGCCTACAAGTCCACTCAGTCCTACTTCTTGTTCAGCCAATCGCTCAGACAAACAAGTTTTTTTACATTTACGGGAGATAATGCTGTCCGTGTCTTGTTTACAATGTCACCTGAAAGTGAGAACAGGTGTTCACATGGCATTGTTGTAGCTAGTGTCGCAAGATATTTACGTGCCGGATGTGCTAAAGATTCATATGTCCCTTCATGCTTCATCCACCATTTCAGAGGACACGCATCCATGCTGATGATGAGTTGTGCTTGATAACTATCCAAACAGTGTGAACTGACACACATTCATTTTCATCATCTGAATCAGATGCCACTAGGAGAAGGTTGTTTTTTGTCTTTTTTGGTTTGTTTTTTTGGTGCTTCGGGTTCTGTAGTTTCTGCATCGGAGTGTTGCTCTTTTAAGACTTCTGAGAGCATGCTCCACACCTCATCCCTCTCAGATTTTGGAAGGCACTTGAGATTCTTAAACCTTGGGTCGAGTGCTGTAGCTATCTTTAGAAATCTCACATTGGTACCTTCTTTGCGTTATGTCAAATCTGCAGTGAACATGTTCTTGAAACAAACATGTGCTGGGTCATCGTCTGAGACTGCTATAACATGAAATATATGGCAGAATGTGGGTAACACAGAGCAGGAGACATACAAGTCTTCCCCAAGGTGTTCATTCACAAATTTCATTAACTCATATTTTTTAACATTAATATTTATATATTTATATAAATATTAATATTTGTTGTATTTTTGAGTGCAATGATGTGACAAAAAAAATCTGCATTTGTAAGTTGCACTTTCACGATAAAGAGATTGCATTACAGTACTTGTATGAGGTGAATTGAAAAATACTATTTCTTTTATCATTTTTTACAGTGCAAATATTTGTAAGCAAAAATAACAATATAAAGTGAAAGCAGCAAAGAATCCTGTGGCACCTTATAGACTAACAGACATTTTGGAGCATGAGCTTTCGTGGGTGAATACATGCATCTGAGGAAGTGGGTATTCACCCACAAAAGCTCATGCTCCAAAACGTCTGTTAGTCTATAAGGTGCCACAGGATTCTTTGCTGCTTTTACAGATCCAGACTAACACGGCTACCCCTCTGAATATAAAGTGAGCACTGTACACTTGATATTCTGTGTTGTAATTGAAATTAATTTATTGGAAAATATAGAAAAACATCCAAAAATATTTACTAAATTTCAATTGGTATTCTATTGTTTAGCAATACAATTAAAACTGTTATTAATAATGAGTACTTTTTAAAATTGCGATTAATTTTTTTGAGTTAATCGCATGAGTTAACTGCGATTAATTGACAGCCCTAATATAAATTGATACTGCACCCTCATCCAGCACACCATATTCACTTCTGGTCAGCCTATGTTAGGCTTGATCTACACTACAGAGTTAGGTTAACATAAGGCAGCTTACGTCAACCTAAATATGTAAGTGCCTATGCTACAACGGTGCTCCCACCAACGTAAGTCACCCACTTCACCGACCTAATAACTCCACCTCTGCAAGAATCGTAGTGCTTTGGATGATGTAGTTAGGGCAACGTAGTGTCTGTGTAGACACTATGTTGCTTACATCAACTGTTGGCTGTCAACCCCACACATGGGGCTCATAGCTGGGTCCCTCCCCACCCTGGTGCTGACAGCCCTGGGCGCCGGGCTCATAGAGCTAGGCCACACTTCCTGAGCACTGACCATCTGAGCTATCAGCCAGGTGCTGGGCTCACAGCTTGGGTTGTCAGTGCCGGGGAAGGGGGAGTCCTGGTGTGAGTCCAGCGCCCGGCTGACAGCTTAGGCTTGTCAGCACCGGGCTGCAGGGCTCCAGCTGTCAATGCTCCACAGTGCCCCACTTCAGTCAGTGGAAGTGCTCTGGGTGAGGACACGCACCACTGACAGAAGGAGCACAGTGTGAATGGGAACCACTGCTCTAATTCCTGTGATGGCTGTACAGTGACTTAACTTTGTAGTGTAGACAAGGCCTAGAAAAGAAATTGCAGGAATAGAAAAGGCCCAGAGATGTGTGGTGAAAATGTGAGAGGGCTGGGCTGAGTAGAGGTTTGAAAATGATGGGGCTGTTTTGTTTAAAGAGAGTGAAGATAAGAAGGGACATGACAGAGATATACAAAACAATGACTGGTATTGAGAATAGGATGCTTCTATTCACCCTTTCTCATCTTACAAGAACAATAGAACACCTAAGGAAATTGAAAGGAAACACATTTAAAGCTATGGAAATTTCTTTTATACAGGGAGTATTTGTAATCTGTTAAACTCATTGCAACAAAATATCCAGTATCAATACGAGCAGCTTCTCAGGATTGAAAAAAAGATTAGACATTTATAGGATTAAGAATAAAAAAATAATGGATACAAACATTTGTGCTTCAGTGCACAAGACAGTCACTAATTGGTTGACAGTTTATGCCATAATTGTCCATTAAAGAGTTTCTTGAACCTTCCCCCAAAGCCTCTGGTACTGGCCACAGACTTAGACTGGATCCTAGACTAAATGGACTACTGGTGTGACAGTTTTTATGTTACTCCATTTCTAGGAGCTTAGAAACTTCAACAGCTTATAAGGCTCAACAAAAGTGTGGGCAAAACTAGGTTCAGGAGATGAAGGCATGGAGAGTGTTTTAATTCAATGTGTTTTAATAATCATTTACCAATCAATCGATAATGTAGTGGGAACAGCAGCAATCACTTTGGTTAAGGTTGGTTGCACAATGGTTTCCAACCTAATTCTTTGGTTTTGATTATTTTTAACTTTTCTTCAACTCTACAGGTGACGTTTTCCACCTGTTCCAGAAGGTGATTTTTTTGGGTAACTGCCTTAGAGCTGAAATGGTTGGGTATTAAAAAGGCTGTTGACTGTTTTCACTTCCTTTGTTCTGAAAAATGGTTGAAGAGCTTTTGCTCATATTTTCCAAAGACCAGTGCCTGGACAAAGTTAGCTTGAAAAGTTTTGGGTGACTGAAAATAGGGTACTAGAAAGGAAACCACCACACATCGTGGGCTATAATGTTCACTGCTACCCCCCATTATGATAAATTGGAGATACAGTCTGCTGATGGGTAAGATGGTTCTGTGTATATAAATCATAAGTAATACAATCAATAGCTAATGAAGGATTACTAATTTCTCAGAAATGGTATATTCAGTTTGAGAACACAGAACATGTTCTCAGTGAATGGTTTGCTATATTTTGTCAATTACCAATACCCAGTTCAAAAAAACATGTTTTCCATTACTTTTATGAATGTCAAAAGGAGCCAATGCAATTTTATTGCTTAACATATCATTCTTAAACACGTTTCCTTTAACTTTGATAGCACTGATATCGTCAAATGGCATTAGTCCAATTACCATATTAATCCACTGTAAGAATTAAGGGGATTATTTAATGAAGCCAAAGCTTTAACCTTAATCATCGGAATTAAGCTGAGTTGTCAGGTACACGTGTATAGCCTGTCTTGCACATTGTACAGCTATGTTGACTTAATGCTTATAAATGAGGCCAACATGCAGGATTAAGGAGGGGTGCTATATAGTTGGCTTTAATCAGAGCATACTCACGCAACCACAGGAAAGGACAACATTTCTGATAACAGTGCAAACTTTATAGACTCTGAGATAAATTCAGACATGGTGAAAGCATATTATACCAGTTTTTAATGTGGACCATATTTTCCTCTATTGTTGCAGAATGTGATTCTGCTATTTGCTTCTCTTGCTCCCTTTTCTTTCTTGCAGTTTCTGTTCTTGTTGCTGTGCTGTTGGCTATTCTTGAACTTTTTTGACCTTTTTAGTTGAATGAGATCTTTCAAATAAGGATCTATATACACCATGAAAAAAAAACCCACTTTGTAGTGTATCCTGGGTTCAGAAGATATGATTTCTTCTGCACTGTCTCCATTTAATGTCTTCAAACTGTGACAGTTCTTGAAGGATGGGAGTTTAACCTGACATTGAGTGTCTATTCAGAAGTTTGTTTTGTAATTTAATAATGACAATATAATTATTTAGCTGAGCCTTTGGCGCCCATATATATAAAAGTACTCAGAAAACTCAGCTGATATTCAGGGGCAAACTGCATCCATTTAAAAAATTAATGAATGCTAGATTGCAGTCTTTAATTCTTGTAATAAGTGCATATCTCATGCAAGAGTGAAATTTTTAGATCTCTATTTTTAAGCAATCTATAAACTCCCGTATTCTGTCCCGTTACACATTATTTCAATACTTTGTACTTATGCTGTCTTTACACCATGGACCTCAAAGCATGTTAGAAACCAATAACTTAATCCTAGAACACTGCTGTGAGGTGAATATTCTGGCAAAACTGTGAAAAGAATAAATTCATTAAGAGAGGCTATCTCATGGATATAGCCTCCATGGGAGAGGTTAAAGCCCCTACTGGCATCCAAATAGGGTTAATGGTGAAGGCCAAATCCTCAGCCAAAGCTGAAGGCATCAGAATGTCCTAAATAAAGTTGAACAAATGTTGTTCTGTTGCACAGAGTGAAGTAGTATGTGGAGACGCGATGCAGGTGTATGAAATAGAGCTAGTGCTTTGAGAGCTGTGGGAAAGTCCATCCACTGAAGCATGGGGAGAATCATTTAGATGGAATGGAGGCAGGCAAGGGTACCAAATGTGTTGTGAGCAGAGCATTCATAACTAGGTGGTGTCACCAGCCAATCCCCTTCACATATTGAGACAGAGCAGCCACAGATGCTACTGCAACCCTGAGCTTACAATAGTGCTGTGGAATGGCTCTGCAGCCAATCAATGGACATCAGGAGCATTACTGTAATGGTTTTCCAAAACACCCAGTGCATATCCCATTTACTCAGCCGTTGTGGAATAAATACAATTTGTTTAGTCACTTAAATTAGGAATTTAGACAAATTGTACCACAACCTCTTTAATAAAGGGGAGTTTACAGGAGCAGCATAACACTAGGGGGAGAGAGATATGTCCCCCTCCATATTTCTATTATCCTGTTGAAGGCTGTCTGAAAACAACTCTTGGTTTCCCCCAACATTTTTGTGTGTGTCATTTGCACCATTGGTTTACAACACCTATTGTCTCAAGGCAGTGCTTCCTTTGAAATATTGCAAAACAGAAGAAGATGTTTTTGAGTGCCAAAGTGTTCTATTGACTGATGGCCAGAGCTTTTAAAAGAACTTAGGTGTTGCTCGCACAGGGATAGTTAAGCACCCTAGAGTATGTCTACACTACCCGCCGGATCGGCGGGTAGTGTTCGATGTATTGAGGATCAATTTATCGCATCTCATCTGGACACGATAAATCGATCTGCTAATCGACGCCCATACTCCACCTCGGCAGGAGGAGTAAGCGGAGTTGACGGGGGAGCCGCAGCAGTTGACTCACTGCCGTGAGGACGGCCAGATAAGTCGAACTAAGATACTTTGCGTAGCTGAAGTTGGTATCTTAGATCGAACTCCCCCGCTAGTGTAGCCCAGGCCAGCCCGCCAGCCAGCTGCGCAGGGAGCCATGGAAGCAAACCAAGAGTGAAATGCTGAGAGGTTGAGGAGAGGCAAAGGGCTTAGGCACTTAAGTTGCTGACCTGATGCATCTGGCTGACAGGCCAGAGGTAGGTGCTTCCCTCTGCTCGAGATTCTCAGACGTGAACCTTCTCCTGGATTTAGGTCACCCCTAGTTAGTTGATGCCCTACAGGTTTAAAACATCTCTCTTTTTCTCTGTCTCCTAGTCACCCAAGACACCTCTTTCAAGCTCATCTTGTGTTTCCCTGTGCCACCCCACCTATTAGCGGCCTACATCCAGCCCTCCTGCTATGGGCTCTGACAAGTATTGGGTCTTAGGTGTGCTTAGAAGAAGGAGTACCCTGTCTAGTTTAAAAATTTTGCTCTGGAACCTCAAGGGCTTTGGCCTGACTTTTGCTGCTGCCATCTCCAAGGTACTTAGGCTGCTTTGAAATTGCTGACCAGTGGAAACTTGGGTGCCTGGGGTCTTCAGCACCTAGGGACTCGGGTGGTACCTGAGCTGCAGCTTTTAAAATGTCAGTGGCACCACCATGATGGATTTAGGAGCCTATCTGCCAGTTTAGGCACCTAAATCCCTTTAAAAATCTGACCCATCTTTTTCACAACATAACAGAGTAAGTCTCATCCACACAGACTAAAAATAGATTGTGGTATTTTGGTATAAGATGGTAAGGGTGTGACAGAATAAAATGTATATTATTTACTGATTACTTCACACTTTAAAAATACAACTCTGTGCCCTAAAACATAGCTGCTAGTGTCTCAGCCTGCCAGTTGTCATTTTGCATGATACCACCATTACATGATATAATTCTGAGTGACAGCCATGGCACATATTCTTAAAGAATTGAATGGATTGTGGGTGTGATAAATACACAGACTCATACTACAATCAGAACACTGTCAGTGAGAGAAGCAGTGAACCAAAATGGCTAGGGGAGTTGGCACTTAACTAGTCTCTGGAGTTCTATGAGAAATAAGTTTTACTGATGCTTTTAATCTTCCACATCCATCCATGCTCAGTGCAAAAGCCAGGAACTATGTACGTACTGTAGTTAAATATAGGCTAAGCCAGGGGTCGAAATATAGGCTAGGCCAGGGGTCGGCAACCTTTCAGCAGTGGTGTGCCGAGTCTTCATTTATTCACTCTAATTTAAGATTTTGCATGCCAGTAATATATTTTAACGTTTTTAGAAGGTCTCTTTCTGTAAGTCTATAATATATAACTAAACAATTGTTGTATGTAAAGTAAATAAGGTTTTAAAATGTTTAATAAGCTTCATTTAAAATTTAATTAAAACACAGAGCCCCCCGGACCAGTGGCCAGAACACAGGCAGTGTGAGTGCCACTGAAAATCAGCTCACGTGCCGCCTTTGGCACTCGTGCCAGAGGTTGCCTACCCCTGAGTTAGGCTATTATTCTGTGCCTATGTCTATTTATTTGTGTCCAAACAAGAAAATAACCAGTGCTGGAATCTAAATCCTCCTCATCACTTGGAAGCCATGACAGAATTACTGTACCTCTTTTTGTTTATGGATGGTTAAATAGAGGCACAAAATGAACACATTACATCACCTAAATCAGTAACTAGAGATGGGAGTAGAATCTAGGAGCCTCTATTCCACCTAGCCCTTTACTTAAACCATTTTACCACATGGCTGCAGAAAATATATACAGCTCTACCCTGATATAACATGGTCCTCAGGAGCCAAAAAATCTTACCGTGTTATCAGTGAAACTGCGTTATATTGGGCTAGAGGCAGCAGGGCTCCAGCAGTGATTTAAAGAGCCGGGGACTCCCCACAGCAGCCAGAGCTCTGAGCCCTTTAAAGTGCCGACAGAGCCCCGCTGCTGGAGCCCTGAGGTAGCGGCAGCAGGGCTCTGATGGTGATTTAAAGGGCCCGGGGCTCCCTGCAGAGGCCAGAGCTCTGAGCCTTTTAAATCACCGCTGGCTGAATCCCTGCCCCTGCTACCTTGGGGCTTCGGCAGTGGGGCTCGGGCGGCAATTTAAAGGGCCCGGGGCTCCGGCTGCCCTGCAGCAGCCGGAGCCCTGGGCCCTTTAAAGAGCCACCCGAGCCCTGCTGCTGGAGCCCCAGGGTTACTGTGTTGTATGCAAAGCCATGTTATATTGGGTCACATTCTATCTATCTATCTATCTATCTATCTCAGTATGACCACGTCATTTTGTGTGAGAAATTCACTCCTGTTGTGGATTGTAACTGGGGATCTTCTTACACACTTTCATCTGAAGTAAAGCCAGTTATGAACATTGATATCGTCTCAGGTCTCTTGCCACTAGCCAGTGAGACCCTTTCATACTTCAGCCCCAAATGTAACAAAATATTTAACCCCAGGACCACAAACCAAAGCTGTTCCAGTGCAGATCATATATTTAGTAAACAACAGGTGATGTAGCAATTGTGTATATTCTGCATTGGATTTGTCACAAAGGAGTTAGCAAACACACCCCTTCCCTCAGCCTCTGCTCCCTCCCAAGCAGATTATCTCATAATTTTTTTCAGAGTGGAGTCTGTTTATTTGTAAGCATATAGTTTACATTACACTCTTATGCATACCAGGGGCCAGATGGCTGGCCCTTACATGGGTGCCCAAGGTGAGCGGGGAGAGCGCAAGTAGCTTCTAACTCAAATGTCTCCCACCTTATGCAAGGGCCTGCTGTAATTGTGATACCTGCAGTATCTCTCAACCAAGAGGTAGAAGAGTAAACTAATCTCACATGTGCCCAAAGCATTTAAAATTCAGAAGTCAGCCCCCCCAAAAATCATAAGACTTTTAAAAAATATGGTTTTTGGCATGTCTTCTGATTTTTGAACTCCCCCGGACCATCTGCAATGCATGTGTGACACACACACTATGTCTGTACAGTGAGTTGGGGATGTGACTTTTTAGCTCAAGGAGACACTCAGATTAAGCAAGTTTGCTAAACATTCAGTGTGAGTGTGTAGCCGCTCCAAGTACATGTCTAATGCCTTGGACAGGGCTGTACGTGTTGGCTAGTCACTCGCTGCCACGGCTACACTCTATTTTTAGTGTGTTAGCTCAGTCAGAGTTAGCATGTGTATGTCTCCTTAAACTGAGACTTACAGCCCCATGTCAAAGTGTAGACATAACCACAGTAAGGGAGAGTCCCTGCCATGAAGAGCTTGCAAGCTAAGGCAAAGCACGGTGAAGTTTGGGAAGTGGGAGCCGAAATGGGGACTCACCAAAATCAGATACAAAAGACTACCAGACTTCCATTAGACAGGGACACTTTTAACCCCTGCTGATCTGGGCAGAATTCAAACAGGTGACCTACAGGTGAAATGCTCTCTAGCTCATTACCAATGTACTGAAGCATCCAGTCCCCCATAAGTGCTAATATTACACCTGTGAGAATGCAACTTGCTTTCTGAAAAGATAAGTTTACGAAATCAAGATCTGATTTAATCTAGGCTGGGTCTCCCACTCTTTGGACACAGAGGCACAATCTCCAACACATTGCTCCTGACCTCCAACACATATTCAGTTTGCCACACCCATATCTTACAGGGGAGCACCCATTAATCAAGTACAAATAATTTTAAAAGCAACAGTCCAACTATTAACACAAGATCCAAATTCACCCTTAAATACATTTTGCAATATAAAGTCATCCCAACATTTACTCCAGCATCCTTGCATTAATTTGCATATTTTTCTACCTCCATCTGGCTCATCAACAGGGCTTGACCCCAGAACTTTCCACATCACAAACTTTTTCTTCTTCAGGTATAGGAGCAACTGGTGTGGGATAAACATGCTCTTATCCTCTGTGTGCAGCAGCCCATATAGGGAGCCACAACACACACATTGCCAATAAGTTATACTAGTATTTGTGAGACAGCAGTGACAGACTGGGTATCAGGAGCCTTGGTTTCTATTTGTGATTCTGGGAGCTGATTGTGGTGTAGGGTTTACAGACAATATAGCTAAATGTAACAATGTCCCTTGTTGGATCCTGTAGGGAGTGAAGCCAAGACCTCTTGATGTAAAAAAATGAGCCTTTATCTCTTCAGCTATATAACCAGTTCTCTTATCCCAGAAATATTAGAAGAGTTGTACATTTCTCTATGTGCTCTACCTGCTAGATAGGGATATGGAGCCACACTGTGCTGGTGTCAATTGCACAAGCCCCTAATTTGACTTGTTTCTTCTGAAAGACTGTGCAGCCCGGTAGTTGAGATTGGGCTCAGTTATATTAGACCCATGGGTTCCAGTTCCAGCTCTGCTTTGTGCAAGCTCTCAGTTATATTATCTGTGAAGGTGATGAATAATAATTACCTCCAAGGTATGAAACCTTGGCCCAAAATAAGAGCTGGGAGGGGCACAGAAATATCAACAGCGGTTCATTTCCAGTCAGCAGAAAAACTGGGTCTTGCACACATGGCCTTGCTGTTTAGTGTGGCTTCTATGATGCTACAGGGCACCATGGGGGTATTGCTCACTGTTTCTAAAAATCACATGAAGGCTGCAACCTTTTGCGTCATCACAAGCTGTCTTGCAGTAGGGGCCAAATCATATTATCTGCAGCAAATTCATGAGGGTAGGCCACACTGTGGTCTGGCTTAACTATAGCAGAGTCATAATGTCCCTGAAGTGTCCCTAACCTCTGTTTGCCAGATGCTGGGAATGGGTGACATGGGATGGAGCATTTGAAGATTACCCGTTCCGTTCATTCCCTCTGAAGCACCTGTCTCTGGCCACTGTCGGAAGACAGGATACTAGGCTAGATGGATCCAGTATGGCCGTTCCTATGTTCATAGTGGACAGTTGCTGGCATCTATGCGCTACTGATGTTTTCACCTAAATTTCTTCATAGTTAACTGTTTAATCATTTGGACTGCCACTGCGAGTACTTCTACACTGCCTATGGACCTGTGGTTGCAGCGTGGACTGGCATGCCCACACTAACTTTAACCTAGCTAGCGTGGCTAAAAATATCAGTGAAGAAGTGATGGAAAAGGTTCCACAGGGGCTGTATAAGCCTCCTAGGGCTCCTGGGTACATACTAATGTTACTAGCTCACACAGAAGCCTGTTTAACTGTGTCTTCACTGCTATCATTGTTCCAACTAGCTAGATTAAAGCTAGCACAGGTATGTTTACACAAGCTGCAATTGCGCTTCCGATTGCAATGTAGCCATACTCTGAGAAGGCTGTGCTGCTTACTGAAACAAAAATATACCAAGCACCTGGTTGCTGACTTAGTTATTAAAATATGTGGTTTTGGTTGAAAAGAACTTTTATAAGAAGACTAAACCAATAAAGATATAGTTGGAACTATGGAATTAAGTTGTGTGAAAAAACAAGATGCTCTCCATGTGTATGAAAGGGCACAGAAAAGAACTATGTGATGCTATATCATATATCATATTATTTGAGAATGTGCGTTCATGAATTAGGCTGTATCATGTTACATATGCACAAAGGAGCACAGCGAAGGATCTGCATGAAACCTGACATTTTCGGTTTTTTTGAGTGCTTAACCATGCAAACTAAATAATCACATAATGGATGCTTTATTATAGCATATATATACAGATGTCTATATTTATATTTGTCTGCATTATGTAGCTTAGAATTTTGATTACTGAAACAAATTTTGCCAGGGTATCATGGGTTCAGGTAATTGTGCATGCCCTTTTATGTTTTCATAGCTGGCAAATGGAAGGTGTCTGTCCTCACCAGTGATATGCCATCTGCAGGAACCAGCTCACAGGTTTATATTACATTGTATGGGGATTACAGTAATTCAGGGCCTATCTTTCTGTATGGAGAAGAGGGGGAACTGTTTCAGAGGGGCAATGAAGACATCTTCACTGTAAGTAATAAACTTTCAGTATATTTTCTTTATTGTCCATAGTGGCCTACCAGATTACATAAAATGTGTAAAGCTATGTGATAAAAGGGACTGCCAGTTTTTGTACAGTAGACCAGGAAACAAGTAATACTACTATTAAATACAGAGCTAAACCTAATTGTTTTTCTTAAATGCCAATTAAGCTCAGTGTATTCATTAAGAAATATCAACTACTGTATATAGAACTAACTAACTAACTGCAAAGGATAGAGAAGCCAAACATTTGGGTTCATTTTTAAGATCTTAAAGCTGAAATGAAGTAGTAGGGCTTAGATGGAAGTTAGGTGCCTAAACACCTTTGAGGATCGGGACCTTAGTTTCTCTCTGCCTCAGTTCCCTGTCTATAAAATGGGAATACTGATATTTCCCTATCTTTCAGGGGTGATTAAAGACTGTGAGATGCTCAAATAGTACAGTAATGGGGGACCATAGAAGTATCTATGATGGATATTTTAACACAAAACCATCTGCATAAAAACATAATAGACATGAAAAAAGAACAGGAGCACTTGTGGCACCTTAGCGACTAACACATTTATTTGAGCATAAACTTTTCGAAAGTTTTTGCTCAAATAAATTTGTTAGTCTCTAAGGTGCCACAAGTACTCCTGTTCCTTTTGCGGATACAGACTAACACGGCTGCTACTCTGAAACCTGTCATAATAGACATGAACTCCGAGTGTGTCTAGAGGATCTGGAGGAAAAAGAAAATGGCAATAGTACAATAGCAGCCCAGATGGCTCCAGAGACAGTTTTATTGTGGTTGATGAGCTTCAGAAGCACTGGAAGATGCCTCCAACGATGCTCCAGGGAGCAGGTGGATTAGGGTTGCCTTACAACAAAAGCAAACACAGTTCCTCTTCCCTATCTTTGTCCCCCCCGCCGCCATTTCTCTCCTGCATCTGAGTTTCGTCATGTGAACAACCTTTTTATCACCTTCTGGCCTAGTCTTGCCTTGGGTTTTCTCTGTTTGACTGTCATGCAAGCAGAGGGGAAGAGAAGAGAAGTAATGCATTTATCCTTGTGTATCTCTGTGCAGGAAGTTCTTTATTGTTTATTTCACAAAGTCCAGGGGAGTTAGCATCCAACGGTTTGCTTCACATGCATCTCTGCAGTGTAAGTGAACTCAGAAGATGAGCTGTCCAGACTGCTGTGCTGGGAGAAAAGCAGTTCCAGTGAGTGGACTAAATCATGAGAAAACTCATACCTCAGAGGATGAGAGATGCCTGTTAGTAAGTTCTCAAAGCCCAAATGATGATCTCTCTATTGATAAGAGCACACCAGTTCACACTTTGCTGCTTGACTGACTTGCATGCAAAGGTGGTGCATTGAGATCACTGAAGTTTAGAGTTGGAAGCATGCACCCAGCACTCCCAAGAACTAATCTTCTTCCAAACACAGTCTTACAAGATAATCAAAGTAGACCATTTTGTATCAAGAGACGCTGTATTTTAAACACAACACAATGCCTGATTGTTACTGTTCTCCAGGAAACAGTTTTTAAAACAGGAATGTAACATACGAGTGATACCTACTGAACTAATTGTTCTTTGGAATTTTTCTTTTAAGGAGCTAGATGCAATTTATCTCTTTATTTCCTTTATAGATCGACACCGGAGACATAGGAGAGCTCTATAAAATACGCATAGGACACAATAATTCTGGAGAATCCCCCTCTTGGCACTGTGAAGAGGTGAGAACCCTGAGCAAGTGTTTTACCTTCTGAAAAACAATTGTTGTGCCCAAATGAGCAAAATGAAATAAAAAAGTATTTCAGTCAGACACTGATGTTTGTTGCATCACTGAGAAACCTATTTATTGTAGATTGTTCTTGTGAGGAGTTTATAGCAGCGCAAGAGCCATATCGCTAAGGTTTCCTTTTCAGTTTCTAAGGAGAAAGGATGTCCAGTGAATATTTATGATCCTTCTAAATTACAAGTTATAGACTGAGCATTTCCATGGTTTATACCAGGTGTGGTCTGTAGCATAGGTAGTATGCTAGTTCTCTTTCCAACCCTTACTGAGACAAGGTGTGGTCAGTGTGCCCCAGGAAATAGGACAGAGGTCTGGGTGTAAGGAGACCTGCTTTCTATTCCCAGCTTTGCCAATCACCAACTGTGTGACCTCGAGCAAGTCATTTCAACTCTTTGTGCCTCAGTTTCCTCATCTATAAATTAAGGATAACAATACTTAACCTCCTTTAACACTTTGAGAGCTACAGATGAAAAGAGTTTATCCTTATAATTCATTTTTGAGGGCATATTCAAAGTGGTACCAATGGTTGCAGTTCCATTGAAGTAAACCTAGTTACAATCTTGTGCGCCAGGTCCATGCATGGGCAACATTCTTTGACCACATATCCCTAGTAACTGCATGCCTGGATGGAGAAGTTGTATAACTACTAGGTTGTCAGGGGGTCCAGATGGTTCCTTAGCTTCTTCCCTAGGAACTATGGGATACTTCTTCTAGCTCAGTAGCTGACAGAGTCAAAGTGTTTCCCAACTCCTGTTGGCTTTTGGACAATCTGAAGTTTCCTGTCTGCCAAAAGACCCTTTAAGGATTGTGGAAGGCAGAAGCTCATAATGGAGGAGAGCAACCATTCACCCAAACACTAAAAAAGGTTGGTGGGCAGGCCACCAGCCCTTCTTAAACTATATTTGGGGCAGGGGATTACTAGAAGAGGGGAGCAGCTGTCATCCAGGGAATGATAATTGATATACTTATTTATTTATTATTTACTTATTATTATTTGGGTCACATATAATCTGACCCACTAAATGAATCTGCAGATGTTGGCCCTCCACCAGCCTCTGTGAACAGACCCTGCAAGGTCCGCATTCTGTGTGGTGCATCTATTAAATTGAGAAACTAAAGTCAGGTAAAAAAGGAAAGAAAAGGAGCTTGGGCTCCTTCTTTCCTCCTCGCCTTGCGTCCACGTATGCAAGCTGGTAGATCTTAATTAAAATCAATGGCATTTCAGTGTACACTGTTGATTCTTGGCTCACAAAGTCTGTTTTGTCTACTTACCTGGGTTCATCTGAAATAAAAATGGCTGGATCAAGACCTGAAACCACCACAGCTTTTAGGCAGCAGTCCATCAGCAAGGGCTCAATCATTCCATCTGCTGTGCAGCTTTGGCGGGAGGGGCTAAAGGAGCCGAATATCTTCTACAAAGATCCCCACATTTTGTGCAGTAGAGTTAACACAGTATGGTCCTTCACTGCTGCAGAATCTGGGGAGAGGGGAACAGCGCAGTAGTCTGGGGAGACAAACTGGTCAGCACTATCTCCTGGGAAATCCATGCATTCTCCTGCAGATATGAAATCAAGAGATCACGTTGTATTACTTTTGTGCTACAAATGTTCAGTAATGAGCTATGCTGCTGGGCAGCCCCACAGAAGTGCTAGCCCTCCATGCATAAACCCCTACATCAGTGGCTTTCCTTATGGATCTCCCGGCGTTAAGATGGTTTGAGGTCTATTCATGACTACAAACACCTCTCTCAAGCATGGTGCTACCTCGCTCATGTGCAGTAAGTGTTCCCCTCCCACATGTTTTTCCACAGGAGATAGCAATAGGCTTTGGGTTTGCCAGTTTTCTTCAAGCAAGATTAGAGAGTTTGGTTCACCAGCATTTGTGGTGAACCTCTTGCAGTTACTTCCTTTTAAACATAGTATTCCAGCCCTGAAAGAGTGGGCATCAGTAAGACTTTCCAATAATTGGGATTCCCTTATATTACAATTAAAGGGACATGTCAGACTAAACCGTGTGAAGCAGCAGTTAGCTCAGCCCAGGAGAGTGGGCAGAGGTGGCTTTTTGTCACCTTCGCACTTCCTTAATCTTAGGTTGGCCAGGGGATGCTGAGCTGCTGGTGCTACTCTAATATACGGTAGCCTTGGCCAGCTGCCTTTGGGAGGATCTGCAGCTCAGAATAGTCAGAGCACAAAACACTGATTGCTTTCCCTCCACTCCTGGTGCCCCTTCCTTATTACGGCTCTATATCAGAGGCTGCATAGGAGGGTAGTATAGGACTGCCTATGACATTCTTGCACCACTTCTGCACTGGGACTATCCCCCAGGGAGGCCTTCATGGCTCCCTTATGGCACCAGAGCTGCAAACGGACCAGAGCAAGAGCCAGGATCTGGCCCTTCATCTTAATTCCAGATGTTGAAATAACATCTGCTAGCACAGACCCCTGCATCTATGTGGAGCCCCACTGATGCTAGTAGGACTTGGCAGAGGCTGAGAGATCTGCCCCAGCAGAACCAACTTCAGGATTGGAGTCTAAGTGGCTTAAACAAATGATAATTGTCATTGCTATTATAGGTGCAATTGCAGAACCTTTACACAGGAGAACAGTTTTCTCTCCCTGCCCACCGATGGCTGGCTCAGGACCAGGATGATGGTGAAATCTGTCGGGAGCTTCCTCTTTTGCGACGGGGCCAGCCTGTTCTTCCAGGTAGGTGAAATAATGTATCAGGCAATTCAAGTCACAGACTGCCACCCGTAGAATTCAATTGATTGTTTTTTATCCATTACCTATTACTGTTTGACAGCTGCAATGCTTTTCTCTGGTCTTTTTCCTTATGAAGGCTGGGCATGCACAACTCCTAAGCTGGAGATGTAACAGGGAGGTGACCTGCAATGTCTTTGATCAAATGTCTTGAATTTCAAAAGTCCTTTAGACTTAGGGTTGTCTCATTGAGGTTTTACAGATAAGGGAAGCCCTGTTTACTTTCCACCTGGAAACTCAAACAATGGTGAATAAACCTCACAAGGTTTTTTTGTTTATTTTTTTACTTATAAAAAAGATCAGGAAACAAAAAAACATATGTAACTATCATGATGCCATCACGTACAAACCACAAACACTACCAGGAATATCATGGGAATTGCATTTTTGTAAATATGTCATGTGTTTGACTAATATAACTGCTATTTTCTTTCCTTTTCTGTTACCTGTGGATGCTGCATAGACCACACTCGTACAGAGCTGTTTTCATGGGTGTGTGGAGCAAAGCTAAAGAATACTTTAAAATGTTCATAAATTTAAGTGGACCTGCTGCTGACTCCAGATGTAGACTGGGGAAGTGGGAGATGGGTGACATGGAGGACCAGGAGTTCCAAAGGTGGCATGTTGAGGGGCAATTATTGTCCTAATTTAAAATGCTATCAACCATAGGCTGCCGACTGCCCAAAGTCGATAGATAAAGTTCTTGATCTAAAAATAAAACAAAGAAGGGAAGATGGCAGTACCTAGAGGACAGAGTTAAAGTTGTTTTGGATGTCTGAACAATGTAATTCTATACTTCCAGCTGTTTTCTTTTCTTTTATATTTAATCTTAATTTTGAGTTATCTGTTTTTTTAACATCTCTGCCTTTTTTCTTCAGATTTACAGCTGCATAAATGTAACCCATAAATTACTATTCCCATTCTTAACTACAGTTTAATAGTATTTTGCCTGGGAATTTTATTTTATGTCATATTACATATTTTGTGTTAAACACTCAAAGGTGTTACAGTTTTCATTTATAGCCCTTCCCTTCCCTTCCAAATTTACAAAGTGATTAAAGAAGATTCCCCATCAAATGCAATAAAGGAATAATCTACTATTATTATTGCCTGAAGCACCGAAATATTAAAGCAGGCAAGTATTCTTTGATGCCATAAGGTGGAGACAATGGTGCTAGAATTTATTTTTTAACCAGTGCTTTTAAAGGGTTCATAGATTCATAGATTCTAGGACTGGAAGGGACCTTGAGAGGTCATCAAGTCCAGTCCCCTGCCCTCATGGCAGGACCAAATACTGTCTAGACCATCCCTGATAGACATTTATCTAACCTACTCTTAAATATCTCCAGAGATGGAGATTCTACAACCTCCCAATGCAATTTATTCCAGTGTTTAACCACCCTGACAGTTAGGAACTTTTTCCTAATGTCCAACCTAAACCTCCCTTGCTGCAATTTAAGCCCATTGCTTCTTGTTCTATCCTTAGAGGCTAAGGTGAACAAGTTTTCTCCCTCCTCCTGATGACACCCTTTTAGATACCTGAAAACTGCTATCATGTCCCCTCTCAGTCTTCTCTTTTCCAAACTAAACAAACCCAATTCTTTCAGCCTTCCTTCATAGGTCATGTTCTCAAGAACTTTAATCATTCTTGTTGCTCTTCTCTGGACCCTCTCCAATTTCTCCACATCTTTCCTGAAATGCGGTGCCCAGAACTGGACACAATACTCCAGTTGAGGCCTAACCAGTGCAGAGTAGAGTGGAAGAATGACTTCTCGTGTCTTGTTTACAACACACCTGTTAATGCATCCCAGAATCACATTTGCTTTTTTTTGCAACAGCATCACACTGTTGACTCATATTTAGCTTGTGGTCCACCATAACCCCTAGATCCCTTTCTGCCATACTCCTTCCTAGACAGTCTCTTCCCATTTTGTATGTGTGAAACTGATTTTTTCTTCCTAAGTGGAGCACTTTGCATTTGTCTTTGTTAAACTTCATCGTGTTGATGGCTGCTGTCTGGAATATTCGTGGTCTGACTGCTTATCTTGATGCTAATCTTGGATTTATTTTGTTTACTTTTCTGCTTAATAATGACTGTAAGTGGTGCTGTAGGAGAAAAATATACTGTTGTGCATTTAGAGCTGATTTTCAATTTGCATTCACCTCTAGGAATACCAACCTGCGGTAAACAGCATGCACACAAAATTAAAACAAGTTTGTGTGTCATTTTACTTAATATTAAATGGAATTTTTTATGAAATGAAAAGTACATGATAGCTGATCCTTGATACAGATGTATTTGGATGTATAGTCAGCCTGCTTTACAACTGGTTATTGCTATAACTATAGTAGTGTTTGTAATGTAAAAAACCTGTCGTCTTTTACTGTCAGTGACTGTATATGAGATGCACGTCACAACAGGAGAGCTGTGGAATGCTGGAACAGAAGCTGATGTCTATATTTCCATTCATGGGGAAGAAGGCGACACTGGCTCCAGACAGCTACTTAGGTCGAAGAATCCTAGGAAATTTCTAAAAGGACAAGTGAGTGACAAGAAGCATACTTCCAGATCCATTTGTCTGTCCTTTCTAGATCTCTACCTTGTAAGATCTGAGGCTGTTACAGGCCAAGGTGGGACTTACACTAGCAAAGATCACTGCTAGACTGCAAAGTTCATAGAAAACCTGCACAATTAAGCCAAAATTATATTTTAAACATTTGCATTGACATTTGGGGGAAAATTATAATCCATAATAATTATTGTGTAGGTAAAGTGCATACTGTTTTTTAAAATGTCTTAATTATTTAAATAATATATATTGAGAGAAGAAATAACTTCAGTAAAATACATATTTTACTATATTCTGATATTAAATTATGTTACAATTTGTGATTGTTTTGTTCACTAAACTTTGGGCTAGTTTCTGCTATCCTCACTCTAGTAATTGCATTGATTTGAATAGGACTAACACACATAAGCAAAGTGATAAGGATTAGCTCTTTAGTTATAATTGTTTGTCCTGAAAACCAGCTTTGCTTGTCTGCTTTGATATTATCATACATTTTTTCATAGATCATATCGGGATGCTCATACTTCATAGAAGAGTTTCATAGTTTTATACCATAGGTTTTATGGGTCCCATTGGATGGGGAGTTCTTTTAGAGATTTAATTGCACTTTTCTTGGCTGGTTTGCAGACTGACCTCTTCCTACTTGAAGCTGTGCACCTTGGAAATTTGTACAAGATTGTTATAGGACATAATGGACTTGGATCAGGTGAGAAATCTCTACATATAGCAACTGAATACTGACCGCAGCTTTCTGTGAAATTACAGTATTTGTAAAATATTCATATGAAATAATGTGACCAAGGTATTTTATAGGGGGAGGCAAAGGGTTCCAAGAATACCAGACGTTAAAATGAATAAGTTACATTTTGGTACCTTCACAAATTCCAAATAATCATCCTTAACCTCTATGATAGTCCAAATAATTGTATTAAAAAGTTACTTTTAAATAAAGAGTACTGAACATTATAGTTCTGTCATTTGAAAAATTGAATTTGTTTGTCTTTTCTGCACTTTGAATATTTCATTGTACAGGCTATAATCTGTATGTCTACTGGAGATGGACTATCGCTGTAAATGAAATTTATTAGCATCATTATTATTTCAATTGCAGTAGTGCCTGACAGTCCCAACCAGGGATTTGAGGGCCATTGTGCTAGGTACTGTACACACACAGTTTATGGAAATATAGGCTATGAACCAAATTGCCTATGATCCCAAGACTTGGATTTATTTGACCCTGAATACCAGACACTGTAGCAGATCAATGCAAGATAGTCTGTGCCACAGTGTCTAGTAGAGGTGTCAATTTATTCTGTCTTGATATTTTAGATACAGGCAGTAATACAGTTACCCTCCCTGTCTCCCATCCCTCTACTCAGCCTTCCAATGTGTACAAGGTGTCACTCATTGCTAGATCATCCCACATTAATCCACTTGTGGAGGATATCCCAACCCCTCTCATATGGAAGGAGAGAAGTGGCACTTCTGTCAGTTTCTCTTGTTCATTAGCCTTGCACATATGCCCCTGGATTGGAACTCAGCAAGTAGAGAGCGTGGTGACCTCCTGAGGGAGGAAGGGGTGGAGCAGGTTAGATGAGATGTCTCTTTCCACAGTACTATTCCCTCTTTGCTCCCAGATTTTCACACGGAAATTCAGGAAAATCATGACTGAGAGCTGTGATATTTTGCTCTGGATCCCTTCTGTGGCCTCTTCTAAGCTGCTGAGAAAGGACCCAGTTAATGGTTACATAGTTGTTATTGAACCAGGCTGTTAAATGGAAGTGAGACCACAAGAAAGTAGCCTCCCAGCAATTCCTTTTCCTAAGGATAAATCCCTAAGAACCACAGGGTTAGAAGGGAAAATGGCTCAAGAAAAACCCTATGTGGGGAAAATCCTTGAGTTTTCCATTCCTCCAGACAACCTGCTATAGGTTTTTCAGTGGCAGTCTTTATTATGCAACCTCGTGTCTTAAGAGACCACACCATTATGATTATTAATTATTATTATTATTATTTGTTTTATCTATTTGTATTACACTAATGCCTAGAAATCACAGACTAAATCAGGGCCCCATTGTGTTAAGCCTTGTACAGAAACATCATGAGACATTCCCTGCCGTAGAGAATTTGCAATCTAAGTAGACAAGTTGAACAAATGTGTGGGAGACAAAGGAAGTGTCTCCAGATCTACTGAATACAGTCTTGCAGTCTTAATCCACTTTCATTGGAAGACCCACTTCCTCTAAGCAATTGATTTTTTTAATTAATCATTTGGATGGTTGCTCATGCAGGTTTGACTGTATCTTAAAAAAATCTCCATTTTCGCATGAACTCCATTGTCATCAACTCTTCCTCTGCAGTAGCATCTCTCAGGCAGAGGCCTGCTATCTTCTGACGTTTCTGCACATTATAACATGGGTCTCTGTTATGGAGTTTGGCAATGATGAAACAGCCATGTGCCAAGATCAGTAGTGTCAAACAATCAATTTTCTTCACTCTGCTTTGAGCCAGTCAATATAACCCCTTAGAATTGCTGGCAGTGTGGGCCTCTCAGATTGGTTAATGATTAAACTGTCAGCTTCCTGGACTTCTGAAATATTCCATGGAGTTACACTGTCTCTCACAATGCGTACTCATCAAGGGAATATTGCACCATTTTATGCCATGGACTTGCCGGGAATGGATTGTACCTTTGTTGGCAATGATAATGTTTTAAAAAATTGGAGGCAGTGTTATTGCCAAATTGTATCCAAAATATGGATATGTTCAGCTTTATTGATAATTTGACCAAAATATTAAAGAATTAAAAAGACTCAGAAAATGTCTTCTCAAATACATACATTAAATGCTTTAAATGAGAGGGATAAGGGGCCGTGCTAGCCTGCAACAATCCACTTTTAACCCTATGGTATTTCTCAAATATGTGACTATAAATGGAGAGTTTTTGAAGTGAATCTTTCTTTCCTTACAATAGCTTGTACTGTGATGAGCAGGTCTGTCCCCCTAAGGGTAGTGGTGCCTGGGTTCAGCCTACCTCTGCCATGTGGAAGGGCCCTTTAAGATTTTGGGAGGTCTGGTTTGCAAGGACCTAGGAGATATTCGTCAAGAGGAAGTGGTCTTGGGTATAAGTAGTGTTTGAAAGGAAATTCAGTTACTGTTTCTTTAAGGATTCAGGACCAGGAGTCTAGTAGAACAGGTGGGGCAAAGGTCCACTTTCTCCCAGACAACTGAGATGTGCTTTAGAAAGGGGAGCAGCTCCTCCTTAATAGCAGGAGAAGGCCTGCCTGCTGAACCCAAGGACTCATTGGGGAAAAGGGGCCAGCTGAAGTAGAAGCTGGCTAAGGACCTACAGGTCCTAAGTTACAACCCCAGCTCCAAGAAGGAGAGCTGGCTGGGGGACTCCTCTCTTGAGGGAGTGACTCTTTGAACTACAACCCAGCTCCAAGAATGAGACTTGGGGTGATGGAGGGAAGAAGCTCCTGAACAGGGGCAAGAAAAACCTGCCAGGACAGTTATATGGATCCAGAGAGCACATGAACTTGAGTGACTAAAATGGTGAGTTACACTTTGTGGAAATAATAAACCAGACCCCTCAGGAAGGGAGTATGTGGTCTGGTAATTGCCTGCAAGAGTCTGAGTGGGAGCTAGGAGCAGTACACATGCAGGCTCATGAGGGTTTGCTCTGAAAGCATTCAACCCTGACAAGGACCCTAACATAATTACAGGAAAATGATGAGCACTACTATATATCAGGGAGTGACTCCTTGCACAGTGCTAATATTATATTCATTTGTGTTTAAAGTTACTGGATCTGATTCTGATCTGACTTAAACTGGTTTGACATTGATATAGCTCTCTGAATTCAGTGAAGTTTGCCTTGATTTAAGCTGGTGTAACTTAAATCAGAATCTGGCCAAATATATGAGTGTGTGTGTGTGTGTGTGTGTGTGTGCGCGTGTGCGCATGCACACATACACACACAGAGTAAATTTTCATTTTAGGATGTTTTTTGTTTTTATTTTGTTCATAGGAAATGGATGGTTTCTGAAGAAGATTGTAGTCAAGGATCCTGTCACAGACCTGGATTATTCTTTTCCTTGTCACAGGTTGGTGGCGTTTTCAAATGGGTTATATTGTAATAACAACTAGTTGTTCGTGCCTTCTCCAGTCAGGGGTGATTTGTGAAGTGCTTGTCCCCTGAGAATCGAATTGATGATCCAGCTCCTTTTACATACTCTAACAAACAGTCATAAGATGGTAACAATGTCTGGTCACTTCCCACCCGTGATACATTTAACAATTGACTGAGCATTGAAACATTCTGTATAAGGCTTCTGCACCCCACACCTGCTACAACATTCAGCAGCTGCTGGCTGGCACATCCCCTCATCTGACATTTTGGATCTGACATCAGCTGATCCACCTCTCCCTATATCCAAGGCAACACTTTTCAGTTAGGTGGGTTGCTCTCTCTCTAAGGGTAATTCTGCACCATTGACAATATCAATAGGAGCTTTGGCATTTACTTCAGTGGACTCGGGATCAGGCTTTAGGTTCTCATGATATGGCTATCACTGAGATGTATCTGAGCAGCTGGTCCTTCCCCGGTCCACCCCAAACCTGTCACTGAGCAGCAGCAGAACTTGAAGCAATCCCAATTTCCCTGCTGCTTCTCTGTTCTGAATCTGCTACTCCCATGCTTGTTTCTAATTTTATTTACTATCAGTTAATTCACAAATAGCTTATGGAAAGTGATATTAATAAAAATCAGTAGAAATATTAGGAATTAGTAAAGTCCAGTCATGTATGAATCCAGCTACAACTTGCCAATGGCAGCTCAATTCTGTGTCCTTCCTTCACTTCTACAAGTGAATAAATAAGTGCCCAAGACAGCTTTGAGTGAATGATGTGCACCCTGAAATTGATTTATGTGTGCGTGTGGGCTTTCTGCCCATCTGATACAGCACCTCCTCTTAGCGTGACCTAATTTTGATTCCGTATTGTAGGTGAGATGAACTGCTACAGAGAGAGCTTGAAATACAATGCTAGCTTCATAAATAATTCAGGGACATAAAAATCCTGTGTGTGGTTGAAGGGCTTGATACACCTCTCACTGACATCACTTTTACAATGATTCAGCTCCTTTGATTTTAACTGAGTTAGCTCTAATTTATGCAGTGTAAGTGAGAAGAGAATAAAGCCTCTTTTACTTTTAATGGTGCAGTTTACACCTGTACAGGTTGGGGGTGGGGAGGATTGTGTTACCTGCAAGAAATTTGCGTCATGAGAGATGATTTTAGGAGTCTGTTAAAGCTTGGCTCCCTGAAGTAGCCTTTTGGGGGCAGACAGTGTGGTCAGTGGATCTGCTATTCCTGATCCCTAACATTGGATCACTAGTTGAGATCCCCAGGTAGTCAGGCTGGCTTGGGCCTCTAGGCCCTGATCAAGAAAAAGCACTTAAGCACACATATAGCTTTAAAAAAGTGAGCAGTCCCACTGAAGTCAATGGAAACTTTCACCTGCTTAAAGTTAAGCACATGCTTAAGTGCTTTGCTGGTTCAGGGCCTCAGTGCACAAAATATTAAAATGTAATGTGTAAATATTGTGACAAAAATATTGCTGGGTTTGAGATCAAAACAATATAATCAGAATGGGTTCTGTTTTTCTCCAAAGGTGGCTAGATCAAGGGGAAGAGGATGGTAAAATTGTAAGAGAACTAAATGTCACTGACACTACTACCTTCTCCGCAAGTAAGCATAAAACAATGCAGAAGAGAGTCCCCTGTCACTGTGACTGTGTCAAAGAATGGCCAGAATACTGTGTAAACTGATCACATTCTCTCTATCTCTGCAGGGCAAGAGCTGGAACTCAAGAGAGTGGAAAACGTAAAGACTTTTTCTCTTTTCAAAAATTGATTTGACAGTATACAAAATCTGTTCTGGGGAAAATCAGGTCAATAGTTTTTCTGTATGTGACGTTTTCTTCCCGTATCTTCTCATAAGGGCTCTTTTCTTCCTTCTTTTAAAAATATAACTAGTGGGCTGCTGAAAGATGGAAGTTTCAGAAAAGCAACACTCTTCAGTTCTACAGCAGGCTCACCCGTGGTTTCATACGCCTCAGTCCAGATGGCACAGTTGATGCACTTGGTGACAAGAAGGACAAATATGGTAAAATATTTGCCAGATGGGGATGTGTGGGTGAACAGCATGAGGAAGGAGGGCATCATCAGATCACTGAGGATGTCATGTATAAGATTCAAAATTAATTCTAACAGGAGCAGAGGATGGCAACCATGTATGTTCTTACTCTTGAATGCATATACAACTATTAATGGTAAAAGCCACTTGGTTTTGTTGTAAAAGAACATCTCACAATGGCGCCCCATTATTAAATAGAATCTAGTTCTCATGTGCTGGTTTAGTGATCCAGAATGCAAACCTCCATGGTGAGGGTGGTAAAACCCTCTCAACAACTGGGGCAGATACTGTCCCAACCACCAGCTCCAAATGCTTCCTCCTCTCTACCAGCATCACTTCCATCTTATCTGGGTGAGCTTCAACCAACTCACTCCTGTTCAAGCCTCAGCTCTCTCTGGCAAGGAGAAAGTACTGTGTTACAAGGGTTTGAGAAAATGAGGTTAAAAGCTTGTTATCATCTACATTATGGCGGTGCAACCGAAAGTGTCTCAGGTCTTTCCTGAATGGCCTCACCTATGCTCTGAATAGAAGGGATGACAGAACAGAACCTTGAAGGACATACTTGAGAGAGCCTTCAAGGCAGTGAGCAAATTCCCAGCAATTACCTGTGGGATGTCTCTGAGAAATCGGGGCAGAAAACCCCCATATGAATAACTCCTCAAGTAATCTTCTCCATGCAGGACAGTCCACAGGTAGATCAATAAAATCTGATAGGCATGGAATACAGGTTTCACTTTATTTTTGTAAAGATCCCTTTTTAGTTGTCATGGTTGCTCTTGGAGTGCAATTATTCAGTGACTCAGAACGTTGAATTAATCAAATCATTAAGTATTGCCTTAAATTTCAGGGCATTCCAAATCCCTAAATGCAGTTACCCAGCATGAGAATGTCCTGGAAATCCTACAGGGAGTTTCATTTTATGATTATAAACTGTGAACTACTGGGTAAACCTCCAAACCAACCTCCTTACATGAATCAGGACTCCTAGTCTGCACTGAGGCAATAAGGAAATCTGTTCACTATGACTTTGATTGATGGATTGTATCTGATTCAATTCCACATAGCACCACAGAGCTCATAATCATTTTGCATGCAGAATCCAAATTTACACTGCTGTCTGCTTCACTGCAGACTGCTGCACTTTCCTTCATGTGTATACGTGGACTTCTGTATGGAAGTTTTTAAACACATAAACACATTAAATTTATAGCACTTTCTGTACATTTAATTTTACATATTAGAAGTAAAATAATCATGTATGTCATTTTCAGTGAGTAGTATTTTCAGTCTCTACGTAATTGTGCAGGTACCACAACTGCACACACAGTTACTGCAAGTGGCCATGTAAATAGAGAACGCAGCTAGCACAACTGTGATGTCAAATGTAGGCACACATCTACTTACACTTCTTGCCATGAAGAACATGTCTCTACCCCTCAACATTTCCCTTGAACGTTTGTTTGGGTTAAACGCATGCACATTACTTTACCAGGGCACTGAGACTAGCTCTGTACAACAGAAGCTGATGTGAGACTTGTAGCTTGGGGCACTGTTCCTTGTGCTCACAGTTAGGAATGAAGTTTCCAGAAAGAAACACCATCTACTTATCTTTCATAGTAAGCAACTTTAGTGGAAGCTACTTGGGCTGAAACTTTCCTGCCTTTCAAATGCTGGTAGGACTACAAGGAACAATTTATTAATAACTTTGGACCAGATCCTCAGCTGGTGTAAATCAGGTTGGTTCCAGTGCTTTTGATGGAGCAATGGCAATTTACATCAGTTTAGGATTTGGCTCAGGGATTGTTAATTTTCCAGGATTTTTTATCGCTGACTGGAAGCACTAAGAGAAGTGTCATTGTGATTATTATTTTTTGAGCTATGGTTTGATTCTGGCATGTAGGAACACTACCAACATGCAAGATGCCCCCATGTATGAGATAATTACCTTGAATTTAGTTGATCTAGTTAGAACAATCGTTTAAACAGGCATACAGTGCATTCAGCCTTGCTCCATTGAATGAATATACTTAATTTTTTAACTACTAAACAGCAGGTTGCAACAGCTCTATTTTATTATGAATGGAATAAAATTAGTCAATAGATAAAATCTCTGGGCCAGATGCTGCCATTCTGAGTAGTACCTTGCACTGCAAGTGGGCCCATCAGAGTGACAGAAAAGGCCTATGGGAGAGAAATGGCTCACAGTGTTATTACACTGGGGATGAGTTTGACTCACTGTATTTATTGCTATCGGTGGGAGCTACAGGCATTTAGGGAAAGTACAATGTTATTTATGTATATATTTATAATGTGGTAGTGCCTGGAGGCCCCAGTTAGGAATCAGGGCTCCATTGTGGAAAGCACTGAACACTGTACTCTAAGAAGCACAGCCCAGAACTCTCAGCCCAGGAAGGAGGGGATAAGGTGACTATCGGTCACCCTAGCACCCTCCTGATCCAGGGACTGGAGAGGCCCCAGGAATAACAAGGCCCTAGAGCCTGTCTGAGTTATGGCAGCCTCTCTGGGGTGCCCTATGAACCACAATGATGCCTAGAATCTCTGTACTGCTGTGTGCTGCTCCCTGCGCCAAACCCGCACCTCTTGCCCCCAGGCCCAGTCTGGCACGTCTCTGTGCTGGGAATTGTCTTCCATATTGCCTGTGCTGGGGGAATCCTCCCCTTACATATACGGGGCTATGCTGCTTCAGCCCTTTTAGCAGGTGCACAGGTGAGAATCTCTCCCTAAGTATATGATGAGAGACAACAGGGAGCTCTCTGTTTTCCCCTGTTGGCAAAGCTATTACTATAATAAACAAACAACTGTCACTGCTAATACAGTAAGCACTTCACAGCTTCATCATTGTCAAGGGGTTTGGAGACATCATAGAAGAGGTAAATCTTAAGAATATGGAAATTCAGAGCCATGCTGCAAAATTTGTTTTTACAAATAATAAATAGAATTCTCCTGAAAGAAATAGATTTTTATCTCTCTATCTTAGGATATTATACTGTTGCCCTTCACTGTGGTATCTGCAGTATGTCTTCCACACAAATTCAATTGGCCATAGTGAGGCCTCTAGTACACTTCATGGAGTCCCTGGCTCCCTTTTTGGGGTATTGGGATGGGGTATTATTTTGTTTTGATCTTTTACAAACAATAAATCTGCTCTTGCCAAGAGATTTTTGCTCTTCGCTGATAGCTCTTGGGCAGTGACTTTATGAGCTTCCCCAAATGAACTGGGAGGCGATCTGTTGATCAGAGTCCAAATTTTCCTCAGTTCTAATTACTAATTTTTTTAATTCACGCTCTTCCCTGCCAGATAATGTCTTTGCAAAATCATAAGTCACTTGTTGGTATTATATGTAAAAATGAGTTTGAATACATCTATGGCTTTACCTTTTTTCTCCCCCAAACTCTTTAGGTCTTTTTGATGTGACTGTCAAAAGAAATGCACATGTGTTTAAGAGTCATCAGATGCCACATATTGCCCTTGCTCTAAATAATGGCTATGTCACTGGAATGGTATGAAATTGCCTTATTGCTTTTCATTGTTTCATGGTTATTATTATTATGTATTAATTTATTAAATAAAATGCAAGCTTTGTTCTCTTTTCTAATAAGTAGCAGTTACTTCCAATCAAAGATGAGGCCAAGTTGCAAAACCAAAATCTGAAGTTTGAACGTGCCAAAGATCAGGAAAGTTTGGATTCTGCTTTGGTGCCCATCTATTTTCATTTTTACTCTTTCCTCCTGTATCTTACTTAGTATTTTTAATGGCTTATTGAGAAGAATTTGATTTATACAATCTGGAACATTATGAGCTGTGTTTCATTGTTTATACCAGCTAGTCAAATGTTGACAACATATCTGGCATGCCCTGGCATCTCCTCTCCTTGAATAATTATCAGTGCCAAGTGCTAATTGTAAATATCCATTTATTTCCCTATCACTTTTTGTAACTAACCTGTCTTTCAAGGCTTGTTGCAAGTTAATGTTCCAAGCCTAGCTTGCTCCCCTGCTCTCTCATCCTCTCCTCAAAGGTAGATTTTTGTCAACAGCAACAGATTAGTACTGGTTGTACTTGCATTTTCATGATCACAAGCTTCTTGGAAAGTCAGGCACATGAAACTTTATAAGTCCTTAAAGGTGGGAACCAAAGAAACTGGATCCAATTTAGTCAACTTATGGGGTGGGTTCTTCCACAGCCCTGGCCAAATCAACCGGCAGATCAAGGGCCAGAAGATACAGCCTAGGCAACATCAGTTTGGAGGTGGGAAAGGGCGAGACCTTGCTCCATTCCCTCATCAATCTGCAAAGCTCTTGAGCTCTATGAAGAGAGATTTTTAAGGAATAGGCTCCTTCCTATCCTCCTCTTTGGCTCCCTCCTTTATCTAACTTCTTCACCAGTGGACCTTCTGCACTGGACAAGAGAAGACCTCTGTCCCTTTTCTCTCTTTTTCTCCTCTCCCACCTCCTGTAGAGATACTGAACTCAACAGGAAAGAGTCTTCCTCCTGGAAGTCAAGCCCAGCATCGCTCTGTCACAGCACTCTCAACATGTGATTAGGCAAGTGGAGTTGTGGAAGGTGATTCCTTTAGACAGAACTGTGTTTTACTGAGGATGGAACCAACTGTGTTTTTCTTTCCCTTATTTGAGGAGCGAGTAATCTAGTGGTCACAGCAGGCCACAAGCCTCCTTTATATAATATGCATTGGCTTTAGTGAGAGAAGAGTTTACTCAGCATCTTGCAGAATTGGGCACCTATTTGGGAATGGCTTCAAGCCACAGAACAAATGGTGCAAACTCTTCTTGTTCCTGTTCCACACAGTGTGAACAGCTCTCTCTTGTTCTCAACATCATTACAACTAGGGGACTGGGGAAAGGATTCCTTCCTTCTGTTTCCACCTCTGTCACTGCCTTTTTTTTTTTTAATTTTGGGTAAGCCACTTAAAGTCTCTGCCTAAGTTTACCCATTCTAAATTGCATATAGTAATAAAACACCTCTTCATAAGAAAGTTGTGAGGATTAATTAATGATTAAAGCACTTCGTGATCCTTGGAAGAAAGGTGCTGTGTGACTGTAAAAAGGTACTGTAATACAGTAAACATTTGTATAGGTTTCAGATTTAATCAAAGGTCTCGTGGCTCTCTTGTTTCACAGTCTCATCTAAAGTCCACCTGATAATTTCTTTTATTCTCAAAAGCTTCAGTTACAGCAGGTTGAAATGTTTTGAATGAAAAGGAATTTTTTTTTCATGCAAAAATGGCCTTTCTTGGAAACAAAAAGTTTCACAAACCATTTAGTCTTTAAAATGTTATTATCTTTTTATCTAATTTGTTATTTTAAGAGTTATCAAAGCTGTTATTAAAATGTCTATTGACATTTTTCATTTTCTTAAACCTGAGTTTTCAGTAAATGAGAGAGAACTTAATGTGTTAGATCAGGGGTTGGCAACCTTTCAGAAGTGGTGTACCAAGTCTTCATTTATTTACTCAGATTTAAGGTTTCACATGCCAGTAATACATTTTAACATTTTTAGAAGGTCTCTTTCTATAAGTCTATAATATATAACTAAACTATTGTTGTATATAAAATAAATAAGGTTTTTAAAATGTTTAAGAAGCTTTATTTAAAATTAAATTAAATGCAGAGCCCTCCTGACTGGTGGCCAGGACCTCGGCAGTGTGAGTGCCACTGAAAATCAGCTCACGGACTGTGTTCAACATGTGTGCCATAGGTTGCCTACCTCTGTGTTAGATTAAAAGAACTTAATGATTTTTTTGAAAAAGCAACAGTCCACTTTGAACCATGTGAAATGAAAACAGCTTTGAAATCTTGCAACTTTCCATTTTGCCCAGTTCTTTTATAAATCCAATACAATGTGTATTTTTGTGTATAGTGTCTTTCATGCAAAAGGACCAGGAAATAATCCACAGCCCTTTACACTCTGACCAGACAAATACAAATAATGAGCCTGATTCAGCCATCTGGTTGGATCCCTGTGGGTTGCTGCCTTCCCTAGATATTTATCCAGGGAGAGCCATATAAACGCTGATGTGGGGGGCCACAGTGCTGCTGCTGGTGAAAGGTACCTGAGAGATATTCTGAGTGCATTTCCTGAGAGCCCTGACCTTGCACCCTCTCTTCTGACTCAGTCCAGTTTGTGGGCTGCGCCAGGTGACCCCAGACCCCTGCAGTAAGGAGTCCAGGTAGGTTAGTTGTTATACCTGCACTCAATGCAGAAGTTCTGCCTTTGGCAGTTCCTAGCTTGACTTTCTCTAGCAGAACCCAGGAAACAAATTGTACCCAATGAATATAATTATGAATAGATAACAGGCTTGTCTTATTTCAGGATTCTGTGCCCAGTTTCAGGCCTCTTAATTTTAGAATTTCAAGCTCAAAAACAAATTTGAGAATTTCCATATTAGGTTGATCTTCATGGCTAGTAGCAATATGTTTCTGGCACCATGAAGAATTAATAGAGGTGCAGAAATAGAGACTCCATGGCGTGACGTCACTTTCAATTACTTATATCTAGTGGTTCATATAATTGATTATTCCTGCTTTTCTTGTGTTAGGACAATGAAAATACTCTCTGTGAGCTACAAGTTCATATTCAGCCAAATCGCTGTGCAATTCTGGAATCAGCCCGAAGTCCAGGGCACATGATTACATTCAGTCTTCAAGGCAAAGTAGCTGATGATACAGTAGGCTACGCAGGACTCTCAAAAGAATTTGTTGTGCATGTGAAGGTAAGGTTAGGGGAGAGAGATGAAGGAAACTAAACTGCAAATAGTTTATACTTGTAAAATCCACTGTACCCGAACACACCCCAGCAAACTAAAAGTTGAAAGAGTGATCTCCTCCCACTAGGTGGAGCTAAAGACTGCGACTACAGCTTAACAGGGCGACATCATGATGTAAACCCTGGGGAAGTCACAGATAGTCAAAAAACCTTCCAAAACCAGGGCTGTACACACAACAGAGCTGGATGGGAAATTGTTTGCATAGAAGGAGAGAACAGCTTGCTAGTCGAAGGAACGTTTATGTGACTTGTGACAAAAATGTACTTGAGTCACTTACCACTTTATACATAGAAATGCGCCTGTAGTGGTTTAAAAAACACAGTTCACATCTGCTTAATTGCTAGTGTAAAGGTACAACTACTGCTAGATGATGGAGTGTATCAAGGTGAAAAATCAAAGGGAGTGAGGGAAGCCATGTCATTTACAAATGGATATTTTTATCTATCAATTTGTAGGGTGTGTTCCACAATGGTGCCATAATTCTGCTCACCACAAGTCTCTACCAGGCTCTCTGCCTCAGGCCTGATGGGAGCTGCAGTGGAGCAGGAAAGCAGTCTGAAGAATCCTATTGGAAAGTGCATAAAATCAGCTCTGGAGTTTGCATGATTGAGAGTCTGAAACACCAAAGAATGTACCTGAGGATCAAGGATGGCGAGTGTAATGGAAAAGTAAGCAGTTTTTGTTTATATTTGCCTTTTAAAATGTTTAAGTAACTTGCCAATGCCAGAGGGAAGGAATACAATCTTGTCTAAAATAGAGACTTTTTACATCTCCCATCAGCCATAAAACTTGCAGAACTGGGAGGCTCTGATCTAAAGACAGTTTAGCCTTTGCCTAAACCTTTACATGAATCAGAACTCTGTCTCATGCATGATATTTCCCTTATTCAGATCATTATATCTCTATTTCTGATCACAAAGGAATAAACAGGTCCAAACATGAGGCTATCTTTATAGGATGGAACAGTTAGACAACTTAGCAATATGCTAAAAACTTAAAAAACAAACTGAATTGACACAAATATACAAAGTTTTATTTTAAAGTTCTCCAACTGCATATCACATTCAATTGTTGAACTCACATTTCTGTATTTCATCTTTTTTAGGGAACGGGTGATGTATACTGTCACTTTAAAATTGAGAAGAACTTAGACAGTGGATCTGTGAGTCTAGAATCTGTGCAAAACAGAGGGATGTATGTTGGTCTCCAACCAGATGGCCAGACCAAGCCAGTTGTTCAGACTGGAGAGAGAAACATTTTGTTCTACCCACGAGTCATCAAATGTATGCAACTTTGAATACTAAACAAGCCACTGAGTATTTCACATATTTATAGTTACACATGTCAATATAACCAGAAAGTTTAAGGTAAAAATATAAAGACCAGATGTGGAAAATTCTCTTGAATGTTTTAGTACTTTAAATGAAAAACATATCCTACTTGCAACTAATTCCTCCCATATACATTGGTAATTTTTATACCTCATTTTACCAACTCAAGAGTTAAAAGGAAAAATCTTGATTTTTGCTGAATAAATGAAACTTTGAGTATGTGGAAAAAACAATGGTCATAACATCTGGTTATTACAGCTCCCTGATTCTCTGCCCAACTCTAGTCACTGGTTTGAGCAGCCTGGGGGCAGCTCTACCATGTGTCAGCTGGCACCAGTTCCCAAGAACTACTCTCTAGCTGAATATAACTTGAGTGTGCTCTGGCCATACCCCTTCTCTAACTTCAATATGCCCCTCACTGCTGGAGACTGCAAGAAATATGGCATAGGAGCCAGGTAGGCTGGTTGTATACCTGGAGTGGACTCTCTCACTCTGGAAACCCCCAAAGTGTGAGTGGAGCAGAGTGAAGAATCTGCTCCACTGTCAGTGGTTGCTAACTATGCAAACCTGAGAACTTTGTTTTTATACATTTCTATGTTGCTTTAATCATGGCATCAAAGCAGCTCCATAAAGACTAACGAATTGAGTATCACAACATCCTTGTGAGGTAGGGGAAATATTATTATCCCTGTTTCTACAAAAGGGGAACTTCCACACAGAAAGTCTGTCAGGAGTTAGAACCCAGATCTCTGAGTACTCTGCCACAAAGCTGTACTTCCTCACAAATATCTGCCCCCTTCACTGAACTGTAGCTTTAACACACACCGTAGTTGTCTGCAGGCCAGTTCAAAAGAAAATAAGCTCTTCTGCTCTACAGTCAGAAAGTGTGAACAGTACAAAGCACGTCTCATCATGAATAAACTATGGAATAGATTTGAAGACGTACATCTCTGAGTTTCAGTTGGAATGTCTATTGGTAGTGGTAGTCTTGCTAAATATTGACAACATTTCTGCAAGGCTGACAATCTGGAGTGAATGACCACAAATAGTTAATCAGTTTTTATCTTTTTTTCACTTAACTAATGTTCTCTTTTTTATGAGGCAAAGAGGGAGAAGCTTAAAATAGATATGCTTTTTACATGGGCATTAGGATAAATGGGAACATGAAACACCAGTCTTCAGGAACTAAAAGACATTAATTTGGGATTACCTTTTAAAATTAATATACAACTGCTCTACCTTATGGGCTGCATTAGGCACAGACACACTGAGGGTGATGGAGGAGGGTGTTGGACTGTCTAAGTGGCAGTGCTTGAAGTCATGCTTTTCTAGGTCCCAGTGCCACCAGAGTCATTGCCATTATTATGAGGGAAGGTTGTTATGGGTAAGAGATAGCCTTTCCTACCTCTTTAAGAATGGTATAAAAAGAGCTAGGCTGTACTCCCCCAGAGCACCCTACCTAGTACTGTCCCATGGCCGGAGATAAAGCCACACCCATCTAAACATTCCCTCACTGGGCCAATCTGTTCTAACCACCTTGGCAGCAGAGAGCTGTAAATTAGCTTTCTGAAGTCTCCTAAGCAGGTGTACTAGAGGGTAAACAGCTCCCTGTAATTTCTCCCCCTCTAGTGCTCCCACACAGGGACAGATACAGTTTGGACTGTGAATTTTTGGAATTTCATCTCCTGATTCTTTTCTGACATTGAATCATAGGGTAGATAACAAGAGCTGCTAAACCTCTTCCCCCCCCCCAGAGAAAGCAGTTTAGTAGATTGATTAAAACTTTCCATGGTTCACTCTCACAACCCCATCTCATGGAGAACTTCTGTATCTGTGAAGGCTATGGAGTTTTAATTGCAGAGACAACCTTGTCTTCATATGAACTTTATAATCCCATCTACAAAATGGGAATATTTCATATGATTAAAATGGCCTTCTTCTAAATTCACATTTCTTGTGCTTTAATGATTATTCCTTTATAATGGGATTTTCAAAGGAACTGGGGCTTGGATTCTTAAAGGTATTTAGTCACCTAATTCCCATTGATTTCAATGGAAGTTAGGAGCCTAAACAGCTTTGAGGATCTGGGCCCAAGTGATTTAAGTTCCCAATTCCTATTGAACTAGGCAATTAACTCCCTTAAATTCCTTTGCAAATCCCAGCTTTCATGTTTCCCTAAAAAGACCAGTTCTCGGTTCTGATGTGGTAGTTTAGTGGTGTGATACATTATCCAGTTTTCATAATGCTCAGGGCTTGTCTGAGTCTGTGGCTGGCTGGGATGTAAATCTACCTTGCACTAGCCAGCTACTCACTAAGCGTCCATGTGGACCCTACTGTCATGCACTAAAAGTTCCATTGAGTGCTTTGATGTACCCCATAATGAAATATATGAGCCAGCTGATAAAGATTTATACCATTCAGAGCCCTTTTTTATTTTCCATTTGGCATGCAGCTGATAGTCACTTGGCCAGTGAGAGCCTGGCAGAAACCAGTGCAGTCACAGCTTTTTATATCTTGCGGATGTTAGTTCAAAGATATTTCAGATAAACAATGAAAGATACCATGAAAACGATGAATGGACCATCAAGCTTTGACTATAAGTTGGGAACCCCAGTATAGATGTGCAGACTCACCTCTGAGGTGCCTCCTGCTGGTGATATCTGGGATCATTACAGCTCCAGAGCACCCTCTACAGGCCGGTGATCTGCCTGTTCTCTGGCCCCTGTGTCCCTCCCTGGACCCCAGTGCCCCTTTAACCTGGGGTGCTGCCCCCTGGCAGTACCCTAAAGTTCTGGGTCTCCTCCTCCCAGGGGAACTGCCACCCACTATCTCTACCTCACCTCAGTATCAGGCTACTGCTAGTCATCATCTAGCCCCCACACCTTGGGGCAGACTGCATTATCAGCCTACTCATCACTGGCAAGTTTGGGTTTGGGCCTGCTGCCTTTACCTATCCCTGGGCTGCCCTCTGCAACCCCCAGTACCTATTAGCCCAATACTAGGCTGCAGCCTGGGGCTTTCCAGATTAGAGCTCCCCAGCTCCTCTGTCTTTCCCCAGCCCTGCTCCACTCAGATACCCTGTCACTAGCTCCCTGCAGCCAAGTCCTTCTTCCTCTACAACCAGAGGGAGATTCTTGAGCTCCTGCCTTCCAGTCTTTTTATACAGGCCAGCTGTGGCCTGATTGGGGCGTGGCACAGCTGCAACCACTTCCCAATCAGACCAGCTGATAGAGCTGCTTTCTCCAGCCACAGCCCCCTCCCAGGGCTGTTTTTAACCCCTCAGAACCTGAGCAGGGTGAACACCCTGCTACACCCAGATACAAGCGGTATAAACTCATCTCAATCAGCAGTCAGAGGCAGTATTATAGCACACAGTTTATAGTATTATTTAAACAATTCCAAAGGTACCCAGAAGCATTATAATAAAAGTAATCATAACTGTGGTATCACTGCAAGTACAGTGCATGCACCGTGCATGTGGTTGGGGATGAGGGGGCAGAATATTTGAGTCACTATATACCGTGCAGATGAGAGAGAATAATTTTTCCTCCTAAACCCATGAAGAAAAGGGTTTTCAATGGAAAGCCTTAACTAAAGCAATGCTAACTGGTACTGCTGTAATAAAACTATTTGCTACTCCATTATAGACTCAGGTATGAAAGTTGGTTCCTAAAATACCTTGCTTCTTAATAAAAGAAGATAAAAGGACCTAATGCTTTTTTCAGTGCAGCCAAGATTTGTCACTTTGCAATTTCATAGTTCAGAAATGGCCACCGGCAGTTTTGTTTGAAAGAGATTTCAAGCAATGGCCCCCTTTAAGCAAGAAAACATCAGTGGAGGGACTTAACATCAAGAAAACAGCATTTGAATGAGTCATTTGATTCATACATCAATGTTAAATTGTTGCTTAGAATCACAAAGTGGTGACTGGATTTTATTGGCATGCCATCTTTTTTCCTTTTTTTCTTTTTTTTATGCCTGCTGCTAGCAATAAAAACCTATTACTTACATCTATGCACTGCACAGAGAAAAGATTTTGGTATATCTTGTACGTTTGTCTTATGATTGCAAGGTTTATTACTAGTGTTTGCTGTTGAATACCTGGGTAGCTTCTAAATAGGAGAAGCAAATGATTTTTTGGTAGTGTCACGCTTTACATGTTGTTATTTTAGTTGGCAGGGAAAAGCCTATGGGAACATCTGCGACACCCAGCCAACCAAATGGAGGGATCAGAGAATCTGAACACCAACTGGCAAAAACCCAGAAGCCAGTGGCTCAGAGCCCATCAGCTTCTCCACCCGCAAGTAAGGAATAGTTTTAAAAAATCTATATTGTAGTACTGTGATTCTGTATCTTTTTGATGGCCTACCCTAGGGACGACACCGAATGTCTTTTCTAGACTGTTGCAATACACAGTGTGGATTTGAACTGCTCTTTAACAGACTTGTTGTTATCTGAAAAAGCAGTGAAGTTTAGATTGGTTAGCCAATAGTCAGCATATAACTGATTTGACTAATTTCACTATGCTGGTTTTGAATACATTATTATAATATAGCCCAGCTCTTTTCCTTACTAATATGAGCCACTTTACATTATATATAACCGTGCTAATACAATGTAGGGCCCAATACAAAAGCCCATTGAGGTCAATGGAAGTCTTTCCATTTACTCTAGTGGGCTTTGGATGAGACAGTAACTACCTTTTAAAATGTTTGGGTATGGCTGCATCATATTGTTGTGTATAATTACTGGGGGAAGGGAGTAAGGATTCTTGACCCAGTACGTACTGGCCTCAGTACTCTGCTGCACCCAGTATCCCCTGGGTGTGGATGAGGAGGATCCATGTTCCCAGGAATGGCTGCATGAGGAGTTGTTAATGCTGACCTGATCCATGTCTGCTTGTGGCCCTCAAGGAGCCATCAATCAACTGGGCATTGCCGAAGCCTTCACCAATTCTCTCCCCCCAGTAACCTGCTACTCCGGGAGTGGCATAAAGGGATTAAGATCACATTGTTTGGGGCAGGATTGGTTCTCTAGTGTGTGTTGTATAATGCTTAGCTGATTATGGACCCTACCATAATATAAACAACAACAGCAATTCACCATTGATACCATTTACAGTGAGAAGTGTTTGAAATGGAAAACTCGGGTATTTTGGAATCTCTCTTTTTTTAATTTTTTTTAAAGTTTCAGTATTTCACCCCCACCGCCCTTCAATTTAAACCATTGTTTTTTTAAGGGATTAATAATCAAAACAAAACAAAAAACCACCCTGTATTTCTAACTAAATGGAAATGTCTGCTCTTCAACCACAAAGATTGCAGTTTGATAGTAATTCTTGCCCTGGTCCTAGGATTACTATGGAACGAAATAAAATAAATAAACTTGTAGCAGCTGAGAACTCAGTTTGCAGGAGTTTCATGTTCTCTTCAAAGTCTAAAGATTTCTGATTTAGCAGGACAAGGTCACACAGCCCAAGTGGGAGCCTTCTTTGAAGAGAGAATCTTGTTCTTATCTCGGTGGTGCAAAGTTCCCCTATTCAAGAAAGGGGTCAGGCTGGTGGGGTGGAGTAGGGGAACAGACCTCTGCTTTGTATGGTCCACCTATGTTTCAGATCCGTGCTTGTGGGGTAGGTTGGGCCATGGGGGCGCAGAGGGGGAGGCAGGATGGAGAATCCACAGTTATGCAATTCTTCCATCCTTCCCCTACCTCTGTGGAGGGGACACACTGGGGTTGTGGAGCCTCTAGTGCTGTGCACTGTCTGGATAGCTTCTCCTTGCCCCCACCAGATAATAAATTGAGAAGTCCAATTGTCAAACTAGGGCCCTTAAATTGAGTTGCCCAATTCTGCTTTTGATTGACGTTGGTGGAATTTAGGTACCGTTGTGCCTATATAAACAAAATGGCAAATTTTGACATGCTAATTTACAGGAGACTCAGATCTGAAACCAGGAGCAATATGTTTTATACCAGAGGAGACCTTAAATGCAGTGCAAGATTAGGATTGCATCAAACTCTCCTGGTTTAATTAAAATCAGTGCAGACTATTATTTCTAATTATTGCTAATTATCTGTAAATAGCACAGACATCTTTGTGGCAGCATCACTCCTGTTTTCATTTCAGAACACTATTTCAGTTTCGGATCCCTTAGGCTTCACCTGGTATTGTACTATTGTGTCATACCAAAAGCCTTCTGCATGTGTCATAGATTGTCAGAAAATGGTTCAGTGTGTTGAATCTAAAATATAGGACAACACCACGTACGTCATTAAACATATTTTCAACAAAGCAGAATGTTTTTAGGGTTTGATATCCAGGATCATTTTCCAGAGGAGATATTTACCATAAAAATGGTTCCGGTAAAATCTCTATAACGCTTTGTAGGGAGTATTTATGAGCAGTAATAACTATAGGGTCCTTTTTGTGTCTACACAAACTAAATGGAAATACAAAAGTTGACTGTGTCTTACAAAGAAAATGTTTATTTTATGAAAAATATTTTCCTATGAAGTATTTTAACAGGTGACTGGATTTTCATAGTTTTTTGGGGGGAGAGGGGAATCATTGAAGGTTGAAAGATTTTTTAATCCACATTGACCTAATGCACTGATTGTGTTTTTAAATTCCCAAATTAGTATTCACAGAAGGGTGGCAACTGATCCTGTAAGTAGATATTTAGTATACGTCCCCAGCTATACCCCTAACATTCACCTTTAACTCTTTAAGTTGTTCAGACTATCTCTCTGACAATGCTGGTCTATGCCCAATGATGTATTCATTGGTGGTCTCTGGACAGTAAAGTTTTCCCTGTGAGATTACAGGAATCCTGTGAGATCTCACAAGTGTGGGAATTGATGTGGGAATTTTGATCTTCATCATTCACCATTGTGTTTCTGAAATCATGTTAAAAATTCCTGTGGTGGAAACATAAATATGTGCAACAGTGAAAGAGGGGGCTAAATGGCCACTATCAGAGACAGTGGTATAACTAGGAGTGGAAATTTGGGTGGCCCCTGACTTCCGACACTGTGCTAGCTCAGCTTCTCCCCCGATGCTACAGCCTCTTCCCAGCCCTGGTGCCCCCAGACACAGGGCTTCACCTGCCGAGCTGAGCATGCACCTAAGTCGGTGCAGAAAATGGCAAGGCAGAGCTGCCAGAGCGTAGCTTTCTCAAGGGCGGGTGCACAGCTCCATCCTCAATGTCAGGTGCCCAAGTGACGCTCTGGGCCGCTGTGGCAGCACTACAACCCTGCTCAGATTTGGGTGGGCCTGGATCCTAAGTGGTGAGCTGTGGCCCACCAGGTCCACCTGTGGCTACGCCCTTGATCAGAGAGCTGCATAACCAGCTGCAAGTGATTATCAGTTGCATAACCAGCTGCATAACCCCTGGCCAAGTGACTATCAGCTGCGCTCCAAATGGCTGAAAATCCCATAAAAACAGCATTTCTTATGACATTATTTATTATTCTACAGTGCCATCACTTGGTTGGCACCTTACAGACAAATACTAATATACTACACAAGCAAACAAACAAAAAAGAGGCAGACATTGCTCGAAATAGCTTACAATCTCTGGACCAAATTCAGCAGTCCTCTCTAGGGTGATACTCTGATTTATTTGTGTTGTAGTGTTGGCTGAGTAAGGATCTCAGAATTTGGCCCTGGGTTGTCTTATGCCTTGGTTCTGTATCAAATTCCTTAGGCATCAGTGGGACTCCCCACAGGAGCAAAGGTCTGTATTAGTGGATCCCGATGCAGACTCAGATCTTTAGTTACCTGAATCGTTTGGTTTAAATGTGAGATTTAATGTGTTAAAGGAAAACCCTTTTCTCTATATATTTCTGTAGTTAAATATATTTTGGATCCAACTAGATCATACATTTGATAAAATTGACTATATAACTCTCCTTGATTACCACTGCTTTTCGTAAAACAGCTACCGATACAATAAAAGTGATATCTGAGGAACTTACTAAGAAAAATCAGGACTGTATTAAATTGATCCATCTTCTTTTCAGTTACCCACTTTGTTTCACAGACATTTCAAGTTAATGTGGAATTTTTTTTGCTTATATACACTTAATAAGAAACAAATCCAAAGGAGTCAAAGTCTTGACTTTCACTAAGTACTCTTGTTAATACTAACAGAAATATACAATGAGATGAGTTATGGCTGGCATTTCAAACTTAACTTTGAAGTTCAGAGGTTTTGCTAGTATCTGTCATGCATAATACTTTATTTTCATTTTTTTCTTCTGCTTAACAAACAAAAAGGAAATTGTCCTTGGTATAAAAAACTATATACCCAGATATCAAGAGGTACTATAGTTTTTAATCAATGTGGAATCTAAAGAGAGTTTTATGTTGGTGGGAACTCTCTTAGGGCTGGCCTTCACTACCACAATAAATCGATCTAACTTACACAACTTCAGTTTCGTGATTAATATAACCGAAGTTGACGTAGTTAGATCCACTTACCGGGGTGGCTACACTGTGCTGTGTCGACAGGAGAGCATCTCCTGTTGTCTTCCCTCATGCTTCTCGGGGAGTACACAAATCAATGGAAGAGTGCTTTCCCATCAATTTAGCTTTTTTTCACCAGACCCACTAAATCGACTTGCACTGCAAGCAGGGCCGATCTACCAGTAAGTGTAGACATGTCCTTAGAGAACATATTCTTCAGCTATTTATGTTTTCTAGCTTATTGTTCCAGTAGTGGATTGCACTATATTATTGGTGATGCAGATGGAATGTTTATCAGCCTTTTCTTTTACTGCAGTATCTTCCCCTTGGGCCAGAACAGTTAGCTATAGATTGCAAACTCTTCAGAGCAGGGATGGTGTCTTCCTATGTAAGTGGACAGCACTTAGCTGACAGCACTACCCCAAGAAGGAATAGTATTTCAGACATATGACTGTTGCTAATCCATTTGAATTGGAAATACTCAAAATTATGTTCCTCCCTGCTGAGACTCCAGTCATTCATGCTTCACTTCCAGGTTTGTCATTTGAGATTTGCAAATACATCTTTATCCTCAACACTGGGCGAAAGATCAGTGGAGGCAATCATTGAAGTGAATTTCTCTCTCTTCCAAAATTAAATTTGGTCAGGCCATCAGCTTGTGAAATTTACTTGTAATAAATTGTGTTCCTCTCTAGTGACTAATCTGTATAGAGGCTAACGACCTACAATGCCTGAAAGCCAATAGGGTTACTTCCTTTAACTTAAATGGTAGAGGTCTGTGCTTTGGGGCTGATGATCCATGGTATGTTATGCTCATTTTGTGACTTGTGAGTTAGAATCTGATCTTTCAACACTGTAAAAGTTTAATTTTTTTTGAAGGGTAAAATTAAAAATGGGTGATTGCGTGTATTTGAAGAACTACTGAGTTCAAATCTGTTCTTCCATTTAATTTCCTCAGATAGTCACTTTTTTTTTTAATTTGAAACTTAATTTGACTCTGTTTTCAGGCATTAATGATTCTGTCAAATTGATTATTATGGCACCAATCCAGAAAATACTTAAGCATAAACTTAACTTTAAACTCATGAGTAATCCTGTTGATACCAGTGCTGAATTATCCTAAATGCTGGAGGAAATGAAAAGTACTCCACTTTATACAATTGTTTTTAAAAGATAATGAGGGCCTTCACACCACAAAATTTTTTTACTGTCATGGTCTCATCCCTCTAAAGAAGTAGGAACTAACTTATTCTAAAACAACAGAACAAGTATAGCACATGAGATGGCCCAGCACAGGAAGAGTTTCTGCACCTCACCTCCCCTGCTCTTTTTGCAAACAGCGTGGTAAAGTACATTATACAGGATCTCTTGTCAGTTTCATTTTGCTACCCTTGACAGCAACAGATCCTGAATAAGAAATTTCCTCAACGCCTGTCTGTATAGCTGTTTGAGAAATAGATGATCAACTCACCCCATTTAGCTTGCAAGTATTTTAAAGCAACAGACAGATATTTCAGTTTTACTTTATCGCTCTCCAATTTTAAATTTCTGACTTCATCTTCTGATTGTGACAATGCGTTATTCCACAGTGAAGATAGGTAAAGAGATCTTAGAAGCTAGTGTTTCCATTGAATCATAAAACATTGTAGGAATGGGGAGGCTAGTACACATTTGAGATGCTTGGTCTTTTCCAGTTTGATTTTAGTAGTTCAGCTTCAGCTAACCAGAACATTTTGGACTAGACAAGAAACATAAATCAATCTTTTTAGGCTCCCTCACTTACAGTGAAAAAATACAATCCTCTCTCTGTTATGTTTCCTTTATGTGCTGATATTACAACAAGGACTGTCAGTTTCATGTCAATTTTGATTTACCACTAATGTTCTGTATTTCACAGAGGAAATGAAAAATACCCAAGGTACCAAGTATCCCCTTCCTTCAGATGATGAATGGAAAGTGTCAGTGCTGACAGGAAATGGAGGAACTCAAGCAAATGTCACACTCTGGATATATGGAGACAAAGGAGTAGCTGGACCAATAACTCTTGGCAAGGACAACAGGGAGCAACTCTTTCTTCCCAGGCAGGAGGATGAGTTTCAGGTAGCTAATGAAGGCTGGGAACATTATTTTACTGAATACCTTTCCAAAGATAATTCTCTCGTGATAGGGAAAATGTTTTGCATAAGTAAATCTATATCTAATGTCTCTGAATTCTGCATTAAATCATCTAAATATATATATATAGTATGTGGCAGAGGAAATGCTCTTTTCTCTCAAGCGGGGAAAACTGCAGAAGTAAATTGCTTTCCTTAAGGCAATTAGTTTAGGCAGTTGGTTTGAAACTAGTCTTAGAAACCATCTACCTCTGCACAAATCATATCCACTGAAAGATGTGTATCATTTACAGGATCTTAAGAAATGAAATGCATTCTTGAATACACTGTTGTAATCATGGCTCAAAAATGAGTACTGCATGGTTGGCTCTGCTAAAGTCATAACCTCGCTGTTTTCCAGCTAACTAATGCCCTAATAAAAGATTGAAATGTAGAAGATTTATACACGGTATTAATAGATTGCAATAACGTGCATATTACATTGTCAGGATCTGATCCTGTTTATATCCTGCAATGGAAACAAAAGGAGTTTTGCCGTTGACTTTATTAATATAATTAGGATCCAGTTTGTAAAGGAGCTTACCTCCAGGTAGAATGGAAGGAAGAAATTGCTATTAACAAAGGGCTAAAGCTTCTCTTGGCTCTCTCACAAAGCTTTTATAAGAGGGACATATCCTCTTTTGTTGTCTTCCAGCTGGAAGCCATGTGTGAATGAATTAACTAGAAATGATACTTCCCATTATGTACTAGAACTTGCTGTGTGTGCTTTCTCTATACTACTGTAGTTGTGACTCACACCAAGGTCCTTATTGTCCATAATAATAATTAATAAGTACTTTGCACTAATATGGCTTAAGCATCGAGGCTATTAGTTGTGATGTTAGTTTTGGAAATACGTACAGTATATATTTCACAGAGCTATGACCCACTGGGAACTCCTTTCTTCTCACTAGTGAATAATTTATAACCAGTTTTGGGTAATAGCATGTCTGCAATATTAACTTCTCTCCCTGTCCATAGATTCCCTAAGATATGGACCGATTGTCCTGCTATAAAATAGATATCCATTATAGCCGTGTCTTACGGATATTGATCTTGAAGAAAAGAAGAATCTCTCCATCAGCACCATGGGCTGCAACGCTCCACACACTGATGCTCTGGCGTCAATTATCAATTAAATAACATTTCAATTAAAACATTTCCCTTCATTAACCTGCAGTAGACAAATCCATCAAAAGCTAGCTAATGAGTAAGAACTCTTTAAAAGTGACATTGTTTTGTACCTGTGGATCAGTGTGAGTATAGCAGTGTTCTGAAATGGGGCCAGGAATGCAAGACTGGTTTTATTACTGATTCTCTTTACTGCTTGTGTGCTTGAGCCTGATGTGTTTTCATCGCACTTTGCTAAAGCAGGAGACTTCACTTTTTCATTTTTAAAATGATTGACGTCCTCAGAGGTCTAGCCAGGAATTCTAGGAAGAAAACTGCCTCAGACAGCATTACGGTAACCGAGGGCAATTTGAATCTCTTCCCTATTGCCAAACTCATGCAGACAGCTATCAGAAAGTGGAAATACCCTTGCCTCTAGAGTAAAAGGAATCACATCCCTTACTCATGTAAGTAGACATTACCTGTTGAATCCCTTTTGAGGCTGCTCACATGAGAAAAGATTGCTTGGGCATATTATACCTAGTATACTAATGGACACACTTGGCTATGCCCTTCTCTAATTATACCAAAGGGAATCCTTCTTTTGGCCAGACAAATAGGTGCTAAGCTTGTTCTAGGTGGACGTCACTTCTTGCATTTCCACAAAGCCAATACATTGCCTATTGACACTGACACAAAAGAAGGCAGGCAGACCGGCCAGCTGAACCATTAACCAAATGGAATGGAAAAGGATAATTAGAATAGGCATGAAACATGACAGTAATACGTATTCAGAGATTCTGAATGAAAGGATAATATATCAGGTTGCTCCATTTCATACAATGATAGTCTACTTTCCAAGTAGGTAAACTATAACACTGGTAGTTTATTGACTCAGAACCAGACTATGACACTCTTACTCTAATATCATCATATCATGAGCCTATTGACTCATGGAGTAAGGTACTATACAACATGGGTGAGGGTATCAGGCTCTGAGTCCATAGAAGTAAATTACTGCTAAATCAAATGGAGAACCATTGGCGATTATAATAACATCATAATCTTCCAAGTGTGGTGATAGATTTTGATTTGTTAATACAATTAAAGTTTCCCTATCTTCCCACTGAGCTCAGTAAATGACTAGGAATCCTCCAACTCTCTCACCTATACCCTGTGAGCTGCTCAACCTTTGGGAACATCAAGGAAAATAGGAATATGGGTTAACATTATTTTCTTAAACATTCTTTGTTCTGGGGAACAGTACAATGTTCTTATAAAGGCCGCGGGGCCTAGAAATAAGAGTTGGGGAAATATTAAGCTGCGAGGGGAGACAAGGAAACTTTATTTTTATTAATGGAAATAGAGAGTAGTTGGATAACATATGAGTAGGGATTTTTAACAGAAAAGGTAAAATGAAAACTATTTAAAACAATGTAAATAGCTCTTTGGAATATGAACCAGCAGTGAGCTGGGCTAGGAAAAAGGAGAATATGACAGAGGATGCTGCCGTCAGCCTTTTAGTCAGAAGAACACTCAGTGAGAAATAATCTGACAGTAAATCTGCTTTTCAAGTGTCTGAGAACTCTACTTGTACTACAATATATAGGATATGAAATGATTTGTATTCAGTTTAAATAATGATAACTGTTCAGCATCACAAAGACCTGAAAAATGTGATAAAATTGGACTATAAGAGTATCCTTTATACTTATGGTACTACAAAATGCTTTACAAAGTAAAGATGGAAGTGTAATGCAAACTGTATTCAATCAAAAAGGTAAGAATACATCAGTGACTTCTAACGGTTTACAGATCTCTCTGTACCATGTTTTTGGAGCTGGATTATTTAGGCCTTTTGTATCCTCCACACAATTATATGACCAATATTAGGATTTATATTAGAAATGATTTTAACCATGTTGCTCTAATGCATCCTGAGGGATGTTATTTTGCTGCATGGTTTACATTTCTGTATTCACAAACTGGACAGATGCTCTAAATATTTGTCAAAACAACTCTGCAAAATGGCAGTAATTTCTGGAAAGTAATCCTAGGTCTAAATGTGCCTGTGAGTGTTAACTGCACTTTGATTTGCTGATATATTCCAGAAGAGAAGGGGGATTCTCCATTCCATGCCTTGTCTACTCCAATCCCAGATCTAGGATTCAGAAGTTCCAGCAAATTCATAAACGTACACTGGCATCTCTACTATTTATTTTCTGACCTGAGTTAAAGGGAGACTGCCAACACCGGGAGATTAAGATTCACCTCGAAGATGCTGAATTTAATTGTATTGTGGTCACTATTATTTAGTGGCCTAACTACAGATGCTCCTTGAACCAGTCCCTGTATGTTACTTAGCCCTAGTCAAGAGTAGTCTTTCTTCTTACATGCTGTAGAAGTACCTGTTCCAAGAAGCAAGTGTTTAAGATGTCATGAAATTGCTTTTCTCATTGTGACAAATGGTCAGTCTATATGTAGGTGACTGAACTCGCTCTCTGGGTCTTCTTTTTTAGCTATAGAGTCGATCTTGCATTGGGATCTGCTTGAACAGACCCCTGTGCCTGTGCATATGTCAGTGGGATTTGGAGCATGTGCAAGGTTCCACTCTAGATCTCAGTGCCGGAGTGGGGCCTGAGTTTTCTCTTTGATCTCCTTCACTGTTGTGTACTCAATACCTTTTTCCTCAACAGGAGATTGATGGTACATTTGTAGTCATATGATTTGGGATTTGTATTCAGTTTCTATTGTATGGTCCTGTCTGCTCAGAAATGATTAGCCCGATTCTCTTTTTACGTTAGTTTTACACCAAGCATCAGGCTTTTAGAGACTCTTTTAGATATAGTACTAATCTCCCACTTCTACCAGCTAATCTGTCCTATCTAGCCAGATATTACTAGATCCCCTTGAGTTTTTGACATGCTCTCATATGTTAATAATGCCAATTACATCAGTGTCCTCTTCCACTGCCAGGCATGGTAGTTCATCTGTTTTTGCTTTTAAGCATCTCACATTGATGCAGTTTGTTTCAGTTTTCACTTTTGATGGCATGCCTATTGTTATTCAACTTTATGTGCCACTCTTTTACTTTTCCAGAATGTACCTCTGATGTAAACCATCCCTCCTCCAGCTCAGCTGTAATTTTTGATCTATCTTTTACCGGACAGATTTATTTTTGTATCACTCACCGTTCAGCTTTGTCCAAACTTTTTTTTTTCCAATCCATCAGTTGGAACCATCTCAAAAATATTGCTAATTTTCTGTGCCAGCATCCTGGTTCCATTGGGGCTAAGGTGGAACCCATCTAATTATATTGGAGCCTAAGCCGAAGAGAAACTGAATAGCCTATTTTCAGGGCCAGATTTTGAAAAAAGGCAGTCCAAGGTTTGCCTGAAAACATGCAGGAATTGTTGCATGCCTATCTTAGTACTCATAGATACTTCACTTTCTCAGGGAAATCAGGAAAGAATTACAGTTGTGCATGTGGACTTTATGCCTAAATTTTTCAAAAATGTGGCCCTCGGCCAAGCTGAATGAATGGCAAAAAGTGTAAACACAGCACAAATGGTGAAAAGTACATTAGTCTTTTCTTTCACTTGCAATAAGCTAAGACACAGGAAAGGAAATATATTGGGTTTTTTTTTTTGCAAAAGTATCATGAAAAGATAGCAGCCTGGGCACAAAATACACATGCCCACTCTTATTGTCAAAAAGCTTCTCACCCCATATGTGTGGGCAAGGAGAATTGTGTAAGGTTGCCTTCTAATCTTGGATCAACTGCCGGGTCAGTTCTCCAATGTGGGCTTTGGTTAAACAGCCTCTAACCTTCACATCACAAGCCAAGCAAGGCTGAAGTATAGAGCTTCAATGCTTGATCCTTATTTACATGTGCTGTTTTGTGTTTAAATTCAGGTTGAAATAAAATATATTGGAGAATTCTATAAGATAAGAATAGGACACGATGGAACAAGTGAACACCCAGAATGGAAGTTAGAAAAGGTAAGACTGAATACTGTGTACAGATGTGGTCTCCTCATCTCAAAAAAGATATACTGGCATTAGAAAAGGTTCAGAAAAGGGCAACTAAAACGATTAGAGGTTTGGAATGGGTCCCATATGAAGAGAGATTAAAGAGGCTAAGACTTTTCAGCTTGGAAAAGAGGAGACTAAGGGGGGATACGATAGAGGTATATAAAATCATGAGTGGTGTGGAGAAAGTGAATAAGGAAAAGTTATTTACTTGTTCCCATAATATAAGAACTAGTGGCCACCAAATGAAATGAATGGGCAGCAGGTTTAAAACAAATAAAAGGAAGTTCTTCTTCACACAGCACACAGTCAATCTGTGGAACTCCTTGCCTGAGGAGGCTGTGAAGTCTAGGACTATAACAGAGTTTAAAAGAGAACTAGATACATTCATAGAGGTTAAGTCCATTAATGGCTATTAGCCAGGATGGCTAAGGAATGGTGTATCTAGCCTCTGTTTGTCAGAGGGTGGAGATGGATGGCAGGAGAGAGATCACTTGATCATTACCTGTTAGGTTCACTCCCTCTGGGGCACCTGGCATTGACCACTGTCAGCAAACAAGGTACTGGGCTGGATGGACCTTTGGTCTGATCCAGTATGGCCATTCCTATGTTCTTATGTTCTTAAGATTTTTATGGTAAATTTGCTGATCAGTCTGCAGCATAATTAATGCTTTAATTCATTGCTTTGTGACTTTATAATAAATTGTGGAAAAACTGAATGGCATGATGGGTGATAATTAATAATTAATACTTATTTAGCACTTTTCAGCTCAAATCACTTTATAGAGAAGAGTAAGCATCATTTTACAGATGAGATAACTGAGGCAGAAAGTGGTTTAAGAAACTCTCCCAAGGTCACTAGACCAGTCTGTATCAGAGTCAGGAACAGAGCACATTCTGAGCTCTGTCCATTAAGCTACTGCTACACCAATTTGACTGGATAAACGTAATCCCTTGTGCTCACCAAATGGGCCTATATTATTCATTAAAGTATCCAAATGCATTATAAAATATATTAATAGTTTATTAGCTATCAGAAATTTGACACAAAGCATTTTCTGGGGTGTTGTGACAGTTTGGGGTAGTTCACTCAGCTCATCACTGACCCCCAACTTGGTTGGTTTTGGTTAAATCAGTGCTTTTCAACCTTTTTCCATTTGTGGATCCCTACAAAATTTCAAATGAAGCTTGGGAGGAGGAATAGCTTGGTGGTTTAAGCATGGGCTTCCTAAGCCCAGGGTTGTGAGTTCAATCCTTGAGGTGGCCATTTAGGGATCAGTGCAAAAATCTGCTCAGGGGTTGGCCTTGTTTTGAGCAGGGGGTTGTACTAGATAACCTCCTGAGGTCCCTTCCAACCCTGATATTCTATGTAGACCCCTTTGGAAATCTTAGACCTAGTCTACAGACCCCAGATTAAAAACCACTGGGTTAAATGAATCTTAACATAGACAGCTAATGACCTTACTGAATGTCAAGGCAACACAGTGGAATGTTTTATTTGCAATAACAATGAAAACTTGAGATTTTCTCTCTGGTTCAACTTTTTTGGCACATTTCTACTTGTGTGTAACCACAGAGTCCTTTGATCATGGTATATACTGTACATCCTAGCATATGTGAGTAATGAGAAATTCTTTGACTATGGGACTCTCAGGGAAAAATACCTAATTTTGCACTTAACTAGGACATTCAGAGAGGATGAAATTACTGACAGATTGTGTAATCCCAAAATACATGCCACCAAAGCAGTTACATAAATGTATTATCACTGTCAAGTTTATAAAAGGGATGGATCAGAGCCAAAACTTTGGATTCAAACTCCCTCAAACTTGGCATTGTTAGCATTGTTTTTTTCTAATGTGCCAATCACTGTAGTACCTAGGTGCTAATTTTGGAGTATTGATATTCTGTCAAATTTTGCATCCTAAAAAATGGAACTGTATTTTTCAGTTTGCTGTAGGTTGCGCTTATATTACCTCTAGAAACTGGCTGGAAAGGTCACAGAATTTCAGCTACACCATGGACAACTGCATGGGGAGAAAAAGACCGGAGTTTGGCTATGAATAAGCCAGTCATATCCTTGCACACAATAATATCCATGCTTGGAACAACATGCTTGGAGCTACTAAGTGACATAATTCTACTCTATTTTGCTGACTAACACTTGGTAGAATAAATTCATACTAGAACAGACCTATCATGGAATATTCCTTTCAGAACTCCAGACCAAGTACCTGTGCTTTGTCTCCTAACAGGGCCGGCTCCAGGCCACAGCACGCCAAGCATGTGCTTGGGGCGGCATGCCACGGGGGGCACTCTGCCGGTTGCCGGGAAGGTGGCAGAGGGCTCCGGTGGACCTCCCGCAGGCGTGCCTGCGGAGAGTCCGCTGGTCCCGCGGCTCTGGTGGAGCATCCGCAGGCATGCCTGCGGGAGGTCCACTGGAGCCGTGGGACCACCGGACCCCCCGCAGGGAAGCCTGCGGGAGGTCCAGTGGAGCTGTGGGACCGGCAAGTGGCAGAGCCCTTCCGTGGCTTGCCGCCATACTTGGGGAGGCGAAATTGCTAGAGCCAGCCCTGTCTCCTAACCTATGTGTATGGAAACACACGTGCCTGCCTTTTATTCTGTCATGTCATCTTACAAGGCCTGAATCCTAAAACCAGAACTGCATGCCAATAGCAAATTTTTGACATTAGCTCAGAGGCCTGAAGTTTAGGAATATCAAACCTGAATAGAAGTTTAAATGTTTCAGTTTTGGTCAAATGATTTCAGGAAATCTATTTTCCAATCTGTTGGTTACAGCACATTTCTTTAATATGTTAGTCCAAACTTCATAGGGCAACTCTGGGATTTCAAAGAATTCCCTTCACTTAAGAAAACCAATTAGCTTGAAAGTTGTGTTTTTTTGTCAATGCAGCTAACATTTGTTGTTGCTCTGAAGCAGCAGGGGGAGCTGTGCCAATAATCATTTGAGGTTGTCCTGTAAATTCAATTAGTGATTAAAAATCACAGCTGCAAAAGTATTTCATGTTGGAAACCAAATGCTCTCTCTTTTAAATGAATATTATCTTAAGTAAAATATGTGTCCACTTTAATAGGGAAGCAATTTAAAGGAGTCTTTTCTCCCCCTCTAAAATGTGCTTTTAGAATTTGAGTGCAAATACCTAATTTTGTAATTTTAATCATAAAGCTTTTTCTCAGAATACTATATTTCAAACAGCATCAAGAGTGTAGAGACAGAATGGTTTTGGTATGCCTGCTGCTAACGAAGGTTGAGGAAGGGAAAACTGTAGTATGTGCTGCTATAATCAGAGACCAATAATAACCATCTCTAAGAAGGAAAAGAAAAAAAAGCTCCTCTAATAACATGAAGCAACAAATAAGACAGTTATTACCACAGCACTCAGTAGCAAATAGCTCAAAATTTGGATCTTGAACTATCTTAAATTGGGGAAGGTGTAAACGTGTTTGGTTGCAGGGGTTTGGTTTGTTCTATTATAGAAGCAGGAGCCAGCTATAGAATTTGGATCTGGATCCACCAATTTCAACATATAGATTTCTTAGAATCTATGCAAATATGTGCTTTCTCCCACCAGAGTTCAGAGGGATTTAGATTCAGGAATTTGGTTTCAGCCCATTTCCATTTGGAAATAGCCCTGTAACAGACCCACTTCACTTTCCAAAATCCTAGTCTCACTGCTCATTTTTTCAGAATGTTTTCATTCTGCAGTTCAGAAGGCAGATTTCCATGGAATGTATCCGTAGACAAAAATCAAAACCCAGTGATGTTTAGTAAGGTAAGAAGGCAAATTTAATTCACATGTTTGCTCACACCAAAAATAACACATATTTTGAGAACTCTTAGCAGATAAAAAGAATAGATGTTGGCAATTACAGCAGAGATACCAAGGAATGAGTGAGCATAAAGATTCTCTCTAAAGATAGTCTTTCTAGTTCCAAGTGGAGGCACATTGGTAAAATAGTAACAAAATTAGAAAAGTAAAATGAAGGAAAATGTATCTCTTCAGTACTGGACACTGCAGAACTGGAGAAACTGCATTGCATCATGGCTGTTGTTATTGCTTCTTCCCTAGGTGACACTGCAACATGTAAAAAGCAGGAGGACTCTGAATTTTCCAGCAAACAAGTGGTTGTCAAGAAGTCGTGGAGCTGCAGATATTATATGTGAACTCCCAGTAGAAGAAGCAGGAAAACCCATTTATCCAAGTACGTGTAATGGTATTGTTAGTAATCTCAGAAAACACTTCAGTTCTTGAAAATATAATCTCTTTGTAAGCAGGGGAATGGTCCTGCTATTGTGGGGAACTTTCCTGGCTTCTGCACTACCCCGGTGAAGTGGGCTAGCGAAAGGATCTGAGTCCTCACTCCCACTTCCTTTACCCAGAGGCCTCCCTGCCCTTGAGGACTCCCTTTCCACTCTCCTGTCTGGCAGAGTCCTCGTAACCCCAACAAGGCTGGGCCCAGGATTCCTGGGGGGCTCAACCCCCAACCCTGATGTGGTCACCCAGGACAGGGGCTAGGGTGTCCCCACTCTGGGGTAATTTCTTTGCACTGCGCACCTCCCTGACCCACTGATCACATCATACAATTTAAAGCAAATGCAAGTTATTTAATTAACAATTAATTTTAAAAAAGAATAAGGAAAAATGGGAAAGGTTAAAGGAAAACACATCACCCTGCTCTGTGGCAGGGACCATCACAAACAGTATCTCTGGACATCAGGGCATTTCACAGTCTGTTCCTTGTAGGTCCCAGGCCTCCTCCTCAGGCCCTGGCTGTGCTGCAAGGATGCTGTGGGTCAGACAGTTGCTCTGGTGGTGGCCACACTCTCTCAGGCACTGAGTGGCAGGACCCTTCTCCCCAGTGTCACCCCTGCTCTGTCAGGGTTATGACCCCCCTACAAGTCTGGCCTGCAGAGCCTCTTGGCTGACACGTCTCCCTGTGCTGGGCCCACTGCCCAGGGTCCCCCTCGCTCTCCCCAGCTGCTCACCGCACCCAGCTCCGGACTGCTCCAGCCCCAGCTCCACACTGCCTCAGCACATCTGCTGCTGCTGCTCTGCCTTCAGCTCCCTGGGCTGATTCTCTGGCCTCCCTGGCTCCAGTTGCTACAGATCTGCAGGCTGCTTTTGTGAGTATGGCTACACTCGAAACTTCAAAGCGCTGCCACGGCAGCGCTTTGAAGTGTGAGTGTGGTCACAGCGCCAGTGCTGGGAGAGAGCTCTCCCAGCGGTGCACGTACTCCACATCCTCATGGGGTTTAGCTGCACTCCCAGCGCTGCGGCGCTGTTTACACTGTTGCTTTACAGCGCTGTATCTTGCAGCGCTCGGGGGGTGTTTTTTTCACACCCCTGAGCAAGAAAGTTGCAGCGCTGTAAAGCGCCAGTGTAGCCATGGCCTGTGTCTCTCTCTCAGCTCCCACCTGCTTCCTGGGCTGCTTGTCTGGCCCCTCTGGCTCTGGTTGCTGCAGCTCTGCTCCCAGGGCAGGTCTCTCTCTCTGGGCTGTACTCTGGCTTTTTGGGCTGCAGCTCTGCTACCAGCAGCTTAGCATGGGCCCCTACTCTCACCTTAGCTCGGCCCCGCTCTGTCTGACCCAGGCAATTGCAGCTCACACAGAGGACGGGACCCACCCTGGCCTTCTGTCTCTTTGATTAGCCTGCCCACCCTATCAATCAGGCTGACCTGGAGCATTGGCCTCTCGCCATTGTTCCTGGGGACTGTCAGTCTCAAGGTCCTGATTTGCCATCAATCCCTCTTCTTTTAGTGCTGAGAGCTAGCAACCAAAACATCCCCACTGAATGTTAGTAAAAGGGGATAACAGTCCCCTTACATTTGCAAATGTTTGCAAGCCAGATTTGTGGTGGTGTCTTCATTATGACTGAAGGTTGAACATGTGAATTGTGATCTCTCTGTATGAATAACTAACTTGTGTTTTCCTTTCCCGGTATTGCAAGTTGTGAGATACCACATTTATGTTTATACTGGCCATTTGGAGCAAGCTGAAACAGATTCTCCGATCTACCTATGTATATATGGAAAGAGAGGAGACTCTGGTCTAAGACTTCTGCATAAATCTGATATGCCAGTGAAATTTCAGAGGGGAATGGTAAGTCTGAACAAGGAAGTTTGCATATTCACAGAGATGTGTTTAAAGTAGCCTTTATACATGCTTAAAATTGGTTTTGAGGGGAACTAATCAAAATCTAGGATACAAACACACTTCACATTATTTAGCTACTCTTTTATTAAAAATTTGGTGCTTGCCATTTCTGGGAGATAATATAAATAAGGGGGGAAAAAGGACCTAGTAAACCAGAAATGAATAATGGAACAAGAGTAAAACAGGGAGGGTGGTGGTGGGGACATTAAGGAGAATAAAAGAATAGAAAAAGAAAGGAAAAAAACAAGATGATGAGAAAAGCCACAAGGGAAAATACAGACATTTTCAGTCAAAGCATAGAAGATCAAAATTGGACACAAATGAGTGCACAAAAATTGTTTCATGGCTTCAAATCTCAGTAGGAACATTTGCTGTCTATTTCTTCTAACACATGGCAGTTTTGATACTGATGAATGCAATCCAGGTGTAAATGAAACTATCTAATTTGTCTTTCATGTACCTAGGAGCCTTACCATAAGTAAAATACACAAGCTACATTCTGCACTGTGGTTTAGTGGACTGAGCAAGACACCAAATTTCAGAAATTACTGAGTTCTAATTCTGGTCCTGTCACTGAGGATATGTTTATACTGCAATAAAACACCAGTGGCTGGCCCGGGTCAGCTGACTTGGGCTTGTGAAGCTCAGATTGCAAGGCTATAAAATTGTAGCATAGCTGTTCGGGCTCGTGTAGGCCCAGAGTCTGGATTCCAGCCCAAGCCCAAATGACTATGCTGTAATTTTATAGCCTCGCATCCCGAGCAAGCAGACATGGGCCAGTTGCAGGTGTTTTATTTCAGTGTTGATATACACTGACTTTCTGAGTGCCCTTGGCAAGTCGCTTGGCCTCCACTGTGTCTCAGTTTCTCCATCTGTAAAATGGGGGAATATGAATGCTTACTAACCTCACAGGTTATATTGACATATTTGAGGAATACTTATAAAATGCAAAGCGTATATAAATGTTCAATTATTCAGCACAGTAGAACATCCCAGATACATTGAGAAACTGCAGGTGGATCTGTGCCAATTTAACAGCATAGAATACAAATCTGCCCCATTAGTAAAGCATTAGATATTAAGTACTGCACAAAGGAGTTGAAATTCAGGACATAAAGTTGCCTGAGACACCTCTTCTGGGTAGGCTAATGAGAGTATCCTGTATTATATTATTTATACAAAAAGTCTAAGAGTGAGGAGATTCTATACTTCACCTCATTTGTTACAGAAGCTGGAAGGTGTGTAGTGAATGAGGCAGGGGACTGCAGGAAAAGAAAGTATCATCTTCTGCTTCAGGCAGTTGAATACTGCCCTGGAGAACTGGATTCTATCCCTGCCTTTGCCACAGAGTTCCTAACATGATGCTGGGCAAGTCACTTAAACAAAACTTTCACAGGTGGCCACCATGTTCCTCATTTTCTGGGTACTCAACTTGAGATGCTTCAGCTCTGATTTACTAACTTGCTGAGCACTCATAGCTGGAACTGAGGATAATGGGAGCTCTGCTCTGGACGTGTAAAGTGCTATAAAATGCTGAGTACTCTGAAAGATCCGGTCCCACGCTTCTCAAATTGAGCACCCAAAATTGGATGACATTTTTGACAATTTTGGCTTTAATCTATGTGCTTCAACTTCATCATGAAATGGGGATAAGAATACCACCTCACCTCACCTCACCAGGGTATTGTGAACACCAGTTCATTAATCTTTGTAAAGAACTGATATGCTGCAGTGACTGCATCGCAGAAAAACCCATGAAGAAATGACCAATTCTGTATTCGGTGCAAGGTTTGGTTGTTGTGCAGAAAATAAAGTGGGTGTGGGGTGGGCAGGAAGGAAGGAATAAGGAGGATACAAAGAAATATTAGATAGCTCACTGAATGGGTAACTCTGTCCATCCTGTACACTGAATGAAGCAGGGGATCCTGTGGAAAATATAGTATGTGATCATATAATTAAAGAATGTCTCATAATGCATATGCACAAGGGGGTTGAACTAAGGTTACATCAACACCCCTAATTCTGGCATTTCCTATCTTTAGAGTGCTTGACTTTACAACCTTAACGTGCTTTTAGCGTAGGGGTTTTTTGGATATCTGTGTATGTAAATTTATACTTTTCACCTCTTCCCTTTGAGTTTTCCTGTTAAACTTAGAGTTTGCACAAGCGAACTGTATGCTCTTCATGAGGTCAAAACTAGGCCAACCTGAATCTGTCACCTGATCAGCTGCATGCCTCCATTAAAGCAATCTTCATCAAGCTTTTGCACAAGTCTAAATGGATAAGCAGAACAAAGTGGCGTGCCAGATTTCAGCTTTTTCAGTATAATGGCATTTAAATAAGGGGAGAACCCCACATGCAGCAAATATGTACCTTACTAAGAAAATAATGTTACAGTACTGTAAAGTGATCACCCCAAACACTGCTCAAGCATTACCGTAAGGTGTACTGGATCAGTACTGAAGAATTTAGCACTACTTTTGGGGAAGGATCGTAAATGTAATTTACATGAGGTTTTTGCCATTACTATTACATTCAGATTTTTAGCTTGTCCACTTATTACCTGATACAAAATTCATTGAGTCAATGGAGAGACACTGGATAACTTCAATGAGCTTTGACTCTACCCCATTGGGAACAAACTGACTCCCATTATATCCAATGGGAATCTTTTCGTTGGCTGTAATAAGAGTTGGATCAATGCCCTTAAAATACTGAGCAGCTTTTAGCCTTTCTTACTGCTGTTATGAAGTGGTGTCTGCGCTGTTGTCTTCTAGGTGGATATGTTTGAAATGGAAGCTGTATCTCTTGGAAAACTGCAGAAGGTGCTATTGCACTGCGAGGCCAGTAACAAGGCGCAGTACTGGTACTGTGAGAAAGTAATCATCAGAAAAGCTGGGAAGGACTCCGAATATATTTTCAACTGTGAGAGGTAGTATTTACACTACAGCTCTTTTGTTTTTAAACTAGCTTTGTCTTCCCAAATAATCCTTTAAGGCTACACACCCTTTGGATGATACCCATGTGAAACATTTAGCCAATAGATGTGCTCAGTTTGGTTTTTCCAGGACCAGGCAGATAAACTCATTACTTATCGCTCCAGGATTGATTGCTTAATTTAGTGATTGCTAGGTAGTGTGTGCCAAAGGCTAACTCCGTACTTCGTAATGTTATATGATTGGATTGCGCAAGTGTACCTCTGTCACATGTGGAGCAATGCACTAAGATGGTGGGTGAGAATTTCCCATGAAAAAAGGAAAGATAAATTATACAAACAGGTTTTTAAATTAAAGCCTCATTCTCCATGGGAAATCCATGAGGAGCACAATTCAGAAGTAGCATTTGTTCTTGCTGAAGAGATGACTGAGATGCCAAAAAGGGGTAAGTTTTTCCGGTGGTTATCTAATTTAAGCTATTAAATCAGTATAACCTCCCCCTGCCCCACCAGCAAGCAGGGGTTACACCAGAATAGCTAAAGTCACTTGAGAAATACCACATCACCCAGCCTTTTTACATTTAACAAGAAAAGAAGAGCTGTGGAAACCAAAAACATGCTCAGGCCCATACGATAATGCTTACACTGCAAATTCTCATACATGTGAACAACTTTGTGAGTAGACCCATTGAAATTAGTGGATTGATAGGAGGTAATGTGCCCTAGTGGACAGGTCTCTGGACTCTGGGTCAGGACACCTAGTTTGTATTACCAGATCTATTGTTGATTTGGTGTAAATTTGGGCCTCTTGCTGAAACTCTCTGTGCCCCAGGTTCACTATCTTTAAAATAGGAATAAAAATAGTCACTCACCTTTGTAAAATGTTTTTGAGATTAAGGCAACCCTATAATTGTTATAGTTATTTTTATTAATACTAACAAGAGTAGGGATTTCTCATGTGAATAAGGGATGCAGGTTTGGGCACATACTAGTTGGTGTTTCATCAATATCTTATACTTGTTCATGAAAAGATACAAACAACTCTCTGACATTAATCAGACAGAATGTTCTATAGAAAAAGGAGGCCAGCTGCCTACCTCAGGCAAGAAAGATCAGCTCAATATCAAATCCGTCCTCCAGTGAGTCACATGGCTCAGACATCATGCATGACAGGGCACTTAGGTGCCAATTATCACAGAATGAATACACCGAGGAGGCTGGTCAGCAGAAAATATTCAGGAGCAGAGGCTGTAAAGGTGAAAAGGAAAAAGAATTTATATCATTCCTGCCTTTTGTGACTGCTAAAAAAAAGAACACTGTTACTGACGAGAGTTTAAGATAGGGCAGCAGGACCACCAAGGGGTGGCTTCTTTATTGGCCAAAGAAGCTGCAATACAATGCTCTTCTCAAGGAAGGAGAATGCTTTGTTCCTCAGACATGCTTCTGATATGCTTTATTTTCACTGGCTCATGGCTTTATTTTCATTTTATACTGGAAGACTTGATTTTTTTTTTCTGGTTTGTAGTATAAAATACCATATTTCTTAATTCTCTCAGTTAATCTGGGAAATGTCGATATTTTTTCTGACTTAATAGAATCCTGACTTTCGATTTTGCACAGGCAAAATCCAGCCATTCTCATGGATTTCAATTAAAATGTTAATTCTGTTTTGGGTTTTTTAAATTATACATCAACATGTTTTCAGCATTTAGGATTACACAATATATCTGGATAACCTGGTTTTAACAGGAGAGCAGCATAAATCAGCCAACAGCCCAGTGTGTGCTGTAGCACTGAAAACTAGAAGGTCAGTTAGTTAATGTATTAAGGTTCTTAGGATCTGGTGCTATGAAATGCCAAGTGCTTCTTTCAAGGTGTAATTGAAGGTGCTTGGCACTTCTTGGGGTTGGGCCTGTTAGTGAGCTGGTGGGAAGGTGCCTGCCCTTTGGCCCTGATCTGTGTAACTATGTATGTGCTTGATGTTAAGCATATACCAAGTGCTTTGCTGATCAGGGCCAGGAAGCTCAGAACCATACAGGATCAAGCCCCAGCCATCTTACTGTACAGCAATCCATAACCATTGATTAATGAAGTGGCTCTCATGTTGAGATTGCAATGGCTTTACTATGTGGAAGGAAAAAAGTTCCTCTAAGGATAATCCAGAAAAGAGAAAAAAATAATAAGGAATCCTTATGGTACTTTAGAGACTAACAAATTCATTTGGGCATAAACTTTCATGGGCTAAAATCCACTTCATCAGATGCATGGAGTGAAAAATACAGGAAGCAGAATGTATATTTTACAACACGTGAAAAGATGGGAGTTGTCTTACCAAGTGGGGGGGTCAGTGCTAACGAGGCCAATTCATTTAAGGTGAAAGTGGCCTATTCTCAACAATTGAGAAGAAGGGGTGAATATCAGAGGGAAAATTACTTTTTGTAGTGACCCATCCACTCCCAGTCTTTATTCAGGACTAATTTGATGGTGTCCTGTTTGCAAATTAATTCCAGTTCTGCAGTTTCTCATTGGAGTCTGTTTTTGAGTTTTTTTGTTAAAGAATTACCGCTTTTAAGTCTGTTAGCCCATGAAAGCTTATGCCCAAATCAATTTGTTAGCCTCTAAGGTGCCACAAGAACTCCTTGTTTTTGCTGATACAAACTAACATGGTTACCACTCTGAAACCAGAGAAGAGAGGAAATCAGAATGTGAAAACCAGAAAAGCAACATGTAAATAAATGAGTGTTTACCACCTGTTTTTAGTCAGCAAGGCATAAAACACATCTTTAGAAAATGGTTATATTCTCCCCTTTTAAATCAAAGCTCCTATTTTCTGAAAACAATGAGCTGGCTATTTATCAGGGGGTTAATTGACCTTTTCCCTCAGGTGCCACTGTTAATCATTTCTTGTTATTCTCAGCATCTATTCCTGTTGTTGCAGACCTCACTCCTTTTCTTTGTCAGTTTCATGCTAGTCCTTGGTGTGAAATTGACATGTGGTGCTTGGAAACAGATAGGATGAGACATCCAGATACAGCTCTGATTTTCTGGCGGGTAGAGAAGATTTGAGAAATTGAACATTTTCTCTTGTGCTTTCAGCTGAATCATTTTCGTTTTCTATGAGGCAAAGATTGTTTTGCACACACCAAGCAGGCATATACTACCTGCTAGGTAGCAGAAGTATGACAGATCTGCTGTCAGAATGTGGGAGGAGGAGAACCCCTGCAGTGAGTGCAGGCATCCTGCATACCTCACGGCTGAGCATCAGAGGGGCTTCCTCTACCCTGACACTTAAGGGAGATTTGCCATGAGTTGGGAGGCATATGCACCTGCAACTTTGTGGATACCACTACTAAATCTCACCTCCCCCCATTTGGGGGTACAGTTGTAACACTGATGACTTGTCAGTAGCCGGGATCAAACCTGGGATCTTTGGGACTCAATGCATGAGTCTCTTTAGCATGAGCTAGAACAGTGTTTTACAAACCATGGGTCACATCCCACTACTGGGTCATGGCATGTAAGGTGCTGGGTTGCCTTGCTCTGGTCAGCACTGCCGACCGGGACGTTAAAAGTCCTGTCGGAAGTGCTGCCCAGCTAAGGGAGGCTAGTGCCTACCTTTTCTGATACTGCGCTGTGCCCCCGAAACAGCCAGCAGCGGATCCGGCTTCTAGGCAGGGAGGCCACGGGGCTCTGCGTGCTGCCCCAGCCCCGAGCACCAGCTCCGCACATTCCCGGCCAATGGGAGCTGTGGGGGCAGTGCCTGTGGGCGAGAGTCATGTGGAGCCACTTACGCACCTCTGACTAGGAGCCACTTGTGGGCCTCTGACTAGGAGCTAGACCTGCTGCTGGCCACTTCCAGGGTGCAGTGCGGTCCACAGTGCCAGGACAGGTGCCCCAATCCCCTGCCCCAGCTCTGAGTCCCACAAACCCAGAACCCCTTCCTGCACCCCAAACCCCTCATCCCCAGCTCCACCCCAGAGCCTGCACTCCCAGCCCAGAACCCTGATGCCCTCCTGCACCCCAACCCCCTGCCCCAGCTCAGCGCCCCCTCCCACACCCTGAACCCCTCATTCCCAGCCCCACCCTGCAGCCCTCACCCCCAAACCTCAATCCTCTGCTCCAGCCCTAAGCTCCTCCCACACCCCAAACCCCTCCTCCCCAGCTCCGTTGGGTCACGGGCATCAACAATTTTCTTCAGCTGGGTCCCCAGAAAAAATGTTTGAAAACCACTGAGCTAGAAGGCACCGGTCTCTTAGCCAAAACTCTAGCAGGTTAATCAGTCTCTGGCTGTTCTAGCTGCCACTAGAGGGAGACAGAGTGCCACACCAAGCAGGCATGGGTTACACAGTGGCAGTGGTGACTGCAGCTCTGAGGCTGGAACAGTGGAGGAATGCAGGCCAGTGGAGGAAGAGTACATCCCACTTGACATTTCTGTCACCACCTGCCCTGTACTTAGATGCCTTGGTGTGGTGCCGCTGTGGTTCAGACCCAAGATCTCACCCTGGCTCTCATCAGCCTAGTTACTCCTTGCAGGGTGACATTCAGTCCCAGGTCTTCCCAAATCCATCCATCTGAAGTTCTTAATTACCAGGCAGTTGGACAAATGCCCTCTGGTTCATCACCCCTCAAGGCATGAACCAACCCCCAGACACCAGTTTACTTTGACACACACATTCCACACAGTTTGCACACGAGACACCTGTTTAGGGTAAAGCTAAACAAAAGGCTTAAGTAATAGAAAAGCCACAGATTCAAAGATGAAATAGTAAGGGAGAACAAACATATACAAGTGACCCAGAAAAGAAACATAAAGACAACCCTTTTCCACTGCTATCTACATACTACACAGACCACAGTGAGAGATTATGCCATACTCTATCAAAAAAACTGAGGAACCACCTGATCAGCATCCTATACAGCAAACAGGAAAACATCAAAACAGAGCTCTCCAACCTGGAGACTGTCATTAATAACCAAACTTCTATACAAACAGACTTCACTAGAATAAGACAGGAGATCTACATTACTCACTTCACCTCTCTACAAAGGAAAAAGGACTGTAAGCTGTCTAAACTCCTACCTGCTACATGGGGCCACAACCGTGGTACCCCTAACCCACCCAGCAATATCATCAATCTATCCAACTACACACTCAGCCCAGAAGAAAAGTCTGTCCTATCTCAGGGACTCTCTTTCTGCCCTGCCACCCACACCAACTTGATACAGTTCTGTGGCGATCTGGAAGCCTATTTTCGCCGTCTCCGACTCAAAGAATACTTCCAGGACAACACTGAACAGTGCACTGATACACAGGTGCCCTCCCACCAACAGCACAAGAAGAAGAACTCCACATGGACTCCTCCTGAGGGTCAAAATGACAGTCTGGACCTATACTTTGAATGCTTCTGCCGGCGTGCACAGGCAGAAATCGTGGAACAACAACATCGCTTGCCTCACAACCTAAGTCGTGCAGAACGCAATGCCATCCACAGCCTCAGAAACCACCCTGACATTATCATCAAAGAGGCTGATAAAGGAGGTGCCGTTGTCATCATGAACAGGTCTGACTACCAAAAAGAGGCCGCCAGACAACTCTCCAATACCAAATTCTACAGGCCACTTCCCTCAGATCCCACTGAGGACTACACTAAGAAACTACAGCATCTACTCAGGACACTCCCTACACTAACACCAGAAGAAATCAACATACCCCTAGAGCCCCGACCAGGGTTATTCTATCTACTACCCAAGATCCACAAACCCGGAAATCCTGGACGTCCCATCATCTCAGGCATTGGCACTCTCACTGAAGAACTGTCTGGATATATGGACTCTCTACTCAGACCCTATGCCACCAGCACTCCCAGCTATCTCCGTGACACCACTGATTTCCTGAGGAAACTACAATGAATTGGTCACTTCCCAGAAAACACCATCCTAGCCACCATGGATGTAGAGGCTCTCTACACAAACATCCCACACACAGATGGAATACAAGCTGTCAGGAACACTATCCCTGATGATGCCACAGCACAACTGGCTGCTGAGCTCTGTGCCTTTATACTTACACACAACTATTTCAAATTTGATGACAATATATATCTCCAGATCAGTGGCACTGCTATGGGCAACCGCATGGCCCCACAATATGCCAATATCTTTATGGCCGACCTGGAACAACGCTTCCTCAGCTCTCGTCCACTCACGCCCCTTCTCTACGTACGCTACATTGATGACATCTTCATCATCTGGACCCATGGGAAGGAGACTCTGGAAAAATTCCACCACGATTTCAACAGCTTCCACCCCACCATCAACCTCAGCGTGGACCAATCTACACGGGAGGTCCACTTTCTTGACACCACGGTGCAAATAAATGATGGTCACATTAACACCACCCTATATCGAAAACCTACCGACCGCTATGCCTACCTTCATGCCTCCAGCTTCCATCCCGGACACATCACACGATCCATTGTCTACAGCCAAGCACTGAGGTACAACCGCATCTGCTCTAACCCCTCAGACAGAGACCAACACCTACAAAATCTCCACCAAGCATTCTCAAAACTACAATACCCACACGAGGAAATAAGGAAACAGATCAACAGAGCCAGACGTGTACCCAGAAGCCTCTTACTGCAAGACAAACCCAAGAAAGAAACCAACAGGACTCCACTGGCCATCACATACAGCCCCCAGCTAAAACCCCTCCAACGCATCATCAAGGATCTACAACCCATCCTGGACAAAGATCCCACACTTTCACAGGCCTTGGGTGGCAGGCCAGTCCTTGCCCACAGACAACCTGCCAACCTGAAACATATTCTCACCAGTAACTGCACACCGCACCATAATAACTCTAGCTCAGGAACCAATCCACGCAACAAACCTCGATGCCAACTCTGCCCACATATCTACACCAGCGACACCATCACAGGACCTAACCAGATCAGCCACACCATCACTGGTTTATTCACCTGCACATCCACCAATGTAATATATGCCATCATATGCCAGCAATGCCCCTCTGCTATGTACATCGGCCAAACTGGACAGTCTCTACGGAAAAGGATAAATGGACACAAATCAGACATTAGGAAGGGCAATATACAAAAACCTGTAGGAGAGCACCTCAACCTCCCTGGCCACACTATAGCAGACCTTAAGATGGCCATCCTGCAGCAAAAAAACTTCAGGACCAGACTTCAAAGAGAAACTGCTGAGCTTCAGTTCATCTGCAAATTTGACACCATCAGCTCAGGATTGAACAAAGACTGTGAATGGCTTGCCAACTACAGAACCAGTTTCTCCTCTCTTGGTTTTCACACCTCAACTGCTAGAACAGGGCCTCATCCTCCCTGATTGAACTGACCTCGTTATCTCTAGCTTGCTTGCTAGCATATATATACCTGCCCCTGGAAATTTCCACTACATGCATCTGAGGAAGTGGGTATTCACCCACAAAAGCTCATGCTCCAAAACGTCTGTTAGTCTATAAGGTGCCACAGGATTCTTTGCTGCTTTTACAGATCCAGACTAACACGGCTACCCCTCTGATACTTAACCCTTTTCTAATACAAGTTATCTATTGCCTTTGAACAATTTCCCAGCATACCCCTAGCTGTAATAGAATCCAGCGTTTCATGGACAGCACTTGCCAAGTGACTGTCAGAAAACTGTGGAAAAAGCCTTTTACAAGCAGGCTTGTGTCTACCTTTTTTTTCTCTCAGTCCATGATGACTCATGTTTATTCAGAGTGAAGAAATTCCCTCTTACCTGAGAGCCAGGATGCCTCGACAACTTTCCATTAACTCCATTGTCTTTTCCTGGCTAGACAGTGGGTTGTTGCTTGGAGCCGGTGTCATATAAATCCCTGTCTTGGAATGTGCCGTCCGGGCTGTGATGTGTAGTTGAAATTGTAGTACAGGTTATGAGCACAGTTTTCTATATGCATAAATACATAGATTCACAACCATAGTCTGTATACATCTCTCAGAATGACCATCAAGTTCAGAATGTCCCAGGCTTGCATGAAAGGCCTTTTCAATATGCTTACAGTACAATAATACATCTGCAATCAGTTGGTTCAACTGCTCATTTGTGGGGTTTAAACCTTCTGTCCTCCCCTTGGGCTGTCTGGACCCTGACTGTTACAGCCATTAATGCAAATGAGGAACAGACCCAATGCTGTGCACCAGTGTAAAATGGTTATATATGAGAGTAGACTAATGGCCCTCTGTCATCCCCTGATTAGGGGTAAGTAAAGTGAATTAATTCCAGCTCGTTTTCTCTAACTTCTAATATGCACCAACTATGTCTGTGGACACTCCCAGCCTGGGGTGTCATGTCATGGGGCTTTCTATAAGCTGGCTTCTTCAAACAGAACAAATACTGTATGCACTTCTGGCCCAGGGACAGAGAGTTTACCTTAAGTAAAAATAACTATATCTTTGAGGAGGAACTTTTGTGACAAAGTTCCTCCTCTACCTTGAGGGTGTCATAACATTTTTCCCAGATCTGGACCTTAGCGTCCAAAATATGGGTGTTAGCATGAAAACCTCCAAGCTTAGTTACCAGCTTGGACCTGCTAAAGCTGCCACCAGCCAGGAATTATACAGTGCCTAGCTCACTGTGGTCTCCCCAAAACCTTCTCTGGGGGACCCCCAGACTCAGATTCCTTGAGTCTCACAACAAAGGGGAATAAACCATCTCCCTTCCCCCTCCTCCCCTCCAGGTGTTCCCTCCCTGGGTTCCTGGAGAGATATACAGAAGCAAGCTCCGTGAATCTAAACAGAGGAACTCCACCCTCCCTGTTTAGATTCCTGGAAAACACAAGTACCGAGAGAGAGCTAATCTCTCCTCCTCCTCCCCCCTCACCCAGAGGGTATGCAAAGTCAGGCTAGTAAATCTAACACAAGGAGATTTTCCCCCTGACTTCTTCCTCCCACCAATTCCCTGGTGAGCTGCAGACTCAATTCCCTGGAGTCCCCACTAAAGAAAAACTCCAACAGGTCTTAAAAAGAAAGCTTTATATAAAAAGAAAGAAAAGGACATAAAAATGGTCTCTCTGTATTAAGGTGACAAATACAGGGTCATTTGCTTAAAAGAAAAAAATGAATAAACAGCCTTATCCAAAAAGAATACAATTTAACACATTCCAGCAACTATACACATGTAAATACAAAAGAAAACAATATAAACCTTATTGTCTTACTATCTTTGTACTTACAACTTGGAAACAGAAGATTAGAAAGCTGGAGATAGAAAAATCACTCTCATAGCCAAGAGGGTCAGACCCAAGACAAAGGACAAAGAACTCACACCCAAACTTCCCTCCACCCAGATTTGAAAAAGTCTTGTTTCCTGATTGGTCCTCTGGTCAGGTGTTTCAGATTACTCCTTTCCAGATGAAAGAGACATTAACCCTTAGCTATCTGTTTATGACAGAGGGGTCCTGCGCTTATTGGCAGATTTACTCACCTCAGTGATCTTCCCCACAGCCTGGGTCAGCTCCTCCTGTGTCTGATCAGGAGTTGGGAGATTTGGAGGGAACCTGGGCCCACCCTCTACTCCGGGTTCCAACCCAGGGCCCTGTGGATTGCAGCTGTCTATAGGATCTCCTGTAGCAGCTGCATAACAGCTACACCTCCCTAGGCTACTTCCCCATGGCCTCCTCCAAACACCTTCTTTATCCTCACCACAGGATCTTCCTCCTGGTGTCTGATAACGCTTGTACTCCTTAGTCCTCCAGCAGCACACCCTCTCACTCTCAACTCCTTGTGCCTCTTGCACAGCTCCTCACACACACTTCCTCTCCTCTGGCTCCCCCCTCCCTGACAGGAGTGAGATCCTTTTTAAACCCAGGTGCCCTGATTAGCCTGCCTTGATTGGCTGCAGGTGTTCTAATCAGCTTGTCTGCCTGAATTGGTTCTAGCAGGTTCCTGATTACTCTAGTGCAGCCCCTGCTCTAGTCACTCAGGGAATGGAAAACTACTCATCCTGTGACCAGTATATTTGCCCTCTATCAGACTCCTGTACCCCACTGGCCTGGGTCTGTCACATATCCCTCCCCCCTGCTCAACACCAAGGGGTTGGGCAGCTTGGGATGCCAGACAGTGCACACGTGACAAGCCATCGGCATTACCATGACGGCTCCCTGCTCTGTGTTGCACACGGAACTGGAAAGGTTGGAGGGATAAGAACCACCTGGTCACCTTTGTGTTCTTCTCCTTGTTCCACTGCATCCATTGAAGAGGGACATGGTCGGTCATGAGGACAAATCTGTGCCCGAGCAAGTAGTAGCACAGTGCTTCCATGGCCCATTTTACAGCGAGGCACTCTCTCTCCACCACTGCATATTTTTGTTCCCTCGGAAGAAGTTTCCAACTGAGGTGGAGAATTGGGTGTTCCTCCTCCCTGATCATCTGTGATAAAACAGCCCCCAACCCTACTTCCGATGCATCTGTCTGCAGGATAAATTCCTTGGTGAAATCAGGGGCTCAGTACAGGGTTACTGCAGAGGGCAGTCCGTAGGTCTCTGAATGCTTCCTCTGCTGCGTCAGACCATCTCACCAGATCAGGTCCATGGGCTTTCACTTTCACTAGGTCTGTCAGGGGGCTTGCCCTTGTGGCAAAGTGGGGGATAAATTGTCGGTAATATCCCACTACACCTAGGAATGCCCGGACTTGTTTCTTGCGACACGGTCGGGGCCAATTTTGGATGGCTTCCAACTTGTTCACTTGGGGTTTTACCAGACCTTTTCCCACAATGTAGCCAAGATATTTGGCCTCTGTAAACCCTACAGCGCACTTGGTAGGGTTTGCTGTAAGGCCAGCTCGCCTGAAGGTGTCAAGGACTGCCTCCACCTTCTCTAGGTGGGTTTCTCAGTCTGGGGTATGAATGACCACATCGTCCAAGTAGGCAGCAGCATAACTGTTATGCAGGTGTAATAGCTTGTCCATGAGGTGCTGGAAAGTGGCTGGGGCCCCATGTAGTCCAAAAGGGAGGACAGTATATTGAAAAAGACTCTCTGATGTAGACAATGCAGTCTTTTCCTTTGTGTCTTCCGCAAGGGGAATCTGCCAGTACCCCTTTGTCAAGTCTAGGGTAGTCAAGTACCGGGCATTCCCCAAACGATCCAGTAGCTCATCTATGCGAGGTATGGGGTACGCGTCGAACTGGGATACTTCGTTTAGTTGCCGGAAGTCATTGCAAAACCTTGTGGTGCCATCAGGTTTGGGCACCAGCACATCTGGGCTGGACCACTGACTGTGGGATTCTTCGATGATCCCCAACTCCAGCATTTTTTTTACTTCTGCTTTTATTTCCTCCCTTTTGGCCACTGGCACCCGATAGGGCCTCATTGTTATTCTGGCCCCAGGGTTCGTGACGATGTGGTGATATGTCTCTGTTGTTCGACCTGGTTTTGTCGAGAACACATCTTCGTTCCGGAAGATCATCTCAGACACCTCATTCTGGTCTGGTGTTAAATCGGGAGACACTCTCACCTGTTTGGAAGGCTTGTTTTCCTGGATAGTTATGCATGCCTCTTGTGCATGCAAGGGTTTCAGAAGGTTGATGTGATAAATCTGTTCTTGTTTTCGGCATCCTGGCTGCCGCACTTTGTAGGTTACTTCCCCCACGGGTTCAACCACCTCATAGGGCCCCTGCCATTGGGCCAGAAGCTTGCTTTCTGCCGTGGGTACCAACACCATCACCCGATCCCGTGGTTGGAACTGTTGGACCTTTGCCTGGCGATTGTAATAGGTTCTTTGGGCCTACTGGGCTTTTTCCAAATGTTCCCGTACAATAGGGTTGACACGGGCTATCCGGTCTTGCATCTGTATTACATGTTCTATTATATTTCTCCCCTCATTGGGTTCCTTTTCTCAAATCTCTTTGGCGATATCTAATATGCCACGGGGGTGACATCCGTATAATAACTCGAATGGGGAAAACCCAGTTGAGGCCTGAGGTACCTCCTGGATTGCGAACATAAGGTAGGGCAGTAGGGTGTCCCAGTCCTTCCCGTCTCGATTTACCACCTTCCTTATCATAGCCTTGAGGGTTCGGTTAAACCTTTCTACCAACCCATTAGTCTGCGGATGGTAAACTGAAGTTCTCAGGGTATGTATATGGAGCAGCGTACAGAGGTCCTTCATTAGCTCTGACATAAATGGGGTTCCTTGGCCTGTTAATATCTCCTTTGGTAGCCCCACTCAGGCAAAGATCTCCACCAGCTCTTTGACTGTCGTTTTAGAGGCTGTGTTCTGCAGGGCGACAGCTTCTGGGTAGCAAGTAGCATAGTCCAAAACAACAAGTATATATTGGTGGCTCCGAGCCGTCTTCTCCAGGGGTCCCACTAGGTCCATGGCTATTCGCTCAAAGGGGACCTCTATGATAGGAAATGGTACTAAAGGTGCCCTCAGGTGGGGATGGGGACTGTGCAGCTGACACTCCAGGCAGGATGCACAGTACCTCCGCACTTCTTCATGTACTCCGGGCCAGAAGAACCGTTGTAGGACTCGTGCCAGGGTCTTCTCTACCCCCAAGTGCCCCGCAAAAAGATGACTATGCGCAAGACTTAATACAGTGTTCTGGTGTTTTCGAGGTACTAAGATCTGCTGTACCTTCTGCCCCTGTACTGGTGCAACCTAGTATAAGAGATTCTTCTTCATTATGAAGTAGGGTCCTGGTTCCTGGGTTCTCCCTTCCATGGGGACCCCATCTATTTCAGTCACCTCCTTTCTAATGTTGTACTTTGGGTCTTCAGCCCAGTCCTGTCCAAAATTTCCTCTTCTGGGGCTAATCTACCCAAGATCTAGGGGCCCAGTCTCTGTTGCCTCTACTGGTTCAGAAGCGTTAGGGTGGGAGTCAGACTCAGGTGCTTCTCCCTCCTGGGTGGCCTTCTTTTCAGTTGCTCTGGTCTGCCTACCTACGAGAGTGACCCTCTGGCTTCGGGCCAGTATTCAGGTTCCCATGGCCTTAGCTGCCCTCCTTTCCCTTTTCAACTTTCTACCCTGTCTGGGAATGGAAAATAAATCTGGGGATATTTCAGAGAAGACTGGGGGTTGACAGTCTACTGTGGATGCCTCACTAACCTCAGGATTCCCTTCTTTCTCCAATCCTCCTACTGGGAGTAAGTCTCCAAACCCTGGGAAGTCCGTCCCTATAAGTACCGGGTATGGGAGTTTAGGGACTACGCCTGCTGCTACCTCAGTAGTGTTCCCCATAATCTCAATTTTTACTGGGATGGTGGGGTAATAACCAACTGTCCCGTGAACGCATGTTATCCCCATACGCTTAGCCCACAGCAGCTGACTACACTTCACAAGCTTCCCCGAGACAAGCGTGATAGCACTCCCCGAATCAACCAATGCTGTGGTCTCTACTTCATTTAGCTTTACTGGTCTGGTGTGCATATGTGGGGTTAGTGAGACCCCCACAAGGTGGATTAGGGAGCATGGGTCTGCCCAGTTCCCCAGGTTACACTGCATAGGCTCCTCAGCATTGGGACACTGTGCAGCTATATGTCCCCACTCCCCGCAGGCAAAACATCTGTATGGGGCCTTAGGCATTCCCCGGTCCCTTGGTTTGGGAAGTCTAATATCATGATCCTCTTCTCCCTCAGTGCTCTGACTCTTTGTGGCTTCTGGTGGGCCTTCAGCCCTCTCTTTTTCCACCTGTGAGCCCCTCGTTACCCAGTCACCGGAGCTCTAGGGCTTGGTGCTGCTAGTTTAACCTTGGGTGGCTCTTACTTAACTGGTCGGGTCAGTTCCCTCGCCATCCTTCTCCTCTCTACCAGTGCGACAACCTCATCATAGGTGGAGGGTTCGTTCTGCCTTACCCAAGCACAAAGGTCTGGCGGTAGACCCCTCATGTATCGGTCAATGACCAGAACCTCTAGTACCTCTTCCAGACTCCAGGATTCTGTTCGCAACCACTTTTGTGTGAGATGGATGAGGTCATACAATTGGGACCGTGGGGTTTTGTTTTCCTGGTACCTCCACTCGTGATACCGCTGGGCCCGCACTGCAGTTGTTACCCCAGATCTGGCCAGGATCTCTGCTTTCAGCTGGGGATAGTCTGCTGCAGCCTCTTCAGGCAGATCATAGTAGGCCTTCTGGGCCTCCCCACACAGGAATGGGGCAAGGATACCAGACCACTGATCTCGAGGCCAGGCCTCCCGTAGGGCTGTCCTCTCAAAGACTGGAAGGTATGCCTCTACATCATCCTCCCGTGTCATTTTCTGCAGCCAATGGCTGGCCCGTATGATCTGCATCCCATCATGGCCGCGGTTCAGCTCTGTAAGGGTCTCTACCTGGTTTACCAGTTCCCACAACATAGCTCAGTCTTGAGAAACCTGGTCCATCAGCAGGCGATTAGTCTCTTGTTGCAGCCGCACTGCCTCCTGTTGGGCAGCTGCCTGGACACGGGTAGCCTCCTGCTGGGCCGCCACAGCTTGTACCAGTGCCCATACTAGGTCATACATTGTGGTGAAAAAAACCAAAACCCTCTACCTTTTTTTTTGTAAATCACCCTCCTCCTTCTGCCATGCTGTGCACACCAAAATCCCACTCATGACACCAACTGTGACAAAGTTCCCCCTCTACCTTTGGGGGTGCTGCGCTTATTGGCAGATTTGCTCACCTCAGTGATCTTCCCCACAGTCTGGGTCAACTCCTCCTGTGTCTGATCAGGAGTTGGGAGGTTTGCGGGGAACCCAGGCCCACCCTCTACTCTGGGTTCCATCCCAGGGCCCTGTGGATTGCAGCTGTCTATAGTGCCTCTTGTAACAGCTACATGACAGCTACACCTCCCTGGGCTACTTCCCCATGGCCTCCTCTAAACACCTTCTTTATCCTCACCACAGGACCTTCCTCCTGGTGTCTGATAACGCTTGTACTCCTTAGTCCTCCAGCAGCACACCCTCTCACTCTCAGCTCCTTGTGCCTCTTGCTTCCAGCTCCTCACACACACTTCCTCTCCTCTGGCTCCCCCCTCCCTGACTGCAGTGAGCTGCTTTTTAAACCCAGGTGCCCTGATTAGCCTGCCTTGATTCGCTGTATGTGTTCTAATCAGCCTGTCTGCCTGAATTGGTTCTAGCAAGTTCTTGACTACTCTAGTGCAGCCCTTGCTCTGGTCCCTCAGGGAGCAGAAGCCTGCTTCTCCTAGGGCTAGTAGTAGCTTTCCCTTCGACTGCTCTGCAGTAAAGGAAGGAGGGAGAGGGCGGCTGCTGCTGCTGCTGTTCCTGCTGGGCATTGGGCCCTCGCTGCTGCTGCTGCTGTTTCTGTTGCTGTTCCTGCTCCTGCTGCTCCCCTGGCTGGGCTAGACACCACCACCCACCCCTTTCTCTGCTGTTTGTTTGCTGGCTGGCTCCCACCTCGGTTACTGCTGTTATTCCACCTACGGCCCCTTGGGGGGGGGGGGGGGCTGCTGGCCTGCTTCCCAGAGAGGCGGGGAGTGAGGGACCCCAGCTCTTGTTGCTGAGGACACCATCTGAGCAGGGTCCCTCCTGCCTGGACGCCAGACCACCACCACCTGGAGCTGCTGGGACTACTGTGGCTGTTGCTGGGGAGTTGTTGGTGCCCGGAGGAGGAGGAGGAGTGGAAGAGGACCGCCTGCTGCTGGAGACCTTGTGAAGACCACAGTGGAGGGGGCTTTTCTGGACTGAGTCTTTTTCGAACTGTGCTCTTGTGGTGGGGGTTTGGACTGTGTCTGCTAGGGCACCGGGGGTGTGGCGTGGAGCCTGCTCCCGGTTCATCCGTGTCCCCCTTCGCCCCCACCACCATCATTGCCCCCTCCACCACTGCCGCTGGCTGTTTTCCTTCTGCTTCAGCTTCCTGCCTTTGGGACTGAGCTGCTCCCCTGGCTCACCACACCCACTTCCATCATTTGGGCCTGCAGCAGCCAACCATTGACTTTTTGGCACAAGTGCCTGTGAGCGCACACCCCCCAAACCCCCTGGGCTGACCCCCTCCCCTTTGCCACATTTGTCTGCCCCACCCATTTCCCTCTGCTGCCCTGATAGTCCTGCCCCAGCCCTGCAGCTGTCCCCGTGGTCCCTCTACCCCATTCCCAGCTCACCCTTTCCCCTCCCACTCTGTGCTCCCCCAGCCCTGATTGGTCCCTCCCCTCGTGCGCCCACGCCCCCTCCCATGCGCTTGTGCCCTTCCCCATTTGGTTTCCCCTTGTTCACTGCACCCCCATATGCCGTTGTCCCCCTGATCCCCTGGTGCAACTGGAGGAGCCGGAACTCCCCTCTGCGTCGGTGCCCTGAAGCCCTACCGCCCTTAGGTCCTTGGTTGCTCCCCACGCCCCTTTAGCCTTCCCTTTCTAACGCCTTCCTCCCCTGCCTGCAGCCTAGCTGGGAGGGGTGGCTGCCTCCTCTCCTTCCCCTCCCCTTGCTGTTTGTCCCCCTCTTCGCTCTCGTTATGGCGGGGGACGCGGCAGGGGAGACCCCTCGCAATGCTCCCACCACCCGTCCTCCACCTGCCCCCGTGTCCCCTGCCCAAGCCTCTACCTTGTCCGCCATTGCTGATCCACCTACCACTGCCCCTGCTGGGGCACCGGTGGTGTCGAGTACCGGGGAGACCTCCGTTGCTGCCACGTCTCTCACCCCTTCTGATTCGGGGGGAGCCCCCCCAGCCGGTGGGAAGGGTTGGGGTGGGAAGAAGGGTAAGGGCCCCGCTAAAAAGGCCAGGCCCTCCATGGCAGAGACTGCCCCTGCTGCCGGAGCCCCACTACCGGCTGCGGCATCCCTCCCCGCTATTCCCTCCACCAGCTCTGCAGGTGTCCCTCCCCCGGCCCCCAGGGCGTACGCCCAGGTAGCGGCGGCCCCCCCGCCTGCCGCCGCTCTTCTGACCGCCGCTTCCACCACCATCTACAGCGGCCGGGGCTCCTTTCCCACTTTGACCAGGAAGCACGGCATCCGTTGCCTCCTGGTGCCTGCCTCGCCCCACGTGGAGACCTATGTGCGGGCGTTGGCGAGGGTGGTGGGGCGAGGGTGGTCTTCTTCCTGGCATCGGAGGCCGCCGCCCAGGAGGCGGTAGAGACAGGTCTGGCGGTGGGGGGCGTGTTCATCCCCCTGGAGCCGTTGGAAGACCTGGAGGTCCGCTTAATCCTGACCTCTGTCCCTCCCTTCCTGCCCAATGCCGCCCTGCTGCCCGCCCTTTCTGCCCTGGGATGCCCCATATCCGTCATCAGCCCTCTCCCCTTGGGCTGCAAGGACCCCGCCCTCCGTCATGTTCTCTCGTTCCGCCGGCAAGTGCAGCTTCAACTGCCGCCGGCGGCGCGTGGCGGAGAGGCGCTCGAGGGGTCCTTTCTGGTCCCCTACCAGGGAGCCCACTACCGGGTGCATTACTCAATAGGGGAGGCCCGGTGCTACCTCTGCCAGGCAATGGGGCACGTCCGGAGGGACTGCCCCTTGGCCCAGCACGGAGAAGCGTCCAGGACCCCCGAACCCCGGCAAGGCGCCGGCCCTGTCATCACCGGTGCCCCTGGCTGCCCAGCACCCGAAGCTGCCCCTCCTCCTTCTCGGTCCACCTCTGTGGAGGAGTGTGTGGCAGAGATACCGCCGGACGTGGGAGAGGGCTCGTCCCAGGGGGAATCCTCCCCGGTTTCTGCTGTCCCACTACTGCCTCTCCGAGTCCCTGAGCCATTGCCCTTGCCCCCCCAACCCAACCCCTGTTAGCCAGCCCCCGGATGATGCCATGGAGGGCTGGTCCTTAGTGCAGGGGAAGCGGGGCAAGCGGAAGGCTCGAGTTTCCTTACTGCCTTCGGATTTGGAGGCCCCCCGGAAGAGCAGGAAGGGGGGCACCGATGATGAGTCTTCCGCCTTGCCCCCTGATGGCTCCCGTTTTGTGGTGCCGGCTGGGGACGCCGTGGCAGCACCGGAAGGTGACACCGCTCCTCCTCTGGGGTCACTTCCCGTGGAAGCCCCCGAGGGAGCCTCTGTCACCCCTTTCCCACTCGACACCTCTGCGAGCGCCGCGGTGGGTATCACCTCGGGTGCTGGCGGGGAGGGCCCTGGGGTGGTGGACGGTGGTCTCCCTCCCATTTACGGGGAGATCGAGGCCCTGGGTTTGACCCCGGTCACGCAGGGGAGGACGACCCTCTGCCGGTGGGCCTCGACCTGGGCGACCTCACCACGGCCCCCCTGGCCCCGAGTTCCCTTCCCCTAACCACTGCTTCTGCTCCCACCTCTGAGGGTCCCCTGGAATCTTCCATCGACTCGGCTGCGGGTGGCACTCTGTTGACGGCCGCCGAGCCCCTTGGGGCGACGGCCAGTGCCCCGCTGCCGAGACCCGGTTCCCAGGGGGTGTCCCTCTTGGGTGTGGAGGACCTGCCCTCCTTCCTCGGCAGGGACCCCATTGACCAACATCTATCTCTGGATGCCGAGGCTGCCGCACGTGCCACAGTGGCTGAGCCCGGCATCATTAGGGGTCCCCTTCCCACTTTCCAGATCCCTGAGACTGGCCAGGAGGAGCCACTGTCCGGCGTCTCAACTATGGAGGCTCCGGATCCTGCCTCTACCTCCTTCCCGAATTCTCTTCCTGATCCCTGCCCTACTCCTGTTGGCCCTGTCCTTGTCCCCCCCCCCACTTCCTGTGATCCAGTGCTTCCCCTGGGAATACCCCCCAAGGAGCGGCTTCACCAGTTTTTTCTTGTCCTGACCCCCCAGAGGCTGCTGTTCTCCTTCCGCCACCCCTTCTTGAATCTGGGAGCAGGGTGGGTTGCGTGGTGTTGGCCCATCTGCTGCCACGTTGGGGGTCTGCCCCCTGCCTGCCCGCCTCGGTGGGCCACGGGGCTGTGACGGGGGCCCCACTGGGAGACAGTCATCGATCAGTGACCTCGCCCCCCCATGCTCTGAGGGAGGAGCTGTGGGAGTTCCTTGAGGACGTCCGTGGCTCCTGTAACAAAGTCCAGCTTGCGCTCCAGCGGTGGGGGGATTTCCATCAGGTCCTCCGGGCCGCGAGGGCCCTCATGGGGGAGGGTAAGAGGACCGGGAAGCAGACCGCCACGGCCTACCGGCGGGTCCGTGTCTTCCGTGACTCTTTACTCACCTACGGGGTAGGTCACGGATTGTTGCGCGGCCTGCCGGAGGCCGTGGGCGTGTCTGTCGGCGAGGATCCCCCCCAGCCCTCCTCATGGCGCCGATCATCCTTGCCACTTTAAACACCCGGGGCTGTAGGATGGGTCTCCGCAGGAGCCAGGTGCTCTCCTTCCTCCGGGAGGGGGGGGTACTCTGTGGTTTTCCTGCAGGAGACCCATATGGATCCGGCCGCTGAAGCTAGTTGGCGGCTGGAGTGGGGGGACGGGGCCTACTTTAGCCACTTCTCGGTCTGCGCGGCTGGAGTGGCGACCCTGTTCTCCCCCGACCTACAGCCCGAGGTGCTGGGGGTCGCCGAGGCTGTGCCGGGTTGCCTGCTGCACCTCCGGGTCCGCATGGAGGGGCTTGTGGTTAATTTCGTCAACATTTACGCCCCGACATCGGGCCTGGAGAGGCTGCGTTTTTATCAGCAGGCGTCCGCCTTCCTCGGCTCCCTGGATTCTCGTGAGTGCCTGGTCCTGGGAGGGGACTTTAACACCACCCTTGAGGAATGGGACCGCTCGGGGACCGAGCAATGCCTGGCCGCTGCGGACGTCCTCCAGTAGATTGTCGAACGCCACTCCCTTGTGGACATCTGGCGCAACCACCATCCGGATGACGCCTTGACGTTCACCTTCATCCGGGTGGAGGCCCATCGGTCGCGCCACCCCCGGCTGGACCGTATTTATCTGCCACGTTTCCACCTTTCACTGGCCCACTCCTCCAGCGTTCGGCCGGCCCCCTTTTCGGATCACCACCTTGCCACCGTGACGGCCTCTCTCTGCGCGGAGAGGCTGGGGCCGGCCTATTGGCACTTTAATAATAGTTTGCTGGAGGATGCGGGCTTCGTGGCGTCCTTCCGGGAGTTCTGGCTGGCCTGGCGAGGGCAGAGGCGTGCCTTTTCCTCGGCGCGGCGGTGGTGGGATCTGGGGAAGGTGCACGCCCAGCTCTTCTGCCGTGACTACACTCGGGGCGCCAGCTGACGGAGGGATGCAGCAATAGGTCAGTTGGAGTGGGAGGTCTTGGAGCTGGAGAGGTGTCTGGCCGCCAGCCCCGAGGATCCGTCCCTCTGCGGAGCGTGCCGGGAGAAGCGGGAGGAGCTCCGGGCCCTCGAAGACCATCGGGCCCGGGGTGCTTTTGTTCGATCCCTCATCCACCTCCTTCGGGAGATGGATCGCGGCTCCCGCTTCTTCTACGCCTTGGAGAAAAGGAGGGGGGCCAAGAAGCATGTCACCTGCCTCCTGGCAGAGGACGGCACCCCCCTAACGGATCCGGTGGAGATGTGCGAGAGGGCCAGGGCCTTCTACGCCTTCTACGCCACTCTTTTCTCCCCGGATCCGACCGATCCTAACGCTTGCAGAGTGCTTTGGGACGAACTCCCGACGGTCAGCACGGGCGACCGGGACCGGCTAGAGCTGCCTCTCACTCTGGCCGAGTTCTCAGAAGCCCTCCGTCACATGCCCACCAATAAATCTCCGGGCTTGGACAGGTTGACCGTGGAGTTCTACCGCGTGTTCTGGGACATCCTCAGCCCAGACCTGGTCACCGTCTGGGCCGAGTCTTTGCAAAGTGGGGTCCTCCCTCTCTCGTGCAGGTGAACCGTGCTGGCCTTATTGCCGAAGAGGGGGGACCTCCGCGACTTACAGAATTAGCGTCCCGTCTCGCTCCTCAGCATGGACTACAAAATTGTTGCAAAGGCCATCTCGATGCGGCTAGGGTCCGTGCTGGCGGACGTGGTCCATCCAGAGCAGACCTCCACCGTCCCGGGCCGCACCATCTTTGATAACTTGTATCTGGTCCGGTACCTTCTGGAATTGGGGTGTAAGGATGATCTGTCGTTAGCCCTCTTGTCCCTGGATCAGGAGAAGGCATTCGACAGGGTGGACCATGGGTATCTCCTGGGCACTCTGCGAGCGTTCGGCTTCGGACCCCTGTTTGTGGGTTTTCTCCAAGTGCTGTACGCTTCTGCGGAGTGTCTGGTCAGGCTCAACTGGACCCTGACCGAGCCGGTCAGCTTTGGGCGGGGAGTGCGACAGGGGTGCCCCCTCCCGGGCCAGCTGTATGCTCTGGCGATCGAGCCCTTCCTCTGTCTCCTCCGCAAGAGGTTGACGGGGTTGGTGCTTCGGGAGCTGGGGCTGCGGCTGGTCCTGTCGGCGTACGCTGACAATGTGCTCCTCGTGGTCCAGGACTCGGGCGACTTGGCTCGGGTGGAGGCTCTCCAGGCTGTGTACTCGGCGGCCTCCTCCGCCCAGGTCAACTGGGTCAAGAGCTCTGGCCTGGTGGTCGGGGACAGGTGGCAGGCGAGCTCCCTCCCACCCACTCTTCAGGCCATCTGGTGGAGCGTGGGTCCGCTGCTCTTTCTCGGCGTTTACCTTTCTGCCACGCATCTGTCTCCGCTGGAGAACTGGCAAGATTTGCAGGGCAGGGTGACGGAGCGGCTCTGGAGATGGACAGGACTACTCCAGTGCCTCTCCCTTCAGGGGAGGGCACTGGTGCTTAATCAACTGGTCCTGTCCATGCTCTGGTACCGGCTCAACACCCTGGTCCCAGCCCCGGATTTCCTGGCCAACCTCCAAACGGCAATTCTGGAGTTCTTTTGGCCAGGGATGCACTGGGTCTCTGCAGGGGTCCTCCACCTGCCCCTGGAGGAGGGGGGGCAGGGCCTGAAGTGCCTACGCACTCAGGTCCATGTCTTCCGCCTCCAGGCCCTGCAGAAGCTCCTGTATGGTGCAGGTAGTCTGGCGTGGAGCGTATTGGCGCATGCCTTCCTCCGCCACTTCCAAGGGCTCCGATATGACCGGCAGCTCTTTTACCTCCATCCGAGAGGTCTTCCGCGAGACATCTCTGGGCTGCCGGTCTTCTACCAAGACCTCCTCAGGACCTGGAAGCTCTTTTCAAGAACCAGGTCCGTGGCGGCCACCGTGGGGGCCGACCTCCTCGCAGAGCCCCTGCTACACAATCCTCAGCTTCGTGTGCAGGTGGCGGAGTCCCCCGCAGTGCGCCAGAGGCTGGTCTTGGCGGGAGTCACCAGGGTCAGAGACCTCCTGGACTACGACCGGGGAGAGTGGCTGGATCCCCTGATGCTCGCTCGGCACATGGGGCTCTCCAGACCTCGTACTCCCCAGCGCATACTTCAGGAGGTGAAGGCCGCTTTACTGCCTGCTGCTCGGGCATACCTCGACCGGGTCCTGCGAGAGGGCACGCCCCGCCCACCCTCCACCCCAGACCCTCTGGACATTTTTATCGGGCCCCTGCCCCGTGGACCCAATCTGCCCCCTCACCCTTTCACTGCCAGCCAGCTGCACGATCTGCAGCCAGTTCTGTTCCAGGCCACGCCACGGAAACATCTGTACACGCTCGTGCTCCACACCCTTCACTACCTCACCCTCGTGTCCCACCCCGATACCAAATGGTGGGACCTCCTGCCACCTCTCCAGGGTGAGAAGCCCCGGTGGGCCAGCTTGTACTCTGCCCTGGTCCCGAGGCCTGCCAGGGATGTCAGTTGGCGGCTCCTTCACGGGGCCGTGAGCACGGGCTTGTACTTGGCGCGGTTCACCCCTGTCCCTAACACCTGCCCTTTCTGTGGCGAGAAGGAGACCTTGGTGCACATTTATTTGGAGTGCGCCAGGTTGCAGCCCCTGTTCCGGCTCCTCTTGAATATCTCATTGCTTTTTTGGTTGCACTTTTCCCCTCACCTTTTTATCTACACACTCCCCATCTGTGGCCCCACGAAGTCGCGGGATCTCCTTATCAACCTCCTCTTAGCCCTGGCCAAACTAGCCATCTACAACACCAGGGAGAGGAGGTTGGCCGACAGGATTTCCTGTGACTGTTGGGCCTATTTCCGTTCCTCCATCTGTTCACGCATTCGGGCACAGTTCCTCTGGGCGGCATCCACTGGCTCCCTTGACGCCTTCGAGGAGCAGTGGGCATTGTCCAGGGTTCTCTGCTCAGTGTCCCCATCAGGTTCCCTTAGTTTAGCCCTATGACCTCACTCCCGATCCTGTTTTTTCATTAGTTGTCCCACGTAATTACTTGGTGTCCCAGACCTGTGGGTCCTCCCCTTAGGCTGAGGGGAGGTCCTTTAGAAGCCTGCCCACCCCCCTGGATACCAGTAGGACCAGACTCCTGTACCTCACTGGTCTGAGTCTGTCACACTTTGTTAGAGTATGGGATAGACAGTGCTTATCCAAACCCTCTTCAAAATAAGACACCTTTGATTTTGATTCACCTGTTATGGTTGAGGCTGGGATCTTATTTTTTCCACACCAGTTCTCTGCTATCTTGAATGTTGTCTTTAGGCCCCAATCCTGCAAAGGTACAGTTTATGTCAGCAAGGGCTCTTAAACCTGCACAGTCCCTTTGTAGGTTGGAGGTCTGAATTTGTACTATGTATCAAACTGCACTGCACCTGCTCCAGAGACAATTCCCCTGCTACTACACAGGTTTAACATTCAAAATAATCCTCCAATCATTCAGTTACATGCAGTGAAGAATAAATTGATTCCAATCTTCTTTCTTATTTGCTTGCTTATGCTCAGGTGGCTTCCATTTGTGTCCCAGGGAATAATTCACTCAGAAATCGAGCTCTACCCTGAAGGTAAGGGTTATTGTTACATTATGGAGATGAAATCAATAATTTGTATGGTTTTCTCAGAATCTTTGTGCTGAATTTATACTTAAAATTTAACCTTAACCCTTTTGCAGCTTTCATATTTCCATTTCCTAGGCAAGTTTTTATATATGTGTGTGTTTATTATATTATATTATATTATATTATATTATATTATATTATATTATATTATATTATATTATATTTTATAATTAGGAGGTGAGAGAGGGAGGATTTGCTTATGCAGGAGCCCAAAGGTTAATATCACTCTATCTTTCCTTCCACCTTTTCTTAATGTAACCAGCCAGGTCTATTATTAACTGCACTTCATATTTTATTTTTGGCAGAACTGCAAATAAATCGTCAGCTGAAAATGCAAGATGAAGCAAATGGTAAATCCTGCTGCTGCCTTCTGTATTCTAATCAAGAGTGTCTCTGTTTCAGAACTACCTGCCTTGCACATCTTTTGCCTATTTATTTGCTTTTACATTTTTAATTACAATACACAATTAGACTGTTGCAGTAAGCCCTGAACTCTTCATTTTGATTTAAATGATAAATCACTTCAGTGGTGCTATTTGAAAATTCTTTTCCTTATTCTGTCATTTTTCATGCCAATAATTTTGGGGTCTTTCACTGGTTATCTGGGCATTTATAATTTTCCTAGTAATTAATGATAATCCATCTGAATTTTACTTTTTTTAGTTAATCTTTCCATCATGGCTCTGTGGCATCTGTCACCCAAGGCCATGTATAATTAGCTCTTTCCATTAGTTCTCCACTTTCCAATTCTACCTGCAATTTCTTGCTTGCCCAGATTGACTTTTCTGTCCTGATAAAATTACGTTACATATATCTGAATAACACACAACTTCCCCCCCACCCCCGGCTGTAAGGAATATTTTATGCTGTAGCTTGCGCAACAATTTAGAAGATGTCAGGAAAAAGTTTTAAAATGTGTTCATAATTCTCTGTAGCAATCAAGATATCCACTGAGACCCAAGTACCTCTTTTCAAGTGGTGTTCCTGAGGCAAATCCTTAATTATAAAATTTGTATCTATTCCGCAAATTATATTCAAATCCACATTTTACTTGTATAAATTTTATTTTGAATAAGAACTACTTTTTCCTTCATCCTTTATTGCCTTTCTCAGAAAGAACATTTTCTTTGCATTTACCAGGCTCTGTGCTGGGGCTTGCTCGTTAATACTGCTATAGTTCCACCAATCCAGTTCCTAGTCTTTAGTCAGTTTTAGAAGGAACTCTGTCTAGTTCTTCTTGTGTTCAGAGAACTGGACACTACATTGTATCAATTCAGCCAAGTGTGTCTGACCATGCAATAAAATCACTGCATATAGAAATGGCCACTTAAGTCTATAAAAATGATGGGGAGTGGGGTTCTAAGCTTATGATGCATTCAGTTCACTTATTTTCAGTGGACATCACAGGCTAGGGCCTGCAAAGAGCACTCTGAGTTTAGCATTTTGACCCTGATCCAGAACCAGAATAAGCACTGTCTTGCTGGCTGGTAGAGCTGGTTGATAAAAATCTGAGTACTTTTTCTTTCTGTTGAAACTGAGATGTTTTGTGAATACTTATTGGCTTTGATGAAAATATCCTCAGTTCTAGGCTATATGAGAAATGAGCCAATCCTAGAATGCCACTAGCCCAGTGGTTAGAGTACTTACCTGGCACTTGGAAGGCCTAGGTTTAAATTCTTGATTCAGAGCAGGGACTTAAACCTGGACTCCAACATCCCAAGTTAGACTGGGGACTCTATTCTATTGGATGGTCAATTATTTATACACAATGTAACAACTCCAACAGGAAATATTGAGATAGAAACTGACTGATTTTATAGACCATCCCAGTGGTTAGGGCACTTGCTTCCACTTGGGGATTAGAAAGTCTTGAGATCCTTATCCATACATACACTTCACTGTATCATTCTCCTTGTCTGTCTTTATTACTGTCTTCTCCACTGCCACACGCTCCTTTTACTTCTGCATCTCTTCTTATACCAAACAACAAATCACATTTCAAAACCTTTAGGAGATCAGTGTAAGGAAGATGGGTGCAAACCAAGACCCCCAACATGCCTTTGGGAAAATTCATACCTGGCTGAGATTAGGATTTGGACTTCAGTGATGGCCTCATACTGCATAACAGTACAAATTTAAACCTGAATCCAGATATCCCCATCTTTTGAGAGTTTCAGCTCAGGAGGCACAGCTGAACTTCACCGCGTAGGCCCGTTTCTACTTGTAAAAGGTTCTTTTAGGGATGTCTCCTCTGCATTTCCCAAAGCTGGGCAGAATGTCCAGACTTGAGAGCACTAATAATGCTACTCCGAGACTGCATTGCCTACCTTAAGGACACAAATTGAGGATCATAACTGCCCCTCTTCTCCCACCCTCCCCAAACCTAAGCACAACAATCTCACACTACCTAAGTAGATTTTAGGAGAAAGTTCTGTACTGACATCATACTAACATGATGAGCAGTCTTTAGAATGTAGGAGGATAGACTTTTGGGACACTATAATTGAGGCAACATAGAAATCCAGGCAAAAAAATATTTTTTTAGCACATTTAAAATTTTGCACCGCAGTGTCTTTCCAGAAAATTTTGGAACTCAGAATTTGAACTGAGGTACAATATGCTACATTTTATATCTTGTCAATAATGTTCTTTATTTGTCGTGTTATCTCTTAAGTAACGAGACTCCTTTCTTTGCCAGCCAAACGACCCCAAAGTAACCCAGGCTTTCTGAAAAGTAAAATTACATTGTTGGGAAATAGAATAGGCAGATTTTCATTTTTAAAAATAGTCTTATACACTGAGGAATAGGGAGTCCTTCAGAATCCCCCTTTTCACCTCTTTAATTCTTCTACCTCCAGTATTTTGGGGATAATCCTTCCTCCAATGGAGATGAATGTATCTCCTGCCACCTGTAAATGTGGTTCCTTTGCTAGGAAAGTGGGTCTGTAGCAATTGACGTGAGGGGGAAATTTTTCAAAGGTACGAAGGGGAGTTAGTTAGCTGCCCAACTCCCATTGCCTTTCAATGGGAAATGGGTCTTTAGCTTCCCTCGTGTGTTTGAAAATCTCCCATGAGGTCCTTATTCTCCCCCCTGCCTCCCCCCCCAAAACTTGCTATATCATTTTTAGTGGGAACCCAGCTCTTATTAGCATGGAAAATAGGAGATCACACTCTCTATCCCAGCTCCTCCCCCAGGTTGCAGTAGAGCCACTGCCCAAAATAAAACATTTTGATCTAATTCCTGAGTCTTGACTCATGTGGCAATTAACAACCCAAGGCTTTTTATTAATGAAACTGCAGTGTATACCATGGTGTTTATCTACAACAAGTCTGTGGGCTAGGATTTTATTTTGCTTTCTCCAAACTGTTTTGCTTTCTCCAAAATGAATTAAAGTCACTAGGTGGAACCTGTTGTACACACACGGCAAAAAGCACAGTAAAAGAAATGCAGAGAGTTCATGATTCCCGCTTCTCAGATGTAGGAGCACAATTTCTCTTTGTGAATTGATCTTCTTAATGAGATTAGTATTAAGCCGACTGCAGATATTTATATAATATGTATGCAGTGTATTGCAGACAAAATGGCATTAAAGTATACAGAGATCAGGGATGCCTTATATGAGTGGCTCACAAACTTTTGTGGACCTTTCCTTTAACATAGAGATCCACTCACAGATGATCTCAAACCCACACTTCCCCTCTGGCAGCTAGAGTGCTTGGTTGCATGACACACTAATATTTGGGCAGAGATAAGGAGACAAGATGATAATTTTGACTTAATTCAAATATTTGTAAAGGTTTTGAAATGTTCTGATACTTTTTGTTCCTATGGAATATATGGGCAGCAGCCAAGAGGATTGTGATCCAAATCCTGCAGGAAAGGATCCTCCCACATCCATCACAGCTGCTTCAGGTGGGAAACTGCCAGAAATCTCAAGAGAGCAGCCAGTTCTCATGAGATTTCCAGCCTAACTTTGCAGACTTGAGGAGAGACCAAGATAAGCATCTGAGCTGTTGGATCCTTATCCAAGCAGAACCTGAATTTCCAACATTATTTTGCAATTCAGCCAGCATTTCTCCGAACACCATTGCTTCTCAGGTGCACAATAGTTACAGTCCCCTGAGACTTTGTCATGCATGATTTGCAGTAGGCAGCTCCCCAGCCACATAGCAGTTACTGTGATAAAAGTGTTTCCATTTTATTTTTACTCTGCAGAAGGAGACTGGAAGATTACTGTAGTCACTGGGGGCTTCCAAACAGCTGGCACAACAGCAACAGTGTCCCTTTACGCTTATGGAGAAAACAAGTCTTCTGGTCCTATTATTCTGGGATCTGGGAAGCACCAGCTGTTTAATCCCAACAGTGCAGATACATTCAAGGTACAGTTCTGTTTTATATAAACATTGGAGAATTTACTTACAAGACATATTTAAAACGGGTTTACTCAAAAGTGGATAATATTAATAAAAAGGAGGTTTTTGTTTTGCTGAATCGTTCATGAATGCTGCATGAAAATTTCCTGGCAGAATGGTGGCATCGTATATTTTTGGGGAGAGTCAAGTCAGCATATGCGGGGAAAAGCGCATCAAGCAGAAGAATCTTGGAACTTGCTTCCTGTGGCTCTAGGAACTAGCTTCCTGTGGCTAGAATTCTAATTTTAAATAAGCAGAGTTTACGTGTGAGGCAGAAAATCATTTCCTTTTCTTGGATCCATTCTTGATGTCATATTAATAAGGTAGGGCTAAATTACGGCTTGTCCTGCACAGGGTTTGAGGGTAGTAAGAGTCTCGCTCCCCACCCCACACCCAGTACTCCTATATGAGCTAGCTGCACCTTAGGCCCAGGGACACGGAAGTAAGCACCGATACCCCTTCTTAGTCTCTCCTTGGAGTTGGTGGTTGGGGAGGAATTGGGAATGGGCAGAACTTCCTGCCAAGCCCTCAGTGATGTGTGTGCTAATTTACTGCCCAGGAGCAATGAGGAAGGAAGGCAAGGAAATTGTGACTCTTGAGGGGTGTCTCAGGGACACAGTGCTTCCACAGGGCCTCTCTTCGGGGTGGTGCAGTTACACAGTTACATCAGGGTTGTGCCTAAAATCACCTAGTCCATAGTATGTTACTTAGGTTGCTGTAGGATAAGGCACAGGAAGCGAATGATGGAGAATCACTACCAGTCACATGGCAATAGGAGGTGCTTTCTTTGTGAATTATATCTTGTGCTTTCCAGTTTGAAGAGCAAAAATTAACTAAGGCAGATTCTCCCAGTGGAGTGTTGCACACGGGGCCTGATCCTCCTCTCACTTACACGGATGTAAATAAGTAATAACACCACTATCATAACCTTAGTCCCAGATTTGGACCTTAGCGTCCAAAATATGGGGGTTAGCATGAAAACCTCCAAGCTTAGTTACCAGCTTGGACCTGGTACTTGCTTCCACCACCCAAAAAATTAGAGTGTTTTGGGGCACTCTGGTCCCCCTGAAAAACCTTCCCTGGGGACCCCAAGACCCAAATCTCTTGAGTCTCACAACAAAGGGAAATAATCCTTTTTCCCTTCCCCCCCCTCCAGGTGCTCCTGGAGAGATACACAGACACAAGCTCTGTGAATCCAAACAGAGTGACTCCCCCTCTCCGTTCCCAGTCCTGGAAACAAAAGCACTTTCCTCTTCACCCAGAGGAAATGCAAAATCAGGCTAGCAAATCCAACACACACAGATCTCCCCCTGATTTCTTCCTCCCACCAATTCCCTGGTGAGTACAGACTCAATTTCCCTGAAGTAAAGAAAAACTCCAACAGGTCTTAAAAGAAAGCTTTATATAAAAAAGAAAGAAAAATACATACAAATGGTCTCTCTGTATTAAGGTGACAAAATACAGGGTCAATTGCTTAAAAGAATATTGAATAAACAGCCTTATTCAAAAAGAACACAAATCAAAGCACTCCAGCACTTATATTCATGCAAATACCAAAGAAAAGAAACCATATAACTTACTATCTGATCTCTTTGTCCTTACACTTAGAAACAGAAGATTAGAAAGTAAAACTACTTCTCCAAAGCTCAGAGAAAGCAGGCAGACAGAAAACAAAGACCTCAGACACAAAATTCCCTCCACCCAAAGTTGAAAAAAATCCAGTTTCCTGATTGGTCCTCTGGTCAGGTGCTTCAGGTGAAAGAGACATTAACCCTTAGCTATCTGTTTATGACAACCACTGAAGTCAGTGCAGTTACAGTGATGTAAAACTGGTGTAAGCAAGGTCAAAATCAGACCCCGAGTGAACATTATGGTGACATTCATGTCTGTCTGAAGGTAGAATTTAACCCTTCCTGAACCCATCGCTCAGAACAAGTGAACAGGTTCAGTTAAATTTAAATATCATCTTGAATATTTACGTGCCCCTTAAATGAAACCTTTCTGAAGTTTTATAACAGTTTGGTTAATGCCATTAGCTAACAGCTTGTTACCTGCCTACTCAGTCTGTTGGAGGGTAGTGACTAGCTCATTAACCTATTTTTCTCCTCCTCGTACGGAATGCAGTGCTGCTCCCTCCAGGTGGATTTCCTGTTCAGGGTTCACCTTGTTCCTCCATGCAGTGCAGCAAGACCTGGTACCAGGACCACTAGGCCTGCTGGTCTGTTCTCAGCAGAACCAGATTCCCAGTTAAACAAAGAGTATAAAAATTACACCCATTTTAGGACCCAAGTGTAGAGGGAGGTTTGTGTAAGTGAATATCAGGCCTTTTAAACTTTAGTGACCCTTGGGGAAGCTTCTGCTTGACATACAACCCAGAATTCACCAAAAATAGCAAAACCTGCAGGCCGGCCAGATCCGTCTCACCTTCTCATGAGAACCGCACTTCTCAAGTTTAACTGCTGCTTACAGATGATGGTGATGATAATCAGAGAGCAGATAAATGTAAGCAGCATCCCTTTCCCTAAACGACTTCTTTCATAATCTTAAATGATGGATTTAATAAGCTCATTTATTTATTTTTAGTAATCTACAAGGCAGAAAATCATACTCTCCAAAAACGTGTTAGTATTTTACAGTATTGCAAGGCCAGGGGCGGCTCTAGGTATTTTGCCGCCCCAAGCACCGAAGGCAGGCTGCCTTCTGTGGCTTGCCTGAGGGAGGTCCCCAGTCTTGTGGATTCGGTGGCAGCCTGCTGGGGGTCCACCGAAGCTGTGGGACCAGCGGACCCTCCACAGGCATGCCTGCCTGCCGCCCTCGCGGCAACTGGCAGAGCGCTCCCCCACAGCTTGCCCCCCCAGGCACGCACTTGGCTTGCTGGTGCCTGGAGCCGCCCCTGTGCAAGGCATCCGCCTATTGTGCTGTTTTCTAAGAACATCCTATAATAATTTAGTATCAGTTACTAGCACAAAAAACTGTGGAGTTGTTGGAAAGTAGGATGTTACCTACTGCTATTTCTTACACATCGGTTGTTTCATCCATCCTTTGGGGGAATCCTGGCCCCAGTGGAGTCAATGCAAAACTCCTGTTGACTTCTGAGAGGCCAAGATTTTATCCCTCATTTAGGAATCTGCTATATGTGGTCTCTGAACGCCATTTAACTTGCATCTGATCGTATATAGCATTGATATCTGTTTTGGGGTTGTAGTGAGGCTTTTGTTTTTGTTTTTATAAACCGTGTTACTGATTTTTACAGAAAACCGTAAGAATGTATCATTAAATTTAATGGAAAAAACAGAATACACATATGTCCTGCAGAAGGACAATAAAATACCCTCCATTTTCTAACGTCCCTTAGTCACAATTGCTGCCACAAGGTGTGGCAGGGAAATTGGCCACAAGTCCCACAAAAAGAATGAGATAAAATAAAAAAACTGAGCCAGACTCCAAAGTAGGAAAGAACAGTCCTCACAAAAATCAAGATTATAATAAGCTCACAGATAGCAACGTTAACTTCATATGCACTAGTGTAGTTTGTGAAGTATCTGAACATTCTCTCTAAAGCCAACACAGCAAATATTCAAGAACATCAAAGAAAGCAAACATGGGGTGTGTGTGTGTGAGACAGAAGGGGATTAAAGTCCAAAGGTAACTAAAATCAAAATCTTTTCTGAGAAATCTGTAACCAAGACTTTGATTTATATGAGACCTAATTGTGATGTCACTTTTACAGGTTTTACACAGTGGGCCAGCTCCACTTATTTCTGATTCACACTGGTGTAAGTGAGTAGAACAGTTCGTGAATATTTTTGAGATTTAGAGTTTTCATCCTGACTCAAGATGGGAAGAAATTTTGAACTCTAGAAAATATTCCTGGGGTGGGGAAAATATTTCCTGCCTGGCTCTATAAGTGAGATCAAAATCATCTTGTGGGTGTGCATGGCACTTTACAGGTGTAAAGTATGGCAAGGATCTTTCCCTAAGGTATTAACAGTTTAATTGCAACAGAAAAAATTTAGTGGAGATAGTTTATTGTCTTGTGATGGGGAACATCCTTGTTTCTGGCTGGAGTCTAAGGTTCTGGGCTCACAAGGTAGCTGTTTTCTGGCTGCAGCACATTGGAGGTAGCTTTCTAGTGCTTTTCTTTCCAAGCATAGGCCAATGGGAAGATTTACTGTTGCAATATCTGCCCTCCCTGGTATGCTCATTCTACAAGAACAGGTTTTCCCTGAGTGGTTCTGATAATTTCCCCATGGGCTGAAAGAGGCTATACTACTACTTGAGGATGGTTTTCTGCTTTTGACATTACTCATGCATGATTTTCAGTGAATAATTATTCTGTGGAGAATCACACTTTTCCTCTAATAAAGAATGTTGCTCTGCCAAGGGGTTAGAGTTTGTTTCAAAATTTTAATCTGGTTTCCCCTGTTTACTTCTGCTGCCTCCACAGTATCCAGACTTTTTCCAAAATACTGATCCTGGAAATGTCTTGAGCAACTAAACTTTTATTGTATTGTAAATTATATTTAAAAGCTAGCCCTATGATACATGATGATGCGTCCTCATATTCTGCTTGAAAAAATCCTCTCTGTGTGATTTTTTCTAGTGTTTGATTATGGCACACTATCTCTTTCCCGCTTCCAAAGAGAAATGGCCAGAGGAACGTTAGCTATTACTTTTGTTACAATCTTGGAGCCAGATTCTTCCACCCTTAGCAACATTGACTTCAGTGGAGCAGCACTGTTTTACATCAGCTGAGATTCTCGCCCAATCGGTCTGCTCGTAGAGTAAGGTTACTAACCTGCTTACTAAGGGTTTCCCCAGGCCCCTTCTGTCAGACTGCAAGCTCTTTGGGGCAGCATTAGCCTTTATGGTGCTGGGCACATTATTAAAATAATAATTAAGAGAAAGATTAATATGAATAAGAATGCATGAACTTTGGTGACTTAAAATCTGTGGCTTTGTTTTTCACAATTAGGGACTCTGTTTATAACAAGCCCAGCTGAATCCCCTTATCCAAAAACCTCAAATTTTGGGGGGAGAACTGAGAAATGTGGATCAAATCCTTATCTGAATTTTGTGGCATGGGCCCCCTCTCTAATGGACAGCACTGCATCTCTCTCCATTTGCACTAGTTAGAGTCCTTTGATTTTCTCTGAAGTGCCTGTTTGAAATACTGTCACAGTCTATTGTGGCAAAGTGCCTGATTTTAGAAATAAGCACAAATCTATTGTGGGGCCTTTCTCAATACTTGCAAAGACACTTGATCACACTGCTCTACAGCCAAAATGCTTCTGAAATAAATGTAGTCCAACTTTACTAATTCTGGGTCACTGAGAACGAAAATGATGCTTATAATTGTTGATTGAATCTAGTTTTCAAGATATGCTATTGGGTCAGTATATACGACCTTTGACTTGGGAATGGCTGAGGATAAGTGAGTTATAAAGGGAAGGGATCTCAATTTAAACCAGAAATGACTAAAATACATCTTTGACTGGATCTATGAAGAAATCTATGACTGGGTTTGGACAGTACTTGCTTTTTAGGCAAAACAATGAATGATGCAATCTGAAGCTGGTATTGTGTCATACATGATATGAATTGCATCATATTATTCCTAGAAGTCATGGATGATGCAATCATAATGAAGCTTACATCACTCTGCTGAACAAATTGCCCTATATCAGCTCTAGAAATCATACAGTGTCATGCTCTCTTATTTGTCAGTGTTTGATTTTTGCAAAGGAACACATTTCTGTTTAGCCAAAGTGAGCAGAGTTGCCTCGTACTTGTGTGAACAGTGCAGATAACTTCTGCTATGTTTGTGGTGAAGTGACTTTTGCATCACAAAAGCATAGTATAACCACTATAGTTAAGAAAGCCTATCACCTTTCTTTTGGCTGCAAAATTGGAGATCAGGACAAGAGGTGGGCCCCACACATATGCTGCAACATTTGTGCAACAAATGGTTGAACAGGAAAAGGAAATCTATGCCTTTTGCAGTGCCAATGATTTGGAGAGAACCAACAGATCATACCAGCAATTGTTACTTCTGTATGGTGCCTCCAGTTGGGAAAGGTGTGTCAAAGAAGAAAAAGTGGACTGTGCATTATCCAAACGTTCCATCAACTATACGCCCAGTACCCCACGGAGAAGGACTGCCGGTTCCTGATGCACCAGAATCATTCTCACTTGAGTCAGACGAGGAAGAGGAAGAGGATGAAACTTCTGGTCCTGAACCATCAATGTCACAGGACCCACATTTTCTCCCATCCTCCTCTGAACCACACCTCATAACACAAGGTGAACTGAATGACTTTGTCAGGAATTTGGAATTACCCAAGAGTAAGGCAGAGCTGTTGGGCTCCAGACTAAAGCAGTGGAATCTCCTGGCAGGCTATCAGGGCAAATGGAGCCCATCAATGCTTGCAGACTATTGCTGGACAGTGACAAGAGATGCTCCATTTAATGAATACAAGAGACAAGCCAAGAAGTGCTGAGTAGACACTGAATAGGACTAAACGATGTACATAATAGTTTTTTGCCTTTTGTTTCATAATAAATTTTATTTATATAACCCTTTTGCTGATTTTTAAAGTGTTACATAAACAGGACGGGTGAAATATTATCATGTAAAGCAACCATAGGTAAGACCTAGGTTTACAATTTATGATTAAAACTCTACTATCTACACAATATACATAGACATAAAATGTAAAAACTTAAATATCTTAGAAACAGTAGCCAATCAGTTGTTTTAATTGTCATATTTGAATTCAGCACATCAAAATACACAATAAATATCACATTTTATCTCTGAAGCAGACGACTTCTCAAAAATTGTAGACCAGTGTCATAAAATGTAATGAATATATTGTTCGTGTGAAGGTATTGTAGCAAAGTATTAAAAGCTGTCTTTTCCCTTCCAATTATTAGTGATTTATTGGTAAATGGTACTATTATTTCCATAAAGTGCACATTATATTTTACTGCACTGCACACTGAATTTATAGTGCTATATTTATTTGTTAAGTTTTCATTTTGGTTGCATTCTGTTTAAGTAACTATATATTCCTATCGGGCTGATTCAAAAGAGAAAAGACTCAATCGGCTATTAGTATATCGGATCTAAGGATATGTCTGCATTGGGAAAAAAAGATTAAAAATAGCAGTGAAAATATGGCAACTTGGCTTTTAACTAAGGTTAGCAGCTTGAGTTAACCCTCTGGTTCTCTAACCAGCTAGCTGAGTATTCCTCCAGAATAGGGCAATCCCCAAAATGACATCAATACAATATACTAGCTCTATTCCACACACTTCTAAGCACTCAGGGACAGCAGACAGGACATGACTTGAGCAGTGCTGTGCTCCGGCTATCCCTGGTTGCCAAAATGACACTTTAGGTCCCAAGACAGTTGGATACAACTTAGGGCATCCCTGAGGCTCTAACAAGTCTAGCCAGCTGAAATATATCCCCAGCCAAGATCAGGGGATGTAAAGGTGGCATAAAGCTACCTCCTCTAGTTCATGGTTCATAAATTCCAAGGCTGGAAGGGGTGATTGTGATCATCTAGTCTGACCACCTGTATAATACAGGCCATAGAACTTCCCTGAAAAAATGCCTAGAGCGGATCTTTTAGACAAACATCCAGTCTTGATTTTAAAATGGCCAGTGATGGAGAATCCACCACAACCCTTGGTAAATTGTTCTACTGGTTAATTACCCACTCTGTTAAAAATTATGCCTTATTTACCTGAATGTATCTAGCCTCAATTTCCAGCCATTGGATCATGTTATACCGTTCTCTACTAGACTGAAGAGCCCATTTTCAAATATTTGTTCCCCAAGTGGGCTCTTATCGACTGTAATCAAGTCACTCCCTAACTTTCATTGTTAAGCTAAATAGATTGAGCCAAACTCGTCATCTCATTAAAAAAACATATCAAGTTAGTTTGACAGGATCTATTTTCCATAAACCCATGTTGATTGGCATTAATTTTATTACCTTCCTTTAATTCTTTATTAACTGAATCCCATATCAGCTGCTCCATTATCTTGCCCAGGATCGATATCAGACTCACATATCTATAACTACCAGGTCATTCCATTTACCCTTTTTAAATATTGGCAATACATTAGCTTTCTTCCGCTCTTCTGGAACTTCCCCAGTGTTCCGGAACTTAATAAAAAACAACATTAGTAGTCCAGTGAGCTCTTCAGATAGCTCTTTTAAAACTCAAGGATGTCTGATTTTAAAATGTTTATCTTGGACAGCTTCCATTTAACATCTTCCTGAGATGCTAGTGGAATGGAAAGAGTGTCATCATATGATATGATTATATCTGTTCTTTTTCCAAACAAAGAACAGAAATATTTATGTAACATTTCTATTTTTCTACATTATTATTGATAATTCTATTCTTTCATCTATTAATGGAACAATACTATTGTTAGGTTTCTTTTTGTTCCTAATATACTTAAAACCAACTTCTTATTGTCCTGAACTCTGCTGGCCTTAGATTTCTTCTTGCTTCCCTCATCAATTTTCTACAATTCCTAACTTCTGATTTATTACACTCTAATTCCTTTTCCTTCCATTTGTTATATATTATTATTTTTATTTTTTCTAGCTGCCTTCACTTCCCCTCTACAATTTTTTTTTAACGAATATGGCCTTCTTTCTAGATTGTAGGATTGTGGCTTTTGGAGCATCTAGGAAAGTGTTCTTAAACAATTTCCAATTATCATTTACATTTTTCTGATGAAATTCTTGCTCCCAGCTGATTTGGCTCCTAATTGTTTTCAGCTTTATGAAGTTGGCCCTTTTATAGCACCAATTATGTATACCACTGGGCTGGACTTCATACTATTTGCACATTATAAATGTGATCAAGCCATGATCACTCATACGTAAGCTACCATTAATTCTTAGTTCTGTGAACTGTTCGTCTTTATTTGTCAAGACAAGCTCTAATAAAGAATTACCTGTTGTTGGATGCAATGCCTTTTGTTAGGAAATTATCTATAATATTTAGAAATTCCAAGGATGTTTTAGTACTGGCAGCATGAGACCTTCAGTATATGTCACTCATATTGAAGTGCCCCATAATCACACAGCTTTCCCCCCGATACATTATAGATAGGTGCATAAAGAGCCAGTCATTCTGTTCCCTAGTGTCATTTGGTGGTTTGTAGCAGACACCAACTAATACCCCATGCAACAGGGTAGCTGTCCCATTCAATGAAACTGGACTCAGCTCTCCTGTTCCAGTCCAGGAGCTCCCAGTTGGGCCAGTTAAGAGGGCAGAGCAGCACTTAGGGGTTATAAGAGACCTAGTGAGAAAGAGATGTAAGGAGTCAAAGCAGACTGAGTCAGAGAGGAGAAAGGCAGGAAAGGAGAACTGCCAGAGATGGAAGGTTTTTCCTGGGAGAGTTCTGAGGGCAGGAGAAGTAGCAGAGGGACTTAACCACTGGCACCTCCTAACATGGAGTTACTGGGGACCCAAGAGGGAAACTGAGGCAAGGGGCCACTTGCAGACCCTGAGCCCACAAGGGGGCACCTGGAAGAAGGCCACTTTATTTGTTAGGACATTGATCCGTAAGCATTCAAGATAATTTTCTGAGTTATCAGTGACTTGGAAACAAGTAATGCCATTTTCAACATAGAGTGCCAGTCCCCCTCCCCTTTTGCCTACTCAGTCTTTCCTGAATAGATGTAAACATTGATTTTAACATTCCCGTTATGCAGATCATCCCCCCAGGTTTCCATAATACCAACTAGATTGAATATATGTTCATAAATGAGCAATTCCATTTCTTCTTGTTTGTTACCCTGGCTCCTAACACTGGTGCATAGACAATTAAAGAATTTCTTCTTTCATGTCCTTTGGTTGCTTGATTAATTTTGCTCTCAACATCTTGATTTAGTTTTAAATGAGTTGAGTCCTGAACCAAGCATAGTTTAATCAGTTCCAAGAATCAGACCCACAGAGAGAACAGCATTAAGAAGATCTCATCTAAACCTCTCCTATGAGGTCTCTGGAGAAAAGGAAAACTTAATTTATCCTCAGTACATGAGGTAACTGAATATAGGTGGGGTAACACAGTCAACCACGCTCCATCATGAAACACTGTTGTGCTTCAGTTCTCCTGTAGAATAGTTCCCCGACTGGGGTTTTAGCCTTCCCTTGCTAGTGTGGTAACTTGTAAATGATTGATTTCAAGTTTTGCTCCCCCGCCAGACCTCTATGGCAACTAAACAATCTTCCTGCCTCTTGCTGGATTACAGCTCTTTCCTCAGGCTCAGTGGTTGTTTCAGGCACCTCCTTGGACAGTTCTTTTCCAATCCTCTCCAGGCTCTCTGACTCTATGGTCCCCTTTTCAAGGCCCGGTCAGTCCTTTTTCTGTCCGTGCAGAGCTTCAGGTGGCACTGAAGGGGAACCAAGGCCTTTCCTGTCCTCTGGGTGCCAGCCCAGAAACCTGAAGGATGCAATGGTTGTCTACAGCTTTTGTATCACTTTTCCCTAGCTGACTTTCTATTCTACTCTGTTCTTATACTGCTCCATCACTGTAGTATCTGAGTGCTTTCCAGTAGTGTATTAAGTGACACTATTAACATCTGTCATGTATGGTTTGGTCTCTCTCTCATTCTCTCTCTGGGGAAGAATTGCATGTGCAGTGTTTACATTTGGTAGGATTGTTTATTTAAATGTACATGCTGCTTTTATACAATTACTTTTATATTAGAGAAGGAAAGATTGAAGGAGTGCACTTCTACTTGGAATGGAAGGTGGTGAGGTTTAGTGAGGGGCCTTAGTTCTCATGGGAGTTCATTCTGTAGTCTTGGACCAGAACTTGAGAAAGCTCATAGACTTTAAGGGCAGAAGAAAACATCATGATCATCAAGTCTGACCTCTTGCATGTTGCAGGCCATAGGTCCACCCGCTTCTGTAGTAGATCCCTAACCTCTGGCTGTGTTACTGAAGTCATCAAAACATGATTTAAAGACTTCAAGTTACAGAGAATTTGCCATTTACACTAGTTTAAATCTGCAAATTACCCATGCCCTATGCTGCAGAGGAAGGCAAAAAAAAACAAAAAAAAACCACAACCCAGAATCTCTGCCAGTCTGACCTGGAGGAAAATTCCTTCCTGACCCCAAATATGATGATCACTTAAACGCTGAGCATGAGAGCAAGACCTACCAGCCAGACACCTGGGAAAGAATTCTCTGTAATAACTGCTGCTAGCAGTTTCAGATCAGCTACATGCCATCGTAGGCAGTCGCATCATACCATCTCTTCCATAAACTTCTCAAGCTCAGTCTTGAAGCCAGGTTTGCCCCCACTGCTCTCCTTGTAAAGCTGTTCCAGAACTTTACTCCTCTGGTGGTTAGAAACCATCATTTAATTTCAAACATAAACTTGCTGATGGCCAGTATATATCCATTTGTTCTTGTGGCCACATTGGTGCTTAACTTTAATAACTCCTCTGCTTTCCAGGTATTTATCCCTCTGATGTATTTCTAGAGAGCAATCATATCTCCCCTCTGCCTTCTTTTGGTAAGGTTAAACAAGTCAAGCTCTTTGACTCTCCTCTCATAAGTTAGGTTTTCCATTTAATTCCATCACCCTCATTGCCCTTCTCTGCTCCTGTTCCAGTTTGAATGAATTTTCTTAAACATGGGAATTGCACATACTATTCCAGATGAGGTCTCATTGGTACCTTGTATAATTGTACTAACACTTCTCTATCTCTATTGGAAATACCTTGCCTCATGCAGCCTAGGACTACATTAGCCTTTTTCACGGCCACATCACATTAGTGGATCATAGTCATCCTGTGATCAACCAATACACCCAGGTCTTTCTCCTCCTCTGTCATTTCCATTGATAAGTCCCCAGCTTATAGCAAAAATTCTTGTCATTAGTCCCCAAGTGCATGACTTTGCACTATTATATTTCATCCCATTTCTATTACTCCAGTTTTCAAAGTTGTCCAGATCTGCTTATATGATATTCTAGTCCTTCTCCATATTAGCAATAACTTCTAAATTTGTGTCATCCACAAGTTTTAGTAGAACACTCCCACTTTTTATGCCAAGGTCATTAATAAAAATATTAAAATAAGATTAGTCCCAAAGCCAACCCCAGAGGAAGTTCACTGACTGATTAAGCTCAGAACTTTGTTGAGGGTTGTGTTGTGTTCTTCCATCAATGACCCATATGTCAAAATATCATCTATGAAAACTAAACTCTGTTTGTGTTCATTAACAGCTCTCCCATCTTTCTTTGGAAAATTTCAGGCGCACTGATAATTCCAAAAGGTAATCTTTGAAAGCAAAATCTTCCAAAGGATGTGATAAATGTAGTCAGTTTAGCACTCTTTGGTGCCAGAATGCTTTTGAGGCATCCAGCGTGGAGTATACTGTAGCTCCTTTCGTGTTGGGAAGGAATTTATCCAGTGTTGGGAGGATATATTTTTCTCTCACAGCTGTTTCATTAAACCTTTTAAGATTCATACAAGTTTGTATTTTTCCATTTTTCATTATAACCAGAACCATGTTGTTGCCTCAGAGATTTTCTCAATTATGCCAATAATTGGCATAATCTGTTCCTTTCTCTTTTACTAGGCATCCACTTTATGAAGCAAAGGGATAGGAATCCTGAGAGTTATATTGCTTGTTAAGGTTATTTGTATTGTATTTGTATTATATGTAAGGTTATTAAAAAGTCCAGTATCACCAAATATTCCATTTGATTTCTTCCACTATTCTCACTAGGCTAATAATGGCTATTACTCTGTGGCTGAGAATTTTGGTGGACTTTGATCCTTTGATCACATACACTCTGAATGCAAAGCTTTTGTCTTTGTAATTAGTGCCTGCGGTGAACTGGCCCATACAGTTCAGAATACTCCCGTAGATAGCTGGGACTGTGTCAAGTGACTTCAGCTCTGTGAGGCATTGAAGGTGATTATATGTCAGTTCTTATATCACTCAGCTCCTGAATCAATTTTAAAGTCAATAGACTTTCCATGAATATTCAGTTTAACTCTCTGGCAGGCTGTCCTTCATCATATATAATAGATCCCAGAAACAATGGTTCTTGATTATCTGCAGTAATAAGTACCCTGACTGCCTTAGTGCGGCAAATAGCAAAATGTTCATATTTTGTGCATTTACTACTTCTTGCATCTTTGGCTCAACACTCATCTCTTGGACTATGAATTTTCCCACTTCTTGTGTATTTACTCTGAAAGGTTTTGCAGTTAGCCTGGGACTTGTCTCTCAATGCCTCAGGGGTTTTATTATAATTACTTTTAGCAATCATGCTGTGTCTGTTTATTACTTCTAAACTAGTTTCTGTTTTTTAAGGTTTTTCAAGTTGCTTTGACCTTTTCTTTTGCTGCTTCAGTAGCTCAGTCTGCTTTGTTATCTGGGTTGCTGAGTGTTAGGTTAAACCTGTTTTTAATTTTAGCTGCTTTGAAATACTTTTGAAACCCAATAACCAGTATCTCTCATATTTTCAAATTTTATAGTCCCCAAATCACAGTTCTTATAAAAGCTTCAACAGATTCCCCTGGTTCTTGAATTCTTTGTGAAAACATGCCCTTTCGTAAACCACATTTCTCTGACGTATGAAATATGTATCAAAAATAGCCAGAACTCTTCCACAGTCATCTTTGCGATTGTTGTCGGTAAAGGCAAAGGATTTAAAGATATGCCCTACCTGCTTCCCCATAGCATGAAAATTAAATACAATACCTGTATTTCTCCAGTTTCCTAATGGATTTTCAGTAGAAATGCAAAATGCTGCTTCCAGTCTGTCCATTCTGAAGGTCTGTCAAAGTGAAGGTCTCTGGAGCATTGAAGAGGGGCATGTTGATGAGATCAATCCTACGACCTTTATTGCTTTTTTCTTTTCTTTGCTTTGCAACCTTTGTTACTGTTCCCTTCTGTTTCTGTTCTCCTCTGGCACTAGTTAGGCTACCTTTACTTCTGACACCACGTCATGCACTCCTTGTGCATGGTAGATTGCAGGGCTGCTACTAGCAGGTCAGGCTTCTGTACCAGATTTGGGCTGGCTACAGAGCTTCCATCATGGAGAGAAATACAAGAGATGTGTTGTCTTTAAGATACTTTAATGCACTTACAGGTATGACTGTTAACCAGCTCAGGTAAGGTATGTTACACATGTTATAATACAGTTTAGCATTCCATCGCAGAGTGGAAGACAGTTTTGATGTACTTGTGATAGCCTTTGTTGCTGAGGAAATGCACAGCAGTGTTTAGTGGTAGCTGGAGTTTCCTAAGGGCTGATGGCTTCATGTCCAGATATATTGCATTGCTGTAGTCAAAATGGGAGGTGACAAAGGTATATATAACTGAGGCCAGGATGGGATGCAGTCTACTAGCAAACTGGAGATGATAGAAAGCATTACTTGCAGGTGCTGCTATGTGAGATCTTAGCATCAGTGAAGAATCCATGAGTGCTCCCAAATTATGGACTGAATTGACCAACTGTGGGTGTATGCCTTCAACCAAAGGAGATTGAAGAGTTTGCAGCCAAGATGCAAAATGTATTTCTCTGCCCACCAACATCACCTCTGTCCTTCTCAAGTTCAGATTCAACCAGCTTTTCTTAAGCCACAAGATGATCTTATCCAAGCATTGGGCTATGTTGATGGCTGTGGCATGGTCATATGTGCTGAAAGAATAGGTAGAGTTGTGTGTGTTATCCTACCTGGGCTGACCTCTTCTAGGCTTCTCTACAGCCTATCTTATCTACTCTTTCAGGTAAGGTCCTCTCAGGCAATGTTCACAGGTCACCTGTTTAGCCACTGTGGAGAGCCCCAATCCTGCTATTCCCACATATTGATCTCCAGCTACTTCTTCCAGAGTCACCTCATAATCCTTTATTCCCCTTCCTGGAGATATACTCCTTCCGGTGGAACACATTTCATTGGAAGACTCCCAGGCCCACATGGGGAACTCTACTTCCCAGAATTCCCAAACCCAAGCCTTAAAGGGAAACATTCCCAGAACTGGTGTGCTGGGGCTGAGCGTCTGCCCAATGACCAATATCATAGTATTGGATACCAAACTAATTCCTTGGACACCCCTTTCAATATCAGCATGAGTCATCGTAGTTTAAAATCAAAACAGTATTTCCAGTAGTGTCATTCTTGAGACAACTTTCTTCTATTGGCTGTACTTGGAGGAATCAAAATGCCTGCCCTTGCCATAGCCAATGTATAGTGGGTACTAGAGAGACACTCTTTCTAGTTTGTTGGATAATGAATAGTGTCTGTCCATTTCTGGTGGATGGAAATCTGGATACTGATAGCTTATACAGGGAGCAAATGAATGTGAGTTCTCTTGGATTTATGACAGGCTGGATAGAGGATGGGAGGGCAGCAAGAGGAAACCAGACAATGCTGAAAAGTGCGGCTGCAATATGGTGATAGTTATTCTAAGTATCTGTTATCTGACCTAATTCTAGGAACAAGATTTGTATGAACATGGAAAAATTTTACAAATTGATCCCTATGTGATGATTCAGCCCATTCCTCATTTGTCCATATTACCTTCTGCTCAGAGACCCCTGAGTCTCTCTGGGAGTACAGGCAACATGTCCTAATTCTAAGATTAATGTGTATCTATGCCAAGTTCATTAGCCACAATTCAAGAATCTGGCTGAGTTCAGACAAATGGAAAATACAAGTATCATGGCTGGACCCTTGGTACTCTGCTGGTACAGTAGCTATAATATTTCTGGCATTGCATACCAGCTGCGTGCTCACAATGTGGAAATGTTTTCTATTCCCATAGATTTCTTCATTATCTGCAGGTGCCACAGAAGGTAAATTACCAAAGTTAATGATTTCTATTACTTTTGGGAATCCAGCCGTTACATATGACTTCTCTGCCATTCTGTTGATGATGTAGCCTTATGGGAAATTCATCAGCTGCCTGTCGATCATAGACTCTATTAGTTGTATTAGGTACTGGGACTTCAGTGGAGTTATACAAGGGATGAATTTGTCCTGGAGTGCTGACTCATCTGAATGTTGTCCTGTGCTAACTCTTTGCAAAATGCCTGTATTTAATTACAGAGAACTTTCTGTAGTCTTATCCTTCTCCTCACCAGAGAGTAGATTGGAAAGGCTGAACATGGCTCTCCTATCCAAAAGGAATCTTCACATGCACTATCCATCCATCCTTATATTGAAGTACCTTGCTACTGAGCATGTTCCTGTTGAAATGAGAGTTAGTTAATTTCGCTTTCAGTTGCTTAAATGTTATGGAATCTGTTCTGTGTACATTAACCATGTAGATCCTTTTAAAACATAAAAGGTATAGTATTTGATAAATGATATCCTTGAATCCGCAGGATAAATTAACCTTTATTCATAAAGTAAGGTCTCAGGTAAGGTTTAGTGTCAAGTTTTCAGGTATAAGCAATTTCAGTATGTTTCACTATCAAAAATATAGGGCCAAAGCTACTCATGCTGAGCCAATGGCAAAGATTCTATTGACTTCAGTGGGAACAGAATTTGGCCCAAGAGTAATACATGTCACTAGCAAGAGAAATTTGCATTTGTATGGAAAAAAATGAATTATGTATGCAGATTTTATAGACTAATAGACGTGACAGACTAACAGAGCCAGACGTGTACCCAGAAGCCTCCTACTGCAAGACAAACCCAAGAAAGAAACCAACAGGATTCCATTGGCCATCACATACAGTCCCCAGCTAAAACCCCTCCAACGCATCATCAGGGATCTGCAACCCATCCTGGACAACGATCCCACACTTTCACAGGCCTTGGGTGGCAGGCCAGTCCTCGCCCACAGACAACTTGCCAACCTGAAGCATATTCTCACCAGTAACTGCACACCGCACCATAGTAACTCTAACTCAGGAATCAATCCATGCAACAAACCTCGATGCCAACTCTGCCCACATATCTACACCAGCAACACCATCACAGGACCTAACCAGATCAGCCATACCATCACTGGTTCATGCACCTGCACGTCCACCAATGTAATATACGCCATCATATGCCAGCAATGCCCCTCTGCTATGTACATTGGCCAAACTGGACAGTCTCTACGGAAAAGGATAAATGGACACAAATCAGATATTAGGAATCGCAATATACAAAAACCTGTAGGAGAACACTTCAACCTCCCTGGCCACACAGTAGCAGATGTTAAGGTGGCCATCCTGCAGCAAAAAAACTTCAGGACCAGACTTCAAAGAGAAACTGCTGAGCTTCAGTTCATCTGCAAATTCATCTGCAAACTGCAAAACACCATCAGCTCAGGATTAAACAAAGACTGTGAATGGCTTGCCAACTACAAAACCAGTTTCTCCTCTCTTGGTTTTCACACCTCAGCTGCTAGAATAAGGCCTCATCCTCCCTAATTGAACTAACTTCGTTATCTCTAGCCTGCTTCTTACTTGCTTATATATACCTGCCTCTGGAAATTTCCACTACTTGCATCTGACGAAGTGGGTATTCACCCACGAAGGCTCATGCTCCAAAACGTCTGTTAGTCTATAAGGTGCCACAAGACTCTTTGCTGCTTTTACAGATCCAGACTAACATGGCTACCCCTCTGATGTATGCAGATTTTGTATTTGCATACATCCATTAGCCATTTGCACATGTATTATATTGTAGGTGCAAGTGAGGCACTTATATTTAAAAAATTGGTATTTGGAACTGTGCAGAAGTACTGTCTATCATTTCCATGCATAGTACATAGTTGTACTAAAAATATTGTTAAAATGTAATGAATGTTGACACTGATGGATGAGTAAATGCACTTATTACATATAATGCTGAAGAAAAATATTATAAAGAGAATGGATTTCTGTTGTCATTGTACTGACAGCGATGTTGTTAAGGTTGGTAAGTGCTTATGGTATGTCTTGCAAGAGCAGTAACTGCATAAGGTTAAACTTTCTGTCACCTTCAGCACTCATCACACAGCTTGGCACAAATCCACATAATTAGCAGTCTATACTTTAGAATGTTTCAAAATTGAAATAAATACATGAGCTCTAGATAAAGACTTAGATGCTTTGACATTACTCTATGGGGGGAGATTCCATGGCACCTGTTATGGTAACAACTGATAGACAATCCCTATAAAGTTTGGAGGATCTGATAGGTTCAGGATAGTCAGCCCAGAAAGTGGAACCTCTAACCCCTTGATCTTTGTGAAAGTTTAGATCTTGATCTAGAGCCATACTTGGCTATTATGGGCCACACCAAAATTCCAGATACATACAAACAAACAAAAAGCCTTACTTACTAAATTGAGGGGAAATTTTGCTCTAGATCCAAATCCAAACTCTACTAGAATCCAGACTGGAGATATCACAAGAAGAGAGGGCTTGCAATCACATTTTTAGTACTGTTTAACTAAGTGGCTTTTGAACCTGTACAATGATTTGGTTCTGCTCAGTCATTTTGCCAACCCTACTACCTAAATCACCAATGCCAGGCCATTGGTGTCAACAGGGGTGCTATGTACATGTCAGAGGAAGACTAGAAACCTGTAAATGATGTCACATTATCCCTGAGCAATAAGACTTGCTTTACAGAAGTCAAATTAGAGAGCAACCATCCATTATTCCTATTCTGTCATTCAAACTATGTGAAAATCAGACTTGGCCCGAGTGAAATTCAAACAAGCTGCATATTTAATATTAACAGATAAGAATACCTTACGCTTGCATTGTGCCTTCCCCCTGAGAATCTCAAAGTGTATGAAGGAAGTGTCACAGTATCCATGTGAGGTTGGTAAGTATTATTAGCCTGCTCGGTTGGGAAACCAAGGCATGAGGGGTTGTGAATTGTTGCTAAGAACTAGGAATAGAACCCTGGGTGTCTATCTCCCAGTCACAGAATCATAGAATATCAGGGTTGGAAGGGACCTCAGGAGGTCATCTAGTCCAAACCCCTGCTCAAAGCAAGACCTAATCCCCAACTAAATCATCCCAGCCAGGGCTTTGTCAAGCCTGACCTCAAAAACCTCTAAGGAAGGAGATTCCACCACCTTCCTAGGTAACCCATTCCAGTGCTTCTCCACCCTCCTAGTGAAAAAGTTTTTCCGAATATCCAACCTAAACCTCCCCCACTGCAACTTGAGACCATTACTCCTTGTTCTGTCATCTGGTACCACTGAGAACAGTCTAGATCCATCCTCTTTGGAATCCCCTTTCAGGTAGTTGAAAGCAGCTATCAAATCCCCCATCATTCTTCTCTTCTGCAGACTAAATAACCCCAGATCCCTGTCTCTCTTCATAAGTCATGTGCTCTAGACCCCTAACCATTTTTGTTGCCATCCGCTGGACTCTTTCCAATTTTTCAACATCCTTCTTGTAGTATGGGGCCCAAAACTTAGCACAGTACTCCAGAATAGAGGGGAACGATCACATGCCTCAATCTGCTGGCAATGCCCCTACCCAGGGCTGGCTTTAGGCTGATTCTCTTGATTCCCTGGAATTGGGCCCTGTGCCTAAGAGGACCCTGCACCTTAGGCACCTTTTTAATTTTAAAAATTTTTTTACATACCCGGTGGTGGTCCGGGTCTTTAGCGGCACTTCGGTGGCGGGGGGTCCTTCACTTGCTCCAGATCTTCAGCGGCATTTCGGTGGCAGGGGATCTGGAGTGAGTGAAGGACCCCTCACCGCCGAAGTGCCGCCAAAGACCCGGACCGCTGCTGGGTATTCGAATCGGGCCCTGCAGTTCCTAAAGCTGGTCCTACCCCTACTTATATAGCTCAAAATGCCATTAGCCTTCTTGGCAACAAGGGCACACTGTTGACTCATATCCAGCTTCTCGTCCACTGTAACCCCTAAGTCCTTTTCTGCAGAACTGCTGCCTAGCCACTCAGTCCCTAGTTTGTAGTAGTGCAAGATTCTGTACTTGTCCTTGTTGATCATCATCAGATTTCTTATGGCCCAATCCTCTAATTTGCATAGGTCCCTTTGTATCCTATCCCTACCGTCCAGTGTATCTATCACTTCTCCCAGTTTAGTGTCATCTGCAAACTTGCTGAGGGTGCAGTCCACGCCATGCTCCAGGTCATTAATGAAGATATTGAACCAAACCGGCCCCTGGACCAACCCTTGGGGCACACCACTTGGTACCAGCTGCCAACGAAACATGGAGCCATTGATCACTACCTGTTGAGCCTGAAGATCAAGCTAGCTTTCTATCCACCTTGTAGTCCATTCATCCAGCCCATACTTCTTTAACTTGCTGGCAAGAATACTGTGGGATATCATATCAAAAGCTTTGCTCAAGTCAAGGAATAACACATCCACTGCTTTCCCCTCATCGACAGAGCCAGTAATCTCCTCACAGAAGGCAATTAGGTTAGTCAGGCATGACTTGCCCTTGGTGAATCCATGTTGACTGTTTCTGCTCAGTTTCCTCTCCTCGAAGTGCTTCAAAATTGATTCCTTGAGGACCTGCTCCATGATTTTTCCAGGGACTGAGGTGAAGCTGACTGGCCTGTAGTTCCCCAGATCCTCCTTCTTCCCTTTTTTAAAGTCTTGGGCTTTAACCACAAGATCCATCCTTTCTGCTCCCTGAGACCCTTTGTTGCAGCTATGCCAGAAAGACAAGCACCACATAAAACTGATTGTTACTTTTGCAGCCATTGTACCATAACAGAAGGAGACTAGAAGAGTTTTTATGAGCATTTTAGTTACTAGGGAAACAAGTCAACTTTTCTCTACAACAACTTATAAAATGTTCTGGGCGTGAAAGTAGATTTGTAAATGCCAGTTTGCATTTGATCTGTGCAGTAGTTCAAGATGATTTAGTCAACCTTGGAAATGAAGGAACAACTTCAAGATGGAGTCCTTAAGATGGAAAAAAACAATTGTTAACAGTACAGTGTAATTGTGAGAGCATTTTCATCTGCATTGCACTGCAAGAGCTAAATCTGACATAAGTTTGACAGCATTCCAGTTGGCAAACAGCAACATTTTAGTAAGTCAGTACTGCTGTGAGACCAGTGTGAGATCTGATCTAACAGCAAGATAAATTGATCCCACCCCAAACTACAACAGATGGACTAAACTTGTAAAGTTTTTATATGTCCTTTCAGAACATCATACATACCTGATTTGCTGTCTGTCATTAGCATTCCTGCCTTGGTTTCCAGCAAAAAATGAACACCTCCAGTCCTTTCTGAATAGACTGGATAGAGATGTTCTCTGCTGTTTTGTCAAGTCAAATCCATTTGTTTGCTTTTTAACGCTACATGTCAAATTCACAGTTGGCATATGTGGATGCAATTTGACTTCAGTTAAGTTGTGCCCCCTTATGTTGCACTTAGAATGTCAGGGAGTTCTGCGAGTACTACGAAGTCACAGAAACAGGGGTGCTGGAACAATTTTTATAATTGCTGAGAGCAACTGAACAAAGCTGTAAACCCTGTATATGATGGAAATCACTTCAGGCCAGGGGGTCCTGCTACACCCCCAGCACCCCTACTTCCAGTGTATATGAGCAGAAACATTCATTTGAGAAGCTAAACAGAACTTCAGTGGAATCAAACTGAAACAGTCACTTCCAGGATCTTCACCTCATGCTTATGACAGCCCTGGGCTCTCTTTTCTGCACAGAGCTCTTCCCAACCTTCATTTACCTTGAATCACCTTTTCATCTTGTCTGTCTGACTGTTCAGATGCTTACCCAGTAACAGGGAAGAGTCCTGTCCCCCCATCTAAGATGAAGGCCCCATCATTTCCCTGCTCCCTTACTAGTCTTATTTTCACACTGGCCATTTTTCTTTCCCTTGGTCAGCTTTCCTGTGCTGTCCCCACCCATTCTCCCCAATCCTCGCTACCCCATTGTGCTATTGGTCTGCCCGAATGGAATCACAATATACAGCTTCCCACATTGGTCCAGTTTGGAACTCTGTCTCCCACGTTAACCTTGCTTTTGAACAAAACTCTCAATTTAACATTGATTCTGGGATATGAATAGCACTATAGATAAAGTTAAACATCAATAATAAAGACATGGCTTCGTTCTTCTGGGGCCCTAAACAAAGATAGCAATAATAGCTATTGCATTCTTTCTCAATAACAGTTCCAACTGGTTCACAGTCAGTTCACTGATTCAATTGTTTAAAAAAATGTATCAGTGATGGGCTTTTTAGTGGTTTGGTATCAGTGACTCCAACTCCAAAGGCACCTCCAGTGAAGAGAATGAGAGTCATGGGAGTATCATGTTTAGAGAGGGAGCTCACACCTGCCTCAGAGCTTGATGCAGGAGATGAACCAGAGTTCAAGCCTGGTATTAGAGCTGTAGGATTGAACCTGGTTTATTACCTGTAATAATACTGCACCACAAGTAAGAGGCATTGCCCAGGACTTAAAATGGTCTCCAAAAAGTGCTAGGCCTGTCCCTGACTAACAATGCAATTTACATACTTCACAACAAAATTTCAGAGCTCAGACACTTTGTTAAATATGTTTATAATACTCCCTTACCTTAGGAGTCTACATTTTAGAGGCTGGATTAAAGGTTTGCAGCCTTGTTAGACCCAGCTCACTTTATACCCTGCACTTCCGCACATCAGATTGTGTGATCTTTGCCTGTGCCATCCACTGGCTCTCGGTATCAGAACCATATCCCATATCTGTGTCAGTTTTGGCCACCCACTTTCAAATGCCATAGCTCTCTGCTGCAGGTAAAATATGATGCTAGTATGGGCACACTGCTAACTTCAGCTAGGTGTATAGATTCAGTGTCACGCATAATGCCATCGCCGCTCATGTCAGAATGTCATAGAAGCCATATATGACTTTAATTGTGCCTGGCTTGGCTCTGTAATACAAGCGAGGTGGAAGAGGATTCAGGAATCTTTCCCCCATCCTTGAGCCCCAGAGCTGTGTCCAGGCACAACTGTAGTCTTTGTGCCCAGGAAGCACCAGGGTATGCCAATGTAGTGTCACTGACAGTTCAAAGCTCTCAAGATGGAGAGTGAAAGGGACATGACCCTACTCCACCCAGATCCGCATAGCTGGCCCCATGTGGGGAGGATAGGGTGACCAGATGAGATGAAAATATCGGGACAAAGAAAAAAAGCCGAGTGCTGCCGGTGGAGCGAAATATCAGGACAAATTGTGTCCCGACCAAAGGTCGGTCAGGACACAGGACAACCACCCAAATATCGGGATGATCCCGATTTTATCGGGACGTCTGGTCACCCTAAGGGAGGAAGCACAACCTGCATCCTGTGAAGAGATAGTGAAGTGGCAACCATCCCATTATACTCCTGGAGGGCATTATGTCTGCCTGATGAATAATGCTTCTAGGAGCGCTGGGGTAGTGGACCATTACACTGTCCTCTGTTGCTCTGGCTGCGCCTTTAAGATAAACTGTAGCCCTCATCATTTTTAGTGACTAATAGGATTATGTTTATTTTAACTGGTTTGCCCTAACCAGCTTTTATGCTGAACACTATCAGTTTGGTATGACGGTGAAAGAAAACCAGATATTTTTCTGTCAGACAGTTCTCTGTGATTTTTCTCCATATCAACAGCTGTCACAGCCATCAGGGAAGATAAGAGACTATAAAGTGCTTAACTCTACTTTTTATGTTTAGGTTGCTGCCTTCTGCATTGCTCAGCGAACTTTTCCTGCAGCCCCAGACAAAGTGGCTCTTATTTCAATATTGCAATATTTTGTGAGGCATAATGGTTGTGTTTTACTGTTTAAATTCGCTACATCGTAGGTATCAGCACAGCAGAAACAGTTAACCCTGACACCAAAGCACATGAAAATAAAAGATTAAGATAAAAAGATCCACTAAAGACTGATGAGTTGTAGAAATAGTTAAAAGTGCCCTGCCGACAAAGTGCCTTGCAAAATGTACCTTCTGATGCAGCAATGATAGGCAAATGCCTCTTTGTTTAAATATTTATATAGTTTTATTTTGAAAAAGAAAATTTGAATCCTCAGCCACAAAAAGGGATGGTCTCTGGAAACCTAAAAAATGCACCTGATTGTCCGATCCCCTTATTCATTCTGAAAATACCATAGACCACTGCAGTCAATTAACTTACTTGTGCAATTAGGTACCGTGACAATCAGGGTCTTTCTTACTCTTTGGGGTTCAAACCCCTTGTTCTCCCCTTGGATGTCTGGACCCTGATTGTGACAGATACTGCTTGACACGCGTTACCACTCTCACAGTCTCATTCAGTATTGGGTAAGGCCTCATTTTCCAAGAGGCACAAACCCACGGCCACACATTAATTGTGTGCTCAATTTATAAGCACAGTTATCGGTACAGATGAACTAATACAAGGCAATGTTATAACAGACTCTCCTTCTGTTTTTGCTGTTACAGATTAATCTCAAAGGTCTTGGGCAACTGTATAAAATCCGCATTGGTCATGACAACAGTGGCAGTGACCCTAGCTGGTACCTAGAGGAGGTGAGACTTGAAAGAATGACCCCTACCTCTGACCAGGAGATTTGTCTGGCTGTAAACTGCTGGCTAGCTGAAGATCAGGATGATGGAGAAACCTGGACAGAAGTAGCAATTGGGATGTCTGAAAAGGAGCTTTTGTCAAGTATGTGTTGCCTGCATTATAACAAATTTTTATTAAACCTGAAGGGCCGTATTCTGGGTTGCTTTGTGAGCTGTTCATACCCACCCCCACAGTGCAAAGCTAAAAGCCAGTGTAACCAGCCACAAGACAATTCCTCCCAGCACAGAGTCTATATGATAGTTCTGACAAAACCCATTCTCTCCCAGAGGCCAAGAGATGTGGTCAGTTTATCCCTATCCTCCTGTGATGCTTGGCTGCTGCAACTGCCCCCTAAAACACTATTTTATTACTGACCTTGGCACAAAGAGCGGGAATGTGCTAATAAAGTTTGCGGATGACACAAAGCTGGGGGGTATTGCTAACACGGAGAAGGACAGGGATACTATTCAGGAAGATCTGAACCACCTTGTAAACAGGAGTAATAGAAATAGGATGAAATACAATAGTGAAAAGTGCAAGGTCATGCATTTAGGAATTAATAATAAGAATTTTGGATATACGTTGGGGGCGCATCAGTTGGAAGCAACGGAGGAGGAGAAGGACCTTGGGGTACTGGTTGATAGCAGGATGACTATGAGTCGCCAATGTGATACGGCTGTTAAAAAAGCAAATGCGATTTTGGGATGCATTAGGCGGGGTATTTCCTGCAAGGATATGGATGTGTTAGTACCGTTATATAAGGCGTTGGTGAGACCCCATCTGGAATACTGTGTGCAGTTCTGGTGTCCCATGTTCAAGAAGGATGAATTCAAACTGGAACAGGTTCAGAGACGGGCTACAAGGATGATCCGAGGAATGGAAAAACTGCCTTATGAAAGGAGACTCAAAGAGCTTGGCTTGTTTAGCCTGGCCAAAAGAAGGCTGAGGGGGGATATGCTCGCTCTATATAAATATATCAAGTGGGTTAACGTTAGGGAGAGAGAGGAATTATTTAAGTTTAGTACTAATGTAGACACGAGGACGAATGGGTATAAACTGGATATTAGGAAGTTTAGACTTGAAATTAGACGAAGGTTTCTGACCATTAGGGGAGTGAAGTTCTGGAATAGCCTTCCGAGGGAAGTAGTAGGGGCAAAAGACTTTCCTGGCTTTAAGACAAAGCTTGATAAGTATATGGAGGGGATGTTATGACAGGATCGTTAATTTGGGCAATTGATCTTGAATTACCACCAGACAGGTCTGCTCAATGGTCTGCGGGGAGATGTTGGATGCGATGGGTACTGAGTTGCTGCAGAGAATTCCTTCTTGGGTGCTAGCTGGTGACTCTTGCCCACATGCTCAGGGTTTAGCTGATCGCCATATTTGGGGTTGGGAAGGAATTTTCCTCCAGGGCAGATTGGCAGGTGCCCTGGAGGTTTTTCGCCTTCCCCTGCAGCGTGGGGCACGGGTCGCTTGCTGGTGGTTTCTCTGCAGCTTGAGGTCTTCAAACTATTTTTGAGGATTTCAATAACTCGGTCCTGGGATAGGGGTTGTTATAAAATTGGATGGGTGGGGTTCTGTGGCCTGCCTTGTGCAGGAGGTCAGACTAGATGATCAGATTGGTCCCTTCTGACCTATGAGTCTATGAGTCTATGAGTCTAGTTAAAGCAACCAAAAGGCACACATTGACCGAGGAGCGGGGAACACCAAGATAGCCTGAAATAAGGTTGATGTCACACATTCCTAAGTTGCACAAAACGCTTTGTAGCTGCAGCCCAGGATCTGGCAATGAGTAGTTGTTGCTCAAACCAGATTTGAGCTATTCTCTTTAAAATGGCAATTTATAACTTTAGGACGGATCTTTTGAAGGACATCAGAGGTTATCCACATTGCTGTTAACACCATGAATCTTTATAAATGGAGCAGAAAAAACACATACAACAATTAAAAAGAACAAAGAAACAAATTTCTGGGCTTTTGTAAAGGCACAGGGAGCTGGAAAAATCATTTAATGTATCACTTCTTTATAGAATTCCTTTGATATTAACAGGATGATGGTGCATCTATGATCTGGCATCATAGGCCCCTGAACTAGACCTTATGTAGGTTATAGTTCCGGCAAATTGTATTTGAGATGAGATAGTAGGAATGCAGAAGGGTCATCCCACACTTAGTAAGTGACAATCAACTAATTCCAAAAGATGTAAACAAACTGATACCTTTAGGAGGTATGTCATTTCCCCCCAAAACAATCCAGATTGGAACTGAGAAAATTTTTTCATAGATTTTAAAGAACTATCAGCTCATCTGTGTTGACCTACTACACAGCACAGGCCATTGAAATGTTGGGAAGGACAGAGATACACACTCATTTCCCCTCAACCCCCTGCCCTTTTCCCCATTCTCTAGAATAGTATGCAATTTAAGTAACACCCTCACTGATTAAGGTGTTACATAAATTAGGATTGAGCAGGTGGAATTGAGCCCCATATAATCTGGAAACAGAGCCGCAGTATCACTCTTGGGAACCCCTAGTGACATAAATGCCACCCATTGGTGCAATAGGAAAGTGAATGCCTGACATTAGTGGAGTTGCATCAGGTATGAATTTGTAAAAGCAGCAAAGAGTCCTGTGGCACCTTATAGACTAACAGACGTATTGGAATATGAATTTGACTCTCAGGACCCAATTCTCTACTGGGCAGTCATTTACAACTGTGCCAAGGAAGTGTGAAATATTGCCATTCTGATATGTACACAGGGCCGGCTCCAGGCACCAGTGAAGGAAGCAGGTGCCTGGGGCAGCCAATAGAAAGGGGCGTCAGTCCATCCATTGTTGAGGCAGCAATTCAGTGGCTGGTCCTTCACTCCCTCTCATCCTTTTCGGCGGCACTTCGGTGGCAACTCAATCGTTTTTGTTTGTTTTTTTCTTCGCCACTTGGGGAAGCAAAAAAGTTGGAGCCGGCCCTGTATGTACACTCCACTCTGGCCAGTTGTAAATGGCTACACAAGGTGCAAGGTAGTGGAGATTCATGTCTACTGTGTATATTGTTGAGAATATGCTCAAAACAGGGCATTAGTTCAGCCCTGTTAAAAGTGGTGGTACACTATTGCTGTTGTCGTCTTTGAAGGGACATCATCTTTGTTAAGTTGTATGCAGCAAGTACAAAATATTCATAATATGGATTTTAGAAATTTCATAATTTTTTAAGTTTATAGCTACAAATTAGCTATTGATTTTGGGTTCATTTAAATTGAATATCAATATAAACTCAGCAGGGCTACCCAAGGATTTTCTATTTCTCCATAACGAGAAAATGAAACTCTAGCCATTTGCATTTCCCATTTACAAGGGTAATTGCCTACAAGTACTGGACAAACCACATATCAAGTCATTTACCCAACAAAACAAATAATGTGCTGCATATTACCTAACAACAACCTGATACAATTTTATAATTTGTCTCCAGTGCTTTCAAATCAGTCTGGTACCTTTCCCCAGCACTAAATTCACTTCATTAAAAAATAATAATAATTTTCCAAAAACATTAACCAAAATGGAAAAGTATTTTTATAATCTCAACTCAGGAAGCATTGCATTTTTTATTTCTGTTCTTTGCCACTGACCTTATTACTCACCTTTTCCCTCTAAACGGTGTCCTCTCCCGGCTTTCTCCATTAAGAACTCCATTATCATCCCAACACAGACTTGAAACCTTAGAGTTGATTTTGATTCCTCTTTCCCTTACCACTTTCTGCTTGCCCAATTCCTTCCCTCAAATCCAGGGGTAACTGCTACCAGTTACTGTCAGTTCTTCCTTACATCATCTCTAAAATCTCTTCTTTCATCCCCTTCTGTTTCTGACTTTGACAACTTTTCCTCCTGTTTGTCTCCTTACATGAGGCCAGTCAGTTCAAAATGCTGACACTAAAATAATCTTCCTGCTCAGAGTGATGCTTTCATCCCTGTTTAGCCTTCACTGGCTTCCCTTCATCTTCCATGTCAAATTCAGACTTCTCACCCTTCAGGGTTCTGCATAACTCTGCCTTTGCCTCTACACTTCAGGTTTTATTTTTTCCCTGCTTCCCGACCAACCAGCCCTCATTGTCTGAGTGCCTCTTTCATGTCACTCCCATTACACTTGGAACTCCTTCCCTGCAGTTCAGGACAGTCTTGCTGACTTCCAGTGTTCATCGTTTTACACCTACGGAATCAGGGTTCCTCAGACGTGACTTGGTTTGATCCCGTAGTGACTAGGGTGACCAGATAGCAAGTATGAAAAATTAGGAGGGGAGAGAGGGAGTAATAGTTGCTATATAAGACAAAAGTCCTTAATATCAGGCATCTGGTCACTCTAAACAAACTCAAAGAAAATCCATTCAATAATTATTAAAGTGACAGATGCTTAAAACTGACAAATGTGGCCTGAATTGTGTCAAGGGAAAAAAAACAAAGGAAAAAAAGGAAAAAAAAAAATAAACTAGAAGGCAAAAAAAATTCTGTAAGTACTCACAATTTTACTTTAAATACTCATGACTGCAGAACTGATTTTTTTTTCAAACATGGCTTAAGCTTTTGATCTGAAAGAGCTATAGAGCACAAGAAATGTCAATGTTTTTATTTGTTTTCAAATGATCTAAATGCAAGCTGTGTAATGTGAACATAAAGGGGAAAAATCTATTTTGTCCATGCTTGAGTACATCAAAAATGGTTGAAGTAATTTGGCTCAAACTTTAAAAAAAATTCACTTTTGGACTGAGGGAAATCAGGGAAAAAAATTGTTTTGAGAAATTTATGAGCAGCTACAGAGAGCAGCATTAGAATAGTCTCCTAATAATATGTCCAGTCTATTAAAGCACCAGGTCAAAAATGGCTGATTTTATGTGGTCCTAGTGTTGTCAGTGGACCACATCTATCATAAGATGGTACAAAAAGTGACCAAAAGTGTTAAAAGTCCAAATGTTATTACTTTTGTCACTATCAAATGTTTATCACCATCTTACCACTAGAGATGTTCCAAGTATCTATGGAAAAATTCAAACTGAGGCAGGCATCCATTGACCTACAGTAAGTAAATTAATACCTGCACTTTTTCCTGATTGAAAGGTTTCCTTTATGGTACAAAGACTAGCATTTTCCTTTACATAAGTTAAGATAAAATTATCATGGGTATCAATCAACATGTGTCATAGCACAAGGTGATCAATAGCTGAGATCGGTAAGAAATTGTCTCCCACATTGCATACATATGTGTACTATAGAGGTATGTTTGGGTTTTTTGCATTCACTTGATGCATTTGACTGTGGCTGTCAGACATATCAGGATATCTGACTACATAGAGCACTGTTTGTTTGAGGCACTATGGGAATTCCTATATTCTCTGGTGTCATTTTGTAACAAACCCCTTGAGAAACACAATATATTTATTTTATTGCATCTTTTGATACCACTGTATTACAGTGTTAGAAATATTGGTTCTTTACTGCTTTAACATCATTTCCAGAAGTCCTGCCAGCAGTGATGGTGCTGCCAAGAAAGAGATTGTAAACATAATGGTTACAGTGAGTATTGTGGCCACAGCTACAGTTAGTGGGCAACTTTAATATCAGTCTATAGCCTTGATCTTGAAAACATTTATGCATTAATCACTTTATGCCTATGAGTAATGCATTGAGGCCTAAACCTGCAATACGTAAAATCAGGGCTGGCTCCAGGCACCAGCATCCGCAGCAGGTGCTTGGGGCGACAATCTGCAAGGGGCGGCAGTCTGTGTGTTTTTGCCCCCAAGCAGCCTGCTGAATTGCCACCTCGGATGGCGGGGGCAGTCTGTGTGCCGTTAGGGCGGCTCACACGTTTCCGCAGCGGCGGCAATTTGGCAGCAGTTTCTGTGTTCAGTTGTCTGCAGTCGCGCAGCTTCTGTCTTCCAGTTGAAGACAGAAGCTGTCGCCACCGCGCTAATGCGCAAGCCGCCCTAACGGCACATGGACTGCTGCCGCCGTCCACAGCGGCAATTCGGTGCGCTGCTTGGGGTGGCAAAAACAGTGGAGCCGGCCCTGCTTAAAATCCCAGCATAATTTTTGCATACAATATTTGCCTGGTATGTTTTCAGGTACGTTTTACAGTATCAGTTCAAATGAAGGAAATAAAATGACAGAGGAAATTATAAAGAAGTGGAAGAGGAGTCATGACTGAAATGGTTCCATGCCATAATGTTTGTATTTATCACTTGCCAGGTAGTAGGGAAATTAGACCTTTTGGGGAACAATTGTTGAGAGTCTGCTGAAAATTTCATGTGAAATAGCAGCTAGGTGAACTAATAGCAGCTACCTGATCTGAAAATAATTTGGGCAATTTGTGTCATTATGATCACACAACTGTAAATGCTGAAAAAGCTTATCCCATATGCAGACTGAGTGAACAAAATGTAAGTTATACTTCATCTTAAATTCATCTGCTATTAGCTGAGAGTCTAAACTAGTGAGGGCGATGATTTTAAAACTCTGATAATAGAGTTACTCTGAACAGTGTTGAGTTTGGAATGTTGATGTATATAGAATGTGGAGAGAAAAGACAAACATTTACAGAGCTGTGACTTCTAGTTTCTTATTCTTCCATTTTAATACTATCGGATATGCCTCTTCCACCTTCCTAAACATGTTAAGATGTCAACATCAGTTTAGTCTTTCAAACAAAACAGGCCACAATACTTTTAAATATATACAGTGGGCAAAACTGACAAATAATGTTGACCTGTAGGGTTTGAGTTTGCAAGTCATCCATGCAGATAACTCCCTTTGAAGTAAGGAAGAGTTCCACATGCAGAGTGCTTGCTGGATGGGGACTATAATGTCTCTCACTGATTACCTGAGATCAAACAGTACTGCAATCCCACATATCAAAAACCACAAGATAGGCCCCCAAAATCATTAGATTTTAAAAAATAATACAGTTTAGATTCTCTGGTTTCTTTTCATAGAAGCGTAGGACTGGAAGGGACCTTGGTAGTTCATCTAGTCCAGTCCCCTGCACAAATGGCAGGACTACGTATTAGCTGGACCATCCCTGACAGGTGTTTTTGAGACATTTTGATGCACTTTGATGTCCTTTCAAGCTTTTTTTGGCCACAATTACAGGAGCTAGAGACTTTTTTTTAAATGATAACTCAGTTTCTCATGTAATCACTGGACTCTAGCAGCTGGGACTTTAAGAAAAACACCAGATAACACAAGGTACATGATAAAATTTCAATAGTTAGCAAAATACTGAATTGTTAAGGCCTGAAAGGTACATACCTAAGCACTGTCTCTCCTCACTGCACTCCTGTAATAGTCTTTAATGTTAAGTAACCATTCAGTTCTTTTTTTGAACATGCCTATTGTAGCTCCCTTTACATCTGTCTTTGATGGAGGCTTTCAGAAGTTCACCATCCTCTGCATGAAAGCATTTTACCTCCCTTGTTTCAACTTTTCAGTCCATGACCTCAAGTCCTGGGTTGTCTCCATTTGATTTTAGAGCTTATTTAAAGAATCCTTGTATAGCTACTTGAAGATTTCAATCGTATATTTTCCAAAAGGTCAGTTTAGTAGCAAGTGCTATCCTCGTTTTTCCAACCATTCTATATTAATTAATCCTCCTAAATCATGTTGCCCTTTTCTAGACCCTTTCTATCCCTTTGATGCCCTCATATTAGATACAGCAGTCTAAACTCAGTTTAACAAATCCCTCTCATAATATTAAAGTAATGTCTACTGGCTTGCATTCAATGGTTCTATTCGGAGTATATTTTCCAATATTTCCTCTGCTTTTTTTTGAGCGAAGGCCTAAATCTCTACTCTGTTACAGCAGTTTTTTGCTGGCATAACTACACTGAAATCAGTGGAATTAAACTGGAATGAAACTGATTAGGGAATCAGGCCCATCAGGCTCTAATTATGATAGTTTTATGATTGACATATTATGGCAATGTGAAAAACGTAGCAATTTTAAATATGTTATATTTTTGGCCCTTTGCTGACTAGTAGCAGCAGATTTGGATCTTTGGATCACGTCAGGAAGAGAAGCTAATGATGCAAAGATTTAGGATATCTCCTAGTGTAAGTTATTTATTTACAGCAGTGGTGTGCAAACTTTTCCAGTCACTGCCCACCCCGCCTTACCATTAACAGAACCTGGCTGCACCCCCCTCCATTATTGCACAGCCAAGGTTTCTCAGCTGCAGAGCGTGGGCTGAAGGTGGAGCTGGGGGTGGAACTGGGGATGGGGGAGGATCTGGGGCTAGAGGTGGAGCTGGCCTGGGACAGAGAGGGAGTGAGGGTAGAGTTGGGCTGGGGGTGGAGCAGAACTGGGATTTGGGGGTGGAGCAGTGTTGGGAGTGGACTGGAACTGGAGGCAGATCTGACCTGGAGGTGGAGCAGGACTGGGGGCTGAACAGGACTGGGGGAGGAGCGGGGCTGGGAGCAGAGCTGGTTTGGGGGCAGAGCATGGCTGGAAGCGTGGTGCTTCCTCCCTGCCACCCATAGCAGCTGGCCCGGGCCCTACCACGTGCCCCCCCCCGAAACATTCCTCTGTGCTCCCCTAGGGAGCCTAGGCCAGTTTGGGGACCACTGTTTTATAGTATGCAAACAAGCCCTGTTTACCTTGAACAGACATAGCCAAATCAACAGCAAAACTACACACAGGCAATTTCACTTATGGAAATTGCAGAAAAGGTGCCATTGTGTCCAGGCTGTAGATAAAAGCAGCTTCCTTTTCTGGCCCTGGGTTTCCAGCTTTCAATAAACCACTGCAGTATCGTGTCTCTCCCCTGGATCCATATCTGCTATACCCCTCATCACAAAGTCACACAATCCTCTCAAAATTAGCTTAGGTGGGCTTGAACATTAACATCCCTTTTATCCAGGTGCTCCATAACACAAAGGACCTCGAGTAGGTCTGATTATAGCCAGTGTCCATTGGAGCTGGTGGCTGTGCAAGTCCCCATCTGGGCAAAGGGACGCTTACTATTCACAATCCACTTAATGACCATGTGGATGGAATTGCTGTAGTCATCCTTTGTCAGATTCTTTGAATGAGATTCTCTGCTTGACACTTTTTATGGAGATCTTTCAATCAGGTACCCCATAACATGTATATCAGTTAATCAAAACATGTTTTCCATTACTAACTTTACTATATTATTTACTGAGCATTGTTAGTGTGTACAAAACCTAGAGTAAGACATGATCTCTGCCTCAAGAGTTTAGAACTTCCATTCTAAATTAGACAGAGTAGATAGTCTGTATATAATCAAGCCAAAACTCTCTAGATGGTGAGATGAAGGTCTGTTACAAAGAGGTGAAGAGATTTTGTTTTGGCTTTATATTTTCTCAATATACACATCTTTCTTACTCTAAGTGGAATATTCAGATAGGTATCCGTTGAAAAGTTACATTCAACTCTTATTATATTCTCCCTGGTTATCACATGGTTTTACAGTTTTATTTAATACATTTAATATATGAGCCATTGATCTGCTCATATCCCTGTGTTATATTGCAATTCTTTCTAATTCTCTTCCTGTACATCCTATATTTGCTCATTCAGTTTGATGTCAACCCCAAAGTAACTTGTTTGTACTTTGTTCCTGTGAGTCACTTGTTATTGAAGGGCTTACTTTTCAAATAGGCTGCTAAAACTGTGTGCCAGTTATTTGCCTTTGCAGTTTTAAGACTGCAAATCACTTGCAGGTGCAAATAAAATAGATGTTTGCCTAATTTGCTGGCACAATTATGTAGTTAGAAGTCTGCATCCTTTTGTTAGCACCTGCGAGTGGTTTGCAACTTCAACATTTTGAGTGTGAATGGTAAGGATGCAAAATTGCAAGTTCAGTCTTTGGGCTGGATTCCACCACTCTAACTAATGACATGTAGTACCTTCCTCCACAAATAGTCCAGGAGATCTGCTTACTTGATATTAGTAAGAGTGGCAGAATCTAACCCATAGATGTTCTTTTGGATATTTGACCCAAAAAGTATTGTGTACGATCCTGATCACTGTAGCTCTTTCTTTACAAGTTGCTTTTTCCTCCTGTATAGTGGTCTACCATTATGTTCTGCCCTCCATCATCTGAACAGTTCCCTATTATTTCAAGAGGAGTGTCTTCTACTTTATTATTGCTAATCTGTACACTAATATTAATATACTATGAGGTATCATGTTAAAATCATTTTGATATAGAACTGAAAATTTCTCAGTTATGTATTTGTCGGGATGAGGTCTTATCTTTCATTTGCTAAGTATGCTTCGTCTTAGTAAATATGATGGGAGAGCTCCAAGGAAAGCCATGATGTTGCAGGAAGTAGTGATTGTGATTCAGGAGGTGGCACTCATCCCTCTGAGCCAGCAGTGAACCAATGCCTAATTGGAATTATTAATAATATTTGAAATTATTAATATGGGAAACCACAAACACTAATTTATTTATAAATTCCTTTATTAAATCCAAAGGCCAAATGGTACTTGTACAATTGCTCTAAACATGCCTTAAAAAGCCTAAATAATAAACAATTTAGTACATCCAAACAGTAACAAAACATTGATAAACATTTATTCATATGGGCTAAACCCCGGGGTTCTCAGACACATATTGATTGGCTCCACTGTGGTCAGGGAGTTATTGGCAATGAACCTTTTAAGAGTCAACTTCTTTATACTCCTCAGCAAACAAATGATGTCACAGCCAAGTACTGATTTCATCTAAAAACTAACCTGAGACAGTTTACTCTTATTACCAGTTTTAATCCAGATAAGACTAACAGCCTCTTTTCTTCCCAAGGCCTTTCCTCCCCTCCTACTTCCTGCCCAACAGTTTTTCCATTGCACCTGGATTCACATAGGCTTCAACACTGGTATGTGGTGTTGGAAGGTCCATGTTGGCTCATTTTAAGACAGATTTTCTTTGTCTTATTTAAAACCATCTGCAGTCACCTCTATCAGTCAGATGTCTCCTATTTAGAAATCTTCCCTTATTTCATTAGTTATTCTTCAAACCGGTCATCCTCCCCGCTTCATTTCTTCTGGCTTTATGCCTTTTATTATTTTCAAGGCCTTCCTTCTACTTGCTAGTCAGGGTCTTTCTCTACCACACACATATTTCCTTAGCCAAACTTAAGCTAACTCGAATTCTATAATTTCATATTTATCCTACACCCTATTTGGTGGTCAAGCATTGGACGTGGAGATGCTATTGTTTGGCTTAGACTCCAGTTCAATGTAATTAAAAATCCTATGGCACTTTTTGCAAGAGTTACAGGTGCTATTCTAAGTGTCATGGCCGTATTCTAATACCTAAATTCCCTCTGCAGCTGCAAATACACATGTTGGTATTCTTAACTTCCTGTCCTAAATGCTTCTGCAGTGTTCTGTACTGTTAAGGAACCACTGCATTCCACCTTGGTAAGGGCTACACTTCCATGGTGGGTGAAGTGATTTGTGTGTATGTGTGTGTATGTGTTTTGGGATCCTTTTTCATGAAAAGTTCTATATAAATGTCACATTATCATTAGAAGTAAGACTAGTAGTTTAATAATAGTAGTATCTTTAATTAATGCTTATAGTATGTTGTTTAATACCAAGGTTAAAATAGTTTGTTATATGTTCCTGGCTTCTCCTCTGTCCCTTTCTTAAAGATTGTGCTTAAATGTGTGTTCCCGTGCTCCCCCAGGAGTTTTCTTCTTTCCAGAGGGCTATTAAAAATCTCCATTACTGGAATAGTAATCTCTCTACTCGGTAGCAAGCACTAGTGACCAGCTATGATTAGAATAGAAAAACTGAATGGATAGATTCCACTAAGATGTAGTTAGGACCAAAAAAAAGTTATATTAAAAACCTTTAATAACTGAAAAGTGTAGCAGAATATAGCAGTATGTAATTTCTGGAAATAATTATTGTGAAACAGAAGTTTTAGTACTATTTGGACAATTATGGTAATATTACTGCACTTCAAAATATCTAAATAAAATAACTCTAAAGCACCTACTGTAAATAGAGTTTACCACCTTTAGCTGGTCGTGGTCAATCTGTTCCTAGTACAAACAATGTGTATATGCATATATGTGTGAGTTCTCATAAGGTGGCATTATCATGATGTTTGGTCAAGTCCCAAAATTATTGAAGTGCACATGTCACATATATTTCTTTCTCTCCTTCTCCTGTCTAGTCAGCTGTTTTTTGCGTTTTTTGTTTGTTTTGCTTGTGTGATGTTATTGTGGGAAGGCTGAGTCAAAGAAGTGGGTTTTGCACTTGCTGTGAAAGTGCTGAGGTTCATGATCATCCTGATCTTTTCTTGGGGTGAAATTCTGTGTTTTTCATGCACTAATTTCACTCTTATTGATGACAGTCCCATGTTTCCAGTGGAACATAGATCTTTGTCTGAGGTCATGATCATGCAGAGTGAAACAGTCCCCAGGTAACTTAAGCCAATATCCCAAAAGGCTTTGAAAAATAAGGCTGAAACTTTGTATTTGGCCTAGTATTCAGCAGGGAGACAGTGAAGAAAATAGAGCATTGGGGGACACACACTGGATGGCCTGTTTTTTGAGCAGTTGGGCTGCTCTGTTCAGAGCAAACTATAGCTTTTTAAGGTCAGGGGTCTCACATTTAGGTATAGAATATTACAGATTGAGCCTGGAAGTGGTGGATATATGGATTGGTGTGGCTAATTACAAACAGGTCAGAAGGCGTGCCATCCTCTGGCCAGCTATAGAAGGAAAAGTTCATATATACATACATTAGAAAGAAAAATAATGCAAATGTTTGTCCTTTTTTAGTGGTGATTTATGAACTCCATGTATATACTGGATCTAAACTTGGTGCTGAAACAGATTCTAATGTGTACGCCACTCTCATTGGAACGAGAGGAGATTCTGGCAAGCGAAAGCTGCATAGAGCTAAGAATAATAAAGTCAAGTTTCAGCGTGGACAGGTAAAGGAAAAAATGTGCAAAACTGATCAATGCTAGCAAATTATTTGTAGCAAATAGTTTTTTTTAACATATGTAGATATTTTCTGTTTACACATTTATCCTTGAGCAGTTCAGTTGTCTCAGATATTTATTCAAAACTATTCACAGAATTAATTTATTTAATAATTTTTGGCCTGTAGATTCTGAATGAATAATTTACTGTGAGTATTGGATATTCAAAATTCATGCTCTGTTTAGTTTTGAATGGACACATAGGTCATGGGGTTATGGTAGTGTTTCTGTTCCCTGATTAGGTTAATGTAATTCGTAGAATCAAGTTACATGCTACTACTGCCCCCAACACACTCCCTACACTGAGGGCATACTGAACCGATACACTAAATGGTAGGCTTTAGAGGAGGTAGCATAGTTCTGTGCTGAGGAGGCCTTTAGAGGAGGCCATGCCAGTTCTGTGCTGCTAAGGGCACGTCTACACTGCAATCAGAGGTGTGACTACAGCACATGTAGACATATCCAGGCTAGCTTTGATCTAGCTAGCTTGAATAACAAGAACAGTGGAGCTATGGCAGCACAGGCAGCAGCACAGCCCAGCCACTTGAAAACATACCCAGGATCTCAGGTGGCGTTGTACAGCTCATGCTGCCACCTGTGCTGCTGCTGTGGCTATTGTAATTCAAGCTAGCTAAATCAATGCTAGCTCAGGTATGTCTACACATCAGCCATCACAACTCTGATTGCAGTAAATAAGCACCTTTATATATTAATGCTACTTCAAGCAGTTTGTGCTTGAACCTGCCTAGGATATGTGCAGCATCATACCTATAGGCACCAAATAAAATGCAATCATCAGCAGAGGAAGTTCAGCAAAACCTGATCCTGCATGAATGAGAACACTACCTTGCATCTTCTTTCTCTGTTCACCAGCAGTAGGTATACAACCTAAGAGGGGAACTCATTGCTAAATGTCTCATTAACATGGTGAGAATCATGCTTACACCAGATGTCCTAAAACATAACCGTTCCCCAGCCATACTTTGCCCTTTTTTACCTTCCTTGCTACCACTCAGAACAGAGGGCTAAGTGTTAAGCTGCATCTGGAAGCAACAATCTTGTCCATACCACTGAACATCATGCAAGGACCTACATGATAAAAGCCTTTATCAATCTCATTTTGATGATTCTGCAGGTGGATATCTTCTTCATAAAGGCTGTATCACTAAGAGACCTGAAGAAACTTGTGATTAGCCATAATGGAACTGGTCCAGGTAGGAGCTAATTTTCTAGTGACTAATCTGTTTTGTGAGCTGTTTTTACAACACAATACTCTTTATTTGTATATATAACGTCTTTCATACAAAGTGTTACAAAAGGCCTTTCAGTAAGAAGAATAAAAAAGAGACATAAGTACTTATTCCTGCGGACTGGTCACAATGGTGGGATTGTAGAAAGCTATGGTATTGGGCAGCAAAAGACAACTGGGATGTAGTATCAAATAACATCAGTTAGCTGTTGGTTTGCAAGCTGATTTATAACAGAGTGCTATTTATTTGTCCTACGGAGTACCACAGAAGAATTCACAAGGGTAACTCATACAGAGCTGGATAAAATGATTCTTCTATAGACAGTGAATGAAAATGAGGTACAGGAATAAAGTTAGAGCAGTGATTTGACTGCCACTTTGCCACCAAGTGGAATCTCAGAGAACCATAAGAACAAAATCCTAGCAGTGACGAGGACGCAGAGAGAATCTGGCAGCACTAGGCCATTTGCTTCATGTGTACTGGGCAATGTGGGATTGTTCCTGTGGATGGCATTATATATGCTCTGCGTGGTCTCAAACAAAATGAGAGTAGCCTTGATCATATTCGCAGATAAGAGGAGAGCCTCCTACAGGGTCCTGAGATCAGTATCAATCTGTAATACAGTTGAGAATCACTGGCATAGTGTAAAAGAAAAGAGCTAACATTTCGAAAGTGCTACAATAAAGTATTTGCAGAATAGAATCAGATTGGATCTCCTAAGCTAAGCAGGACCAAACTTAGTCAATATTCATAATTGAGGATCAGATTGCATTGTTTTAGGCTCTATGTAGTCATATTGTCCTTGCTCCAAAGAGCTTACAATCTAATTAAGGACCAGATACAAGGGATAAATGTAACAAGCAATTGGAGGGAAGGCCAGGAGGAGGAGAAGGGTTATAATAATAAGTTTGACAAGGTGAGTGAAATAATATCTTTTATTGGACCAAATTCTGTTGGTGAAAGAGACAAGCTTTCGAGCTACGTAGAGCTCTTTGTCAGGTCCAATAAAAGATATTACTTAACCCACCTTGTCTCTCGAATATCCTGGGACCAACATGGCTACAACAGCGCTGCAAACAATAAGTTTGTACATTTACTTAATCTTGCATTATGCACAATCTGATGGCTTCAAAACATTTATTTCAAATCATTTAATTTACTTCAAATCATTTAATAATTTCCTTCTGCTCCTAATACTTGGCTGGAATGGGCATTGCCTAAGAAAAAACCCAGTGCACCTGGAGGTGTTCTGATGATTCAGTAGATGGCATTCTTCCCTTTGAGTCAGTACTGGACCAATGCCCTGCCCACTGTCCTGTGGAAAATATCTTTTGGGTAAAATGTGAAAACGAGTTCTCAAACATTTTTTTTTGTCTTTTTTGCAACAATGCTAGTGTTAACCAGGGCATCATGGCCAAATTTTAAATTAGGTAATTATATTCAGCCTACCTAAATTCATCCTGTTTTCAGTTGACTAACTTATTACTCAATTCCTCTCTTTACAATGGTGATTATTATGTATGTCTTGCCCCAAAAGTTGCTAGTCACCTGTTTAGTATTGCTGGTAGAGAATGGCTGCTGGGTTCTGCCCCAGAGAATGGTGATTGGTGAGTGGTAGTTTGGTGATAGGTAAGTGAACTCTATATGATTAATCTGTTAAATGCTTGAATCTTTCACAATCTAAATGTTACATAAATGTAAGTTATGTGATTACCTTGGGCAATAACTTATACGAAGTTTAGTTAAGAATGCGCTTTGCTCTCTTAATAGAAGGAAAAAGCTGAACAAAAATGTGCCTTTGAAATAAAGGCTTGAAGAAAACACAAATTTGAAAGGCTTAGTGAAGAGGTTTTCGCCTCAATAGAAGAACCTCTTCCATTCAATATTTTTTTTCAGTCAGAATTAGTTAATCTAATAGTCATTTGCTTCTTACACCATATTTGGCCTTGGTGGTTTACTTAAAATGATTTTCATTGAACTCTTTTCAAGATCGAAAGCTTATATTTTTTATAGACTGTATAAGGCTATTGTAAGAACACACATGAATGAGGATGTTATATATTAATCCAGTCTCTCTGAATTCATAATGTCATGTACTTTATTCTCAAACGACCAAGGATTCTGGTTCCTACAGTGAATCATGGTAAATTGCACAAGCAGAATGTTGTCCTCATATGTGAACCTGAACAAAAGGAATAGAAGAGCATAGGTTGAAGTGGGAGTGGTGGTAGCAGTTTACAGATGCTACTACACCCTTGTCTCCACACAAAGAATATTCTGCTGGAATCAAAATTGTCTCTTGCCTATGCTTAGGAATATTGTGCCTTAGTAGTAGAATGGGAATCTTGTGAGGGTATTAGATTAATGTTTTCACTTCTTTAGCTGAGTTTTGACCTAATGGGATCTGCTGTTGGGAAAGCAGTTGTTTCAGCTTTTCTCTTAAAGATTTTTTTTTCTCCACAAAAATACAAACTTGCAAGTAAACTTTTGTCATTTCAACCCAGGCAATGGATGGTTCCTTGATAAGGTGGTTGTCAAATTTAAAGAGGAAGATGATGATCAAGAAGTTGTGTTTCCCTGTAACAGGTATGCCATTGATGGGAAATCAGAATTGTAGTTGTTATACTGTGAGCCGTTTAAGGAAAACATTGCAAGACAGGAGCCAAACACTTAAAAAAACCACTTTGCTGCCTGCACAAAGCCTGAATATATGAATCCTGCCCAGCTGTCTTTCAGGGAGTAAAGAGTGAACAAAATTCTCTGCTCCAAGCCATGCAGAAAAGGCTGCTGGATCAGCATGGGAGGGCATGGAATAAGATAAAAAAGGTCAAAAGCCAAATGTTCTGTGGGTGAAAAGATGCAATAATTTTTCCTTAACCTTGCATGTACATATCATATAAAACTAAATAACATTTCAGTTCTCTGCTCCTTAAAAGATATTACATTAAAAGTTTCCAATCATATGGATTTAGGCCAGTTCATTTTGCATTTCCCAGTCACTAATGGTCATTAGAGTGAACCTAATATACTGGAAATCTTTGAAGAGAACTTTATATCTATCTAAGTGGGGAAAAAAAGGTTAGTTGATATTGTCTTAGAGGATAGTTAAAATGTTTCTGCTCACTTAGCAAAGGTCTATTTCCCTGTCTCAATGCGGGCTCTAGAATTTTGCTGCCATAGGCAAAATTGAAAAATATCCAACTCTCTCAGCCTCTGGTCAGAGCCACTAAACATTCTTTTGCTCCAGATATTTTGCCACCCTAGACAACAACCTAGCTTTCAGCAATTTGTATGTTGAAGCAACCACCATATAAACTTCAGATAGTTTGCAGCAGAAAGAGATATAGGTGAATATATGTGCATGTGTGTATAATATCTATATCTAACACTATAGAAATGATTCAGAGAAGCATATTTTAAAATCAAGCAGATTATGCATTGCAGTACAGGCTTTCCAAATACTTAGAGTACATATACATTTGACTACAAAATACTTGTTCATGTCAGCGCAATCATTTTTTAGGGTGAGGGTTGTCTTACAATCTTGATTATCAATTAGAAATTCAGTTAAGAAAGGAAACATTTTCTGTTTTTATGTGAAAACTCCCCTCTAGCTTAAAAAAAAAATTCAATTTGCAAAAATCCTGCAAATTGTTAGCTAATAACTATTTTTTTCTCTAAAACTATTATTGTAATGATTAGGTTTTTTTAATCTATTAGGCTGTTTAATTAGTTTGGTTTACATTAAAGTTGATTATTTGAAGAGTAGACAATTGTTTCTGCAATGTCAGAGAGATTTTATAAGATTCCTGCTAAGGGAGGAATACTTGACTAACACTGTGGACTTGCTATAAAACTGCCTTGTCAAAAAGAACTTATTAAGCACTAGAAAAAGGTTAGAGACATTATCTATAGAACTAGAGGGGCTCTGTAATTCTTTGCCTGCAATAAGTGCTACCAATGAACCTGTTTCCTGTCTATTTTTAAAAATGGTTAGTGATCTTTTGGTTCCTTGGAGGGGATTAGAAGAGAATTCACAAAGGTTAATCAATGTGTTTATTGCAACAATAGTTTAAACATAATGCAGTGTAGTCTTCTCTCTGTACACAAGAGTTTTATTCACATAGTTACTTGTATATGGAGAGTAGAATGAATTGCAGTTGTATAGGATGCAGCAAAAGGGAGCTAGTAAGTTGGAAGCTTATAATGATTACCAGTATTTTTAAATAAGAGAACTCATGTAATGGCTGTAAAACGTTCTAATATGAGATAGGGGGATCAGTTGAAGAAGTATGTGGGGGTATTTTTGTAGTGTGTCAAGTTTGGGGTTAAGCCCTTAAATTCTATAATGTACAATGAAGGGCAAAATTGAGGTGAAATTCACCTTCATAGCTGCCTGGTCCATAGAAGTTCTAGAAGCCTCGTAGATCTTAGAATCTAAGAAACCTGCCAATACTTACTAGTAACTACCAGGTGTAGTGCTAACTACCATGAGGAATCCCATTGCCTGTGGTATAAGTTGGCATAGTTTCATTGAATGAGCGGAGCTGTGCCAATTCATACCAGCAGAGAATTTGGCCCAGTAAGTGTTTACAAGACTTAGCTTGATGAGAGATGCACAAAAAACATTGGTGAAAGGAGGGCAAATAATGCTGAGATTCCTCATAAAAAGATTAATTACTAATTGCCATAAGTCTAATTATTATCTCTTTACAATGAAAGATGGTTAGATGAGTACCAGGATGATGGGAAGACTGAGCGAGAGCTAATTGCTAAAAGTAAGTATTCCAGTAAAGAGAATTTGCATTATAATAATATTCTAGATATCAAATGACTAGTTATGGCTGAGAATATGAAAATTCTTTCTGAATGTGATTATAAATTTAGACATCTTAAGTAGCTTTATCAGCAAACAAGTATAAAACTTTTTTGTTTATTTTAGAAAATGGTAATTCGCAGAAGGCATCCATCAAAGGTGAGAAACACTCTATATTCTCCTCCCAGAACTTTGACATTGAAATTAAACTCAGTTTCAGTATAAAGCAGAGGTTGGCAACCTTTCAGAAGTGGTGTGCTGAATCTTAATTTATTCACTCTAATTTAAGGTTTTGCATGCCAATAATACATTTTAACGTTTTTAGAAGGTCTCTTTCTATAAGTCTATAATATATAATTAAACTATTGTCGTATGTAAAGTAAATAAGGTTTTTAAAATGTTTAAGAAGCTTCATTTAAAATTAAATTAAAATGCAGAACCCCCTGGACCAGTAGCCAGGACCCAGGCAGTGTGAGTGCCACTGAAAATCAGCTCACGTGCCGCCTTTGTCACCTGTGCCATAGGTTGCCTACCCCTGGTATAAAGTGAACAAATCAATGAAGCAAATTAGTTTCCTCCACAGTAATCATTTATGTAAAGTGTCAAGTAGTAGTCAAGTATAGTCATCTATAAAGATGCCATGTCATGTCTTTTCAAATGAATTGAGCAAAGGAGATACTTCACACAAACCATTTTTGGTTTTCTTCCCATTTCTATTATTCAGTCCTGAAATCAATCAGAAATTCCTCTGAGAACAGATTTCAAGAACTGGTTTGTTTACCCAATGCCACTGTCATTTAATACACAGGGACAGCTCACCCAACATGCATCAGTGAGTTGAAAAATGTATTGTGAAGTGACAGTGGAAGCAGTTTCAGGTCAAGTTCAGCAAAGTTTTTCTAAGAGTATCCAGAAATAATTTAGACTTAAGCTATAAAATTGGTAAGTGTACTTAAATACAGTATCTTCATTTGGTTGAATAAAATTGGCTGAGTAAATGAAATTTTAATATTAGAAATCTGTCTGTCTACTTACCTATCCACAGATATAGTGCCTATCATTGTAGTAGCTCAAGTATTTAACACTATAAATAACCTCTTTTTTGTTCCTTCCCAGCTTTAAAGATAAATAACTTGATGAGTTCATAGGTATTTGATTTACATTTGTGGGTTAGTGTGGTGGGTGAGTTGGTGTCTGTATCTGAAAATCTTACTGAGAGAAAATAAAGTCAAAGAACTGAGCTTTGCATTTAGTTTTGAAAATGGTGAATTTTGTGGTTACTTATCTTTTGTGGGATATGCCCCATAAGCTAAATCTAGGTCCAACTTCAGCAAGTTTGGTGTCCTGCTCTCAAAGTCTCCCCTATTGGTCAACAGTTGCATTGTTCCAGTGGAATGGAGCTTTCATGGATGGAGAGGCAATTTCTCAGGTAGTTAGGGTTATTCCCATGGAGAGCTTTGATTACACACCATAGACCTTGAAGTGGACTCTGCATTCAGTAAGCATTCAGTTCAGATTGGAGCATCAGAGAGATGTGTTCATGGTAGCCTGTGTTGCTAAGCAGATGGACTACTGTTTTTTGTTCTAGTCTGAGTTTTGCCAGCTGTGTGACTTCATTCAGAGTTGTATTCCATTGCAATAATCAAGCATGAATGCATGGATCATGACTAGTTCTGCGTCTGACAGGATGTGGCACAATCTTTTGGCCAGCCAATAAGGTAGTGAGGTGTTCCTTATCTCATGTCTATCTGAGCCTTCGGTAGCATTGAGGAGTCAAAAGGACACCAAAGCTGATTTATCAGTTTGAGGGCAGATGTTCTCAATAGTGGGAGTGTTAAAGAGGAAGCAAGTTTTTTGAAAAGCCTCCCTCGGCCTATCAGCAACACTTCAATCTTGCTTGATTCATCATTAGCCATCTGTTCTTCATCCAAGTGCTGATTTCAGCTGGGCATAGAGAAAGCCAGGAGATGGTCCTGTTTGATGTAAAGGAGATGTAGAGCACTGTGTCATCTGCGTACTGGTGACATTTCAGCCTGTAAGTCTAATCAGCTATGCCATATAGCTGTTGAATAATATGAGGGGCAAGACTGAGGCTTGTGGGAGGTTAACAGAGCAAAGGGGTTAGGAAGGAGGTATTGAACTCAACCCACAGGTATCCACTTATGTGCAGTATCTGAGTGTATGTCAAAGTAGAGAGAACTCCCCAGAGCCACAGACCCTTGATGGAGAAGACCTTTGTTCTAACCTTTCAAATCTGCACCAAGCAGTTTCAACTCTGCTGATCGCAATTGGTACTGCAGATCATAGTATGACAGGTATACACCCTCTCGCAGACTGTATTTAGGTCTTTAAATACTAAACACACTCACAGAATAATAGATAACCAGTGCAGATGGCAGAGCACTCGTGTTACTGATTCTCATAAGTGAAGGCCCTTGAGCAGTGAAGATGTCACATTCTTCAGTAATTGCAGTCTGCAAGTGAGTTCCAAGAGAAGCCATCAGAAAAAAGCATTGTAGTAATCCAGCCTTGCCTCAAGGTCACAGAGGCATGGAACACTATGCTGAGGTCTATCTGAAAGCAAAGGTCACTACATCAAAATAGTTGAGAGATAATAATCCACTCTCGAAACCCAGAGAATCTCCTTCTATCTGGCTAATGTTGCTCAGCCATCATCTTCCCTATTGCCTTCTCCCCAATAGGGGTATTTGAAACTGAGCTGATCACCATTGTTAAGCAGGTCTCCTGAGCACTAGTTGAATCTCAGCACTTTTCAGTCAGGCTGCCACTCTACTTTCTGCAAATGAAGTATTCATTCTAGAGACTAGTAAATGGGCTACAATACAGATATTCATGAGCTACCTAAGAGCAAGGGTTCTGCCTGCAGGAGGCAGAGCTACATCAAGCTCTGGAGCATTCTCAGATCATAGATAGACTCTCTCAAACCAAATAAGGCAGCAGATCTATTCATGCCCTCTTCATTCCATGTTGGGTGCTCGATGTAAGAGAGAGGGGTTCCAATACACTTGCCTTGGCAAAGAAGATGGATAATTGCTCTCAGCACTCAAATGAGAATCAAGGGAGTATCAGAGTGAATCAGACACTTCATGATTCTGTAAAGATTTGCTTTATATTGTAGGGATGATTTCCTTTTTTTTTCCCCCCCACCTCCCTGCCCCCATGATAGGTGGCCTCTCAGAATAATGCAGAATAAGGGAAGAGGCAAGATATAGTGTTCCACAGTGTTGTTTATGTTGCAGTCAGATAAAAGGAGCTAGACTCCTGCAGTGTGGTTCATGAGATGCTCTGGGGTATTGCAGGAGTTTATGGGTGTTGCACAGAATGTGGTTCAGCAGCAGTGAAAGCAGTTCAGCTAACAGATATTGTCATACAAGGATATAGGGCAGAGAGATATATAAAAACAAATAGAAAAACAGAAAAAATTCTCCCCAGAAATTCCTCAGATTTTTTATAGTCCCTTCTCCTCTTTCAAGTTTCTGTTGATGGGGTGAAAATGATCACAGGTAGTCCACAGACTTCTGGCAGGTTAATATTAGTCCATGTCAGAGGCACCTCTGTTGCTACTTGGTGCACTCCACTGCCTGGCCAGTATGTGTGGTCTCACCATCATGAACACACACCAGATTGTTACTCTTTCACCATGTATTCATTCATTCATTACAAAGTATTGTAGTGTAATGCTGGCTTAGAGCATGGGGAGGTTTTCCCACAGCCTTCACTCCTCAGCCCAGGCTCACCCTCGGGGCTCCCCCTTGCTTCCTGTTCCTTCCACTTATATCTTATCCTTATACTGTTAGCCCAGTGATTTTCAGTGCTCAGAATGTCCCAGGAAGCTGCCTCCAGGTGGGCCTACAGCCTTTTGCAGGCTACAGCGCTGCCAGTGATCAGGGTGCTGCTGATAGTGCCGTGTCACAGCCCTGTTTATAAATGGCAGCGACAATGCCCTTTGTCAGGTGGACTCTGAAGTTACTGAAAAAGCAAATCAGGCAGGGTGGCAAACTCTGTAGCAAGCAACTGAAAGACAAGCGAAGTAAGCAAGCTAAGAAAATTTCCATGATCTCTGTGCATTCCCTCAGTAAAATAATTTAAGCAGCTGCTACATCTAAGAAAGTGATATGTCCTTATCAGTCCTGAGAACATACAGCACTGATATTGGGAAATCAGAGAGCAATATCCACAAAACACCAACTACGACCTACATTGCTTGTATAAGAAGAAGATGTAGCCCCCTGTATTATTTGTCTTTTGATTTTACAGTTTTTCACACTTAAAATATAGTGTCTGTTTTAAATGTTCTTGATTCTTTGTGCAGAAGTCACTGCAGGTTTGATTTTCCCACTTTTGCAGCTAGCGTTTCTTCTGTGCATCCACGTGTCAAAGAGGTTCGTTGGGAGGATGGCATTAAGGCTGATTCGACTTCATTTGTTAGAGTTAACAAAGTGCCCGTGCACTGGCAGCACTGCTGGGCTAACATGAAAATGAAAGCCTTAGTTACACTGATGTTTTAGAAGACAGAGAGAATTTTGATCCTTTGTTGAGAAACAGCCTTTCCGCTTCCTCTCTCAAGTTCATTTAACAAGCCCCAGTCTGATTTTTCAAAAGAAAAGAGCCATAGCTAATAAACACAACACAGAGATAATACAGTCCACCGACATTAACACAGTGAATGGTACATGATATATTAAGTAAATGCATCTTTTTATATGGTAGGTACAAAGGCCAAAATTTTCAATGCTGGTTATCTAAAATAAAGCACCTAAATAGCGGCCTGATTTTCAGAGGTGCTAAGCACCCACAGCTTCCACAGATTTTAGTGGCAGATTTGTCTGAATAAGGACTGAAAGAAGCGACGAGAGAACTTCCAGATTTGGACAAAAAACAAATATGAATATAAAGCCACCACCCCAACTACCATTGTATTATACATCAACCAATTGGTGTTTGCAAGTAGTTCCTTTTCTTATGTAGCCATTTTTTAATAAGCAAATGTCCAAGGGAGCTAAAGTGTTAGACAAACATTTCTTCTGACTCTGGAGTGAGCAGATTGAAATGAATTTACCAAAGTGAGAGAAAATGCAATTAGCTTAGTTTGGCCAGGACACTAGACTGTGGAAGAAATGAAAAGTAAAGGCTTGAGAACAAGCAGTCGCAGATGCCTAAGAGGCCTTAAATCTGTTAACCACTGATTCATTTGCTGGGAAACTCCCAACTCTTTGATCACTGATACATTAACCTTTCTTTGGAAATAATAATTAAGAAAAGATACAACCATTGGGCAACAATTAAAATAAATCAGTGTTCAGAATGGCTTCCTGGTCTCATAATATGCGCTTAGCATGTTGCATTCTGCAGCAGAAAGCCTGCAACTATGTGTAACCCACACACTTCCTGAGTGTGGTGCTCTGTCCCATCTAGTGGCACCGAGACCACTTAGAGAGAGAGATAAAATAAGTCTGCTTTACAGCCTTAGCTAACAGCTGGTTGGCTTTTAGCTCATGCGGTAGAGGCTCATGCACTAAGCTCCAGAAGTCCCAGGTTCAGTTCTGCCCGCTGGTGACTGGGGTCTGTTGGTGTTACATATGCACTGCTGCCTTCTCGCCTTGGGACAGATTCACCCTGCCTTATCCACCTTCTGCTCAAGTAAAGCAGGGCCTAGGTGGAGGAAAGTCTACCAGGGAGGTACTGTGATATAAGGTGGTGGTCACAATCTCCCTTCCACTAGGTTTTAGGGGCAGCCTGTGCAGCCCTCAAAGAGAGTGGTGCTTATTGTAGATAGGGTATGGCCTGGGTGACTAAGGGATGATCTGACTCATTGTAGCCTTGCTTCAGCCCCTCTGCCTGTGGGGTTACTGTGTGAAGACCTGGTTGAAACTGAAGAAACTAGTGGCAAACAGTTCCAGCAATGACTTCCCTCGCCAGCATGAATCCCTAAGGGGCGCAACATGCCAGGCTGGCACAGGGAGCTGCAATTTGCATCTCCATGCCTCAGCAGGCTGAAGCTAACTGGTCATACATATCTAACAAATAAAGTTCCTCATTAGACATGGTTTGTATCTGTCACATATTGCATCTGACTCATTCCTGGAAATAACCCTAAAAAGACAAAACCTAGCTGTCACCCACCAGACTGACTGTGAGCTGCATGTCTGCCTGCTGTGCTGTGTCTGAACCCCAAAGAGCCACAGAACAATCAGCTGTGACACAGAAAGCCTTCTCTACAGAGTGGGGGGTGGGACAGGATAAGCTACATAGAACAAAGAAGAAAACAGGAAAAAAGCATTAGCCAAGGACACTAGAACAGATGGAGGAAAAAAATAGGCAGGAAAAAATGCAGCTTAAGAACAGGAAAAAGTACATCCAGGTTTATAAGTGAATTAAATGCCTCTAAAATTTCTCTTGACAACACGCATTGTGGGTAGATACATGATCATGAAATAGTTTTTCTTTATATTAAAATTGTCAGCAAATGACAACACTATAGAAGTACACATCGCAAGCTAAGCACAGATTCTTAATTTCTTATCTTTATTAGGTCCCTTTTGCCTCCTATGATCAGCATGATCCTTCAAGGTTCAGTCATTTTGAAATCATGGGCAAATTCCATCCAGCCAGTAGGAACTACTCTTTTGGGCACTAGCATCCATTTAAGTCACACAGTATTGTTTCTGCTCCATGATCTGTTTTCTGCAACTTTTTTAAACAGGAGAATAATTCATTACTTTGATACAATTTCCTGGTATATTTTTGCTATAATTCATGAATTCATGGTTTGCAAACAATTTCATTAATGCATGGCAACTGTCCAAATACACTGTAACAAGGTCCAATCCAAATCATGTTGAAGCAAAATGAAAAAACTCCCACTGAATTTTTTGGGCTTTAATTTGGATCCCTAGTGAATAATTTGATCCCTCAAATCATAGTCAACTGAGTAGACCATTCTTATTGACAAAAATCTTTAAAAATCAATCATGGTTTAATTTGTACTATTCAAGCAGCTGTGTGTTCTTATATTCAGTTGTTTCATGTGACTCCTATGTTAAAGTCTTCTGTTTTAAATAATCTACCATCTCCTAAATAGATAAATAATTTTCATCTGAAATACATACATACATCAAGAAATTAAATTAAAGAATGAATGAATTAAATCAATTATATTTAAATAAATACATAAATACAATTAATTATACCAACCAATTTATTATAAATTATTACACTATTATTATAGCAATAAAATAACTCATGTAACCACTTAGCCGAGGATTCCTTTTCCCTTATCCACATTATTAATATCCCCTTACATATCCACTCCTCAACTGGAGTCCTGTGTACGTCATCTCTTATTTAGACTGTAATCTCTTTGAGGCAGAGGATGTGTGGCTGTCCATTGTTTGTAAAACATCATGTAAATTTATGACATTGCTCAAATGCTTTGTAATAATAATGATGAACAAATCCCTGTGTATTCCCGCTCACTGTTAAAAATGTGATTTTTTGCTTTTATTTAGCAGGACAATGGAAAGTGCAAGTTAAAACTGCCAGAGATTCCCCAGAGCCACAGAAGTGTAAAAGAACCCTTGTAATTTATGGCTCAAAGGGCAAAAGTGGTGACCTTCTCCTTTCTCCACAAAGCCCAGAATATGTGTGCTTTCTACCCAGAGCAACGGATGAATTCCTTGTAAGTCATCACTGTACAATACTGCACTGAGATTATAATGACATTCTGCTCTAGCCAAAGGATATATTTGAAATGCTGCTTTGGTTGCTACAAATGACATAGTTATTTACAAAGATGGAATGATATAACTTTAGATCTTGGGCCATCCTCTTCCTTCAACCCTGCTCAACTTGTTACCAGATTTGCTTGTTACTTTGGGGTATGTTCATTTATTAGGGTTACTCCTCTGGGGGTGTGTGTGGGGGGGGGGGTTCTGTAATTCTATCAATGTATTGCTTGTGTCACTTGTGTTTTCATATGGAGCTCTACTTCTCCCTTCTGCAAGTTCCCTCCCAGTGGAGCTATCCTGCAGGACCTAGGTTCCCAAGAGCTGGGTTCCTCCAGACCCAGAACCAGATGAACACACACATACATTAACAGAACAAGTCTGAGTGGACCCGGTCAAGCAGCACTTTCAAGCTGCCACCCTTATATGCCACAGGTACTGCACTGGAATAGAGTAAACCTGAGCATGCTGGGTCGAACAGCACTTTCAGGCTGCCACCCTTATATGCCCCTGGACTCAGTGACCTAGATCAAGCAGCACTTTCAAGCTGCCACTCTCATATGTCAAGGTTCAGCATGTCCCTATCCCCAATTTCAAGTTACAATTGTATTGGTAGTATCCCACTTGATGAGCAAACCCCACAGTAGTTTTGGGCGCTAAAGGGATCTTTAGCTTAGGTAAGAGGGGCGTTGCTGCAGAGTAAATAGGGAAGCTAAAAACACAAGAGAGTAAAGCTGAGAGAGAAAGAGAGAAGCAACCATCTTAACCATAAAAGTTATTTATTGAATAATAGTGATAACCACACAAGGAGAGGCTAAACAAACATAACAGTTACATTATAAGTCATATATAGAAAACTATACCTGATGAAACAAGTTAGGGTTAGAAAGTTATACCTGAGGTAGAAAAGAAAACAGAGAGAGAGGGGGCTCTTACCACTCCATAAAGCTTGTATTGGTCAGGGTTCCCAAGTGATGGTGGTAGCTCAGGGTCCTGAGAGCTGGAGACAGGCAGAGCCCTCAGCATGGTCAGTCAGGAGAAGATGAAATCCCAGTGAAACTGATGCAGAGTTTGGATCCAAGCATCAGAACACTTACTTGAACATAGGTAGGGGTTTTTGTAGAGAAACAACCGTGGTTCAAGGAAGAACACTAGATTTGTTTATGTGTAAACAAGGGAGAATACCAAAGTTGTTTTGTTCAGGCTAGACATGGGAGCTGATCATTCCTGGCTTTGGGCGGTGTTCCTTGGAGGGAGCTCACAGTGGAATTAGGCTGCTTCAGTATTTTGGATATCAATCAAATATTCATTACTAGAATTGGTCTGATAACTGCTGAGCTGGGTGTGTGCAGGTATAGGTTCATTAACATCTGGAGCAGAGATCCCCCATCATGCAGTGCTTCTCTGCTTTTCTGGTCCCAGAGTTCAGTGCGGTTCTTGCCTTGGAATCTCTGTTCTCCATTCTGTATGCTAATGGAGATGCCTCCCTGTCCCATCTTTGATGAAGATGAGGCTAGAGGAATTGCCTTAATCCTATCACCCTTGTCAGAAGGGGTTTAGGTGTGTCTCCCACCACCTTTCACTGCTCTCTGCAAGTCTTTTCTCTGATTGGTTTTGGTTCAAGCAGAGGCTGGGGGTGGGGTGTCCTTCATGAGTCAGACAGGCTGTATACTGCGCCCTGGTTCCCCAAGAACACAGAGCTGACTGGTATCAACTACATTCAGTTATTGTGTTCACACCCCAGTGTAAACTCATTATATTACAGTGGGTTTCAAGGATGTAAATCAGCAAGAAACATGATTCCTTTCTTGTATTTTATAGCATATGCTGCTCATTGTCTTTCATATTTTTTAATTCTCTTAATTGTGCTAACCCTGAAATCATTGGGTAATTTGCCATTGGCTCTAATGTGTAAAGTATCAGGCCCTAATGCTTTGCTACATGTTCTTGCACCCTGCAGTAATGAGGGCTGTGTAAAATTCTTAGTGTTAGATTGTGCCATTGAGATACAGCCTGTAGCCAAGGGGAACATGGAGCTGCACTACCTCAAGATTGCCCTCAGGAAGGCAGAGCTCCTGAGGCCAGGGCCGAACACCTATTACTACACACTTTTGTGGCAGGTAGCTTGCTGCCACCACACGGCTGCTCAACTATACCAGCCAGTGTGTAGCGGAGAGTGCAGCCATGACAGTGCCTGCTATTTGTCCCCAGTGAGAATAAAGAAGCCCCTGTTTTTCCCTGAGTGCAGTGAATTTAATTCTGCTTCCCCTTCACACAGGCCACACAGAGGCAGGAGGATGAGAATAGATTGAAAAGAGACAGTTTGGAGGGATTTTTTTTCATACCAAACTTGGAACTCTGCTGTGGTCTTATGAGTAGGGAATGTTTGGGGTCTCAAAGGGGTAAAAGTCCCTGCATTTCCCCCTGGAACTAATCCATCACCAAGGAGGCTATAGTCTGGCTAGGTGAATGCTCAGAAACACTTCAAAAACTCACAGGTTTTACTGCTTACCAGTTTGGAACTTAAGATCTTGAGCATTCTAATATTGTGGGATCTAGTATTTTAAGTGGGGGGCTGGGAGCTTAGTGTAAGATAACAATACCTGTCCCTTTCCCTTTCTTCAGAACACTGAAGATGAAGAGGGTTGGACTGTGTGTCCATGGGACATAAGTGGGGCTTTTCTCCCTCTCTGATCTTCATTAAAGAGGCCTCCACTTTTCTTCAGTGGGCACATTTCAGTGTGGTGCCACACTGACAGCTTTCTAAGTGTATTTCCATTCTTCCGACTCGCTTAGTTTTAGGAAAACATGCTATATTTTCCCTTGGCTGTTCATATCCTTGGTTTTGTTGCTTTGTGTCAAAACCTTAATATTTTCTGAAAGTTGTTTGTTGAGCATGAAAGTTTGTCTTTTTGCAATATGAGTCACGCTATTTTGCAAGCTTTGTTGCATTTTAAGTAAATCAGAGGAACAGGCTTGATTTTAAATAGTGGTTGGTGTTTCATGGGAATCTTTGAAAACCCTTCTCTTTAGAAACAATTCAACTGATATATCTTATGGTTTCTGTTGTTTTCTTCCTTTCTTCCTTATTTCCAAGGACATTTGAATAAACACAGGATCTTTGTTTCATAAGTGAGTTCATCTGCTCCTGTTTGTGACAGCACACTTGTGGGAATGATTATGATGTCACAATGAACGGAGAGTTGTGAATTCTGATGAGCACTAAGCAGGAGCAGATGAACTCTTAATAAAACGAAGATTGTGGTTTTACACAAATGTCTTTAGTAATACAAGGCAGTAAGGAAGAACCACAGCTAATGTATTATATGCAAGATTCATTGTTTTGAAACAATGGGCTTAATTTTCATCCCAGAAATCCATGTAAATCTGCATATTGCCCATTTATGTGCCCACTTATGTTCACATCATGGCAAGAGAGTATGTATATCCCTGATTTTCCAGGTGCACTCTCACACGTTTGTCACAAGTGCATGCACACGTTGAAGTTGACAATCATGTCCAAACTGTTTTGCAAAGTCTCCTATGAAATGTTAGCAGCTCTCTCATTTTAATTGCAGATTGTTAGCAAATATAAAGAACAAATTATGGAAATATATAAATAATAGAGAATGCACAAGTTAAACCTACTTGCTTTCATTGATCTTAAACTTTGATAGCAACAGTACTGTATTGGCTACCAATTAAAAATGATTTAAAGAAATAAACATTAAATGTAGAAAATAAATTGAGTAATAAGAAGTTGTGTTTGTCATATAATCATAGAAACATAGGTCTGGAAGAGACTTTGAGAAATCATCAAGTCCAAGTAATCCTAGGCAGGACCAAGTGAACTAGACCATCCCTAACAGGTGTTTGTCCAACCTGTTCTTAAATACTTTCAGTTATGGGGATTCCACAGCCTCCCTTAGAAGCCTATTCCAGAACTTAACTACCCTTACAGTTGGAAAGTTTTTCCTAAATCTCCTTTGCTGCAGATCAAGCCTATTAGTTCTTGGACATGGTCAACAGTTGATCCTTGCACTCTTTATAGCAGCCTTTAACATATTTGAAGACTGTTATATGGTCCTCACTCAGTCGTCTTTTCTCAAGACTAAACATGCCCAGGTTTTGAACCTTTCCTCATAGGTCAGGTTTTTTAAACCTTTTATCGCTTTTGTTCCTCTCCTCTGGACTTTCCCCAGTTTGTCCACATTGTTCCTAAAGTGTGGTGCCCAAAATTGGACAGAGAACTCCAGCTGAGGCCCTCCAGAAGTAGTTAAATTCATGGAACATAGGTCCCTCAGTGGCCATTAGCCAAGATTGTCAGGGATGCAATCCCTTGCTCTGGTTGTCCCTAGGCTCTGAGTGCCAGAAGCTGGAAGTGACAGGGGATGGATCACTTGATGATTGCCTGTTCTGTTCATTCCCTTTAAAGCACCTGGCACTGGCCACTGTCGGAAGACAGGATACTGGGATAGATGCACCATTGTTCTGATGCAGTATGGCCATTCTTATGTTCTAAAATAATCATAATGATTACCTATGACTGTTTTAGTATTAAAAGAAAGGAAAAGAAAACATTAAACAAAACAACACGAATGGCTGAACACAAATGATGGTTACTTTCATTATAGTCTCTTCTGTATGTACCTTTCTGGAGAGCTTCTAACAGATTTCACCCTTGAGAGTAACTGGCTTCTGAGAGTGTTTTTCTCTTGGTAGGTTAAGATCAAAGTGTACTATTTCCCAAAATTATTGTGTTCAGCTTTAGTATTTTATTAGATTCTTAAAATTATTTATATATGTGCAGAATAATTTATGTTTAAGGGCAAGTTAGACTGTCTAGTTATTAATAATAACCTAAAAAGTTGATAGTTGGGTAAAATAAGCAATCCTAACTAAATTCTATGAAATCAAAGAAGATATTTAAATTAGTTACTTAGAAAAAAGTCATTTAAAACAGATCTGTTATGAATATTAACAATTGTAAGTTCAGTTACATCCTCATTGTTTCTCTGTTTACCAATGTTTAGCTCCTGTCTCCTCTCCAGAAATATGTGGTCTAACCAGTTGGTGATTAAAAAGAGATAGTTAGCTCTTTACATTACAACAGCATTTTAATATTCCAACAAAATCACTGGGAGAGTTTAAAATGTAATCCCTTGGCAGTATTTTAGTTAACTTCCTCTCACCAATCCATGCTGAAGTCTTAGGGAAGTTCTCCTGGGGTTGGTTTCTTCTTGAATCTTCTCTGTTTTTCTTATCTATCTGTGGCAGCCTGCTTAGGACATGTCATGCTGGAGCGGGATAGCACAGGGTATGAGTGAGTGGGTGCTTTCTTCAGTATTTTGTACCCTTCTGCTTCCTATTTTCATGAAATTATAGGAAAACACTTCTCTTTCAGGCTTGTTTAGATTCAGTGTTGGTTGCTGTCGCCCATTCATTGGCTTCATGCCTTTGTGGTTGTCTAGGTGAAACTTTCAGGTCCTGAACATGCAATGTGCTTAATGAATATGCTACATTTTATAATTGCCTCTGTTCTTCCTGTGGCAGGAAGGCAACAGATAACTTTCAAAGTTAGTTTTAACTCTTCCTTTTTATTCAGTCCATTCTCTGAGATATTCACTCAATTTTGTTAGTTTGTCAGGAAATTAAATTCTGTCTTCAAAATCCAAAACTCCCTGTTCTTTATTTAATTTATTATTTTTCAGTTCCCCAGTCTTCTAAAATTAAATAGACTTTTACAAAATCTTTAGCTTAAGTTGTTGATTCTACATGACAGTTTTTGGAATGATGATTTTCTTGCCTTTCTGAGTTGGGGGAGGGTTTGCTTGCATACAGCCTGTAATTAATTCATTGCCATTAATATAAATATTCTATACTTAAGTGGCTTCTTATACTGGTAACTAGTTGTAACATCAAATGATTTTGCCATATTTGTACATAACCATGTTATTATTCCTATAACAATGATTTCAGGAAGTTATTATATGAAGGCTTGCATTTAGATACAAAATATTTGCAACTGTACATCTCAAAAGGTGTTTGCCATTTCAGTGTTTAAGAAATAAGCAATAGTTTTAAATTTCCACCTACACAAGTTTTTCCTGGAGTTTCAAAAACACAAGCAGAAATGTTCTCTTTGGAAAGGAGAGGGGTTGGCATGGCCACTATACAAGCTAGATTTAAGGCTCTGATAACACACCCTACATTCCTTTTTACAATTATGCTTCTATTTAAAACATGGAAAATTTACATGATTTGTCTTCTTGATGTTTGCTTGTTCTTGGGAAATAGAAGCAGAAACATTCTGGGATGTCTATCATTAATTTTGACATTCTATAACCTAACTAGTTAAACATATGTTTTGTTATATTTCTAAGCATCTTGGCTATAACATAGTGGCAGGTATATCTTAATGTTCAGTAAAGGCACAAACACGTTTGTTGAAGCTAGACAAATGCAGACTGGAAATGAGACATACATTTTTAACAGTGAAGGTAATTAGCCGTTGGAACAACTTACCAATGGATGTAGTAGATTCTCCATCACAGACAATTTTTAAATATGCTCTGTGTTAATTAATTCAGGGAAGTTCTACGCTCTGGGTTATGCAGTAGATCAGACTGAATGATAACAATCACTCCATCTGGCCATAGAATCTATGAAAGTGGAGCTGGGCACATAATGCAAAAATAGATAAATAATAATTAATCCATGTTTGCTCAAAAATATTATTTGTTTCAGCTATACAGGCATCCCTTTTGGGTTTACTTTTGTGAAATTTTGAGGTCTCATAGAAGACATGCTAAGCTCACATAGAATGGGTGTTGGTATATATTATAATGGTATATTTATCCCTTTCCCCTACTTCTACATGTTTCTTGTTTTCTTACATTGTGAGCTTTTCAGGGCATGAATGGTATTTTATTATGTATATGGAAAGTACCTTGCACTTTGCACATACTACTGTAATCCAAATAATTATCATATGAGAAGTAGCACTGCTAGACATCATGAGGATGGGATCCTTAAAACCAGTCTCCAGAGTGCTGGTATAGGTGGTATTAAATGAGCTAGATAAGGATGTGACCACAAACCTCTGCAAAGAGGACTATGCATGCATTCATGATTACTCTGTGTCAGCAATTGTGGGAATGGCAGAAAATTAAATACCATGTAGTTTGGAGAAAAGAGGACTGAGGGGGGCCATGATAACAGTTTTCAAGTACATAAAAGTTTGTTACAAGGAGGAGGGTGAAATATTGTTCTCGTTAACGTCTGTGGATTAAGACAAGAAGCAATTCACTTTGTATATTTTCTGTAAAAAGGATCACTTCTTAGCACATTAGAAGGACAGGGTTTCCAGAGCTCTGATACAGAGGAAATTATATGAATCCTACAATGATCTGACCACACTCTTTATACCTAGGATCACATATGCATGCACACATGCTTTATGTGAAAGTGACAACGAATTAAAATTAAGGTATGCATCCAGACAATAAATCTTAGAGTAGCCTAACTATTCTAGGTCTGGTTCCTCTGAAGAAGTCTTGTGTAGCCCAGAAAGGTAAAGGCTTAAAATATTACAAATTTACCTAATCGTCTTTTGTCTAGTACCTTTCTCTGTGAGACTCAAAGCCCCAGTGGCTTGTTCAAAGCAATCTCTTGATTATAAGAGTTATACTAATTCAATCATGGAACAGAAGCAATACCTGTTACTTAGCACATGACCAATCACAACGAACATAGCTCAAATTTCAAGCACCAAGTATAGAATACTTGGCTCCAACTGTGATTAACTGAGAGAGAAAAAATATGTGACAAAATTAATTAGCAAACTTTGAATCATGAATAAATATGAGGAAAGAGTATTCTGCATGCAAATACTCCATAAGATGAGGAGAGAGGCTGCATTGCTAAGAATTATTCGCTCAGCTGTACTTAGGACATTTTGCATTAATTTGATGCTTATAGGGATCAGAAGGTGAAGAAAGACAATTATTGGATCCAAGGTAGGAAATCCAATTCTGAGATAGAGAAGTGATCATGGTAAGTTGCTCAGGAAAGGGTTAGAATTGATGTAATAAAAACATGCATTATGATGATGGACCAAAAGACTGAAATAGAAAAGAGGATAATAATGACTGAATTAGAGGAAAAAATGTTACAAGGAGAGAAATATCTGCTGAATTCAATTGAGATTACCCAGTGCAGTTTAATTCAGTAGATCAGGAAAAAGTCTTGCTGCAGGTACATTCTGGTTGGAGGCATAGTCATAGAGTTCATTGAAATCATGATTATGGGAAATGAAGGAAAAACAATGATTTTAGAGCAGTCACACTTCACACAGTAGTGAAATAGTCTCTGAAACTGTCTTCATGTACATTACATCTAAAATGTATATTGTCTGCATGTTGCAAGGAATGCAATATACTGTATATCTTTTAAAATGCCATTAAAATTTCTTTGCAACTGTTTAGAAGTCTAGAGGTCTGGGTAGCAGAAGACAAGATAAGAGTACAATATACCACCTTAAGTAAAAAGAAAAATATCCAAGTGCTGTATTTTTGTAATTCTAAACCATAAAGTTTTGTCCAGTAAATACTCTTTGGTATATACAACTAAGTAGCTGTGTGATATAAATGGAGTCAAGTGGTCCATCTGTAAGAAGGAAAAACTGCAGGCAATAATTTAAAAAACAGGAAGTCTTGCTGTGAAAAAGCAGAACTTATGACTTCATTGCTTCTGAAGAAGGCCCAATTTGGACATGCAGAAGAACAGTATGTTCTCCCCTTGAGAATAAGAGAAAAACACACACTTTTTGAGAAGAATTAGACTGATTAGTACAACAAATATAGTCATGCCTCCTGATACCCTTTGCAACCTCCACAACCTTGAATGAAAAACTGTTGAAATAAAACTCTGTTTGTGCAATGGGGAAATTCTGTCTCCCCTTGCATGGACACAGAGATATTCTTAAACACAGTGGAATCGCACAAAGCTTGGGAAGGATATGGTGAACCCACAAAGGGGTGCAAACCCACTGCATACCTCAGAGTACAGCTCCACAAAGGATGCTCTTGTATCCCCATATAGCAGGGCTTGGGGCAAGTAGGTGCAGGCCAAGGAAAGAGAGGGGGAAGTCTGGTGGATTCTCCAGTGCATGACTACAACCTCAGGGCCACAGTATCAGCCACAGAGCAGCACTGCTACCAATACATGGAGAATGAGGAGGATTTCATGTCCCAGTCCCTATGAACTGCCTTCTGTCTTCTGGGATTTAGCTTGGAGGTAGAATTAACCCATTGTCCTTTTCTGATTTCTGTATTATTTTAGTAAGTTCCATCTTTTTACCTGACAATTTACTCTGAACATTCAAAACACTCCACCACATTTTAGCTACATGACTCTGTTGACGTTAATGAGAGGACAACTAACTGTCCTCTGCCCAAAATAATATAAAATGTTCCTTCATCTCTGCTGTCCCTAAATAACAGGTTAACTCACTCAGGCACCAGTCACAAATTTTATATTGTGGTTGGACTGTAAATATTAACTTATAAGATGAGAGAAGGTAGTTTTGATGGAATACAAGACCCTGGGCAACATTTTTTCTTAGTCCTGTCTTAAAATTAATTAACCTTTTAAAACTAGCTTCGTCTCTTGTTTCTCTTGAAGCCACTATTGTTTCCAGCAGTAGGCTGATGAAACAATCAGATGTGGGTGCTGCTTTGGCCTGATGGCTGTGAATGAAAGTTGCTCTCTCCATCCAATCTAACAAGTTTTACACCTTTGGGAGGCTGCAGATCACTAACCTCCTGGAACTACAGGTGGGGAGAATAGAGGTTGGTGGGTTCAGCAATTCCCTTCTCTTTTCCCTGCTCCACAGGCACTAAGGCAGTGAGAAAGTAGTTAGAAGGGATCTGACTGCAAATATTTAAACATTCAACCTCAGCCCCTCCACTGCCTCAAGCTGTGGATTGCACGGATAAACTGGAGCTCAGAGATCCATGGAGGTAGTGAGAGCAGTGGAAAGATCCCTTCTGGACTTGAAGTTAACCAGCAACAGTATCAAGAGATTCAACTTTCCCATTTCCGATCATCAGGACAATGTGGTTACATCATCGACAGTAGGGAAGGGCAACCCTATTGTGCAAAGCTAGATGTACAAGGTTAATGATTTTTTTTAAAAGAACAAAACGGCTCCTTTTTTCCAGTGAAGTGGATATGAAATCATTTGGATTACGAAATCTATCATTATACAAGTGAATATTTCATTAAAACTACTTGAGCAAGGCTTTATTATTACTTCTTGTTATTACTCATAATAGCTAACACTTAGGGCTTGATCCTATTGATTTAATAGTAGTTGAGGGCACTCAGTAGCCGGCATGATCAGACCATTACATAACAGCTTCCATCCAAGGCCCTCAGTGCACAGATGTTAATAAATTTAGCCTCACTGCTCCTTAGTGGGAAAAGAATCTGTTCCATTATCTGCAAAATGGGAATGAGAAGGCAGATTCAGATGGCATGCCCAAGGTCACACCAGAAGTCTATAGGAAAACCAGGAATAGATTCCCTCATCTCCTTTATCTTAACCACAAAATCATCCTTCCTGTCTGTTAACATTAACTTCATCTGTCCTATGCCATTTGGAAAAAATCTCTGTTCATGAAGCTGTCTTGATAGCCCACTTTTCTTCATTATATTTATTGCAGGTTGAAACTGGAGATGTGGGGGATGTGTACAAGATTCGGGTCAGCTGTGATGATTTGCCAGGCTTTGAGGGCTGGCATCTGAAGTCCTTTCACATGCAAGAGCTACATACTAAACAAGAAGTGAACTTTGACTGTAACTGCTGGCTCTCTGTTAACAGAGAAGACAGAGAGCTGGTGAAAGAATTCCCTGCAGTGAATGAGAACCAGAAACCTTTACCAGGTAAAAATAGCAAAAGAGACAGGAACAATGAGAACCAGCCTTTAAAAAAGAGCCAATTCAGCAAATACTACATTTAATCATTTTCTGTGCTCAGTATCTATGGTGGTTTTGCAGCAACTCCATTTGCGCATGCGCTGCGACAATACTGCACATTTTAAAATCTCTCCTAGTTACATGACAAATTGGGCTTAACATTTGCTAAATCTTGTGCATAACTCTCTGTGTGCAACACTGGAGAAATCTAATTATGCTAGTAAAAGATAAGACATAATTCAAAGCTATGGAAGTCAATTTTGGTAGACTTAGTGTTGAATTCTTTAGCTTATCATAGCTTGAGTTACTGAAGTGAATATCAGAAATAATCATTACTGTACAATAATTGATTTTATGTACTATAAAGTTGTGCTGTAATTTCAAGGGCATTTTTGTAATGTGGGAAGGTCCCACTTTTTTCAGAGGGCCTTCCAAAATTGTAGCCATACAATTAAAGAATATAGAGCTTCACATGTCTGCATTACACATGCAAGTCAATTGGTTAGGGGCCTAACTGTCATGGTTTCTCTAAACCGAGGTTAAGTCTACACTAGCATTTTTGTCGGTAAAACTTATGTTGGGCAGAGGTGTGAAAAAAACACCTCCTTGACTGAAATAAGTTTCACAAACAAAAGTGCCGCTGTGGACAGCAGTATGGACAAAGAGTGTCTACTGTTGACATAGCTACCACTGCTCATTGGGGAGTGGTTTAATTATGACGACAGGAGATCCCTCTCCCATCGGCATAGAGTGGCTACATGGGAGACGGTACAACCATGCTGCTCCAGTGGTACAGCTGTGCCACCTTAAGATCTGTAGTGTAGACATAGCCTAAATGTTCTAACATGGTTAAAACAGTTTGCTCCTATCTGAGCATCTGAAAACTAAATATGGATCTTACAGGAAAACTACATTGATTAATTATGACCTCTTATGTAGCTAAATATTAGCCAAATAATAATGTATATTTAAAATTATATATATATATATATTTGGAGTTCATGTTACTATGTCACTATCTCCATAAAGGGTAAATTGGGCTGCAGCCTTATTGATACTTCCCAGAAGAAGGCCTCTCTGACAGTGTAGCCTGGACCAGCAAAATGCAGTCATATGACTGCAATATAAAGACAGAAGACTTTAAAAGGCATCGTGTACCTTACAGTGTTAAATGTGTTCATTAGCTTGTCACATAATACATACACTGTCATGAATTCAGATGCTACGTTACGTCCTTCCCCTCTGTTCTAATTTGCATCAAGTCAATAGAGTGCCTTCCTCTCTGATGGTTACATTATTATCTTGGAGACATTTATTTTTCTGACGGGCAAGAATTGACTTCTTCTGAGTTGCTCCAGAGTCCCACACAATAAAACAGAATGAATTTTTCCAAGTGTACTAGCACAAGAGCCACATAGGGACAATCAAGCTCCTACTGTTGTCAATGAAAAGACTCCCACTGACTTTGGTGGGAGTTGGATCAGGTTCATACAGAAGAACTACTCCCTTTCTGTTCTAATCTCCATGTAACATGTTCTTTTTGTTATTATTTCTCTGATTTTATTAGAATATCTTTAAATTATATAGCAGTTTTCCTTGAAGCTTACCCTTTCAATTCAATCTGTTTTGTTCAAACAATCTTCTTTCTTTGTATAGTCCACAAGTATATTGTCTCTATACACACTGGTGACCACTGGGGATCAGAAACCTTTGCAAATGTTTATATCACTCTGTATGGCGAAAGAGGGGACACAGGTGTGAGGAAACTGCAGGAATCCTTGGTGAAAGGGGGAAAATTTCAAAGGAACAAGGTAAAAAGACACAAATGTTAAGTTTTCTTACAAACTCAAATAACAGTTCTGTTTTCTGAATGTCTACCACTAGCTCCTGCTTGTAAGAGCAAATTTCTCCTTATAGATCTTTGTAGCAGTATTCTGTTCCAGCTTTATGCCTAGATTTTCCATAGGTGATAATCAGGGTTCTACATTTGCATGTGTAAAGCAGCTTATCTGAGTCATAACTCTTGTGATCATGCCTCTCAACTTTTTCTGTCCCAAATGTGGGATGCAGTGTGGGACAAAGAACCAAAATTAGTGTCATAAAAATGATTCATGCTGGAAACTTATATTGCTGTGAGATTCATTCCTTTAATCTAAATAGCCGTTTTGATGATCGTATCTTAAATATTATTTCTGTTGATAATTTTTAACAACAAAAGTGAGGGGGCACCACATTTTTTTGCAACGTAGGTAGCTTTTGGGACTAAAACAAGTGACATTCCCCTAAAGAAGAGAGATTTAATGTATAACCTCAGCTGAGAAATTTTACTTAAAGAAGAGAATGCACTGACAGAGTTTAAAAATAAGAGAATCCTTTTTCATACTTACTCATCACCAAGCTGTAGTATTCTTAAGAAAGCAGAGAGTCTTAGATTTCTGTAAAATTATTTCATTTAACAATCATATCAACAACATAAAGGATGAAACTAGATTCAACGTCTAACTTAAAGAACCTCTAACCCAGGGATCGGCAACCTTTGGCACATTTACCTGTCGCATCCACAGTTTCATCCCCTGGCACGTAAAGAATGCCCTAAACCAGGGAAAGAGCAGCTCAGCATCTGTGCAGATGTTCCTTTCTGTCACCCAACCCCAGGAGTGACTCTAACTACTGACGTATCCCTGTTAGGATAATAGAGCCACCTACACACCCTCAGAGTTCAGGGCAAATGGACAGCCCATGAAGCTAGCCTCTACATCAACCTGTTGGGGCTCAGGATAGTCAGGAACAATTGCCTCCATTTCGTGCCCCTCATCAGGAGCAAGGCAATCAAGGTAAGGTTGGACAACATGTCCTGCATGTTCTACATTAAGAAGCAGGGAGGAGCAAGATCCCTCTCCTTGGGTACTGAAACCACAAAGCTCAGAAACTGGTGTGTAGCCCACCACATCCAAATTTCAGTGGTCTAACTCCCAGGCATACAGAACACCACAGCCAGAGATTTCTCCCACTACTACAAATGGGACCTGGACACCCAGGTTCTTCAAAGCATGTTCCAGAGATGGGGACTGTCAGAGATCAATCTTTTATGCCACTTCAGAGAAAAGAAAGTGCCTTTTATTCTGTTCAAGAGGAGGATCTATGTCACCACTCCCTGGGGACATCTTCCTTCTATCATGAAAAAAGACTCTGTTCCATCCTTCCCCCAGCCCACCGACTAATTCTAAGGAGGCTGAATGAGATCAGGCAGGACAAGGCCAGAGTACTTCTCATAGCACATACATGGCCAAGACTGTTTCAACTCAGTGTCCAACCATCAATCAAATTCCCGACCATATCTCAGGGTGTGGCTCCTTCATGGCTCTATATATGTGCAGCAGATGTTATAAACAGTAGCAAAACATCAACCCGCACTAACTACGTACCAACATGGAAGCGATTTGTCCATTGATTTGGTTGTTGCTACCTCTAGCTTGAGTTGGTTCCCTTTTCTCTCATCCTAGATTATCTGCTGGGTCTAAAGACATCTGAGCTATCCATCAGATCAGTCAAGGTATACAGTATCAGCCTTTCATCCCCCAGTCAAGGGATTCTTCATTTTTATTCACCTGGTATCATCCAGATATATTAAGTGTCTGGGTAATCTCTTCCCCCTCATTAGACCCTGACCCCGTCTTGGGACCTTAACCTGGTTCTCAACCACCTCATGAAAGCTCCATTCAAACCAACGGTGATCTGCTCCCTACTACATTTGTCAATGAACACAGCCTTCTTAGTTGCCATCATGTCAGCCCCTAGGGTCAGGGCGATTGGAGCCTTGATGGCAGATTCCTCCCACCCCTCTTTACAATGTTCTTTATGGCAAGGTCATTAAAGTTCCACATCCTAAGTTTCTACCAAAGGATTTTCATCCTAACTATTCTATCCATCTACCAGTATTTTTCCCAAAACCTCAGCGTTCTCAGCAGGAATCCTATTTCCACATCTTGGACATTAGAAGGTACTTCGCCTTCCACCTGGGTAGGAATAAGCAGTTTAGGAGATCACCTAGACTCTTCTTCTCCTTTGCAGATAGATATAAGGGGTAATCCCATCTCTGCTCAGAGACTTTTGAAATGACCGTTGGGTTGTATCTCTGCCTGTTATGCCTCTGTCGGTGCTCAGCTCTCACCCCTCAGGGGATGAGAGCACATTCAGCCAGATCATAGGCACCATCTACTGCATTTTTTGAAGAATGTTCCAATATCTGAGATATGTAGAGTCACTACTTGGATTTCAATCCATCCATTAAACCCTGCTTCATACCATCAGATCTGACGCAGCTTCTGTTCTGGACCCTCTTCCGAAGCTCCCTCCTCCTCCTCAGGATACTGCTCAGAAGTCAAGTGAAGTGGGGACACTATTCGAAGAAGAAGGAAGAGTTACTCACCCCATTCAGTAACTATAATTCTTCGAGTTGTGTGTCCCCATAGGTGCTCTAGTACCTGTCCTTCACCTCTGGTTTGGTTGTTCCCTAGGAGACGCCTAGGTAGAGAAGGAACTGAGGGTGGTTTGCCCACGCACCCATATATAGCCTTGGTGTCTGCCATGAGGAGGCACAGGGTGCATGCCTGGGCCAAACTGACGCTGCTAGCCAGGAGCAGATTAGGGTTTTGTGAGGGGCCTCTAGATCAGAGCAAGTGGGGGCCCCTTCCCACCCCTTCTGCCTGCAGTTATGCCCTCCCCCAGCATGGAGTCGAGACTCAGGTCGCCTGCCCTCTGCCCACCCCCGCCCCCAGTGCGGGTCGGAGTGTGGGAGCACCCATTTTCTGGGAACCCCCCCAATTAGCTGGGACCCCTGGTCATGTGCCCCGTTGGCCTAGTGGCTAATCCACTACTGCCACTAGCTAGAAATCTCCTATCCAGGGTTTAAGAGGCACATGCACACCTGAAGTGGTGCACCGATAGGGACACACATCTTGAAGAATTACAGTTACTGCACAGGGTGAGTAACTCATCCTTCATGCACAGATTTTTCCCTGTATTGCCTTAATTAAGAACCAGTTTCTTAATTGTACTTGCAATCTGGCTGCCAAGTCTGGAATTCTAGTAAATGTATGTTTTATCACCTGAAAGCATTTTTAATATTAGTGAAAGATAAATGGCTTTTGTGTTACTTTTATACAAAAATGGCTATGACGTTCTATAGCACTTTGGTAACCACAGAGTTGTTGTTCACAGAGCTGTTTGCTAATATATGCATTCTACGTGCCTTGTAGTTTTATCTATTAGGATCCCATAGTGCATAAATCTATTTTTTTAATTTTTATATGAAGCATTTTGTTATTGTTAAAACTCCAATTGTTTTCAACTTGATTCAGTACTGAGGGGCTGCAAACATTTCCAGCTAATCAAAACATATTGACCATTGTTAGCGACACTGGGGCCCACTGGGCCCTCATATGGGTAGTGTACAAAGAAGATAAGATTGTTATAAAATGAGAAGAATGCATTGCACCATGCTGTCCTTGAATCATATAGATTTAATGCTGCATTAAATTTCCCCTTTCGACTCCTCTCTCCCCATTGTCCTCTTTTCCTTCTCTTTCCCTTTGCTCTTTCCTTTCCTTTCCTTCTTTCCTTTCCCTTCCTTCCCCATTACTCTATCCATTCTGTTCCTCTTCTGTCTTTGTCTTTCCCAGCCTTCTCTTTCATCTCTGCCTGTATCTCTTTCTCTCTCCTACCCTCTCCTATCTGCTCCTTTTCAGACTTCTTTTCCCTCCTTTCTTCTCATGTTGTACAGAAAACAAAAGACAGGCGTCTCTGCTTTCTAAGAGAGAATTCAGGATTATAGAAAACATTGTCTCCCAATGAATAAGTTTTTTCCAGAATGTTAACTTCCCTCTGGAACCCTGCTAATGCATATTTGCATAATAGATCCTGGAAGCCAGAAACTCACAATGAGTATATCAGAACCAAGGTCTTCTAGGGATTTTTTAGTGAGAAGCACATTGTAGCATAATTTGAAATGACTGATGAAATGTCCCATTTGAGCCAAAGATCAAATGGAGCCCGCAGTCATTACTAATGTTGGGCCTGAACCACAATGTTTGGAATCTAATCAAGAACAGAACTATGCTGTTCAGAGAGGGGATTTCCTTTTTAACTTTGATAGATATAAGCCAGTCATGAAGTTCAGATCCTGATCCTGATCTAGAACCAGGTCCAAGTTTCCTCTGAAGTTCAAGCATATTCAGATCCAAGCTTTTGGTTTAAGTTCATCTATAGTTATTGCATTTTACATTTATGCTTTGTGTGTGTGTGTTTATATATTTAAATAACAAGTATTCAATTTTTGCTGCTTTTCAAAGTATTTCTCCTTTTGGCAGGTGGATTCATTTTTAATAGAGGCAGTTTCTCTGAGCCATTTGCAAAAGGTAGTTTTAGGACATGATGGAGAAGGATATGGGGCTGGAATGTACCTCAAGATGATAACAATCAAGGAATCAGAGGACTCAGATAAAGAGTGGATCTTTCCATGTTGGAACTGGCTTGATACTCATCTGGGAATATGTGAGACTGTTTGTGAGATTATAACAATAGGTAGGTCCTTCTGCAACAAGACTGAAGTAAATGAGAGTTCCACCTGCTTACATCAAGATCTTTACAATTTCTATAATTTCTTTATTTGGCTATAAACATCATACAAATTTTCAGCATGATTTTACTAAAATAGCAAACACACTGGTAAGGTCAGAGATAATGTAATCTAATGCTGCATAGTGCACTCTGCATAAAGCAATAGCCCTCTGAATTAAATTTAGCACTTTAAAATTAATGATTTAATGGGGGATTAGAATCTGAGAAGCAGGCCTCATGGGGATAAGTGGCTTAAAGTAGAGTTGTAATACACTAGTTTTCAGCCTGTTGGGAGCCAATGTGAAGTATAGGGAAAAGTTAGTTTAGTGTCTCAGCTTAGACCTTATCTGTGGGCATTAGTCCACTCCCACAGAGCTACTGCACTGTTCAGTAGAGCTGTTGCTCTGTTTGGCTGAAGCCCATCGTTGCGGCAGGATTACAAGTCAAAACCTAGGTGCATGTGGCAGAAAGGCATTGGGAGGTGCTCACAGCATGATCTCCGGACAGCCTCTCACTTCCAAACAAGAAGTAAAATTCATCAATTGCATTTAAAAATAAGAGAAAAGAAGATTGCTATAATCAGGTGTTGTATCCTATAAAAATAATGCCAAGAAGATAGATACACCAATGGAAATGAACCTGCCAAGTTAGATCTCTAAGGGGAAACAAAAATAGAAAAGCGAGAAGCAATGTGTCTGTATCACATACACTTAGAACCCACCATGTAGTTTTCTAGACTCATTAAAGGTAGATTTCTCTGTGTTGTGTTATTTATCATATCACAACATAGGATCATTTAAACATACATAGCATGTTTACATAGGATCGTTTAAACACATTCCAAAATTAAAGGTCCAAATGTATCAGACCTGCAATTATTCAGAGGATTTTTAGCATTGCTGTATGAGGATCTGGCTAATGTGGGTTTAGAGCACATTTTTTATAGGTTCATCTCTCAGAATCATACAACATATTCTTATTTAAGGTCTGATTGCAAGTGGGGATTTCATTGAGGTTATTTTCTATATACCAGGTGTTGTTATGCTTCAGACTACCATTGTTTCTAAATGAGATAAGTGATATAAGTGAGATAGTGAGTAGGTGACATTGATTACTTCTGTCAAAACAATTAATTAGGGTTATGAAGGAGGCTGCATATTCTTTAATAATTAGTTCCAAAAAGGACAGTAAAAACAACTTGACACCCGGAAAAAATTCTGTAAATCTAAAGTTTGAAACACAAAAGAACATTAAGGTTAAATTCTTGATGAAAAAATGCAATAAAAGTATTGATGTGTTATTCTTAGTGAACTGTTGCCATAGATACAATGTAACCTGCAAATACAGCTGTGTTTGTGTACTGTAAAGCCTGTGGCCTAATATATTATGCCTTTCTCTCATGCTGTCTTCTTTCCTCTTTCTGTTTGATCATTTTTTAAAGGTAAAAGATTGATTTCTAGTCCTAAACTGCCTCAAATCAACATGCAGTCCTCAGGTCTGTGGATAATGGACATCATTGGATCTGACGTCAACACTGAAATGGATCCAATACACCTTTCTTTCATCTTTTATGGAGACCTGAATCACAAAGAGTTGGCACTTCAAATTACAGGAAAAGCAACTCAAATCAAAGTAGTTCAATCTTTCTCTATTACCAGAAAACTTCTAAGAATCATGTACTCAATAATCCTTTTAATTCCTGTAGAAATAGTTTATTTGGGCCAAATTTTCAAAATGATTTCTAAACCAGTCTGTGCAAATTAGCACAAACAGTCATTTTTTGTCTACAAATAACAGGATTTGCACATGCGCAAAGGCATTTTCATTAACAAATCCTGCCTGATTTTCATGCATTGAGTCTTTTCATGAGAAAATTCTGTGATTTGCTAGTGCATATGGTTGTGCATGTCAGACTGCAGGCACAGATATACAGGCCAGTTTGAGGCCCTTTTGAAAATGTGGTATTTCATAATTTAATCCACAAATATGGTGTATAAAGTCAGAGATACCAAGTTACTTTTCTGGAGTCAGAATATGTTAGGGTAAAAGGTCCTTGTCCCTTTTCCTCCCGAAATCTCATCATCTAATTCTTCCTCCCTTCCACTATGTTTCTCCTTCCTAACCGCCTTCTCTCTTCATCCTATGTTCAGACCCTTTCCATTCCCTTGCCTCCTTTGCTTTCTGTCCCTATCTCTCTTGCCCCTCCTTTCTTTTTCCTTTGCTCAACTCCTTGTTCCTCCATCAAGGTCCTCCTCCCTCATGCCACTCTTTCTTCCTTTCCCCCCTCTCTTTCTGTCTCCTTTCCCCAGGGGTGAAAGTAACTTAAAGGACTTACCGGTACGCCAGAGTCCTGAGCGGGAGCCTGGCTTCAACCGGAAGAGGCGTGGCCTTTCAAGATTTAAAGGCTCTGGGGCTCCGGCTGTGGCTGGGAGCCCCAGGGCCTTTAAATCACCCCAGCACTACCAGCTGCAGAGGGGCTGGGAGCCCCAGGGCTCAGGGGCAAATTAAAGGGTCCGGGGCTCCGGCCACTGTGGAGCTCTGGGCCCTTTAAATCACTGTGGGAGCCCGCTGTCGGAGTTCCAGTGGCACTTTAAAGGGCCCAGGGCTCCCTTTAAATCCCCACCGGAGCCCAGCTGCCAGAGCTCTGGTGGTGCTTTAAAGGGCCCGGGGCTCCCCGCAGTGGCAGGAGCACTGGGCCATTTAAATCCCCACGGTGGAAGCCGGTCCAGTCCGGCATGGCACACTGGCTTTCGTCGGTACGCCGTACCAGCTTACTTTCACCTCTGCCTTTCCCTTTCCTTCCCTACTAATTAAAACATCAACAAACCTTTTGAGACTCACATTCAGTCAGTAGGGAGCTTCTCATAACCCCACATCCTCACTTCCTTTTGGGAATTATACTGTCTTCTCCGATAGGAGGGCTATTTCTGTTCCTATAGTACTTATTGACTTATTAAGCAATAGTTCTCAAACTGTGATCTGTGGAACACTTACTGGTGATTAATAGAAAGCAGGCACATCATACTTCACGCGCTGCTGCTCCTCCTTGCTCCCAGCTGCTTCTATAAGCATCAGAAGAGCCTGGATATGAGCTAGAAACAAGGGGGAGCAAGTCTGGCTGTCTCCACTAATGGCCCTTTGCTACATAAAAGGGCTGTGAAAGTGGAGATGCCCACCGGGGTGAAGAGAACGAAGTGGCCAGGCAGCATGTTCAAGGCACCAGATTGCTGGGCAGCGAGTGTAAAGAAGGGAAGGAGAGGATCCAAGGAGGAAGTGGGAAAAGAGATAGGAAGTAGAGATGAATCCTAGAATAAAAAGAGACAATGTGCTTACCTTGTTGTTCCCTTAAAAGGACAAGAGATGTATTGCCTTGAAATATAGTTACAAATTACATAAGCACTTTCCTAGGGTTACTTATACATGCAGTGGCATGGCCACAGGGATGTTGTGCAATCACTAATGGGAGCTGAGGGGATCTGTTCCATCATGAATCCAAGGGGAAGGGCTCCAGAGGACAATCTGTCTACTAAAATGTGGTTCTCGCTATGGAAGAAGTCTGAGAAACCTTTAAAGAAGGGAATTAATGTGTTTCCCTAACTATGTAGCCCACTCAAAATTAAATTAATTAACTTTAAAATTCACACTTAACTACAACAGTTGTTTTTACTGTATGTTATAGGAAACACATTTTTTCCTCATGTGATCCATGGTCTGGTAACTAAAATTTAAAGAACAATTGAGCTGTTCGTTGAGATGAGCCATTTGGACACTTTCTAATCAATAACGTTTGCAAACAGTCCACTACATCATTGTAAATTATAGTGTCTAATTTTGTTCAGTATGCAATTTTCCCCAGTGACTCTTATGAGAAAAGTCACCAATTCTCTGGTATTCAAACCACTAGCGAGCCATTCAGCTCATGCAGTTAGCAAATCAATTTTGTATTGTGTAAAAAAAAAAAAAGTAACAATTCTAAAACTGCCGCAACCTTTTAATCTCTGAGACTTGTTAAATTATTATATGTAACTGACAAGCATATTAGATCTGGCACTGCAATAGTGAGACTGCATTTGACTTCTCTTTTTCTCACATAGGATGAACTGGCAGACATTGGCTCAATCTACAAGATTCAGATAACTGGCCCACACACCAAGTTAAATCAGTCTTGGCACTTAGACTTACTGCATATGAAGCACACAGGCACAAACCAGGAGATGTGGTTAGCTTTCAACTGCTCGTTCAAACGTAATGAAGAGAAATGTGTGGAGCTGCCAGCTCTTTACATGGACCAGGAACCTTTACCTGGTAATTTAAACCCTTGTTCCTCACTGAGGGTTAGGTTCTGTCCTTGGATGCACGTGTGCTTCTAATGTTGATTTCAATACATGCTATGTGCAAGTTTCCAAGACAAGAATTTTGTCCTAAGATTGTAATGTGATAAATGTACATCAAAAGCAAGAGCAGGCAACACTTCTTTCATCTAGAAAGGAAGTCAGTCCAATGAAGTTAAGCTGATCGCCATATTTGGGGTTGGGAAGGAATTTTCCTCCAGGGCAAATTGGCAGAGGCCCTGGGGGTTTTACACCCTCCTCTGCAGCGTGGGGCACAGGTCACTTGCTGGAAGGTTCTCTGCACCTTGAAGTCTTTAAACCATGATTTGAGGACTTCAGTGGCTCAGACACAGGTTTGATACAGGAGTGGGTGGATGAGATTCTGTGGCCTGCATTGTGCTGGAGGTCAGACTAGATGATCATAATGGTCCCTTCTGACCTTAAAGTCTACGATTCTATGATTCTAAGTCAGTCTTGGGGCAACCTATGGAACAGCTGACACCATATCTTGTTAAACATATCTTGTTGATATAAGATTTTAGTCTCTTTCATATTATAGCAAGCAGACAATAGCATGTGGCATTTAACCAAAAATAGATTTATTGATCCTGCAGAGTAAAATAGGTCATAACAAATTAACTGAATAAATGTATGATGTATTATGTAGTGTATGATATTAACCTATTCTTTCTATAAATAAGGAATTGATTACCTAGAAATGTTTACTTTTTTAGGAATGTCAGATATGCAAAGACCCAATACAAGCCAGTGAAAAGGTTTTAAAAACCTGTCATGGTCAGTTAGCATAGAGCTATCCACCAATTTCAGTTGCCTTAGTTAGTGTTTTATAGATATTCATGAGGAATTTACAATACAGAAAATATTACTAGAGCAAAACACCCTGATATTAATTTGTACAAATTCAGTTTTTCTGCACATTTTTCAAGTACACCTCTACCCTGATAGAATGCGACCCGATATAACAAAAATTTGGATATAACGCGGTAAAGCAGTGGGGAGCCCCGGGCCCTTTAAAGCGCCATCTGAGCCCTGCTGCTTTACCGATTTATATCTGAATTCATGTGGAGCCCCGGGCCCTTTAAATCCCTGCTGGAGCTCCGGCAGTGTGGCTCAGGCAGGGATTTAAAGGGGCCAGGGCTCCCCACAGCGGCTGGAGTCTCTGGCCCTTTAAATCCCCGCCCGAGCCCTGCTGCCGGAGCTCCTGTGGTGATTTAAAGGGCCTGGGGCTCCCGGCAGCAGCTGGAGCACTGGGCCCTTTAAATCACTGCTGGGGAAGCCGGTCCACTCTGGCACTGCCTACCAGCTCTTGCTGGTACGCCGTACCAGACCGAATCCAAAATAACTCGGTCTCACCTATAAGGTGGTGAGATTTTTTGGCTCCCGAGGACTGCATTATATCAGTGTAGAGGTGTAGTAACACAAGCAAGTTATTTAAATGTGTGGTGTCACAAACATGACAAGATAATGATTACATCAGAAAATATGGGTAAAAGCAGCCTGTTGCATATTGATAGCTTTCATCCATGGCCATTTAAGAAAAAGCTTCCCATTTATCCAATTCATTAGAATAAAGAGAAGTGATCAGGATAGTACAGATCATGTACTGAAACTATTAGCAACAGGAAAGAGGTTTATTGACCGACGCTACAGTAGAGAGGATGTTGTATTGGCTAAACAGAAGTTGCTGGAAAAAAATGAGAAGTCTCTCTGCACCCAGAAAGAGACAGTAAAATACTCCACATGAAAATTTTAAATCCTAAGCAGTTTTTCTTAACCATTTTATCCCAAACGGAACTTGAACAAACTCAGCAAAACACATTCAAACAAACCCTTTTAATCACTGATTGCATGTTGGTATGCAGAATATTGCATGATTTGGAGTCCCAACCTGTATCCATTCACCCAAAAACATTGTTCTTCCTAGATTTGTGATCATCCAGGTTCAAAGTAACAGAAGAAGGTGATACATACACACACTACAATCATCAGCATGAATCCTGGGGAAATGACCTCATTCTCTTAGAACAAAACACAGGCGCCTACCCTGAGTAAAAGGATTCCTTTAACCTCCCAGTGGTATTAGGGTTGACTTACTGATTTAAGACCAGCCACAAAAGGGCAATGCTAAAAAAAAAACAAAATTCAAACACTTATCAAAATTCTTGTGAATACACAAAACACAAAAACAAATTCCCAACTGTGCTAATTTATGACCCCAAGAATGTCTATAGCAGAAATGATGTCTATGGCGCGTTTATTTTCATCCACTTCTGACTTTTCACTTCCTCATCTTCTGAGACAAAATAGAGCTGTGTGAAAATTCAGATTTTTACTTTGTGAATTTTTCCCAAGCAAAACAGATTTTTGAGTAATTTCCTAAAAATCAGTTACTGCTCTGAATAACACCTCTGTATTAGGAAATTCATATAAGGCCCAGACCTTGTTTAGGCAGTGTGATTATAGGCCTCATGAGTCCCCAACCCAAAGAAAATGTAGTCCTCAATCCTGCATAACCTTCTGCATGTGAATAATTTTATGCATGTGAATAAGCCCATTGGGCTTATGTGTATCTTCGAAATCAGAGCCAATACTGTTCATATTCCCTCTGTGTGTGTGTGTGTGTGTGTGTGTGTGTGTGTGTGTGTGTGTGTGTGTGTGTGTGTGCGCGCGCACGTGCACGCTATACATGTGATTTTCTATATGGGAAAGTGTTGTTATTGGGGCAGTGTTTTATATTTCAGGGTCACAGTACTAAATCAATCTAAATTTTCTAACAAACAGGCAGCTTTTCTTTGCATATCAGTTTGCTTACTGGTGACAAAGATATTCTAGAGTTTTATTTGAGTGCAGTCATTCATGGCCTGAAAGAGACAGCAGGACATGGAGATGACTTTACTAAATCCCTTCGTAACACAAGTCCAAATAAAATAAAACACTTGAAAAATAAATGTCATTGTTTCCCAACCTCTTAGCCCCCGCAGAGAAGATAAATAGAAAGATCCCTTCAGATAGCAAAGTTAAAGATAAAATGTAAACCTCAAAATACAAAACCACTTTTACTGTCAGCACCAAATGCCTGGTTATAATAAAGGCCATAGCAATATCACCACATCCATTATCAACTCTGATTTTCATGGGAATTTTCCAGGAAAAAAGTATCCTCATCCTTTTTATCTTTACTCAGAGGCAGTCTTTCAGTAATATCCTGTCCCAGACCTATCTCCCCCCATAGACACAGTTAAACCCTCCCTTGCAAAAGAGCAGAGAGACTTACACTTTGTGTTCATGTTTCCTATGTCACCCCTGTCATAACTTTATTCCCAGATCTGGACCTTAGCGTCCAAAATATGGGGGTTAGCATGAAAACCTCCAAGCTTAGCCACCAGCCTGGACCTGGTACCTGCTGCCACCACCCAAAAAATTAGAGTGTTTTGGGGCACTCTGGTCCCTCTGAAAAACCTTCCCTGGGGACCCCAAGACCCAAATCCCTTGAGTCTCACAACAAAGGGAAATAATCCTTTTTCCCTTCCCCCCTCCAGGTGCTCCTGGAGAGATACACAGACACAAGCTCTGTGAAACTACACAGAGAGACTCCCCCTCTCTGTTCCCAATCCTGAAAACAAAAAGTACTTTCCTATTCCCCCAGAGGGAATGCAAAATTAGGCTAGCAATCCAACACACAGATCTCCCCTTGATTTCTTCCTCCCACCAATTCCCTGGTGAGTACAGACTTAATTTCCCTGAAGTAAAGAAAAACTCCAACAGGTCTTAAAAGAAAGCTTTATATAAAAAGAAAGAAAAATACATCCAAATGTCTCTCTGTATTAAGATGATACAATACAGGGTCAATTGCTTAAAAGAATATTGAATAAACAGCCTTATTCAAAAAGAATACAAATCAAAGCACTCCAGCACTTATATTCATGCAAATACCAAAGAAAAGAAACCATAGAACTTACTATCTGATCTCTTTGTCCTTACACTTAGAAACAGAAGACTAGAAAGTAGAAAGTACTTCTCCAAAGCTCAGAGGAAGCAGGCAGACTCACAAAAGACTTAGACACTCAATTCCCTCCACCCAAAGTTGAAAAAATCCGGTTTCCTGATTGGTCCTCTGGTCAGGTGCTTCAGGTGAAAGAGACATTAACCCTTAGCTATCTGTTTATGACACGCCCCCCAAATTGCAGACAGTGGGGAAGCTCACTGGTGGCGATTTTCTTCTAGAACTTTAAAATAAACAGATTACTACAACACATGCACCTTTACATATACTACTAAGTATATAACTAACAGACTTCTACATTTTAAGAACACCTAGTTTACAGCTCCCAGGCGCTCTTGGACCGTGAATGGCCCTTCCCATGATGCTTCCATCTTATGGGCCTGTTGTGCCTTCAAGACCATAACCTGGTCTCCTACCTTGAAGGACCGATCTCTGGCATGTCTGTGATACCAGGCCTTTTGCTATTGTTGAGCATCCTTTAGGTTCTCTTTAGCAAGGGCTAAAGAGTGTCGGAGGGTGCTTTGTAGGTTGCTTACAAAGTCCAGAATGTTAGTTCCTGGAGAAGGCGTAAACCCCTCCCATTGCTGCTTCACCAACTGTAATGGCCCCTTAACCTCGTGACCATACACAAGTTCAAATGGTGAAAACCCTAAACTGGGATGTGGTACAGCCCTGTAGGCAAACAGCAACTGCTGCAACACTAGGTCCCAATTATTGGAGAATTCGTTGATGAATTTTCGTATCATGGCCCCCAAAGTTTCATTGAACCTTTCCACCAGGCCATTGGTTTGATGGTGGTACGGGGTGGCAACCAAGTGAATTACCCCATGAGTTTCCCACAGTTTTTCCATGGTCCCTGCCAGGAAATTAGACCCTGAATCTGTAAGGATGTCAGAGGGCCAACCTACCCTGGCAAAGATGTCTGTTAGGGCCAGGCACACAGTGTTAGCCCTGGTGTTGCCTAGAGCGACTGCTTCTGGCCATCGGGTAGCAAAGTCCACTAAAGTCAGTACGTACTGCTTTCCTCTGGGTGTCTTTTTTGGGAAAGGGCCCAGAATATCCACAGCTACTCGCTGAAATGGGACCTCAATTATGGGGAGTGGCTGGAGAGGGGCCTTGACCTGGTCTTGAGGCTTTCCCACTCTTTGGCATACCTCACAAGACCGGACATACTTGGCAACGTCCTTGCCCATCCCCTCCCAGTGGAAGGACTTCCCCAACCGGTCCTTGGTTCTGTTCACCCCAGCATGGCCACTGGGATGATCATGGGCTAAGCTTAAGAGCTTCCCCCGGTACTTAGTTGGAACCACCAACTGTTTTTGCGGCTGCCATTCTTTCCGGTGTCCACCAGAAAGAATTTCCTTGTATAAAAGTCCTTGGTCTATAACAAACCGGGATCGATTAGAAGAGCTGAGAGGCGGTGGGGTGCTCCGTGCCGCCGCCCAAGCTTTCTGAAGGCTGTCATCTGCTTCCTGCTCAGTCTGGAACTGTTCCCTTGAGGCTGGGGTCACCAGTTCTTCCTCAGACTGTGGACTTGGGCTTGGTCCCTCTGGAAGCGATGTAGGTGATGGGGTTGTTTCCGTTGCTGGTGAACCGCTCTCCGCTGGTGCACCTGAGGGTATTTCAGGCTCTGGCTGAGCCTTTTGGGTATGGCTGTCTTTTGCTTCTGCCAGTTCTGGCTCGCTGGCGCCCTCTGGCGTTGAGGTTGAAGATGTGGTTGCACTTGCTGGTGCTGGTTGCTGTTCCAGTTCCGGGCCTGGGACTGGAGATGCTGTGGCTGTTTCAGTGGTAGGCATGGAATCCGGGTCCACTACCTCTGTCTGGGTCTCTGGTAACACAGACGGGGCCTCTGTGGACGGTTCAGGAACAGGAATGGGTCTGGAAGCTTGCCTGGTTTGGCTACGTGTAACCATTCCCACTCTCTTGGCCCGCCTCACCTGGTTGGCCAAGTCTTCCCCCAGTAGCATGGGGATAGGATAATTGTCATAGACTGCAAAAGTCCACATTCCTGACCAGCCTTTGTACTGGACAGGCAGTTGAGCTGTAGGCAAGTCTACAGCTTGTGACATGAAGGGGTAAATTGTAACTTTGGCCTTTGGGTTGATGAATTTGGGGTCAACGAAGGATTGGTGGATAGCTGACACTTGTGCCCCCGTGTCTCTCCACGCAGTAACCTTCTTTCCGCCCACTCTCAAATTTTCCCTTCGCTCCAAGGGTATTTGAGAGGCATCCGGGCCTGGGGATCTTTGGTGTGATGGTGGTGTAATGAATTGCACTCGCATGGTGTTCTTGGGACACTTGGCCTTGATATGTCCCAGTTCATTACACTTAAAGCATCTTCCATCTGATGGGTCACTGGGCCGAGGTGAGTTACTGGAGACTGGTGAGGTTGAAGGGTAGGGTATCTGTGGCTTTACTTGGGTGGTATGTGGGGTCTTTGGCTGTCCTCGGTTGTAGGGTTTATGGTCTGTGTGCCCCCTGGGGTAATCGTTCCCCTTGACAGTAGCTTTCTTGCTTTCTGCCAGTTCCATCCATTTGGCTCCAATCTCCCCCGCCTCAGCGATATCTTTGGGGTTTCCATCTTGTATGTACCGTGTGATGTCTTCAGGAACACCATCCAAGAACTGCTCCATTTGTATGAGGAGGTTCAGTTCTTCCAAGGTTTGAATGTTGTTTCCTGTTATCCAGGCCTCATAGTTTTTTGCAATGTAGTAGGCGTGTTTGGGAAATGACACCTCGGGTTTCCACTTTTGGGTTCTGAAGCGCCGACGGGCATGATCTGGGGTTATCCCCATTCGGTATCTGGCCTTGGTTTGAAAAAGTTTATAGTCATTCATTTGCAGCTTAGGCATTTCAGATGCCACCTCTGCTAAAGGTCCACTGAGCTGTGACCTCAATTCTACCATGTACTGGTCTTCGGGGATGTTGTACCCAAGACAGGCTCTTTCAAAATTTTCCAAGAAGGCCTCGGTGTCATCACCTGCCTTGTAGGTGGGAAATTTCCTGTGCTGTGGAGCAATATTTGGCGCCGGGTTGTTAGGGTTGGCTGGCACAGGCAGCCCAGCTTTTGCCAACTCCAGTTCATGTTTTCTCTGTTTTTCCTTCTCTTCATTCTCTTTTTGTTGTTTTTCCAGTTCTCGGTGGTGGGCCGCCTCTTCTTCTTCTTGCTTCCTTCTGTGGGCCAACTCTTCTTCTGCTTGTTTCCTTCGGTAGGCCACCTCTTCTTCTTCTAGTTTTCTTTTGTGTGCTGCCTCCTTGGCTGCCTCTTTGTCTGCCTGTTCTCTTTGGTAGGCTGCCTGTTCTCTTTGGTAGGCTGCCTCTTTGATCTGTTCTTCTCTTTCTTTCATCTCCATCTCTTTTTGTTTTATTTCCAGTTGTCGCCTGTGTTCAGCTTCTTTGATTTGTCCTTCGGCGTCAATTTTTGCCTTAGAAGTCATGGTTCCTGTTTTCTTGTGTTGGGGTGCCCTCTGGTGTTTATCTTCTGAACTGCAGGCTCTGTTCCCTCCTGGAGTCTGCCTAGCAACAGTGCTTTTTTCCTTTTCTCTCTCTAGCTAATGTTCAATGAAGGGAAACCAGAAAAACCACTTTATTTGCATGCATATAAGTGCTGGTACTTGCCTCCTAATGGGAGGGCTATTGCATGACAAAAGACCCTCAACAGTCTCTTAATGGCTTCTCGCTTAACATGCAAGCCACAAACTGCCAGAGAGAGCAGAAATAAAAATTCTCTCTGGTTCCCTTTTAAAACCAACTGTTTCTCTCTGCTAAAAAGCCCTTAGCAGAGAAAAGAAAAATATAATATTCCTACTGGCTTCTGGATTCTGTCTACATCCCACCTCTGCCACCATGTCATAACTTTATTCCCAGATCTGGACCTTAGCGTCCAAAATATGGGGGTTAGCATGAAAACCTCCAAGCTTAGCCACCAGCCTGGACCTGGTACCTGCTGCCACCAGAGCAGAGAGACTTACACTTTGTGTTCATGTTTCCCATGTCACCCCACTAGCCTCAACTGGACATGTTGTTTGTTCTGTGTCCCGTCTATCCTATTCATAGTTTCAGCTTCCAATGCAGAGTCATGCTTTCTCCTGTTATGTCCTGATCTGAAGGAATGCCAGCAGCATTAGGAGTGTAGAGCTCATCCAGTACCAGGGAGGAAAAGCAAGTATTGGACTGGATTCTCCCAAGAGTCTCACCTTGCCCTGTCTTTCATCTATAGAACCATTTCCATCTCCTTTACACAGTCCCCCCTCACATGCAACAGTGGGCAAACTCTCAAGTTACCACGGTACTAAATCAGCAAAGAATCCTGTGGCACCTTATAGACTAACAGACGTTTGGGAGCATGAGCTTTCGTGGGTGAATACCCACTTCCTCAGATGCATGTAATGGAAATATCCAGGGGCAGGTATATATATGTGTACTAGCAAGCAAGCTAGAGATAACGAGGTCAGTTCAATCAGGGAGGATGAGGCCCTGTTCTAGCAGTTGAGGTGTGAAAACCCAGAGAGGAGAAACTGGTTCTGTAATTGGCAAGCCATTCACAGTCTTTGTTCAATCCTGAGCTGATGGTGTCAAATTTACAGATGAACTGAAGCTCAGCAGTTTCTCTTTGGAGTCTGGTCCTGAAGTTTTTTTGCTGCAGGATGGCCACCTTAAGGTCTGCTATAGTGTGGCCAGGGAGGTTGAAGTGCTCTCCTACAGGTTTTTGTATATTGCCATTCCTAATGTCTGATTTGTGTCCATTTATCCTTTTCCGTAGAGACTGTCCAGTTTGGCCGATGTACATAGCAGAGGGGCATTGCTGGCATATGATGGCGTATATTACATTGGTGGATGTGCAGGTGAATGAACCAGTGATGGTGTGGCTGATCTGGTTAGGTCCCGTGATGGTGTCGTTGGTGTAGATATGTGGGCAGAGTTGGCATCGAGGTTTGTTGCATGGATTGGTTCCTGAGCTAGAGTTATTATGGTGTGGTGTGCAGTTACTGGTGAGAATATGTTTCAGGTTGGCAGGTTGTCTGTGGGCAAGGATTGGCCTGCCACCCAAGGCCTGTGAAAGTGTGGGATCATTGTCCAGGATGGGTTGTAGATCCTTGATGATGCGTTGGAGGGGTGTTAGCTGGGGGCTGTATGTGATGGCCAGTGGAGTCCTGTTGGTCCTGTCAGGAACACTATCCCTGATGATGCCACAGCACAACTGGCTGCTGAGCTCTGTGCCTTTATACTTACACACAACTATTTCAAATTTGATGACAATATATATCTCCAGATCAGTGGCACTGCTATGGGCACCCGCATGGCCCCACAATATGCCAATATCTTCATGGCCGACCTGGAACAACGCTTCCTCAGCTCTCGTCCACTCACACCCCTTCTCTATCTACGCTATATTGATGACATCTTCATCATCTGGACCCATGGGAAGGAGACTCTGGAAAAATTCCACCATGATTTCAACAGCTTCCACCCCACCATCAACCTCAGCCTGGACCAATCTACACGGGAGGTCCACTTTCTTGACACCACGGTGCAAATAAGTGATGGTCACATTAACACCACCCTATATCGAAAACCCACCGACCGCTATGCCTACCTTCATGCCTCCAGCTTCCATCCCGGGCACATCACACGATCCATTGTCTACAGCCAAGCACTGAGGTACAACCGCATCTGCTCTAACCCCTCAGACAGAGACCAACACCTACAAAATCTCCACCAAGCATTCTCAAAACTACATCACCCGCACGAGGAAATAAGGAAACAGATCAACAGAGCCAGACGTGTACCCAGAAGCCTCCTACTGCAAGACAAACCCAAGAGAGAAACCAACAGGACTCCACTGGCCATCACATACAGCCCCCAGCTAAAACCCCTCCAACGCATCATCAAGGATCTACAACCCATCCTGGACAATGATCCCACAGTTTCACAGGCCTTGGGTGGCAGGCCAATCCTTGCCCACAGACAACCTGCCAACCTGAAACATATTCTCACCAGTAACTGCACACCACACCATAATAACTCTAGCTCAGGAACCAATCCATGCAACAAACCTCGATGCCAACTCTGCCCACATATCTACACCAACGACACCATCACGGGACCTAACCAGATCAGCCACACCATCACTGGTTCATTCACCTGCACATCCACCAATGTAATATACGCCATCATATGCCAGCAATGCCCCTCTGCTATGTACATCGGCCAAACTGGACAGTCTCTACGGAAAAGGATAAATGGACACAAATCAGACATTAGGAATGGCAATATACAAAAACCTGTAGGAGAGCACTTCAACCTCCCTGGCCACACTATAGCAGACCTTAAGGTGGCCATCCTGCAGCAAAAAAACTTCAGGACCAGACTCCAAAGAGAAACTGCTGAGCTTCAGTTCATCTGTAAATTTGACACCATCAGCTCAGGATTGAACAAAGACTGTGAATGGCTTGCCAATTACAGAACCAGTTTCTCCTCTCTTGGTTTTCACACCTCAACTGCTAGAACAGGGCCTCATCCTCCCTGATTGAACTGACCTCGTTATCTCTAGCTTGCTTGCTAGTACACATATATATACCTGCCCCTGGATATTTCCATTACATGCATCTGAGGAAGTGGGTATTCACCCACGAAAGCTCATGCTCCCAAACGTCTGTTAGTCTATAAGGTGCCACAGGATTCTTTGCTGCTTTTACAGATCCAGACTAACACGGCTACCCTCTGATACTTGGTACTAAATCAGTAGTTTTCAACCTTTTTTTATTTTCATTTTTTTTCCCAAAAATTTCAACTGGAGGTGCGGACCCCTTTGGAGATCTGAGACACAGTCTAAGCTAATATGTAGTCTATGAAAATCAGTTGTAAATTTGTAACAGCGATGTTAACTAACTATTGGAAAAATTTAGCAAGGATTGTGGTGGATTCTCCTTCACTGGCCATTATTAAATCAAGATTGGATGTTTTTTTCAAAATGATCTGCTCTAAGAATTATTTTGGGGAAGTTCTGTGGTCTGTTATATAGGAAGTCAGACTAGATAATCACAATGGTCACTTCTGGCCTTGAAATCTATGAATAAAAATCCTTCTCACCTCATTCAAACACGTGGTCTACTGACTTCAATAGATCTACTTGCATGAACAAGGTTAGCAGGACTAGACTCTAGGTGCATCACAACAGTGACATATCTTGTTTCTGCTGACCCAGAGAATCCTGCATCTTAAAACCTATTTTTTCCAATGGCAGGACAACTTGCTGCCAAAATATCACGTAGGCAGATCATTTGCTTTAAATTGTGTGGGCCATATCCTCAGCTGATGCAAATCAGTGCAGCTCCATTGCTTCAGTAGAGGTAGGCTGATTTACAGCACCTAAGAATATATGGCAAAGGCACCTTAAAGAGAGTACTCTAGGCCTCAATCTAACAAAGCACTTAAGCACCTTCTTCAAGTACACGAGTAGTCAAGTGCTTTGCTGGATCAAGACCTAGGCTAATTTTTTTTTAAAGTGATGGGGGAGTCCTTGAATACAATAAATAATGCCACACTGAAATGAAAGTTACTTTTCACAAAAGAAGCAAAGAATCCTGTGGCACCTTATAGACTAACAGACGTTTTGGAACATGAGCTTTCGTGGGTGAATACCCGCTTCGTCAGATGCATCTGATGCACGAAAGCTCATGCTCCAAAACGTCTGTTAGTCTATAAGGTGCCACAGGATTTTTGCTGCTTTTACAGATCCAGACTAACACGGCTACCCCTCTGATACTTTTCACAAAAGAGGCTTCTTTACATGCCATCCACAAACAGTTGAATGATGAGGAGAAACAAAGATGTTTCCACCTAACAGAAATGTGTTGCAACATGTACATAAATGTTACCAGTGTGGCTATATACAGCCCTTATTACTTGTATGCAAAATTGGCCTGTAAAACCCTTACTTCAGTGATATGAACTTTTTATATTTTAAAAGGATTAGAAAAATGACTACATGAAATGTCACAATATTTGTATTCAGACTTTTTTATTATAACACTCAATATGAATAGCACCAGCTTGTGAAAAGAGCTGTAGGAAAAGTTTAAAAATAAATATCTTGCAGAACACTTTTTTTTTCTCTTTTGCCATCACCTACGCATGAGAATAAACGACAGCTTTAGCTTGTGGTTTCTTAATTTTTCACAGTGTGTTTTTAACAATCACTCTTAAACCTTCCATAAATTTATCATAGGGATTCCAAGAAACTTGCTGTAATGAAGACCTCATGAGCTTCTGGGAATTTTAATACAATTCCTGTATATTCTGTAGCATTCTGGACCTACATTCTGTAACCTCTCTGATTTCTGCAGCATACCGGTGATTATTTTGGCATGAGTGGGAGCTGAAACTTCTGAGACAGCCAAAGATGAATAGATCCTGGCAGATTTAGGGACTTTGGTTGAAGTTGTGGGTACTCAGCACCTCTGAAATCAAGCCTTAAACAATAATTGCGATAGGATGTGAGTTCATCAGCCAGATTACTTGCCCTTCCATACATCAAAGTATGTGTGTATTGGTGGATGAACCCACAACCTAAAGGGTCACTATTGTGGTATAAAGTGCTTATTATTTAGTAATAATAATAATAATAATAATTACAAATATACCACTTCCCCTTCTGAAAGGAATCGAAGTGTCATATTGCTAAATTCTTCTTTAGCTCAAGTTGATGCTTCTAAAGCAGAAGGATCTGAGATAGTTAGTCATTGTTGCCTCCCTGTAGTTCCTAATAGCCTAGGTGTATAGCTGGTCACAAATTTGTTATGTTACTGTGCTCTACGGTGTTGTTCTATCAGAACTAAAATAATCTTTTTGTTCTGTGTCTGTACATTATTGATTAGTTCACCCCTTCCAAAACAAGCATAACCATAATAAGCAGGAGCTAAGGTTGAGATTTTCAAAGCTGAATATGAGGTCTAGTCACACCACTGTCATTGGAATTACTAGTTGTGTGGCTAAATCCCCTTGTTGGCTTTGAAAAACTGGACCTCGGTTTCTCTTCCTGTACCCAAACCAGTTATTGACTCCTCCATTCTTAAATGTCCTCCAATACTACCGTTAAGCTGCAGTGCATAGTGACAGCAGCCTCCCCAGCCTCTTGTCAAGGCTCTTCTTCCATAGCCTGTGCCAGAGAAGGCAGCAATGGCCCCTCCTGTTCTTTCAGGCCTTGCCCCACTTCCACTGTTTGGCTAGGGAGAGCAAGGAAAGTGGTCACAGCTGTATCGTCAAAGATCCACTCTCTGGGCAGGGCTGACAGACACAGGATTTCCTTCCCATAACCCCATATGGTTGCTCAGCAGAACAGCATTCTCCCCTTCTGGCCAATTACTAGTTCACTACAAGAGCCTGAACTGATTTTGAAGACCCATCCTCATCTCTCATGCAGCAGAAAGGGAAGGGAATATTTTATTTAAAGGTAAAAGCTGAAGTTGAAAGGATTTAAATATTAATTGATCATTTCTATTATTTTATATCAGTGTGCTTTAACTTTAAGATCATTGTGAGTGTGTTGTGGTCTGATGCATGAACAAGCTTGATACTCTTGATGTGTTTATTCACTGGAGGATAATTACATGAGTTGAAAGCATCTTAAGACAATCAGATCACAGCTTTTTATGACTGTGCAGTCCTTGCTCCAGTGCAAGATGAAAATGGTGTACACACAAAAATACAAATGGGGCAAATAGGAATATAGAGCCTTAGGGATTAGAACTAGTGATGACTATGTAAACAGGCAGTGGGATTGGGTACCCAAGAGGTCAGGAGGGATGTGTATAGGTTTTTCTGTAGGTTATTGAATACAGTAGTCAATAGTGCTGATTTTCTGGAAGAGACATTGCAGGGCGGAAGAAAGCTACATTCTGTGGATTCACAAACAGGGATTTATGCAGAGAGTAAGAATGTGTTGTAGTTAATGCACTGGACTGGGACTGAGGAGATCGGGGTTGTTTCCCAGCCCTGTTACAGAGTATGTGACCTTGGGCAAATCACTTAGGGCCTACCCCAGCACCGACATAGTTTCACCCTGATGTAGAGCTTAGTGCTGATGTAAAACAGGGTTTATGCTAGTGCAGTTTACTCTGTTAATCTACTGGATTAAGATGCACTGTTTTCAACCCTGCTTTACATCGGAGCAGGGTGACTCATTAGGATGTAACTGTATTGACAGTGTAACTAAACTGACTACATTACAATGTTGCAAATTTCTGTAATGTAGGCAGGGTCTTAATCTCTCTGTGACCCAGTTCTCCTTGTATAAAATGGGGATAATATTTTTTCCCACCCTGTGTCTGTCTTGTATATTTAGATTATAAACTACCTGGGGCAGGGATCATACCTTACTATATGTTTGTACAGTGCCTAGCACAATAGGACTCTGATCTTGGTAGAAGCCTCTAGGTACAACCATAATACAAATAATATTTAATAACTTGACAAAAAGTGAACTACGTAGCTATCTGTGGAGCTGCATAACTGCATTCTATATAGACCCAGCCTCTAATTAAAAACTTTTAAGGTGCCATTTTATGGTACTGTGCCTTTCCTTTTTTAAGAATATATCAAGTGATCCTCACATAAAACAATACAATAGAACCTAAGCATTTTCGTAAGGAACCCAATTATGAGACAAGATGGCAGAGAATTTCCCTTGTTATACTGCCTGTTTTAAAATTTTTCTTTTAGTTGTGGAATATTCCATTCATGTGCACACTGGAGACATAAAGAAAGCAGATACCAGTGGAGAGGCTTATCTTTGTATTCAAGGAGCGAGCGGTGACTCTGGGAAAAGATGGCTTAATAATTCAAGAAGTGGACCCATCACTTTTGCCAGAGGCCAGGTAAAAGAACTGAGGAAAAATAATTGAAATTGTAAATGTCTCCTTAATAATACCTCATGTTTACATAGAGCTTTTCATGCTAAAGGATGTTAAAAGTACTTGACCAGCCTGCCCATTCCACATAGGGATCATTTTACCTACTACTGAGTGACAACCATCTCTGGGATGAAATGTGATTGTTCTTCTGCACCATCAGCTTGCACAACAGAGAGCGAGTTAAATTAATGAAGTGTTTTTGTTCAGAAAATTAGATTACAAACTCCTTGATGCAGTGACTTATCTAAACCATGGGCCAAATGCACCATTGGTGGGAGTACATAACTCTCCATAAGATATCTTGGTGTTGTGCCTGCTTAAATGAATATGGCACTGTGTGCTTTCTGAACCATCATGAACACCTACCTAGCAATATAAACAATAAATAATAATAAGGTAAATGTCCCATTCTAGTCCTCATTCTTCTTCTTTAGTTCATCCATTCAGAAATTCCTTATTAACCTTGCAAAAATCTTCTTGGTTTTTGAGAATTAAAAAACTTTTGCAGAAAAAGTCCTGGAACAATTGTTGGTAAGAGAATAGGATAATTAAAGAAAATTTCAGATCAAAATCTTACAGATACCTTGTTAGACCTCAGTGTCTGATACAAATTCAAATTTGCAAGGCATCATTACATTTTTATCAAAGGTCAATGTAAAATCACTCTATAAGGAACCTACATACATTTCTCTGTTACTAAGCTTTTTGCAGCTGATCGCCCTTCAACACTTAGTGGTGTTGAACGGAAAGTGAAGAACCAATGAATACTGCTCCAGTACCATTGTAACCAGAATCCAGATTATCCAGATTCAGTTTAATGCTTGCTGCTTTAGTCACCCCAGGGCATGATGAGGAGAACCTCCTTGTCAAAATCCAGGAGTTGCCATGACTGTCCCTTTGCAAATATGTATAGGAGAGGCCTTAACCCTGACTCATAAGTGGAAAACCAATCTGGACTATGTTACCGATCATCTCTACAGCGGATGCTTCCACATTGTGGTGAACAGAATGTGAACGAGATGCTTCCACTGTAAGAAACTCCCTCTTCATGACTCAGCCTGATGAGAGAGTGTCTGGCTTCGAGCTGCCATGCTCTCTCTGGTGCAAGCTCAACTGTTTCAGAGGCAGGGCAGTGAGAAGTGCAGCAAATGACCACACCTGGGGACCTGGGAAACGCTTGTGTGGTTGAGAATGGTGCACACTAACTTGATGGCTTCTTACTGTGTGCTGATCTATCAGCTGTTGAATGACTAAAACATGTGATGCCTACCTAAGTCCTTTTGACCTTTATCTTTTTGATTCATACATCTGAATTATCTCTCTACTTTTGCATTTTGAATTTTTCCATCTTTATTATGCATCCTCTAATAATAAGAACTCCAGAAGAACATATGAAATTAAACCTTTTGATAATATTTTTTACTTTAACAGATAGACATTACCCTGGTCTCTGAATGTAGCTGAAGTACCTCAATGAATCTTCTACTTGACATATATTCTCTCTGTGCTCTAAACCCTCATCTTTTCATTTTGTCTGCTGATTTTCATTCTTAAAAGTTTCAGAAGCCAGGTTTTATGAAAAACAAACTGGATCTTTGCTGCTTATTGCAGCCTTCCAGTTAGTCTAATTAATTTGTACAGTTCTGCAGCAGAGTGTAAAGCTCTACCTGATACCCAATAAATATGGGGTTAATCTCCCTGATCAGACATTACAAAGGAAATCGGGAGACAGTAGTGAAAGAGGACTTAGAATGGTAGGGCTACCTAGGCTTTGAAAGATAATGTACGGAAATCAGTGGGCTCATCTATTTGGTAGGTAGGTGAGCATGATACTTAGAGAAAGCAGGATTCCACAAGCAGTTGGTAGAGACATGAAATATTAATGCTGGCTGAGAAGGGTGGTGGTTCTGTTTTCTTTCTGCATATATAAGGCCTCTGCGTTTTTCTTTATTCTCCTTGTAATAAATTCACTTTTAAAGTACCCTGAAGAATAATAATTGAGGCAGGAAACTCGTGGACTGACTCACTGATTTTTGTGAGTGCTGAGTCAGCTGATTGACTCCAACAATGAAGAGACTCCTGTTCTTTGAGTCCTCAAGTTTTTCTTTTTACATATCCAATTTCTGTTCCCATTCTCTGATATGTTTGGTTAGGGGAGCAACAATGTCACCCGAGCAGAACTCTTCCATCTGTTTGAGTCCAGTATCTTGATTTTTTACGTATTGTTTAAAGATTCTAGAGTTCAAGTAATAACAGCATTCTTTGGATTAATGGTGCCCACTACTCTCCTGAGTGTATTCTTTACCCTATCCTCCTTGACGACAATCTGACAAAACACTTACTTTTTTGACCTTGATACTTCACCCTTTCTCTCAGATGAGAATTTGCCAGAGTACTCCATGTGTTCATTGACTCCAGGCTAGGCAGTCATAATTCATTATACCTGGCACTGAACATGGTAGCCATGTAGGGTTTCCATTGCCAGTTCAAGTCTTTGGCCTGATCTTAAAGGCCCTTACTGGGTCAGAATCAAGCTACATCAGCAACTGCATCTTCATTCAGAACTCACTTGAACAACTGTTCCTCTCTAGAATAACAAAGTCTGGGAGAAGTTTGTGAGCACCAGAGATAAAGCAACCTTAATTGTGGAGGTTTTGTTGTGGAAGAAGTTTCCCAAAGTGGTCAGACTAATTCAATTATTTATCGCATGCTTCAAGACCCTGATCTTGGAGGCCTGAGTCAGCAAAATATTTAAGTACATTCTTTACTTTAAGCACAAGTAATCCCATCCATATTCAACAACACATGCCCTTAATTTTAAGCAGCTACCTAAGTCTCATGTGCTTAAAGTTAATCATGCTTTTATGAGAGCGTTCCCACCTCTAATTAGACTGAAGAGAGGTGTCTGGGAAAAGAGTGAGAAAACAAACAAACCAAAAACTCTGCGTGTGTGCGTGTGTATCTTATGCCAGGAAAGAAGAAGATCAAAAGACTCCATTAAGTTCACTGAGCACTTCACCATGCAAATCTAAAGTACTTGAGAACCTCTTTTGTGTGATGGAGATGACTTCCGTAGAAAATCCTAATATAGATACATAGGTATGATGTCACTTCTTGTAACAGTCATAATTCATCCAAATTAGTTATTTCATCCTACAAGCTTAGTAGAAATCAGCATCTTACCGGAACTTCAAGCTGAGCATCAAAGTTTCTGAAAATACTGTTTATCAATTATAGTGATACTTTAAAATTCATCAGAAAAGTCATACTAGTCACTGACAGTGGAAATAACAATTACAGCACATACTGTTTTATTATGCACTTGAAAGAAATGGAATGACATGATAAGGGTAAAGTAAAGTGCACTAACATACAAAGCAATGTCCACTTATGCAGAGGTAAATTCATAAGTCATACATACCTACCGTGCAAAACCACAATTTAAATTATTCTCAAATTGCAGGTGAATGTTTTCAGAATCAAAGCAGTTCACCTTGGCAAGCTGAACCAAGTTCTTGTTGGATTTAAAAGTTTTAAAAAAGGTACTGTATAATAATTTTAAAACAAACTAGGTGCCTGAAATATACAGCATTGTATTATAACAAATACCATATAACAACATTGATTATCATCAGATGTAATGGGAGTCAGAAATGCAGAAAAACATCTGTTAAAATTATGATTACAGATCATACGTTTAATGAGGTCTGTTCTATTTGGAAACTAGTGAAAAAATTGAAATTGCTGGACCTTTTCAGTTTGTTTTCTGTGTTTTGTGTTAGATTGTGTATAACCTGGTTTCATTTAAATTGTCAATGTACTATAGGAGAATCATAAACAGTATCCAGTGAATTACATAGTGAAAAATTACAAGGCATTTCTTGTTTGTTTTTTGCAATAAGTGGCTTGTTTGATATATTTGGGTCTGCCAGTAGATTCAGCAAACATTTTTGTTTTCCAGCAAAAGTATGTTCTTCTTTCTTGTTTTGCATCTCATTTGGCTATCATTCCCCACCCCAATACCTATATACACTGTTTTAATTTTCAATTTTTAAAATTATGGACATTTTTATTAGGTATAAAATAAATCCTTAATCAGTCAGGGAGAAATGCTTTCTTCCTCTGCCACCAGGGGAGACGAACAAAGATCAATCAGTTGAGGTAAAAAGAGGGGCATGGAAGAAGGGGAGTGTTGGCTTCAAAATACTGTCCTTGTTTCCTATAGAAATCCATTCGCAGGTGTTTAAGGGGCTCTGGGGATGTGGGTGGAGTGGCAGACAGAGAAAGTTACACTCTCTGCAGCATCATTTCTCCCAACTCCCTCCAGTTCTCATTATAAATAATGCTGCAACTTCAAAATAGTTAGTGACCGTTAGGGACAGTGTAGGATCATGGCTCCTTCAGGACTCTCAGTGCCATGCGGGCCAAGTAGCCATATGGAGACACAGCGAAGAGATGCAGGTAGCCCTGGCCTCTGCAAATCTCCTGAGATCAACAAGTTGCAGACCATCTCTGAGAGTGGCGAACCCAGTTCCCCATCCCTACGCCCACCATTGAGAGCAAGAACATGTGGAAAATTCAGGAGCCAAATTCATGGAGTTTCAAGTAATTTATATAGGAAAAACCCTAATAGGGGGCTATTTGCCTCTTATTGCTTAAAGAGAAAGGGTGAAATCCTGACCCCACTGAATTCAGAGTCATGACTCCCATTGACTTAAGTAAGACCAGGATTTCGCCAAAATAGTTTACTCCTATTTAGGATTAGCTTAAAAACAGTCAGGAATATGTCAGAACCAAGTGCAGTTCAGGAATCTCAAGCCAGTAGCTTCAGTTTCAGTTGGGATGTATGTGGATTTGTTTCTCATTTCTGATCCTCAAAGGCTGATGATAATACACCAGTCCTGGAATAATTCATTGTTATATGCAAGAAAAGTAGGGAAAGGGCCATTTTAAAAACACACTTTATATTAGTTTTCTTTTCTTTCCTGCCTGTGTTGCCAAAAAAGTCATGTCACATGGGTACAGTGTAGCATGCATTTATTGCACTCTTGGGTCAGTAATATTCCTCCTGTGAAGGAGGAGAAAACTCTTGAGCTGACTGAGTTATAATCACTAATAAGAAATCTCTGTAGCCCCAAACCTGGGAGGTGTTGCATGTCTTCTGTGAGTTGCTGAGTCCTCTGCATTCTCGTTTAAATCAGAAGCCTCAGCCTGTGTAGGCAGAGCTTATCATTGTTACTTGACATGCAATAAATTAGTATATTTGTTTTAATCAGATGACTGGTTCTTGGAAAAAATTGTTATAAAAGAAGAAAGTTACCCTTTTGCCACTCACATCTTTGCTCACAAGGACTGGATCAGCAAACACTCAAAGAAAGCTTTTACAGAACTAGTAATTCCATTAAAAGGTAATGCCAATGAAATGTCTTTTGCTTACACAATTTAATGTTGCATGACTAAGTACTTCTGAGTAAATTACAATTTTATAAATTAATGTAATGATTTATGGTGACTTATAAGAAAGATATGTATTCTGAATATATATTTCTTCTAAATATAGAAATGACCGTGACATCTGATCCAGTAAAATACTTTGATACTAAAAGCAGAGGACAATGGCAAATGTGGGTCTACTGTACACACATACCAGAAGAAGTTCCCGATATTCAAGTTGTTGTGTTTGGAACAAAAGGGAAATCAGCTGCACAGAAGGTTCAGAATCTTAAAAATGACCCGTTTTTGGTGAGTTTCTTTTTATTATATTTTATATTAATCTTAACAATGTTTAACTGGGAAAGGTACATTGTGTTTTCTATGTGCCGGATTGTACATACAGATTGCTTTATTGGTCAGAGTTGATATCTGACATTTCCCATGCGCCAAGAAAATGGTGCTATTAGAACTACTGGTACAGAAAGTGAAACCAGATATTATAGGGATAACAGAAGCATGGTGGAATAGTAGTCATGACTGGAGTACAGGTATTAAAGGGTATGTGCTGTTCAGGAAAGACAGAAATAAAGATAAATATGGTGGAGTAGCATTACAGTCTATCTCATAATTAATATGCAAAGACATTAGCAGTGATGGAATGGATAAAACAGAATCTGTTTGGGTCAAAATCACTTTGGGGAAGAAAGCTACCAGAGGCTCCACTGGGATAGTGCTTGCGGTCTTTAAGATCTGATATGGATATGGATAGAGACTTCTTTAATATTTTTTAATTAAATAAATACTACTGGGAATTGTGTGATCCTGGGGTACTTTAATTTCACAGATATAGGGTGGAGGACAAGTGCTACTACTAATGGTAGGGGTCAGATAGATTTCTTCACCAAATAGTCACTGAGCAAACAAGAGGTGATGCCATTTTAGATTTGGTATTGGTGAGTAGTGAGGACCTCTTAAAAGAACTGGTTGTAGAGGACAACCTTGGTTTTCATGATCATGAGACAATTCAGTTTAAACTAAATGGAAGGCTAAACAAAAATAGATCTGGGACTAGGGTCCTTGATTTCATAAGATCAAACTTTAAAAAACTAAGGGAATTAGGTAAGAGGACTGGACTGAAGAACTCAAGGACTTGAATGTGGAGGAGCCTTGGAATTACTTAAAGTTACAGAAAGTATCTGAAGTCTGCATCCCAAGCAAAGGGAAACAATTGTAGGGAAGAGTTGCAGGCCAAATTGGATAAGCATGCATCTCAAACAGGTTATGAAGAGAAAGCAGACAGCCTACAAGGAATGGAAGATGGGAACAATCAGCAAGGAAACCTAACTCTTGGAGATCAGGAAGAATAGAGAAAAAATGAAAAGTATAGAGAAAAATCCAAGCAGATATGGAAGTGCAAAGGAAATTAAAACCAGTAGTAATATGTTTTATGGCCATATAAATGAAAAGAAAACAAGGAAATAAGTGGGATTGCTAAACACTAAGGATGGGATGTAAATTAAGCATGACCTAATACCTAAAGGAATACTTTGCCTCATTTTTTAATAAGAGTAATGAGCAGCTTAGGGATAGTGAGAGGGTCGCTAATGGAAATGAGGATATGCAGGGGTGAGCTGGAGCTGGTTCGCAGGAACCGGTTGTTAAATTTAGAAGGTTTTAGAACCGCTTGTTAACTGGCTTCCCTGCAGGGAAGCTTTGATGGGCTTCTGCCAGGAAGCATGTAATTCCTCCTCCCTGCTGCCAGGGGGTGCTGCACTGTGCTAGCCATGTGGGCTGCCTCCTGGCCCTGTTGCTGCTGCTGCTCCTTGGACCTCTGGCTCTGGGGCTTCTTCTGCTGTTTGGTGGGTTCCTGGCTACGTCCTGCTGCTCAGGCTGCTCCCAGCCACTCTCCCCATGTGAGTACCTGCCCCCTGCCCACAGCTCCTGCCTGCAGCCACCCCCTGCCACAGCCAGCCCCTGTTGCAGCCAGCCCGTGTCACACTCCCTGCCTCCAGCTACCCTGCCCCACGCTCCTGTCTGCAGCCAGCCCCATGTCCCCTGGTGCCCTGCAGTTCTCAGGGCAGTAACCTTGCACATCTGCTTGAATGAGGGGGGGCAGGGAGCAGCTGGGACCCACACATGTGCACACCCTAGGGTGACCAGACAGCAAGTGTGAAAAATCGGGACAGGGGGTGAGGGGTAATAGGAGCCTATATAAGAAAAAGACCCCAAAATTGAGACTGTCTCTATAAAATTGGGACATCTGGTCACCCTAGCACACCCCAAGGGAGTGGCAGGGACCCATACATGTGAAATGGAGCTCATTTCTAGTTCAGATCCATCTTTTTAAAAAAGAACTTTAGGTAGGGTTAACATACATCTGTATTTTCCTGGAGATGTCAGGCTTTTAGGTTCTTAAATCACTGTCTGGGCGGAATTTTTAAAATTTAAAAATTCCTCCCTGGAAAATACAGATGTATGGTAACCCTATTGGTACAAAAAATACATACTGTGGCACATCCCTTAAATCAGAACTTTTTATAGGGAACTGGTTGTTAAGATTTTAGCAGCTCATCACTGAGGATATGGAAGTAGAAATTACAATATCCAAGGTAGAAGTCAAATTTAAACAGCTTAGAGGGACCAAGTCAGGGGGCCCAGATAATCTCCATCAAGAATATTAAAGGAACTGGCATGTGAAATTGCAAGCCCAATAGAAAGGATTTTTAAAGAATCCGTAAACTTGGGGGTTGTACTCTGTCATTAGTTGCTAATATAATATTTATTTTTAAGAAAGGAAAAGAAAGTGATCCAGGAAACTACAGGCCCATTAGTTTGACCTCAATAGTATGCAAGATCTTGGAACAAATTTTGAAAGAGAAAGTAATTGAGGACAAAGAGGTAAATGGTAATTGGGATAAAACACTACATAGCTTTACAAAAGGTAGATTGTGCCAGACCAACCTGAACTCTTTCTCTGAGAAGGTAACTGATTTCTTTAGTTAAAGGAAATGCAATAGATATAATTTACCTAGATTTCTTTAAGGCATTTGATACAATTCCATATGGGAAATTATTAGCTAAATTGAAGAAGATGGGAATCATCATGAGAAAAGAAACGTGGATAAGGAACTGATTAATGGGAAGACTACCATAGGTCATACTGAAAGGTGAACTGTCAGGCTGGAGGGAGTTTACTACCAGAGTTCCTTTGGGCTCGGTCTTGAGACCAATCTTATTTAATATTTTTATTAAAGATCTTGGCACAAAAAGTGGGAGTGTGCTAATAAAAATTGTGAATGACACAAAGTTGGGATGTATTGCTAATAAGGAGGAGGGCCAGAATATCATACAAGAAGAACTGGAGAACTTTGAATACTGGAGTAATAGAAATTGGATGAAATTTAGTAGTACAAATTGCAAAGTCACGCATTTAGGGATTAAAAACAAGATTTTTTTGCTATAAACTGGGGAATTATCAACTGGAAGTGACAGGAGGAGGAGAAAGACCTGGCTGTATTATTTGATTACAGTTTGACTTTGAGCCACCAATGTGATGCAGCTGTGAAAAAGGCTAATGCAGTTCTAGGATGCATCAGGCAAGGTATTTCCAGTAGAGATAGGGAAGTGTCATGCAAGGCACGGATGAGACCTCATCTAGAATACTCTAGACATCTGGTTTCCCATGTTCAAGAAAGATTAATTCAAACTGAAACAGGTGCAAAGAAGGGCCCCTAGGATGATCAGAGGAATGGAAAACCTACCTGACAAGAGGAGACTCAAGGTGTGATTGGTTTCCCCCCTTAGAATGCCACCTGATATGCTGGGATACTGCTGAGCCCACCTGTTCTCCCAGCCAGAGCACCCTTTTTCCTGTCTTGCTGAGCCAGGCTATTAAGCCTCCTCCAGCACACACACAGGCAGGGCACACCCAGCTGCAGAAAGACACAGACACTGAGATTAGTTCTGGGAAGACTCAGTTTAAGGGACCTGCCCCAGCACTCAGGTGTCCACCTCCCTTGGAGTGCAGACCCAAAGAATATTATGAAATCCACCTCCTCCCTCAATGCGGAGGAAGATATGCACAGCCTCTTATCCCCCTACCCCCTGCCTAATCATGAATTGTACAAATGGGGTTATATTATAAACAAGAAATAGGTTTATTAACTACAAAAGGTGAATTTTAAGTGGTTAAAGAGATAGTAATCTGCTTTGTTCTTTTTGCTAAGCAAATAAAACAAAACATGCAAACTAAGCTTGTTTCACTAAAGAAATTGGTTACAAATAGTAATTTCTCACCCTAGGTCAGTGATTCTCAAACTTTTGTGCTGGTGACCCCTTTCACACATCAAGCCTCTGAGTGTGACCCCCCCTTATAAATTAAAAACACTTTTTTATATTTAACACTATTATAAATATGCTGGAGGCAAAGCAGGGTTTGGGGTGGAGGCTGACAGCTCGCGACCCGCCAAATAATAACCTTGTGACCCCCTGAGGGGTCCCGACCCCCAGTTTGAGAACCCCTGCCATAGATTTTGTTGCAGACAGATTACAGAAAGTCTTGAAAAGCAGCTGCTCTAGTCTCCAGCTTGAGACCTCAGGTATTATTACTCACAAGCTAGACGCCCTTCCAGCTTGGGCTCAACCCTGCTCACCCCAATTCAGTTCTTATATCTAGGTGTTTCACAGTGTTTCTTTGGGTGGGAAGACAGAGGAGAACCTGATGATGTCACTCCCCTACCTTATATAGCTCTTGTGTAAGGTGAGAACCCTTTGAGTTCCAGTGGAAAAACACTGGCATTCCAGAAAGAGAGAAGGGATGTCCAGTACCAGGTGTCTCTGTAGGGCTGTGGCAGCCACTCTTCGTGGCTGTTTTGAGCATCCACAGGAACACTAAGCTCTTTTACAGTCCATTGTCTTTGCTAATGGGCCATTAGCACTGTCTGGCTTTCTCATTATTGTACCTGAAGGGCTCGTTGGGGGTGACACCCAAAGTAACCTATTTGGAATACAGATACGGGATCAATATTCCTAACTTCAGATACAGAAATGATACAGGCATACAAATTGGATAATCACATTCAGTAAATCATAATTTTTCAGATGATACCTTACAAGACCCATCTTGCATAAAGTACATCTCAGTTATGTCATATCCATATCATAAGCATATTTCCATAAAGAATATGGAGTTTAATGTCACATAAGGAGCTTGGCTCGTTTAGCCTAACCAAACAAAGGCTGAGGGGAGATATGATTGCTCTCTGTAAATGCATCAAAGGGATAAATACCATAGAGGGAGAGGAGTTATTAAAGTTAAGTGCCAATGTGGACACAAAAACAAATCGATATAAACTGGACATCAACAAGTTTAGGCTTGAAATTAGATGAAGGTTTCTAACCATTAGAGGAGTGAAGGTCTGGAACAGCCTTACAAGGGGAGCAGTGTGGGCAACAAAACCAACTGGCTTCAAGACTGAGCTTGATAAGTTTATGGAGGGGATGGTATAATAAGATTGCTTACAAGGGGAGACTGCAACTGCTAGTAGCAAAAATGCCAGTAGCTGGAGATATGCAGGCTCTGAGTGGTTGGAAGAGAATAGCTGAAGTTGAGAAGTGAAGAACAGATGAGGAGTTGAATCCTTTAACTGCTTTTTTCCTTGCTTTTCCTGATTTGCATTAGTGGCATTGCAGCAGTGATATGTATTAGCCCCTACATGACCACCTTGAAAGAGCTGATGTCCCAATGTACTCATCAACTCTAAGGCCAGAAGAGAACACTGTGTTCATCTATTCTGACCTCCTGCACATTGCAAGCCACAGAATCTCACCGCACATCTTTACATTCAGCCTGAACAACCAATGGGTAGCCTTAATTCCAACCATAAGTGTAAATTTAAATATAAATACTTAAACAGCTGTAAATTTCAGTTCTCTAATTTCTACATAAAAATAAATACCAGCTTTCCAAACAATTGCTAGAACATAGATCACCTCTTCACTAAAGTTTATTCATAAACATGAAGGAAAAATGTATGTCAGCATCCACCATTTGCAATCTGACCCTATATTTTATTTACCCACACCAATACAAAATCACTACACAACTACACACTACAAAAAGTAATTTATGAAATGTATGGAAGCCACCAACAACCCTATCTTGATCATGAAAACACGTGAAAATATAACCAATAAACATGGTCAGAGTTCAAGGCTGCCTGTTGGGTGCTCAGGTCGAGGATGGAGATCTGTGTGCTGTGAGCAGGGGACTGGAGGCAACTAAGATTGAGAAGAGGAAATGATAAATGGAATGTAGCTGGGATGTAGTTGTGATTTCCTTGCTTTTTACAGTTTGAGGTGGGCTGTGTAGTCTAGATGCTTTAACTTAAAGTTAACAGTGTTTTTTGTGGGAGATATATACTGTACCGTATGAGTTCAGATTGATTTTCTGATTTACCATCGGGGTTTGTTCACCCTTGCTCAGCATTCTCGTTTGTTCACTCATCTTTCCAAATGAGTTAAGATAAATGAAACAAAACAAAATCCAAAAAACCCCTCGAAAACTTGCCTTATGATCAAAATGATTGCGTAAGGTATGCTTCCGTTAACGTTTTTGTATTATTATTTGACAGCTGACTGTTGATGAGATTGGTGATGTAACAAAAGTTTCCTTGGTGTTATCTGGCTCACGGTTAGGAAGAGGAATTAAACTTCACAAGGTATTTCACATTAATTGCATTTGACCTGGCTGCATCGTGCCTAATAACAATAGAAAAATACCTTTTGGAAGTACATTACCTTATACAATGTAGAACACTTCTTTGTAATGCAACAATATTATTTATTCGCATGTGTCAGAAATAGAAGGTGAAATTCTGGCGCCATTAAAGTCAATGGGAGTTTTGCCATTGACTTCAGAGGAGCCAGGGTTTCTCCCCACAATATGCAATCTCTGACAGAATATGTTAAATGTATTGATATTTGCTGAGTCTTATATTTAGTGAGCAAGTCCATATCACAAAATCCATTATGTAGCAGGGGGCAATATTTTCCATTGATCTATGCTTTTAGCAGGTATTATGGCCCTGCATGAAAAGAGTAACTGACTTCTGCTGATTCACAGTGTCCCCAATTCAGGAAAGCATTCAAGCCCATGTATAAATCAACTTCTATTCAAGGCAGTAGGTGCACAAGTGGCAACAGTTTTAATTTTCAAACTTCCTAAAGAAATCCAGTCAATTCTCTCATAGCAAGCTAACTGTTATGCACTGTTATGTATTGGAGAAAGGACTGCAGGACAATGTCTTCTCTCTCCTTGAGCTTGATCCTGCATCTTGCTGAATGCTTGACATTAATGGAAGTGGAGCACCTTGCAGAATCAGGGCACTTCCAGTTTGGGACTCCAGGGCATAAAGTTAGCCATGTGGAATTCTTCAGCTTTGGGGCCTTTTACGTGCTCAAGGACCCCAGTACATAAAGTTTGGTATGTACTTGATGGTCTGCATTCCAAGTACTCTACAAAAATAAATTTATATCTAGAGTCCTTAGTCACTTAAGGTCTTTAAGGCTGAAGGTTTCTGTCTAGAGAACTTTAATATCTTGCGTATAAAGTTTCTACACAAAGAAATTAATGCTCTGGAATACTTAAAGCTTAAGAAATAACTTCTGGAGCTCTGTAGATGCTAGTCTTGTACTTTATGTTGTAACTCTGAATCTTAGAAAAAAGTTGGTACGCACATGGATGGAGCTATATTTTTATATGCTTGCCAATCGCTATTTTTCAATTCGTGTTTTGTAAATTGACCTAAGAGTCAAAGAGTGTGCTTTTTAAAAAAATAGTGTAAAATGCCATTTTTTCTCTTCAGAAACTCAGAAATGGACAAAATGGATTTTCTTCAAACACTTTTACAAAATTTTTACAAAATTTTCATTTTCAGGCTAAGACTACACATGGATAACTTTTACTTAAAGGGAAAAAATAAAGATATGAACAACTGAAACTGTCAGATTATAAGGAAGGTCCAACATAACCTTTATTATAGTATTTACTGCCAAAGTAATAGGGTGAGTTTTTCAAAAAAGTTAAGAATTAAGTGCCCAGTTTTCATTGAAGAGCACTGGCGTTTTGGAAGTGGATTAAGCTAAACAGAATGTGAGTGTTCACACGGATTTAAAGCAGTTTAAATAATCCACTTTAAATTCACACTTTAATTAATTTGGATTAATTTTCCTGAGTGTCCCAGGCCTGGTCTGTACTACAAAGTTAAGTTGACATAAAATGCCTTGTGTCAACCTAGTTGTACATGTGTTTATACTTAAATTTGTCTCCCACTGATGTAAGTGCCCCTTTACAGCAGTAACACCACCTCCCCAAGTGGCGTAGAGTCACGATTGATGTATTGAGGTCTATGCAGAGCAAGTGCAGACAATATTACTTATGTCAACCCTAACAGCAGCTGTCCCACAATGCCTGACATTGAACTCTCCTGGTCATAATTGTGAACTCCACTGTTCAGGAGTCACAGAAATCAGAAGGCTCCTGTCCCCTTTAAAGCCCTGTGAATTTTTGAAATGCCTTTTTGTGATTGTCCAGTTTTGTGAGCACAACAGGTAATCCTCCATTGTTATGTCTGACTGCCCAGCTGACTATGCCAGTACACACTCCAGATGCGCTCTGGCTTGGGGTAGGCAGGAGATATTGGATTTCCTAGGCCTATGGAGAGAAGAGGTTGTGCAAGCACAGCTATAGACAAGCCATAGAAACATGGACATCTATAACCAGATCGCAATGGAGATGCAGGAGAAAGAATGCCTGACCCAAACCAGAAGGAGAAAGAAGAGGACTTGGGAGAACATGTTCCATGAGATCCTGCAAGCCAATGCTGCATTAGATGGTGAGCAAGGGCCTGGAGGATGAACATTGTACAGACTGAAGAAGGAAAGAGTGGACAGGAGAAAGTCCCAGAAGGAAAAGGAGAAGAAGATGCACCAGGACATAATGGAGCTTCTCAGCAGCAAACACAGATGTTGCAGACTCTTGTGGACCTACAGTAATCATGGGCTCATCTCTCTTTGCAGTCCATGGAGAACTTCATTACAGCACCTCCCTACACCCGGCTTCAACATTCCATATGGTATTAGGGCCACATCCCTACCCTTACCACTCTATCCCAGGGGACATTAAGGACAAGTACAGCTTCACATACACTGACCTATGAAATCCACGGCTGTGTATGTGTAGGTAAAATGGACATGAATGTTCTTTCCCCATAGTAAGTTTTGTTCCATTAATTTATTAAATTTTAAATTGAACAGATTTTTCTTTGCACTGGTTTCGTTACCAAATAAAATTCTATTATTTGAAAAATAAGTCATCTTTATTAGTTCACAACGGATACTGCAGAGTGCTTAGCCGTTCTTAAAGCACCCACTCTTAAGTTGGGACACAACTCATAAGATCAATGACAGCACAGTGTAATAATCATAAATATACAACAAGCATCGCAAAATTAATAGGTGCCTTGACAGTGCTATATTCATGGCTGTACACCAAGCACCACACAATTCCTAACAGGTCTCAAAACATCAGAGCCAGGTAGAGCACAGTACACTGCAACACATTACTGTGGTTCACTGTTAAAGTGCTCCTTCAAAGCTTTCCTGAGCTGTGTAGTTCTGCATTGAGCTCTTCTAATAACCTTTTGTCTGGCTGTTCAAACTCAGAAGGCAGGTGTTCCATCTCCATCCTCTACCTCGGTGGCAACTTTTCCCCGCTTTGCTTCAAAGATATTGTGCAGCAGGCAGCTATAACCATTGGGATGTTTTTGCCACTGAGATCCAATGTTCTGAGTCAACTATGCCAGCGTCTCTTCAGTCTACCAAAAGTCCATTCAACTGCCATTCTAAACCTGCTGAGCCAACAGCTGAATCTTTCTTTGGTGCTGTTGAGGTGGCTGTTATGGAGTAGGGTGGGTGCCCCTGAATCACTTTTGGCATTTCAACATACATTGCCAATCATAATCTGCAGGTCAGGAAAGAAAGTCCTGCTTGCAGCTTCTTGAATAGTTCTGTGGTTTTAAACATGCGAGTGCCATGCACCTTCCCTGACCAGCCAACATTGATGTTGGTGAAGCATCTTCAGTGATCCACCAATGCTTAATGTATTTTGTGACCAGGTGGTCTGGTGCCAAAATGGGGATATGCCTGCCATCTATTGCTCCACCACATTTTGGGAATTCCACTGCTGCAAATCCATCCACGATGTCCTGTACATTGCTGAAAATCACAGTTCTGTGTAGCAGGAGATGATTAATGCCCCTGCGTACTTGCATGACAATGGCCTCCACAGTGGATTTTCCATCTCCAAAATGGTTTCCCACTGACCAGTAACAATCCAGCATTGCAAGTTTCCCAAGTGCAATCACCACTCACGTCTCTGCTGCCAGTGCAGCTCTCATTTTGCTGTCCATGCTCCGGAGGCTGGGCAAGCTTGGATCCAGGAATGTGGTCTTGCACATCCCAGAGTTCTGCAGCCACTGTTCATTATCCCAAGCCTGCATTATGATGTGATACCATCAGTCTGCGCTCATTTCTCAGGCCTAGAAGCAGCACTTTACCACCTGCAGCTGCTCCACAAATACCACCAACAGCTTTGAAATTGGTTCTCACTATGTCCCACATTAATCTGTCCTCCAAGGTATCATCATGTTCCCCACTCATCTGGTTCTTCTTGTGGCTCTACAAATACTGGAGGATCATGCATCCTGGGGTTGCAATACTTATGACAATAGTGCAGAGCTGTGCAGGCTCCAGGCCTCTGACAGAGATGGTAGAGAGCAAGCAGGGCTGCGTGGGTTTGTGGGATTTTTAAAAAAGGTGCAAAAATTATGGATATAGATGACATTGTGGGATGAAGACTGTTGCACTCTGGCAGGGCCGGCTCTAGGTTTTTTGCTGCCCCAAGCAAAAAAAATTTTTACTGCCCCCCATCCCAGCCCTGGACTCCCCCCCCCCCGCACCCCCCTGCTGTCCTAGCCCTGGGCTCTCCCCCCCCATACCCCCTGCCGCCCCAGTGCTGGGCTTCCCCCTTTCCCCCCTACCAGTGCCCTCCCCCCACTCCACTGCTGCCCCAGCCCTGGGCTCCCCACTTACCCCCCACCAGTGCCCCCCTCACACCTCCTGCCGCTTCAGCAATGGGCTCTCCCCCCTGGCCCCCCACCTGCACCCTACTTCCGCCACAGCCCTGGGTCACTGGTAACTCACTCCCAGGGCGGGTCATTCAGCAGGAATTTTGGATGTGCACAAAACACAGACAGGATTGGTTCCCATATGGTTACAGAGCTGCAGTAAAGTGGAACAATTTTCAGCTTGTGTGATTGGAGGATATCTGGATGCATATTATAAGACCATCCTCCATAAGTGAGGAAAAGTTGAGATGCCTTTATTATTCTTTTGTTCCACTCTTTCTTTCTATGGGGAATTTGCCAATGCAATATCACTGTCTTCCTTTCAAACAAACAAACAAAAAGGCAATGGCTGTTGAAAATAGCAATTCCAGTCCTAATAACCACTGGGAAGCATTTCTTGCTCAATTTTATCCTACTTTTTCTACAGCAAGTTACAGTGGATCAGTATATTTGATTTGGGAGAAATGAAGTAACAGCTGCCCAAACTGAGCTTGAGCACTCCTGAATTTTGAGGTGTTCAAATCTGGAAGGCGGGTGCTGGGTATATGTGTGTGTGGGGGGGACTGTGGGCTCTGCAGGGGCGCACGGCAGCATGTACGCAGCAGCGTGTCTGGCACTGCATGGAGCCAGACACGCTGGTATGAGTGGCATGGTAAGGGGGCTGGGGGGTTGGAGAAGGGGTAGGGAGTTCTGGGGGGGGGCAGTCAAGGGACAGAGAGCGGGGGGTTGGATGGGGCAGAGGTTCGAGGGGGCAGGGAGAAGGGGGCTTAGATGGGTCAGAGGTTCAGGGGGGCAGTCAGGGGACAGGCAGCGGTTGTATAGGCATGGGAGACCCAGGGGTTTGTCAGGGGACAGGTAGGGGGTGGGGTCCTAGGTGGGAAGTTGGGGGGGTCTCAGGAGGGGGCAGTTGGGGACAAGGAGAAGGGAGGCTTAGATAGGGAGTGGGGTCCCAAGGGACAGTTAGGGGCAGGGGTCCTGGGAGGGGGCAATCAGAGGACAAGGAGCAGTGGTGCTTTGATAGGGGGTGGGATCCTGGGGGGCAGTTAGGGGCAGGGGTCCCGGGAGGGGGCAATCAGGGGACAAGGAGCAGCGGTGCTTTGATAGGGGCTGGACACCTAAATCCCATAAACACCTTTGAAAATCCCAGCTATGATATATGCCATGTCAGCATCAAGCATCAAACGAACCAAAAGCAGAAGGAAATATAAACAGTTAACACACAAATATGTTGAACTATAATAGGGATATTAATACTTCCCTACCTCACAGGGGTGTTGTGAGGATAAATACATTAAACATTGTGAAGCATTTTGAGATCTATTGATGAAAAGCACTATAAAAGAGCTAGTAATAGTGAATAAATGAACATCACCCCTAATGCCTTTGAACAAATATGTATATACAGATAGGCCTGCTGTAGCTTTACACAGTCACTGGAAATTCTGGAACAGCAGTTACTAGCATATGGATTTAGGCCCTGATCCTTCAGCTGGATTCAGTCAGGGGGTCTTTATGTCTGTATGAAGCCCCATTAAAGAGCTCACTTGGGAGCACCCAGTTACAGGATCTGGGCCTTGCAATAACTGTTCCTCTGCATGCTAAATCAGGCATTATTTATACATGAAAATATTAGATTATTTTAAATGTGTCAGAAATGTCAATTTTTGTTAGGAGGGATACGAAAATATTTCATAACAAATATGATTGTTCTCTTTTACTGCCTGCAGCTTCGTCTGAAAGACCTGGACACTAAGCAAGAACTGGGCTTTTACAGTGCAGACCAGTGGCTCTTTAAAGAAGATGGGTCAGAGACCGTGACAGAGCTAGCAGCAGTCAGACCAGATAAGGCACCGCTCAGGGGTATGCTGCTGAACCAAGAAACAAGCAAAAAAAAAAGTTTTTTAAAGTGAATCAACTAGAATAAACATGATGATGGGAAAGATTATAAAGCATTTTAGAAAAGTCTTTCCCAGTTGCTTTTGACATCCTTGGTTAAAGCACTTGTGTGAAATGTTGGATCTTTAACAAAGCCTAAAAGGGCTTAAAAATGTTTTACTGCTTTCCTCTTTAAGGCAAATAGCCTTATGTATTTAATGTTTCCACTACATCAAATGCCAATTTGAACACCTCAAAATGTATAGGGCCAAACTGGTGCAATTCCCCTGAAATCATTGGAATTATGCCAGTTTACACCAGCTAGGGACCTGGCTTATATATTTAAAATGCACAGTAAAGTGATGATTGAATATTTTATGGACAAAGAAAAGATTGATGACTTTATATTTAGCACCAAAAAAAGGCTGAAATTCTGGCCAAACCAGAGATGTACCTCAATATTTTTATGTTTGTGTTGTCATCTAACTGATATGCTGTAAGAACAGGAATACACACATAAAATTTAATATGAATGTGATTTTAAAACTCTGGTAAGATCTTCTTTTGCTTTAGGTGTATTTTATACAGTATTTGCCAGAAAAAAGTCTAATTCACTAAACATTATAATCAAAAGACAACTTCATCGAAACATTAAAAACTGTTTCCTTTCCCTTCCAGTACAAAGCTGGCCTGTATGTAGAATAAGACGGTGGGAGTATATTATAGCATTTAGTTCTACACAGAGTTATCACAACCTTGGATAAAAAATGTTTTTGTCATGCTGCTAAGGAAAAATCATGCCAGATGATAATTACTGTCTGTAGTGAATAATATTAATACATATCGATGTAAATAGTTAAGCCGCTTCCCCAGACCAAATTAATTGTAGTGGCAGCAGTTATCTATCTAACATGTTAAAATGGAATGCTGCTAACCAAGAACAAAGAGTAGGATATTTTTATTGTCAGTCTTTTATATTTCTTTCATAAAATGTTGCTGTAGTGAGCAAGTTCTAACTGGAATTAAGCTGAGTATTTATTATAAAGAGAACTCGGGCCTCATCCAAAGCCCATTGAAGTTAGTGAGTGGCTTTCAATTCACTTCAGTGGGCATTGGATCAGGCTTTCAATAACTGAGATTTTTTTTCTCTTTTGAATATGAACATGAGCGCTGACATTCCATTTATAACACTGAAACATGCCATTGAGAAACAGTTAGCAATCTGTATTAAAATTGGATGGAAAATGTAGGTACATGAAGGAGGATCAGTTAATAATCATTTTATCCTGTACTCTTTCAGATTAATTATTTCCTTGGCATAGATTTTTTAGTAATGTTTTCTTTTATTTATTTTTCATGCAGAAGTTCTTTACTCAGTCAGTGTTCACACAGGAACATTACCTGCATCAGGAACTGATTCAGATGTCTTTATTACAATATTTGGAGAGAATGGAGACTCCTGCAAAAGAAAACTTAGGCATTCTAGGTCACATACAAGTTTTGAAAGAGGTCAGGTTAGTATGGATTTTTTTATGCATTTCTCTCTCTCTCTCTTTTTTTTTCGTATTATTATCTTCCAAACCCTGTCTTCTTTCTGAAGATTCAGTGCAAGCTTGAGGCATAAACCAGTTCTGTAGTATACATAAGAACTTGTCATAGTCTATTCTAGAAATCTAAAGGCACAACAAGAACCTTAGTGAGGATACTATGTTGAGCCAGCAGAAGCTGCAAATCAACCCCAGTCACTTGCTAAGAACAGATATTTTAGATCAATTTAGATGCCAATAATAGAAAGCAGTTTAAAAACAATGGATCCACAGTAAAATATGATAGCAGCTGAAGATGTACCATAGGAAGGAGGCTAGGATTCTCCTCTACCAGTTAAAATGTCTATACAAGGTGCTAACCTATATTTAGAAACCACGTAAATGAAATGTGTTAGTTATGTGTTGGTTTAGTTAGGGCCACTGAGGTCTTACATATGCTGAGAAAATGCATCATGTCAGAAAAATATATTAACATGTTTTAATTAACACAATATAAAAAATTGCAGTTACCAAGGGAAAAATTACCTAATCTTTATGAAGGTCAAATACATCACCCATCAAAAGAAAAAGATTGAAGGCAGAAAAAAAATTGTAAAAATTCCCAGACAGAACCATGACAGTATGTCCCAGTTTGAAGCGTGTGACTAAATAATCAGTGTGGCCATCAGTATAGGTTATATCAGAAATGAGAACTTTTCCCCTCAAATGTCCATTCCCTGACAACAATCGTCTTTCCCATTTTATTTCTTTTCCCCTACAAAAGCCAATTTTGCAAAGGAAAAATGGTGTGATTTCTCAATGAAATTAGCTAATTTGCTCTCAGGTAAATTTACAAAACTTGGGGATTTTTTTTAGGAGTAGACGATTACCCTCTTCACTACGATAAAATGTTTGGTTTAGAGAAATTGATAACATTTGTACTCGGATTCAATTATTTGCAAACATCTTAACATTTGCAGTTAAAAAACTGAGATGTGAAAGTACTTCCATGCAAACTCATGTAGGTTGAGAAATTTCTGACAAAATGTTAATGTTCTCTGGGGAGGTCATCTCAGAGGTGAGTCCATTTGGCAATGGCTCTTCTCCTTCCAGTCTCAGGGCTAGGCATCCTCAGCGGAAATTGCAGCTGTTGTCTTCTTCCCAGTTGCTGGAGACACACAAACCTTCATCATAACTCTGAAAATCAAGAGGCACTCTAAGTTTGTACTGCTGATGAGGAAGAAGGGCAAATTACAAACATAGACCTTGGTGCTCCAAAGAGTTGACATCAGTGGGGTTACTCACAGTGTGTAAAGTTAAGCAGCTGCCAAAGTCTTTGCAGGATTGGGGCCTCTGGAGCAGATGCACATTAGAATACATTACATATAGTAAGGAAGGGACTTCCAAAAGTGCCCAGTTATTGCTCTGTAAGTGGGAGACCTTTTCAATACTTTTATGGGAGGGAGAAGAGCAAAGAGTTCTGAGCTGAGTACATCTGGTAAAGAAAGGAGAGGAAGTGAAAATGAACACAGAGCAGTAGATCAAAGAGGAATTTAGGAGACTGAAATGGATGAGAAGACACACTGAGGGAATAAGTTGTGTGCGAAATAAAAGCAGAAGGGAAGAGAATGTGGCAGAGGTAGGGAAGAGAAGGAACTCGTATAAAGTTAAGGACATGTCTCACATGTGAGAGATGAGTATTGATGAAGAAATTTAACAGAAAAACTGTTCTGCACATGATTACTACAGCCAGAGGACAGCAATGCCTCCCTTATTTGCAAACAATATTTGTTGATTACATACTTCACTGTTTAATCTGCTTTTTAGTAGTAAAATGTATTTGTAACTATAGCAACCGTCATATCATATATGAATATATTTGCTACGTGAGATGCAAAATATTTTCTTAAAGAACACACATATTAAATTGAAATATTGTGCTAATTTCAATCAGTGCTAAACAAGATAATTCAAACGCAGTCCTTCTTTGAGGGAGATGCTGAGCACCTGTCTCTGCTGTATACTATAATTCCTCTGACATCATACCCAATGACATCAATACCACTGACTCCATATCAATTTCATAATCCAGTTTGAAATTGCTGTTCTTTTCTTTTTTAAACCCTGTCTACAAACCCCATCACAGATTCTGTCCCTGTGTCCCTCTTACTGCTTCTTTTGTCTGTCTAGAACCAAACTCCTCTCCTCCACCTTCAAAATCCCAGGACTGGGCCTGCACTATGAATGGCGTCTTCTATAAAAACTGTATTGCAAAGCTCTTTATAGAGTTTAATAATAATTACAATGTTAAAATAAAAATATCAGTGAGTGAGAGAAACTTCTTGAGGCAATAAGAGAAAATATGTTTTTGGCTAAGATTTGAAGGAGATGGAGAATCCATGAGATGGGAAGGCTATTCCATACTGCATTTTCCTGCAATGGAGAAAGTTCTTGCAATAACAGTGGTTGGTGATCTTACGTGAAAGGAAAGAAAGGAGGCCAGTTCTAAAGCAATGAAAGAAGCAGAGAGGGGAGTTGGGAAAACAAGATCAAGATGGTTTTCTGAAGAAAGGGTCCTGTGGTCTGGTTTTTTGGACAGTTTTGAATTGGATCGCAAGATGGATTTGGAACAGATGGTTGTGTTTAGTCAAGCTCAGTTTGTACATGTCAGAAGGCACGCAGCAAGATTCTGTACCTACTGGAGTTTGGAGGACTGGGACTTGGGGCGATCATATGAAAAAGTACTGCAATAAAGAGGAGATGAAAATAAGTGTGTGTGCTACATTTCCCCCTCTGGGCTGTATCTAGCACCCAGTTAGAGGACTTAGTCCTTTAGCTCAAGCTATAGAAGATGTCCCTTTCCATTTTGGAGGTTATTGACTCAGTCCCTCCTGATGACCAAGATGACTATTGTTACAGAACCAGGAATGAGGTGGGTCAAGGCACCGGTGTATACAGAACAAACAGTATCACAACGATAATAAGCAGATTTGCCAACACAGGAAATATAGGAAGTGAAGAAAAGTTCAGAGCCAAGTTTAAAGACGCTTGAGGGAAATGGAATGCCTGAGATAAGGAGGATACAAGAGACTGAAATGTGTCTGAGGATAAACTTCTTACCCCCCCGAAAACCTTTCTCCGAAATATTTATCTGAAGGAAGAAGAAATAAGATAGTTAACTTGGTCAAGACAGGCAGAAACAGTTAACAGAGATGAATCATCACGTTTCTTGACACATACCTATCATTGCTGCCCTTTACAGTTGGAGAAATGGAATCATGGAGAGGTGGAGTGGCACATCCAGTGTCACAGGTCAGACCTGTGGCAAAGGCAGAAATAGAACCTCGGTCTCCCGAGTCCCAGTCCAGTGCAGTGTCCGATAGGTCAGATTGCCTCCCACTGTCTGTATACAGTAGCATGTGTATAATTGTGATAGTTAAAGAAGAGAGCAAAGAGAAGGATCAGAATTAATGCTAGTGGAACACCATAAAGGAGAGGTCTGGGCACAGAGGAGAAACAGTCACCAGAAACAGAGAAAATAGTTTGGTAGTGGGAAGGAGCAGAACCATAACGAGAAAGACTGGAGATGAGTGTGGAAAATTTCCTGGGGGCAAATTTCCTGGGGACAACTTTTTGTTTGTTTGTAAAGGAAGTAAATGGGGATGTGGGGAGGGAAGGAGGGGAGCCATTTTATACTTGTTTCTGACTATCAGGGAGAAATTGGTTGTGAATTTATTGACGACAGTTGGGTGAAAGTGATCATGAAATGATAGATTTCATTATTCTGAGGAAAAGGAGGAGTGAGAGCAGCAGAAATAAGGACAATTGACTTACTTTTACAAAGTCAGAGAACTGGTAGGTAAGATTCCATAGAAAGAAAATCCAAGTGAAAGAGTTGTCCAGCAGAGCTGGCAGTTTCTCAAAGAGACAGTATTAAAGGTACAACAGCAGACTATCCTGATACTAAGAAAAGGCAAGAAGAATACTAATAGGCCAATATTGCTGCATCATGAGCTTTTTAACAACTTGAAAATCAAACAGAAATCCCACGGAAAGTGAAAACAAATTGCCAATGTTGGGTACAAAACAATAGTGTAAGTATGAAGGGACAAAATCAGAAAGGCTAAGGAACAAAATGTGTTACAGCTAGCAAGGGACATAAAAGGCAATAAGAAGAGGTTCTATAAATACATTAGGAGCAAGAGAAAGACGAAGGAAGGTGTAGCTCCTCTACTTAGCAGGGAAGGAGAGCTAATAACCGACGACACTAAGAAGACTGGAATGCTTAATGCCTATTTTGCTTCAATCTTCACTAAAGATGTTATTTGTGACCAGATGCTTAACACAATTAATATTAATAACACAGATGCAGGAGCACAAGCCAAAATAGGAAAAGAACAGGTTAAAGAATGTTGAGATATGTTAAATTTATTCAAGTCGGCAGGGTCTGAAGAAATTCACCTTGGATTACACAGGGAGCTATCTGAAACAATCTGAGAGCCATTAGCAATTATCTTTGAGAACTCATGGAGGATGGGTGAGGTTCCAGAGGACAACAGAAGGGCAAACATGGTACATATATTTAAAAAGGGGAACAAAGAGGACCCGGGGAGTTATAAGCCAGTCAACCTGACATTGATATTGGAAAGATACTGGTACAAGTTATTAAACAATCAATTCATAAGCACCTAGAGGATAATAGTGTTATAAGAAATAGCCAGCATAGATTTGTCAAGAACAAATCATGCCAAACCAACCTAACTTTCTTCTTTGACAGGCTTATTGGATTAGTGGATGAAGGGAAACAGTACATGTGATGTATCTTAATTTTAATAAGACTTTTGACACAGTCCCACATGACATTCTCATAAGCAAACTAGGGAAATGTGGTCTAGATGAAATTACAATAAAGGGTACAAAACTAATTGAAAGATCCTGCATTGGAGCAATTCCTGGGTGAATTTCTGCCTCCCTAAAGGTTATAAGAATTTACAACAACATAGCCTGGAGATGAGCCTCAACTACAAGAAAGAATTAGGTAAGTTCGCAGAGGATAGGTCCATCAGTAGCTATTAGTCAAGATAGCCAGGGATATAACCCCATGCTCTGGGTGCCCCTAAACCTCTGATTGCCAGAAGCTAGGACTGGATGATGGGATAGATCACTTGATAATTGCCGTCTTCTGTTCATTCCCTCTGAAGCATCTGGCATTGTCCACAGTCAGAAGACAGGATACTGGGCTAGATGGACCATTGATCTCACCTAGTATGGCCATTCTTATGTTCTTATTTACATAGGGTGACCAGATCACACAGGTGAAATGTTGGGACGTGGGGCAGATGGAGCAAAAAAAAAAAAGCCAGCGGTGGAGCAGAAACAAACAAACAAACAAAAAACAGCCGCCGGAGCTCCATGCCCTTCCCCCCCGCACCAGCATGCCTCCGCTCCATCTCTACTTCCTCCCTCCCTCCAGCACTTGCGCTGCCATACAGCTGATCAGTGCAAGCCTGGGAGGGAGTGGGGAGGAGGAGGAATGCGGCGTGCTTGGGGAAGAGGCAGGGCCAGGCCAGGAGTTTGGGGAGGGATCCAGTGGGGCAGTGAGGGAGCGGGGCTGAGAGCGTGGGGCCAGGGCGGGGATTTGGAGAGGGATCCAATGGGGGAAGGTGGGGGCGGAGTCGGGGCGGGGGGGGCGCAAGCCCCCTCCGGGCTCCGCTCCACATGTGAGCAGAGGCAAAATATCGGGACAATTTGCGTCCCGACTGAAGGTAGGTCGGGACTCGGGACAAATAAGCAAATATCGGGACAGTCCCGATAAAATTGGTACATCTGGTCACCCTATATTTACATGTCATTGGAGAGATCAGACAAAGTGTTTTCCTCAAGCTCTGAATTTCAATTCAAAACAGTCAGGACAAAGGAAAATTTTATTAGAGAGTAGGAAGTGGCACATTTTTAAAGAACTGGGGAAGATACTACAGGAAAAGCAGTTAATAATCATAATATTATATTGCCTCTATATAAATCCATGGTATGCCCACACCTCGAATATTGTGTGCCGATGTTGTCACCTCATCTCAAAAAAGATATATTGGAATTGGGAAGGGTTCAGAAAAGGGCAACAAAAATGATTAGGGGTATAGAACGGCTTCTGCATGAGGCGACTGGGACTTTTCAGCTTGGAAAAGAGGTGACTAACGCGGGATATGATAGAGGTCTATAAAATCATGAGTGGTATAGAGAAAGTAAATAAGGAAGTGCTATTTACTCCTTCTCATAATACAAGAAGCAGTAAGAGAGCTATATGACTACTCAGAGCTCTGGTATGAAATTGCACAAAAACCTGAGAGTCTCTGGATTAAGTTTAGAAGTGTGAGCAACAAGGGTGATGTGGTGGGAGTCTACTATAGACCACCAGACCAGGGGGAGGAAATGGACCAGGCTTTCTTCCGGCAACTAACAGAAGTTAGTAGCTCTCAGGCTAATCACCCTGATATCTGCTGGGAGAGCAATACAGCGGTGCACAAACACTCAAGGAAGTTTTTGGAAAGTGTTCAGGACAATTTCCTGGTGCAAGTGCTGGAGGAACCAAATAGGGGCAGAGCTCTTCTTGACCTGCTGCTCACAAACAGGGAAGAATTAGTAGAGGAAGCAGAAGTGTATGGGACCCTGGGAGGCAGTGACCATGAAATGGTCGAGTTCAGGATCCTGACCCAAGGAAGAAAGGAGAGCAGCAATATACGGACCCTGGACTTCAGAAAAACAGACTTTGACTCCCTGAGGGAACTGATGGGCAGGATTCCGTTGGTGAATAACATGAGAGGGAAAGGAGACCAAGAGAACTGTCTGTAATTTAAATAATCCTTATTGAGATTCAGGAACAAACCATCCCGTTGTGTAGAAAGAATAGTAAATATGGCAGGCGACCAGCTTGGCATATCAGTGAAGTCCTTGCTGATCTTAAACACAAAAAAGAAGCTTACAAGAAGTGGAAGATTGGACAAATGACCAGGGAGGAGTATAAAAATATTGCTCAGGCAAGCAGGAGTGAAGTCAGGAAGGCCAAATCACACTTGGAGTTGCAGCTAGCAAGAGATGTTAAGAGTAACAAGAAGGGTTTCTTCAGGTATGTTAGCAACAAGAATGAAGTAAAGGAAAGTGAGGACCCCTTACTGAATGAGGAAGGCAACCTAGTGACAGAGAATGTGGAAAAAGCTAATGTCCTCAATGCTTTTTTTGCCTCTGTCTTCACAAACAAGGTCAGCTCCCAGACTGCTGAACTGGGCAGCACAGCATGGGGAGGAGGTGACCAGCGCTCTGTGGAGAAAGAAGTGATTCAGGACTATTTAGAAAAGCTGGACGAGCACAAGTCCATCGGGCTGGATGCACTGCATCTGAGGGTGCTAAAGTAGTTGGCGGATGTGATTGCAGAGCCATTGACCATTATCTTTTAAAACTCATGGTGATCGGGGGAGGTCCCAGATGACTGGAAAAAGGCTAATGTAGTGTCATCTTTAAAAAAGGGGAGAAGGAAGGTCCAGGGAACTACAGACCAGTCAGCCTCACCTCAGTCCCTGGAAAAATCATGGAACAGGTCCTCAAGGAATCAATTCTGAAGCACTTAGAGGAGAGGAAAGTGATCAGGAACAATCAGCATGGATTCACCAAGGGCAAGTCATGCCTGACTAACCTAATTGCCTTCTATGAGGAGATAACTGGGTCTGTGGATGTGGGGAAATCAGTGGATGTGTTTGTTATTCCTTGACTTTAGCAAAGCTTTCGATATGATATCCCACAGTATTCTTGCCAGCAAGTTAAAGAAGTATGTCCTGGATGAATAGACTATAAGATGGATAGAAGACTGGCTAGATCATTGGGCTCAACGGGTAGTGATCAGTGGCTCCATGTCTAGTTGGCAGCCGATATCAAGCAGAATGCCCCAAGGGTCAGTCCTGGGGCTGGTTTTGATCAATATCTTCATTAATGATCTGGAGGATGGCATGGACTGCACTCTCAGCAGGTTTGCAGATGACATTAAACTGGGAGGAGTGGTAGATACACTGGAGGGTAGGGATAGGATACAGAGGGACCTAGACAAATTAGAGGATTGGGCCAAAGAAAACTTGATGAAGTTCAACAAGGACAAGTGCAGAGTCCTTCACTTAGAATGGAAGAATCGCATACACTGCTATGGACTAGGGACCGAATAGCTAGGCAGCAGTTCTGCAGAAAGGACCTAAGGGTTACAGTGGATGAGAAGCTGGATATGAGTTGAGAGTGTGCCCTTGTTGCCAAGAAGGCTAACGGCATTTTGTGCTTTATAGTAGGGGCATTGCCAGCAGATCGAGGAATGTGATCATTCCCCTCTATTCAACATTGATGAGGCCTCATCTGGAGTACTGTGTCCAGTTTTGGGCCTCACGCTACAAGGAGGATGTGGAAAAATTGGAAAGAGTCCAGCAAAGGGCAACAAAAATGATTAGGGGGCTGGAGCACATGACTTATGAGGAGAGGCTGGGGAAACTGGGATTGATTAGTCTGCAGAAGAGAAGAATGAGGGTGGATTTGATAGCTGCTTTCAGCTACCTGAAAGGGGGTTCCAAAGAGGATGGGTCTAGACTGTTCTCAGTGGTAGCGGATGACACAACAAGGAGCAATGGTCTCAAGTTGCAATGTGGGACATTTAGGTTGAATATTCGGAAAAACTTTTTCACTAGGAGGGTGGTGAAGTACCGGAATGGGTTACCTAGGGAAGTGGTGGAATCTCCTTCCTTAGAGGTTTTTAAGATCAGGCTTGGCAAAGTCCTGCCTGGGATGATTAAGTTGGGAATTGGTCCTGCTTTGAGCAGGGGGTTGGACTAGATGACCTCCTTAGGTCCCTTCCAACCCTGATATTCTATGACTCTATGAAAAGAGAATGGTTTGAAAGACGCAGCAAGGATGCACCTTTAGAAATGAAGATCGAGGAATAGTCTTCTGTAAAATGCAAAGGAATTAAATGAGCTACTGGTAACAAATTCCTATTATTACTGCATGGTAAAATAAGTTAAACCAATTGAATTAAACTGCAGAAAGTAAGGCTAGTTTATATTTATGTAAGTAATTATCTTTCTAGCTAACTGATCTCACTGGTTTAATGGGTTAAATGAGTGGGAAATTGTCATTTTGCCTAGCTAAAACTGAATCTAAATCAGGCAAGCTAATTTAAATAAAATGATTTTGGTTTTCATCAATTACACTTCCAGTGAAATGTATAATACAGATCTGAATGCCTTTACACAGATTAAAAACTAAAATAACAAAAAAGAAGGATAATAACATAAGACAAAAGTATATTCTTGCTAATGCTGAGGAAGCAGGTAATTTAATGCATTATGATAATTCATAGATTAACAATCAGTGATTGTGACCACTGTTGTCTAATGACTATGAATTATTGTCCCAAAGAATGAAGCTAATGATAGGTCTACATCTGAAAAGAGTTAGCAGTGAAGAAACATGAATATTACCAGCACAGGCTAGTTTCTGTAAGTTAAAGGTGGTGTACACTGACAAAAAAAAATTGTCTTGAAACTGCAAAAAATACAATTATTTTAAAATGATTTAGTGCTCCCAATAAAAGTTATTTAAATGTTCATCTCAGCTAACTCCTATTTTAGGCTTTTTATGCATTACACTGAGGGCTATAGTTTGCCATGGTAACTGTTTGGGGAAGATCAAGGATATGTCAAGGCAAAAATGTCAAAAGTCCTAAAAACTGCGGTAGGAATAACAACTGATGTTTCCTCTTTCTGAGCACATTGTAGTGAATAATCCCTTGCTCACAGGAGCATGGATTAGCTGGGCTATTTTTTTTTTTTAAATCATCTCTCCTTCCATGTTTTCTGGTCTTCCTGGTGGTACAGTGGTTGGCAACAAGTAAAATTATAGCGTCTGTTTCTGCTATCCATCTGTTTTTTTAATGACACCCGCACAGATGCCCAAATATCCACCCTCCCACTCACGTTCGCTCACAGAACACATTCATTCTCTTGCTCACATAATTTATTCATCCCATCATGCACTTGTGCAGCTGCCATTTAGTTTTTGTTTACTGGTAGCTGTAGCAATATTTTAACAGATGTCCATTTACAACTAAAGAGCACATCTCTTCTCATTTGCCTGCATGAACAGCCTTAGTTATACTTCTGCTATCTTTGTCGTCTTTCATTTGCACAGTCATAAAAACATCACTATTTCTGTCTGGTGGTGTTGTAATGTGGCTTTTTCTTCCTTCTGGAAGCTACGAAGTCTTATGGTCTACAAGGCTTTGAAACATGTTTAGAATAAAAGGCCTTATTTAAGATAAAGTTCTGTTTAATTGGTGCATCCTAGTACTGGCCTCTGTCACTCCGTCAGCCTCCATGGAGTTCCATTTGGGTGGTGTGGGGAGGGTTGACCTGGAGTGAGAGGGCTGGGGCCAGCAACACTCCTCGGCCTTTTACAAGTAAATTAATGCTTCTCTCTTTCTCACCACCCAAGGGAGGAGCACCTCAGAGTGAGGGTCACTAATGTTAGATTCTCTGTTCCTTGCAACCCAGGAGATGGACTCTCTGTCTAGGGACTGGAAAAATATACAGACTCAAGGATCCAAATATTTCCTTTATAATAAGACCTCCAAACGTCAACATCAGCCTATTATGCATATCAGTCTAATTACCCATCCTTCTGTTAGGCCACCAGCAAAACCGAATGATTTAATATGGAAACGAATCCATTTTACCTAATACAACCTTGCTAAATATATTTTAATAATAACTGGTGTTATTAATTATGGGCAATTCACTGTGACTTGTTTTCCCATCAGGTTAATAGCTTCAGTGTGAGAGCTGTAGACCTCGGAATGTTAATCAAAGTGCTAGTTGAACACAATAATATGGGTTATGGAGCTGGATGGTACCTGGACCAAATCACCATCCAAGAATCAGGCAAGAGTGACTGCCAGTATGTATTCTCATGCCAGCAATGGTTAGACAGCGGAGTTGCTGATGGACGGATGGAACGAGAGTTGAGACTTCTTGGAAAAGTGAGAAATGAGAGATTGGCAGAAAATATTCAGGGTGAGATGCAAAATCATCAAAACACATTCAAGCTTCTAATTTGATTGTATTTTATGTTTATTTTCCCAGGATGGGTCAGTTGAGACTTAATATACAATACAACTTTATTCTGAATAGCTTCTTTTACACAAACTATATCCCCAGCACTGTACAAAGCTGGTAAATACAGTTACAATGTTAAAAGAAAAAAATAATAGCACAAAGAGGGAGATGAAGAAGTATATGCTATTCAGCAAATATGTTGTCAGATGAAATTTGAAAATAGATGTTGAGTTGATGAGGCAGAAAGAAAGTAGGTTGTTCCATATATCACGAAATGCAGAGCAGAAGACTCTTGCAACACTGACATGTGAAGAGACATGAAACATTTCTTTTAGAACATAGTGTTTTTACCATATGCGTATATGTTTGCCATTGGCTTTACTTTTGTTTGAATTTTATTTTCATTTGAAAGGTATGTCTGTGATACTAATTCTCAATGGTATTTAGCTTAGGGATCAGCGGAACCCAGAATTCTATTCAGAATTTGAAATGAACCGAAGATGAAACTTCAGAAAGAATTTGGACACTGAAAACATTTTAAGCCTTTAACCCTTTGTCACGATACCACTGTATCTGGCACTGTCCTGTAATCTCTTTTGGAAGGGAGTAAAATATTAAACTGGGTCCATTTATGGCATCTGAACCACAAATGACAGACAAGACACCATGCCCAGACCTAACCAATCTGAACATCAGAAATTGCATTCAAAACCAGCAATATTTTAATGGAACTTCAGTTACTTTATACACATGCTATGACCTATGTTCCATTTTATGCTCTGAGTATTTTGTGTGCATTAGCTGTGTTTATTATAGGCATAGGAAGCAAAATGTACATCCTTCAGTCTGAGCTGCATGTTCTTGGTACAGTAGGCAGATTTCTGTTATAATTTAAGGGAACATTGGAACATCAGAGAAATGTTGCTGCAGCAACCGAAGCTCAGAATAGCTTGGAAACATGAGTGTAGGACAAGCAGTTACAAACACTGACCTCCTAAACCTCAGTGAATCCATCAATATATCGTTTCCATTTTTAACATAAGAAAGACCTGCCTTCTTGCCCTCAGAATGTAACATTATCCCTCCAAATCCAGATTGAGAATTACCAATCGTTCCCAAGGTTCATGACAAGTAACATTCAGTATTTTAATAACCATAAAGTCTAAAAACAATATTCCATGTGCCAGTGGAGATGTAGGAAATTTTCATCTAACTTTCATTCACTTTTCATTGCTATCTTTGGTTTAATTTATTTGTAGCTTTGATAAAGTTGCCTGTATCAGCCTTCAAATCACAACATCTTGATTTATAGAAAAGCTTCTTTAGATAATTTTAAGAATGCATTAAAGCTAATGTTCTCTTTCACTGAAGTGTGTACATTTGAACTCATGGGAGCTGATCCTCGGGTGGTATAACTGATCTTGCTCCATTTACGTCTATATACATATATAGATATAGATATGGTCATAGTCCATCGATGTCAATAGAACTATGATAAATTACACCAGCTCAGGATTTATCCTATAGTGTTAAGGCTGCCTAGTCTGGCTTTCAGGGAAATTCTGAGAATAAAAACAGGAAGTCAATGACTGAATTATTTTCAGCAAAGTATCTTTTATTTTACAATAAAAATGATTTAAAATGGTTCAATCCATACTTTAGCTCACTGGGCATATAAAGAGCCAAATTAAAAAAGTAATTAAATACTCAGTAGTGGGCCAGCCCGGGTGGCCAAAAAGTTCTTCAAAAGTCACACTTATTGTCATAGAAATTGTGACCATGACAAACATACAGCCTTAAGCCTTGACCTATTAATGTACTCGGCTAGCATGTGTTGTCCCATTGATGTCAGTGGGAATCCCCATAGGGATGCCGTTTAGAGGCTTAATTACAAACATTAAACAAGTTAATTCAAACCAAATGGTGGTGTCCCAAATTAGAGTAAAATTTTAGTGTTAACTTTGAACCTATGGTGTCTCATCCTGCATTCCCTCTGCATCCAAAACTGATGTTGATTTCAATGGGAGTTTTGAGTATGTAAGGCTATCCCTTTGGTTTGAAAAGTAATTACTATTCCTTTTCAATATCCAGTAAAACCTTCCAGTTCTTTTATATCTCTTGTTTCAGCTACTGTTTTGAGTGTTTTCTATAGCCTCAATTCAGGAAAGTACATGCTCAAGTCCATCACTATTTAGGACAGCACTTATGCTTAACTATTTGTTACGCACATGCTTATATGCTGTCCTGAATACAGATGATTTCCTGAATAGGGGCCATAATTAGGGTTCTCAGTATGAACAACACATCTGTTAAAATCTGATCAATGGAACTGCTGAACCCAAAAGACCATGATTTTTTCAAATTGGAGACCAACTAATATGACCACCTTGTGGAAGAAGGACTTGATGTACTGTGGTGGCCTAAATAAAAATGTCAAATGTGGAGCAAAGGGGTATTTCTCAGTGGTGAATGAATGTATCTACCAAATTTCAAGAGTCTAGTTTAAGTGGGTACTTGAACAGTTGAAATCCAGTGAAAAAGATTGATAATTGGTAGCCTCTGGTAGAAAGGTCAAAGCTCTAATCTAGGATTTCTGTGTGTACTCAGTGGATGATAATGAATGAGTTTAACAAATTTCAAGATTTTGGTTAAATGGGAAAATGAAAGTCAATTGTTAGTCATTCACTCACCCACCGTGTTACAAGCATCTGTACTATATTGGATATTAAGTGCAGTTAATGAATTAATTATTTTTTACTGATTTGTTTCACTAGGGACTTGGGATGTCATTGTTACAACTAGTGATGCTTCAAGCATGAGCCCTAAAATGTCTTTAACTATTTGTGGTGAAAAAGGTACAAGTATTCCAGTCTTATTTCCCAAAGGATCCCTTAAAAAGGCTGAGATTTGTCAGACATCAGTGGAACTAGATAAGAAATTCACCTCTATATGCAAAGTTCGCTTGGAAATAGAAGATGCCAGAAATGGAGAGATCTGGCATTGTCATGAGGTAAAAACTACTAAAGCAAGTCCAGATCTTTTTATTTTATTTTATTTTTAAGTTCTGTTCTTTTCATAATGTACAGTTGTTGTTTCCAGAAGCAGTTTACAGTTACGTTCAAAATTACATAACATTTCTTATTTACAAAGCAAGTAGATCTGCTAACAGTGTTGTAGTGATTTCACAATGTGCTCAAAACATTTTTTATTAGAATATGTTTGAACAACAAAAATTCTGTAAACTTAAGTTGAATTTCTGGAGCGCAGCTAACAGAGGTGCTGTAGTCTATAGCTTTTCCAGTGCTATCTTTTCATAACTATTGCCACTGGCATAAATGGCAGTGTTTACATAATTTCAAATTGGCTATTACATGTTATGGACCTGTGATCCAAGACCACTAATGAAGTGAGACACTGGAAATGCCTTTTGACAAAAATATCTGCCATTAAAGTTGGCATCCTAGAAAAAGAAATGAATAGCAAAAGTGACAATCTTTCCTCTGATGTCTAAGATGCTGAAGCTAAAAACCTCATATCACATCAAAATTGCTGTGGCACTACACTGCACAGAAAAGATACTTATCAACTCTAGCTGGAAAAATAAAAGGAAGTGTATAAGAAAGAATCCCTCCACTTTCAGTTTTCATTATACCTTAGTCCATGAATATTTGTGTTTCATTTTCATTACAATATTAAGTGGGAAAATGTTACTTCTCAGTCTAAATATGCGATATTAAGATGCAGGATGAAGCACCTGACATTTATCTGCTAGGCCAGTTGCTAATTTCATCTTTTTTTCCATATGAAATATTGATCTAGTAAGGTAGTTATAACTGCCTTTGGAAGATTATAAAACATGGTGGATCACAATGGAAATTTGTGTGTTGAGGATAAAAACTTGGTAATTACAAACAGTGATATCCATTAGCATGCTTTACTTCATTAAGTCGTGGCAGTGATTCAAAGCTCAGTTCGAAGGAGCTCACTACCATTTATATGGATAATGAGACTATACACAGTTACGTTTGGTATGATTAAAAATACAAAGGGCATAAGCAAAGTGATAGCTATCTGGGATTAGAAAGGATTTCCCTTCCCTTAAGGGTGGGTTTTGTGATCGTACTCCTATTGCAGGCAGGGCCGGCTCTAGGCACCAGCCCTCCAAGCATGTGCTTTGGGCGGCATTTTCATTCCATGCCCCCCCCTTTTTTTTGCTTGGAGTGGCAAAAAGCTAGTCGCTCTGTCAGTGTGCAAGCCGGGATCCGCACCCCCTGCCCAGCCCAGTGGCGCCCTGCACAGCCCACTCAGGCAGGGAAATGCCACGCCGCCCTGGGGAGACTCAGAGCGGCAGCAGCAGCAGGACCCCTCCTCCCTCCCTGCATCTCAGGTCCCGCTTCCCTCCTTCCCCGTTTCCTCACACACTCTGGGAGCCCCTCTTTCCACCGCAACCTGGGCTTGGCTCCAGGGCCCGGGCTGTGGCGGTGGCGAGAGGGGCTCCCAGAGTGTGTGAGCATCCAGGAAGGAAGGGAAGTGGGGTCCCTTAGAGTTGAGCCCGGGCTGTGGCGGGGAGAGGGGCTCCCGGAGTGTGTGAGGAGGTCAGCGGCTGTGTGAGCTCATCGGTGCTGAGCAGGTAGCCCCACAGCCGGAGATCCTCGTCTTCCTGCCCGCCGAGGCTGGGCCAGGGTGCGGTGAGGCTGAAGAGCAGCAGGTGGGGGGCTCTCACGTCCTCGGCCGCCAGCATGTCGGGGGTGAGGGCGGTGAGCACGAACTGATCCACCCTGGCCACCAGCAGCGCCGCCAAGCCCAGGGAGGGGGCCGTGTTCTCCGTGCCGCCCCGCAGCTGCACTGCCACCTGAAAGTACTCCCGCTCTGTGCCGACCAGCAGCTCCACTCGCATGGGGATGAAGTTGCAGCTGGGCCAGGGCTTGGCTGCCATGTGCTGGTAGCGGATCCCATGTTTGAGGGTGGGGAGCCCAGTGCTGGGGCGACAGAGGGTGTGGGTGGGGGCGGAGAGAAAGCCCAGTGCTGGGGCGGTGGGGGGGCACTGGTGGGTAAGTGGCGGGGAGCCCAAGGCTGGGGTGGGGGGCAGCCAAACATTTTTTTGCTTGGGGTGGCAAAAAACCTAGAGCCGGCCCTGATTGCAGGAATGCTTGAATCTTCATGTAAGGCATCTAGTACTGGCTATTATGAGAGGATCCTAGTCTAGTTCGACCACTGTTTGATCCAGTACGATAGTTCCTGTGTTCCTATTGCTGTTTATTTAAATTATACAAGACTGGACTTCTCAGTCATGGGGGTTTGCCTTCACAATACAGGGAAATGTCAGGAGCTTCATTCTGCTGTTTAACATTGGTATTGAGAATTAAAGTCTCTCCATCGTTGTAATTAAAAGCACTGACAAATAATTTTGTTTTTGTTTTTGAATAAACTATCTCACATCACTCTAACACAATATCCAGTACAAGAAATAACTATAATAGATGTCTCATTCTGGAGAAAGTATTAACCAAAATACAAGAACAGTTTTTATTCTTCCCACTTCTTGAAGAAGGAAAGCACAGTAAGTGAGGTCTGACTTTCAAGAAACTTTTCAGACATACAGACATCAGTATGAAAGAGAGAATTCTCTTTAGTTTAACTCTGTACCAGAGCCTACATTTCATTTTGTAATCTTTTCAATCACATCATGGAAAATATAGAAGCCTTTTGAAGGCCTACATAATGATGCCACATACCTATGATTTTTGCTAACCAAAGACATTGAGCTTAGTGGTTGAAGTATTTGGTCATTTTTTTTAAAGGTAGTGAGGTAGATAATATAGAAATTAAAGATTAGGCCATTTTTTTCATCTCCTAGTCAAAACACAATTATTCTGTATATTTTCAAGTGCTTTTTCCAGTCTAGCTTTAAATGACTCAGTGGAATTTCTGTTACTTACCATGGGTGGCTATTCCGCAATCTAATAGCCCTCATTGTTAAAGATTGTTTCTAAAATTCAGTCTACAGTTTTCTTTGTGCACTATCATCCCTTTATTTCTTTTATACAATAATTCACAGAGATTCAATACGTTAACAAATATTCTTGAGATCATATGATTCAGATGGTACTGATGTGCTAGATTTCTACATTTTCATTTTTTCCCAGAATTTCCTGAATAGGTTTTTATTTTCAAATACAATATTGACAGGATTTTAATGACAATTCGCTATCTTTCCTTCTCCTGTCTTGTTAAAGACCAGCTTCAAAAGGCCAGTTTAGAATAATAATATTCATCTTTTTCTCATTAATAATGAGTATCATGCCTCTTTAAATTACAGATTATCTATCTGTAACAGTTTACATGAGAACTCCAGAACACAGATACTGAGATTGGCTTATGTTCTTTTTGTATGTGCAGGTGAAACTTCAACACAGAAAAACTAAAGAAATTCTAGAATTTCCATTTCTTCGGAACTTTGCAGATGCTGAAGGATGCACAGTGGCTGAGCTTCCAGTTCTCACAGCTGGTTTTCATTTTTCAACAGGTTTGTTACTTGACAAAAACACTGAAGATTTGCTCGAGTATCATGGCTGAGATTTTCAAAGCAATGCAAGTGATTTCAGCATACATTTCCATTCATTTTAATGGGTTAATGTAGCTAAATCCTCTGCACTGCTTTGAAACTCAGTCCATTTATTTATTGGTGCATTTTGTTTTCTGAGTATGATTAATTCCAGTTTCTAATACAAAGAGCTGCAGAACCTGAGCACCGAAAAGATAAAAAATCTTGCGAGTGGCACTCATTTGAGTTCTTTTTTATCTTGACAATATTACTTTGTTTCCCTCCCCAAACAGCAAAGGAAATTCCAAGGGAAATTATTCTTGGTGCTGCAGTTTCAGATAAGGAGAAGTTATGTAGTACCTCGCACAAGATGCATATATTCTTGTGCTCCTAGGAATTTAAGGCCTTCCTCATTTATGATACAGTTACCAAGTTTCACCAGAAACTTTCTACTGTGATTTGTGCCTCTCTCACCTCAAGACTAGATTTTTGTAATGTGCTTTGCTTTGAGCCTAAACCCATACATAAAAGAAGCTAGTGCAGAAAACGGTATCTTAAGTAGGTACCTGGACTTAAGGACATTACCTCAATGCTCCTTCAGCTGCACTGACTTCCTGTATTTCCTGGGTGGAGCTTAAGGTATTAGTTATAACCTATCAGTCCTAAATGGTCTGTGATCATCCTGCTTGAGAGATCACCTTTCTCCATCAGCCCTATAGCCATAGTTAATATCAGTGAAGGCATTCTTGCCAGAGCTCCCTTGATATAAAATTGAGGAAGCTATTGACAGGATGTTCTCTATGAGAGCCACTTGACTTTGAAATTCTTTCCCCTGAACTCTTACTCCAAAGTAGCACAAATGTGTTGACTTTTGGGGGATGCTGCACAGCTCATCTTTTTAAAGGATTTTTTGGTGTGAACGACATTGCCTGAGTGGTAATGTTAGGCAGGAAGTGATGTTTTTTCCATAATTTTGATCCCTATGTGTTCCCGGGGTCTTATTGGCTCCTGTTGTCAGTAGAGTGGCTACTTGTGGTTTTGCCTTTGGGCCAGATCCTCAACTCTTACTAAAGGCCTTTTGCATTGTTCTAGTGATACAAAAAAGAGCGGTTAAAGCTACATTAACCAAGACAAACAAAGATTCCTCAGTTGAAGGGAAATGAGAGGGAGTTGGCTAGAAGTAGGGGAATGGCACAGAAACATACAGTGTTCCTCCAGATCCTCGGCTGGCAGCACATTCCCTAAGGGATTACTGAAATTGGTGCAATTTAAAGCAGCCCTGGGGGTACTCTGGGTTATGCAGGGGTGCATTTTGACCAGAGGCCAAGGTTCAAAGGAAGTGTGAAGGTTTTCTCCTCTCTCACTCTCTAAGCTGCGCTAAGTATGGGTTCAGCAAAGCTCAGGATGGAGCTTTTTATGTTTTGTTGTGGTTCTGAATGATTATTAAAGTCACCTAGAGTTTAGGATGGATGTTTTGTATGTTTGTTATGCTTATACATACATAAATAAATACATAAATAAATAGCTTGTTTTTCCCAGGGGTGTTATGTTTACTGTTTTAGAGTGATCAGTATTGATCTATTACCTTTTACTCTCACTCTTTTTCCAACTCAATTTTTTTTCTATTGTTAATTATAATTACATTGGGTTTTTATTTTAATTACAGTGTAGTTTAAAAAATGATGCCATTTTACACAACACTTTGATCAATTTGGCTAGGAATGCTCCAGAAATAAAAGTATAGTCATAATATGTGTTAAAATATATGTATTTCATAAATGTCCAAGCTTCAATACTTTTTTCTTTTCCCCCACATAACAGTAAAAGAGTATGTTCTGTACATTACTACGACTGCATCCGTGAAGTCAGGAACAGATGCAGATGTGTATGTCACTCTACGAGGGCTCTTGGGAGACACAGGAAGAAGAAAATTAACAAGGAAAGGAGAGGATCTTTTCACCAAGGGAAAGGTGTGGTTATCATTTCTAAAGGATCTATTGCTCTTCTAGGGCCTGATCCAATTCTGATTGACTTGATTGAGAGTTGGATAGGGCCTCTGGTTTCTAGCTTGTGATGTCTTGCGGCTTTTACAATATGTGGGCGCAGGCACACACAGATATGAATATTACACACAATAGAACTTCATTAAAAACATTATTAAGATTGCAAAGTCAAGCACTCAAAAATTAGGAAATATCAGAATTAAGGTTATCTATGCAACCTTAATTTGGCTGCTTGTGCATATGCATTATGATACAGACTTTAATTACAAGCCACTCAGTCTCATGGATATTTGCTGACAGCAGAGGAATGGTGAGACTCAGAAATAACATGTTCCACTCCAGGCTATGAAAGGAAACATGCCGTTGAGTCAAGACCCTTCTGCCCCATTACTGGCCAAGTGGGCACAGACGCTTTTGTCCATTCCCTGCAAGTGTGACCCCTTCTGCCCCTTCCCTTCTAACTTGTCCCTGTTTCAGTACTGGCTCTTTCCTGTCCTTTGCTCCTCATCCCAGTCCCATTCTCCTCACCTGGTCAGTCCCAGTCTCCACTCCTCAGACTTTTCATCACAGTCTCTTTGCCAAGCAAGGCCTAATCTCACTCTATACACTCACTGCACAAGTCCTAGTCTCCTACCTTCACTCCTTGTGCCCAGTCTCATTGTCCAGCCAGTTGCAGCCCCCCTTCTGCCTCCTCATCAAATCTGCCTTCTCCTCAACTCTAACCTCCAGTCACCCCTCCCATATCTACATTCCCCATCCCAAATGGTGCTCCCAGTCCCAATTTCCCTTCCTGACTTTCTCATCCAATCTGAGTCATCATCCTCAAATTCCATGTCCCAATCTCTTTGCCCAGCCAGTCCCAGTCCCTCCCCCACCAGCATCCTGGTCCTCATCACCTCAGGGGTGAAAGTGAGCCGGGTTGGGCGAGTACTCCATACCGGTAAGAACCTGCCACAGCAGTGCTTTAATGTCCCTGCCCCTTTTACCTCCCCTGTCGGCAGCCCTGCCAGTAGGGTCCGTACCGGCAGAGCTGCCAACGGGGAGAGGGGAGGGGAGTGATAAGCAGCAGCGTTAAAGCACTACCACAACCTTCCTTTGTCCTGCTCCACCCCCTTTTATAGCTTTGGCACAAGGCGGGAATCTTTTGTCTCTTTGGGTCCCCACTCCTCCTTCTAAATGGAAAAGTACCAGATTTAAGATGGATTCTAGTATCATGTGATATGGTCACACGTCAGTGTAAGACCCCTTGTATCCATTCTTCCTGTGTTGGCCCACACGTACACAGGAAGGCTTCCAGGTAAATAAACCATTTACAGCCAATTGTCCTAGTCAGTGGGAGCCATCAAATTTTAAACCACCATGAATGGCCCGCACTTTGCATAATTACAACAGAACTGCAGAGTTATACTTCATATTTCTAACTTCAGATACAAGAATGATACATGCATACAAATAGAAGGAACATATTCAGTAGTTTATAACCTTTGTTATGACACCTTACAAGAGACCTTTTTCATAAGGCATATTTCAGTTACATCATATTTACACTCATAAGCATATTTCCATAAAACATATGGAGTTCAACATCACACACACCATGATGTGTTCATTATCAGATCCTTTTATGTTCTGCGAGGTATAGCTGATATATATTTAAATAAGGTGTTTTACTCTCAGGGCCACCTAGTGGCTGAACAGTATAATACAGGTTAGCATTTCATTACATCTCCCGCTTTCAGTTCTACAATCCCACCATTTACAATATTTGCACTATCATGCTGTCTTTGAAGTTCAGTACATATCAGTCTGTTAAGTTCTCTAACGGTTTTCTAATTACACAACCTGAATCCATAACAACTTGGTCAGCTAGCTGTCAATTAGTTGCAATGACTGGCCACAGCTGGTTTGGAATCTGTGAGTCATCATTGTCTTGTTCTGCATCTGCCGTCGGTAGAGTTTGCTCTATTGATTTTTCTTTCTGAGCAGCAAACTGTAGATGTCCAAAATTAGAACAGTGATTGGCTGGATTCTATCCAGTAGCTGCTATTGGTGTTGATCTTTAATTCAGAGGAGCAAGGAAGGGATCTTTCTATTATAAGATTTTCTTGGCCTTCTGTACAGCTCTCTGATCCTCTCCGTTTATTGAGAGTAATGTGGGCTGCTACTATATGACCAAAATCATATTTCATTCACAATAATTGAAATTCTGCTGCAGTGAATTGTGGTCCATTGTCTATCACTAGTTATGCTGGAAAACTAAAGTGAGCAAAAGTGCACTTCAGTTTCTCCATAACACTGCAATATGTTGTGTCTTTCAAATACATTATTTCTATGTTCCTGGAAAAATAGTCCATGACGACAAGGTAATGATGTCTTCTGATTTTGCATAAATCTGCAACTTGTCTCTTCCAAGGTCTGTCTGTCTGTTGTTAAAGATTCTTTGTGTTGCTCTGTTAGTTCTGCAACATTCACATTCAGATACTTTATTCTTTATATCTTTGCTTATGCCCAGTCAGCACACTGACTGCTTTGCCCATTCACAGCATTTAGTTAATCCTTGATATCTTTCATGGATGAGATTTAGGATTTCTCCTCTCATTTTGTTTGGAATTATGATGGAATTGCCTTTAATAATTAGTCTGTTTGACTTGCGTAATTGTCCACACACCTCAAAGTAATCTCTTATCCTTTCCTTGGTGTCCTTTAGATATTTGGGTCAGCTGGCCCTAATATAAATTAGAACTTCTTGAAATTGCGTTTCTGTCAGGGCTGCTTCTTGTAGCTGACCTCAGAAGGTCATCTAGTCCAACCCCCTGCTCAAAGCAGGACCAATCCCCCACTAAATCATACACTGGTAATCCCAAAAGGTAATCTTTGAAAGCAAAATCTCCCAAAGGGTGTGATAAATGTAGTCAGTTTAGCACTTTCTTTGGCTAAAGGAATTTGCCAGAATCTGCTCAAGGCATCCAACTTGCAGAATACTGTAGCTTCCTTCGCTTTGGGGAGGAATTAATCCAATGTTCAGAGGGTATATTTTTCTCTCACAACTGCTTCATTAAGTCTTTTAAGATCCACACAGATTTGTATTTTTCCATTTTTCTTTATAACCAGTACCACACCATGCTGTTGGCTCAGAGATTTTCTTTATTGTGCCAATCTGCTCCACCCTCTTTAACTCAGCTGCCACTTTATGAACTAATGGGATAGGAATCTTGAGAGGTGTGTATACACTATGTGGTTTAGCATTGTTTCTTAAGGTTATTTGTACTGGATCTCCTTTCAAAAGTTCAGTATCACCAAATATCCCATCAAGTTCTTCTGCCTGTCTCACTAGGCCCATCATGATTGTCACACTGCAGCTGAGAAGGTTGTTGGTCTGTCGTCATTTGATCACATACACTCTGAATGCATAGCTTTTGTCATAATAGGTTGTTCCTGTGGTGAACTGGCCCATGCAGTTCAGAATACCTCAAGGGCTAGTCAGAGCTATGTCAGGTGACTTCAGCTCTGGGGCAGGAGCGGGGCTTGAAGGTGATTGCAAGTCCCTTTTTAGATTACTCTGATGTCCCCTCCTGAGTCAATTTTAAATTCAATAGTCTTACCATGAATATTCAGTTTCACTCTCCAAACAGGTTCTGAGTCATCACAAGTGATAGATCCCAGAAACAGTGGCTCTTGATTGTGTATAATATGAGTCAACTCCCTGACTGTTTTGGTTCAGCAAACAGCTGCAAAATATCCATATTTCATGCATATATTACATGATGTGCCTCTGGCTGGACATGCATCATCTCTTTGGGGTAGGACTTGTTCCACACTTTATGCATGTAGGCTGGAATTTGTCCCTTTTAGACTGGGAGTTCTCTCTCCTGATCTCAGGGGTTTTAATAATGACTTTTAATACTCAAGTGTCTGTGTACAGTTTCTAAGCTAGTTTCAGATTTTTCAAGTTTGTCAAGTTTCTTTAGGTTTTGCTGTTTCACCAGTTCACACAGTTTTGCTATTTGAACAGCTGTAGCTAGGGTTAAATCTCTCTTCAGATGTAGCTGCTGTGAAAAGTTTTTATCTGTTTACCCAATAACCAGCCTGTCTCTGATACTTCCATGTTTTGCATTGCCAAAATCACAGTTTTCAGCTTCAAAATGCAGGGCTCTCTTATAAAACATTCAACGTTTCCCCTTGATTCTTGAATTGTCTTGTGAAAACATGCTCTGTTTCCTTCCCCATAGTGTAAATTAAAGAAGATACCTGTATATCTCCAGTTTCTTTGTGGAGTTTGTTTGCAATTTGAAAAGTTGCAAAATACTGCTTCCGGTCTGTCCATTGTGAAGGTTTGTCAAAGCTAAAGTTCTCTAGGGTATTGAAGAGTGGCATGTTGATGAGATCCTGCAACGTTTGTTGCTGTTTTCCTTCTGTTTCTGTTCTTAGTTTACTCCTGACACCATGTCAAGTACTTCTGAACAAAATATGGACTAGCTATAGAGGTTGCTTGTATACACCAGATGTGTTCATCATCAGATTCTTTTATCCTCTGCCAGGTATGGCTAAGGTTCTTTTAGGATCATGAAGATTTGTAGTGATTTTGAGATAGAGAAGGAACTCGAAAGGCAGTCAGTCCATTCCACCCTTTATGCATTCAGCTGGAATCACAAGGTAGACAAGGGTGCGTGTGGACCAAAGGATGCTGCTTGCAAGAATTCTCTGACTCTGGGTACATGGAGTGCATGTGCACACCTGCAGTGGAATACAGAAATGAACTACATATCTCAAAGAACCTCCAGTTACTCTGGCCAAGTGATAAGGCTTTGGAAAAAATTGAGCAGATTTTCACAGGGGCAGCAAAAAGCACATCCTTGACATAAAGACCAGATTTTAAGTCCCTGCTCTTAACCTTGGGAGTGCATTAACTGTTCAAAGAAATGTTCATCAGAATGTTTTAACATGGAAAAAACAACTTATTTTCCCCTACCCTTATTCTTGGAGACATTGAATCATTTTGGCTAAGTTTTTCCAAAATATATCACCCTGAGGCAGACACCTAACATGGAAAATTTCAGATAAGGTTTAGCAAAATAAGTAACAACTGAAAACAAGGGCTTATAATGGAAGTGTTGGGCAAACTTAGGAGGGGTTATCAGCCCCAACTATTAGATTATGGACATGGTTCTATCTTCCTGAACTTTCAGTGTAGAGCACACAATTCTTTTTTTACTTAGGTTAAAAAATATTATGCAATAAAGAAAATATAGGACTTCTTTGTTCCATGTCCTTCTCCAAAAGGATAAGAGCTTCACCCATGGAGGCCAGTTTCAGAAAAAGCAGACCTGGATAAGTAGTGGAAATCAGTACCAAACTATTGGCATGATCCTGCATGGTGGAGAAGTTCTCCAGTAAGTTCCTCAAATCCCAGTGGGAATTCAGTGCTCAGTAGGTTGCTGTACTGGGCCCTATTTGAGACAGTTGTTCACAAGACAGCGGAGAAGTCCAGAGAATCTTTGTCAGTGTTGGGAGCAGCCAGTTGTCAATCAATGTCCTGGGTTGTGACAGTTGCAGTCCTGTCTTCCAGCTTTTGAAACTTTGAAAGTGGTTCACTGATAGTTGATTTTCTGGGCCAGCACATTTGAGAGTTTAAATCCTGTTTAGCTCTTAGGTGAAAATTAATTTGATGTGTCCTTTATTGGATATTTCTGTACATCATATAGCCACTATGAGTGGAAATGTTTGGTAAGCTGAAGAGAGGCCCAGAACTGAAAAAGCAGAAATGTTGCATGTCAGAATGGAGGCTGAATTGGCAGAGTTTCACTGCACGGGGGAAGCTTTCATGGTATTTCCCTATGCTGTTGGGTGGCAAAGATATGCCTGTTTTCTACCACAGGAAGCAAACCAGGCATGTTCCTTTTGTTTCATTATTTAATTTGGCATAGTGTAGGAGTAATGTATAAATGTAACATAGTGTTCATACATTTCCAGTGAAACTTGGTAAATATTAACATATGTTTATTCTAGAGCCTGGCATGAAATTGTTATGTCAATAGATGAATGATTAATAGCTATAAAAAATCAAATTCTCTTGATTTTGCTTCATGTCCAGTGAAAACAAAATTGGTGCAATAAAGGTGATAGATGAATCTTGTAAACAAGAAGGGATAAATGGATTCTGTAAGTAAGTTTCCTGCCTTAGCAGCAATATTTTTGTTCACTTAATGTTCTTGGAAATTTCCAGATGTTTTCTTCCACTTATAAATAAGACTGTCAAATATGGAGTGCCTCTTTCTTGACCACCACACTCACATATTGTTCTGAGAGCATCCCTTCAGTTAGGGAATCTGGACATAGTGGGGTGTGGTACTTTGAAATACAACAGTCATGAAATTTGTATGCTGAACCTTAACAGTTAGTCTGACATTTTAAAATACACTTTTCCTCGCAATATTTTTTCCCCTAACTATCCAGTATCTGCTGGTTAACTGGAATAGTATTTCTATTAGAAATCAGATCAAAATATGGTTAGTCCAACACAATGTCAGGATTGTTATAAACAACAGCTAAGTGATGCAGAAATGTACAGAAAATAAAAAGTATTCAAATGGATTGCCAATGGATGGAAGACACAGGCTTCTCACTCAGCCAGATCTCTTCACTGGAGCTGGACACCATCTGTCGGTTACATGATAATTAAAGGCTTGGATTAATTTTTAAAATTTCAAAAATTGCCTTTGTGGCTTTCAAGAGGCCAAGTTTTTACCCTTATGAATCAAACGAAGAACTGATCAGGTGGTAAAGAAATTCATTTACCTGAACTCTTCACTTCGAATAGCTCCCCACAGCTGACCACATGCCCAGGGGAAAACAGTTTCACTTGTAGAGCCAAGTTTCTGATGATCTTTCATCATCCTTTCCAGTAAATAAACATTTGATTCTGTGAGGCACTGAGTGTCCTCAGCTACCTGTGACTTCAATATCTTGAGGTGTCTGATGTCCTTTCCAGAAGGATCAAGGTTGGGGGGGAGTCTGAGGAGGCAATCTGCCACCTTAAGGGTAGTGGTGTCCAGGGGTCAGCCCATCCCCATCCCCATCCCATGGCATGGTCCCTTTTAGATTTTGGGATGTCTGATCTACAAAGACTGGAGAGATATTGGGAGAGAGGAAGATGGTCCTGGGAATAAGTAGAGTTCAGGAAGAATCTCTTTTTGGGTACATTCACACAGATCGCAGCAGTGGATCAATGGACTCAGGCTAGTAGGGCTCACACTAGCACTCCAAATCTAGCTGTGTAGACAGCACTTTGAAATTGCAGTCAGGCTGGAGTTTGGATTCTGATGCCCTCCCACCACCCTTGGCATCAGAGCCTGAGCCACAACTTCAAAGCAGTGTATACCCAATTATTTTTAGAATGCTAGTGCAAACCTCACAAAGTCAAGTCTCTCCATCTGGGCTGGGAGGCTCACTACTGTGGGCTGTGTAGATGTACTCATTAAGGGCCTGGAATCAGAAACCTTGCAGAGTGGGCAAGTCAAGGCTCCCCTCTTTCCCAGCTCAATCGGATGAACTTTGGGAAGGGGACCAGCAAGTATTCTACCTCCTCCCTTCTAGAAAGGCAGACACCAGCAGGAAAAGGCTGTCCTGATGAGCCCTCTAAACTGGATGGTTAATTGACAATGTGTGCCCAGCTGCAGGAGAAGCTGGCTAAAGCCTTGCAGATTATTTGAACCACAACCCCAGCTCCATGAAGAAGAGCTGGTGGAAATTCCTGTCTGAAGGAGAGAGATAGTGACTGTCCTAGGGCAAGAGGCAGAGGAACTGTGTGAAATACAACTCCAGCCTCCAGAAGGAGGGTCTGGTAGGGAAGACTTCAGTCTGAAGGACAGAAATACTGACTGCCTTAAGGCAAGAGACAGAGGGGCTGTTCAAAATACAACCCAGCTGCTTCAGAGCAGGACTTGAGAGCAGCTTTGAAAAAGCACCTCTGTAGCTGGCTAAGAAGAAGCACTGAGGAACCACAGACCCAGGATGGGGATAGCAGAGTCCATAGAGCTAGTGAAGACATTGACAAGCACGGCAAAAGTAGAAGCAGTGCAAGGAAGTGGAAAATGGATTGAAGGAACAATCCATAGCCACCTAAAACAAGGTCCCAGGTGCTGGAATGCAGAAGAGAGAGCAGTCTGTGTTCCCCTACATCTCCCTCAGACCAAGAGTGGAAGTACAGGCCTCAGGAATGAAAGAGGCCAAAAAAATTGTGAATTCTGGACAGAAACCAAGGGCCTGGCTTAGAGGCCACAAGATTTTGGGTTTTTCTTATTTTGGACTTTTCTGTTAAACCCAAAAGAGGAAGGGACTGAGAGGTGACCTAACTGGAGGACTAGACCCCAGAAGCAGCAGTCCATTCTTCTTCGAGTGCTTGCTCATATCCATTCCAATTAGGTGTGTGCGCGCCGCGTGCACATCCGTCGGAAGATTTTTACCCTAGCAACACTCGGTGGGTCGGCTGGGCGCCCCCTGGCGTGGCGCCGCTATGGCACCGAATATATACCCCTGCCGACCCGTACGCTCCTCCATTCCTTCTTACTGCCCTTGTCGGTCATTGGAACAGTGGAGCACAGCTTAGCTGATCTCCACCTCCCTAGCTTTTCACTCGTTCTAACACTTATTGTGTATATAGTTTATTCTCTGTAGTTCTAGTTAACAGATTTTTGTAAACGTAGTTAGTGTATATAGTTCAGAGGGTCGGGGATTAGCCCTTTCCCTCACTCAGTGCCCAGGCCCATGCCTGGCTCACCGGGTTTCAAACTGTGCTCGGCCTGCCGCCAGCCGATGCTCACGGGAGACCCTCATGACTCCTGCCTCAAATGCTTAGGGGAATCCCACCTTGCAGACAAGTGCCGGATCTGCAAATTGTTCAAGCTGCGGACGAAAAAGGAGCAGGACTTTCGCCTTAAGCAGCTACTAATGGAGGCAGCCCTCACTCCTCCACCTTCTGCACCGGCTGCCGGACAGTCCGCGCCTGGGAGAAGTGCCTCATCAGCACCGGAGAGTGCCGGAACTGTGAAGACAGCTCGGCACCAGCCGTCACCGGCCCAGAAACCAGCCTGGCACCGTTCCCTCTCCCCACGTGCCAAGAAGCTTAAAGCTCCTGCGGCCCCACTATCTGCACCGCAGTCTGAGCAGCAATCTAAGTCGAGCCGCCCGGCACCACTAACTGCCGCGGCACCGAGAATCTCCACACCATTGATTCCAGCCGTGCAGGAGCCGTCAAGTCTGGTGCATGACAGCTCCCCGGCACATGCTTTGGTAGAGCTTCTCGTTCCCACTACGCCAGAGACATTTGCTACGGCGAGGGAAGTTATTGCATTAACGGAGCCTGCCCTGCCTCAACCCCCGGCACCGCCGGTGCAGGTTATTCAATCGACAGGCAAGCCTGCCATGGTAAGACCACCTTCCATCGGCACCTCAGGCAGACAGCACTCAAGATCGAGGTCCCACCAACATTCTCGATCTTGTCATCGCTCCAGATCCAGGCGCCGCTCGCAGTCCCGGTACCGATCTTCTTGGTACTTGTCGCACTCGTGGCACCACTTGAGGTCCTGCTCACTGGACTGATACTCCAGGTACTGGTCCAGCTCCTGGCACTGTTCGCACTGCAGCCGCTCTCATTGTAGGGCGTCAAGATCCTGGTCGACCTCTCGGCACCGGGCATGTTGCAGGTCCCAATCAAGCTCTCGGTACTGGTACAGATCCCGGTACCGCTCTCCGGTGCGGCACGAAATATGGTACCCTAGAGACAGGGCCTATCCTCAAATGGTCTCCGCTCCGCCATGGCCATCGAGGCACACGTCTAAGTCATCGCACTCTGATAGTGCCTCCTATCCCAATTCAGAGACACACAGCTGGGTTCTCCATGAGGCCCAAGGTCCAGACCAAGGTCCTCATCAGTGGTCCTTTTGGATGCCTTGGGCATATCACCAGACCCAAGGCAAACCCACGGTACCATCACGTTCTGCCCCGTCGGAACATCACGCACCGGTGGCCACTGTTAGCTGCCTCCCTCCAGCGGGTACAGATCACTCTCCTCAGGCACCAGACCCTCAGATCCTCCCGGACCCTGACGTACCTCCGGACCAAGAATCCCTACAGGAACCACTCTTACCGGGTCTATCGTCCTCCTCTTCACCCGACGAGGCAGTGGCCAGTACATCCTCATCAGGCCCGCCCCTTATCAACCTCCGAGCTCACCGGGACCTTCTGAAGCGAGTCGCCTTAAATATCAATCTCCAGGTGGAGGAGGTCCCGGAGGTTGAAGACCCGGTGATAGACATACTGTCGGCGGATGCCCCAACCCGCGTAGCTTTGCCATTTATACGCTCCATCCAAGCCAAAGCGGACACAATCTGCCAATCCCCGGCGTCTATCCCTCCTACGGCCAGAGGGGTGGAAATAAAGTATATGGTAGCCTCCAAAGGGTATGAATACCTATATACCCACCGTCCTCCATGCTCCCTGGTGGTTCAATCCATCAATGAGCGAGAGCGCCATGGCCAGCAAGCCCGCGCCCCAAAATCGCAGGAGGCTAGACAGATGGACCTGTTGGGACGTAAAGTCTACTCTGCAGGGGGCCTCCAACTCAGGGTGGCGAACCAACAGGCCCTGCTCAGTAGATATAATTATAACACCTGGCAGTCGGTGGGTAAGTTCACTGAGCTGGTCCCACAAGACTCCCGCCAGGAATTCCAAGCCCTTCTCGAGGAAGGAAAGAAAGTGGCGCGGACTTCCCTGCAGGCCACCCTCGACGCTGCATATTCGGCGGCCAGAACCGTGGCCTCGGGAATTACGATGAGGAGGATCTCATGGCTGCAAGTGTCAGGTCTACCTCCTGAACTGCAACACACCATCCAGGACCTGCCATTTGAAGGCCAGGGCCTTTTCTCCCAGAAAACGGACCCTAGGCTACAGAGTCTTAAGGACAATCGGGTGATCGTGCGTTCCCTTGGGATGCACACCCCACAAACCCAACGAAGGTCCTTCCGTAGCCAACCTCAGCGCCTTTACCCCCCGCCCACACCGCGACAAGACATTGGCAGAAGGCATGGTCGCGGGAACCGCAGACAACAATCTGGGTCCCAAGGCTGCCATAATACCAGTCCCGCCAAACCAGCGACGGGCCCGAAAGCGAACTTTTGAAGGTGCGCCAGAGAGCAGAGCACCAGTCCTTCCCCAGGATCCCCTTCAGTTTTCCAACCGTCTTTCCTCCTTTCTCCCTGCGTGGTCCCAGTTAACCTCAGATTGTTGTGTCCTATGCACAGTGGAATTTGGATACCACCTCCAATTTATTTTGCCCCCTCCCTCTCACCCCCCTCCCCGTCCCTCTTCAGGGACCCCTCTCACGAGCAATTCCTCTGGCAAGAGGTTTGCACGCTCCTCTCGATCGGAGCTATAGAGGAGGTACCGGAGGAATTAAAGGGCATGGGATTTTACTCCCGATATTTCCTAATCCTCAAAGCAAAAGGAGGTCTTCGACCCATCCTGGACCTGTGAGGACTCAACATATTTTTAAAGAAGTTGAAGTTCCGCATGGTATCCCTGGGGACCATTATCCCTTCCTTGGATCTCAGAGACTGGTACGCTGCTCTCGACATGAAGGACGCATATTTCCACATCGCTATTTATCCCCCGCACAGACGGTACCTACGGTTTATGGTGCACCACCAACATTTCCAATTTGCGGTCCTTCCGTTTGGCCTCTCTACAGCCCCTCGCATCTTTACAAAGTGCATGGCAGTAGTGGCCGCCTTCCTCCGTTGTTGGCGAATACATGTGTTTCCTTACCTAGACAACTGGCTTATTCGAGGGACCTCTGAGGCCCAGGTCACCAGACACGTAGCCATCATCACGGACCTATTCGAGAGACTGGGCTTGATGATCAATCTAGAGAAGTCTACTCTAGTGCCCACTCAAAGAATAGAATTCATTGGGGCCATTTTAGACTCCAAACTTCCAAAAACCTGCCTGCCACTGTCCCAGTTTCAGGCACTAGTCTCTGTTATAAAAAACCTCCAAACCTTTCCGACGACCTTGGCTTGCACCTGTCTGAGCCTCCTTGGTCACATGGCCGCATGTACCTTTGTAACCAAGCACGCAAAACTACGTATGCATTCCCTTCAAACCTGTCTTGCCTCAGCATACTGTCCAGGCAGAGATACCATAGACATGGTGGTCACCATTCCTCAGAGCATCTTAGACTCCCGCAACTGATGGCTAACACCCTCTCTGGTTTGTGCAGGACTGCCGTTCCATCCGAGGCAGCCCTCGGTGTCCCTATCGACGGACGCGTCGTCTCTCGGCTGGGGGGCTCATCTAGACCATCGTCGCACACAAGGCCTCTGGTCATCTCAAGAGCTAACGTTGCACATAAACGTCCAGGAACTGAGAGCAGTCCGCCTGGCGTGCCAGACGTTCCTACAACATCTGCAAGGTCGTTGTGTTTCAGTGCTTACTGACAACACAACGGCCATGCACTATATAAACAAGCAGGGAGGGACTCGATCCTCCCCCCTTTGTCAGGAGGCGATCCAATTGTGGGAATTTTGCATAGCCCACTTGATAGACCTTGTAGCATCGTTCCTCCCGGGGGTCCGGAACACCCTGGCAGACCATCTCAGCAGATCTTTTCGGTCTCACGTTCTACATTCCATCTTCCAGAAGTGGGGCTTTCCCTGGACGTTCTACATTCCATCTTCCAGAAGTGGGGCTTTCCCCACATAGACCTCTTTGCTTCTCGCGGCAACAGGAAGTGCCAGAAGTTCTGCTTCTTCCAAGGTCTTGCCCCAGGCTCAATATTGGATGCCTTTCTAATCTCATGGAAGAACCAGCTGCTGTACGCCTTTCCACCCTTCCCACTGGTGCACAGGGTTCTCTTAAAGCTCCGCAGGGACAGGGCTCGCCTGATCCTGATCGCCACTGTGTGGCCCTGACAGCACTGGTACACCACGTTGCTGGACCACTTGATAGCCAACCCGATCTCTCTGCCCCCGTATCAGGATCTTATAACGCAGGACCACGGCAGGCTTCACCACCCGGACCTGCAATCCCTCCATCTCACAGCGTGGCTCCTGCATGGTTAACCCAGTCGGAGTTACGTTGCTCTGCCCCAGTGCAAGAAGTACTCCTGGGTAGCAGAAAGCCTTCCACCCGGTCTACGTACTTGGCCAAGTGGAAGTGATTTTCTTGCTGGTGTCAAACACTAAATGTAACACCCACGGAGGTTCCCATTCGCACTATATTGGACTACCTCTGGTATCTTAAACAGCAAGGCCTCGCTATCTCATCATTGCAAGTGCACTTGGCGGCTATTTCTACTTTCCACCCCAGAGAAGGTACTTACTCTGTCTTCTCCCACCCTATGGTCTCGAGGTTCCTCAAAGGTTTGGAGCGTCTATACCTCCTAGTACGACGCCCCGCCCCTTTCTGGGACCTCAACTTGGTCCTGACGAAACTTACAACTCCTCCATTCGAGCCATTGGCTACCTGCTCGCTCCTATATTTGTCATGGAAAACAGCCTTCCTTGTGGCCATCACATCGGCTAGGAGAGTCTCTGAGCTTCGGGCTCTGATGGTGGACCCACCATACATGGTGTTCCACAAAGGCAAGGTGCAGTTATGTTCACATCCGACCTTCCTCCCTAAAGTAGTCTTGGCCTTCCATCTCAACCAGGACACATTCCTCCTGGTCTTCTTTCCCAAACCGCATACATCTCGTAGAGAACAGCAGTTGCATTCCCTCGACGTCCGTAGGGCCCTCGCCTTCTACATTAACTGAACAAGACCCTTCCCCAAAACGCCCCAACTTTTTGTGGCAGTGGCAGATCAGATGAAAGGCCTACCCGTCTCTTCTCAGAGAATTCCGTCATGGGTAACGGCGTGCATCCGTACTTGCTATGATCTAGCTCATGTCTCTCCGGGACATATTACCGCTCATTCTACCAGGGCTCAGGCCTCATTGGCCATCTTCCTAGCTTGAGTACTTATCCAGGAGATATGTCAAGGAGCTACGTGGTCTTCAGTACACACCTTCATTTCCCATTATGCCCTGGTGCAACAATCCAGAGAGGACGCAGCCTTCGGCTCTGCGGTTCTACACGCTGCAGTATCTCACTCCGACCCCACTGCCTAGATAAGGCTTGTGATTCACCTAATTGGAATGGATATGAGCAAGCACTCGAAGAAGAAAAGATGGTTACTCACTTTTGTAACTATTGTTCTTCGAGATGTGTTGCTCATATCCATTCCAAAACCCGTCCTCCTTCCCCACTGTCGGAGTAGCCGGCAAGAAGGAACTGAGGAGCGGACGGGTCGGCAGGGGTGTGTATTCGGTGCCATAGCGGCACCATGCCAGGGGGCGCCCAGCCGACCCACCAAGTGTTGCTAGGGTAAAAATCTTCCGATGGACGTGCACGCAGCGCGCGCACACCTAATTGGAATGGATATGAGCAACACATCTCAAAGAACAACAGTTACAAAGGCGAGTAACCGTCTTTTCTGTGTATGGGGGGGGGCACAGACTAAAAGAACCCCTGCCGCGCCATATCCTGACATGAGGGGCCATCCTGGCAGTAAGTACATGCCAAACAGGGAGTCGGCATGATCTTTTTTCTGGTCTGCTTGCATCTTTATACAGTAGTCTGTTGGATGCCTAATACTATTTATTCATCTTTTGTGAATGACTTCAATTCTCACAGATTTTACAGGCTATTAGCATAGTCTTGAACCATGTGCAGACATTGTGTAAACTTCAGTGTCCAGCTCTGTCCCAACAGCTTGATTTTGACCTGCAGCTCCGCTACTATTTCCTTCTACGGTCTACCATTTTGTATTGATGTCTTCCTGAGGTCCTTTCTATGCACCATTCTGCAGGTTGGATATATGTTCAATCAGATGGCTGAGAATTATCCATATTTTTGTCTTTCAGATCATGATTTCTTTTCAAACTAATCCTGCACAGCGAAGTAATCCAAATGTTATACATTATATGTTGAGATTAAAACAAATATTTAAAGATCCACCACTTTCATGTGCAATGGATATAGGGATTAAACTACTTTGCATTTTTAAAAAAGGAAAATCTCCATGAACATTTTTAACTCATATTATTCTATTGGTTGTTGGAAAGAGATTATATCCTTTCTCCTGCCCTATATTTAGACACCAACCACTCAGGTTGGTACCATGGTAACTGCAGCACACACAAAAATTGTTAGCAAGAGGTGATTGTTGGTGTTCAGTTTCATTACTTGTTTATGAATTAAGAATGGTCAATTTTTAAATATTACTTTAGAAAAAAAAGCACACCTAGTGGAAATGGACTAAAAAATGGACATCATATTGGAAGGACAATGATGGTCACCATGAAAAGTCATCATTTGTCAGCAGTGTCATATCATGATATATCTCAGGATATGTCTACACAGCAGCAGGGAGCATGCTTCCCAGCACATGTAGACAGACATACTAGCTGTGCTTGAGCTAGTGGGCTAAAAATAGCAGAGTAGCCTGTGGTAGTGTGGGCAGCACTTTCGGTTAGCCACCTGAGGTACTCAGAGATGCCGCAGTTAAGTACTCTGGTGGCTAGCCTCAGCTGCTGTCAGTCTGCCCTTCCTACACTGCTGTTTTTAGTGCACTAGCTCAAGTAGCGCTAGCCTGCCTCTGTCTACCCCTGCTGGGAAGCACGCTTTCATGTGCTGTGTAGACATACCCTTAGATACCACAGTTTGCTAACCATTGGCAACATGCTGGCTCTCATGAGAAGTGTACACAGTATAATAACTATAAAATTGCAAAGTGCTATTGATCCAAATGTCACGTATGGCCCAAGTTACCATAGTCAGCAACCATAATGGCTGGGATTACCAGGCCATTGAGTGAAAGGGATAATAGGACAGAGGACAGGAATCACTGTGAAACGGGCACAATGGAGGGTGGGATGGTGGAGGAGGGTGGTTGTTAAAAAATATTTTTAGGACGGGAAGAAGGATAGAGACCTTAACTATCGCAAACATAAGTCCAGAGTTATAGGAGTATGCACAAAATGTCAGGCCGCTGCCAGGCTTCACAGCAACACAAAATTTGACAGTGTAGTACACCCCTCTTCTATTGGAGTTGAGCAGCCACCCACTAGGTCAGGCCATTGATAACCTGCTAAGGAATTCATACAACTCTGCACAACTTAGTGAAGCCATAAAGGGTTCCTCCTTCTCTTTCTCTGTAGCCTCTGCAAAATCTGGACCAGCCGACCTGTTGACTATAGTTGGTTAACTAATCAATCCAAAACTTCTTCATATGATCTCATGCTCTTTATACCTCATGCTGTTGGGAGTTCTCTTCCTCAATCACAGAAAACCCTAATCAAATCTGAGACAATCAGTCCAGCACTGTGGATGCAGACCAGCCAGAGCAGCAAGGGAAAACTGTGCTGCTTTCACTGACCCAGTTTGGACCAGTCTTCCAGGGAAAGGCTTGAAAACAATGGAGAAAATGAATTTCTGTTGCCATGAACAAATGGTTCTGTGCCCCTTTTAGTTAATGAAAGATAGTAGGGAATACCTAGGTCTACTTCACACTGAGGTCAGCAACACATCTGTCAGAATCAGCACAGCAGCCTTCCAAAAAGTCGTAAACATGTTATTGAAGAAGCCATTAGTCAGTGGTCATGACCTTGCTAATTCCCATTTGTATTGAATAATTTCCTTAGGGAAGGTCTGTAAGAATAGCTGCTTGTTAGACAGAAGAGAGAGATTACCTCTGAACAGGTTAAGATCCAGAGACACTGGTTGTAGGATTGGGTTTCATAAATTTTTATTGCAAGAAGGTACCATTTTGCTCATCTAGTCTGACCTCTATATGAACAGAAGCCATAGGCCTTTCTTGTATTAATTCCTGCCTCAAGTCTAACAGCTGCAATTCAATTAGACCGTATCTTTTAGAAAAACATCCACTCTTGATTTAAAAATTTCCAGTGATGGAGCAGTTGTTCAATAGTTAACTACCTTCACTGTTAAATATTTGCACCTTATTTCTTAGTTTGAAATTGCCTAGCTTCATTTTACAGCCATTACATTTTGTTATGCATTTGACTGCCAGACTGAATAGCCCTCTATTACCAATTTCTGCTCCTCACGTAGGTACATAGTCTGTGATCAAGTCACTCCATAACCTTTTCTTTGATAAGATAAATAGATTGAACTCCTTGACAATTTCATCTGAACACAGTATTTGAGTACAAGTCGCACTAGTGCCAAGTACAGAGGAAATATAACCTCTCTTCTCCCACTCAGTATTTCCCTGTTTATTCATCCAAGGATCCCATTTACCCTTTAGTCACAGCTGAGAGCTTACATTCAACTGGTTACCTGCTGTGACCCTCCCCGCCCCGCAAGTATTTTTCAGAATCACCATTCCCCAGGATAGCATCCCTCACGGTCACTTGCTGGAAGGTTCTCTGCACCTTGAAGTCTCTAAACCATGACTTGAGGACTTCAATGGCTCAGACACAGGTTTGATACAGGAGTGGGTGGGTGAGATTCTGTGGCCTGCATTGTGCAGGAGGTCAGACTAGATGATCATAATGGTCCCTTCTGACCTTAAAGCCTATGATTCTATGATCCTGTAAATATGGCCCAAATTCTTTGTTGCCAGATGTTTGACTTTACATTTGACCATGCTGAAAAACATATTGTTTGCTTGTGTCCAGTTTACCAAGCAATCCAGAAGGCTCTATACCCATGATCTATCCTCTTCGTTATTTGCCGCTCTCCAATTTTTGTGTAATCTGCAAATTTTATCAGTAATAATTTTCTATTTATTCCTTTTTGAAATATTAGCACCACATTAGATTTCCTCCAGTTTTCTGAAATTTTCCCAGTTACAAGACATAATGGGAAAAAATCAACATTGATGGTGCAGAAATTACCTTGGCTGGTTCTTTTAAAACTTTTGGATGCAAGCTATCCATATCTCCAGATTTTAAAAAGTCTAATTTTAGTAGCTGCTGTTTAATATCCTCCTTAGTTTACTGTTGAAATGGAAAGTATTCCATCAAAATGATCTGATGGCACCATCTGGCTTTTTCCCAAAAACAGAACAGAAATATTTATTGAACTCTTTTTTGTCTTTTCTGAACTGTTATCAACAATTCTGCAATTTCTGTTTTGTAATGGACCAATACTGTTGTTAGGATTCCTTGTGTTCCCGACATACTTTAAAAATCCTTTATATTATTCTGGCCATATGTTTCTCTTTGTCTCCTTTTGCTTCCTTTATCAATTCTTTACAGTTCCTAGCTTCTAATTTATTCCTAGCTTCTAACTGATACCAACTTTCTCTTTTTTCCATTTGTTATGTATATGTAATACTACTATTATAACTAATTTCACTGCCCTTTTAAGTCAGGCTGGTCTTTTAAGCAGTGTATCCCCCTTTTTTTTTTTATTGTGGCTTTTGAGACATCTAGTAAAATGTTCTTAAATAGTTTTCAATCATCATTCACATTTTTCTATTTAAATTCCTTCTCCCAGCTGATTTGGCTCCTAATTGTTTTCAGCGTTGTGATATTGGCCCGTGTATATACCAAGTATAGCTATTATTGGTTTGTATTTTATTGTGTTCTCACATAATAAATGTAATCAAGTCCTGATTACTAACATCTAAGCAACCACTAATGTTTAGTTCTATGATCAAGACAAGGTCCAATATAGAATTTCCCCATGTTAGATGCAACACTTTTTGAGTTAGGTGATTTTCACAGTTAAATTTTAGAAATTCCCAGGATGTTTTAATACCAGCATCTTTAGACTTACCACTTATATTACTCAAATTGAAGTCTCCCATGAACTTTTTTCCCCTACACATTATAAATAGGTGCTTGTCCTCCTGTTCTCTCATGTGGTTTGGTGGTCTGTATCAGACACCATCTAGGACCCTATCCTATGCTTTGTCTGTTAGGACATTTATCCATAAGCATTCCAGATCATTTGTTTCTGCCATTTTTGACATAGAGTGTCACTCCCATTCCCCTTTTACCCACTCTGTCCTTCCTACAAGCGATTTTAACATCCCAGTCATGTGAATTTTCCCACCAGGTTTCAGTAATACCAGCTAGAACAAATTTGTGCTCATAAATGAGAAATTCCAATTCTTCTTGTTTGTTGCCCAGATGCCTAGAATTGGTGTATAGATAATTTAAAGAATTTCTTGAACCACAAACTCTAGCAAGATGCTTACTGCTCATGTTCCAATGCCATATGATGTTAAGAATGAGTTAAGGAATGTTTTTTCGTTGGAAAATGATGATTTGTTAACTCAAAACATTCTGCAGTCATGTATCAATTTTGACTAAATTCTAATGGAAAGAAGCATGTTTCTGATGGAACCCTGCCTGCCAAGCAAATTCAACAACTGACTGGTTTTGTTCCAGCATGGAGGCCCTGAAAGCCCCAGCTTCCAATCTTTTGGGCTCATGACTCCTCGGCACCCTGGTCTCCTAAGGTTCAGGGTCCCTAGCTCCTCAGCAGCCTGGAAGTCTCCAGCTGTGTGGGTAGGCTACTCAGGCTCTGAGCAGCTTGAGAAAGCATTGGGAACATTTTGAAAAAGTCAAAATGAAATGTCATTTCAACAAAATGTTGGAATTCCTGTTCTGTAGGAAATTCCAAATGTTCCCATTTCCATTCTGTTTGGGAACAACATTTTTTTTTTTAATTTCAGAGTTTTCTGTGGAATGGGAATTTCAGGTTTCAGCTAGCTGTAGTTAATAATGTCAGCCGGTTCAGGGTTCTCTTTTTTCTCTAATCTTGTTGCAGACAGATGAACTGTAGAAGTCTCTAATTACACATTCATTTTCTCTTAAAAGGGTTTTGATTTTTTTATATACTGAGAGAGAAACATTTTAAGGTAATTTTGGGTGAAAGTTGAACCTAAAACAACCCTGAGTTACACACATATGTGAACTTTGGGAAAGATAATGTCTGGATCTTCTGGGGATTAATAAAAATCAGATCCTAAAAGAAAAATTGTGCAAATCAGTGAGAACCTGAAAAGTGAGGGATTAGCAAGAACAAATCCTTCTTGTGCGTTTTCTGCTTGTGCAAGTATTTCACAATCACTGAGATTCAGAATGTAAGGGCCTGATTTTGATGTGTCTCAAACTAGTAAAGCTCTGACTTCAGTGAAGTTCCTCAAGATTGAACAAGTGAAATCAGAATAATCAGGCCTCAAATCAATGGATTTGCATATCTCTACAGAAAACATTCCTCCTCTAGATGCTCCCAGTTTCTTCTTTAGTGAAAGCCTATTTAAATGAGTAACATTAAGAAGATGGGAAATCACCGTGCATGCACATTTTTGAAATTAAGCATATGGTGTGCCTTGACTTGCTACTTTCAGTTCTGCTGGGAATATTGTCGCTAACCAACTATCAAGTCTGAACTACTGAGAATATGAAATGGTTCGCATTTATAAAGGTAAACATTACACAGAGACTATTTAGTCAAAAGCTGTTGCTGCTGTTGCAACAGCTATTGCTACTACTACAAACAGCAATAAAGCTTCCAGTGCTGCCATTGAGGAGTGCTGGGTGAAGTTAACTGAGGTTATAAAGTTTAAAACTTGAATCCTAGACCAACACAGCAGCACTTAAAGGTGATCTGCAAAGGATTTCACAAAAACTGGGCTCGCATTCTCTTTTGCTTGTTTACAATGGATAAAAGAAGGCCTGAAATGGTTGGTTGGTTGCTTCCTTGTTTTTGAAGGAGTTCTTCTCTTCACTGCCTACTTTTTTTTTTAATCTGAGCATTGTCAGGACTTTCAATTCTGGTCTTTCCTGGTTTTGCTGGAGGAGCTGTTTAGAGGATATATACAGTTAGCTATTATACCTTAATTCAGGGCTGCTCAACTTTCAGCTAAGAGTTCATTTCTCCAAATTTTAAATTAATTTTTGATGTTAAGTGGAATTATTCATGTACGCACAATTACATGGTGTGAATATGCTGATAAAAATGAATATACATTCTGCTCCATAGATAGTGTCTAGTTTTCAGTGGTTAACATGACTTTTCTCCATTCAGGTCTAAGTTCTAATTATGTAGTTAACTACGATGCACTTTTTTTCTGGGGAAAAAACAAAAGAAAAAGTTTAAAAATTCCTAAAATTCCCTGTCTCCTGCGTACTCTTTGTCCCTCACTTTCTTTCAACTCCAGTCAGCCCATCCTTTTTCCTGTTCATAAGTTAAGGAACAGAAACACCACCATGTGGCATAGGAGATGAGTCTCACAATTCAAATATCGAGTATCCAAAGGGACAGTCTCAGTGAACAGCACACGAGCAATCATAGACTAAAAGAATCCACATAAAACATTTGCTGAACAATTGTGGATAGTGACTTAATTCTTCAAAATGTCCTTCAATGTCAATCATGGTCAGTCTGTGAACAAAACACTGGATTAAATCTGCCAGATCAAATTGTCTCCAGCATATTGTTGTTTGCAGTGTTGTTGTAGCTGAGTTGGACTTGGGATATTAGAGGGACAAAGTGGGTGAGGTAATATCTTTTGTAAGACCAGCTTCCATGTGTACAAAAGACAAGCTTTCGAGCTAATTGCCAAGACCTGAAGAAGAGCTCTGAGGAGCTCAGAAGTTTCTCTCTGTCACCAACAGAAGTTGGTCCAGTAAAAAATATTGCCTAGTCACCCACCTTGTCTCCAGCAAGGTGTTCATTCACCTCTAGTAACAATAGTTGCTGGCCATTTTGTTCTCACTTTTAATTCGTTTTTTTGACTATACTTAAGCTCATTTTGTCACTCAAGCTTTCAAAAGTACACCTAAAGATAAAATGTGCTCTTGTCTATCCTGTGAGTTTACTCCTGCTCTCACAGCTCTAGATATTAATTGCTCAATCCAAAGTTTATGAAGTGTCTGAATCTCTTGCTGATCTAACCATTCCTGGATTCCTGAGATTCTGACTATTTTAAGGCAAGTGCATCAGGATTACAGGGATGTCACATTATGACGGGCCCATTTAAGGAGAGATGGGACCACCCATACCTCTGCCATAATTAGCTGCTTACCAGCTGGAGGGGCAGGGCTGAGGGATCTGGGAAGGAGCTTAATGGACACTTGGACCTTATAAATAAGCAGTGTGAGGTCAGTCTGGGAGTGGGCAGTGAGTATGCTCCTGTGGAAAATCCTGAGCCAGTGCCTGCTGGGGGAAGGGTACTCCAGGAAAACCAGCTTTGCAAGCCCCCTGTTTTATACTGGGGCAGGGAAGGAGGTAAGGAACATAGCCCAGGAGGGGCTGAAAACTGTACTCCAGTGGAACTAGCCTCAGGGCTGTTGCTCTATCCCAGAGCCAGGAAGACTAGAACAGATAGTCCAGAAAGGGGCTGGTAACAGGGCCCAGGTGACAGGCTGAAGACCCAAAGGGCAGAAGAATCTTTTTTGTTTCCTGGGACTTAACTGCGGGGGGGACCTTTTGCTGCCCTGGAAGGAATTAAGAAAAAAATGGTGATTTGGAAATGAATGTCATAAATCATTAGTTTATATTTCCCCTGAGACAATAATGGAAGAGTTGCTGAGTTCTTCAGCATATTGAAGGCTTTTTCCTTTAAATTTAAGCCTCTGATCCTGCAAACACTTCCGCGTGTGATTTAAATGGGACTACACATATGCTCACTGTTAAGCATGTGCATAAGTGTTTCTAAGATCAGGGCTGTATTTTTTAACATGTGTTTTATAAATTCAGTCTTGTCCCATAAATAAAGGTTTGAAAGTAATGAGGGAAGTGAGTCATTTGCCAAATGAAATTTGTTATATGCCTCTCTTAATTAACAATGCATAGTAGGGGACACCAAGGTTCATTTGGCTCTGAGTTTATGAATAATTCCCTCAGAATCAACAGCCTTCTGAATATGTGTTGGCCAAGAAACCATCATCCAGTGATGATGAGCTCACCAACTCCCACTCCTCTTGCACAGTTTCTGTAGAGAAAATCTATAAGTGTGGCTGTTTAGTACATTTATTCTTCTTCAAGTGCTTGTCTCTGTGTGTAGTGCACTTCAGGTTGTACATGCGATCCATATGCCCAGGACAAGAGAATTTTTCGTAGCAGTGACCATGTGGTCCACCCATGGGCCACTGCTTTCTGTGCTCCACACCAAGGATTTATAGGAGGGCTGCTGGACCACCATCATTTCAATTCCTTCTCACCTCTCATGGTCTGGAACAGACACTCAGTATTTATAGTAGCTTCTTTGCCCTTTCTCTGTAAATAGTTAAAATGTAGTTAGTTGTAGTTACTTTGGTCTAACTTATTGGGGCAGATTGTTAGGGTTTGGTTCCTCATTTTGCCCTCCGCCACTTGGATAGGAGAGCAGTCCCCAATCCCTCCTGCCCTATGTTCTCCACTGGCAGCAAGAAAAGCATGCCAGTGATGCCTGGCTTCAAGAGCTGTGTGGACTGTCAGAAGCCCTTCATGGTAAAGGATGATCATGAGGCCTATTTGTACTGCCTGGGTAAAACTATGTCCCTTCCAGGTGCAATATCAGCAGATCATTTGTGAGAAGGACCAAGCAGTTGAGAGAGTTTTAGCTCAGAACATTCTTCATGGAGAAGTTCATGAAAGTGGGGCTGGACTCTGGCTAGGGAAACCCCCCAGTTCATCAGCCTGAATAAAGTGGGAGTGTGCCTTCAAGTGCGCCTCCAGCTGGTTTCAGGGCCTCCGTACCCCTCATACTTTCCCATCGGCTCCAAGAAACTCAGATCAGCAGAGTCAGGGCAGATGTGGAAGACACTAGAGGAAAAGTTCCTTGTCTACATCCTCCAAGAAGAGGCAGAAGTTCCCATCTCGTATCCAGTAGGGGAGAACCTCACACTCCAGATCGGGACTGTCCAGTACTGGGAAGGACCAGCCTGGAAATTGGTTGGGGGGCCCACATGGAGGGGGCAGGTGGCCCAAGGGACATGGTCTCCTCGTGAGTCAATACTCCATATCAACATGTTGGAGTTGAGTGCAGTCAGTGTGATCTGTGAACAATTTTTCCCTTGCATTCAAGGCTATTCAATCCAGGTGTTATAAGACAACATGACAGTGGTCTTCAATTCATCAACAAGCAAGGAGGGGCACATTTCCTCACAGCTCTGCACAGAGGTCATTGCCCTTTGGAACTGGTACATAGTTTTGCAAATTATCCTGACCACCATCCATCTGCCAGGGGATCAAAACACCAAGATGGACTCCTTCAGCAGACACTTCTCCAGAGAGCATGCAAGGGAGAGGCATGGCCCAACTCTGCATGAAAATTTTGATTGTGGGGGTCACCCAACCACAGATTTGTTTTTGTCCGATGTAAACAAAAAATGCAAGTTCTGCTCCAAAGAGGGTTGCAGCCAGGATCTCTGGGTGATGCTTTCCTCATATGATGGTCAGAAGCCTGAGCTAGACATTTCTCCTGATCTCTCTGTTATCAAGAGTATTAAGGACAGTCAGACAAGATGAAGTACAGGTGATTTTCACAACACCAGATTGGGCCCATCAGTTCTGGTACTCTGCATTGTTACACCTGTCAGCCTGGCTTCCTCTTTGTCTTCCCCTGGTATGAGATCTCTTGACTCAGGATGAGTTACAGATTCACCACCGCAGTCTGTTCACACTTTGCCTGAAGTCATGATATTTGGATGAATGTCAAACCTAAGAGATGGCTGGCTCAGCAGATGCATAGGGCATACTGAACATCAGCAGGATGGACTCTACCAGAAGGTGCTACTTTGCAAAGTGGAAGAGATTTGAGATCTGGTGTGATCAACAGGGAATTCCCCCTTTTGTGGTTGGGGTGCCAAAGAAGCTGGATGACCTATTATCCCTGAAGTGAGAGGGGCTGCCTCTCAGCTCCCTCTGGGTTCCCCTGATGTCTATCAGTGCATTTCATTTGCTGGTAGCCACCTACTCTATGTTCTCACATCCAGTCACATTCTGGTTCCTGAAGGGACTAGTTAGAGTCTTCCTTCCAGTGGTGAAGCCTACACCTGGTTGGGACTTGATTTTGTCTGCTCTGGTGGAGATGGAGGAAGGCTGTCTTGAACTGCTCACTGCAGCACCTTTCTGTGAAGGCATTCCTGATCACAATCATATTGGCCAGAAGGGTAGAGGAGCTAGGGTTGATCACGGCAGACTCCCTGCCTCCCAGGATCCTCCACAAGGATAAAGCTCCATGAGGCTGCACCCAAAGTTCATCCTTAATGTAGTGTCGGACTTGCACCTCAACTAAAGCACCCATTTACCTGTGTTCTATCTGAAACCACAGGCTAATAGGGAGGAGGTGATGTGCCACTCCTTGGATATGCGTAGGGCCCTTGCCTTCTTCCTACAAAATAATTTCAGAAGTGGCCTTCTTCCTACAAAATAATTTCAGAAGTGACATACACTCATCTCATTCCCAGAGAGGATGAAGGGAGAGACCGTTTCCTCCTAGATGCTGTCAGTGAATCTCGAGCTGTTCTCCTTGTTCTCTGCTACAAGCTGAACAATGTCCCTGGTGGCATAATGTGAGGGCACACTCAATGAGAGCCCAGGCAGTCTCAGGAGTCCCCTTTAAGGATGTACCTATTGTTAATCTCTGAAGAGCAGCAGCCTGAGGCTTCGTGCACACCTTCACCAGATGCTATGCACTGGTACATGCAGATGCCTTTTATGCCTTCCTGGGCAGGGCAGTTCTGCAATCTGTAGTGATATAGAATTCCAGGCACCCCCCTTCTCAGGATGGACGCTGCTTGTGAATCATTTGAAGTGCACTACACATGGGGATGAGCACTTGAAGAAGAAGGAAAGGTTGCACTTTTTGTAGTAAGTAAAGTTGTTTGAGATGCATTATCCCTATGTCTAGTGCACTACCTATCCTCCTTTTCCACTGCCTCTGTTCCCTTAGTGTGGCCTAGTGGAGAAAAAGGAACTGAAATGGTGGAGGTCTGGCAGCCCCCTTTGCACCCTTGGTGTGAGCACAAGGAGAGTGGGGGTGCATATGTGGACCAAATGCTCACTACTACGAAAAATTCTTCAGTCCTGGTCACATGAAGCCTATGCACAAGCTAATAGTGCACCACAAATAGGAGCAATACATCTCAAAGAACTCCAGTTACTACAAGCTGAATAAGCTTTCCTTCCTGGGAAAGATAACCCCACCTCAAAGGCCTTTATTGCCACTACTCCTATCCCCCAGCCCTACCTTTTCTTCTCCACAGTGTGAAACTTGGGGTGCATTTTGCACACAGCTAGACATTTTTTTTTAAATTGCACCTCTAGAAAACATTGTTAGAAGTTTGAGGAGAAAATCTTACCCATAAGGGATATTAGGCATCCAAATGATGTGCCTAGAAAAGTGGAGGTGTTTTAGCAGTAGATTAGAGAAAATGCATGTGCGGCTCTTGCTCCTTGCATGAGTTTGGCTTTTTTAAGCCCTGTCATCTCTGATTCTGTTTGTATTTTACTGAATTATCCTGAAAATGCTGTGCCTCAGCCTCCTCTCATTTTCACCTGGCTCACTGTTCTGCTTCACTGTAGTTCACATTGGCAGTTCTGGTTCCATACTCTTTTATTTGTTGACTTTGCCTATTTCAGGTGGATGTTTTCCGGGTGGAAGCAGTAGATGTTGGGTCTCTGCAGGAGTTGGTTGTAGATAAAGGAAAAGGCTCTGACTGGCAGCTAGAGAAGATTATTGTGCACGAGCCAACATTTGCTGGGACAAAGACACTGTTTATGGCTCAAATATGGCTAAAAGATGGGAAAAAATCTGCCTCAGTAACTCTAAAAGCTACAGGTAAATATTATTTTAGAAATATATTATTTACTAAGAAACTAATTCCAAACTGCTAAATGCAGCTACATTTTCTGTTTCCATAACAAGTTATAGTATCAGATACTTTAGTATCTCGTTGTAATTAAGTAGGAACTACAATCTCTGAAACTGTTCAGTTTTAGTCCTGTTTGATAATCCAGTATTTTACAGGGTGCTAATTTTTCCTCTGTTAGTCCAGATTTATACTGAGGCAAATGAGAACAAAATCTGGCCCACTCTGTGTATCTTGCTGTCTCTCCAAGTACCACTTCTATTTTGTCCCTTATGACAGGATAATGTTTTTAAAGGTGGCTGCCTACATTCCCATGATGTTTAAATCCTGCCCTCTGCTGTTTTGCCAAGCAAGAAGGATCAGTTTAGATAGTTTGCCCCACTGCATTCAAGCAGTGGAGGAGAATGTCTCCATAGTATTCAAGATGGCTGTCTAACATACAGCACATTCTCATGATATAGAATACGATATGTTGGAGGTGTGTCTAGCCAGCATGTATGCTGCAGTCAACAGCAATCTCTAGCCAGAGACAAGTTGAGTCATATTATGCTCTGGTTCAGAAAAGTAGTAAAATACACTCCATAAATGGTCCCTTAGTCTACAATGAAATATTTTGTCCTCGCTGACAGTAGTACTGTAGCAGAAGCCACAACAGGGCGTGACTGCTCACCACAGCTGCATTGGCCATAGCAGAATTTGTCCCAAAGGCTATTATTAATGTGTTGTAGCCAAACAGAGTACTGTTACAATGTATTTCCTTTGTTTCATCATCCCTAATCCTCCAGCCTTCCGAAATAATAAGGAAACAAAATGTTATCTTTATAAAAGCCAATAATATACGAGCTGCTTGAACTTTGCTCTGAAAAAAAATTGAAACATTCTTGGAAAAATATATAAGGAATAAATTAGTATCTTCAAAATCACATAATGTTATAAATGGAGTCATGGAATGAATATTGTTGAACTTCTATAGGAACACAAATGTCTTTCCTTGGTTTCATAGAAGAAAATATTGATGCAATTATAGCCTGATCCAAAGCCTATTGACATCAGTAGGAGGCTTTCCATTGACTTCAGTGAACTTCGGTTCAGGCCTTTATCTCTAATTATGACTTCTGGTCCAATCCATTTCTATGGATCTTAATGAGAGTTGATATCAGTGGGAGCAGAATTAGTCTGTTAGATCAACTTAAAAATATCTAATCTGTGCAGACACACCCAAATCCCTGGTAGCAGAATTTGTATAAACAAAGTATAAATGATTGTAAAATTAAAAAAAATATTTTATCTGGATCACAACCATTTATAATATTGTGTTTGTTTTGGACCCAGTTCATTATACAAAACAGATGCTGGAGTAGAAAATCTCATTGTACTCTTCCTAGCCAAATCTTTAATCTCACTGATACAGTGCTCAGTCAACTGCTTCACCATAGATGAATACAGACATTCATTATAATTTAGACACTGTTTTACAAAAGCATTAATTTGGTTTTCAATCTTCTTTCAAATAGAAATTCAGGAGAGGAGGAACACAGCTGTCTTGCCGTTAAAAAAACAGCAAATGAAATCAGGTAGATCTGATGCCCTAGACCTAATATTGTATTCACTAGTTTAAAAAATGATTATATGGGAGCTTTTTCATCACAAACTTATAATTATGTTTACCAGTACTGGCAGTTTTATCCTCTATGTAATATTAAGAAATAAAAATATACCTGCATATTAGGGTCAAAGTACAGTTAAATAATTTTGATACCCAATTAAAATGAAAATAAATGAACCTGTTATAAATTTTATTTTGGCTATCTTAGTGAACATTTAAAAGAAAAAATGTATTTATAATCTGTCTTTCCTTCATCACATTCCTTATTTCATTTGTTCAGAAGGCACATGGAGAATTTATTTCACAAAACTCTGTGAAGAAACAACAGAAGAATTTGAAAAGTCAGTGAAGAATATTTCTAACTTGGTCATGGTGTTTTATGGAAGCAATGGCAAGTCAAACCCAATTTCCATGGCAAACAAAGTGTGCCATCAAGCTGAGGATCAAGTAACATCTGATGTAAAAATATATATACATTTCCCTACCTTTTTAGCCTCTCTTCTGAATTTGCTTTTATATAGAGATCAGCAAATAGGGACTGTAATATCCCACCTTCATAACAATTTGGCATCCCTTTGCATATTCAAGAAGAACAGAATTGGACCTTTAACTTGAATACCATAATTAATTTGTGTTTCTTTTATACTCTCAGAACTCATGGTTATAAAGCATATTCTTTGTCAACAATTACTCAAAATTAATTATGCATATCCAAGCAATTTGTGTGAACATTAAACATTTACATTTAATAGACAGTACAATATGTAATTTAAATTTGAGTCTTCACTGATTTCTTATTAGCATATAAGGAACACCACTAAATAGGTTGACCATATTTCCCAAAGGGAAAACTAGACACCGTGCAGGGCCGGCTCCAAGCCTCCCACCCATGTGGCTGGCCCCAGCTGCTCACCAAAGGCGCCCCCCAGCTGCCACTGGTAACTCTAACCCCGCTGGCCCCTTGCTTGAGGCTGGCACTGGTCACTCTAACCCTGCTGGTGGACTGGAATCCTTCCTCCCTCCACCTCTAGCCCAACCTCACCCCTGCATGGGGCTGGCATCTCCACTCACCCCCCTCCCCACCGCATGTTCCTCCGCACCCCATTTTTCTGACAAAAGTGGGCATTTGTCCGTTTTGCCAAAAAAGTCAGGACAGGGCTTAAAAAGGGGACTGTCCTGGCCAAAACAGGATGTATGGTTACCTTACCACTAAAGGGTAAATATGAGATCTCTGCTGCCTTTGAACTTAACGTGGGTGTTGCCATTGACTTCAGTGGGAGCAGAATTAAGCCAATGCTGAGCACTTTGGAAAATCCCACTCTTTTTTTTTTTTTTAAATCATTCTGGATGTTAACTTTTTTCTTTGTTACTCCCTAGGTACATTTCCCATCTGACTTAGGGATGCTTTATAAAGTGAGATTTGGGCTTCAGAGTTTGGGAAATAACACATCCCAGTTGTCTCTTCATCACTTTAAAATGCAGAACACAGCAACCCTGGATACCTTTAGTCTCTCTATAAATAAAACACTTTCTTCTTCTCTTAATGGAGACAGATGGATTGAGGTCCCTGTAGAGTGGCCATTAAAAGCAGCACTTTCTGGTAGGTATAAATCTATATTAAAGAGATAGAATGGTCCAGAAGGTTAACAAGTTCTAATAATACAACTGAAATCTTTGTCAAAGTAGGATATTTTATTGTCTTCATTTAACATTTAATAAAATCTAGATCAGACTTCAAAATATATCTATTAGGGAAAACATTATTAATGTCTCTTAATTTCTGTAGCTAGGGTGACCAGATGTTAAGGGGAAAATATCGAGACTGCTGCAGGGGGGAACTTTTTTTTTTTTTTTTTTTTTTTTTTTTACACTCACTCGTCCAGGAGTTCGGTGGCAATTCATCGGAGAGTCCTTCAGTCGCGGACGGTCTTTGGCGGTATTTCGGCAGCGGGTAATAAACCTTGCTGCCAAACACAGAAGCACTCACCACCGAAACACCGCCGAAGACCATCCACGACTGAAGGACTCTCCGCTGAATTGCCACTGAAGACCAGGAAACAAAATATCGGGACAAATAGCATCCCGACCATACTGTGGTCGGGATGCGGGACAAACGCCTCAAAATCAGGACAGTCCTGATTTTATCAGGACATCTAGTCACCCTATCCGTACCATAAAGTGTGCAGTGGAAATATATTTTTATGTATTGCCTATGAACATTATGAGTCATATAGAACAGCATTAGGAAATGTTTCTTTGTTTCTGCTCTGTTTGTTCTGCTGCTGCTGGTGCTAACAACACTACTTACTATAGCTCACCTTCTAACAAGTGATTTTATTTTTCTTATGTCTGTACAGTCCAAATAATTATGCTTGTTAAAAATTAGCTCAAAATTTGTCTTATGAACACCATCTTTGTTTTAGCAAAGCAGAAGGGATCTTTTAATCTGAAACAGTCTTTCCACCCTTTCATATTTTTACAAGTGAGATAGTAAGTACCTGTACAGTCCCAAATGACATGAAATCTAATGTTTGCAGTGTTGTAGTAGCCATGTTGGTCCCAGGATAGCCATGTTGTTGTAGCCATGTTGGTCCCAGAGACACAGGTAGGTGATGTAGTATATTTTATTGAACTAACTTCTATTGGTAGAAGATACAACCTTTTGAGCTACACAGAGCTCTTCCTCAGATTTAGTATTTATCAGAATATTCCCTTGGCAAAACAAACAGGCCAAATAATTTTTTATTTAACATTAATCAGTTTGTATTTAGTTCCTACTCAAAAGAGCATCCATTCATTTAAGTGTAGACCCCAAGTATGCTCACTAAGGACCTGATTCAAAGCCCTATTAAACTCAATACTAGTTCTTCCATTGACCTTATTCACCCTTATGCCCATGATTCAGCAAAGTGCTCAGAGACATGCCTAACTTTAAGTGAGTAATCTCAGTATGATCATCTGTTCTTTTTCTTGAATGCTTTGGCTAGCACTAAACGCTTAAATGTCATAATTTGGAATCAAACTTCGTACTTCTCAGAGCTCTCAGCAGGAAAGCAGAATAAGGTCAATTGTTTTCACCTTTTATACACAGAATCCAAATGGTTATTAAAAATATCTAGGCACTCAGGTGTGCTTCATGGAGGAGACTGATCGCTAAAACACACAAGTGTGTGTATATATATATATATATACACACACACACAGTCAGTGTGGAATTATGAGTAGAGAGCACTGGAGTGGAACTTTGGAGACTTTGGTTCTGTTCCCAGCTCTGCCTCTGGTGTGCTGGGTGACCCTTGGCAACTCATGTCACTGCTCAGTGCCTCGGTTTCCCCATCTGAAACAAAGATACTAACCTTCTTTGTAAAGCACTTTGAGCTCTTCTGATGTGCCATAAAGGGTAGTATCATTACTATTATATAAAATAGTGTATGTTCTGTGTGTGTATAATATTTACTACTCTCTTTTGAGCCGGGCCAGCTTTAGGAAGTGCGGGGCCCAATTCGAACATTTTCGGCGGGGCCCTGGCAGGGATGACTAAAAAAAAAAAAAAATGTAAAAAAAAGCCTTTCATTTCTTCCATGTATTATTTATTTTCCATAACTATATAAATAATACCATTATATATTATGTACATTGCACCATATATGCTGTTGATTGCTTATTAATGACCGCCATTTCACATGTGTTGGTCCCTGCCACGCCCTGTGGGTATGCACATGTGTGGGTCCCAGCTGCTCCCTGCCCCCCTCATCGAAGCAGGAGTGCAGGGTTACTGCCCTGGGAACTGCAGGGCAGCAGTGGACATGAGGCTGGTTGGATGCAGGGCAGGGGCTGACTGGAGGTAGGGTCTAGCTCCAGGCAGGGAAAGGGGTGCAGGGCTGGCTGGAGACGGGGGTGTGGGGTGGGCTGGCTTCAGGCAGGGCTGCAGGGGGATGCAGCAGGGATTGGGAGGGCTGGAGACAGAGGAGTGCAGAACTGGCTGGCTTCAGACAGGGGAGTGCAGCGGGGTTGGCTGGAGACAGGGCAGGGGGTTTGGGGCTGGGTCTGGGCAGTGTGTGCAGGGCTGGTGCGGGCAGGGGTGTGGGGGGGTTGGCTGGCTTTGGGCAGGGCCACAGGAGTGTGTGGAAGGGAATGGCTGGAGACAGGGCAGGGGGTTTGGCAGGGGCTGGCTGTGGGCACGGAGTGCAGAGCTGGCTGGGGGCAGAGCTGGCTGGGGGCAGGGCAAGGAGTGCAGCAGAAGCAGCTGGAGCCCCGGCCCTTTAAATAGCCCCCAAGCCTCCTGCTATCCCAGGGCTCTGGGGGTTATTTAAAGGGCCCAGGGCTCCCCTGCTTCTACCCCGCCCCGGACCTTTTAAATAGCAGCGAGAGCCCTGGAGAATACATGGGGGCGGCGGGGCTCCGGCGGCTATTTAAAGGACGGGGTGGCGGAGGCAGCTGGAGCCCCGACCCTTTAAATAGCCCCCAGAGCCCCCCGCTATCCCAGGGCTATGGGGGCTATTTAAAGGGCCCGGAGCTCCAGCCGGGAGAGCGGGGCTGCGGGGCGGCTTGCTGCGCTCTGGCTGAGGCTCCAGCCGGGAGAGTGGGGCTGCAGGGCTGCTTGCCGCGCTCCTGCCGGGGCTCCAGCCGGGAGAGCGGGGCTGCAGGACAGCTTGCCGCGCTCCAGCCAGGGCTCCAGCTGGGAGAGCAGGGCTGCAGGGCGTCTTGCTGTGCTCCGGCTGGGGCTCCGGCTCTCGGCGCGGGGCCCTCTTAGGCGTGGGGCCCGATTCCTGGGAATCGGCTAAATGGGCCTAAATCAGGCCCTGCTTTTGAGAACATATTATTTGATAACTCTCCAGGTAAGAACTGCATCTCATTTGTATTTATCTGTTTCTGCATATGCCTCAGAAATCTGCAAGGAGGGATTTGTAAATATATTTTGTAATCACAATGAAGCAGAGAGCTAGTATAGCATGAAGCACATTTCTCCTCAAGTCTTTCCCTTTTTATGTCCAAGAGTGCTTTAAACAGCGCCACAGCAGGTAGCACATGTGGAGTTCAAAGTGATCCTTGATGCACAAAGTTATACAGAATTCATTGTGCAAAACAACCCTGCATCTCTGTCATATTTTTAAATCATAGACTCATAAACTTTAAGGCCAGAAGGGACCATCATGTTCATCTAGTCTGACCTCTGGCTGAGGTACTGGTATCTTCAAATCATGATTTAAAGACTTCAAGTTACAGAGAATCCATCACTTACACTAGTTTAAAACTGCAAGTGACCCATGCTCCATAGAAAGGCAAAAATAACGCCAGGGTCTCTGACAATCTGACCCAAGGGAAAATTCCTTCCCGACCCCAAATGTGGCAGCCAGTTGGACCCTGAGCACGTGGGCAAGACCCAGCAGCCAGACAGCAGGCAAGAATTCTCTATAGTGACTCAGAGCCCTCCCCATCTAGTGTCCCATCACCAGCCATTGGGGATATTTGCTACTAGCAGTCACAGATTGGCTATATGCCATTGTAGGCAGTCTCATCATACCATTCCCTCCATAAATGTATCAAGCTCAGTCTTGAAGCCAGTTAGGTTTTTTGCTCACACTGCTCCCCTTGGAAGGCTGTTTTCTGCTCATGCTCCTCCCCTCTCTATTGCATATGTTCTTTGTGTCTCTTGCTCTCTCTTCCTTCCTGCCAGTATAACAGATTTTATGGTTGGACAGCTCCATAGTTAACATCAACTCTTGATTTCCATTTTAGACCCAACTGTGCTCCTCCCACCACTTTGATCTGTGAGTGAGATGGGAAAGTACACAGGGTATTTCTGCACCCAAGGTGACCAATCCCAAAAGTGGCTAATTGTCACATTGCTAATTAATTAATTAATCACATTAATACTGTTTCGAATAATAATTAATGAGGATAAATGGCCGTTCTGAAACCATAAGTATAGCATCAGCTAAATTGCACTTTGAAGATATTACAGTTATTTCAAATTGTTTAAATTATATGTTTTATTGTTAAAAGGGATACATGTTATAAAATGGGATTATGAAATCCTACACCACTGATATATTCTTCTGAGGCGATGCTGCTATCCATTAGGCATGGAACAAGAGCTACTTCCTCACCACTAAAGATGACCCCTGTATACCAGGTGTGAGGCTAGATCAATGTGACCTGTGCAAAGTTTGGTTCATACAGTGAACCCTGCATGTTTTACAGTTGTGACAAAGTTCCTCCTCTACCTTGGTGGGTCCTGCGCTTATTGGCAGATTTGCTCACCTCAGTGATCTTCCCCACAGTCTGGATCAACTCCTCCTGTGTCTGATCAGGAGTTGGGAGGTTTGGGGGGAACCTGGGCCCGCGCTCTACTCCGGGTTCCAGCCCAGGGCCCTGTGGATTGCAGCTGTCTATAGAGCCTCTTGTAACAGCTGCATGACAGCTACAACTCCCTGGGCTACTTCCCCATTGCCTCCTCCAAACACCTTCTTTATCCTCACCATAGGACCTTCCTCCTGGTGTCTGATAACACTTGTACTCCTTAGTTCTCCAGCAGCACACCCTCTCACTCTCAGCTCCTTGTGCTTCTTGCTCCTAGCTCCTCACACACACTTCCTCTCCTCTGGCTCCTCCTCACTTGACTGGAGTGAGCTCCTTTTTAAAGCCAGGTGCCCTGATTAATCTGCCTTGATTGGCTGCAGGTGATCTAATCAGCCTGTCTGTCTTAATTGGTTCTAGCAGGTTCCTGATTACTCTAGTGCAGCCCCTGCTCTGGTCACTCAGGGAACAGAAAACTTCTCATCCAGTGACCAGTATATTTGCCCTCTACCAGACTCCTGTACCCCACTGGTCTGGGTCTGTCACACAGTTCACTAGACATAGAGGCTGTCAGAGGAAGTCGCGTGCTTGCTGGTCAACCTGAACCTGGATAGCCTCTTGTCTTATCCACATTTCAAAGGATGTAGGTGGCCACTCTGTGCCAGCAGGCTGAAGGGGGTTGATGAATCTGAGCTATTATCCCCCACCTACAAAAGCCTTTTGGAAGAACAAGATGCATCTGCTTCTCCAGTAGTGCAGGAGCAGCAGCAAACAGTGTGACTGAAAGTTGAAGAGAGTTGAATATCCTGTATTTTAATATAATTTAGTTCTGTTAAGAAAATGTAAATGGATAGGGCCAAATCCTCAGCTGGTGTAACTTGACATAGCCACTTTGATGTCAATGGGTCTTTGTTAATTTACACTAGTCAAGAATCTGGTCCATAAACTTCAAACAGTTTAAAGTGTACTCAGGTACTGTCCATACTGACTATATCTAAATCCCAGGACACATTCAGTAAAAATTTCAAAAGCACCTAAGTGACTTAGGAGCCTGAATGTCATTGACTTTTTTTGACCCATTATGTATTTCCCAGGTAAAAAGGATCTATTTATTCATTCCAGAATGTGGGTGCTGTCCTTAATCACATTAAAAGGCAAATTAAACTCACATGTCTATTGTTTTAACCAAAAGTTGCAGACCATTCATTTGTGGGTTTATGACAATTGCTAATGTTTGCCAAAGGGAGTTGCAGAATAACATCAAGAAAAAAGTTGGAAACAGTTTGATTGCTTCACCTTTTTGTTATCTCTGTCAATTTTTGAATTGTCTTATGTCAGCAGACTGTATGTTGCTGCAATGTTAAATACCTATGGAAAGTTGTTTTGTGGTAGTGACATAATGTCTCTCCTTTTGATCTTGCAGTGATTACATATCATGTAACAGTGTTTTCCAGCAATGTTTTGAACAAGAGGAATGTAGTACTTGTGACGCTGTGTGTGTGTGGAATCAATGGTGACACAGGAGACAGAATCCTTGGCTGGCCATTGCAGAATCCCCAGCAAGAAGAGGACAATGAGGTATTTTCATTTCAAAGTTATTGAAAATTTCCCGTAAGTTCATTCATGTATATTCTATTTGTAATCTTTGTTTCTTTTTTTCCTATATAATATAGTGAATTGAATATATCTTACAATTGTATCATTGGATAATGTGTTTTTGCAGTCATTTACAGCTCAGATGGATGCTGTTGACCTGGGAGAACTGCATAAAGTTGTCCTGTCCGTCAGCAGCAAAACAAGTAAGTTACTTTTTGCTAGATACATCTGATATCCAATGAGCCTGGTCCTGCAGACCTTGCACAGGAAAAACTCCTATTGAAGTTAATGGGTTACTGTGCGCATACTGTGAGGTCAGTTCCATAGTGATTTCTTCTGGCCGTTGTTAGGTTCTAATCTGACATGGCAAAGATCTAGGTCTTGACTAGCTAAAATCCAAGGAACTAAAGACCGCATAGTTGATAGCATCAAGGAAGTAAACTATTTCCTTCCCCAAGGAAAGAAAAAATGCAATGTGAGAGCAGGGTATTATTCATGATTACTAATGCAGCGAACTACTTTTTGGTTTTGCATTCCATCTCAATAATGTAGTTGTTGCATCCATATTACTGACTGACTTCTAAATCACTGAATGTGCCCACTAAAACTGTGCCAAAGGATAGCAGACAAAATGAGAGAAATAAAATTTTTCCAAGCATGTCTGAAAATACTGTCTGGCAATGCAAGATTCTGGGGTAAAGCAGGAGACTTTATTTTTCATAATTGTCTGTATAATTTATTTTTCATTATGAAGGAGTCAGACTGTCTAGAAGTTAAGCAGTAAACTGATTGTGGGAACTCTTGGGTTTTGTTCCTAACAGCCATTGACTCACTGTGCTCTTGCACAAAAGGCTTGAAATCTCTCAGTTAATTGTGTGTTGTAATACACACTTCAGAGAGGCAGTGTCAAGCTTAAGTATGACCAGATTCTGCCACCGTTACTGATTTATAGTATTATCATTGATTTCAGAGGGACTACTCATGTAGTAAAGTAATAACTGCCATGAGTAAGGGTGGTCAAATTGGTCCCTCAAGTTTATCATCTTCCTTGGACTACGTTTATAAAATCATCCTTGGACTAAGTGCTTAGTGGCCTTATTAAGATCATTAAAGCTGTTAGGATTCCTAGTTTACCAAACTAGGGCAAAGGGAGGAAAATATATTTTAATCATTAAAAGTAAATTAGAGCCAATAAACTCAGCCTGAATAATGGGAATTATGTAGCTGCAGTGTCACAGCAGGAGCCCTGGGAAGGAATTGTGACTCAATCCTTCCTCTTCTCCCCTTTTGTGCTGAGTGGGAAGTAAGTTGTAACATCCTTTCTGGGGATGCAGCTCATTTCACTCCTCCTGTCTGGCCAATACCTCTAGCCGTTGTACAGGGAGCTCTCCTCAACCGCTACCTGCAGGGAGAGTATCAGATACACAGCTTCTGCTCCCCCACACCACCACCCAGTCATGCTCAAAGTCAGACCTACATAGCCCATCCAGGGGACGGGGAGGGCCTGATGCCTTTGCAAATCTGCCTAGGATCAGAGAACAATCTTGTCCTAAACTTGAAAGTTGACGTTCAGAATGGAAATCCTGCAATTAGACCATTTCAATAGGGGAAGCTATAATAGTGCAAAACTTGTGAAGCAGGCAGTTTAGTTGTATTTTGATTGACTAATAAGCTATATTTTTAGTATAATAAGAATGCTATAACTATATCATTGCCAGATTCCACATAAATTCTGGCTGTACAATTGAGTATCTTAATTTTATTTTGTTTCTGTTTCTAGACTGCAAACTGGATGTTAAAACTTTACATTTGAAGGAAGCACTAAAACAAGAACCTGTCTACATATTTGAAGTGAATGAGTAAGCTTGGTCTTTTTAAGCTAATCTTAAAAACATCAATCAAGCAATTGATCAAAAGCGACTTTTGTTACATAGTATGTTAATTTCTGGGTATTTAGCAAAAATATCCATGCTAGATTCTCTCGTTAGCACTCAGATGGAAATTCATGTTTTCCTAACTTAAAATATACTACAGTTTCACATTATTGTATATGGTTTTGCCTTGCAGAGTGTTCTCTCTGGATGCTCATGAACCTGAAATAAGGAGAGAAATCCCAGTATCTTTTATTATCAGGGAAGGCGTTAAACTCAAAAATGAAATAGATCACACTTTAAATAAGGAAAAAAGCCCCCTGGAAAGTCTGGTAGAATACATAATTAAAGTGTATACTGGTGACAAGAAGGGAGCAGGAACTGATGCCAGCGTGCATGTAATTTTATTTGGGGATGAGGACTCATCTGAATTAGTTCAGCTCACTAAACCACTGGAACATCAAGATCCTTTTGAAAGAGGAAAGGTAAGTACTGCCGAGTTTGTTATGTGATGTGTTTGTCTCTAGATTGGACAGGTCATTCATGGTCAGGACTTTTAAGGAACAGCAGCCTCCTGTTGTTTTCCAAGTCACTACATGAGACATGACCCCAGCCATTTTTAAGTGTTTGGCTAGAAATTGTATCTTAAACCCTTGATAAAGTCTCCAAAAAAATCTCATCAAACCACCAAAACAAACAAAATCCTACATTTTAACCTTCTCACCAGAATGATCATGTGATACAGTAGCTATTCCAGGACTTCTGTTCTAATAGAAGTGGAGAATCTCTTACTTCTAGTGACTCTAAGGGCATGTCTATACTACCCACCAGATCAGCAGGCAGCGATCGATCCAGCGGGGGGTTAATTATCACATCTACTATAGACACAATAAATTGACCACCGAGCGCTCTCCCATCGACTCCAGTACTCCACCAGGACGAGAAGCACAAGCGGAGTCAACGGGAGAGCATCAGCTGTTGACTTACTGCAGTGAAAACATGGTATCTTAGATCAACCCCATGCGGTAGTGTTGACAAGTCCTAAGTGCCTCTGGGGCCTTTCTGTTTCTTAGGCTCATTGCTGTGGCATCTGAATGAACCCACTTTTCTACAGGCATCACGTAAATAAAATACAAAGTGTTTGTGTGTGTGTGTTCCTGCTATGCAAACCTGGAACACTCATACTTGCATTTGCGTGCTGGGTGGAAGTATACTACCCTATTAAATTCCAGCATTCAAATTCGTCATGGAACCTGACACTGTAAAGAGTCCTGTCAGCCACAAATATTGTGCAGCCACATAACCAGATAAAAGGACAGCATGCATTCTGGTCAGAGTCTGATGTCCTCCTACTCCAGGCCATTGTCAGATGCTTGACTACAGTAGGCTGAGAATCTATATCATGTCATAGCCACAAAGTATCTGAATCATGACCAAATACATGAATAAAATATTATTCCCCCTCTCCCCTCACCACCTTTTTTTAAACACATTACATTGGCAAATACTGCGTAAGCATAGATCCAGTTGTGCACCAGACAGGCTACCTTGAACTGTTTGGTGGTGTCATGCTGATCATACCTGGCCTTGGCACTTCTGATGAAACAGGAAATAAAAGATCTTCCCTCCTCAGTTTTTCTCCTTAATGACTCTTGACAGGTGATGACTGAGTCTAGTCTGGGTGTGTTTTACTCTCCATTCCTAAATCATTATCTTATACTCTGTAGCTGAACTCCCAGCCATCCCAAACCTTCTTCACTTAAGTTGTCCTGAGTAGCTCTGGCCATTCTGCCTGCCAATGTCTTCTGGTGGATCTTCACCCATATAGCATCCTCCATGGGCAGAGGGTTAGTGGAGGTGGGAAAAGTTGTTGCTACAGGCAGAAGGAGCAAAGAGAGAGAGAATCTGGTTGCACCTGCAGATTTAGTAACATTCACCAACTGTCATGGTCCACTGGGACATGGGATCAGATCGATGGAAAACCTTGGAGCAATCCAACCGCATTCCCTGAAGATGCGTGCCATGGTTGCCTTTTGATTTCTCGGAGAAATGCCTTAATGAAAAAAGTTGCTGTTCCTCCTTCCTATGATATATGAAACAAACCCGTATTTTGAACCAAAATGTGGAGCATTTGAGAGGTCTGACAGTAAACAGAATAAAAATCACTTATCTTTATATTCTCAGAGGCATGTTTGTGTATCATAAACCAAAAATAATAAAAGTTATTATTACTTTATCTGGTTGACAATTCATCATGTACCAAGCAGAAACATCTCTCTTGTGTGTGAAAACCAATAAAAGGGCAAGAATCATTCAAATATAACTTAAGTAGTACATCTTTCATGTTAAACTGAAGGAAAACTAGCAACACAAAGCCTAAATCAAAAGACCTACATTAGTAGTAGTAATGCATCTATATTGTCAGCCATCTAGTTTTCTTCCATTTGGTTACATTTGAACGGTCTCAAAACTGAGCTGGGCAAGCATGCTACTTTCCAGAGTTTGACTTATTACATTTTAATAGCTGCCTCTTTTTCAATTTTGAAGTCTGACGTATTCAGGATTAAGACAAAATATTTAGGAAGACTGCGTTCAATTGAAATTGGCCATGATGGGAAAGGATTTGGTAAGTACTCTATATGTTTTAAATATGTTTGTAAGCGGAATACAGATTTTTAAGGATCTGCTTGACATTTGAAAATGCCTGTAAACTCATTACAATTGACATAGAGCTTGGCCCTTACCTGGTGTAAATCCATAAAACAACGACTCCATTCAAGACAATAGAGTTACACTGATTTACACCAGCTGAGGATCTAGCTCATGGTTTATAAAAGAAACCTATCACATTGGCATACTTCTGCATCTCTCAAGGTCGGATCCTGCAGTCAGTATTCACCCAAACCTCTTACTAAATACTGCAGGATTGAGCCCCAAAAGTGAAGACTAGATTAAAACATTTTTATATTTTGGTGCATTATCTAAAAAATGAGATAACAAAATGTAAGAATTGGTTTGTTTAGAAGTTTGAACTGAAGACAATGTGTTGCACCAGAGGGAGACATACTTAACAATGCAACGTTAGTATTTCGTAAGACCAAAAGTTAACAAAGCAAAAGAAGTAATACTCTCAGGTTATAATGTCTTGAACTTATATTGCTTTAGTTAATAGTCCTAGTTAAAAAAAAAAGTACACTAGAAATATAAAATTGGAATCAGAGAACAACCTATAGCTTGAATCTAAGAAATCTGTGCTGAGATATTCTGGTCAGATTGCTCAGCTAAAACTCCCCTATCTGATGTTACAAAAATCAATTGATATTGATCCCAATGCTTTAATTAAAAAGCCAAATAAAATTCAGATTTTTTGACCACATGGGCCATTAGAAGAGGTCACAAGTTTATCATAACCAGGAAGCAGTGGACAAATCTGTGATGATGGCAGGTCCTGCTGACTCCAAGGTTGGACAATTTTTTGCTAACTCTCAGTTATAACCCACACAACACTATATCGTTATCTTTTGGAAGCTGTATGACCCGGAAACTTTGCAGTGATTGTTCATCAGAGTGGACTGATGGCTAATTTGAAGTTTTAAAAACATATTTATTAAAATATCAATAATAAATAAAATGCCATTACTCCCCCTCCTGCTGTTTGTTCTCTCCCTCAACCTTTCATCTTAATGCTCCTTTTCATTTATTATTATTAATAATAGTGTTACAGTGGAGCTTAAAGACTCCAGCAGAACTTGGGCTGCTATTGTGCTAGGTGCTGAACACACACACATGGTAAGAAATTATTCCTTTCCTAAATAATTTAGTCTAAATAGACAAGTCTGGCAAAGGAAAAGAAGGATTTTTATCCTCATTTTACAGATGGGGAACTAAGGCCCTGGGAAATTCACACAGAAGTCCATGGCAGAGCCAGGAATTGAATCCAGGTCTTCTGAATCCCAGTCCAGCACCTTCACAAGACTATCTTTCCTCTCTGTCTCCTTGCTCTTTACGCCACATTCGGCAGTGCTGACCCCATGCACTGAACAGTCGCTGTGTTGTCATCCCATCTAACTACCTCACCTTGTCTTTCAAATCACTCCCTAAAACGCTCTTCAAGCAACACTTATGATTATTGTTATTACATATATTACCATAGTGTCTAGGAGCCGTAGACCTTGCCCAAGACCCCATTGTGCTAGGTGCCAGGGGCAGCTCTAGGGTTTTTGCTGCCCCAAGAAGACTGCCTTCGACGGTTTGCCTGCAGAGGGTCTGCTGGTCCCGCGGCTTCAGCGGACCTCCCAAAGCCATGAGACCAGAGGACCCTCCGCAGGCATGCCCGTGGGAGATCCACCAAAGCCGCGGGACCAGCGGACCCTCCGCAGGCATGCCGCCGAGGGAAGTCTGCCTACCGCCCTCACGGCACCAGCAGAGCGCCCCCCGTGGCTTGCCGCCCCAAGCACGCACTTGGCATGCTGGGGCCTGGAGCTGCCCTGGCTAGATGCTGTACAAACACAGAACAAAAAGACTGTTCCCACTCCAAAGAGAACACTTGCTTTCTGCCACACATTTTCTGTAACCCTCATGCCCTCCTTTAACATAAATGCCACACAGTGTCCCGTCTTACATTTGTTGATATTGTCTAATATAGGCCCTGACTCAACAAGTTCCGCAAGCATGGAACTGTCATTGAAGTCAGTTGGAGTTCCCTGGATAACAGTAAAACCCTAGACTGTAAACTCTTCAGGACAGCGGCAATGCCTTCCTTTGTGTTTGTTAAGGTGTGTGTGTGTGTGAGAGAGAGAGAGAGAGAGAGAGATTTTTAATAATCACTAATAATGTGCACGAGTCAGAGATTTCCATAAAATGTCATATCTTATGAGTAGTGTCTGTGATATATGAAACAATTCAGAATATTTAATTAGAAGAGTACCAAAAGTACTTCACTATCTCTATAAGTGACTCTTGGGAACTGGAGACTGAGAATGTGGGCATTCTTATATCCTAGGTTTTACATAGTTATCAGTTAATAACCATTCGTGAGCAATAGGAAACTTTGGCAAGCTTTGACCTTTTTATACAAATAGATGAGATTCTGCAAAATATTTTGTAAAGGATTTTTTGTCCTATTTTATACTTTGTCCATGGGTTCTGCAAATCAGATTAAAGGATTATAATATTGTATCTTATTTCCGAAACACAAATTATGCACAGAAGCACCCATATACAATTTCAGCAAATAGTATTTTTTCTATTTGGCTTCCAAGTGTATACATGAAATACTTCTACAGTCAAACCCAACTTCTAAAGAACAAACACCAAGACAGTAGTGGTATATTCACTACAGTAAAAGCAGCATTCACACTGTAATATTAAATGAAACAGGGAGTGCTGTGGCATAAATCAATTGTGGAGCAGGACCACAGATATTTCTCCATTTGGCAAAACATTCCCAAAAGGCACCAGTTTGTTTAAAGATGAAAACTTCCATAATGAAAACTTGAAAGAACCTGTTAGGTTCACTCCCTCTGAGGAACTTGGCATTGGCCACTGTCAGTAGACAGGATACTGGGCTGGATGGACCTTTGGTCTGATCCAGTATGACTGTTCTTATGTCTAATGTGTAGAGTTCTTCAGCTCTGAAGATCATGAACTCCCTAATCTCCTTCTGTTGCTCATAGGCCTCCATTGAAGTTCCATTGACTTCAGTGGAATTTATACACATGCTTAAAGTTAACCACATCTTTGAGTGTTCTCCTGAACAGGGTGATTTTCTGAATTGGTTTTAAAAACATATTGTTCTTCTTCGAGTGATTGCTCACATCCATTCCAGTTAGGTGTGCGCGCCGCGCGTGCACGTTCGTCGGAAACTTTTTACCCTAGCAACTCCAGTGGGCCGGCAGGTCGCCCCCTGGAGTGGCGCCGCCATGGCGCCCAATATATATCCCTGCCGGCCCACCCGCTCCTCAGTTCCTTCTTACCGCCGTGTCGGTCGTTGGAACTGTGGAGCGCGGCATAGCTGTCCTCCACGTCCCTAGCTCTCCTTGTTTTTCTATCGTTATCTCTATTGTAGTTGTTAATTAGACTGTTAAGTTAGATAGTAGTAGTTAAGTGTTAAGTAGTTGTAAATAGTTTTTCGCCGGGGGCTTAGCCCTTCCCAGCACCCGGCACCGGGCTCATGCCTGGTTCGCCGGGCTTCAAGCAGTGTGCGGCCTGCAAGAAGCCTATGCCCACCAGCGACCCCCACGACGCGTGCCTGAAGTGCCTGGGGGAATCGCATAGATCCGACAAGTGCCGCATCTGCAAGGCTTTTAAGCCAAGGACTAAGAAGGAGAGGGATCAAAGGCTCCGGACTCTCCTCATGGAGGCGGCACTTGACCCGGCGGCTTCGCAGGCCGTGATCTCGGCGCCGGCACCGGATCGCACCGGCACCGAGAAGACTCCCCGGCACCGACCTTCTCCGGCACCGGGGACAGAGCCTAGGCCGTCGAAGTCCATTACTCCGGCCAGGCACACCCGAGTGGAGCGCCCGGCCTCAGCATCGGCCGCGGCGCCGCCGGCACCGTCGACTCCGGGCCCGGCGGGTCCGTCGAGTCCAGTGCCGCCAAGCTCCCCCATGACATCTGGGGTCGAGATAGTGGTGCCATCTACACCAGAGACCTTCGCCTCGGCACGGGACCTCATAGCCATGACCGAGCCCACTCAGCTACCACCCCCGGTACCTCCGGTGCGGGTCGTGTCCAGAGGCAAGCCTATGATGTCGGCACCGTCCCGGGACTCTCGTTCTCGCTCCAGGTCCCGACGTCACGGTCGCTCCAGATCCCGCCGCCGCTCGCAGTCCCGGCACCGCTCCCCTCAGCGGTACCGGTCGCACTCGCGGCGCCGGTCGACACCGAGATGATCGCGGTCAGACTCCAGCCGTCGTTACCGGCACCGCGAGTCCAGGAGCCGATCCAGACGTTCGCCGCACCGGTCGACCTCCCGGCGCCGAGCTGGTGGCAGGTCCCGGTCCCGGTCGACCTCCCGGTACCGAACCGGTGGCAGGTCCCGATCCCGGCACCGAAGCGGCGCCCGGTACCGATCCAGATCCCGGCACCGTGGCAGAACTCGGTCCTGCTCCCGGCACCGTTACGACTCCCGGCACCGGTCCCCGGCACCGAGACGATCGCCCGTGCCGGCCCGCGCGGACCCTTACCATCCAGGGTCCGCCCCGCCATGGCCCTCTAGGCAGCCGTCCGTGTCTTCGCTGGCGGACAGTGGGTACGCGCTGGGCACCGACCGGCAGGCGGCGCTGTTCAGCGAGCCTCCACAGCAGGACCCAGCCCCACAGCAATGGGGTTTCTGGACACCCTGGGCATATCATCAGGCCCAGGGCCCCCAACAGCTCCCTGCTAGGCCGGCGACTGCGGAGCGCAGGGCACCTGAGGCCTCGTTGTCTCGCCCCCCTCCCTCCCCGGATGGGGAGGAAGGATCCAAGCACCAGGACTCCACTTTGGCTCCTGAGGCAGAGGCGAGGGCCGAGGGAGACCCCCCTTTAGACACCCTCTTGCCGGGGGTCTCCTCATCTTCTTCCCCTGATGAAGCGGTGGCTGGGACCTCCTCCAACAGCCCCCCCCCGCTGGACCTCAGGGCGCACCAGGACCTCCTCCGGCGAGTAGCCCAAAACCTGAGTCTACAAGCCGAGGAGGTCTCGGAGGTAGAGGACCCTATTGTCACCATCCTCTCGGCAGACGCTCCCACCAGGGTCGCCCTGCCGTTCATACGGACCATCCAGGCCAACGCCAACACCATCTGGCAGTCTCCGGCCTCCATTCCTCCCACTGCGAAGGGCGTCGAGAGGAAGTACATGGCTCCTTCTAAGGGCTACGAGTACCTCCACGTACACCCGACTCCGTGTTCCCTGGTGGTCCAATCCGTCAATGATAAAGAGCGTCATGGTCAGGAGGCTCCAGCCCCCAAATCCAGGGAGGCCAGGCGGATGGATCTCCTCGGCCGTAAGGTGTACTCGGCTGGGGCGCTGCAACTCAGGGTCTCCAACCAACAGGCCCTGTTAAGCAGATACGCCTTTAACTCCTGGGTGGCAGCAGACAAATTCAAGGAGCTGTTGCCACAAGATGCTCGTCAGGAGTTTGCGGCCATCTTAGAGGAAGGCAAGAAGGTCGCACGCACGTCCTTGCAAGCCTCTCTGGACGCTGCGGATTCGGCTGCCCGTACCCTCGCGTCGGGTGTAACAATGCGTCGCCTCTCCTGGCTGCAGGTTTCCGGCCTTCCGCCGGAGCTCCAGCACACAATACAGGACCTTCCTTTTGAAGGCCAAGGGCTGTTCTCGGACAAGACAGACCCTAGACTCAAGAGTCTAAAAGACAACCGAGTCATCATGAGGTCACTGGGGATGCACACTCCAGTGACGCAACGCAGACCCTTCCGGCCGCAGCAACAGCAACAACAGCGCAGGCCGTATCTCCAGTTCCGCCAGCGGCAGGACCTTAACAGGCGCCGCGGCAGGAACGGAAGGCGCAGGCACTCGGGGAACCAAAGGGGCCAAAACCAAGGCTCCTCTAAGCCCCCGCCTGGTCCCAAGCCTTCATTTTGAAGGTGCGCCCGAGGGCGCAGTAACAGTTTCCCCATTGGATCCTTTCCCCCCGTTTTCCAACCGCCTTTCTTTTTTCCTCCCGGCGTGGTCCCTAATAACATCGGACCGCTGGGTCTTACGCACGGTGCAGTCGGGATACCGCCTGCAGTTTGTTTCATTTCCTCCTCCCCGCCCCCCTTCCTCGTCCCTCTTCAGGGACCCCTCTCACGAGCAATTCCTTCGGCAGGAGGTGCAGACGCTCCTCGGCAAAGGAGCTATAGAGGCGGTGCCGGAGAACGAGAAAGGCAAGGGGTTTTATTCCCGCTACTTTCTGATCCCCAAGGCCAAGGGAGGCCTCAGGCCCATCCTCGACCTGCGAGAGCTCAACAAGTACCTGGTGAAGTTGAAGTTCCGCATGGTTTCCTTGGGGACCATTATCCCATCCCTGGATCCGGGAGACTGGTACGCCGCCCTCGACATGCAGGACGCGTATTTTCACATTGCTATCTGGCCACCCCACAGACGTTTCCTTCGCTTCCTTGTGGGGTCTCTGCATTACCAATTTGCAGTCCTCCCATTTGGCTTGTCCACGGCCCCGAGAGTGTTTACGAAATGCATGGCAGTTGTTGTGGCGCAGCTTCGGCGCAGTCGTATCCACGTGTTCCCGTATCTGGACGATTGGTTGATTCGAGGCACGTCGCACCAACAAGTCTGCAGCCATGTCCGTGTGATCACCGACATGTTCGCCGCTCTGGGCCTCTTGGTGAACACAGACAAGTCCACCCTGGCCCCCACACAAAGGGTGGAATTCATCGGGGCCGTCCTGGACGCCACTGTGGGCAGGGCCTTGCTGCCATTGCAGCGGTTCCAGGCCTTGTCGGCCATCGTGCAACGGCTACAGACAGCCCCCTTGACGTCAGTGAGGACGTGTCTAACCCTGTTAGGCCACATGGCGGCCTGTACTTTCGTGACCAATTACGCTCGGCTCCGCATGAGACCACTCCAGCTGTGGCTCATCGGTCATTACAGGCCGACAAGACAGCCACTAGATATGTTAATCACGATCCCCCAGGGGGTCTTAGATTCTCTCGACTGGTGGCTGGACCAGTCAGTGTTGTGTGCGGGTCTCCCCTTCCACCCATCTCAGCCCTCGGTGTCCCTAACAACAGATGCCTCAGATCTCGGCTGGGGGGCCCACGCAGGGACCCTGAGGACGCAGGGCCTGTGGTCCCAGGAGGAGGTGCGGCTACACATCAACATGCGGGAGTTGAGAGCGGTCCGTCTTGCTTGTCAAACGTTCTGTCATCAGCTCCAGGGTCGTTGTGTCGCGGTGTTCACCGACAACACGACGACCATGTATTATATCAACAAGCAGGGCGGCACCAGATCCTCCTCCCTGTGCCACGAGGCGATACGACTCTGGGACTTTTGTGTAGCCCACTCCATTCACCTCATGGCTTCCTTCCTCCCCGGAGTACGGAACACGCTGGCGGATCGATTGAGCAGATCCTTCCTGTCACACGAGTGGTCCCTCCGCCCAGACGTCGCCCTCTCCATCTTCCGGAGGTGGGGTTATCCCCGGGTGGACCTCTTCGCGTCCAAAGGGAACAGGAAGTGCCAAGCGTTCTGCTCCTTTCAGGGCAGGGAGCCCGGGTCGATAGCGGATGCCTTCCTCATCCAGTGGTCGACCCACCTGTACTATGCGTTTCCCCCATTCCCGTTGGTCCACAGGGTCCTTCTGAAGGTGCGCAGGGACAGGGCTCACGTGATCATGGTAGCCCCGGCATGGCCCAGACAGCACTGGTACCCCATGCTGCTGGACCTGACCATAGCCGACCCAGTTCCCCTGCCCCTTCATCCGGACCTGATTACCCAGGAGCACGGGACCCTCTGTCACCCGGACCTGCAGTCGCTGCACCTAGCGGCGTGGCTCCTGCGTGGCTGACTGGCTCTGAGCTGCGCTGTTCCACGCCGGTGAGGGAGGTGCTCTTGGGCAGCAGGAAGCCGTCCACAAGAGCGACATATTTGGCCAAATGGAAGCGCTTCTCCTTTTGGTGCGTAGAGAAAAATCTCCGCCCTATGGAAGTTTCAGTAGCCGACATCTTAGACTACATTTGGTCCCTCAAAGGGCAAGGTCTGGCCATATCGTCGTTACGAGTCCACCTAGCAGCTATCTCCACCTTTCACCCGGGTGCGGATGGTCGCTCTGTTTTTTCCCACCCGACGGTGTCTAGATTCCTTAAGGGGCTGGAACGTTTATACCCTAACGTCCGTCCCCCTGCTCCAACCTGGGATCTTAACCTGGTGTTGTCCCGGCTCATGGGGCCCCCCTTTGAGCTGTTAGCTACTTGCTCCCTGCTTTACCTCTCTTGGAAGACGGCCTTTCTAGTAGCTATCACCTCAGCTAGACGGGTGTCGGAACTCCGGGCTCTTGTGGTAGACCCCCCATATACGGTCTTCCACAAGGACAAGGTGCAGCTGAGACCACACCCTGCTTTTCTCCCCAAGGTGGTCTCAGCCTTCCACGTCAACCAAGAGATATTCCTCCCGGTTTTTTTCCCGAAACCTCACTCCTCAGGCAGGGAGCAGCAGCTCCACTCGCTTGATGTCCGTAGGGCTCTCGCGTTCTACGTGGAGAGGACTAAGCCCTTCCGCAAATCCCCCCAGCTTTTCGTGGCAGTAGCGGACCGCATGAAAGGGCTTCCTATCTCCTCCCAGAGGTTATCCTCTTGGGTAACGTCCTGCATCAGGACCTGCTATGACTTGGCCCACGTCCCTACGGGCCGTGTGACTGCGCATTCTACCAGGGCGCAGGCGTCGTCGCTGGCTTTCCTTGCCCGTGTGCCCATCCAGGAAATCTGTCGGGCAGCGACCTGGTCATCGGTCCACACCTTTGCTTCCCACTACGCCCTGGTCCAGCAGTCTAGAGAGGATGCGGCCTTCGGATCTGCTGTGCTCCATGCCGCGACTTCTCGCTCCGACCCCACCGCCTAGGTATGGCTTGGGATTCACCTAACTGGAATGGATGTGAGCAATCACTCGAAGAAGAAAAGACGGTTACTCACCTTTGTAACTGTTGTTCTTCGAGATGTGTTGCTCACATCCATTCCACACCCGCCCTCCTTCCCCACTGTCGGAGTCGCCGGCAAGAAGGAACTGAGGAGCGGGTGGGCCGGCAGGGATATATATTGGGCGCCATGGCGGCGCCACTCCAGGGGGCGACCTGCCGGCCCACTGGAGTTGCTAGGGTAAAAAGTTTCCGACGAATGTGCACGCGCGGCGCGCACACCTAACTGGAATGGATGTGAGCAACACATCTCGAAGAACAACAGTTACAAAGGTGAGTAACCGTCTTATATAAGAAACATTCATACTCGCCAGTTAGTTTGCACAAATCTAAATACATTCATTAAAAATAAAAAATATCAGCCAAAAAGACTTGTTTTCCCATTGCTTTATTTAGAGCATTGTATTTTCTTAAGGATGCATGTAGTGGAAATTTCCAGGGGCAGGTATAAATATGCAGGCAAGCTAGAGATAATGAGGTAGTTCAATCAGGGAGGATGAGGCCCTGTTCTAGCAGTTGAGGTGTGAAAACCAAGGGAGGAGAAACTGGTTCTGTAATTGGCAAGCCATTCAATCGCTTGCCAATTACAGAACCAGTTTCTCCTCCCTTGGTTTTCACACCTCAACTGCTAGAACAGGGCCTCATCCTCCCTGATTGAACTACCTCATTATCTCTAGCTTGCCTGCATATTTATACCTGCCCCTGGAAATTTCCTCTACGTGCATCTGACGAAGTGCGTATTCACCCACGAAAGCTCATGCTCCAAAACGCCTGTTAGTCTATAAGGTGCCACAGGACTCTTTGCTGCTTCTACAGATCCAGACTAACATGGCTACCCCTCTTATTCTTAAGGATTGTTTCTACTTACAAATTCTCTGTTTTTTTTATTACTTTGGTAGCTAGTGTAGATCAAAACACATTAGCCATGTAGTATGTTCTTAGATAACATTTCACACTGGAAAAAAAAACGACAAAATCTAATTTCAAGAATTTGTGCCATATGGCTGTGCACTCTGCTTCATCTAACTTACTAACTGCTCCTTTCAATGATGAAAAAAATGATTTGAGATGTAGTCAAAGCTTACCTTTTAATTTTCCGTCAAAAACGTCAGAGGAATGTTCTTTAAAAATGAAGAAGAGTTAGTAATAACTTGGGTTATCTGTGTTTCAGTTTTGTTATTTATATTGGATACATGTGATAGTGCTGAATCACAGAAGGACTGGAAAATGAAACTTTTTTTATACTTTGTTTGCATTTGAGTTATATTAAATGTCTGCTTGCCTTTTTCCTTCTATAGCAAGTGGCTGGTTTCTGGAAAAAGTAGAAATCACAGATTCATCTACAAATGAAGTGTATTGCTTCAACTGCAGCAGGTCTGTAAGCCAATACATTAAATGTCTTCATTATTTGGAATGCTGTTTCCTTAATAACATATACTGCAAACTGTACTTTGTATTTCCACAATTGCTTTTTTAAAAATGTTCAGTTTCAGTGTCTATTTATTCATTTGGAAGAGGGGCCATGAGATTTATTTAGCTATGCAAGGTTAAAGCTAAAAGGAAGGCTTTTTCATGCAAGTGGTACACAAAGAGAATCATAACACTAATTTAGGGATTTATCTGAAAAAACGGTGAGGGGATTGGTTAAGATTAGTACTGTACAAGCAGAAACCCATCCTAAATCTTAACTATTAATGAACATACTGATAATTTACAGCTCTTCATAAATGTGTCAGATAAATTGAAGCAATACACTTGTTTCTCAGAGTTGAAATTTATAACTGAATGATATCTTTAGTGTGATATTCCCTGCAATATACTGAATTCTCAGCATTTTTATAGAGTTTCAAATTAAAAAATAGAAACAAACACTAGTAAAGGTTTATGTTTATGTGTTCCTCCATTTTTAGATGCAAAATATAATGTTAGTGTATCCTCAGAACAAAGAAGTATAAAAATTGCACAAGTGTCCTGTTTTTAGAGAGAGGGTCAGAGTCAAGCGGTCCAAAAACAGGTTTGGGAACCAAGAAAATCCGATTCAGATCCTGACTCTGTATACTTCTATGAACTTGGATAAGTCACTACGGCCAAAAAATTCAAAATATCCTGTGATTTTAGATGTCTTGGTCTTTTGGATATTTAACTTCAGACCTCTAGTGTTGAGCACCTGTAACTCCCATTGACTTCGGCTGGAGTTATGAGTTCACAGTATTTGTGAAAAAGTCTTTGGTGTCTCAAGTTGAGCATCCAAAATTAGTGGAGACTTGTAGAAAGGTTGACCTTACTCTCTCTTTCCCTATATAGGTATAGGACCAGGTTCTGACCTGTGTCTGTCATCTACTGGGATGATTGTAGTGTCCTGATTCTGAGGTTAGCCTTGGCCTCAACATTTTACAGCAGAATCAGGTCTATGACTCACAGGGGCCATTACACCAGCCAATATTAGAAAGAGCTTAATAGCACACTGGCCAAACCCCATTCTACTCCCTGACACAGCTGCAGGAGTAACTGGTGATTAATTGGCTCTACAACAGCTGGGAACACCCCTTTTTGCCCCCAGGGAATTCCAACCCCTTCACTATACCAGAGCAACAAAGGGACCAGATAACCCAAGAGAATCTAGCCCATCCAACATACTTCACAGAAGGGTTGAAAGTCTAAGTTATTTTTAAAGCTTTTTGAAGACAAAAATTGTTACCTATAAAGTAGTATGTATTAGCATTAGTATTTCCTCTATACATTTTAACTTTGGATCCAGTCCTGTTTCCACTGAAGTCGGTGGCAAAGCTTCCACTGGCTTTTATTGGAGAAGAACTGGGCTAATGTGGAAATTGGGGCAGGGGTGTCTATGGGCCAATAAAGAAGCACCAGATTAAAATAGTAGTATTCTTAACCCTAGGAATATGATATCATATACAATAATCTGTTAAAAAAATTTCTTAATCTAAAATGACCAATATTTGTGCCACTCCGTGAAATCATCTATTTGTCACTTATCTATATAGTGCCTTTTTCTTTTAGCTCATTTCTGCTCCTGTTAAAGTCAGTGGCAAATTTCTCATTGAAATCAGAAAGAGCAGAAGCAGGGCCTTATTCCTTGTCTATTTGTTGGATTTCAGATATACTGTACCTAATGTACCAATTATGGGTTTTTATATTTTTCCTTCAAGGTGGCTTGCTGAGGATGAAAATGATGGATGCACTGTAGTGCAGCTTTATGCATAATTGTTTTCTAGGATTCGTAGTGAATATGCTGCTTCTTCAGATTCATGCTGATTTGATTTATTTGTATTTTATAATGATGAAGGTACTGTAATTATTATGGAGAACTGTCAAAACAATAAATTAAAAACATCAGTGGAGAGTAAACAGGTCTAATGTGAACAACACATTGCAATCCTACTAGGAATTCTTAACAGTTTTGCACAATTGAACTGTAAATAAAGCAGAAATTTAGAGCTATACCATGGTTTTCTGAATCTGATATGTGCATTCACAGGATGGGGTATATGTAGTAGCATTTAGGAAAACAATTTATGTTTGGTGATTTGTGTAAGTGTGTTCATCATAGTTAATACTTGCGTAAAATCTGTTTCAGGATCAATATTTATTAGAATTTGTATTTTCTCAGGATTACTTTTTAAACAAAACATACACCTCTTTTATACCACCATGCATTTTGTGTCCCATTACTGCACCTCCACAAAACTAACCCATGGAAAAAATTGTCCTCTTGGCTCTATCTTCACTGAACAATTCACACCCATTATTTAGTTCTCCCTGTGTGTGCAGGCCTCCCATTGACATTTGATGCATAATCTTTTGAAGAATACTGATACAGCAACCTTTAGATACCAAGGCTCTACCTACGGAGAAACCTACAAGAGAATTTCCATCAGCTGTCATTACGGTAGTAATAGTCATTACATCCTCTTTCTGGTTTTTAACTAATGTCAAAGAAAAATCTTAACACCTTCTCTTTCCCAAGTTCTGAATTGCAACAAGCTCAAAATAATAGTAATAATAATAAATAATGCATTTATGGCTGAATATGTTGTTATTTATGAACTCACTCTCTGTTTATTTTGACTTTACCAGTGTTGGTGCTTCTAGTGTTCATAGAAGAGATGGGCCTAAAACAAAATCATGAATTGAACACTCCTTGATCAGAATACAAACCCAGTTCTAGATGTGAATGTTGCAAGGTGCCACTTCCTTTTTGAAGGTCAACCCCAAATCCTGGATCTAAACACTCCTAAACTTTGGGTATGTCTACACTGCAGCTGAGAGCGCACTTCCCGGCATGTGTAGATAGACATTCTAACTCTGCTTGAGCTAGTGTAACCCACACACCTTCTGGGCGTGGTGGTCTGTCCCATCTGGTGACACTGAGACCACTTAAAGAGAGAGAGAGAAAGAGATTAATGTTTGCTCTACAGCCGTAGCTAATAGCCAGTTGACTTTCAGCTCATGCACTAAGCTCCAGAGGTCCCTAGCTTGATCCCGCCTGCTGATGACCGGAGTCTGTCGGTGTTACACTAGCACACTAAAAATAGAAGTGTTGTCCATGGTAGCACAGGCAGTATCTCAGGCTAGCCACCCGAGTATGCGGGTGAATTTGTGCTCATGCAGCTGTCCATGATACCCTCACCTACGCTGCTATTTTTAGCATGCTAGCTCCAGCAGAGCTAGTGCATGTCTGTCTAGCTGAGCTAGGAATCATGATCCCAGGTGCAGTGTGGACATATCCATTGCAGGGTTTAAAATCTGTTTTTATATCTGAATTTTATAGCATGGGCCTATCTCTCCTTCAGAGCACCAGTAGACCGTATGCTTTCAGTGATCATATGAATTTGTCATAAATGTAGGTATTAAATTTATTTTTCTGGTGAAGTATTTGCATGTTTTCATTTTTAAAAAGTCCTGTGTTTATTTTCTCATGTCATTCTTTCAAATAAGGTATTTTGGCTGATAGGTTCATGGGAAATGAAACCTCAGTGGCTATTTTGATTAAAACAAACAAACGAAAACACCTCATGAGTACTGCAAACTGAATTCTGTTTTTATGTACCTTGTTAGATCATCATGCAGAAGATCTACTGTAGGATGTGATCTGATTTAGCGAGAAAACACGGCCAATTTATCTCCTCAAAAATCCTTTTTGTGCTTGCGTTGCTAGTGTGCAGGCTGGAACGGCTTTAAAACGGCATCCCCAGAGTGCACAGTTCAGCTACGTAGTATCAGTATTCATTACCCTGAATCACTTTGTTGTGATCTACTATGTGACTTGTTTCATTGTTATGTCTTTCATTAATAGTTTGTAATACTACTCGCTTTGATGCCATTGCTGATTTATCAAGTGTAAATAATGCCGTCCTAATCTGTTTTCCATTGCTAACGGTGAATACCTTCTTTCAGCCGCTGGCTTCCTTACTGGAAAATGATTTGCTCTACCTGGACAGTGTACAAATAAGTGATTAGATTCACTCCGTTGCGTACAGGGGAATGCAAACTATACCCCCTGTGATGGCAAGGGCAGCAGCACAAGAGGGAGGTGCTTCAATACAAGGGCATGGCAAGGTACCTTCCCTTCAATACAAGGGCATGGCAAGGTACCTTCCCTTCAATACAAGGGCATGGCAAGGTACCTTAACAAGACTGCTTTAAATATCCCCGGAGTCTTAGTAGTAGAGGCTGCCTGGAAGATGTGCTTAGTCAATACAATTAACATCTGACTTGGCCTCACCCACATAGTGGGCTTTGCTGACTTGCTCCAAGCTCTGCACTGTGGCTGGAAGTGAATCAGGCTCAGTATGGTCATTCATAGTGGGTCAATTTGTTTGGTTTTAAATCCCTTTCAACACCCTACTTGAAAGTGACAGGTCAATAGAAAGTTATAATTCCATATGTCCAATTTGGAGTTTTGTAATGTCCTGGAGGAAAATTTTCAAAAATGCCAGCCCCTCAAAGATGTTTAAGTGCCTAACTCCCGTAGATTAAGTCAGTGGTTCTCAACAGGGCCGCACATACCCCTGGGGATTGTGGCAAAATGGCTGACGTTGGTATGATGGGTCCCATGCTTTTCTTGGCAGGGGTCTAGGATGCCACCCCTTGTTCTTGCTCTTGGGGCACTGAAGGCCCCACTAATGGCCCAGGAAGGTGGTAGAGGAGGGAAGTAGGGAAGGGGTATGAGCCCCAGCCCCTCTCAACTCCTGCGGGTTTCTTACCCTCTTCCCCCTTGGGTAGGGTTATGCTCAGTCCTTGACACTGGGGGAGAGGGTCTCCCTTCCTCCTGTCTTTCAATTCAATTCTCAGCTCTCCCCCTCCCCCTTCTGCTTGAAGCAGGGTTTTTTATTAGGTTCCTGACAGGGCCTTAGTTGACTACAGGTGCTCCAGTTAACCTATAGTAACCTTCCCTAGTCTACTGGAAACTATGCCTTAATAAGACTAGGGTTTATATGTCTCCCCTCTCCCATTCTTTCATTGCTCCTTGGCCTTGCTGTATCACAGAATATTCTGAGGTTTTTCAAGGGGTACACCTACTCATCTAGATATTTGCCTAGTTTTACAACAGGCTACATAAAAAGCACTAGTGAAGTTGGTACAAACTAACATTTCAAACAATGACTTGTTTACACTGCTCTATATACTATACCCTGAAATGTAAATACAATATTTATATTCAAATTGATTTATAATTATATGGGGGAAATGAGAGTGTAAGCCATTTTTCAGTAATAGTGTGCTGTGACACTTGTACTTTTATGTCTGATTTTGTAAGCAAGTACTTTTTAAGTGCAGTGTAACTTGAGGGTATGCAAGACAAATCAGACTCCTGAAAGGGTACAGTGCTCTGGAATGGTTGAGAGCCACTGGATTAAGTGACTTAGGAGCCTAAGTCTCATTTTTAAAAATGATTGAGGCACTTAGCCTAAGTCTCATTGACTTTTAATGATCTTTTCTTTCAATGATCCATTGACTTTCCATGAGACTACAGTTATGTTTTCACAAGTGCTACAGTGGCACAACTGTAGCACTACAGCTATGCTGCTATAGATACTTACTACAATAACAGAAGGAGGTTTTCCATCAGTGTAATAAATCCACTCTTCAAGAGGCGATAGCTAGGTTGACTGAGGAATTCTTCTGTTCCTTTAGCAGTGTCTATACCGGGACCTAGATCAGCTTAACTATCTCTCTAAGAGATGTGAATTTTTCACACCCCAGAGCGATGTAGCCAGGTCAACCTAAATTTTAGGTGTAGGCCAAGTCTTAGGCTCCCAAGTGCCTAAGGCCCAGGTTTCTAAAGGTATTTAGGTGTTGTTGCAGTCAGCATTGCAATGCCTAACTGATTGAGGAGCATAAATCTCATTCTCAGAAGGAATTTATGCATTTAGGAGCCTAACCCCAGTGTCAGTTGATGGGATTTAGACTCCTAGGTACCTAACTCTCTTTTGAAAATGCAATATAGGCTCCTAAGTCAGTTAGGCATTGCAATGCTAAGTGGAGCAATGACTAAAAATCTGGGCCTTAATCAGTTAGAAACTTTTAAAAATGTTACTCCTAGTGCCCGAACATCTAGCATCACTTATATGGAGAAGAAGAGTAGCATTCTGCCTCTAATAATGCAGGATTCTGAAAGACCAAAGAATCTTTCTATCATAGTGCCGTGACTGGCATTAAGTGGAATGGTGGGAAAGTCCCTTCCTCTGCCTGTGGCCTGAATGCTTCAGAGGGAATGGTGTCTAGTGCTGAGGAATTCCAAGACAAAGAACTTGGTTACGGTAGACTGAAGGTTGTACATATCAGTAGAGAGCTATTCATTTTAAACAGTGCGAGGATGATGAATTTTTTAAAAATTCAGGAACTATATATTGAAGATTAAAAATGAAACAAACATGCACCAGAAAATTAGAACATTGTGCCCCATAAAAGCTAAGAATCAGGAAGTCTGGAAATTCTCAGTTAAGATTATGATAACAGCCAGCTTTAACTCTGCTCCTTACCTCCACTTTTCCTCCTTAACTAAGTTTCACAGTGTAAATATGAATTACTATACTATATCCATTCGTTGTACACTGATATAACTTACAGCCACTTTTGTAGCCCTTTTCAGGTCCAGGAATATCTAAGGCTTTTCTTGATAGGGGGCGTAAGGACTTGAAGGAATATGGCTTTGGAAACTGATTGTCCAAAGCCAGGCTCTGATTGTCTTGTTGGGCCATTTAATGCTGTCACAGCTATACAGTAGCTCCCAGCACTGCACCGCTGGAACCGCTTCACCAAAATGAAAAACAATAACTTATTTTACCAAGTAGATAAAATGAGTGAAACAAAATGGAAATAGAAAGTCAAAATCATTCCCCCTTTTTCCTATTTTCCTTCCTATTTGACCTAATGTTTGCTTGCTGCTTTTGGAGTGGGGAGGGCAGTGAAAAAGATTTGTAACATGGTACAATTTTGGCTGCAAATGTACCTAGTCCCTGTAATGTCCCCTCACATGCCTGTCTCTTCTGCTATCTCCAGTTATATATTTCAATGTAAAAGATAAATCAACATGGAGTCGAGGTTGCTGATATCTGTCTAAAGAATGTATACTAAACTTTGAATTAAAGTTCTTTCACAAACTTTAGAAGTGGCTTCCTCTTTCTAAGTAACTTTCCTGTCAATGTGCTCACATAAGTAGGAATGAGAAATCATATTTCACATTACAGCCTTTACTGCGATCACAAAAATATGAATTTAGTTCTTCAGTGCCTATAATTAAATATATTTAGATGCTTAAAATATGAATAGGTGGTTTCTGAAGAACTCAGTAGGATAACTCCCCATTAACTTCCTCTTGCTTAACATTGTTTCAATCTTACATCCCTACTCAGTTACAAAACATGCTCCATTTAAAGTTGTGCAATGCTTTGCTATAACATCATTTGGCTGCCTGCTTTGTCCACAGCTGGCAGTCCCCCTATCAGCTCTGCTACCCTCTGGCAGACTCCATGGATCAGCACCTTCTCCCTCTTCCCCCTGCCTCCTGTCCTCGGCAATCAGCTGGCTTACAGTGTTCAGGAGGGGGGAGGAGTGAGGACTCCGCAGGCAGGCTCCCCTTCCATCCCCAGCCTCCCAAACGCCAGGAATGCCAGGAACGAGCTGGGCAGGAGACAGGGAAGGGAGGGGGAAGCCTGTGCGCTGAGTCCTCGCTCCTTCCCCACCCCCGAATGCCCTTTGGTTTAGGGCTTGGCTCCAGTTCTGACCTTTGGCTTAGCCACTTAACCCTGACTCTGGCTTCTCCCTTGCAAATCTCTGATCTTTGCTTGTCAGTCGGAACTGCCACCACGTTCACCAGGCAAGATCCTGCTCCACCTGCTAGGTAGACTGCTCATGCCCTGGAAGCTTACATGTATTGACTGAATTACTTTATATTGGCTTCATCATAATAAAATTATTTCCCCATCTACAGGAAAATGTGGAAGTCATAAAATGTACTTGTTGTCAAATTAACTGGAATACATGAAAAAGGTTAAGGGAATATTGTAAATAAATACTTTATTGTGTAAATACAAAATTAAACACATAGCCTATTCTGCAGACTTTATCATCTATAGATGTGTTAAATTTGTAGTTTAATTTTCAAATAATCAAAAGGCCCCAAACTAGTGAACATTTTGTAACATGATCATTTTAAATGCTTCTAACATTAAAACTTTTTAAAAAAGAAATGCAGTTGGTAGAGGACTATTAGTCAAAATAGATTCAAAATAGAATCCTACTTACTATTTTAACTATGTAATAGCTATTGAAGCTCTAAGATAAGACAGAAAGTCAATGACACAAGAGGAGAGAAGGCTTGATTCTCCATAGTGTTATACCAGTTTTATGCACTAGAATTACACTAGCAGAAAACCAGAGCAATGCAGTGGAGAATCAGGCAACAAGAAAGGGACTGTCTGATCCTCCCAGTTATAATAAGTATCAAGAGCTGAATGTTAGTTGAGTTACAACTAAAATCACCCAACAAATGTATCTGATCTGGAAAAAGCTGCTTCCTTATAGGTTAGAAGAAAAGATAGAAAGGAATATCACCCTGAAGCAAGAGGTCATGATTGTCAAAAGTATTGCCAAACACAGGGAAACAGCTTTGGTAAAGGTATTGATCCCTGCATGCAGAAATTGACTAATCTTACTCTGTACAAAGCTAACCTAAAGGCAAAGAGGGAACTGGAAGCAAAACCGGGAATCAAATGCATCAGAATAGATAGACCTATTTGATATAGCTAAATAATATTGCAGGAGAGCTTATGTGTGAGAATCTGAAAAAGCTAGAAAATACCATAAAGGAAAAGGAAGAAGATAGATTCTTTTGCAGATTGGAACTGAAGAGAGCATTTCCTTGACTTTTGGAGCTGAGTTGGTCAAGGCCCCCTGTTCAGGAACACAGAGAACCAATACAGGAATACAACATTTTTTCTTAAAATAGAAGGATGATTTGGGAAAGAAAAAGAAGCAGATGGAGTTGCTGAGACCTATAACAAAGAAGAAGATATTGCACCCATGAAAATACAGCCCTGGAAGAATGAGGTTTTTGCAAAGAAGAAAAAGTCAGCTTTGCATGGTTTATGAAGCAGGTGTGATGGCTGCAATCACAGTAAATATCTTTGAATTATATTTTGTAATGAATAGAATAGGATTCAGAAGTGATCTTGTTGAATGCACGCCAGTTTATATACTGTGCATATACAAATTCTCTTGTTATACTGGTGTAACTCCATTTAAGGTTCACCAGTATAACAGTGAAGAATACTTCGATAAATGCTTCTCCAGCACTTACATATTGCTTGGGATACTTTCCATTATGTATCTCGTTGAGAAGAAGAAAAGAGAGAAATTGCTCTGGCAGTGTAAAGGGGCCTTAAAGTAGATGTAGATTTATGCTCACTCCCACTAGAAGGTCCCATTTAGGGGCTTACTGTAAATGAAAGGTGCACAGTGCCAACAGCTGAAAGTGGAGAAGTATACTGCAGAACCAGAGCAGTAGCCTAACTGGGGTAGGGGAGGAAATAAAACAGAGAGAGATCTCTTCCAGTTGCACAGTTCCATGGCTAGAACAGTGAATGAAATGGAAATTGATCCTGTCAAAGGAAAACAGTCTCCTCCTGACTTCCAACACTAAGTGTACTGTGATCAATTGGAGTTTGTTGACTTCAGTGAGCTTCTAAGATCAGCCACTTAGAGTCCAAGTCCAAACTCCTTTTGAAGCCCTGGGGAGAAAAGTTGGACCTTTATGATGTAAATACAGAAAACTATTGGTAATAAAATTATAAGAAACGGCTGTTTTGCAAAATTCCATGAAACACACAACATTGTATGGAAGGTCCAGGCAGCCATTCAATGTATACAGAAATGCAAATTAGAAAATATTCACCTGGGTGCTGATGCAATAACTAGAAAATGAAACCTGTTAGAAAAGAACTGGTTACTTAAATGAACAAGTCAAAACAGATTTTGGACTAATTTTGGCTCTCTTTGGCAGGATTCATAAACCACATAAGAGCTCTAAACTGAGGTGAGAGGGAAACAAGTTATTCCTAATTACAATATTTTAAACTTGATAATCTAAATAGATGATCTCTTTACATGCCCTGACTCTGCAACCTTTATTCAGACATTGTCCTTCAAGGCCCCATTGGGAAGGTTCTCCCCATGGAACAGTTGCCTTCAAACCTGATGGAGGATACCAAATGATCCCTAGCTCTGTAAACTAGCAATGGCTCTGAATCCTAGCAGCCACCTCACTCCACCTTCCATGTCTCTCAGTTGCCTAGATCCAGTGGCTTCTGGGGACCCAGGAGAGGATAGGCAGATACATTAATACGGTCCTCATTTTACAATATCCACCGCAAGGCCTAATGGGGATATTATGCATCCCCTCCACAACTCCAGCCATTTCCTCTCTGGTGGACCACAAGCCATGCAGAAAGACCTCTCAATCTCAAGGGTCTATGAAATGCGTGAATGCTGCTATACACACCTGCCTGGACCAGGAGCACCAGCTGGGCCCTAAACAGGTTGTTGATTGCATGCTGTTTCAAATAATATTTCACAATGTAATCTCATCGATACCTTTGTAGCATCTTGTAGTACTGTGTACTACTCTCTATATGCCAAACACAGTCAATTAAAGTCACATTAAAAGTCCACACTAAACTGATTTTATTATAGTGCAAGTATAATAGAGTAACAGTGACAATCTGCTGACATATATGGTAGCTTAACTGGCTACACAGTTAATTGCATTATCGGCTGACACAGGAATCTAGTAGATACATAGGACACCACATAGGTGCCCCATAAGTAAATTATTAAATTAGGTATCATAATTCTAAGTAATAACCATATGCTGGACAATTATGAGAATGAAATCAGTGTAGGCTTCAAGAGTGACTAGAAATTAAAAATAAAAATAAAAAATATATTTTTAAATTAAAATCAGGGCCTTGCAGAGCAAGTGTACATTATTTGAGAAACATTATGTGATCTTGTCATTAAAGACTGTATTGTAATGCATATGCACAAGGGGGGCAAGGTTGATATTAAGTGTGACAATCATAACCTTATCATTCATTGACTTTTAAGTGCTCAATTACATAGCCCGTAACAGTTGCTTCATAGACATTGCCTGTTTTCAGAGATTTTATGCTTAAGGGTTGTCTGTAGAACAAAACGCTCTTCTTATACTCATCCTTTGATTACGAGTTTGAAGGCATAGCTAATGTGTATTTTTATTTGTCAGTATAAATGCTTCCACTTCATTCCTGGATTGGAAGGGGCTGTGTTAAGCAGCAGATTTTATCACTGGAATTCCCCCATCATGTTTTCATTAACGTTTCTATTATGATTTTTCTATCAATACGATTAATTTTTTGGCTGCTTTATTTAGAAAGTGAAAATATAGTTATAATATATCACACAAAAAATGACTGTTAAAGAAACCAGGAAGGCCAAATGTCGGCCTTCACTTATACAATCCCATTGATGTCAGACGAGTTACAAGTGTAACAGAACAGGATTGTCCTTTCTTTCCCAACTCCCTCTTCCCCATGCAGAGTTCAGAGCTCTTATGCCATAGTTATCTCCAGGTCTTGCTTGTTTAACTGAGCCCTGTGTAACTGTTTATCAGATCATTATGTGGCTGAACTGTTGTTTTTAGCGAAATACAATTAATCAGATGTAACTTAACCAAGCAACTGCTGCCACCTTTGCGTGCGAAGCAATTAAAGCAATATGATGCTGTTGCACTGAGAATAACAGCATAATGAACAGCCAAGCGTTTTAGGAGTCGGGCTGTAACTCAGTCGCATGGCCAAGTCAGCAAGGCCTCTCTCGGAGGTGAGCAGCGCTTACTGGCAAGGGAAGTGCTGAATTGGCTAGAGTGCCAAGGGAGAGAGATTGCTGGAGCGGAAAAGCATTGTGGAGAGCCGGGATCAGGCTTTAGATTGCTAAAAAGTGCGAGCTCTGGGGCTGAATGAATAGGCAAGGGAGTGATTTCCATTTCAACCCATGCTTGTGCTATCCCCTAGCCTACCCGGGAGTGCTTTGGTTGTAAAATGAAAAGTACAGCCATGTGGCCATCTGTGCTGCTCTAGGAGAAAGGCACATGGGTAAAATTAATAGTTTACACAAGTCTGGAACGAGCCTCATTTTAGCAGCTGAAACTCGGCTCGGAAGTGGGGGAGGAGAACTAGCTCAGGCATTGGCCTCGTGCATTACATTAATCCCGTGATGTCTCTGCCTGGATGGCGGGACAGAGCGGTGTCTCCGCACCTTCCCCTGAGAGCCTCTGCCAACCTGTGAAGCACGGTGTGAGTTAAGAACGCACCGCTTGCCAAAGTTAACGGAGGTAAAACATTTCCTGCGGGGAGTGGGAGGTATTATTTCTTTGTGCTTTGCCACCACGGATTTCAAACCAGTTACCCGGGATCGGCCGCAGGTTTCTGCTCTGAGCGCTGGCGGGGGTGTTAGCCTGTAGCTTAACAAACACTCGGTCACGCCTGGCTGGGCAATGTCTTGGGGAGGCCACTGTTTGCTTGTTTATGGCACTGCTTCCAGCCTCTGGCTCTCTCGTGTCCCAGGCGTTCCTGGTGCACCAGCCCCACCCACCTGATTCCGGCGCAGCTCCCCACGAGACCTCTCACCCGCTGCGGGGGGACCCTCGGCCGCCATCCCTGCCCCATCCCCAGCCACACTCGCTAAGGGCCGAAGTGACACAGCGGCACCTAACGGGGCAGCCTGGCCGGGCTCTCCCCGCTCAGCGCGGTGGCGGCAGCAGCAAGGGGACAGGTAGCAGCACACACACCGCTCCCCTCACCCGCCCGTCTCTCTCCTGCTGCCGCTTCCCGAGCGCAGTGCGCCCCCTCCCGGCAGCTACGCCCCCTGCGCCCCTTCTCTCCCCCTGCAGCTCCTGCTCCCACAGCTTCCCCCCACCCCCCCGGCTGATCCCACAACCTCACCTCTCACCCTGCGCTGCAGCGCTTTTGGGCTCTCTGAGAGACCCCTCCACACACACACTCCGCCGCCCTTCCTCTCTGCAGTGCCGCTCCCCTCACCCCCATCCACCCGTGCCTGAACCCCCGCCTCCATCCCAACTTCTGCCTTCCCCAGTGATTCCCCATCCACCCCCCATCCCAACTCCTGCTACCCCAGAGATCCTCATCCACCCCCGCCTCCATCCCATCCCCTACCTTCCCCAGTGACCCCCATCCATGCCGTGCCCTAACCCCCGCCTCCATCCCAACCTCTGCCTTCCCCAGTGATCCCCCATCCACCCCCCCATCCCAACCCCTGCTACCCCAGAGATCCTCATCCACCCCCGCCTCCATCCCATCCCCTACCTTCCCCAGTGACCCCACATCCACTCTGTGCCTGAAACCCCTGCCTCCATCCCAACTCCTGCTACCTCAGAGATCCCCATGCACCTCCGCCTCCCTCCCATCCCCTACCTTCCCCAGTGACCCCCATCCATGCCGTGCCCTAACCCCTGCCTCCATCCCAACCTCTGCCTTCCCCAGAGATCCCCCATCCACCCCACCTCCATCCCATCCCCTACCTTCCCCAGTGACCCACACAGCCACTCCGTGCCTGAACTCCCCCGCCTCCATCCCTACCCCAGAGATCTCGATGCACCCCCGCCTCCATCCCATCCCCTACCTTCCCCAGTGACCCCCATCCATCCCGTGCCCTAACCCCCGCCTCCATCCCAACCTCTGCCTTCCCCAGTGATCCCCCATGCACTCCGTGCCTGAACCCCCCGCCTACATCCCAGCCTCTGCCCTCCCCCAGCGACCCCCACTCCTCTGCCCTAATCCCGTCTCCATCTCAACCCCTCCCTTCCCCAGTGACCCCCCAGCCACCCCGTGGCCCCTGAGCGGCCCCTCCCCAGCGCAGTTCCTGGCCGCTCCCTGTCCCCGCACCCACGGACAGGCAGGTCACTTCCCCCTCCCGCGCCCCCCCCTTCACTCCCTGCCTCCCGCGGCGCTGGGTGCCCCGCCTCCTCCCGCCCGCGCGCCGCGGCTGGTGCTGGGGGCGGCGGCGGCAGCGAGGAGGAAGGGATGAGGTCATCCTCTTTCCCGGCGTCAGTCAGCTGGGTGGCGGCGGCGGAGGGCGGAGGGATGCGCCGGGCCGGGGAGCGGTCCCGCGGCTGCTGCCGGCTCGGGCGGAGCGCGCGGGTGGCGGGGCGCGGGGGCTGAGCGTGGCTCCCCACAGGCAGGCGGCGCTCCAGGCGCGGCGGCCCCGGGAGGAGCCGGCGGCCCGCGCCAGTAGCCGGGCAGGGGAGCGGAGCGGCGGCGGCGGGGGAGGAGCAGGGGGAGGCGCGGGATAAAGACGCGCTCTCCCCGGCGGCGGGGCGGAGGTATCATGGCCGCGAAGTCGGACGGGCGGCTGAAGATGAAGAAGGGCGGCGAGGTGGCGTTCACGCCGCTGCAGAACTCGGACCACTCGGGCTCGGTGCAGGCGCTGGCCCCGGGGCTGCCCTCGGGCGCGGGGCCGGGCGGCGGCGAGGACGAGGCACCGGGGGGCGGCTGCTGCAGCGGCAGCGGCGGGGATGGCTCGGGCGGAGGCTCCAGCTGCTGCGGCGGCGGCGGCGGGGGAAGAGGCGGCGGTGGCGGCTCCCGGGGCTCGGGCGGGGGCTCGTCGTCGCTATGCCTGCGGCTGGGCCGGGAGCAGCGGCGCTACTCGCTGTGGGACTGCCTGTGGATCCTGGCCGCCTTGGCCGTGTACTTCGCCGACGTGGGCACCGACATCTGGCTGGCGGTCGATTACTACCTGCGGGGCCAGCGCTGGTGGTTCGGGCTGACCCTCTTCTTCGTGCTGCTCGGCTCCCTCTCCGTGCAGGTGTTCAGCTTCCGCTGGTTCGTGCACGACTTCAGCACCGAGGACAGCGCCGCCGCCGCCGCCGGCCCCTGCCCGGCCGCCGAGAGCAAACTGCTGGTGAGCAGCGGCTCGGCGGCCGGGGACATGGACGCCCCTCGCCCCTGCACGCCGCAGAGGCAGGCGTCCAACGCCAGCAAAAGCAACGCCACCACGGCCACCAACAGCAGCAACAGCAGCAGCACCAGCGGCGGCAGGGCCGGCAAGAGCAGGTCCGCTTCCTGCGCCTTCTGCATCTGGCTCCTGCAGTCTCTCATCCACATCCTGCAGCTCGGGCAGATCTGGAGGTACAGCCCTTTTACCCTGCTTACACCCCCCCTACAAGCCACAGCTTCCTCGGGCTCCCCCCGGGGCTCGGCTCCTACCGGTCAAGTGAGGTGGGAGGGGCTCCTCTTACGTGTTTAATTGAGCGAAAACTTAGATTGCTGTTAAGCTTTTCCTCTTTCTTTTCGGGAAGCAAGTGACCCTGTAAATAATGTAGTTTGGGCCTATGCAATTCTCTGTAGTGTGGATACGTGAGCATGCAAATACACACTCGCACTGGATTAGAATGTTATCCAAACTAGGTAGCTCCAACGTGTGCGAGGGAGCATGGATACATCCATTCCATTGCTACCACTGGCAATACTATCCGTTTCCGAGTGGCTGGGTAGGTAGACAATGAATATATTGCATACCCCTGCTCGCACACTGTTTTTGATGTGATTGTATTTAATATGCAGTGTGACAACCATGCAAAAAGTATTGGTAACTGCCTCTGGAGAACTGGCTGTTGTAATGCGTTCAGGTGATTTGGATGGCGGTATCATTGTGTATGGCTCTAGAGGAGGTAGGACGACCAGATAGCAAGTGCGAAAAATCAGGTTGGGGGAGGGGGAATAGGATCCTACATAAGAAAAAGCCCCTAATATTTGGATAGTCCTGATAATATCAGGATGGCTGGTTACCTTAAGAGGAGATTTATGTAAAAACCCTAAAAAAAGGGAGGCAATGGTAAGAATCATAAACCTTCCCAAGTTTTAATGCTAGTGGGCATTTAAGCTGGTTGTTTAGTTGTCTTCTGATTCGCTGCACATGGTAAACAGTCACATTACACCCAAATTACATCAACTTGCAATCTAAACCATAATACACATCTGGATTTATATTATCCCAAAGTCTGGCAAACCTTAACTTTCTGAGTGAAGTTAAAAAAAATAGTGTTTTGAGAAAAACATACCATATAATTCATATTATCTAGAATTGTCTATATATATGCACATTATTAATGTGGTTAGAGAACTTCAGAGAGAGTAAAGATTATAGCTAGAAAAGGTTTGCACTGTCTAGGGATGTATAGTCCTGTTGTGCTTGGATAACATCTATTTATATAACATCTAGCTCTCAAATCATATTGTCAATTTTTCATACATGTTGTATGGTAAAAAATATTTCAGACAACAAACTTTTAAACAGTTACTTATTTGTAATGTGGTGTTCATGGAAAGGCCATGTTATAATGGTCTATAGCAGATATGGTACTTGATTGAAAGGACACTTACACTGAATATCATCATTGGTATTAAAATTTTTGGCAAAAACTATGCCATAGTAACTGTATAGTTTCAAATACTGCAATGCTATTAAGTATCATGTAGCTTATGTGTTCTATTAGATACTGTCTTTTCTTCATCCCCAAAAGATTTTTTTTTAGAATATAATTTCCGTTCCAGAATAGATTTTAAATTGAAGCATAGTCATTTGCAAGTGAATTTTACCACTGTTTTCTGCAACCTAGTTTTGGGGAAGCATAATATATACAGACAGTTACAATTTCAAAATAAAATTATGGTATACAAAAGCAATGTTTCAGCTATGCTGAATGTAGCAATATAATGAAGCAACAGTTGAAAGTATTATTGAAGTTTCTTTTTTTGACTGGTTGAAGGTATATTTTTAGAAGAGGTGTTTTATTAGCATTTGTTGTAAAAAGATTTCCTATCATTGTCATATCATTTAGTAAGAATTATTTTAATATTTCTGTTTCATATTTGGACTCAGTACAATGTTCCAAATTTGGAATTTTTAACTTCCAGAGATCCCCTTTTTTGGTGAGAGATTGTCCCTTAACACCACAAATCTGGTGGTGGCCTTTGGATACTACTTTAATATAAATATTAAATAATAATCTATCGAGTTTGACAGTACTAAACAGATCATTTGTTATTACACATTTCGTTTTTACAACAAATACTTTACAGTGTCTTGAATATTATTTTTTATCAAGGTTATGTTGAGACTAATCCAAAATCAGAGATTTTCTAAACATTGACTGATTGAGAAGCAGATAGAATTTCAACCAACAAAATGTTTGTTCAAGATTGCTTGTGTACTTCCCCCATGTGGGGCTGAACTCAGGAGTCCCAGTGAGATGCATAATAATTAATATTTGGACCCAATCCTGCAAACACACAAATACCTTTAGACACATGAGTGATGCCATGAAGTACAATGACACTATTCATGTGTGTAAAGTTGCTCATGTGTATTTGTTTGTAGATCAAGACCTTAGTAAGCATGATCTGATATCATGTAATTTTAATATATTAAGAACAAATTCCCTGCCACACCTACCCCCCAGAATGGTCAAAGTTGCAGGAGTGAAGCATTTCAGTTGTATGTGGGAGGTGGCAGTCTGTAAAGAGGAAATACAAAGAGAGTCTGCATCACCCTGAGTGCCACAGCGCAGAACTCCATGACATCTCTTTGGATTGGAACATGCTGGGTAGGGGTAGGGTTTGTGGGTAGAGCTGAATATGGTCCAACATTGCATGGCAGTGCAGGCAGCCTGGTGAGTTGGGATTGAGGGTTCTTCAGCCCCTTGTGTTTGTTTGTTTTGTTTTTTAAATTATTTATCTATGATTAAATTCTTTGTGCATGAGATTTTGCTTCATGGAAGAGTGCTTAATTCTTTGCCCTTAACTTGCTGACTTTCCTTTTGTTATAATTTTTCTTCAGAAATTGTGTCCATTATAATGTCATAAAACCCTCATGAATATCAAACTCAGCAACGTTATTTATGTTTTAGCATGCCTTGTTGTTTGATCAATAAAATAGAATTTGACGAGATTGTTAGCTGTTTATTAGTAACTTAACTAGACTTATGAAAATATAGAGAGAAATAGTTACTTTATAGCCCATAGTCTGTAGTATTTTACACAGTTATTGTTTATAGTCCATTTGGCTAATTTGTTCCTTTCTTCCCCAATATATTTCATGAAAGTCAGAGTCCTTATGGTCATCAAAAGTGAATGATATGAGAAAAGAGGTGTACTTGTACCATTCCCATAGATTCAAAGTCCGAAGGGACCATTATGATGATCTGGTCTAATTTTCTGTGTAGCACAGGCCATAGATTTCCTCAAAATAATTCTAGAGCAGATCTTTTAGAAAAACATCCAAACTTTATTTAAATATTGTCAATTATGGAGGCTCCACCGTGACCTTGGTAAATTGTTCTCATGGTTAATTACTCTGACCGTTAAAAATGTATGCGTTATTTCCAGTCTGAATTTGTCTCACTTCAACTTTCAGCCATTGAATAGCTTTATACCTTTCTTTGCTAGATTGAAGAGCTAATTATTAAATATTTATTCCCTATGTATCTTCTCGAGTTTCTTGAGCCTATCACTGTAAGGCATGTTTTCTAATCTCATCATGCTCACTGCTTTTCTCTGAACCCTCTCCAATTTATCATTATCCTTCTTGAATTTTGGGCATCAGAACTGGACATAGCATTCCAGCATCAGTTGCACCAGTGCCAAATATAGAGCTAAAATAAGCTCTCTATTTCCACTAAAGATTCCCCTGTTTATGCATCCCAGGATAACATTTGTTCTTTTCACTACAGCATCACATTGGAAGCTCATGTTCAGCTGATGATCCACCAAGACCCCCAAGCTTTCTTTCAGAGTCACTGCTTCCCAGGATAAGGGCTCCCTGTAATTATTACCTACATCCTTTGTTTTCAGATATGTGTGTTTTCACTCAGGGGCGGCTCCAGGCCCCAGCACGCCAAGTGCATGCTTGAGGCAGCAAGCCACAGGGGGAGTTCTACCGGCGCTGCGAGGGCAGCAGGCAGGCTGCCTTTGGCAGCTTGCCTGTGGAGGGTCCGCTGGTTTCGTGGCTTTGGAGGACCTCTCGCAGGCGTTCCTGCGGAGGGTCTGCTGGTCCTGCGGCTTCAGAGGACCTCCCGCAGGCACGCCTGCGGGAGGTCTGCCAAAGCCGCGGGACTAGCGGACCCTCCGCAGGCAAACCCCCGGAGGCAGCCTGCCTGCCATGCTTGGGGCGGCAAAATCCCTAGAGCTGCCCCAGTTTTCACTTAGTCATATTAAAACACATATTATTTGCTTGTGCTCAGTTTACCAAGCAATCTTGATTGCTCTCAATCAGTAATCTATCATCTTCATTATTTACCGCTCCCCCAATTTATGGTCATCTGCAGATTTTATCAGTGATTATTTTGTTTTCTTTCAAGTCGTTGAGAAAGATGTAAAATATTGTAGTGTCAAGAGCTGGTCCCTAGGGAATCTCACTGGAGATAGACCCACTCAATGGTGATTCCCTGTTTTTACAATTAGCCAATTTTTAATCCTTTAATGTGTGCCATATTAATTTTATATTTTAGTTTTTAATCAACTTAAACATCTTACAGACATCTAAAAATATTACATCAGCACTTCTCAGTGCAGTCGTGGGTCCAAAGGAAGCGTACACTCTGGAAAATAGGTACTTCCTTTTGGAAAAGTAAGCACAATTACTATTCCAGTAGGAAGTCCATGGAACTGAAACCTCTCACACCTGACAAAGCATGTATGCTGGCCTGAGAGGTTGTCACGTAAGCACTCAGAATGCAGGCTGAACTTTTTGTGAAATTTGGTTGCACTCATTAGAAGTTCTTTCTTGGGCAGGCCACCATGGTATACTACACATTGTGTGTGTGTCATATTAGTCCTACATGCACATATAGTCTAAGGATTGATGTCCCCACTGTTGAAAACCTGTGCTACTTTTCTTGTCTTTTCTTTAGGGTTCTGTCTTAGTTTTCAATTTTTACTTGTTTTCCTTTGGCCTGGTTAAATCTACCCCATCTACCTAGGTTTTTCTATTGTCCCATTACCATAACACCTGAGCAATTTCACTAAGTAAAAATGACAATTCCACCTTGCTTTCTCCCTGCCAGCAAGAAGACTTGGGTGTTGAGCTTGCTTTTTGTTGTTTAGTTGGTTTGGGCCAGATATATATAACTATGAATGTGAGGATATAAGAAGTGGGTTTTGTGCTTAGCTGTGAAAGCATGGAAGCTATTGTTCATTCTCACTGCATCTGGCAATGAGGTCCATCTCCTGTGAAGTTTCTGACTCCAGAGGTCATCAGCCGTCCCTTATTTGCCAGCTGATTTACTGCTCCAGTGGAACTTAGATAACAAGGAAGTGGTGGTCATGTAGAGAGACAATCACTCAAATAGCTAGTAACAGTTCCATGCTGGGGTGTTGAAATGGTGACCTGGAACTGGACTCTGAATTTAACAGGAAGTTCATACTGAAAGTAACAAATTGGGGTGATGTGTTCCTGGTGACCTCTGTTGCTCAGCAGTTGGCTTTCTGCATTCTCTGGAACTATCTCAGGGCATGGAACTTCATTCCGAAATGTAGAGAATTGCAATAGTTGTGTATGGACATTATGAAAGCCAGTTCTGAGCCCAGTAGGTTTGGGTACATTATGAGTAACCCACCGTGATACATATTTTGATATGACTTGGCCTCTCAATATCTTTGCACAAAGTAAATATTTTGGTTCAAATTATTAATTTTGTTAAGCTATTGAATTACGTGAAATTGGCCTTTCTTAATATTATGTTCAAGATTAATTTTTATTTACAAATATAAGTGTGATTGCTAAAAACAATTACATATTAATTGAAGTGTGCTAATGGGAGATTAATGAGGGTTTTAATGCTGCCTGGGGCGATGCTGTGAAATAGTGATTTAAAATGAACTTTTACTACAGTATAACAAAAAGAAAATGTGGTGTGACTGCAGATGAGCCACAAATGTCTTATGAATAAAAATTTAGGTTTTTCTTTTGTATTTTGTCACTAATTTCTACAAACCATTGTACATAGGACTGAATTCCGCCATTTGGAAGAAAAAAGGCCATCTGTGAAAAGATTTGGCGGATGTCTGCAGACTGTCAGCCAAGACTGGTCCTCGGTTACAGTACCATTGAAGTTAGTGTGGTTGGTTGAGTGTAACTGAGGGCAGATTTTTGGCTTTGCGTAGGCGGTTGAATTTATACTGTAATCTGTTAATTACTTTTTTTTTTTTTAATTTTGCATGCAGGCATAGCTGTGGATGTTTTCTTATCCATGGCTCTGATACATTCTGTGTTTAATCCATTGCGAAGCTCTGCTCTGGGCACTCAGAACTGCTGTGTTACCTCTCTGCCTTAGCAAGAGAGAGCTTTGCTGGAGCTTACACTATGAGACATCTCCCTGCTGCACCCAGTCTGTTCATCTCACCAGCAAACTCCTCCAGACTCTGTCTAAACCTTGCCTTGCAGGTAACAATCAGTGAACCCAAGTTCCCTGGAGACATGTCTCTGCTGTGTCCAGTCCCTCTGACTGGGCAGTTGCAGAAATTAAGTTTGCTGCCTCCGAAGAGGCAGTGCGCACACCAGTCTGCTAGTTTAGCTGAGGTCCTGCACTTTACTTTACTATAACAGCACTCAGATGGTTTTATAATAAACCAAGAATAAGTTTATTAATAAAAGCGTAGATTTAAGTGATACCAAGCAAGACTAAGATAAAAAATGGTTACAAAAAATAATAGCATGCTTCCTAGTGTCTAAAACTTAATTCTTGCAAGCTATGACTTTGCCTAATACAGTTTCTCACTTTTATCGAGCTACCAGCATCTCCCCTTCTGCCCCTAAGTGGTGGCAAATTTGGCAAAATGTCTACACTGCGCACCTTACAACAGTGCAGCTATGCCACTGCAGCCGCACCATTGTAAAGTGAGCAGTGTAGCTGCTTTTTGTTGCTGGGAGAGAGCTCTCCTGGTGACAAAATAAAACCACCCCCCAATGAGGGGCAGTAATTTCATCGATGAAGCGCTGTCCACACTGGCACTTTTCATCATTAAAACTTTTGTCATTCACGGGTGTATTTTTTTCACACACCTGAGTGACAAAAGTTTTAATGATGAAAATGCAGTGTAGATATGGCCTTAGACTGTCTTTTTGTTCCCCTTATATTTCCCAAAGTCCATTGTCTTTTTCTCAAGAACCACAAAGACCTGGGGGTTCAAGCCCCCTGGAGTGCTCACCAAGCAGTTTCCTGCACTATTCGTTACCTTGATTGCTTTGTTTACCTGATATGTAAATGTAATTTCATTGTACCTGGCTTACAAAGCTCGACTCAGACAGGTAAATCCGCATTCTTTTGTCTAAAGCTGGCTTGTCTATCGACTGCCTTAAAAACATATTTTAAGAACATATTTCCAGCACACATACATAACTCATTATACACAACCTATACATAATACATCACACAATGATATTCATGACCAGCATGCCACCAGTTTTTATGATATCTTGCAGGACACAGTTTGGCTAAATATTCTGACAACAGTGTGTTGAATGCACTCTTTACCTAATGGAGCTGTTAGGGTCACACCCTTGCCTATGTGCATTTAGAAGTAATTATGCAGCCCTGTCTTCCAAGTACATCTACTGCTGGAGATAAACATTTGGCTACAGGTTTGGAAAGCACAGGGAAAATGTGGGTGCAGCTAGCACCGCCTGCTATGCTAGTAGTCCTAGAGAGGTCATGTATTTTCAGAGTAAGGGTGGATCCATGGCCTTGTCAGCCCCACATGCTGGCAGAGCAACACTGGAAGAAGCACAGAGTGTCTCCCTTTTTTTAATGGGTAGAGCAAGAGCCACCCTTATCTTAAATCACCTCACTGCCTCTTCTTTGCTCTCCTTCAGGCATCTCTGCCCAGGCAGTTCATGTCCTCCAGAGGACCAGATGTGTAACTTCAAAAACTCATTTCCCTTCCTTCTCCTTCCTAGTTCGTATTGCGGAAAAGTTAAGCTGAAGTGATTTGGAAGTGACATTTGGTTCTGAAAGCAGTGGGATTTGTAATACCTCTGCTCTCCTATGGAAGTGAACTTGGTAAAGCTGGGTCAGTTGCCAAAGAAGTTTGGATGCTGTCCTCATGAGTTTCACCCTCGCAATTAGTTGACAACTGCATGGTTTCTGAGGAATGCAGCTGTCAAGGGAGATAATGGCTGCTGTACATAAGGCTTATCCCTACAGTTATTTCTTAAGTGCACCTGAGTAAAGGACTGCATGATTGGACCCTTGACTTGGAATAGAGCACAAAATAATACAATTTAAGAAAAATAGCAACAGACATGATTTTGTTAATATATTTATTTCAACTTGAGTAATGAATCAGCAAAATGAACATAACCACGGCTAGTGTTTCTCCATAGTGGGCAATTGGGACAAAGGCCAGAGATTTAGAGTTCTCGAACAGTAAAAATGAAGATTCCAAGTGCAATGCAGAAAGTGAACACAGCTTTTGATTTGGTGAAATTAAGGCATGTAACATGCTGAATTTGTATCTTCTATATCTGAGAGACATGGAGCATGCTGGGAAATATTGCAAACATGTCTTAATCTTTGTATGAGTTTTCTCACACACTGTTTTTGAGACAGTTAATTTTTTTTTTTTGCTCATTTTGCTTAGCTAGCAGTTTTGGAAGCTCAAAAGATATTAGGAGGGGAAAGGAAGGAAACAGGCAAAGAACTATCAGCATGAATAACCTGAGAACTGGGTATGAAAATAATTAGGTTTTAAAACTTTTTATTTATTGAGAATTATAACAAACAAACAAACAGCAGGGATGCAGTGCAACCATGTTAATTAAATGTCTGTCTAAACACCATTCTGTTTTCCTCATTGCATTGTTCTAGAAGAATTCAGGATTCTTGATCTTGCATGCTCAGAGGGAAGTCTGATGAACATACTAGAGCTGATCATTTCTGAAGCAAAAATAAGCACCAAAGCCACTTTAGTTTTTGGAGATTTATAAAAATGTGCTTTAAATACACATTAACAAAGCTCTGATTTCTTGCTCTCTCAATTATCACTTCAAAAGTTTTTTTTCCCCTACTGACGATAGCTCATCTCAATTGATTAGACTCTTCCTGTTGGTGTGCATACTTCCATCTTTTCATGTTCTCTGTATGTATAAATATCTCCTATCTGTGTGTTCCATTCTGTGCATCTGAAGAAGTGAGCTGTAGCTCACGAAAGCTCATGCTGAAATAAATTTGTTAGTCTCTAATGTGCCACAAGTACTCCTGTTCTTTTCTCTCTCGCTCTCTCTCAGCAGGCCAGTTCACAACCAGTTAAAGGAACCAATCTTATAGGCTTATATAAACTCTCCTCCTACAAAAGTTACATCCCACCATCTTTTCCAGTACAAAGTCCTGAATGCATGGGCTTTGAACTGTGCCCTGAAGGTTAATAAACTTTGGCAGGGGAAGTGAATCCCAGACCCATGTACCACTGCCTTAAGTTTGCTGAGACAGCATTCTCTGTTTTAAATCTGGCGTTGTTGGTTCAAATGTATTAACTGACTTCTTCTATCCAGAAGGAACATGGCAGAAAGATGGTCTTTAAGGTAGACAGGAATGAAAGCAAATTATTATGCACAGGTTAATATAATACGTAATACTATATAGTATAATATGTTCCAGGAGAGAAACAGTACTAAATGGGTTGCTGCATTTTGCACCAGCTAAAGTTCTGAGACATCTTCATGTGTCGTGCTATGTAGAGAATATTACAGTAATTAAACTTAGAGGTGTGAAAGGTAAGGATCCTGTTTGTGTTTTGCATTTTCACTATCTCCTTACCTGAGGTTGTGGGAGGGGGATGGAGAAAGCATCCATGGCTATAACTGCTATTTGATCCTCTAAAGAAAGTCTTGCTTCCAGTAAGATTCAGTCCATTTGTGCACTTTACTAACAAAAGGCAAATTTAACCCCTCTATCAAGAGAGCTGCTATCTATCCCACTTTTCTTCTAGAAAGGGACCAGTTAGTATCATTTCTGTCATCTCCACACTGACTGTAATCAGCTACCTCTTATCTAGCTCTTTATCACACTTTGGCCTGGTCTACGCTACGCATTTAAACCGATTTTAGCAGCGTTAAACTGATTTAACCCTGCACCCATCCACACAACGAGGCCCTTTGTATCGATATAAAAGGCTCTTTAAACCGGTTTCTGTACTTCTCCCCGATGAGAGGAGTAGCGCTGAAATCGGTATTACCATATCGGATTAGGGTTAGTGTGGCCGCAAATCAACGGTATTGGTCTCCAGGCGGTATCCCACAGTGCACCATTGTGACCGCTCTGGACAGCAATCTGAACTCAGATGCAGTGGCCAGGTAGACAGGAAAAGCCCCGCGAACTTTTGAATTTCATTTCCTGTTTGCCCAGCGTGGAGCTCTGATCAGCACGGGTGGTGATGCAGTCCCAAATCCAAAAAGAGCTCCAGCATGGACCGTACGGGAGATACTGGATCTGACCGCTGTATGGGGAGACAAATCTGTTCTATCACAGCTCCATTACAGAAGACGAAATGCCAAAGCATTTGAAAAAAATCTCCAGGCTATGATACAGAGTCCACAGCACAGTGCTGCGTGACAAGCGTAACGGAAAGCCAAAGAATCAAATGGACGCTCATGGAGGGAGGGAGGGGGTACTGAGGACTCCAGCTATCCCACAGTCCCCAGCAGTCTCCGAAAAGTATTTGCATTCTTGGGTGAGCTCCCAATGCCTGTATGGTCAAACACATTGTCCAGGGTGGTTCACGGTATAGCTAGTTAATTTACCCCCCACCCCGTGAAAGAAAGGGAAAAAAATCGTTTCTTGACTTTTTTCAGTGTCACCCTATGTGTACTGCATGCTGCTGGTAGACGCGATGCTGCGGCAGTGAACAGCAATATCCTCTCCTCTCCCCTCCCTGGTGGCAGACGGTACAATATGACTGCTATCCGTCATCATCATCAGCCCGTGAGTGCTCTTGGCTGGCCTCAGGTGAGGTCGGCTGGGGGTGCCAGGGTAAAAATAGGAATGACTCCTGGTCATTCCCAGTAGATGGTACAGAACGGCTGGTAACCGTCTTCATCCTAGCAACTGGGGGCTGAGCTCCATCAGCCCCCTCCCTTTCATGTATAAAGAAAAGATTCTGTACTACCTGGACTATCATAGCAGCGGGGTGCTGGGCTCCTCTCCCCCGCACCGTTTAATGTCCTGCCTGGACTATCATAGCAGCTGGAGGCTTCCTCCCCCTCATTTTATCTCACTAAAAAGTCAGTGTTTCTTATTCCTGCATTCATTATTACTTCATCACACAAATGGGGGGACACTGCAATGGTAGCCCAGGAGGGTTGGAGGAGCAGGGAAGCAATGGGTGGGGTTGTTGCAGGGGCACCCCTAGAATAGCATGTAGCTCATCATTTCTGCGGGATCTGACATGGAGTGGCTGTGCTCTCTGGTACACTGGTTCTCTAGTACACTTGCACCATATTCTAGGCAGGACTGACTCTATTTTTAGATACCATAAAAGAGGGATTGACCCGGGGAGTCATTCCCATTTTTGTCTTTGCGCCCCCGGCCGACCTCAGCCAGGGGCACCCATGACAGCAGCAGACAGTACAGAACGACTGATAACTGTCATCTCATCGCCAATTTACAATGGCATGGCAGACGGTACAGAACGACTGATAACCGTCTCTGCTATCTTGCAAAGGCAAATGAATGCTGCTGCGTAGCGCTGCGGTACCACCTCTGTTAGCAACATCCAGTAGATATACGGTGACAGTAAAAAAAAGCTGAACGGGCTCCATAGTTGCCATGCTATGGCGTCTGCCAGGGCAATCCAGGGAAAAAGGGCGCGAAATGATTGTCTGCCGTTGCTTTCACGGAGGAAGGAATGAGTGAGGACATTTACCCAGAATCACCTGCGACACTGTTTTTTTGCACCACCATGCATTGGGGTCTCAACCCAGAATTCCAATGGGTGGGGGAGACTGCAGGAACTATGGGATAGCTACCCACAATGCAATGCTCCAGAAATCGATGCTAGCCTCGGACCATGGATGCACACCACCGAATTAATGTGCTTAGTGTGGCTGCATGCACTCGACTTTATACAATCTGTTTTACAAAACCAGTTTATGTAAAATCGGAATAATCCCGTAGTGTAGACATACCCTTAGACATTGGAAATGCTGAGAAACTGCATCATCTAGATCTGATGAAAAGGAAACAGAGCAGAATGTGTCGTAGTCATTAATGGCAATGCAGCCTATCCAGTTCCCACATACATAGTGAATGAGGAGTGATGGAATAAAGCCTTGTAGTCCCCAAGGTGGAAGAGCAATCGCTATCAAGTTCTAGGTGCATCAGCTAACTGGTGACACTTGCTCTTTTCAAAGGAAGGAACTTTCTGCTTCTGGCCTGAGGTGAAGTGTTGGGTAGTGATAGGTTTTTATTCTTATTTACTTGGATGTGGGGAAAATGAGGCTTTTTATTCTTTACCATTTGGTATTTCTAGGTTTACAATCTGCCACTAGAATTGTCTTGCAAGTCTTAAAGACGCTCACTTTTTCTGCACTGTCTTCAGGGTCAGGTCTTCAGCTGGTGTAAATCAGCATAGTTCCATTGATTTCACTAGAGCTATGCCACTTTACACCATCTGAGGATCTGGCCCTCAGTGTCAGATTTAGGGCACATTTAGGATACCTAGTAAGGCCAATAAATGATACTTTGATTAACTTCTACTGTATATTTAGGTCCCAGATTTTTCAAAAAATGAAGGATGTTTATTTTCCTCCCATTCCAGTAACCAAAAGATTGTATTCCCAAGATGTGTTTCTAGCATCTCACTGTGATGTTTCTGATATTTCTGTCCTGTTACAGTGTAGGTGTTAGATGGTCAGTAATTCCAACTGTCATTGAACCTCACAAGATAACATGTCAAACTGTCACTAATTTTTCTCAGTGTTTTGAAATCTGTCAGTTTTGTTACATTTGAGTCCAGAAAAGATTAAAAAAGAATCTAGAAAAGATTATTGCATAGTCTTCCCATCTGTTCCTCAATGCACAGGAAGGCTACAAATAGAAAGTATCATTTTTCTTCCATGAGGTCACAGACATTTTTGACTTAAGTCCTCTGGCTAACTGTGTTGTTTCCTTCAACTTAAGTGCTCATGAGAGGTGATTGATTGACAGAGTAGCAGCAGAAGGGGCAGTTCCATTTAGAGGGATTGTATCTATGCTAATCTATTTTAGCTGCTATTAATCCATTCAGTAGAATAAATATTTCTTTTCTTTTGTTGAGACACAGTAATATATAGATGGATGTTATGTTCTGAGATATTAATGTGAAGCTCCATTACAGTTCTTTGGAATCACTTACTAAAAGACGTTATACAAATTAGTTTCCCTGTTCAGTTTATCCTTATAACCCTAACTGCATATAAATGTTGCTGAGAGACTTTAGAAGGAAAGATACCACAAATTACAAACGAAAAACAAGTTTCTCTTATACGAATACTTAGCACTTATATAGGACTTTACTTTTTCAGAGCACTGTGTAAACACTAATGCTTTTGCCAGTCCATTCAGTCCAAGGAGGTGAACATATTGTTTGCCAAAAGGATGTATTTAGCAACTTGTATCTGGAGGAATTAGTACTTGGGTGGTTGAAATCCTCTAAAACACAAACTCTTACAAGGTGAAAGAGGTATAGGATTACATGTTGCACTAGAGAGTTCTAGTATTCTTTGTATGGCAAATATAGAAGTGACTACGTAAATAAAAAAAAGACGGTGTTTCAGGCCCATAACTCATTTTTGGATGCTTTATTCCAAATTCTCACAGAAAATTTCTGCAAACAGATGAATGTTCTGAATAAACTACCTTATGCAGTGTTACAATTGGAAGACTATTTATGGCTGAAAGGTCAGTTTCCATATACGAATCTCCTGTGGAATGGAAGAAAGAATAACATCTTAAAGTGAGCTATGGCTTCCAGTTCTATACTCGAATGCTCGAGTGCTTTGGACCATTAGCTGCAAAGTTTATCTGGTATTCTAAATGAATAGTCTATCTCTACCAATGAGCTCCAGTCCCTAATCTTGGTTTATAAGGACAAACTTTATTAAAAGATATGCAGTTTCCAGCAACACGACAATTTCACTCTCATTTTAGTTATGTAATAATAGGGGTTGTTTTTTTTATATTCTTTCCACTTAAGCTAATTTTCTTGTATAACATGTCAATCATAACAGTTAAATAAAGAGGTTGGGCTTTTTAATTGGATACTTTGTTTCAACACATAAAAAAATTAAACAGTACCTTTGTTTGCAGTTGAAGGTTTGAGTTTGTTTTGTTGCTGAAGCTTGTTTATAAAGTGTAATACCAGTTTTGTCCATTGTATCAACATTATCTATTTAGGGCAGGGGTGGGAAAAGTTTTTGGCCTGGCAGCCGCATCAGGTTTCAAAAATTGTATAGAGGGCCATTTAGGGGAGGGGTGTGTGGCCTGCCCCCCCATCCCTCCCTCGGACTCTTGCCTCATCCACCACCCCCAATCCTGATGGGCCCTCCCCGGACCTCTGCCCCATCCATCCCTCCCTTCCCTGTCCCCTGAATGCCCCTGGATCCCCTGCCCCTGACTGCCCACCACTGCCCCATCCAACCCCTCCTCTCATTCTTGATGCCCCCCCCCGGGACCCCTGCCCCATCCAACCACCCCTTCTCCCTGTTCCCTGACTGCCCCTGGGACCCCTGCCCCTGACTGCCCCCTGCCTCCCCATCCAACCCCATGTTTCCTTCCTCACTGCGCCCCCGGACTTCTGCCCCCATTCAACCACTCCCTGTTCCCCGCCCTCTAACTGCCCTGACTCCTATCCACCACCCCACCTCCTGACCACCCCACTGAACTCCCCTGCCCTCTATCCAACCCCCCACCCCCTGCCCCCTTACCGCGATGCCAGGAGCACCAGTGGCTGGCAGCGCTACAGTGGCTGGCAGCGCTGTTGCCACCACGCAGCACAGAGCACCAGGTCAGGCTGGGCTCTGCAGCTGGGCTGCCTGGCCACCCAGAGCATTGCGCCGGTGGTGGAGTGAGCTGAGGCTGTGGGGGAGGTGGAACAGTAGGGAAGGGCTGGGGGCTAGCGTCCCGGGTCAGGAGCTCAGGGGCCAGGCAGAAGGAGTTTGTCCACCTCTGATTTAGGGTGTTACATCCAATGGACAAATAGATGTGGAAGTGTTAGTCCCATCAAAAGTACGCTTTTTAAAAAATGAAGGGAGGCAGCAATAGGGAAGGATATGAATAGAGTTTGGGACAGCAAAAGTGGGGAGGGGAATAAAAGGAAAAATGCGTATGAGAGGATGCAGGGGTACAGTTTAGTCCATAGTGAACAAGGAGTTAACTCAGCTCATCTTCTCCTACCCGCTAACCAGTGAAAAGTGACAGGATTGATTCCTGTTTGAAAGACTAGGGAGGTGAAAGGATTCCATATCTGGAGACTGGACTGAATCCCACTAACGCACTGAAATAAAATTATAGTTCTGTAACTTGCAGTTAGTTTTCTCTTGTATAATCATAAATACAAACTCCAAAAAAGCTAGGAAGCATTCTTCTATCCCTAATTTTTATTTGTCTTAATTTTTTTTAAGAAACTGAGAACTCAAAGTGGAATAGTCACCTCAAATGTCTTTTGTTAATTTTGGAATAAGGATATAATGGGTTCCATATGTTATATGTTGTATTAGTTTGGTTACTGGTATATCCTCTACAAGGTATATCCTCTACCCTGAGTTTGCAGAGTAATTTATACCGCCCAGATACCTCCTCCTGATCTCTAAATGCTGTGATCCTCTATGTATATAGTGACACAAACTGTGACTTAAATTAAAATATACTTTAAAGTTTATTTTTCTTTAGTACAGTAGCTAGTGTTACTATGCTATGTCATTATTTTTGTTAGCTGGGATGTTATTGGTCTAATCAGTATGCTAACGGTATTGGTACAAATGTTTCCCTGAAGAGTCACATAATTCCTTTGGATTGGCAGAATTAATCAGTGGATGTGGTGGTTACCATAAATTTCACGTGATTGAGAACACCATCTGGAATAATGAAACTAAATTATTTTCTGTGTGTGTGTGTGTGTGTGTGTGTTTACAGAAAGTTTGGCACACAACAATATGACAACAGCAGTCAGTTTCTTTTAAAATATTGAATTTGTTCGTTTTATTTTAAGCAAATGTGGTGGACATTTTAGGTGGCAGGCTAACAGTCCAGGAAAATGAAGCATTTTGTCCATCCACATACCAGATCTGTCATCAACAATAGCAATAAAAGCTTCCCCATACTGCTCTGCTAATGAGACTCAGCCCTGGTGTAATGGATCCGTCCCTTGAGATGTGGGTAGTTCCATTTCCAATGCCTATTCAGTTCTTAATCTCACAATGGAGACAGCCACCTGTTTCTAAGGAACTAACATGAGATCAACTGATTTCACAAAGGCACTGAACTGCCTTGGTAACAGATTTTCTAGCATCACCAACTTGGTGTCCTAAAGCAGAAAGTTGTAGGTCACACTACTAATTCCTTGAAATATCTGGTGCTTGTTTGGCTCTTAGTTTTTTGTTATTTAAAAATACACATTATGGCTGTTCAAAAAACAGGCTTATCTCCCCACAATTTTGAGCAACTCTTTAATTAAAAAAAATTGTTTTTTATAGGTTATTTCAAAATAAATTGAAAACTTGTTTCCATTTGGTTTTTGAAACCCCAAACAAAAATTTAGAAATGAAGTATGTAATCTAAAATTTTAAAAATTCCTTTAATTGAAAATTACATTTTCCCTGAAAGCTTTTTGTTTTTTTGACTAAACCCATTTTTCAGCTGGAAATTTTTCAGCCAATAAACGTGTATGTGCACACATACTCCCCTGTCATATTTTGGGGTACAATCCAGACCTGTGAGGGGTTGTCGTTGTGTGTCTCGCAGCCTTGGGTGTCTCTTCGCTGTTGTAGTGGCCAGCCTGGGCTGCTCACAAATGCTAGCACACAGGTCACACCCTGAGTGTCTTTGTATTGCCGTAGCTCTGGTCAAGAAGCTCTGACCCCATCGGCTGGTCAGCAGGGTTCCTTCCATTCATGCTCTGACTTCCACTAGCCTTGGTTATTTCCTGCAGGGTGACCTCTAACCTACACCTAGTTCTGAATTTTCCCCAAAACATGTTCTGCCCTCTTCTGGACAGCTCACATATTAAAGGTCTGTTGCCCTTGGTCAATGGTCAATATTCAACAGTTTGCTACTTTAATTGGCGTTACCAAACAGTTCAGTTTAAACCAACACTGGATTAATTTAGATTAAAATAAAACAAGTTTATATAACTGCAAAGAGAAGTATTTTAAGTTAGCACAAGTATAAGGTATTGAGGTCAGAAATGGTTACAAGTGAAGTAATAATAAAATGCTTTCTAGTAGCTAAAACTCAACAAGCTAGACTTGGCTCAAGATAAAATCCTTACCACGTTCTCAGCAACATATTCCCAGGTCAGGATCTCTCCAACCCCAAAGTCAAAGAGCCAGTTCCTTTGTCTTCTTTGAGATATATTCAAATATTTTTGCCCCTCATTTTCCAGTTCACTCACCCTTTGAAATGTGTTTTTCTGAGGGTTACCGCTAGGTAAAGTTGATTCCTGCTGTGAGGAAGGAGACAAGAACATGTAGGGTGTGAATACAAGGCTGCTTAGGGTCACCCCCCTCCCCCCACCCCCAAAGATGGTAACATAGGGATTGCTGTACCAGATAAGACCAATGGTTCATCGAGACCATTGTCCTATAGGCCAGTACCAGGTTCTTCAAAGAAAGGTGTGAGAACCACACTGTGGACACTTAGGGATTAGGAAGAGACTTTCCCTGTGGGTAGGTTATTCCCTATTAGTTAATGGTTGCTTTGTGCTTCAAAGAAAAGTTTGTATTCCTCATAACTTATCTTATTAAGGTAACTGTGGATGTCCTCATTAACCATATAAATATCAAATCCTTGCTTAGAATTCTACAAGGCTTTTCAATGGCATCTTGAGGCGATGAGTTCCACCGTTTAATAATGCATAGTGTGGAAAAAAGTATTTCCTTTTGTTCAGTTTAAATTTGCTGCCTTTCCTTTTCTTGTCTTATGAGAAAATAAGTATGTCTCCTCTTCCTTTGACTCTTTTCAAAAGGAAACCTTTCTGATGTCTTCAATATCTCTTAATATGGGAATCTGTCTGTCTCTAATCATTTTTGTTATTTCATTTTGGAATTCTCTATCTCTGTTATCTTAAAATAATTGCATAGGTGTCCTATGTTGCCACTATATATTTAATAGTTCTGTTTCCACATATTTCTCTTGCTAATATAACCAATAACAGGAGCATAAAATACACATGTATGTTCAATTGCCTGATTAGCTCAGAGAAGCACATTTAGACAGCCTAATGTTTGAGATTGAGGGGCTAGTTGTTCACATGTTATTCAACCTTTCTCTGTCACGTAAGACTTAAGAAAAGAAGAGGAATGGCATTGATTTTTGATATGTCTGGTAGCACAGGAAGTAGCTTTGAAAGAAGCTTTAAAAATGTCTGCCCTCATTTTAAGTAGGTTTAGGGTTTAAAAAACACACTGCGTACGCTTTTCTCTTGGGCATATAGCAGATTCACAGTCTGTTTTCCTCAGAGTCCTTAGATAACTATCAAAGTAGGAAGCATAGTCTTGTGGCTAAAGAAAAAGCTAGGGAATCTGTCTTGTCTCTTCCCTTCTCCGGACTCTGTTGCAACTTCCTTTGTGGCCTTGAGCAAGTTAGATAAGCCAAAGCTTTGATGTGTCCATAACTTGGGTTGGCTTGATCTTAGGCTGCGTGTCATGAAACACTTAATGCCTGACTTTCAGGGATGGAGAGCAACCGCATCACCCGTTTACCTTCACTAGAGTACAATAACTTATTTTTTCCTCTGTCTTTTTAATGGAGAAAAGGGATATAAGATACCTCAATTGGGCACTCAAAATAGTGGACGCTGGTGAAAATGTTTCCCTGTAGTCTTTATCTCAGTTTCTCCATCTGTAGAATGAAGGTAATACTTAATTGCACTAAAGGGTGTTGTGAAATTCAGTTCTATAATGTTTGTGAAGTGCTTTGAGATGGTCAGCTGCAAAGCGCTCTAAGTGCCAACTATCAATATTGTTATTACTTTAAAAAGCATGATACATAATGCAAATTAAAGTTAAACCTGTTTTCAGAGCAAATATATCCTACATGGAAACATTTGGACACTAAAATGAAAGTTTAATATAGAAATGTTTCTTTGACCTAAGATTTATACATAGTAAATGGCAGGATCCTCCTTTTGATGTAGTGGAGAGAATTTAATGTAATTCCGTTGAGAGCATCCAAGAACCCAACATTTCTGACTGGTAAAACAGAGGAACATTTATGGGTGATAGTAGTAAACTATAGAGTTCTCATTAACATTTCTGGTAATAATGGTGAAAACTACATTTAATGTAGGCTTATTGGAAAAGGCATAAACATAAATAGAGTTCATAACATATTAAGCAAAGATGCGCTGTAAGTAAAGACGGAGCAATTAAAAAGGTTTACACAAGTGAAGCCAAATATAGTGCAGAGAATAAATAATGGGGTTGAGTCAACTCAATAATAACCACTTTGAACTTTAACAATAGTGCATTAATGCATATGTCAGAAGGAGGGATTACATTTACAGTCAACAACCATTTGCTAGGAATTTTTACCACATAGGTTAATTAGGAACTCGTGATAAGAGTATACTGATTAACTCACTGAACAAAGGGCTACACATGATATTTAAGTATGCCATTTGTTTTTCCCTGGTTTTTGTTCAAGTGCCTAAAGAAGAGACTCATTTAGATATAACTGATTCTATAAACTGTTCTCATTTCATTTGCATAACTCCTTGTGACAGACATGGAACTGTTTTGTGTTAACTTATGAATACTATAGCTTGACCTGCTTTATTGGGATGTTTACTGTATAGTTATATACAGAGCAGTTGAAAAAAAATGAACCAGGAAGGGGAAACAACTAAATTACCACAAGGTAAATCCTTCAGGTTTACTGAACAGTGGCAGAGCCATTGGCTTTCAGTGGGCTGACTTGACCCCCTAAGGAGCCTACAACCTGGCTTGGACAAGCAGGACCATACACCCAGGAACTAAAAAGGACAAAGGGAGTTTGGCTGGATTTTAAAAAAAGTGTCAGTCTCTTATCAGAAAGGAGGCAGTTATTGGGGAGCTGTTGAGACTGGCACCAGCATCTGCTGAGGGCCTGGAGAAGTTAGGTCTGCCTGCTCTTCACTGAGGAATGGGAAGCCCTGTAGAGAAGAGAAACTGTTGTTTTAAAAACCATTTTGTTTAAATGCTTTGTTGTTACTGTTAAATGATGATTTAGCAGAACAAGGTGGAAAAAAATTGGTGAATAGTAAATTTGCCAAAAATGCTATTTTTTTTTTAGGGTACTGAAACTTTTTGGAAATTCAGATTGAATTTAGTGAATCATCTTGGCCAGAGGACCTGGAAAAGAATTTTCATTGGAAATGTCAAAACATTTCAGTATTTTCAAAGAAAACCATTTAGGCATTTCTTTTCATTTCAGAATGTTTTTTTTGACCTGAACACAGGGTTCCCCCCCTCACACACTTCAGCGAGGGGGCTGGGAGGGTCAGTTTTGTTTCAAAATGAATTGGCCACCAAACTGAAAAATCAGTTACTTGCTCAGCTATATACTTCTTAGTAAGTCAGTCTGGTCACTATATTCACCCCTGGTCACAGACTCTTGAAGGGAAAAAGCACAGGTGCTAAATTCAGTTGGATTTGCTAGGGAAGTATGGTTGATACACAGGCTACTGTAGCCCAGGGTCTGATCTAAGAGTGGGAAAACTGCAGAGTTCTACCCAAGAAGAGAGAAAGGTGTGAGGCCTGATACCTGAGGGGGGTGCACTCAGAGACTGGGAGGAAGACAGAGGTGCACCTAGCCTTGCAACCTTGGATGTGTCTACACTGCAAAGAAAAAATTGTGACACCAAGTCTCAGAGCCCAGGTCAATTGACTCAAGCTTGGGCCTAAACATTGCAGTGTAGACATTCAGGCTTGGGCTGGAGCCTGGCAAGAGGGGATGGTTTTGGAGCCCAGGCTTGGGCTTGAGCCTCGGCTCTGAGACCTTTCCCCCTTGATGGGCTCTAGCCCAAGCCCAAACATCTACACTGCTATTTTTAGCTCCACAGCCCAAGCCCGGGTCAATTGACCCGGGCTGAGACTTGGTGCCACAGGATTTTTCTTTACAGCGTAGACATACCCCGTGACAACTCCTGCTGATTTTAATGGGGAGACTTGTGTGAATTATTGGTAGGACATGACTAATCTTTACTGATTTATTATAATCAACCCTGTAGATTGGATTCTGTGCTGCACTTTTTCAGCACAAAAGGCACAGCCGATAAGGAAAGAGGGTAAAGGAACCCTAAGCTACCACTGTGCCATTCAAATTCTGCCTATGCCAGGAGTTTATGTATAACTTGGAATAAGTTAGAACAGCCCCCAGGGCTGCATAACAAATATTTATATATTTTTAAAAGGGAAAATAAAATAGTAAACCACAAAAATTGGTATGGGATTCAAAAGCAGGTATAATACCTAAATCTACCCTTTACTCTCTTCTTTTTAAATAGACTCACTAGATTACAGCTTCAGTTTCCTCATTTAGTAAAATAATTTTAGAATGTAGTGATGTGAGACTACTGTGATGGTTCTTGGGGTGCCCGGGACTGAGTCACCTTGTTACTCTCCTGCTTCCAGCAAGGGGGAGACTTACTGGTGCTTAACTGGGTGTCTGCTCCCTGACATCTCCAGTCTGTTAGCCACCAAAGCACTCTCCTCTGAGCTCTGCCAGCCCTTCCTTTGCCTTTTATGTTAACAAGAGGTGTACCCCAGCCCCTGAGCCCTTTGAAATGTTCCCCTGTAGTATTCAGCCCCTTCTCCACAGAACACTCACAGTAATAACTTGTGTGTGTTCCCCAAGGGAATAGCATATGCACTAGGTTGAATGAGTTAACTCAGGATCAGCTCCTGGTACAATACCCCAGCACTGAGATATGTTTATAGTGAAAACATAAGTTTATTATCTGAGATCAAGATTTAAGAGGTAGTGCGTAAGGAAAATGGAAACAAAAGGGTTACATATAAAACAACATCAATACATGATTTCTAGACACTAAACTAACAGCCTAAAGCAGTCTTATCTCAACCAAAGCCTTTTTGCAGTGTTTCTAACCAGGGCAGGTTGGGATCACATTTTCAGAAATGTACGCATGGAGTCCATTTACCTACTAGGCGAAGGATGAAGGGGTATCTCCTTGTCTTCTGCTTATATCCCCAAAGTTCATTGTCAGGCCCCAAAGACAGGACAGTTCAGTCTCTGGTGTCCTGCGTCCTTGTTGGCTTCCTATCCCCCTGCTGATGTAAATGACTCCCATCATGTTGGCTTACAATATGTAATTTACATGTGAAGCGAGACAAATAGGTGAATATACATCCTTTGTGTGATAGAAACCTATTTCTCAACCTGCCTTGATTCAGACTGGGGGACATATTTTCATAACTTTTTACATAGTATCTGTACATACATTTCACAATAATTTTAATGAGCAGCATGATCCCGGCTTTCATTTAAGATCATACATGACACTCCTTGGTGAACCAGAATATGCATACTAGGATTAAGGTATTCTGGGACCTCCTTTTACCATTTGGCATTGAGAGGTTCTATGGGTCACTCTTCCCCTCTTGCAATGGTGCAGCAGGGTCAGCCAACGGGTGATGTGTAGGTTTTGAGTCATAATCCTCTTGCCTCCACAAGGTGTCTGTCGCTATATTTTCTTGTCCCTCAGTACATACAATCTATATAAAATCAGTCTGAGAAAGTGGGATAGGGTGTCTTTGTGGTTAAGGTGCTGGAGTGGGACTCAGGAAACCTGGTTTCAGTTCTCAGTACTGCCACAGGCTTGCCATGTGAAACTTTGGGCAAATCATTTAATCTTTCTGTAGCTCAGTTCCCCATCTGTAAAATAGGATTTTTCCTTTTCTCCTACCCTTTGGCCCATTTGGACTGTAATCTCTCTGAAGCTGGGACTTCTCTTACCATGTGTTTGAATAGTCTAGTACAAAGGTATCCTGATCTCATGTGGAGCCTCTCGGTGCCACTGTAATATTAATAATTATACTTTATTAAAAGCATCTTGAAAATATTTTCAAAATATGGATGCATTTCTGAGCAGGTGCCTGTCCAAGTTGCTCTAAAACAAAGTCTATGCCAGCTGACTCCTCCTCCCCAGGATTGGATGCTTCTTGGCTTCTTATTTCATAGTTTATTTAGTCTGTACCCTAGATTCTCGCAAGAGAGCCACTTTCACCTCCCTTATGCCGAGGAGTAACAAGCCATCTGCCTCAATGAGTCAGCATAACCTATTTAACCCTTTCCCTAAAGGATCAATATCTATTGAAAGGGTGGGTGTTTTCAGGCAAACACTTGCAGACTTTTGAATGGTCCTAATAATTTATAGTTCAGACTAATACGTGGTCATATTCAATGTCTTCTAAAATACAGTGCTATCTATAGCAAAACATAAAGATACTGTGATGGGGCAAGGCCAGATGGCTACAGTAAAGTACTGAGGAACAGGTAGGTTAGCCCCACGCTAAACAAATCCCTAGGACCGTGGTAACCAAATGGCAGTTGCTCCAGGTTAATCAAGGCACCTGGGGCCAATTAAGATCTTTCTAGAAGGCAGTGGAGATAGCTACTTTGATTAGAACATCTACTTTGATTAGAACACCTGCAGCCAATCAAGGCAGGCTAATCAGGGCACCTGGGTTTAAAAAGGAGCTCACTCCAGTCAGGCAGGGAGGAGCCAGAGGAGAAGAAGTGTGTGTGAGGAGTTGGGAGCAAGAGGCACAAGGAGCTGAGACTGAGAGGGTGTACTACTGGAGGATTGAGGAATTATCAGACAGCAGGAGGAAGGTCCTGTGGTGAGGATAAAGAAGGTGTTTGGAGGAGGCCATGGGGAAGTAGCCCAGGGAGTTGTAGATGTTATGCAGCTGTTACAGGAGGCACTATAGACAGCTGCAATCCACAGGGCCCTGGGCTGGAACCCGGAGTAGAGGGTGGGCCTGGGTTCCTCGCAACTCCTGATCAGACACAGGAGGAGTTGACCCAGACTGTGGGTTCTACCAGAGGGGAAGATCACTGAGGTGAGCAAATCTGCCAATAAGTGCAGGACACCAAGGTAGAGGAGGAAGTTTGTCACAATACATTAATACCTTTCTTGATATTAACTACCATGGAGCTCACATCCACTTCTTTCAGTGAAGAAAGAACTTGATAGTAAAAGCTTAAGAGCTTTTTGGAAAAAAATTGAATATTTCTGCTACACTAAATGTGTTCCAATATTTTGGAAATGTATGCAATCCAGGATAAATAAGAGTTAATATTTTAGACTCCTCAGAATATTTTATTTTCACCTATTTTCTTAATCTATGTATGGAATTTTAAGTCTTAAATGGCCAATATTTTCATAAAACAATCATCTGGAATTTTGAACATATGATATAATATCAGCTTTTGTATAAAAAATGATCTTAATACCTCAGAATGGCTTATCCCCTAATTCTTAACTTCATAATAATACCTGCAGAGAGATAATGGGCATTAACTGCATATAACTGCTAGCATTGACTTAGGAGTCTCTATCCCACTTAAAATGATACTGTAAAGGCAGTGTTCAGAACTGAGATTGTACTGTATTATGACAAAAGTCACATTTGACCAAATGAAGATTTATCAAGTGATAGTGTAGAATTTGTCATATTGAACTCCTTTTTCTTGAGGATGTGTGAGTTTGCCATTGCTGCAGCAGTATGCACCTGTCATAACCTTAGTCCCAGATTTGGACCTTAGCGTCCAAAATATGGGGGTTAGCATGAAAACCTCCAAGCTTAGCTACCAGCTTGGACCTGGTACCTGCTGCCACCACCCAAAAAATTAGAGTGTTTTGGGGCACTCTGGTCCCTCTGAAAAACCTTCCCTGGGGACCCCAAGACCCAAATCCCTTGAGTCTCACAACCAAGGGAAATAATCCTTTTTCCCTTCCCCCCTCCAGGTGCTCCTGGAGAGATACACAGACACAAGCTCTGTGAAACTACACAGAGGGACTCCCCCTCTCCATTCCCAATCCTGGAAACAAAAGTACTTTCCTATTTCCCCAGAGGGAATGCAAAATCAGGCTAGCGATCCAACACACAAATCTCCCCTTGATTTCTTCCTCCCACCAATTCCCTGGTGAGTACAGACTCAATTTCCCTGAAGTAAAGAAAAACTCCAACAGGTCTTAAAAGAAAGCTTTATATAAAAAGAAAGAAAAATAAGTACAAATGTTCTCTCTGTATTAGGATGATACAACACAGGGTCAATTGCTTAAAAGAATATTGAATAAACAGCCTTATTCAAAAAGAATACAAATCAAAGCACTCCAGCACTTATATTCATGCAAATACCAAAGAAAAGAAAACCATATAACTTACTATCTGATCTCTTTGTCCTTACACTTAGAAACAGAAGACTAGAAGGTAGAAAGTACTTCTCCAAAGCTCAGAGAAAGCAGGCAGGCAGACAAAAGACAAAAGACCTCAGACACAAAATTCCCTCCACCCCAAAGTTGAAAAAATCCGGTTTCCTGATTGGTCCTCTGGTCAGGTGCTTCAAGTGAAAGAGACATTAACCCTTAGCTATCTGTTTATGACAGCACCGTTCTCCACAGATCTCATGGAGGACACATTGTGTGTCTAGGGATTTTCATAGGCATAGAGTGTAGGATGTCTTGCCCCTGCCTAACCCCATTCCCAGTTTAAAGCCCATCAAAGTTACGGTACAGCCCTGGGCTGTATTGACTTTCTGCTGACCATCTCTCTCGGTGGTTGTGGGGGAAGCCCACTGGTGAAAGTAACTGAAAGTAGTTACCAGTACGCCGGAGTCCTGAGTGGGGGCGTGACCTCAACTGGAAGAGGCAGGGCCTTTAAGGATTCAAAGGCCCTGGGGCTCCAGCTGTGGCTGGGAGCCTCAGGGCCTTTAAATCACCCCAGAGCTCCCAGCTGCAGAGGTGGCTGGGAGCTGTGGGGCGAAATAAAGGGCCCGGGGCTCCGGGCCCTTTAAAGTGCTGCCCAAACCTAGCTGCTGGAGCTCTGGTGGGGATTTAAAGGGCCAGAGGTTCTGGCTGCTGTGGGGAGCCCCAGGCCCTTTAAATCACCACTGGGGAAGCCTGTCCAGTCCAGCATGGCATACCAGCTCTTGCTGGTATGCCCGTACAGTGTCCTTTCACCTCTGGTGAAGCCTTTACATCATGGCTGCAAGAGCTATGTTGCTGGGGCACAAGATGGGCTGTTAGGGACAAACAGCCATAATGGAGGCATAAACCCTCCCTGGGGATGGTCCTGGGATCCAGCTGGTCCCTACCACATGGCTTATAGGTAGGGGATCACTGTCTCCTGCAGTTTCCTTTCCTGAGAGTTTTCCCTGGGGCGGGGGGTGATCAGTTCCATTGTTTATTACAGGGATTTCTAAGGTGCTCATCAAGTAAGTATCTAGGCCTGGCAAAAAGTTGTACATGGCCCTGGAAAAGAGATGAAACACATGAAAAAGGCATGTAAAATCTGCAGGCTATGAATCATGAAAGTGCCTTGTAAATTCCCTTTTCTCCTTGCAACATATTTAGGCATTAGTTCTGAGAAGAGATAAATAATGTTCACTTCAAAAGGCACTTCCTCCTTAATAAATAATTCAGATTTTAGATTGTTGATATTTTCTCCTGAACACAGTAGTAGTACTTAACATTCTGAGCAATCACATTAGCTCTTCCCCACATATGATGTAAATGGAGTATGACAGTTTAGGGTCTGTATTCGCCCCATAGCATATCAGGATCAGACTTGGCAAGGGATTGCAGTGCTGTCATATCTGCTGGAGGAACTGAATGAAAGATGCATAATTCAAAGAGGTTTTCTTAATTGTATTGCAACATCATAGTTTTTAAAGATGCTAAAACCCAGAACTTTTCCAGATGTCTTCAGGATATAAATTGTTGCCTATGATCAGCTTTAGAGCATGTGGGTATTTCACCTTTCCATCATAAATATGTCAGTCTGTTTTTAAACTTTGTCAAATAAGTTTGAAACAAAGTTACAGTATATTAATTTATTTTGTTTTACATTATGATTGACAGTTTTTTCTCAGCCTTCTTAAGCTGTTTACCACCCATGAAGTCTTCCTCAGGGGACAGACCTCTGTATGACTATGCTCAGAACTACATTCTAGTAGGCTACCTCATGTTGCTGTTCTGATCTATTGCTATTTTTAATTAGATTGCTGACAAACTGATTCCATAACAGGGTGCTTGTTACTGATTTTGCTGAAATGAGTTGTCTCTTATTCCTTTGTTTTGTGGCCAATGCAGTTGACCAGATCTTGACCAACTTTGTATTTTAAGGGATATGTGCAACCTATAGGGAAATAACAGGTGGTGTTCTATGCCAGTAGCTCATAGCACATAGGTTGGGGGGTAGTCAGGGGAGGTGCCCTAGGTAGTGTGAGCTACTAGAAAACCCCCTTTGGTCAGTTAGAATCATAGAATATCAGGGTTGGAAGGGACCTCAGGAGGTCATCTAGTCCAACCCCCTGCTCAAAGCAGGGCCAATCCCCAACTAAATCATCCCAGTCAGGGCTTTGTCAAGCTGGGCCTTAAAACCCTTCTAAGGAAGGAGATTCCACCACCTCCCTAGGTAACCCATTCCAGTGCTTCATCACCCTCCTAGTGGAAAAAGTTTTTCCTAATATCCAACCTAAACCTCCCCCACTGCAACTTGAGACCATTACTCCTTGTTCTGTCCTCTAATACCACTGAGAACAGTCTAGATCCATCCTCTTTGGAATCCCCTTTCAGGTAGTTGAAAGCAGCTATCAAATCCCGCCTCATTCTTCTCTTCTGCAGACTAAATAATCCCAATTCCCTCAGCCTCTTCTCATAAGTAATGCACTTCAGCTCCCTAATCATTTTTGTTGCCCTCTGCTGGACTCTTTCCAATTTTTCTACATCCTCCTTGTAGTGTAGGGCCCAAAACTGGACACAGTTCTCCAGATAATGCCTCACTCAAGCTGAATAGAGGGGAATGATCACATCCCTTGATCTGCTGGCAATGCCCCTACTTATACAGTTCAAAATGCCATTAGCCTTCCTGGCAACAAGGGCACACTGTCTCATATCCAGCTTCTTGTCCACTGTAACCCTTAAGTCCTTTTCTGCAGAACTGCTGCATAGCCACTCGGTCCCTAGTCTGTAACAATGCATGTGATTCTTCCATCCTAAATGAAGGACTCTGCACTTGTCCTTGTTGAACCTCATCAAGTTTCTTTTGGCCCAATCCTCTAACTTGTCTCGGTCCATCTATTTCCTGTCCCTACCCTCCAGCGTATCTACCACTCAACCCAGTTTAGTGTCATCTGCAAAGTTGCTGAGGGTGCAATCCACACCATCCTCCAGATAATTAATGAAGATATTGAACAAAACCAGCCCCAGAGCCAACCCTTGAGGCACTCTGCTTGATACCGACTGCCAACTAGACATGGAGCCGTTGGTCACTACCCGATCTAGCCAGCTTTCTGTCTACCTTATAGTCCATTCATCCAGCCCATACTTCTTTACCTTGCTGGCAAGAATACTGTGGGATCAGGGATCAGTTGTAGAACTTAGAGAGCTGCTCTTGCTTATGTTCCATCTTATGTTGAGGATTTGCATACTGGCAGGCCCCAAAACCAAGAGGGTCTCCAAGGTGACATACAGCCATCTCTTCCCTCTCTCCCTTGTCCCTAACCAAGCTGCCCCACGCTTAGCTCTCAATCAGGAACATTATATTTTTGTGAAGTATTAAGTGCATATTCCATCAGACCATAAGAACCTTAGCTTTGACCCCAAATATAAACTATTACCCAGAAATCTCAAAAATAAGCACAGCACAGATCTTTATGAAAAGAAACATTTTATGTATCTACATATTAATGATGCACACATCTGTCTGAAATGCATGTCTACAAATATCTTCCTATTTTAGAAGTTTGCACTGCATAACTTTGCCATAAATTATTATTGTACATTTTCTACTACACGATATTATTTTCAAGAAACAGCAGCTAAGTACTTTACCAAAAATGATACTGTCACTTGATATGTATGGACTGACATTATGCATTAAGAGTGTTGCTAAAAGAAATATTTAGATACAGACATAGGGTGATCAGACAGAAAATGTGAAAAGTCAGTACTGGGGTGGTGGTGGGGGAGGTAATAGGAGACTAAAAGACCCAAAAATCTGGACTTTCTCTGTAAAATTGGGACATCTGGTCACCCTGTGCAGACATAAAGACTAATATATATTAAACTCTCTCATCCCCATAGATGAACACACACACCGACACACAACAATCCATGTGTTAAGGTTGTGGTATTGTGAGGGAATGTGCATTTTGTTAGTTTTTGATGATTAGAAGTGCTGCTGCATTGTTATCACAAGCACTCTTAACTTTAGTAATTAAATTTTGGTATTTAACAAAATGTTTATTACTGTGGTCAGTCTTTTTTTAAAAATATCTATTTCATACTCATGTTGGAACACTGCTCCCTCCACAATCTGTGTGCTCTGCTATTCCTCAGTTCCTCAGATATATGCATCTACTTCATAGCAAGTGATTAAAATAAAAAAAAAATCCTCTTCTTGGGGTCTTCTCCCTGAAGCCCCCACACGAAATAAACCTAAACAGTTCAGTTTGGCTCCTGTATTAGGACTTCAACTGAAAGGTTCTTGGTTCCTCTTAGCCTACTCCAGCAACACAAATCCTTAAGCCCTTCCCAGGGCTCAACCGTCCTTTTGGCTCTTGTATCAGGGCTTCAGCTGGCATTTCTTGGCACTTGTTGCTCTTCACAGGTCTCTCTCATTTTACCAGCAAGTCCCAAGTCTTTGGGCTTGTCTACATCAGAAAGTTGCAGCGCTGGTGAGGGAGTTACAGCGCTGCAACTTAGGAGGTGTACACATCTGCAGGGCACCACCAGCGCTGCAACTCCCTGTTTGCAGCGCTGGCCGTACTCCCGTTTTGTCTCGGGTGTAGAGGATCCAGCGCTGGTGATCCAGCGCTGGTAATCAAGTATAGACACTTACCAGCGCTTTTCTTGACCTCCGTGGAATAAGCAGGTATCCCAGCATACCTGAGGAAGCCTCTGGTAATCAAGCTGGTCTCCTTCCCCGGCTTGCTCTCGCGTTCCCTGAACCCCGAGCAAGCAGGTCTCCTTCCCTGCGGTTTGCAGGGTGGTTCCGGGAACGCGAGAGCAAACCGCGGCGAAGCTGGTCTCCTTCCCCGGTTTGCTCTCGCGTTCCCCGAACCCCGAGCAAGCAGGTCTCCTTCCCTGAGGTTTGCTGGGTGGTTCCGGGAACGCGAGAGCAAACCGCGGCGAAGCTGGTCTCCTTTCCCGGTTTGCTCTCTCGTTCCCCGAGCAAGCAGGTCTCCTTCCCTGCGGTTTGCAGGGTGGTTAGGGGAACGCGAGAGCAAACCGGGAAAGGAGACCAGCTTCGCCGCGGTTTGCTCTCGCGTTCCCCGAACAAGCAGGTCTCCTTCCCTGCGGTTTGCAGGGTGGTTCGGGGAACGCGAGAGCAAACCGCGGCGAAGCTGGTCTCCTTTCCCGGTTTGCTCTCGCGTTCCCCGAACCCCCCTTGAAGCCGCCCAACAGCGCTGCAGTGTGGCCACATCTAACACCACTTGCAGCGCTGGTTGCTGTAAGTGTGGCCACTCTGCAGCGCTGGCCCTATACAGCTGTACTAATACAGCTGTAACAACCAGCGCTGCAAAATTTTAGATGTAGACATGGCCTTTGTAACATAGAGATCTCAGACTGTTCCCTGTGTCCTTCGTTGCATGATCTCTAGATTATCAGTACTTTCTGGGAAACTACATTTCCCAGGATGCCTAGTCTTCGAAGGACTTAGAGCTGTAACAGTTGCACTAGGACATGTGCATTTGTCTGAAGGCCCAGTGCCATGTTTATATAAAATAAAGTTATACCTTCTCCCATGATAAGCTGCCCTGGGGTAAGAGGCAATGTATTGCTGTAACATGCCAGGAATGAATAAATCTGTGATTTTGAGTGTAGCAATTCTTTCCCTTGTTCTGGGTGAGGAATATTTCATCCTTTTCTGTAGCATATCCCTTCTTGCATCCAGCTAGTTATTCTGGCTGGTGAGTGAGGGGATAGAACTGAGGTTCCCACCACTCTGTAGCCCTCCCCACTCATTTTAGCACATTGTGGAATTTCAGGTAACCTTCTATCCCCATAGCTATAGTTACAAACTGATTAGGGTTTAACAGGGAGCAAGACAAGATGAACCTTATTCCCCAGCATGGCACAGAGAGGGCTGTGGCATTGTAATCCCATATGATTTAGCTGATCATTATGACAACACCATGTGATCAGTTGAAGTTCTATGAACCTGCTTGTCAGCCTGATCTCACATTCAGTAGGAGTCTGGGGTGGGAGAGGAACTCTGGATCTGACAATCTGAGGTCACCAGCATCCTGAACTTCTGAGTCAGTGTGAGTTGAGGACCTTCTGTGGTCCTACTGAGCCAGGCCCTCTATGGCTGTTTCAGAACACCAAAAAGTAAGAACTGAAACAATAAAAAATATTCCATAAATGGAGCAATGTAATTAAAATATAAGCACCTAATCTGAACTGATAGTTGCCATATTTTAAAACATAATTATAAAATCATCTTGCTAATTATGTTCCTTTTTATAAATAGTCTGCTAGTGACATGGAGTGCATGTAAATGTGATGTATTATAATGAGGAGGCTAAATCAGTGGAAGATACAGGTCATCAATTTTTAAAATTTTTCTTAAGCTGAAATTTATAAGATTCATGACCCACAGTGGGTATAGGGCCAGAACTAGTATCCACTGAGATAAATTGGAGTCTTTTTCCTTCAAATATAGAGGTGAGTAACTTGATGTAAGTAGTCACTTGAATTCAAGGAGAGTACTCATGCCCAAGGTCACCCAGTAGGGGATTCCTGCAAACACTCATTCACATGAGTAACTTGATGCAGGTCACTTCCCTTCTCTATGCCTCACTTTCCCCATCCGTAAAAAGGATAAATGATTATAAAGCATAAGATCTGTCGAAGAAAAATTCCTTAAGTGCTAGGTGTTTCTGTAAATGAAAGATTCACATGCTCAGGACCTTTCAGAATTGCTCAGAATATTGGAAGTTCAAGCCCTAAGATGTATAGCAATGTTTTTGCTGCTAAATATAACTTTCAATTTAACATGTAAAGAATATACGCACAAGATCTAGAACCACATAGCTTTAGATTCTCTAACCCTGCAGTCATAAAGAAAATCTTGACATCAGCTCACAGTACAATTAAGTCGGAACAGCTACACTAACATTTTATAAGAATTTCCAAGCTACATCTGCTTTGACTCCCAAAAATAAGATCTAAATCAGAAGTTTGTTTTATAGTGCAGCCTAAGTCTGCTGGCATTTTGTTTGTTCTCCAGGCATGATCTGATCAAATAGAAAACTTGCTGGTAGTAATTCAGTCAAAACTAATTCAGGCTTTCAAAATTTTGATTTTATTCCACAGAGATGAATTGTCACATGCTATGAAGTCAAGAGGCTTAAAAGTTTCACAGTCAATGATTTAAGCTTCCACTAAATATCTCCTCAAATAGCATTCCAGCATCTGGGTCCATGGCTCTCCCTGCAACTAGTTAGATTAGAGCTCCATGATGCAGCATGCCATATAACTGTTAAAGCAGCAAAGAATCCTGTGGCACCTTATAGACTAACAGACGTTTTGGAGCATGAGCTTTCGTGGGCGAATACCCACTTCCTCAGATGCATGTAATGGAAATTTCCAGGGGCAGGTATATATATGCTAGCAAGCAAGCTAGAGATAACGAGATCAGTTCAGTCAGGGAGGATGAGGCCCTGTTCTAGCAGTTGAGGTGTGAAAACCAAGAGAGAAGAAACTGGTTCTGTAATTGGCAAGCCATTCAGTCTTTGTTCAATCCTGAGCTGATGGTGTCAAATTTGCAGATGAACTGAAGCTCAGCAGTTTCTCTTTGAAGTCTGGTCCTGAAGTTTTTTTGCTGCAGGATGGCCACCTTAAGGTCTATATCGAAAACCTACTGACCGCTATGCCTACCTTCATGCCTCCAGCTTCCATCCCGGGCACATCACACGATCCATTGTCTACAGCCAAGCACTGAGGTACGACCGCATCTGCTCTAACCCCTCAGACAGAGACCAACACCTACAAAATCTCCACCAAGCATTCTCAAAAGTACAATACCCGCACGAGGAAATAAGGAAACAGATCAACAGAGCCAGACGTGTATCCAGAAGCCTCCTACTGCAAGACAAACCCAAGAAAGAAACCAACAGGACTCCACTGGCCATCACATACAGCCCCCAGCTAAAACCCCTCCAACGCATCATCAAGGATCTACAACCCATCCTGGACAATGATCCCACACTTTCACAAGCCTTGGGTGGCAGGCCAGTCCTTGCCCACAGACAACTTGCCAACCTGAAACATATTCTCACCAGTAACTGCACACCGCACCATAATAACTTTAGCTCAGGAACCAATCCACGCAACAAACCTCGATGCCAACTCTGCCCACATATCTACACCAACGACACCATCACAGGACCTAACCAGATCAGCCACACCATCACCGGTTCATTCACCTGCACATCCACCAATGTAATATACGCCATCATATACCAGCAATGCCCCTCTGCTATGTACGTCGGCCAAACTGGACAGTCTCTACGGAAAAGGATAAATGGACACAAATCAGACATTAGGAATGGCAATATACAAAAACCTGTAGGAGAGCACTTCAACCTCCCTGGCCACACTATAGCAGACCTTAAGGTGGCCATCCTGCAGCAAAAAAACTTCAGGACCAGACTTCAAAGAGAAGCTGCTGAGCTTCAGTTCATCTGCAAATTTGACACCATCAGCTCAGGATTGAACAAAGACTGTGAATGGCTTGCCAATTACAGAACCAGTTTCTTCTCTCTTGGTTTTCACACCTCAACTGCTAGAACAGGGCCTCATCCTCCCTGATTGAACTGACCTCGTTATCGCTTGCTTGCTTGCTAGCATATATATACCTGCCCCTGGAAATTTCCATTACATGCATCTGAGGAAGTGGGTATTCGCCCACGAAAGCTCATGCTCCAAAACGTCTGTTAGTCTATAAGGTGCCACAGGATTCTTTGCTGTTTTTACAGATCCAGACTAACACGGCTACCCCTCTGATACATATAGTTGTTGTTCTTCACTATGACAACATATATGTAGGTCAAGATTTTCAAAGTTACAAGCCAAAAGCTAGGTTCATAACATTAATGGGCATTGCTGAGTGCTCAGTGCTGTTGAAAATCAGACTACTTAAATATGGATTTAGGAACTAATTTTAGGCTTGTGTCTATGGTGGCAGTAGACTGATTTTGTACAACAGATATCTGGTATGTTGGGATAACTTAAGTCAGTCAAAACAAAGAATCTCTTATTAATAGGCACTGACAATGTGCTCATAACTGTAAAGACACAAATAGAGAGAACTTCTGCTCTGAGGAGCATTTAGGCTTTATTGAAGGGACACTCAGTATCTCCAGGCCAAAGATCCGGGATTTTTGTCTTGTTTTGTAAAATTTTTAAATCAGATAGTATTAAACTGTTTTATTTTTTCTCATTGTATACTTTCCTCTGAAGTGTTTGTAACCACAAACATTGCAGCCTAAGCATAAGAACCGGACAACGCAACTGACTTGGAAATAAATATCAGATTTCATTGAGCTAGATTATACAGTGTGACAAAATCAAATAACTACTTAATGTACAGGTGCTTCAGACTGTGCCACGCCAGACTGCTGAATATAATATAGAATTTTTCATACCTCAGGGTGATAAGATGCCTCATTTCTTATAGCGTACAGAATGATATTGTGTAAATGTGACTAACTCCATTTCTGAAGTACTGTGAAGTAAAACTCTGCTGTGGTTGTACAGAATCAAAATTAGGGCAAACTTTGCTCCTATTCATTTCATTCAGACCTCTCTGGCTCACTTCTTACTCCTTGTGAGTAATAGTACCTTATTTAATGAATTAATTCCATTGACTTCACTAGGACTACTTATGAAGTAAGCAGTACTTTACTCATCATGAGTAAGAATGACAGGATCAGGCCTGTAAGTTTTAGTAGAAGCTTGCTAACAATAAGAGAAAAATGTGGTACTCAGTGATTGTGAGTGTTTTTTTTCTTGTAGATGGCAGTTTTCATTCTGTAAGTAAAAGAACTAGACAAGTTAATGGAGGATAGGTCCATCAATGGCTATTAGCCAGGATGGTGTCCCTAGCCTCTGTTTGCCAGAAGCTGGGAATAGGCAACAGGGGATGGATAACTTGATTTCCTGTTCTGTTCATTCCCTCTTAGCCATACTGGGTCAGACCGTTCTTATGTAAGTACTTGCATTTCTTCAAAGAATGTCAGGGTTGGAAGGGACCTCAGGAGATCATCTTGTCCAACCCCCTGCTCAAAGGAGGGCCAAACCCCAGACAGACTTTTGTCTGAGATCCCTAAATGGCCCCCTCAAAGACTGAACTCACAACCCTGAGTTTAGCAGGCCAATGCTCAAACCACAGAGCTATCTCCCCACCCCCCACATCTCCAGCAGTATATGGAGAGGCCCCAATCCTGCAACCACTTCAGTAAGTCTACTTATGCAGTAAAGTTAAGCACCTGCATGTTTGCAGGATCAGGGCCAGAGATTGTCAAACCTAGACTTAGGCAGGAAACTGTTTTCCCATCCTGTGAAATTATTCAAGAGTTCAAAAAATGTCCCATTTGCTTTAGGATGAAACTGAGGCTGTTTGAAGTTTTACATGAAAAACAAAAGCCCCACCCCAGAAGAACAGCCTGGTAGGCGGGGCATTCATCTGGGATGTGGGGAGACCCACGTTTAAGTCTCTGGTCTGAATCAGGCAGAGCAGGGTCTTGAATATGAGTCTCCCATATCTCAGGTGACTGCCCTAAATACTAGGTATTGGCTATTCTTGACTGGCTGGGTTCTCCCTCTGGCATGTCAGACTTGACAAATCTTTCCTGATGATTTCAGTTTTGACAAATCATCAGCATTTTTGGCAAAAAATGCTTCATCAAAAATTTCCTGATCAGCTCTAGTCAAACCTGAACTGCTCTCTGTGAGCCAGAGAAGCCTGTAATGAAACTCTTCAATTATGAAAAGTGTGTGTAATTCAGCAGAACTTTTTCTGATAAAATCACTTATTGAAGTGTTGCCTTTTTTCCCTAGACCAGTGATATAAATCTAGATCAGGATATTGTTGACAAAAAATATTTGACTGGCTGTTCAATGGGCTATGTGAAATAAGTTAGCAGCCTATCTAGTTTCTAATAGATAAGACTTTACAGTACAAAATCCAGTAACCCCATTGACAGCATTGGTGATCATGCACAGAGATGATAAAAATTAAATGACCTGAGCATGGCACATTCTTACCCACACAACTAGATTGTCAGGAACCATGATGAGATGCATTGGACAGCAGTAAAGCAACCAGAGCTGTCTATGTTCTGCTGAGATATCCATCTCAATATCCACTTTTAAGAAAGCAAGGGTCAGCAAAAACAAAACAAAAGCAAAAAAAATTCACTTTAAAATAAGAACATTTTGGCTGAATAACAGGACACAACTTAATAATGAGATTAGTTAGACTATGAAATCACCTGAGGAAAATGGAAGACCAGTTGTATGTGTCATTTTAAAAATTAAATCATTAAAGTCTACTGCATGGAATAGTCTGATACTGGCAGGAGGATAGACTGGGTGATCTATTAGGTCCTTTCCATCTAGAATTTCTTACTATGTACATAAAGTCAAAGATGACCACCTGACATTGGGTGTCCAGTGTAGGACACCTTTCATGTTGGTTTTTTTTTTTAGGGGTGCGAGTAACAACAACTCCAGTTTAAGTCAGTGAAAGCTGCATATGCTCAGCATCTCCCAAAATCAGGCTCTAAATATCTTAAACTGAGTGCTCAAACACTGAGGCATCACCCAAAATCAGTAGGCATTTCTAAATGTAACTAAAATAGTGTTTAAGAATGGGGTGGGCAAACTACAACCCACGGGCCAGATCCGGCCCATCAGGGCTTTGGATCCAGCCCACAGGATTGCCACCCCTGTGGCACCGCAGGCCCATGCTGCTCCCAGAAGTGGCTGGCACCATGTCCCTGTGGCCCCTGGGGGGTGGCAGAAGGCTCTGTGCGCTGCTCTCTCCTGCACGCACTGCCCCCCACAACTCTCATTGGCCGGGAACAGGGAACCGCAGCCAATGGGAGCTTCGAGGGAAGTACCCACAGGCAAGGGCAGTGTGCAGAGCCTTCTGCTGCCACTCCTCCAGGGTTCACAGGGACTTGGTGCTGGCTGCTTCCGGGCGCCTGCCCTGGCCCCGGTGCATGCCCAGAGTCACTCCAGATAAGCGGCACCAGACCGGAGCCCAAACCCTGAACCTCCACAACCCAACTCCCTGCCCTGAGCCCCTGCCACACCCTGCCTGCACCCCAACCTCCTGCTGCACCCCTCCTGCCCTGAGCCCCCTCCCATATTCCTCTCTGCACCCTTTCCCTGAGCCTTCTCCCACATTCCACATCCCTCCCCCACCCCCTTCCTTGAGCCTCCTCATACACCCCACACTCCTCTGCCCCAACCCCTTGCCCTGAGCCCCTTTCTGCACACTGTACCCCCTGCCCTAGCCCTACATTCATGGCTCTGCATGTAATTTCCCCACTCAGATGTGGCCCTCGGGCCAAAAAGTTTGCCCACCCCTGGGTTGAGGAATTAAGTGGTACATAGGCCTTGCACTGCCCTTGTACATAGGAGTGAATTTCTCCCATTGAGCACTCAAAAGTGTCTCATATGTAGTACTTACTGTATGCATGTGGAATACTTCTATAACTTCTTTTGGTAAAGGTTATAGAACCTGATCCTGAAATCAGTGAAGCTATGAAAAGGCACAGGGGTTCATGCCAGGGCATCTGATTTCAAGACTGGGGGCAGTGTTTGTAAAAGATGGCAACGTGACCATTTATTCTATTGAATATCTAAAGTTAAAAGTCCACTGCTTTACTAAATGCTAATTTACTGTTCAACATTAGAATAATGTTTCTTGTTACAGGGCTTATGAAATTACAGCATGCTTAAAGATGGAAGTTGTCTGCAAAGACTTGTATTGTCTTGATATTCATAAAGGGTTTTGGTCCTTTCTTCCCCTGCCCCCACTCTACTCTCCTCTGTTATCAATTAAGGAAGAGGAGATGGATGTATAACATTATGTTGCACATAATTTCATCTGAATATTTAATCACAAGTGATTAAGTTGAAGATTTATAACACAGATTTTGACATTCTGGCTGATTATAGCAAGGTTAATAGAGCTATATTGTCCTTGGATATAGATTGTCTGGGAAAGCAGGAAAGACAATAATATCTAAAGCTCCCAGAAGAAATAAGACCTTCAAAAACTCTTTCACTTTTGTATTTTTAATAGGGCTGGATGGAAAACAAGAATTCTGTTTCACAAAAAACATTCGTTCTGCAGGTTGGAAGGAACATGACACCTTTTGAAATTCTTCACAAAGACGTGAGCAAGAAACACTGCAGAATGGCCAATAACTCGGTGCTTAGGGCACTCACATGGGTGTGGGAGGCCCAGATTCAAGTCAGGTCTGATTCAGAAAAGGGATTTGAACCTGGTTGTCCCACATTTTTAAGCTCCAGGCTGGCTATTCTGGGTGGGTGTCATTCTCTCTCTCTTCCCCCCTCCCCCCGGGGAGAGATGGGGAAGATCTAATTTTTACAGTAATCATTTGAACTTTAAAAGTTAGAAAACTGATGATCCTTATAACAAAGTCAAAAGGAAAGCAGAATTGTTATCCAACAAGATACACAACGTGTTTTATAGGAAAGTAAAATCAGCAAGGCAACTTAAAAAAATTACACACCCAAATCTAACAATGAGGGCAGTACTTGACCAGAATGAACGGCCAATGTATCTGAAAAGACTCGCAGGGCCAAATTCTGCTCTTATTTACATCAGTGCAATCTCATTGATATTAATGGTGGTATATGGATGTGACTGAGCTCAGAATTTGTCCAATACTATTCTGTAAAATATCTATGTTCTAGAGATTAGTGAGTTTTGTAATGTCTACCTCAGTCTTCCAGGAACTACAGGTAGCTAGCTAAGTACAATACATGTATGTACAGTACCTACCTGCAACCAGCTAAGACTCTGTTGGTACAGTACTCAAAAAGACCAGGTATTATAATCAGTAAATGGAGAGAGAACCTACCCGCTCCACCTTCCCCCCCCACAACTCTTATTTATAGGATTTTCAGTGGCACTTGTCAAAATAGTATCTGATGATCATGCAAATACTAATTACCATATACTCACAATTCCCCTCTGACAGATGAAACTATTATATAACTCTGATTTTTACCACTGGGGAACTGAAGCACCAAGACACTAAGGTAGGATTTTCAGAAGCATTCAGTGTTGACCAAACTATGCTCCCATAGAAGTCAGCTGTTTTTAGCATCAGCTTCAAAGGGAGCAGGGTAAGCCGACTGCTAAGCGCTTTTGAAAATCCGCCCTAAGTGACTTGCCTGTCATTTCCCTCCTCTGTCTTGCACTTAGTGTCTTTCCAGCCCTTGACCATTTTCTCCCCTTTCTTTTCTCATGCTCCCATTATCTCTGTTCACTATTAGCTGGTGTAGAGATGGGAAATTTTCCCATGCAGCTCACAAGTGGCTGAGTAGCACTTAAACTTTTCCAGAGTTGGCCCATCTCCAGTATTTATTCCTGCTTGCTTAGGATAGCTCTTGAGATCAATTGTGTAATTCATATTGGGGCACAAGATCATTATTCTATACTGAAAATGTCTGTCATGTCTTTTTTTTTTTGCATAGAATGTATATCTTACAGTGATAACTTGGATACCTTGTCTTTCCAAAAAAGGACAATGACTTTCACTAAAGTAAAAATTGACATGATAGTTCATTAGTCTTGCCCAGCAATGCAATGATAAATGCTGTGTGTATAAAAACAATGTGTGGAACTGGTAATGCCAATTGGTAGATTTCATAACTTTCAACTGTAAAATACAGTGTGTATGAAAGGATTTTTCTTTCCAGGATTTCTTGGGGAATTACTAATGTTTCAGGGGTAATGTTTTAGATGTATTAAAATATTATCAAGATATCATGTTTGAAAGTAAAACCATGAACCCAATAACATGTATGGATATGTTCAGTTAAGCAGTAGTGCATGAAACTGTATTTGTGCTGCATTATCAACCATTAAGAATTTTGATACTTTTTTAAATAATTTGAGTAGATAATGTGAGGCAGTTGAAGGCTCATGGAAAAGGTATAACTCAGACGGGTGACAAGTTGTGATTATTGCTTCTGACTGGCTATGAGTTTAGGACACAGCTAGTTTGTGCTGAAGCCTTCTAGACTTGTCTCCATTGATATTTATTTGAGATTCTCATTTACACCAGTGGAAAGTGTAACCTGCTACTAAAACAGAATGGCAGTGTTTTACATCCACTTTAAAGTGGTGTATGACAACTAAGGTGAAGGGCAACAGAGAATCACTGTTATCCAGCCCCTCCTCCCGCCCACTTCCTCTGCCAGTTCCCTTCCCCTGTGTATTTGTTTCATCCATGTGTTATGGCTTGTCTTTTAGGCTCTGATCCTGCAACTGATTTGCATGTGAGCACACCCCTGCACCACATGGAGTCCAGCTGAAGCAGGATCAGATGGTAATCTCTCTTGAGCAGTGAATGATATTTAAGTACGTGTACAGTACATATCTCAATGGAGACCTGGTGTGGTCGAGATCTTAGGTGCTAGAACAATAAAATGATGCATAATAATCCAAACTCTGTCTGGAGTTGGGAATAGTTAATAAACAAGAAGGCTTTGAGCAAACTGACAACTCTGCTGGTTCACCTTGATGAGGCGAGAGATGCCTGCTATTCCAATCATAACTCCCTTTGTGTAGTAACACAACATTAAATTGTATGACAGATTGGTGACAGTTCTCATCTTAGTCACCAACTGATTTTGACTTGTAACACAAGCGAGATTTGAAGCTATTATAGTCTCTCGAGGTGAATCTAAAGGTACATTAAGAAGCTTAGAATTATAGTAGCCCCTCTGAAAATCTTTGAGGGGAAAATATAATAAATCACAATTCTGATACAACTACATGCATTTCATATGCCCACTGCTACATTCCTCAGGGGAAAAGTTAACTCTTTGGTAAGTATGCAAAGTTGTGGGAAAGTTGGTTGATGGGGGGGGTGGGGGGCGGAAAACAAAAAACCAGTAATCTAAAATCATTTTCTCTATTGCCAACTTACAATAGCAGATGTGACAGACTTTCTTAAAAGAAGTACTTTTCCTTCATGTGCCGAAATCAGGAACAGTATAATTATGAGTGCCGATCTGGAAAAAAAAAAATTGAACAAGTCATCTTACTTGACAGTTATTTAAATACAGTTCCCAGCTGTCAATGCATATCAGCCTGGCAAAAAGTCCAGTTGACAACAATCTGTACTTTTAAAAGCTCTGAATGTCGAGTCTGTTGAAGATCTTCATGGCATTGTTACTGTTTTGCTGCTAGTACCACTAATGCAGAGGTCGGCAACCTTTCAGCAGCAGTGTGCCGAGTCTTCATGTATACAACTCTAATTTAAGGCTTTGAGTGCCAGTAATATATTTGAATGTCTTTTAGAAGGTCTTTCTGTAAGTCTATAATAATATATAACCAAACTACTGTTATATGTAAATAAAGCTTCTGAAACATTTTGAAAACCTTGTTTAACTTACAATTAAATTAAAATTCAGATCTTATTAGTTTAGTATGATCCTTGCTGAGTTTTCCAATGTCTAGTGGCACCTATTTAGATACTCTAAGCTGCAAACAGGTTTCTGAGTTATAAGTTGGTCAGTGGCTGGAACCCCTGATCAGCAACTGAGGTGAGTGAAGCTGGCGGCTGGTAGGGCTGAGCAGGGCTGGAAGCCTGGACCTTGTCTGGCAGGGGGCCTGCGCTGGAACTCCAACTGGAAGCAAGGTGAATGGGGCTGAGGGGACCCCTGCTGGCAAAGGGCCAGCAGCCAGAACTTGAGAGCAGTGGGGGGCTAACCGCCAGAGCTCTGGGGTTTCCACCACAGGCTCCTGCCAGCTGGGGTTCCTTCCCCCCAGGCCAGCAGCTGGGCTGAGTGGGACGGGCAGCAGGACCCTGGCTGGCAGGAGCCAGCGGTGGAAACCCCAGAGCTGGGGCTGGCTGAGCAGCTCAGCCCACTGCCACTCTGGGGTTTTGGCTGCTGGCTCCTTGCCAGCTGGGGTCTCGGCCCGCCACCAGCCTGGGGTTCCTTCCCCCAGGCCAGCAGTGGGTGCTGAGTGGGACCCTGGCTGGCAAGAGGCCAGCAGCGGGAACCCCAGAATGGCAGCGGGCTGAGCAGCTCAGACTACCGCTGCTCTGGGGTTTCCACCACCGGCTTCTTGCCAGCTGGAGTCTCAGTCCGCTACCAGCCTGCGGTTCCATCCCCCAGGCCAACAGCTGCGCTGAGTAGGACCGGCAGCAGGACCCCGTGGGAACCCCAGACCTGGAGTGGGCTGAGCTGGTCAGCCTGCCACCGCTCTGGGGTTTCCACCACTGGCTTCTGCTAGCTGGGGTCTCAGCCTGGGGTTGGAACCCCAGGCCAGCAGCTGGGCTGAGTGGGACTGGTGGCCAGACCCCAGCTGGCAGGAGCCAGTGGTGGAATCCCCGGAGCAACGGCGGGCTGAGCAGCTCAGCCTACCCCTTGTGCCATGAAAAATCGGCTCGCATGCAACCTTTGGCACGTGTGCCGTAGGTTGCCGACCCCTGCACTAATTAAATTCCAATAGATGAGCTCCACTTTGAAGCAATTTTTATATGTGTACTTACAAAGCATGAGAAATCCCCATTGGAGCTGTGAGGAAAATTTGGTTTATGATATTATCCTACATAAGAATAGCATTTTCTAATACCATTTGATAGTAAGAAATATAGAAAGGCTTTAAAGAACATTGAAATAACCATTCTACAAATACTTTTTGTTACTTTAACATTACTGCTTCCAAGGCAGTGTGCTTCTTTATACAGACGTACAACTAGAATTCTGCCAGTGGGTGATCAATCATTCATTGTTAAACAGAATGGCTAATACTAGTTTATTTCTTAAATGGGTATTATCAACACAATTTTTTTAATAGACTAATTTTAAAAGTGAAATGTTCTGACATACCATACCTATAAATAGCATGTCTGGAGTGAGTGTGTGTGATTTTTTTTTTAATTGTTAGAAGGGTTTTTCTTCACCGTTTAAGAGGGTCTTTAGGGCAGTCCAAAGAGTGATAACGCCAAACGCACTCAAGTGTACCCTTTCTTTCTATCTCTTAATCAGGGGTAGGCAACCTATGGCACACATGCCAAAGATGGCATGCAAGCTGATTTTCAGTGGCACTCACACTGCCTGGGTCCTGGCCACTGGTCCAGGAGGCTCTGCATTTTAATTTAATTTTAAATGAAGCTTCTTAAGCACTTTTAAAACCTTATGTACTTTACATACAGCAATATTCAGTTATATGTTATAGACTTATAGAAAGAGACCTTCTAAAAAACGTTAAAATGTATTACTGGCACGCAAAACCTTAAATTAGATTGAATAAATGAAGACTCGGCACACCACTTCTGAAAGGTTGCCGATCCCTGCTCTTCATGCACCTTCCTGTTGCTTGCTGTCAGTTTGCTTTCAGCTTTAGCTTCCATTTCAACAGCACCCATTATGCTTAGAACACCCTCCCCTAAGTGGTCCAAATCTCTCTTCAAGACCCACTTCTACTTTGAAGCCTGCAATTGGTTTCCCACCAATAATGGCTAGGTAGAAGATCAATATTTTAACAATTTTATATACTATATACATAATCATAATTATTTGGGATGATCAAGTTGAGCAATAGCTCACCTATGTAAGCTCATCCTTCATTACATTCACTTATTGGGTCTCATCTTAAGTTAGACTGTAAACTTTTCAGGGCAGGCATAGCTTCTTAATGTATATTTTTGGATGCTACTTAGTACAATGACAGCCCCAACTGGATCCTCAGGATGCTTGGATAATACAAGTGTACCTTGATTTAGCAAAGCACTTTAGCAAGTACTTAACTTTGTCAGTTGGACTGCTTGGATACTTAAAGTTAAGTACATGTTTTAGAGCTATGCATCGAGGCCATAACGACATCTGTTTTGTTACTTGTTGCTGCTTTTGTTAAATATGCTCTTGAAGGACCTGGAGGAGAGGTCATGTATGGCCAAGAAAACAGTAAAAAAAGACTATTAACAAAATACTGTCCAATAGGCAAAATATGCAAATAGAAGAGAGACAAATATTCCTTTAAATCTGTTATAATCCTAGGGTTTATTTGTGATAACGGTAGTTGAGAAAAATCACATTTCTATCTGAATTTTTTTAAAGTTGACAGTGTTCTTCTAACTCATCACTCAATGCTACATTATGATGATAGAAGTGAGAACACCTTGCTGTTGCTAAGTTTTAATTGTATTAGATATTCAAGTGACCATTTGTTGTGATAAAACTCATGTTCTGTTAATGAATTCAAGGATTCAGATCTGTGGGAAATTGTGATCCAAACCCAGAGTCAATAACTGACTACTGCTGACAGTGCATAAATTTCCATGCTTCATTATTTCCCCTGGGATTAGAGGTCAGAGTTGTAGTGGGTAACTGTCCCACAAATTTTTTTGCTTTTTTCCCCAAATGTGCATTTTTAAATGAGTAATGCCAAATCCATAGTAATTAAAGAGAATTGTAATTGCAGCTTGCAGCTGACCCTCCATTTTTGCTTTGAAATTTTATAAAAAATCAATAGATTCTGAGATTATTAAATCAGAAGGGACCATTGTGATCATCTGCTCTGACCTCTTATATAATACATACCCCAGGACTTCCTTGAATGAATTCCTCTTCAAAGCACACCTTTCAGAAAATTAGCCAATCTTTATCTAAAAGTTACCAGTAATGGAGAATTCACCATGATCCTTGGCAAACTGTTCCAGTAGTTAACTACCATCACTGTTAAAAAAATTTGTCCCTTTATTTCTACTCTGAATTTGTCTAGCTTCAACTTCCAGCTATTGGATCTTATCTTTGTCTGCTGGACTGAAGAGCCATCTCTTATCAAACTTCTGTTTCACATGTCAGTAATTATAGACTGATCAAGTCAGCCCTTAACCTTCTCTTTAAGATAAGTAGATTGAGCACCTTGAGTCTATCACTATTAAGACATGTTTTTTCTAATCCTTTAAACAGTCTCTTGGCTCTTCTCTGAACCATCACCAATTTGTCAGCATCCTTCTGGAAGTGTGGACACCAGAACTGGACACTGTATTCTTGTAGCAGTCACAAAATAGGTGTAATATAACCTCCCTTACTCCTATTTGAGATTCCTCTGTTTATACACAAAGTATTGCATTGGCCCTTTGAGCCACAACATCACACATTTATTTCAGCTGATTAATCTCTGACCCCCCAAGTCTTTTTTTTTTTTTTCAAATTCAGTGCTTCCCAGGGTAGAGTTCCCCAACCTATAAATATGGCTTATGTTCTTTGTTTCTAGATGTATGAATTTATATTTGACCATATTGAAGCACATAGTTTATTCGCTCAGTTTACCAAGAAATGCAGTGGGCTCTATATCCAGGACCTATCTTCATTATTTACTGTTCCTCAATCTTTGTATAACCTCCACATTTTATCAGTTCATCCGACAAAGTGGGTATTCACCCATGAAAGCTCATGCTCTAAAACGTCTGTTAGTCTATAAGGGCTAGTCTACACTACGGGGGGGAAATCGATCTTAGATACGCAACTTCAGCTACGTGAATAACGTAGCTGAAGTCGAATATCTAAGATTGGATTACTCACCTGTCCTCACCGCGCGGGATCGATGTCCGCGGCTCCCCCTGTCGATTCTGCAACTCCGTTGGGGTTGGTGGAGTTCCGGAATCAATATAAGCATGCTCAGGGATCGATATATCGTGTCTAGATGAGACAGGATATATCAATCCCTGAGCAATCGATTTTAACCCGCCAATACGGCGGGTAGTCTAGACGTAGCCTAAAGTGCCACAGGACTCTTTGCTGTTTTTATAGCTCCAGACTAACATGGCTACCCCTCTGATCAGTGATTGTTTTCTTCCAGGTCATTGGTAGAAATGCTAAATAGTGTTGGGCCAAAACTGACCCCAGTAGGACCCCACTAGAAAATCACCTGAAATGATTCCATGTTTAAAATTACATGCTAAGAACTATCAGTCAGCCAGTTTATTAATCCATTTAATGTATGCCATGTTGATTCTGAATTGTTCTAGTTACTTAAACAGATTGTCATGTGGTACCAAGTTTATTCCATCAACCCTCTTACCTCTATCAACCAAACTTGTATTCTCATAAAAAAAATTAGTTTGATAAGACCTATTTTGCATAAGCCTGTGTTGATTGGCATTAATTAGGTTATCCACCTTTAATTCTTTATTGAGTCCTGAATCAGCTATTCCACTATTTTGTTCTTGATTGATGTTGGGCTGACAGGCTTGTAATTGCCTGTCATCTTGTTTCCCCTTTTTAAGTATTGGTACAACATTGGCTTTCTTCCAGTCCTCTGAAATGCCCTAATATTCCCAGACTATTAAAAATCAATACTAACAGTCCAGTGAACTCCTTGGAAAGCTTTTTAAAATTTTTTTGATGCAAGTTATCCAGCTCTGCTGAATGTCTAACTTTGGTAGTTGCTGTTTAACATCCTCCTGAGTTGTTATTGGAATAGAAAATGTTTCATCGTATATGACTATATCGTCTGTCCCTTCCCTCCCCACAAATACAGAATACAAATGTTTTTGAACAATTCTGCCTTTTCTACATTGCTGTTGAAAATTCTACCAATTCCATCTAATAATGGACCAATAGCATTGTTAAGATTCCTTCTGTTCCTAATACACTTAAAAACCTCCTTTGTATTGACTTTAACTCTGCTTCCCTTATCTTTTCTGTAATCCATAGATATTAAATTATATTCACTGGTATCAACTTCTCCTATTTGTCCATTTATTTATATATATATATAAAACACAACATCCTGCCTTATAACATCTAACCCAGCCTGTGCTGTTTCTTAAAACCAGTGTAGTCTTCTTTGTGGGAATGTTGCCTCTGGGTATCTAGTAAAATATTTTTAAACAGTTCCCAATTATTGTTCACATTTTTCTGCTTAAATTATTTCTGCTAGTTGATTTGGCTCATGATTGTTTTCTGCTTTGTGAAATTAGTCCTCTTTAAAACACCAAGTATATCTCCGGTTTGAACTTTACTCCGTTTGAACATAACAAATGTGATGCAGTCATGATCACTTGCACCTAAGCAAACCAGTCATTTTTAGTTCTGTGATTAGTTTCTCTGTATCTGTCAAGATGAAGTTTGATATAAAACTCTCCTGTAGTGGTGACTTTTTTTTGAATGAGGGAATTGTCATCTATAATTTTTACAAATTCCAATAGAAGAAGCAGCTTTAAAGCTTAGACAGAAGTTGTCTTATGTACAAAATGTACACACTATGTCAAAGGAAAAAAACACCTGATGTGTGATCTTAAGTGATGTGCCCAAAACAGGTGTGGTGTGTTGTTTTTATGTGCCACAAGAAGCTGCTGAATCTAGAATCTTTAGGAACTCAAGGTGGTGAGATACATTATATTTCTTGTATCATACAGAGCAATAGCATTGTGCTGTCAGTAGCTGATGCAGGTATGAAGTAGACAAACACAGGATAGTTGAGTCCTTTTCCATGCTCCCAATTTATAAACAGATTCTGAAATGCTTAAAAATAAAAATTAGTTGCAATTATTTTAAGAGGAGACAGGGCAATCCTGAATGGGCATTAGAGACTTGCAAATGTTGGTTTTTTAATTGCTTTCTTTCTAGTTTTTTTGTGGTGAGTGATTTGTGGCTGCTCTGAGACTTCAGTAATCTGTGCTCTGTAATGGTATTTTGATAAAAAGCAGTTACAGGGAACAAAGTATCAATTATGGGTTTCTTTTAATTATATTCTGCATATTTTTAATCTTTACATTTACCAACTCTTGTCAGACAACATCCAATGTAAGAACTTTAAAGAATCAAATGCTAGCCTTTAAACATCTACATAAATTACTGTCATTAATGTTGTATTGCAGTAAAGTAAAGAAATAGGTGCATAAGAAAATTAGGTTTTAAATGCCTGCTTCCTATTAACCACAAAAATAGGATCTGAAAACAATGCCCCGATTGGGAAAAGTGTAGACAATGAAAAAGCAAAGATGTTTCTACAACAACTTGCATCTTTTAATTAGTGGGAAATTTTGCCACATTTTCATTCTGTATCATTATCAGAACACAATTTCTATGTCTTTCACATTCTTGCAACTCCAAAATCACACACTTATTTCTAGTATTAATTATACTGGTAAAGCACATTCTACTTTGTGTGATGTCCTTCCAGTCTAATTTTCTCAAAAATTGGGAACACATTCCAGGGTTGGTATCTGGCTCTTCGGGGAGCTCCATTGCAGCTTTCCAGATGGTTCTTGTGTTGTGGGGTGAATCTGAACTTTCTCTGAGGTACCATTAATCAGGGCCAGCGCTACCATTTAGGCAGCGCAGGCAATCGCCTAGGGTGCCAGGATTATTCGGAGGGCGGCATTTTGCCGGGGGGGTGGCGGGCAGCTCCGGTTGACCTGCGGCTCCGGTGGAGCTGCTACAGTCATGCCTGCAGCAGCTCCACCAGAGCCACAGACCAACAGATCCTCTGCAGGAATAACTGTGGCAGCTCCACCGGAGCCGCAGGATCAGCACGGGGGGGGGTGGCGAAATGGCCGTGTGCCTAAGGTGCGAGAAACCCTAGCGCTGGTCCTGTCATTAATTTGAAGGAACTCACATACTTGAGCATAAGTACCCTTTTCTCTCCTTTTGAATCCATTGAAGGCCAGGCAGGTACAAGCCCTAAGCACTAGCATGTTAAAGGTTTATTGCTTTTTATTAAACTGACGCAAATATAATTCATAGAAGTGCTCAGCCAGAAAGCTCCTTCCAGATACTGGTCCTATCCATAATACCTTTCTCCAAGTATTAAGTCTCAATTTACTATATCTTAGAAGGTCCTCTGTATCCAAGTATTCTGAAACTGAAAATTAAGTTATATTCTAAGGGTTACTACTCTAGTAATTCTTTGCAAAATACAAAGAACTGTCATTATTCTATATACAGGCTTGGAAGGATTAGATTTTTATCAGCAAGCATTGGCAAGCATCCATTTCACTGTGTACACACAAACTGATGATAGAAATTTATAGATGGACAGTGTGACAGGTTGTTACCCTTGGGGTGCAGTCTGGGAGTCATGAGAAACCGCTGCATCTGTCTTAACACCTCAGTTGAGTTGGGGACACAGCCAGCCTTACCTTGGGCCCATTATCATCCAACACAACAGTAGGTGGTGCCACTCACCCAAACTGGGCTACCTGAGAGCAACCAGCAGACATCAGCCAATTTCCAAGCTCCCCAGGCATGCACCTGCCCTCTGGAATATAAACCCCAAATGGTACCATCTTACTCTGCACAGAGATGTGTACAAAGTAAGCTCATAAAGTTCATTCCTCCCTTAATGTGGGGAGGAAATGCAACAGCCTCTGTCCCTTGAGCAAAGATTTCCAAGCACTTCACTCCAAACTTAATGATTTAGATAAAGCATACAAGTTTATTAATTACAAAAAGATAGATTTTAAGTAATTATAAGTGATACCAAACAGATCAAAGCAGATTACCTAGTAAATAAAAATGCAAACTAAGCCTAAAATACTAGAAAGATAGGATATGAATTAGCAAATTCTCACCCTGGCCGATACATGCAGGCTTGCAGATTCTTAAGGGACAAGCTTCATTTGCTTTGCAGCTTGGGATCCCCACCCCCATTCTCAGTACTTTCCCTTAGGAGTTTCTCTTATGTGTTCAGCTGTGGGGGAGAGAAGAACAACAGATGTCACTCTCTGTCTTATGTAGCTTTAGTGTATGGTGAGAACCCTTTGTTTCAACCTTGGTTCCCAGGTGAGTTTGTGGGGAAAAATACAGACACCCCAAAATGGAGTCCAGAGTCATGTGCCTTGGTCACATGCCCTTGTGGAGTCATAGCAGCTATTACTTACAGGCTGGCCGAAAAGTCCACATGAAGGTTAAGCTATTCCACAGCCCATTATCTTTGTTGATGAGCCATTAACACTGTTGTCTGGCTTCTTCGTTGTTGTACCAAAAGGCTGGCTGTGGATGTTTTCCAGAGTAAGCCCATTTTTAAATATAGATCCACAGTCAATTTTTATAACTTCAGGTACAAAAATGATACATGCATACAAATAGGATAATAGTATTCAGCAAATTATAACTTTTCCAATGACACCTTACGTGACCTGTCATGTACAAAATGCATCATAATTATGCCATAATCATGTCATAAAATATCACTATGAAGAATATTGGGTGCAGTATCACAGGCCAAATTAAAAATGCTGCTTAAGAAGCTATTAAGGGTTGATTTAAGGATATTTATTCTCTTTATTTTGACCTGTGATATTGGTGTTAAGCTTTAATTCTTTGAATCTCAGTGTCCCGTCAGTAAATAGTTGTCTGGTTTCTTCCCCATAGTTTCCAGCAACTGTGAAGATTTAAATCATAATTTTGCACAATGAAAATTTAAATAGATAAAGATTGTAAAAAGCTTAAAAAACCCATTGATATTCTGTCAAAATTACTAAACTGAATTTTGTCAAGTGTCTAAAGAGACTGATACTCTTGGGTAATGTTCAGGGAATTTTGCCATTTAGGTGGTATTTGTTGTTCAATCTAAGATTGGTGTTTTTTTTTTTTTTTTAGTGAAACATCTTGGATGTAATTGAAAGAGAATAGAACCTTTCAGTTAAATCCAAGGTATTTTTTTTAGTAAGTGTTTCCTCAGAACACGTAAAAAGAATAAGGTACTTCTAAAGTCAAATGTAAAAAGTTTATGAAAGAAAAATCTGTATCAAATCAGTGGTTTTCAACCAGGGATACACATACCTCTGGGGGTACATCAACTCATTTACCTAGTTTTACAACAGGCTACATAAAAAGCACTAGCTAAGTCAGTACAAACTAAAATTTCATATAGACAATGACTTGTCTGTATACTGTCGTCTAATGTCTGCTCTATATACTGTACACTGAAATGTAAGTACAGTATGTATATTCCAATTTATAATATGGTAAAAATGAGAAAGTAAGCAATTTTTCAGTAATAGAATGCTGTGACACTTTTGTATTTTTGTCTGATTTTTTTTGTAAGCAAATACTTTTAAAGTGAGGTGAAACTTGGGGTATGCAAGACAAATCAGAGTCCTGAAAGGGGTACAGTAGTCTGGAAAGGTTGAGAGCCACTGTCATAAATGCACTGGAGGCTAATTCAGTGCAAACTCTCTTAAATTCTATTCCTTCATATTTTTTTCCTGGGTTTAAAGCTAAATGAGGGATTCTGTGTAATTTTACAGTGCTCTCTGGAGAGTTTTAGATTTGATTAAAAGCCTGTTAAGTTTTTTGTAATATATCATTTATGCAATTTTAAGAGTGAGGGATTTAACATAGTATTTGCTGCAAGGTGAGCATTAAGAAAATAGTCTTTGAAAATACTGTTATGTAATATAGTTTAATAAAATTCCCAATTATTGCTATTTTATAAGTATAAAGAATATCAGAAATTGAAATAACTCCTTAGCTGACTTGGACTTTTTTCAGGTTCTCGCCTATAAGGCACTCATGCTTTTTTAGACAACTGAAACCTAAACAAAAATGCCAGTCTATTCATAAGGTAATAAAAGTTCAGTGTTGCCTTCTTACTATAGAACATTCTCCAGAAAACTCTCTAAGCTTCTGAAGGTCATATATACACAATCCCAATTGCCAGCCCAGAAGTAACTAAATATTGTAAGGAACAGTGAAGAACATGGGAGTTATCTGTTTAATTTTTATAAGCATTATGTGTACCTGTCATAAACAGATAAGTAAAAGTTAACAGAACAGAAGTACTTCATCACTCTTTTGCCTGTAAAGGGTTAACAAGATCAGTGAGCCAGGCTGTCACCTGACCAGAGGACCAATCAGTGGACAGGATACTTTCAAATCTTGAGGGAGGGAAGTTTTTGTGTGTGCTGTTAGAATTTAATGGTTGTTCACTCTGGGGGCTCAGAAGGACCAGACATGCAACCAGGTTTCTCTCCAATCTCCCTGATACAGTCTCTTATGTGCTCAGAATAGTGAGTATTAGGTGATAAGGCGAGTTAGGCTTATGTTTGTTTTTCTTTATTTGCAAATGTATATTTGGCTGGAAGGATTTTAATTTGTACTTGTATACTTAGGCTGGGAGGGTATTCCCAGCGTCTATAGCTGAAAGACCCTGTACCTATTCCACCTTAAATTTACAGAGATAAGTTTTTTACTGTTTAATTAAAAGCTTTTCTTGTTTAAGAACCTGATTGTTTGTTTTTTATTCTGGTGAGACCCCAGGGGACTGGGTCTGGATTCACCAGGGAATTTTGGTGGGGAGAAAGAGGGGAGACAAGCCAATTTCTCTCTGTATTAGGATTACTGTCTCTCTCAGGGAGAGAGAGGGAGGGAGAAGGTGGATTTTCCTCTCTGTTTAAAGATTCAAGGAGTTTGAATCACAGTGATCTTCCAGGGTAACCCAAGGAGGGGAAGCCTGGGAGAGGCAATGGTGGGGGAAAAGGGTTTACTTTCCTTGTGGTAAGATCCAGAGGGTCTGGGTCTTGGGGTTCCCTGGGCAAGGTCTTGGGTGGGGGGGGGAGACCAGAGTGTACCAGGAACTAGAATTCCTGGTTGGTGGCAGCCCTACAAGTACTAAGCTGGTAACTGAGCTTAGGGGAATTCATGCTGGTACCCCATCTTTTGGATGCTAAGGTTCAGTGTGGGGAATTATACCATGACAGTACCTGTTTTATTATGTTTTCCACTTGGTTTCAAGGGAGTTAACTCCTGCAGGAACTCACTTCACATCTGCAGGAACCAGGCAATGGCAGATAACCCAATCACTGGTACTTGACAGACAGACAGTGACAGAGAGCAAACTGCTTTAAAGCTTGTCCTGAAACTCCCCCTCCCCATGGGGTGCATAAACTGGTTTGACCAGGTTCAGAAGACCCACAGCAGACAAAGGAGTTGTGAAGGAGATGAAAAGGCAGTCAGTGCCTTCAGGGAAGTAGGCACAAACCCAGTGCCTAGAAATCAGGGGACCTGTGATAAGCTGGGCCTAATTAAGCTTTGAGGGAAGCTTTAAGCAAGAGCAGATGTATGCAGGTGTCTTAAACAGATAGCTAAGGGTTAATGTCTCTTTCACCTGGAAAGGGGTAACAAACAACTCCTGACCAGAGGACCAATCAGGAAACAAGACTTTTTCAAATCTGGGTGGAGGGAAGTTTCGGGTGTGAGTCCTTTGTTCTTGGTCTGTTCTCTTTCTGGGCTCTGAGAGTGACCACAGGAATCTCCGGGCTTTCTAATCTTCTGTTTCCAAGTTGTAAGTACAAGGATAGTAAGACAATAGGTTTATATATATATTTTTTTTTGTATTTACATGTGTGTAGTTGCTGGAATGTGTTTAAATTGTATGTATTCTTTTTGGATAAGGCTGTTTATTCATTTTTTCTTTTAAGCAATTGACCCTGTATATTGTCACCTTTGATACAGAGACCATTTTATGTCCTTTTTCTTTCTTTTTTATATAAAGCTTTCTTTTTAAGACCTGTTTGAGTGTTTTTCACTGGTTAAGGCTAAGAAACGAAGGGAGGGGAAAAATCTTTGTTAGATTTACTAAGCCTGACTGTGCATACCCTCAGGGTGAGGAGGGAGAGAGATTAGATCTCTCGGTACTTGTGTTTCAAGGACTTGAAGCAGGGAATCTCCCAGAGTACTCAGGGCGGGGAAATCTGGGAGGAGGTAAAGAGGGTGGAATCCCTTTGTTTAGATTCACGGAGCTTGAATCTGTATATCTCTCCAGGAACCCAGGGAGGGAACGCCTGGGGAGGGGAAGAGGGAGAAGGGAAGTGGGTTATTTCCCTTTGTGGTGAGACTCAGGGCATCTGAGTCTTGGGGGTTCCCCAGGGAAGGTTTTGGGGAGACCAGAGTGAGCCAGACACTGGAATTTTTCTGGCTGGTGGCAGTGATATCAGATCCAAGCTGGTAATTAAGTTTGGAGGTTTTATGCTAGCTTCTCATGTTCTGAACTCTAAGGTTCAGATCTGAGTAGGACAGTTATGACAGCAGGCTTCTTAGTTTTAACAGTTGCCTGATTGCCATGTTCCTACCTATAAACAAACTATACTTTGTTGTGAAGAAGATGTTTTAAGTCACTGTATTTAACTACTTATCACAGAACCTGCTGAGGAATCACAATTGGTAAAGAAGGGTATAACTGGCCCATGAGTGGGTGAATCCTAGGTTCCAAAACAGGAGAAGGCAGGGTAGACTCAGGAGGCACCACTGATGGGTCAGAGGTGAGGCTTGCCCTGTCACTGTGCCATGAGTACAAAACCTAAGGATGCCAATACTTTCATTAGTAAAAATGCAATTGTGACATGGAAAGGGTATACAAGGGGAAGAACTGCTGACGTCCATTTCTATGACACAAACTAGGCAGGAAGCATAGATTATGTTTGGCCTCTTGTTGAACTTATTTATTACAATCAATCAAATGCAAGCAACTACTCACTAGAAGTGCTTAGTTTCTCTTTAGCAAAGTACCGGTAATTCACATTTTAAAACATAGCTTTTCTTTAAGCAAAACTCAATACCAATTCTTAAGATTGTCTCGGTCATAAACAAATAGCTAAGGGTTAATGTCTCTTTCACCTGAAAAAAAAAAGTATCCTGAAACACCTGACCAGAGGACCAATCAGGAAACCAGACTTTTTTCAACTCTGGGTGGAGGGAAGTTTGTGTCTGAGTTCTTTGTCTTCTGCCTGAATCTCTCTCTCAGCTAGAGAAGGATTTTTTCTATTTCCTGCTTTCTAATCTTCTGTTTCCAAGTTGTGAGTACAAAGTTGGTTTTTTGTTTTGTATTTACATGTCTATAGTTGCTGGAGTGCTTTAAATTGTATTCTTTTGAATAAGGCTGTTTATTCATATTTCTTTTAAGCAATTGACCCTGTTTTTGTCACCTTAATACAGAGAGACCATTTGTATGTATTTTTCTTTCTTTTTTTATATAAAGCTTTCTTTTAAGACCTGTTGGAGTTTTTCTTTAGTGAGGAACTCCAGGGAATTGGGTCTGCAGCTCACCAGGGAATTGGTGGGAGGAAGAAGTCAGGGGAAAACCTGTGTGTGTTAGATGTACTAGCCTGACTTTGCATTCACTCTGGGTGAGGGGGGAAGAGAGATTGACTCTCGGTAATTCTGTTCTCCAGGCTGGGAACAGGGAGGGTGGAATCCCTCTGTTTAGATTCACGGAGGTTGCTTCTGTGTATCTCTCCAGGAACACCTGGAGGGGGGGAAGGGAAAAGGTTTATTTCCCTTTGTTGTGAGACTCAAGGGATTTGGGTCTTGGGGTCCCCAGGGAAGGTTTTTGGGGGGACCAGAGTGCCCCAAAACACTCTAATTTTTTGGGTGGTGGCAGCAGTACCAGGTCCAAGCTGGTAACTAAGCTTGGAAGTTTTCATGCTAACCCCCATATTTTGGACGCTAAGGTCCAAATCTGGGACTAGGTTACTGACATGGTGGCAGTGGTGGGATAGATATAATCCCGAAGCCAGTAGGAATATTATATTTTTCTTTTCTCTGCTAGGGGCTTTTTAGCAGAGAGAAACAGTTTGGTTTTAAAAGGGAACCAGAGTTTTTTTTTTCTCTGCTCTCTCTGGCAGCTGTGGCTTGCATATTAAGCAAGCAACCATTAAGAGACTGTTAAGGGTCTTTTGTCACAATAGCACTCCCATTAGGAGGCAAATACCAGCACTATATACATGCAAATAAAGTGGTTTTTCTGGTTTACTTTACATTGAAAAAAATTAGCTAGGAAGAAAGGGAAAAAGGCACTGTTACTAGGCAGACCCCAGGAGGTAACAGAGCCTGCAGTTCAGAAGATAAACACCGGAGGGCACCCCAACACAAGAAAGCAGGAACCATGCCTACCAAGACAAAAATGGAGGCCGAAGAACAAATCAAAGAAGCTGAACACAGGCGAGAACTGGAAAAAAGACTACAAGAGATGGAGCTGAGAGAAAGAGAGGCATCCTACAAAAGAGAGCAAGCAGCCAAAGATGGACCACCAAAAACAGCTGGAACTCCAGAGGGAAGCCCACCGACAGGCCATGGAATTAGAAAAGGCTAAGCAAAACACAGCCAACCCTAACAACCCTGCGCTAATGATTGTTCCACAGCACAGGAAATTTCCCACCTACAAGGCAGGTGATGACACCGAGGCCTTCTTGGAAAATTTTGAAAGAGCCTGTCTTGGGTACCGCATCCCTGAAGACCAGTACATGGTAGAATTGAGGCCACAGCTCAGTGGACCTTTAGCAGAGGTGGCAGCTGAAATGCCTAAGGAGAACATGAACGACTATAAACTTTTTCAAACCAAGGCCAGATACAGAATGGGGTTAACCCTGGATCATGCCCGTCGGCGTTTCAGAACCCAAAAGTGGAAACCAGATGTGTCATTTCCCAAACACGCCTACTACGTTGGGAAAAATTATGAGGCCTGGATATCAGGACACAATGTTAAAACCTTGGAAGAACTGCACCTCCTCATACAAATGGAGCAGTTCTTGGATGGTGTTCCTGAGGACATCACACGGTACATACAAGATGAAAAACCCAAAAATCACGCTGAGGCGGGGGAAATTGGAGCCAGATGGATGGAAGTGGCAGAAAGCAAGAAAGCTGCTGTCAAGGGGAACGAATACCCCAGGGGGCACACCGACCATAAACCCTACAACCGAGGACCGCCAAAGACCCCACATACAACCCAAGTAAAACCACAGACGCCCTATTCTTCCACCTCTCCAGTCTCCAGTAACTCACCTTGGCCCAGTGACCCATCATATGGAAGATGCTTTAAGTGTAATGAACTGGGACATATCAAGGCCAACTGTCCAAAGAACGCCATCCGAGTGCAATTCATTACACCACCATCACCCACAAGTTCCCCAGGTCCAGATGCCTCTCAAATACCCTTGGAGCGAAGGGAAAATTTGAGAGTGGGCGGAGAGAAGGTTACTGCGTGGAGAGACACGGGGGCACAAGTGTCAGCTATCCACCAATCCTTCGTAGACCACAAATTCATCAACCCATAGGCCAAAGTGACAATTTACCCCTTCATGTCACAAGCGGTAGACTTGCCTACAGCTGAACTGCCTGTCCAGTACAAAGGCTGGTCAGGAAGGTGGACTTTTGCAGTCTATGACAATTATCCTATCCTCATGCTACTGGGGGAAGACTTGGCCAACCAGGTGAAGCGGGCCAAGCGAGTGGGAATGGTTACACGTAGCCAAACCAGGCAAGCTTCCAGACCCATTCCTGTTCCTGAGCCGTCCACAGACGCCCCGTCTGTGTTACCAGAGACCCAGACAGAGGTAATGGACCCGGATTCCATGCCAACCACTGAAACAGCCACAGCACCTCCAGTCCCAGGCCCGGAACTGGAACAGCAACTAGCACCAGCAAGTGCAACCACATCTTCAAACTCAACGCCAGAGGGCGCCAGCAAGCCAGAACTGGCAGAAGCAACAAACAGCCATACCCAAAAGGCTCAGCCAGAGCCTGGGATACCCTCAGGTGCGCCAGCGGAGAGCGGTTCACCAGCAACGGAAACAACCCCATCAACTACATCGCTTCCAGAGGGACCAAGTCCACAGTCTGAGGAAGAACTGGTAACCCCAGCCTCAAGGGAACAGTTCCAGACTGAGCAGGAAGCAGATGACAGCCTTCAAAAAGCTTGGGCGGCGGCACGGAGCACCCCACTGCCTCTCAGCTCTTCTAATCGATCCCGGTTTGTTATAGACAAAGGACTTTTATACAAGGAGATTCTTTCTGGTGGACACCGGGAAGAATGGCAGCCGCAAAAACAGTTGGTGGTTCCAACTAAGTACCGGGGGAAGCTCTTAAGCTTAGCCCATGATCATCCCAGTGGCCATGCTGGGGTGAACAGAACCAAGGACGGGTTGGGGAAGTCCTTCCACTGAGAGGGGATGGGCAAGGACGTTGCCAAGTATGTCCAGTCTTGCGAGGTATGCCAAAGAGTGGGAAAAGACCAGGTCAAGGCCCCTCTCCAGCCACTCCCCATAATTGAGGTCCCATTTCAGCGAGTAGCTGTGGATATTCTGGGTCCTTTCCCAAAAAAGACACCCAGAGGAAAGCAGTACGTACTGATTTTAGTGGACTTTGCTACCCGATGGCTGGAAGCAGTAGCTCTAGGCAACCCCAGGGCTAACACTGTGTGCCTTGGCCCTAACAGACATCTTTGCCAGGGTAGGTTGGCCCTCCGACATCCTTACAGATTCAGGATCTAATTTCCTGGCAGGGACCATGGAAAAACTGTGGGAAACTCATGGGGTGAATCACTTGGTTGCCACCCCGTACCATCATCAAACCAATGGCCTGGTGGAAAGGTTTAATGGAACTTTGGGGGCCATGATACATAAATTCGTCAACGAATACTCCAATAGTTGGGACCTGGTGTTGCAGCAGTTGCTGTTTGCCTACAGGGCTGTACCACATCCCAGTTTAGGGTTTTCACCGTTTGAACTTGTGTATGGTCATGAGGTTAAGGGGCCATTACAGTTGGTGAAGCAGCAATGGGAGGGGTTTATGCCTTCTCCAGGAACTAACATTCTGGACTTTGTAAGCAACCTACAAAGCACCCTCCGACACTCTTTAGCCCTTGCTAGAGAAAACCTAAAGGATGCTCAGGAAGAGCAAAAGGCCTGGTATGACAAACATAGCAGAGAACGTTCCTTCAAGGTAGGAGACCAGGTTATGGTCTTGAAGGCGCAAGAGGCCCATAAGATGGAAGCATCATGGGAAGGGCCATTCACGGTCCAAGAGCGCCTGGGAACTGTGAACTACCTCATAGCATTTCCCAATTCCTCACTAAAGCCTAGAGTGTACCATGTTAATTCTCTCAAGCCTTTCTATTCCAGAGGCTTACAGGTTTGTCAGTTTACAGTCCAGGGAGATGATGCTGAGTGGCCTGACGGTGTCTACTACGAAGGGAAAAAAGACGGTGTTGTGGAAGAGGTGAACCTCTCAACCACCTTGGAACGTCTGCAGCGGCAACAAATCAAGGAGCTGTGCACTAGCTTCGCCCCATTGTTCTCAGCCACCGCAGGACGGACTGAACGGGCATACCACTCCATTGACACAGGTAATGCTCACCCCATTAGAACCCCACCCTACCGGGTGTCTCCTCATGCCCAAGCTGCTATAGAACGGGAGATCCAGAACATGCTACAGATGGGTATAATCCGCTCATCTGCCAGTGCATGGGCATCTCCAGTGGTTCTGGTACCCAAACCAGATGGGGAAATACGCTTTTGCGTGGACTACCGTAAGTTAAATGCGGTAACTCGTCCGGACAACTATCCAATGCCACGCACCAATGAGCTATTGGAGAAGTTGGGACGTGCTCAATTCATCTCTACAATAGACTTAACCAAGGAGTACTGGAAAGTACCACTAGATGAACCTGCCAAGGAGAGGTCAGCATTCGTCACCCATGCGGGGGTGTATGAATTCAATGTCCTTCCTTTCGGCCTTCGAAATGCACCTGCCACCTTCCAGAGGCTGGTAGATGGTCTACTAGCAGGACTGGGAGAATTTGCAGTTGCCTACCTCGATGGTGTCGCCATTTTTTCAGACTCCTGGCCCGAACACCTACTACACCTGGAAAAGGTCTTTGAGTGCATCAGGCAGGCCGGACTAACTGTTAAGGCCAAAAAGCGTCAAATAGGCCAAAACAGAGTGACTTACCTGGGTCACCAGGTGGGTCGAGGAACCATAAACCCCCTACAGGCCAAGGTGGATGCTATCCAAAAGTGGCCTGTCCCAAGGTCAAAGAAACAGGTCCAATCCTTCTTAGGCTTGGCCGGGTACTACAGGCGATTTGTACCACACTACAGCCAAATCGCTGCCCCACTGACCGACCTGACCAAAAAGACCCAGCCAAATGCAGTTAACTGGACTGATGAGTGTCAAAAGGCCTTTACCCAATTTAAGGCAACGCTCATGTCTGACCCTGTGCTCAGGGCCCCGGACTTTGACAAGCCATTCCTAGTAACCACGGATGCATCTGAGCGTGGTATAGGAGCAGTGCTCATGCAGGAAGCAACAGATCACAACTTCCATCCTGTCGTGTTTCTCAGCAAGAAACTGTCTGAGAGGGAAAGTCACTGGTCAGTCAGCGAAAAGGAATGCTATGCCATTGTGTACGCCCTGGAAAAGCTACGCCCATATGTTTGGGGACGGCGGTTCCAGCTACAAACTGACCATGCTGCACTAAAGTGGCTTCATACTGCCAAGGGGAACAACAAGAAACTTCTTCGTTGGAGTTTAGCTCTCCAAGATTTTGATTTTGAAATTCAGCACATCACAGGAGCTTCTAACAAAGTAGCTGATGCACTCTTCCGTGAGAGTTTCCCAGAATCTAGTAGTTAAAGTGTTCTTAAAATGTAGAAGTCTGTTAGTTATATACTTAGTGGTATATGTAAAGGTGCATGTGTTGTAGTAATCTGTTTATTTTAAAGTTCTAGAAGGAAATCGCCGCCAGTAAGCTTCCCCACTGTCTGCAATTTGGGGGGCGTGTCATAAACAGATAGCTAAGGGTTAATGTCTCTTTCACCTGGGGAAAAAAAAAGTATCCTGAAACACCTGACCAGCGGACCAATCAGGAAACCAGACTTTTTTCAACTCTGGGTGGAGGGAAGTTTGTGTCTGAGTTCTTTGTCTTCTACCTGAATCTCTCTCAGCTAGAGAAGGATTTTTTCTAAGTTGTGAGTACAAAGTTGGTTTTTCGTTTTGTATTTACATGTCTATAGTTGCTGGAGTGCTTTAAATTGTATTCTTTTGAATAAGGCTGTTTATTCATATTTCTTTTAAGCAATTGACCCTGTATTTGTCACCTTAATACAGAGAGACCATTTGTATGTATTTTTCTTTCTTTTTTATATAAAGCTTTCTTTTAAGACCTGTTGGAGTTTTTCTTTAGTGAGGAACTCCAGGGAATTGGGTCTGCAGCTCACTAGGGAATTGGTGGGAGGAAGAAGTCAGGGGAAAACCTGTGTGTGTTAGATGTACTAGCCTTATTTAACTCAAAGTAGATGAAAGGCCTTTTTCCTCTTGTCAAAACTAGGATAAATCAGGAATAGCTCTATGGAAGTCAGTGGAGTTCAATCAGTGTAAAACAGTTGAGAGGAGAATTGGAACCTAAATGGCTGGTTAGAATTAATCAATGGGATAAGTACTCTGTAACATATCCTTCTGGATTTGTTCCTGGAAAGAGTCTCAACATGTAAATCTTTTCAGAGTTGGGGGCAAGGGGTGGGGAGGAAAAGGGTCTGTGGGAAATAGAGGCCTGTGGGCTGTATGGATGAGAAGTATTCCCAGCTATAGTAAAGTCAGTGAGATGTTCCTCAATTCACAGTGCTGCTCCTATTAAATATGAAAGTGAGCTTTGTACTTGGATCTGGGATCATTTCTCTTTCCTTCATTATGTAGGGTACTAAGTACAAGTGCTTAGATACTATAGCAATAGGCATTCTGGAAAATACTGTGCGATACAGACAGACTCCCTGCAGTTATTTGGATTTAATCCCTGTTCTAAGCACTGCACAAAATTAAAATACAAATACAAGGTCTCTCTACTGAACTGTAATATAGTTTACATAATAACACTCAGTTCATAATATAGCATAATAGACACACAAAGCCCACCAGAAGCAAAGCCTGTAAACAGTTACTTCAAATTCCTTGCAGAAAAGTGCAGAAGAATAGATATACTCTGCAACCAGCTCTAAGGTTACCAGATCTAGGTTCTGTCAAACACAGAAGTGAGTTCTGGTATACAAGACTCCACAAGGAGAATGCCCTGCAGTTATCTTTAATAAACTGGGGCACTTTCAACTTGTATGGTTCAGCTAGTCACAACTGACAGAGAATCTCTTGGGGGCGGGGAGGGAGAGGTGATTCTCCAGTTAGTCAAGGCCCATGTGGTTTATAAATCAAACTCAACATCCTAAATTCCATCTGGAAACTAATTGGAAACCAGTACAGATATGGGAACTCACTAAATATGCAGTTTCAGTCTGTGCTATCTTTAAGTTCCAAATGGCTTTAAGGTGTGGACCTATGTAGTGGACATTACAGTACTCAGTGACAAAGGCATGGCTAATTGGAATAAGTTACTTGCAACTGTTTTTAAAATTTAATGAGCAGTTATGACAAATATATTCTAGAAAATTAACAGGGTCTCTTACTTGGCTGTACAAGATAATTGTATAGAAGATGCATGCATTGATATACAAGTAGTTACACATTCCATTGAGAGACTTAAATATATTTTTTACTATATACAGCAAGAAAAACAGATGATACAGTAGTCCAAATATTGTGTATGAATGCAGTCAGAACCAGTGTGTGATATGGACTTCTAGAAGTGTTCCATATTTTAGAACTGCAACTTCCCCTGTCATCAGTGCTGCTACTCTCCACCCTGGGAAATCGCCCTTTCATGTTAAGAGTTCCTACTGCTGCTCCCAGATCATTTCCCAGAGGCTGAAAAGTATTAATCTCATAATTTCAGTATGTGGATGTGATGCTTCTCTTAGGGCAGTCTGAACTTTGAGCCACTGTGTTACCCATTTCACCCTCAGCAAGTGAGAGCTTTGCTGCTGCTAAGCTATGTGTCAGCTCTCTGACACAAACTTGTCTGTCTTGCCAGCAAATTCAACAGGATTCTGCCAGTCCAAACCTTGCTTTGCAAGTAACAGCTAGTGAACCCCAATTCCCAAGTTTCCCAAATATTTTTTTTGCAGTGTTCAGATTCCCTTACTGTAGGGTGACCATATTTCCCAAAGTGAAAATGGGGACACCATGCTGGGCTGGCCCCAAGCCTCCCTTCCCACAGGGCTGGCCCCAGCCACTTGTCCTAGGGCCACCTCATGGGGCTGGCCCCAGCTGCTCGTCAAAGGCACCCCCCAACTGCAACTCTAACCCTGCTGGCCCCCTGCTTGAGGCTGTCACTGGTCACTCTAGCCCTGCTTATCCCACATGCACTAGAACCCTTCCTCCCCCTATTTCCAGCCCATCCTCCCCCCTGCATGGGGCTGGCATCTCTGCTCATCCCCCGCCCCTGCACGTTCCTCTGCACCGCACCCCACTTTTTTGACAAAAGTGGGCATTTGACCCATTTGCCAACTTGATCATTTGGCAAGAGCAAATGGGTCAAATGCCCACTTTTGCCAAACAAGTCAGGACAAGGCTTGAAAAAAGGGAGTGTCCTGGCCAAAATGGGGCATATGGTCACCCTATCTCACTGGACACTCAAGAAGTTAAGTTTGCTGCCTCCAATGAGAGAGTATGCATACCAGCCTGCTAGGTCACCTGAGGACTCACTTTACAATCTAGTACATAGCACTGATATGGTTTTGTAATAAAGCAAGAATACATTTATTAACAAAAACAGATTTAAATGACAATAGGTAAGAATAAAAGAGACAGGTATGGTTACAAGTTAAACAAAACATGCTTTCTACCAACTAAAACTTAATTTCATCAAGTTACAATCTTTGTCAAAGCAGGTTTCTCACCTATAGTCAGTTTCCAGCTATTCCTGCCTCCCAGGATGAGAGGATTCACTTTTCATGGTGCTGCTTCCCTTAGGTGATGGATAACTTGAATGTCTTTTTGCTACCCTTCTGTTACCCAAAATTCATTGTTCCTGTTTCAAGGGCCAGGAAGGCTTCCTGAGTGCAGACTCCATCCCTCATCATCATTGTTAAGCAGTCATCTACCCTGCTTGATGGCTTTGTTTACCATATATGTAAATGTACTTTTCATTGTCTTCTGCAGTGGAACTGGTCAGACAAGTAAATACACATTCCTTTGTCCAAGGCAGGCTGCACTTTGTGTGCTGCCTGCCCAACACGTTTTCAGAACGTATTCCAGCACATATTTATAACTCTTTGTGCATGCTCTATACATACACTACACAGTGATTTTTTTTTGGGACCAGCGTGTTACCAGTTTGTATACAATACTTTACGTGACACTTTTAGATACAGACCATGCTAACAGTGTTTTGGGGCAATGAATATGTCAGGCCTGATGTGATTTACAGTGTGGTATGCCCTCTACTAGTTGGCACTGAGGGAATCCCATGGTCAGTCATTTTAATTATGTATTATTTGAAGGTGGCTCAAGAAACTATCATTTGAGATTGACAACTGCTGACCCTTATCTGTATCTTTCATTTTTGAGAAAGGTAATCCAGAAGGCTGTGATACTCAGTGGATCCATAACTTGGAGTAGGGGAACAGGGAAAGGACATAGAGCAGGGGTTCCCAAACTTGGTTCACAGCTTGTTCAGGGTAAGCCCAGGTGGGCTGCAAGATGCTTTGTTTATCTGAGCGTCGGCAGGTGCGGCCACTCGCAGTTCCCAGGGGCCCTCTCCTTCTAGATTACCCTATTGTCTTATACCATGTTACTGTTCACAGAAGTCTTTTTTACATCCTAATTCAAAGTAGGGAGCCTCAGGTAATTTTGCTTGAATTCTGGAATATTTTTAACTGTTATATACTAATGAATATTCAGTTTGCAAATCAGAGTTCCTTGTGGTTTTATCATAAGTTGCATCTTATCTCCTGGATGTATGCCATGTAAGTAAGACATGACAAACAGACAGAGGCAAAAGGTAATTTACCCTGCTCCGTGAAGGGACTTCGGTATTGCAACACTAAGGATCGCAGCACCTAGAAAATCACAAGAACAACCATGTGATCCAGAAAGTTTGTTAGGAGCCAAGGCTCCCTATACAATGAATGGGGAGAGAGAGGTGCCTCAGAATGCAATCCACAAAGCCAGCATGCTAGGCAGGGAGCAATGTAAGCTTGCCAGTGGGAGATGCTGATGAGGAGTATATGTGAAGCCTACCCCTCTCTGACTTTGATGCCTATCTCTCTGGTTGTGATTTACAAACCAGGAGAAGATAGGTATTCAGACACGTAAGTCTCATGTGGGGCCCTATCCAGTAAGTGTGCCCGCCCAGAGATTGTTTACTGGATTGGGGCCCGTCAGATGACTTCAAAGGCAGCAGCAGCCTTATAACATTTAATTTACTGGTTAGAGTAGAATCTAGAGTACCCACCTTGAATGTGGGAGACCACCCTCTGCCTGATGAGATGGGATTCGAACAAAGGTTTGCTGTCTATCATGAATGCCCTAACCATTAGGTTAGGGATAATCCAATGTGAGACTCCCTCAGTAGCTTCTGTTTGAAGGTGTTCCATTTCAATTAAATAATTGAATAACTGATTCATTGGTCCAGTGAAAGAGTAAAAATGACTCTCTAGCCTGATTGCTAGGGCACTCACTTGAGAAGTGGCACAGTCCTAATCATCAGGTGGAGTGGAGACTTGAACTATGGATTTCCCACATCTTACATGAATACCCTAATCACCAGACTGAAGATTATAAAGGAGGTCCTTCTCCTCCCCTACTTCTTTGGGTGAACTTGCCTGAGGGGCCTGATCTGGTAGGCTGCTTTTGAACATGCCTGCTGGATTGGTCCCTGCACACAACTTAGGCAGATGAACTCTTATCTTTCCCCTGGTTGGTGGATATCTCTGGAGCTTAGGTGGAAGATAGGGGGCCTAGAGTGAGGCAGCGGTGCACACATTCAAAGGCAGGAATATAGGCACTCAGGGAACTTTTACTCCAAAATCTGAGGCTCCACATGAGTTTAGGCACCTACTGAATTAGGCGGCAGCAAAGCAGGAGTTTTGTTGGATCCCAGTGGAGCCTAAAAATGGGACACAGTATTTTTGTGGATCCCACCCAAAGTGACAGAATTGATTTCACTGGGGTTACCCTAGATTTGCATGAGCACAAAAGAGATTAGAATCTCGCCCAAGAAGTCTGAACAATTAAAACTACACACAAGACGGCAATACCATTTTTGTCATTCTTACACTCTAAGTTGCACTTTGATATTAAGTAGCAGGAATATAATTGTGTGTAAGATTTCCAAAAACACTAATTTGTTGGTGTCATAAACAGATAGCTAAGGGTTAATGTCTCTTTCACCTGAAGCACCTGATCAAAGGACCAATCAGAAAACCGGATTTTTTCAACTCTGGGTGGAGGGAAGTTTGTGTCTGAGTCTTTTGTCTGTCTGCCTGCTTTCTCTGAGCTTTGGAGAAGCAGTTTCTACTTTCTAGTCTTCTGTTTCTAAGGGTAAGGACAAAGAGATCAGATAGTAAGTTATATGGTTTCTTTTCTTTGGTATTTGCATGAATATAAGTGCTGGAGTGCTTTGATTTGTATTCTTTTCGGCCTCAATTTTTGCCTTAGAAGTCATGATTCCTGTTTTCTTGTGTTGGGGTGCCCTCCGGTGTTTATCTTCTGAACTGCAGGCTCTGTTGCCTCCTGAAGTCTGCCTAGCTAATCTTGAATGTTAAGTAAACCTGAAAAACCACTTTATTTGCATGCATATAGTGCTGGAACTTGCCTCCTAATGGGAGGGCTATTGCATGACAAAAGACCCTTAACAGTCTGGTAATGGCTTCTTGCTTAACATGCAAGCCACAAACTGCCAGAGAGAGCAGAAAAAAAAATTTTTTTCTGGTTCCCTTTTAAAACCAACTGTTTCTCTCTGCTAAAAAGCCCTTAGCAGAGAAAAGAAAAATATAATATTCCTACTGGCTTCTGGATTCTGTCTATATCCCACCCGCTGCTACACCATATCATAACCTTAGTCCCAGATTTGGACCTTAGCGTCCAAAATATGGGGGTTAGCATGAAAACCTCCAAGCTTAGTTACCAGCTTGGACCTGGTACTTGCTGCCACCACCCAAAAAATTAGAGTGTTTTGGGGCACTCTGGTCCCCCTGAAAAACCTTCCCTGGGGACCCCAAGACCCAAATCCCTTGAGTCTCACAACAAAGGGAAATAATCCTTTTTCCCTTCCCCCCTCCAGGTGCTCCTGGAGAGATATACAGACACAAGCTCCGTGAAACTACACAGAGTGACTTCCCCTCTCTGTTCTCAATCCTGGAAACAAAAAGTACTTTTCTATTCCCCCAGAGGGAATGCAAAATCAGGCTAGCAAATTCAACACACACAGATCTCCCCCCCTGATTTTTTCCTCCCACCAATTCCCTGGTGAGTACAGACTCAATTTCCCTAAAGTAAAAAAAAACTCCAACAGGTCTTAAAAGAAAGCTTTATATAAAAAGAAAGAAAAATACATACAAATGGTCTCTCTGTATTAAAATGATATAATACAGGGTCAATTGCTTAAAAGAATATTGAATAAACAGCCTTATTCAAAAAGAATACAAATCAAAGCACTCCAGCACTTATATTCATGCAAATACCAAAGAAAAGAAACCATATAACTTACTATCTGATCTCTTTGTCCTTACCCTTAGAAACAGAAGACTAGAAAGTAGAAACTGCTTCTCCAAAGCTCAGAGAAAGCAGGCAGACAGACAAAAGACTCAGACACAAACTTCCCTCCACCCAGAGTTGAAAAAATCCGGTTTTCTGATTGGTCCTTTAATCAGGTGCTTCAGGTGAAAGAGACATTAACCCTTAGCTATCTGTTTATGACAGTTGGTCTAACTTTGCTCACGTTCAAATCAATGGGAGTTTTACGGTTAACTTCTATGGGATCAGAGTTAGGCCAACACTGAGCATTTTTGAAAACTCCACTGCTTTTGTGTTAATGATAAAGTTGTTGTTTCAACCAGATCCTCCATTGTGTGGGCATCGTAGATGTTCGGAAGACTGCTACAATGTAAAGTTATTTCTCAAAATCAGGATGCTAGCAAATGTACAAAAATCTGCTAAATTCTGTGTTGCATATATCATTAATTAGTAGTAGTATTGTGGTTATTTTATATTCATATTTATATTACAGAAGTATGGAGAGGCCCAATTAGGATCAGGGTCCTATTGTAATAGGTGTTGTACATACACATACTGTAATGGTAACTGTTCTGAAGTGCTTACAATTGAAGAAGACAAATGATAGATGAAGAAGGATGCAGTCTCGCATATACACCTGTACATTTAAAAAAATGATTATCAACAGCTAGTGTCTACTAACCCATCTACCTCCAAGATATCACTAATTTAACTTTGATCATTCATTTATGTGATGATGACAAAGTTCTTGCCTTGCAAGTTAATGGCCTAGAGTCTACTGTTTGCTTAAATTTATAATAATAAATTAACATATGCCAGGAAAAAAAAAACTGGCACAGCTACAGAAGCCAGAGTCTGAGGAGTCACTTCATTATCTCAAGGAAAATGTAAATATACCTGTGACATTACTGGCAGTTCCACAAGAAATTAAAGAAAATAAACCCTAGATTTAAAAAAAAATATATAGTAAGGATATCTTTTTTGTTATCCCTCAAATTGATTCAGTAAAGTTAATAAATGTAATACTGTATTGTGCATGCAATTAGTAGTTTTACCAGCATATAGACTGCAGGACTGTGCTACAGGCTGACAGCTGGTTTATGCTTCTGACTGTAAGCTCCTTGGAGCAGAGTTTGTGTCTTTCTATGTGTTTGTATAGTGCCTATCACGATGGAGTCCCACAATCATTATTGGGGCATTCAGGTGCTGCCACAATGTCAATAACAATGTTACTAGTAATAAAGTTTTGATAGCAGGGAGGAATAGAAGCATATTATTTTTATCCTCTCTAGTTTAGCATTATTTTCTCTTTGACTGGGTTTCAGACAGGTCCTATGAAAAAGATTTAATGAAAAGCAAATGCATTTACCGCAGTAATTCCTTTTCAAATGAGATAACAGCAGTTGCTGAACTGGTTTTATTTGGAATTAGACTACTAATTAAAAAGAACTTATAAACATTAGGATAATGATAGTCAGAGGTATATTAATGAATCTATGTGAAGAAAAACAAGGAGGAAAATGGTTAATCAAAGCACAAGCATTGTAAAGTAATTTCACTTTTATCTCATGACCTTCACAAATATCATGCAATATTTGTAGTGGTAAATATTTGGCAAAGTTTTTGCTTGCTTAGCTACTTTGACTCCCTTTATACTCAGGGAATACCTAGTACTTTGTATTCCCTGAGTATAAAGCAGGGTGGGGTGGGAAAAAAATGCAGGGGAGGGATAGCTCAGTGGTTTGAGCATTGGCCTACTAAACCCAGGGTTGTGAATTCAATCTTTGAGAGGGCCATTTGGGGATTGGTCCTGGTTGAGCAGGGGGTTGGACTATATGATCTCCTGAGGTCCCTTCCAACCCTAATAATAATCTAAGGGTCACAATGTGATTCTTATCATTGTGTATTTGCAGTATTTGGTCAATGCTAGAACCATCTGTTTATTTTCAGGGAAAGTAAATTTGAGAAAATTCTTACAAATATTCAAATGCCGTTTAAAGATGGTAAAAAAATATGAAGGAAGAAACAAAACAGAGGCTATGAGGGTTAAATAGTTAAATTTAGCCCAAATAAACAATGCAAAGACTTTTAAGCATATTTAGCAACTTAAATGATCATTTTTTTGTTTTGTGGGTTCATGAAGCCTGGAATCAGGAGCATCTCCAGGCCCCAGCACGCCAAGCGCATGCTTGGGGCGGCAAGCCACGGGGGGCACTCTGCCGGCGCTGCAAGGGTGGCAGGCAGGCTGCCTCTGGCGGCTTGCCTGCGGAGAGTCCGCTGGTCCCGCGGCTTCGGTGGACCTCTCACAGGCTTGCCTGCGGAGAGTCCGCTGGTCCCGCGGCTTCGGTGGACCTCTCACAGGCTTGCCTGCGGTGGGTCCGCTGGTCCCGCGGCTTCGGTGGACCTCTCACAGGCTTGCCTGCGGTGGGTCCGCTGGTCCCGCAGCTTCGGAGGACCTCCCGCAGTCTGCCAAAGCCAAGGGACCAGCGGACTCTCCGCAGGCAAACCGCGGGAGGCAGTCTACCTGCCATGCTTGGGGTGGCAAAATCCCTAGAACCGCCCCTGCCTGGAATTCCCCAACCATTGTTTGTTCCTGGTTGGTGTGACATCTTAGCTAGTGCTCTAATGGTGGTGGTATACCCATCATAGAGCAGTGAGGGTTTATTAGTCTCTCTGGAAGGATTTTGTTTTTTCCCAGTGCTGTATTGAAAAAAGTCCTTATTTTTATAGATCATAGCAGAAAAATAGGATTAACATTAAAGCCTAAATGTTGCAGTTGTGCACCCATATTTGCATAAATAGTCTTCCTTAGTCACATGAGTAGCCTCACTGAAGTCAATGGACCAAATCCTTGCTCTCCAAGGACACAAAGCGCATCTGCAATCTTTAGGCGCCCTCCAAACACATCCTCTGCACTGGAGAAAGGAGTTGGAGAGTTCATGACTTCAAATAGATTACTTGCATGGCTGAAGTTAACTCATGTGAATCTGGGTTGCAGGACAGGGGTTTATAGTAAGAGGAGTTCAGTGCCCCAAGGTAAGTGGCATAGGGGCATTTTCTTAAATATTTCCATTTTTCTTCAGGTCCCTAGTGCTCCTTGTCCTATAATCTCTGTTTCATGCTTAATGTAACATCGTAATTTGCACAGAGAAAATGACGTCACCAGAGTTGTGCAAAGCTTCTCAGCTCCCAGATCTTCATTCTGCAATGACTGAACTCTTGCAGCTCCCATGGAGAGTGGAAAATGAGGGCACTCGGTACTTCGCAGGAAGCGCTCAATATCTGGCAGAGTTGGTCCTGCTTTTTTTGCATGGGGTTTATACCGTTTTGCTTTTAGTTGTGAGAGTAGATCCCCAAAAAGTCAAAGCAAGAGTAAGTCAGTCCTACCAAATTTCACTTGGGCACTAGTGAATGATGTTGAAGGGAGGTGGTGGCTAGGCCAATGACCCTGCATTGGTGGAAGGGCAAAGGCTCTTTAGCTGCCTGCCAGATTGCTCCAACTGGGAACTCAACTGGTCAATCAGCATGGGAATCAATTACTTTCTCCCTTTGCCCACAGGTCAACTGATATCTCTAAAAATGAGATCTGAGGAAGGGCCAATTATGATTAACTTTTTGGTGGTGGTTTTATCTCTGCTCTGTTCTAGCTGGGTGTGCGAAGGGATTTTTTTTTTAAAAAGAGGCAATGAAAATAAAGTCTTTTAGGATTTGCATCAAATAAGAGTTTTCTTTCACAATTCAAACCTTTGAAGTCTATGCTGTTTTTATATTAGTTCACTGCTATAAAAATGAACTTTTAATGTAATAAATTATACTTGCCATCTGAGGATCTTCGTGCAATTCACTAACATTTGAGTTTTGTCTCACAACACTCCTGTGATGTCAACTAAAAAATTAGAATGATAGTTAGTTACATTTTTTGTATTAAAAGGCTAAGACTAACATCCTGCACATTCATCAGCACTGGAGTTCTTTGTTTGCAGTTCCCAGGGCCTGATTCTCTTTTTGCTTATACTGGTTTTATACTGGTGTGACTCCAGTAAGTTGCTCTCTCTAGAAAGGGCACACTGGTTTCTCAAACTTTATGATCATGAGCAGGGATAGAATTCAAGATATTTGTGTGCCAAAAAAAACCCCACAGGCACTTACTACTTGAACTAAAGCAGAATCTGCAGCTGCATGAGTGGTGTTAAAATTTTTATCTATGTAAATCATGTACTAGAGAGCAGCATAACTGCAAGCAGGTCTATTTCTCTATCCAGCAGAGAATAGTGATCCACATATATGCGCCAATCAGTATATTATATAGATAAGTAAGGATGGTCCTGATATTAAACTTTTTCAGAACCCCTCTTTCTGTTTTCCATCCTGAACAACCTGTTCTCTTTTGCTAGCAGCTGTATATAGCATGCTTAAACATATTTAATTCATTTCTTAAGATCCTACTTGTACCTAGCTTTCTAATTTTGTAAACCAATCTGTTTGTATCCTTGCTTTCTCTCTTGTCCTCAACTCAGCCCCTTAGATATTAAGGCAGACTCAGAGTATGTCGACACTACAAAATTAGGTTGATTTTTATACAAGTCGATTTTCGGAAATCGATTTTATACAGTCGACTGTATATGTCCACACTAAGCACATTAAGTTAGGGGAGCACGTCCTCACTACCGTGGCTAGCATCGACTTACGGAATGGTGCACTGTGGGTAGCTATCCCACAGTTCCTGCAGTCTCTGCCGCCCATTGGAATTCTGGGTTAAGCTCCCAATGCCTGATAGGGCAAAAACATTGTTGCAGGTGGTTTTGGGTACATGTTGTCAGTCATCCCTCCCTCTATGAAAGCAATAGCAGACAATCGTTTCACACCTTTTTTCCTGGGTTACCCGTGTGGACCCCATTCCACGGCAAGCCTGGAGCCTGCTTAGCTCACCATCACTGCTGCTGTTGTGGGCAGGTCTACTGTGGGGGCTGCTGTGATCCAAGTAAGTAGCCAATGCAATCATTGACATTCTGTTATCAAGGATAGTGACTCTGGGAAATGTGCGGGACTTTTTATATTTTAGGTGCATCATATTCCTGTCCTTTGTTGCTGGTGAAGAAGTCTTGCAGCCATGCATTCCAGTCTGGTCGGCGCTGTAACACCCTATAGCACTTCTGTGGTTGACACATGTAACAGCTCCAGAGCTCTTGATCTTTTGCCTTGACCGAGGTACCTTGCCCTACCTAGACCTCCAAGCATTGGACGCAGAAAGACCTGCATCAGCTGGCATTGCTACACAGCAGCAGCTCCTTGCCTTTGCAGCAGATGGTGCAGTAGGACTGCTAACTGTCCTCGTCGGACAAGTAGTTTGGCCGGGGGTTCTGGAAACGTCTTCCCTGCCTGGCTCCTAGCAACCTCCAGGGCATGGTGTATGGCTCCACCGCTTCTGCTGCAACTCTGCTCTCCTGCTCCCTAGTGACAAGCTCAGGGGATCCTTTCTGGTCTCCTGGGTGCTGCTGGCAGCAGACGGTGCAGTAGGACTGCTAACAGTCCTTGTCCACTGCTTCTGGTGCACTGTGCTCTCCTGCTCGGTGGATCCGTTGATGAAGCCTGGACGGTAGTAAGGAGCAGTTCAACTATAGGCTGAGTAAGTGCAGAATGGTGGTAGAATGTGCCTTTGGACGTTTAAAAGCTCGCTGGTGCTGTTGGTCAGACCTCAGTGCAACCAGCGTTCCTATTGTTCTTGCTGCTTGCTGTGTGCTCTTATCTGTGAGAGTAAGGGGGAGACATTTATGGTGGAGTGGGAGGTTGAGGCAAGTCACCTGGCATCCGATTTTGAGCAGCCAGACACCAGGGCAATTAGAAGAAGACTGCAAGGCACGCTGCACATCAGAGAGGGTTTGAAAACCAGTTTTGTGACTGGCCAAGCTTCGGTGTGACAGTTGTGTGTTTCTCCTTGATGAAAACCCGCTCCCTTTGTTGATTTTAATTCTCTGTAAGCTAACTAACCTCCCCCCTTCTAAATAAAGTAACTATTGTTTTGAAACCATGCATTCTTTATTAATTAGAAAAGAGAGAGATAATGGACAAGGTACCCCAGGTGGGGTGGGGGAGGAGAGAAGGACAAGGCCACATTGCTTATTGTAGCCACACTAAAAATCAAACTGTTTGAATGACGGCCTTCTGTTGCTTGGGCTATCCTCTGAAGTGGAGTGGCTGGGTGCCTAGAGCCTCCCCCCCCACCGCGTTCTTGGGCATCTGAGTGAGGAGGCTGTGGAACATGGGGAGGAGGGTAGGTGGTTATATTAGTGGATGCAGTGGGGGTCTGTGCTCTTGTTGGCTTTCCTGCAGCTCCAACCAATGCTTCATCGTGTCCATTTCCTCCCCCCCCACTGCCAGCAGATGCTTCATCATGCCTCAGCATCGTGTCCTGCCTCCGCTCTTTACACTCAGTTCTTTCCTGGCCTCTGCCACTGAATGCCTCCATGTATTAAGCTGTGCCCTATCAGCTTGGAAAACATGTCATCGTGAGTGCGGGTTTTTTTGCCTTTTAATCTGCGATAACCTGAGGGATGGAGATGATAGTGGGTGATAGAAACATTCTATGCTCTACGATTCTGGGGGGACTGCATGGTCACCAGTGCTGCTGAGTTCGCCACGCTGACCAAACAGGAAATGAAATTCAAAAGTTCCCGGGGCTTTTCCTGGGTACCTGGCTAGTGTATCAGAGTTCAAAGCGCTGTCCAGAGCGGTCACAATGGAGCTCTCTGGGATAGCTCCCAGAAGCCAATACCATTGATTTGTGTCCGCACTACCCCATATTCGACCCAGCAAAGTAGATTTTAGCACTACTCCCCTTGACGAGGAGAAGTACAGAAGTCAATTTCAAGAGCCTTTTAGGTCGACGGAACGGGGTAGGTTGTGTGGACGCAGTCATTTTTAAATCGACCTAACACAGCTAAATTTGACCTAACCCTGTAGTGTAGACCAGGCCTTAGTCCCTTCACATTCTTTCCGACACTTTTCCAAACCGACTTTCACACCTAATGTTTTTCGCTGCTGTGCACACTGCATGTCTTTCTTTATGTCAGCATTCAACTTCCTTAATATACCTTTCCCAGTCCGAGAAATGGTTCATACTCCTCGGTTAATTTTCATCCTGCTGCTCAAAGATGTAGCCACATGATTCCCATTATCAAAGGGGTAGCTGTATTAGTCTGGATCTGTAAAAGCAGCAAAGAATTCTGTGGCACCTTATAGACTAACAGACATTTTGAAGCATGAGCTTTCGTGGGTGAATACCCACTTCGTCGGCAGGACCGGTGCTAGTGTTTTTAGAGCCCTAGGTGCACGGCCATTTCACCGCCCCGTGTGCTGGCCTGCGGAGAGCGTCCACTGGTCCGCGGCTCCAGTGGAGCTGCCGCAACCGTGCCTGTGGGAGGTCCACCGGAGCCGCGGGAGCGGCGGACCGTCCGCAGGAATGCCTGTGGCAGCTCCACTGGAGCCGCGGGACCAGGGGACCCTCCATAGGCACGACTGCGGCAGGTCCACCGGAGCCGCCTGCCGCGCCCGCCCCCCCCCCGGCAAAATGCTGCCCCCCAATAATGCTGGTGCCCTAGGCGAATGCCTAGGCCGCCTAAATGGAAGCGCCAGCCCTGTTCGTTGGATGCATCCAACAAAGTGGGTATTCACCCACAAAAGCTCATTCTTCAAAACGTCTGTTAGTCTATAAGGTGCCACAGGATTCTTTGCTGCTTTTACATGAGTCCCATTAACATTTATGGGAGTCATATAGTAACGTGTATGCTATGTTGAAATTTTACCATTCAGTCTCCTTGTCTTTTGTCTTTTACCATTCAGTCTCCTTGTCCTAGTAGCACACAGTATAGTCAGTGTGCTTCAGGTGTATGAAGACCCCCTATTTAGGGTGTTTCTTTTCTGTTAGAAATGATCTCACTTTTTCAGAATATCTCATTAGTTAAGATAGTCACCCTCCCCGGCACTGAACATGCAGCATTTGATATGGGGGTTATTAATGTATAAGGCTGTATTCCAACAGCTGATCTGTTTCTCTACCTCTTCCAAGGTAGCTCTTCTCTGAAACCTTGGACAGCCTCCCAAATGTTTTCAGAGGTGGCAGACCTGGACCAATTTAGCTGGCCTCCATAATGGAAAGAGGTCAAGGTTTGCACTATTTTTGATCATTAATTCTGGACTGGATTCAAACCATAGTAACCAAAATCATTACCATTTGATAGCTTTACTTTCCTATGAAATGAGGAAATGAGTAGTATTTTTACTATAGTTCCAAGTGGACAGGTATCCTCATAGCAATTGATAGTGTAGGAAATTTCTTTTTATTAATGTTCTTGCAGAGAAGCCAAGGATGGAAAATATATGGAGACTAAATAAATCTGTGACCCATAGTTATGATCCTTTGAGTTCAGTGATGAAAGTACAATAGTAGGGCAATAAAAAGAAGCTTATAGTTTTGTCTGTGCTGCATGGATTCTGTGGATAAATGAGTTTTCATTTTCTAGTGCTGTTAATCTAGTAACTTTTACAAGTACTCAGTTAACATGAAAAAATTGTCAACTAGTTAATAAAATAAAGAGGGGTGTGATAACTTTGTTTTTCTTGTCATCATCAAGACCAGTGATCTTGCCTCTGACTTCTCTACTTTCTATTAGCTATTTGTAGAGACTGAGGTGACAAAATGACACTTCTTTGTCCACTAGAACACAGGAGCTATAGATGTGCCCAATTCCTTTATATCCCAGTGTTCAGTTTCATATGACCAATGACTTGGCAGATCTCTGCTGTTTGCCAGGTGCTGAATCATTTGATTCCTGTATCTGTGTACTTTTGCTGACTCTACAGTAATTGACTTGCTGCTGAAGTATCACTGAACATGTTTTAATCTTGGAGGTGCCCTCACTAAGGACACTTCTATGTGTCTCTGAATCAAAAAAGTCCCAAGGAAGCTGGGACACACGTGGCTGCCCTCCACTATCATTCTGTATTCCTCGGCTTCCACCTGCTTACTCAATACTTACCATCTTTTCATATTTATACAAATATAGATACACATACCATGACTAATAACATTTTCAATTTAATTTTGCTTGCAGTAATTGCTGACCCTGGCAAAAGAGCTTGCAAATGATAAGTATTTAATGGACTGAACTGAACTCTGATATCTCTCATTTGGGAACGAATCAGAAATAACCCTGTTGAAGCCAATGGAGTTACACTGGCATGAAACCTGCATAGGATTAGAATCAGGTCCAGGTTAAAAGTTTGCACCAAGGCTTTAACATGTCATAGGCTTGCAAATCTTTTCTGTTTCCAGTTCTCTGTCATTCAGTGCCTGGTGGTGATTGTCAATAAACGAATCAGGAACTTTCTTTATAGGGAATTGCATGTATGTTTTGCCCTTAAATCCAGTGTCCATATTTGAATATTTTTAAATATGCCCAGATTTTCAAAAGCCCAGGTGCAAAAATGCACCTGCAAGTGAATTGCATGTGTGATCAACAAAGCACTTTTTACATGCAGACCTGGTTCTCTGTCATTTGAAAATGAAGCCCACAATGCCCAATTTGGGTAAATCATACCCATTTGTCATGGCATTGCCAAGTAAGCCTGGAAGCTTCCTTTTTTAAACTGCACAGATTGTGCACTCTTATATGACAGTGGAAAAATCTATGTGGACAAAATGTTATGAACATATAATTATTTGTTTCATGAATCTGACTTAACATTTTGAACCAATGTGGTATGAAAACTAGGCTAACGATGAAGCAAAGTTTACACAGAGTGCAACAAAAACAAAATGTAAATTTCTGGGTGAATATTTTTTAAAAAATAGAGAAAGTAGGTAACAAGCAGATCTAACTGTTAATTATAAATAGATGTAAGTTTGACATCAGTTATCTATCTTACGTTATTTCATACTTTCTCTTACTTTGCAATTCTCAACAGAAATCATTTATATCTGACTTTTTGCATTTTTCTGCATGTGGTGCTCTAGCTGTTATTTCTCTAATGGATATGTTATAAATTTCCATTTCAGATATACACACCCTTCATTCTGCATTTTTACTTTCTCGTGTCTAACCACTTGTATTTAATTTTTTTAAGATAAGGTTTTAAATATTTTTATTCCTATTAAATAAATTTTGCTCATGATTTCTCAAGTTTGCACATTGAGCTAGAAAGATGAACTAGACTAGAGCATATTTCTCATTAAATTAAGTTTATCCTTTGAACGACACATGGTGGCGTCAGCTGCTGTTATTTTATATATAAAAAATCCTGGCTTATGATTAGCTGACTGGAGTCATGCAGTGATTCAGTAAGTTTTTATTAATCATCTCCTGAGGCCTGGAAGATGTTAACCAGTTAGAATAGAAATGCAAATGGATGCATCCAGACTAGCTTATCAGTGGTCAGTAGTGAAATAGATTTCACTCAACTCTGTCTTCAGCCAATTGGCTCACTTATATACATCTTAATTTTTTTTTGTTCTTCATCATCAGATGTCACTAATACTTTTATTTTTGCCTGCTTGTTCTCTAATCTTCTCCTTTTAATGTTAGTCTTAATTTTGTTTTGCTTTTTTTTAACATTTAAGAAATTCATCACCGTAAAAATTGATCTTGGGATATATCTGAAGCAAATTTGTACATATGACAAAATACCTTGAACACTGTGTTTTAGGGTTCTTCAGGATTTATTGTCCCTCATGATAGAGTATCAGGCCTAATTTTTAAGTGATTGCTGATTTTGAGTGTCTGTAAGTCAGCCTTCTCGCTCACTGGGATTTCCACAGTCAGCATGGGTGCTGAGCCCTACTGGGTTTTTCTGCTCATTTCTTTGATTATCCAAAATCCCATTCTGGTTGGACTGTTATGGTGAAAACATACTTATATTTAAATCCCCCATTCAAAAAATCTGTGGTAGCATGTCTCAGAGACTGAGTCAACTGACTTGGGCTTTTGGGGCTTGACCTATGGGCTAAAAACAGCAGTGTGGACATTTGGCCAGAGGCTGGGGTTTCAGAGCCGGGACTCCAACCCAAGGCCAAACTTCAACACTACAATTTTTAGCCCCATAGCCTCTGCCCTGCAAGCCTGAGTCAGTTCATCTGGGCTCTAAGCTTCTTGGTCACAGATTGTTTTGCTGTATAGGCATACTCAGACTTCTACTAGCATAGGGCCAAATTCTAATTACCTTCCTATGTTGAACAATACCTTAATCGTCAAGTAGTTCCATTGATTTTTCATGTAGCAAAGTAATAATATATATAGTCAGATCTTACTATAATGGGAATCCATTTATATCTGGTATGTGGATAAGATTAGTGGGAGGTAACTTAATTCTTATTCCTGTATCTATTTGTTAAAACACATGGACAAGGTAGGTGGATTTTGCTGCTCTAATTTACAGTGGAAATATCTTTCTATAGTAGTGCTACATTGATTCTTCACTGGGCTGAAAAAGGACAGAGGAACAAACAGAAACATAAGGAGTGTAAAGGTGATTTAACAGAGTAAGTATTCCAGGTCTCATCTATGTACTTTACTGAAATAAATACCTTTGACTGCTTTTTCCTTCTGTTAGCACTGTAGAACCCATATAAATGCAGAAAACTGAGCTGGATTCTAGGCTGGCTCAAGCATCATCAACTTCTTAACTAAGTTCTGAAATCAGAATAGCTATTTCTCTGGATGCTGATGTGTGAGCTAGAAAGAACCAACCTCAACTTTTAGATTCCAGGCAGAGTTGCAGAGGTGGCAGTTATAAAACAAACAAAAAAAAACCATTTGTGTAAATTTGAGGAAGATTTCTGTAGAAACATTTGGAAACACGAAGTGTGCACCCCCCCAATGGGACCTTTTTTAGCAATCACTTTTCAGGGTATAACTACTTGGACTGTCAGTATTGTAAGCAAACAACATAAATAACTGTTACAAAAGGCTGAATTCTTCAGTAAATTAGATGTAGACACATTGATGGTTTTGTTGCAAATGGAAATGAAAATCCTTTTTAAAATGTTGGCAACAAGAGCTTGTCTACTTAGGTTTCTGTCACTCTCAACACAATGATATTTGAGTGCCTTAAATGATTGTGTATAACAGAATGTTTTGTTATATCACATTCTAGTAACAAGTGGCAAAGTGGTCAGCTGGATATCAAAAACCAGAATAAGTTGAAATTTTATCATGAGTGCAGGAGGGGAGAGGGATACCAAAGTGGAAGGGCAAAGGATGCCACAGGTAAATTATCAACCACATTTCATATAGACATGATATTAAATTCTGTTAACACTTTGGAAGTGCTTGAGGAGACTAGTGCTTTAAAAGACCAAGACTTACATCCACTCACTTAACCAACTCTTTAACAACAGCTTTATGAGAAAACACTTTAAGAATGCATTAAATTTTACTTCTTCTACAGAGCATATTTTGTGTACATTTTCTTGTATTTGATGTTTTACAAATGGGAACATCCTGTAGCTAAACCCAAAATCCTGAAGTTTGAAATGACAAGCTACCTTCTTGTTAGATGACAGTTTATAGTTAGAACAACACTTTTTTATCAGAGATTCCTGTTCTGATGGTGAAAGAGGAGTCAAGGAAGGTTTTCTGGTGTCCTGTTATGAACCTCAAAGACAAGCAGAGCAGCATATTTCACTAGGAGCAAGAGACACATGTTGTTGAGTTAGTGTGCTCCCGTAGGGTGGGCAGGGTGGTAATGAGCAGGGTGGAACCTGCTGCTGTTTTTGAGAAGTTTCCTCGAGAGGTTTGAAAGAAAAGAAAAAAAAAAAAAGAATATTTCAGGTTAATGACAGATGGCAGAACATAATGAAATAAAACTGGTCTTGCATTCTGTTCTAGTATATGGAATGAGGAGGAGTAAGGCATAAGAGGAGGAGTTAGAAGAGATCCGTGGCTTTGGCCTTTTACCAGTCATATTTATCTTTTACTACTAGTAAGCAATATATATCCCAATTCTGAGTTGACAGAAGAATCTTAGAGCAGCAGGGGGACACTCAGCACCAACATAGCTTCCAGGGAACCTGAGGACCTTTTGTGTGTGTTTTTATATACAACATTCTATGTAATAACAATAAAATCTGTCATTAAAATGTTCAACACTGGTTTAGATATAGTGAATTAAACACCCTGGAAAAATGTTGATACATTTTCAAAGGTATAATGTACCATCCTCCCAAATGTATTTCATTTAAACAAAATAAAGGAGAAGTTTGAGGGGCTTTGAGTATCTGACCCATAATTCTGGCAATTACCCTCTGCAAGTATGAATAGCAGGTCTATAGTATGTCCTTTGTGTCTTTTGTCAGAACTGGTAAAGTTACCTTTAAAGACTGATTTCTGTAATATGCTCTGTTTAGTAATACAAATTAATTACAGTTATAGCAAAGGCCCCTGAAGCAAGCAAGTTTTTTGTTAGGCTTAATTAGTGTTTTGTTATTTCCATATGTTCAAGACCTTTCCATTTTAGTGCTTCTGTTCAGTCAAATTAATTTCCTATTGAATATTTCTATCTACAGTATGTCCTTACAGCTAGAGTCATTCTAACATGACAGTAACATCCATGATTATTGTACCTAGTTTGTAGCTGTGTCAGTCCCAGGATATTAGCAATACAAGGTGGATGAGCTAATATCACTTATTGGACCCTTTTCGCCAATGGAAGTTGGTCCAATAAAAGATATCCATGATTATGTCTAGATATAGTAGGCTGTGCCAGACACAATACAGTAGAACCTCAGAGTTACAATCACCAGTTATAAACTGACCAGTCAACCACATTCCTCATTTGGAACAGGAAGTATGCAATCAGCAGCGCACACATGTGCGCGCAAATATAGCACAGTACTGTGTTAAACATAAACTACTAAAATAAAGGGGAAGCAGCATTTTTCTTCTGCATAGTAAAGTTTCAAAGCTGTATTTAGTCAATGTTCAGTTGTAAACTTTTGAAAGAACAACCATAAGGTTTTGTTCAAAGTTACGAACAACCTTCATTCCTGAGGTATTTGTAACTCTGAGGTTCGACTGCATATTTTAATTTTGTTTTCAAGATCACATGCCATAAAGTGTTTTATTTTTCATCTCAATGGGAAATATCTCTGCACCATTTGTAATTCTTTTTACTTGCAGTAATATTTCTGTGGCTTTGTTAAACTGGAATCTAAAGGGCTAAAGTGTGCCATTTAGAAATGGTCCTATGTTTATGAAGCTCTGTCTTGCCAACTCTCATGATATTGTTTCTTTTCTTAGAGCTCCAGCTCTTGGAGTTGTGCAATTATGTGAGAATCTGTGCTTTTTTTTTTTTTAAAGTAAGTTTCTAGTCCTTATGTTTGTGAGAAAAAAGCTTGAAAATGAGAATCAAAGGTGCAAAGACCAGAAAGCAAATAAAAAATCCTATCTCAAGATATATCTACCTAGAATTGTATTAAGGGCTCATTAATTTTGAATATTTTAAGGTCGGAAATACTTCAAGCCTACTGGATAGGCAATATTGGGAACCTCACTCTGCCCTTCCTCGGGGAGGGATTCTGTCTCTCTGCATCTCCCTATGAAGCATCTGGCACTGACTACTGTTGAAAACCTTATACTAGACTAGCTGGACCAGTGATGTGTTCCGACTTAGCACTTTCTGTATTCCTAAGAGATAATTTTTTCCTTTGAATATCATATGGGTAATGCATGTCCATATAAATTAAATGTATGTGTGACAGAGTTGGGGGAAACCCTGTCCTGTGCGGGGTGAGTGTGCCTGCCTCTCTTAGGGAATGTGTGTGGGGGGGATGATACATATCTGACATCTACATCCCTCCCAGCCTGCGTCCATATACTCGCCCTTATCAGTAGAGCAGTGCAGTCTAGTGACCAGAATCCATAAATTCACCCTGGTCAGTGGGGCAGTAAGGCCTAGAGGCCAGTGTTAGTCAATCTCCCTCTTTTCACAGAACAGTAAGGCCCAATGGCCAGAGTCGGGAAATCCCCTGATTCTTGCAGGGTGCTCAGACCTACTGGCCCAAGTCACTACATTCATCCCTGTCCAAAGGACCAGAAGGCATAGTGGAAAAAGTCAGTAAATTCAGCCTCATCAGCAGGGCAGTTAGGCCTAGCAGCCAAAGTCAATAAATTCTGTCAGCAGGGGCAGTAAGGTCTAGTGGCCACTGCCAGACACGGGGAGGGGTTGCACTCCCAGCAGGGGTGTTCAGGCCCTCCCCCTCCACCAGACCCCAGTCCAGGGCCCTATTAGTGGCCGTAGCATGGGTCACTGAGTCAGCGGGCGAAGACTCTGACCGAAACACACTGACTCAAGGCTTCAATTCACTCACTGGTCCTCTGTCTGATTCCCCTGGGCTGCTTCCTGCGGTTGTCCCTGCTCCTGTGGTCTGGGTGTCCCTGTTATGTCTAGATTCTCCAGTCAGCCCTTTCTCTAGTGCCTCTGAACCCTGCAAGGCCTCTGGGGTTGCCTTGGCATCTGTGTGGGCTGTGGCGTCCCTGGCTGCTACGGTTCTGGGCTTCCACTGAGCCTTGGCTAGAGCAGGCAGTTCCCATCCTTCCTCCATGGCAGTCCATCCCAACTGAGTCGAGCTGCTTCCTTTTATACCAGTGCACCTGGAGCATGCTCAGTAGAGTAAATTGGGTGTGGTTTCCTCAACCCACAATGTGGGGTTAACCCTTCCCTGTCCAGTGAGGAGTTAGTGCGCCCTGTCACAGGATGTTACATCCTAAGTGCATGAATACAACCATGATACTATGCATCACGCAGGGCCGCCCAGAGGATTCAGGGGGCCAGGGGCAAAGCAATTTCAGGAGCCCTTTCCATAAAAAAAATTGCAATACTATACAATACTATATTCTCGTGGGGGCCCCTGCGGGGCCCAGCGCAAATTGCCCCACTTGCTCCGCACCCACGGGCGGCCTTGGGAAAAATAAACCTTCTGCATTTCGGCACAAACCCAGTTTTGAGAAAACTTCTTTACAAGGTATCACTGGTTCTCAGCATCAGCTAGTGCTAAAAGGCACGAAAGCTCATTAAAAGGGTTGGACAAATATTTTCCATCAAATTTTTCTGGATTGAAAACTAGGGGTTTTTAAAAAGCAGAAAAAAATCACAGACAATGTCTGCTTTTCTTCAAAATGTGTTGTGGGTTTTTAATTAAAAAGCTGAAATTAGTCTGCCAAAACCTGAATATGGTTTGGGGTTTCAGAAGTGTGTGGTCAAATATTTGCTGCTTGCTGTGTTTGATTGTTTAAAGAAACAATAAAAAAAATTCTGCTTAAAAAAAATCCAAAACTTTTGAACCACCTCAGCTTGTGACCAAACACCCAAACCCATCCAGTCAGAGATTTTTCCAGGTTTCTGATACTCTGCTGGCTTCCTTGACTCATATCTGTCTCCATAACTTTGGGTTCATTTAGGTTAGAACATAAGAACAGCCATTCTGGGTCAAACCAAAGGTCCATCCAGTCCAGTATCCAGTCTACCGACAATGGCCAATGCCAAGTGTCCCAGAGGGAGTAAACCTAACAGGTAATGATCAAGTGATCTCTCTTCTGCCATCCATCTCCACCCTTGGACAAACAGAGGCTAGGGACACCATTCCTTACCTATCCTGGCTAATAGCCATTAATGGACTTAACCTCCATGCATTTATCTGTTTCCTAGAGACTGGCTCCATGGGGTCCCTCACAAAGTGGAGACAGTTACTATGGGTTTGTCTTTAGTATATTTTATGTACATACTCCATGAACTAGGCATTTGAGCTTGTTCCAGAATCTGGGATGAGCCTATGTTGTGAAAACTGAAATGCTCAAAATAACACTTGCTTGTGAATGGATACAGGGTGCTAAAATTAAATTAACTCAGAGGTTCTCAAACTGGAGGTCAGGACCTCTCAGGGTCACAAGGTTATTACTGGGGGTCACGAGCTGTCAGCCTCCACTTCAAACTCCGCTTTGCCTCCAGCATTTATAATAATGTTAAATATATTTAAAAGTTTTTTTAATTTATAAGGGGGGGGTCGCACTCAGAGGTTTGCTATGTGAAAGGGGTCACCAGTATAAAAGTTTGAGAACCACTGAATTAACTCCTTTGAAGCCTCATGGAATGCAGGGGAGGGGTGTCTCCCTTGGTAGAGTTGGGAAGGATATTGCTCTTCTCATGTGACCCCTCCCCCAGTGGCTAATTTTAAAGGAAGCTACCCTCCCCTGACATGAATCTCCCTATGGCACTGAAATTAAATATAGACTATAATTTGGCATTTGAAAAGTGAAAGGGATGGTAGCCCTAAGGGAAAAGCTAACAGCTTGGCTCTTCCGCAAGCCTCAAACTGTTGAATGAGTTTTAGAGTAGGGAAGGCTGTACCTCCCAAACAGCCTGGCCCTGCCCCCTATCCGACCCCACCCACTTCCTGCCCTCCAACTGCCCCCCCTCAGAATCCCCGACCTGTCCTGCTCCTTGTCCCCTCACCGTCTCCCAGAGATCCCACCACCACCACCCCGGGACCCCACCCCTTCTCCCTGTCCTCTATCTACCCCCCGCTGAGTCCTGACAGACCCCCGGAATTCCCACAATCCAACCCTCTGATTCCCTGACTATCCCCTCCAACCTCTGCCCCCTCCCTGTGCCCTGACTGTCCCTGGGACTCCCTGCCCCTTAGCCAACCCCCCCAGCTCCCCCCTCACCCGGAGCCTCAGCGCATCCAGGAGCCTCGCTTGACAGCTGCAACATGGCTCCGGTGGGGCCCCTGAGCTCTGCCCTGCTCAGAGCAGCGTGGTCAAGGGGCGGGGCTGTGAGCTCCAGGCCAAGTGGAGGGAGCTGAGCTCAGCCTGGAGCTCGCAGCCCCGCCCCCTTACCACGTGGCTCTGAGCGGGGCGGAGCTCAGGGGCCCTGCCGGAGCCACGCTGCAGGACTGTCCAGGGATGCTTCTGGATGCGCTGAGGCTCTGGGAGAGGGGCGGAGGCGGGGTCGGGTCCGGGTCCGGGTCGGGTCCAGCTGGAGCTGGGGAGGAAGCCTCGGCCATTCTTGTGGGGGACCCTGCGAAGCCCAGGGCCTGGGGAAAATTGCCCCGCCTGCCCCGCCCCAGGCGGCCCTGACGTCACGATGCATTGCAGTTTATCCCTTGTGAGCTTTACATTCTCAGACACTTTCAGGAAGATGTCCTGAGATCTTCTGGATTGTTTTGCATCTCATTAACGTTCTATGTCATTTTCACTGCAATCATTTTTTGCATAACCATTTATAGTAAACCTGTTGTGCTGGGGACAATGCTAATGCAGATGCTCCAGCGTTTCAGTCTTGCCAGTGTTGCCAGCTAGCAATTATTAGCTGCTCTCAAACAAGCTTCTTTATCTATCATACTAAGAATTAAGACTCTTTTAGATTGTTGACCAGTCTATTAATACAGAAGGTTGGTACTGTCGGTTAATACTGTGCAACAGGCTTCCCATAATGTTGACCAGACTTTGAAGTAGTGCTGATTTGCCATTGCAGACTATGTGAGAACAAAAGGGAATACACTCCACAAATGACCGGCTTTCGCTCTCTCTTTGGTTTTAATTGATCACATTGGGTAAACCATTTTGTGTCACTGACCAATAGAAAACATGTACTTTTAAATGAAAGGACAGTTTTCTTATTTTATCTATCATTTGTTAAATGGTTTAACTGAAAGGTCAGAAAAGTAATGATCAGATTTGCAACTGTAACCTGCTGGTGAGTGTATGTTACAGGTCCCCCTCATGCTAATCCACAGAGAATATGCATCCCTTACATCCTCCATCAACAGAGGCGTTGATCTTTAGCTCATGCTTGAAATCAGAGGTCCCCAGCCCAGTCTCCAATGTGTTGGCCATGAGGACATCAGTCACACAATGAGCACACAAATACTGAAGGCATAGCCAGTTTAGAGGGTGGTTTTAGGGTTGTTGTTTTTTTTTAATATCTGAATTTTTCATGCACAAAGTATCTTGGGTTGATTGGTTTCCTTGGTAACAACTTCTTCCTTTGATTGCATAAGCCCACTGGAATGGTGTGGAACAGATTATCACTGAAACTGTGGAATTAGCCTGATGTAATGGCATGTTGTTTGAGCTGTTTCAGAGTTCTTAATTCCATTATCCTTCACGTTATTCCCATTAATGCCACATTGTAGTGAAATAACAAGTAGCTTATTCTACTCAAGTCAAATTTCCTTGAACAAGTTAACTCTCTAAGCTTCTGATAGGAAAAAAAAAAGCATAAAATGTGCAAAACCCTGCATAAAATATGTTGTCATGAAGGGGACAAAAGACTCAACAAGATGATGGATAACTTACATGATAACTGAAAATGTAAATATTGCCATTTAAAGGATTGTCTCATTCATAGAATCCTAGAATATTAGGGTTGGAAGGGATCTCAGGAGGTCATCTAGTCCAGTCCCCAACTCAAAGCAGGACTAACCCCAACTAGATCATCACAGCCAGGGCTTTGTCAAACTGGGCCTTAAAAACCTTCATTCTCTCTTTTTAGCTCCCGAGAAGTCTGTTCTCATGTATTTTTCTAGATTCTATTTGTCAAACTCTCCTAATTTCCAAAATACACTTGTTTCAAATTAAATTAAATTGTTCTACAGCTTGACATAAATATTGGGATGGAATTTTGAAACAACGTTGTGCATAATGATGCCATATGAAAGGATCTGAAATTATATATATTGAAAGAACTTAAACTTAATTTTAGCCAAGATGGCTCCCACTACTACTGCCGGCACTCCGCTATTTTCTGATGTCCTACAACTCTGCCAGCCAAAACAAAGACACCCAAACAGTGGGTAAATGAAACCACACAACATTTAAGGCAAAAGAAAATTTGCAAAGTAATTAAAAACAGCATTTAAATAGAATTCTTTAGTTTAATGGGAGATCTGGTATTCCTTGGGTTATTAACAAAAGACCTCCAGTAGGGAAAATAACTAACTATAAAAATAGTGTTCAAATGTAATGAGCCAAAACATTACACCTAACCATACTGCTACTGCAGTATAGTGTTTTGCACAATTATTAAAGAATACTGTTGTATTTGTATAAGGTTTGCTCTTAGTCACTTATTCCATGGAGACAGCAATGGTTTTGCCACTATAAACTTCAACATTAATAATTTCAAACATACTATAGATGCTGTGCTTGTATACTAATCTAATATTGTATGTTATAAGCATCCACACAAACATATACCTTCCTGTGTGCAGGTGACATTAAAGTGATGAACTGATGAACAATGTGACAAATAGCAGGGCCACATGCATCATTCACATTTTGCCTCCTCTGCTGTATCTGCCTATTGATTCAACAATCCAAACAGGATCTTTATAACTGAAAGGGAAAGTCTCAGCTTCTAAATGTGATTCAGACCTTTCTACTAGCTGTAGAAGGTTGTGAATTATTAGATCTTAAAACCATATAAGTTTTATCTCTGTAAAAGCTATTGTAGGCCAGCTGTAGAAGTCTGGCACCTGACTTTACATGAGGGATACAACCTCAACATTTAAAAAAAAAAAGTTGTATGACATTCCTTAAAATGGAAAAATTTCTATAACATGTGTGACAGACCCAGGACAGTGTGGTACAGGAGTCTGGTAGAGGGCAAATATACTGGTCACTGGGTGAGTAGTTTTCTGTTCCCTGAGTGACTAGAGCAGGGGCTGCACTGGAGTAATCCAGAACCTGCTAGAACCAATTAAGGCAGACAGGCTGATTAGAACCACCTGCAGCCAATCAAGGCAGGCTAATCAGGGCACCTGGGTTTAAAAAGGAGCTCACTCCAGTCAGGGAGGGAGGAGCTAGAGGAGAGGAAGTGCGTGTGAGGAGCTGGGAGCAAAGAGGCACAAGGAGCTGAGAGTGAGAAGGTGTGCTGCTGAAGGACTACGGAGTACAAGTGTTATCAGACACCAGGAGGAAGATCCTGTGGTGAGGATAAAGAGGTGTTTGGAGGAGGCCATGGGAAGTAGCCCAGGGCGTTGTAGCTGTCATGCAGCTGTTACAAGAAGCACTATAGACAGCTGCAATCCACAGGGCCCTGAGCTGGAACCTGGAGTAGAGGGCGAGCCTGGGTTTCCCCTAAACCTCCCAACTTCTGATGAGACACAGGAGGAGTTGATCTAGACTGTGGGGAAGGTCACTGAGGTGAGTAAATCTGCCAATAAGTGCAGGACCCACCAAGGTAGAGGAGGAACTTTGTCACAACTGGTGTCAGGAATGGGATCTGGTGTGCACAACGTTGCAGAAGGAGGAGGGTGATTTAAAAAAAAATAGTAGAGGGTTTATTTTTTCTTCACCACAATAGATGACTTAGTATGGGCATTGATACAAGTTACAGCAGCCCAGCAGGAGGCTACCCATGTCCAGGCAGCTGCCCAACAGGAGGCAGTGCGGCTGCAGCAAGAGACTAATCACCTGCTGATGGACCAGGCTTCTCAAGATCGAGCTATGTTGTAAGAACTGGTAAACCAGGTAAAGACCCTTACAGAGCTGAACTGTGGCCATGATAGGACGCAGATCATACGGGCCAGCCATTGGCTGCAAAAAATGACACGGGAGGATGATGTAGAGGCATACCTTCTGGCCTTTGAGAGGACAGCCCTACGGAAGGCCTGGCCTCGAGATCAGTGGTCTGGCATCCTTGCTCCATTCCTGTGTGGGGAGGCCTGGAAGGCTTACTATGATCTGCCTGAAGAGGCTGCAGCAGACTACCCCCAGCTGAAAGCAGAGATTCTGGCCAGATCTGGGGTAACGACCGCAGTGCAGGCCCAGCGGTATCACGAGTGGCGCTACCAGGAAAATAAAACCCTGCAGTCCCAATTATATGACCTCATCCATCTCACACAAAAGTGGTTGCGAACGGACTCCCAGAATCCAGAAGAGATACTAGAGGTTCTTCTTCGAGTGATTGCTCACATCCATTCCAGTTAGGTGTGCGTGCTGCGCGTGCTGCGCGTGCACGTTCGTCGGAAACTTTTTACCCTAGCAACTCCAGTGGGCCGGCAGGTCGCCCCCTAGAGTGGCGCCGCGATGGCGCTCGATATATACCCCTGCCGGCCCACCCGCTCCTCAGTTCCTTCTTACCGCCGTGTCGGTCGTTGGAACTGTGGAGCGCGGCATAGCTGTCCTCCACGTCCCTAGCTCTCCTTGTTAACTACCGTTATTGTTACAGTTGTTAGTTAGATTGTTAAGTGTAGTTAGTTAAGTAATTAGCGTGGTAGACCCCCCGTATACAGTCTTCCACAAAGATAAGGTGCAGCTGAGGCCACACCCTGCCTTTCTCCCCAAGGTGGTCTCGACCTTCCACATCAACCAAGAGATATTCCTTCCGGTTTTTTTTCCCGAAACCTCACTCTTCAGGCAGGGAGCAACAGCTCCACTCGCTTGACGTCCGTAGGGCTCTCGCGTTCTATGTGGAGAGGACCAAACCGTTCCGCAAATCCCCCCAACTTTTCGTGGCAGTAGCGGACCGCATGAAGGGGCTTCCTATCTCCTCGCAGAGGTTATCCTCATGGGTAACGTCCTGTATCAGGACCTGCTATGAGCTGGCCCATGTTCCTACGGGCCGTGTGACTGCGCATTCTACCAGGGCGCAGGCGTCGTCGCTGGCTTTCCTCGCCCATGTGCCCATCCAGGAAATCTGTCGGGCAGCGACCTGGTCATCGGTCCACACCTTCGCTTCCCACTACGCCCTGGTCCAGCAGTCAAGAGAGGATGCGGCCTTCGGATCTGCAGTGCTCCATGCCGCGACTTCTCACTCCGACCCCACCGCCTAGGTATGGCTTGGGATTCACCTAACTGGAATGGATGTGAGCAATCACTCGAAGAAGAAAAGACGGTTACTCACCTTTGTAACTGTTGTTCTTCAAGATGTGTTGCTCACATCCATTCCACACCCGCCCTCCTTCCCCACTGTCGGAGTAGCCGGCAAGAAGGAACTGAGGAGCGGGTGGGCCGGCAGGGGTATATATCGAGCTCCATGGCGGCGCCACTCTAGGGGGCGACCTGCCGGCCCACTGGAGTTGCTAGGGTAAAAAGTTTCCGACGAACGTGCATGCGCGGCGCGCACACCTAACTGGAATGGATGTGAGCAACACATCTCGAAGAACAACAGTTACAAAGGTGAGTAACTGTCTTTTCTGGTCATTGACCGATACATGAGGGGACTACCGCTAGACCTGTGTGCCTGGGTAAGCCAGAACGAACCCTCCACCTATGATGAGGTTGTTGCACTGGTAGAAAGGCGAAGGACAGCGAGGGAGCTGACCCGACCAGTTAAGGAAGAGGCACTCCGAGTTAAACTAGCAGCACTAAGCCCTAGAGCTCGAGTGATGGGGCCACCAGGAGAGCCTAGGTGGAAAAAGAGAGGGGCTGAAGGCTCACCAGAAGCCCCAAAGAGTCAGAGCACTGAGAGAGAAGAGGATCGTGATGTTAGGCTGCCCAAACCAAGAGACCGGGGAATGCCTAAGGCCTCATACACATGTTATGCCTGCGGGGAGTGGGGACATATAGCTGCACAGTGTCCCAGTGCTGAGGAGCCTATGCAGTGTAACCTGGGGAACTGGGCAGACCCATGCTCCCTAATCCACCTTGTGGGGGTCTCACTAACCCCACATATGTACACCAGACCAGTAAAGCTAAATGGGGTAGAGACCACAGCACTGGTTGATTCGGGGAGTGCTATCACGCTTGTCTCAGGGAAGCTTGTGAAGTGTAGTCAGCTGCTGCGGGCTAAGTGTATGGGGATAACATGCGTCCATGGGACAGTTGGTTATTACCCCACCATCCCAGTAAAAATTGAGATTCAGGGGAACACTACTGAGGTAGCAGCAGGTGTAGTCCCTAAACTCCCATACCCGGTGCTCATAGGGAGGGACTTCCCAGGGTTTGGAGATTTACTCCCAGTAGGAGGATTGGAGAAAGAGGGGAATCCTGAAGTTAGTGAGGCATCCACAGTAGACTGTCAACCCCCAGTCTTCTCTGAAATATCCCCAGATTTATTTTCCATTCCCAGACATGGTAGAAAGTTGAAAAGGGAAAGGAGGGCAGCTAAGGCCTTGGGAACCCAAATACTAGCCCAAAGCCAGAGGGTCGCTCTCATAGGTAGGCAGACCCAAGGAGCTGAAAAGAAGGCCACCCAGGACGGAGAAGCTCCTGAGTCTGATCCCCACCCTAATGCTTCTGAACCAGTTAAGGCAACAGAGACTGGGCCCCTAGATCTTGGGCAGATTAGCCCCGGAAGAGGACATTTTGGACGGGACCAGGCTGAAGACCCAGGGTACAACAACATTAGAAAGGAGGTGACTGAAATAGATGGGGTCCCCGTGGAAGGGAGAACCCAGGGACCAGGACCCTACTTCATAATGAAGAGGAATCTCTTATACCGAGTTGCATCAGTACAGGGGCAGAAGTTACAGCAGATCTTAGTACCTCAGAAACACCAGAACGCTGTATTAAGTCTTGCTCATAGTCATCTTTTTGGGGGACACTTGGGGGTAGAGAAAACCCTGGCATGAGTCCTACGACAGTTCTTCTGGCCCGGAGTACATGAAGAAGTGCGGAGGTACTGTGCGTCCTGCCCGGAGTGTCAGCTGCAAAGTCCCCATCCCCACCTGGGGGCACCTGTAGTACCCCTTCCTATCATAGAGGTCCCCTTTGAGCGAATAGCCATGGACCTAGTGGGACCTCTGGAGAAGACGGCTCGGGGCCACCAATATATACTTGTTGTTTTGCTACTCACTACCCAGAAGCTGTCTCCCTGCAGAACACAGCCTCTAAAACTATAGCCAAGGAGCTGGTGGGGATCTTTGCCCGAGTGGGGCTACCAAAGGAGATATTAACAGACCAAGGAATCCCATTTATGTCAAAGCTAATGAAGGACCTCTGTACGCTGCTCCATATACATACCCTGAGAACTTCAGTTTACCATCCGCAGACTGATGGGTTGGTAGAAAGGTTAGTCGAACCCTCAAGGCTATGATAAGGAAGGTGGTAAGTCAGGACGGGAAGGACTGGGACACCCTACTGCCCTACCTTATGTTCGCTATCCGCGAGGTACCTCAGGCCTCAACTGGGTTTTCCCCATTTGAGTTATTATACGGACATCACCGCCGTGGCATACTAAATATCGCCAAAGGGATTTGGGAAGAGGAACCCAATGAGGGGAGCAATATAATAGAACATGTAATACAGATGCAAGACCGGATAGCCCGTGTCAACCCTATTGTATGGGAACATTTGGAAAAGGCCCAGGAGGCCCAGAGAACCTATTACAATCGCCAGGCAAAAGTCTAACAGTTCCAACCAGGGGATCGAGTGATGGTGTTGGTAGCCTTGGCAGAAAGCAAACTTCTGGCCCAATGGCAGGGGCCCTATGAGGTGGTTGAACCCGTGGGGGAAGTAACCTACAAAGTGCGGCAGCCAGGATGCCGAAAACAAGAACAGATTTATCACATCAGCCTTCTGAAACCCTGGCATGCACAAGAGGCATACATAACTATCCAAAAAGACCTAACCCAGGAAAACAAGCCTTCCAAACAGGTGAGAACGTCTCTCGATTTAACACCAGACTAGAAGAATGAGGTATCTGAGATGATTTTCCGGAACCAAGATGTGTTCTCAACAAAACCAGGTCGAACAACCGAGACATATCACCGCATCGTCATGAACCCTGGGGCCAGAATAACAATGAGGCCCTATTGAGTGCCAGCCGCCAAAAGAGAGGAAATAAAAGCAGAAGTAAAAAAAATGCTGGAGTTGGGGATCATCGAAGAACTACTTGGACGATGTGGTCATTCATACCCCAGACTGGGAAACCCACCTAGAGAAGGCGGAGGCAGTCCTTGATACCTTCAGGTGAGCTGGCCTTACAGCAAACCCTGCCAAGTGCGCTGTAGGGTTTACAGAGGCCAAATATCTTGGCTACATGGTGGGAAAAGGTCTGGTAAAACCCCAAGTGAACAAGTTGGAGGCCATCCAAAATTGGCCCCAACTGCATTGCAAGAAACAAGTCCGGGCATTTCTAGGTGTAGTGGGGTATTACCGACGATTTATCCCCCACTTTGCCACAAGGGCAAGCCCCCTGACAGACCTAGTGAAAGCCCGTGGACCTGATCTGGTGAAATGGTCTGACGCAGCAGAAGAAGCATTCAGAGACCTATGGACTGCCCTCCGCAGTAACCCTGTACTGAGCCCCTGATTTCACCAAGGAATTTATCCTGCAGACAGATGCATCGGAAGTAGGGTTGGGGGCCATTCTATCACAGATGGTCGAGGAGGAGGAACACTGAATTCTCTACCTCAGTAGGAAACTTCTTCCGAGGGAACAAATATGCAGTGGTGGAGAGAGAGTGCCTCGCTGTAAAATGGGCCATGGAGGCATTGCGCTACTACTTGCTCAGGCGCAGATTTGTGCTCATGACTGACCATGCCCCTCTTCAATGGATGCAGCAGAACAAGGAGAAGAACACAAAGGTGTCCAGGTGGTTCTTATCCCTCCAACCTTTCCAGTTCCGTATGCAACACAGAGCGGGGAGCCATCACGGCAATGCCGATGGCTTGTTACATGTGCACTGTCTGGCATCCCGAGCTGCCCAACCCCTTGGTGTTAAGCAGGGAGGAGGGATATGTGACAGACCCAGGCCAGTGTGGTACAGGAGTCTGGTAGAGGGCGAATATACTGGTCACTGGGTAAGTAGTTTTCTGTTCCCTGAGTGACTAGAGCAGGGGCTGCACTAGAGTAATCAGGAACCTGCTAGAACCAATTAAGGCAGACAGGCTGATTAGAACCACCTGCAGCCAATCAAGGCAGGCTAATCAGGGCACCTGGGTTTAAAAAGGAGCTCACTCCAGTCATGGGGGGAGGAGCTAGAGGAGAGGAAGTGCATGTGAGGAGCTGGGAGCAAGAGGCACAAGGAGCTGAGAGTGAGAGGGTGTGCTGCTGAAGGACTATGGCGTACAAGTGTTATCAGACACCAGGAGAAAGATCCTGTGGTGAGGATAAAGAGGTGTTTAGAGGAGACCATGGGGAAGTAACCCAGGGAGTTATAGCTGTCATGCAGCTGTTACAAGAAGCACTATAGACAGCTGCAATCCACAGGGCCCTGGGCTGGAACCCGGAGTAGAGGGCGGGCCCAGGTTCTCCCCAAACCTCCCAACTTCTGATGAGACACAGGAGGAGTTGATCTAGATTGTGGGAGAGATCACTGAGGTGAGTAAATCTGCCAATAAGTGCAGGACCCACCAAGGTAGAGGAGGAACTTTGTCACAAATGGTACACATTCAGAATGCAATGTGATGTGGACCAAAACTTTTAAGAAAGTGCTTCTCTGGGATTACCTGCATAGCTCAGTTGTGGTTTTAAATGTTTATACTGCATCTTACAGTCTGTGAGAGGCGCAGGATGATATAGATGTGGTGATCTCAGCTTGGGATTCCCATTCAAATGAATGAGCAGGAGCAATAGAAAGGGGATAGAGCAGGGGCTTAGCATCTGACTTTGTGTTTGTATGTAATATAGTGAGATTTTTCCAAGAAGCATCTGTAACTTGCTTTATTATAGCTTAAGTAATTGTCATAGAGCAGCAACACAAAAACAAAAAAACCCATACAGCTTGAAAATATTATAGAACCTGAAGAGGATGTGAAGGCAAATAGAATATTTAGAAAGGAATGTACAAGGATGAACATTAAGTAGCAATTACAGTTAATTTCCAATACCATTTCTGTGCATTTTTAAGCAGTATTTTTAACATACTGGAAGCTGATGAGAAATTACACTGTTACTCAGTGACACCAAGCAAATTTATTTTTAATAGCTTTACTTGAGTTAAAATGATCATAGAAACACAGGGTTTCTGGTTATACTGCTCAAGGCAATCTCATTTGCAGAATTTTTCCAAACAAAGGCATATGAATATATCATCATTTAAACAACTCGTAACAGTTCTCCCAGAACTAATTTGAGTGTAACTTGTAGTTCCAGCACAGCTTGGGTAGTATTGAGGTATTCTTTTCTTTTTCTTTTTCTTTTCTTTTGTAAACTGAATATGTTTATCAGAGATGAAAGTGGATCCATCTATAGTGACAGATAGACTATATTTCTATCTATAATACAATTAGAAGGCAGTATGGCCTAGTGGATACGGTGCAGGACCAATAGTCAGGCTATTTGGGTTTTGTTCTCTGATCTCTTACTCATGTGCTGTGCCTAGTTTCCCTCCCAACCTATATCTGTCTTGCCTATTCAGTTTGTATCTTCTTTGGGACAGAGAAGGCACTTTAAGAATTATTGATTAAAAGAGCTACATGATGTTATTTTGTTTGTACAATGCCTAACTCAAGGGGGGCCCAGTATTGGTTGAGGTCTGTAGGTGCTGCTGGAAATCAAATAATTAAACAACAATAATTACTGTAGTTTCAGAGGAATGAGAAAAGTTGTCCTTTGGGGAAAAAAGAACTTGCCTTTTTTAAGCGTTATTTGGAATTTATAAACCTCAGGATCATTATTTACAGTGATAAGACATCTGAAATGACATCACATTATTTTCAGCTAGACTGCTTGATCTTTTTATGACAGGAAGAATAGTAATGCTGTTCAGGGCCGGCTTTAGGAAGTGCGGGGCCCAATTTGAACAGTTTCAACAGGGCCCTGCCAGGGATGACTTAAAAAAAAACAAACACGTGGGGCTTATACTCACTGGGCGGTGCTCTGAGTCTTCGGTGGCACTTCGGCGGCGGGTCCTTCACTCACTCCAGGTCTTCAGCGGCACTGAAGGACCCACCATCGAAGTGCCGCCGAAGACCCGGAGCGCCGCCAGGTGAGTAAAAAATTAAAAAGGCGCCCCTAGCCAGGGAAGGGATTCTCACTGGGCGCGGGGCCCTCTTACGTGCGGGGCCCAATTCAGGGGAATTGGTGGAATAGGCCTAAATCAGGCCCTGATGCTGTTGGAGAGATCAAGTGACATTGTTGTAAAAATGTAAGGTAAATCCTTTCCATGCCACCCTCAATCACATGGGTTCTGAGATTCCTTTGCTTACAACCCAGTCTAAATCAAGAGTAATTACACTGAAGTGTGTGGAGATAAATCAGTTTGAAACCTGTGTTTTGTGAGAGGAGAATTCGGCTGATGGTCTCACTTTGGTACCAGGTCCCACACAGGGCCAGCCAGAAGGCTGTTTATCTTCTCTCCCGTGTCCAGGCAGAGCAAGCAGGCAGAGGTGTGTCACTCTTGAGCTATTTTCTCTGTTTAAATCCTCCTTTTTCAGGGGGCTATCAGATTTCACCACAGTCTAAATCCCCACCAAGCCCACAGAAGGATAGTGCTCCAATTGTTTGTGTCCTAAGCAGTCACAAGTGAGAGTCTTTTTTGTGAATTGTGGCTGGGCACAGAGCTTGAATAATTTAAAGCAGGTGAGCTTTAGTTTCCTGATTTATTTATTTTTCACTTTAATTATCCACTGTGAAATAAGGCAGCATGAGAGAAGGGGTGTTAACATTAGAGAGACAGCTAGCATTGTTGGGATGTGGAAAATGACAGGCATTCAGCAGGAGTAGGCAGGAACTGGAGAGGTAAACTAGAAAGGGGAAGAGACTGGACTAGATAGATGGTGAGAATGCATGCATAGACTAATACAGCTATTTCACTGCATGGAACAGATGGTGCTAGTCCCTTCTCAGCCACTGTGGAGTCTCTTCCCATGTTACATAAAACCTTATCTCTTCACCTTTTCTGTCTACTGTTAGTGCCAACTCTTATTTCTATGACCGCATCAATAAGTGGAGAAACATTCAGAGAAGCTTCTGTTGAATCTCATTTTTAAAATAACACAGTCAATACAACACTGATAATATTAATGTTACTATTTAATTTGCTATAAACCTCTCTTTTTGAATGTTCTCCCATTCACTTCATGCTGTCACAAGAATTTCATTGTACTACAATACCAATTTAATCATTTAATTTCCATGTACTGAATAATGCACAAGATCCTGCTATTAGATATGATGTAGACTAATGTAACAATGTTTAGGACAGTCTCTTATTTTCAACAAGTGTTCATGCAATACTTGAAGAGCTTAGTAGTGGAGACCTGTAATATTAAATTACTGGTGTTTTAAACATATTTCTATTTTGACCTGTGGCCATCTAAGGGAGATAATTGGGCTTGAATCTCCACTGTTTGCACTTGGTGTAATAATTTACATGTGTATAAAATGTTACCGATCTGACTTGGTAACTCTTTGCACCTGTGCAAAACAGATGTAAAGCATTGGAGAATCAGGTCCATTGGTTTTTGTGATTTCACAAAATACTGTGCGATTTTCTAGAGCCTGATGTAACCGCTGCCTCTGTGTTGATCAGGCTGGAATGTTTGTAGACCAAGGAGTGGAAGTGAGCATTTAGAAGGGGCTTACTCAGTACAGAGAGAGTTGGAAACAAATTATGAATGCAGTTATATGACAAGGTTGTTGTGATGGGGTGGGACAGGGCTGTGGGGGCTCCTGAAAGCTCATGCTTCAGGGTTTCCACTGGGGTCAGGAAAAGATTCTTCCCCCTCTCTCACCCCCAAAAAGTATTCTGGGGCAGTGAGTGGGTTTTTTTATTTTATTTTATTTTAAATCTCCTTCTGAAACTTCAGGGATGGCCATGGCTGGAGAAGGGGCATTTCCAGGGAGGGCCAGGTTCTGATGTGGCACTGAGCGTTCTCTCGCTCAGGTGTGACTGGCTAGTTCTTGCTCACATGCTCTAACTGATCATGATATTTGGGGTCAGGAAGGAATTTTCCCTCAGGTCACTGGCAGAGACGTGGGCAGCTTTTTGCCTTCCTTTGCAGTGTGTGGATGGGGATCACTTGTCAGGATTATCTAGGCATATCTCACTTAATCATTTCCCTCCCACTGTGGGGGCCTTGGGCACTGACACATCTTGGTCCCTCCTGTTCTCTGTCTGCAGTCCATATCTAGTCTCCTGTGGGCTGTAATACTTTGGTCTAATTTCGGTTGTTGGATTTAGTGTGTGGATGCTGGGTGGTGTTAGTGGCCTGTAATATACAGGATGTCGGGTCAGATTAAATAGTCTGGTCATCTTTTCTGGCATTAAACTGTAGGAGTACATCTACACTGAAAAAAAGAAAAATCCCATGGCAGTGAGTCTCAGAACCTGGGTCAACTGACTCCAGCTCATGCTACAGGGCTGAAAAAATCAATGTAGACTTCCCTGCTCGAGCTAGAGCCTGGCCTCTGAAACCCTCCCTCTCGCCAGGTCTCAGAGCCCAAGCTTGAATCCAAACCTCTAAACTGCAATTTTTAGCCCCATAGCATGAGTCAGAGTCAGTTGACCCAGTCTCTGAGACTCACTGCTATGGTGTTTGGTTTGGTTTGGTTTTTTTTTTTGTTTTGGCTGCATAGACATACTGTCCGACTCTGACAGAATGTCCGTGAGGGAATGGATTAACAAGGTAGCTGTTTAACAATGCCTCCTGTAGTTCAAACGCTTACCTGTGTTTTTGTTTAAGGAGACAATGTAAGACTCAAGGGCCAAACGTGTTTTATTGTACTTTTTAAAAAACCTGTCTTATATCCCAAAGAATCTCTCCTAGATTTTAAATTAGAGAGCCAGTTAGAAGTTATTTATTTTGACCCTTACGATGATGTTGACAAGGTACACAAGGCTTAATAATGTTGGATTGTGTTCCTACATATATTGTCTGTATGCCCAAAGACATGGGGCCAGATTCATCACTGCTATAAGTGACTCCAATGGGGTTGTACCTAATGTGTCACACTGCACCCACTTATACCAGGGGTGAATTTCACTGAAAGGTAGTAAGTACTTTTCCAGAGGCAAATTGTAAATTAAAAGAAGTCTTTGCTCTGAGGCAACACAGGGAGTTAGGGCTTGGGGGTTTCATAGTAAACACTTACCATACAGATTTGGAAACCCTGTGGTTTGTTTGGTTTTGTTTTGAAGAAAAGTAGTTCTTGGAAAGATGTTATCAGATGCTGTTTGAGGAAAATTGTACTAAAATAGAGATTTTTACTGTTAATCGTCCCACAAATATTCTTTCTTCCCTCACACAGGTTCTTCTGTAATCAGGTCAATTTGTGGGACTTCATTAAGCAGCTGAACTTGTTTGGGAAATTGATTTCAGGAAGAGGTGTCCTACGAGTATAAGCAAGATGGAATTTCTGGCAGTGTAAAAATGTCTCCCATTTTTATATTTCCTCAGGGAACTTATCCTGATATTTCCACGAACAGTGCTAAGTTGTTAGATGCCTTCTTCAAGCAATTGCTGAAACTATCTTAAGTAAAATGGATGAAAAAAATAGCCTATTAGACACTGCATGCCTACTTCATATGCTTGCATGTTAAATAATGTCACAGAAAATATGTCAATGCTTTCTAGTTAGCAGAAAAGGATGATCAATGGTTTTTATAATAATTAGTATAGTTGTCACTCAAGGTGATGAAAAATGAGAGCTCTGATCAAAAGACCTTTTCCTCCATGCATTCTAAATTAGCAGACACACTGTCAATAACTCAGCAAATAAATGCTTATATGGTTAAGGGGCAATGAAATTTAACTTACCATAACTTGTATTTTTTCTGGTTCCTTTAATTTGTATAAAACAGATTTTAAAAATAACTAATGGCTTGGGGGAGGGAGGGGTTCTGTTTGTCTTTAATAGCTGAAAATGCATAATAGGAGACTAAAGCTGTGTAAGCTGGTGGAATGACTCTGCTTAAAAATACAGTTGCAGTTAGTGAAGTCTTAGGGATTGAGGGTTAGTGACTGTAACAAGAAAGTATAATAGATTAACATAATCGAAACATTAACAGGAAAAAAAATTCCTCTGAACAGGTTTCAGCCCATGGATGAGGAGCCGTTCCTTCTCCCAAGTAGCCTTCTCCCTTTTGCAAGTAGCTGGTCTTGTTACCGTTCTTCTGAGCACTTATGCAAGGAGGGGGGGAAGCTGAGCTTTAATGAACCGGATGTTCATCTGAGACAAGAGGGTGGCCTTGCACCCTATCACAGCCTACCATCTAAAAACATGTGAATTTCTGTGTTCATCACCAGGGCCCACATCCTGCACTTGCTTAAGTTTGCTACCATAAATGGTCTGATTGAAACCAATGGGATTAGTCAAAGTAGTAAAGTTAACCACTTGCATGAGCGTTTGGAGGATCAGGGTCTTAATGTGTTGGGTCTTCACTGTCAGTTACACTAGCGAGGAGTTTTTCTGTATAGTGATGATCAGGAAAAGCAAAAGCTAGGAACAGTCTTTCTCTCATGGACACCTAGCTGTGGGCTTTAGTTTTTCCACTTTAGCATTTGTTCAGTTTCCCGAGTCTGTCACTTGTTGCCCCATATGTTCTATGATTGACTGAGTCACATTGTTTTTTTGATTAGTCCAGTTAAACCACTTGCTTATGAAGGAGGGTTTGTGTTTGCTCACTGCACCACCAGCAAGCAGAGACAAGACACTATTTTTTTTTTCTTTTTGGTAGCAGCAGCTTTTTAAGAGGATTCCCCTAGCATAGCAGGTTACATATAATGTTCCTCTGAGCCCGTGGAGGTCCTGCTGCTGTGTGGAGCAGTAATTATTTAATTAATTGATTTCACATCAGCCCTACAAAGCCTGCCTCTCTTCTACCCCCTTTGAGCCCCCCCCAAGTTTTGTAAGATGAAAAGAGGGACTGTAAAGCAGCAGTGTTCTCACCCCTCCCCAAAAGAAGAAAAACAATATTTTTCTGATGCTGATGCCAGTTCAAGTGGCTACCTTCCTCATTTCTCCCACAGCTGCCACTGATAGCTGCATTAGTGGAGCTGGGAGGCTACAAGCAGCATTCTTCCATGGAGCACTTTAGGGTGCAAAAAAAAAGGGGCGGGGGCAAACTTCCAGCAATGATCTAAATGGAGAAGCTCTGTGGCATGAATAATTTGAAGTAAATGTAGGGGAACCAGCAGCATCCACTTTGCTTGAGGTAGACAGCTCCTCTGAAGAGGAATATTTCTCTGGGACTCAGCTGAGCACTCAGGGTGCAGGAATGGTCATGAGAAGGAGAAGGTCATTGGTAGTGGAAATATCATACACGTGGGTCATAGTGAATGAGTTTGGACAGAGCAGCGTAATACTTATGCCAAGCTAGCTGGGCTCTGGTCTAGGCTGTGCTTGACATGAGTGTTGCCGTGGACTTGCTTAAATAATTAATAATGCCTATGGCTAGTGTACAGGGCAAAGGTGATGTTTTGTACTGAGTTGGAGAACACAGCCAAAAGGAAATTAGAGTACCCTCTTCATACACAATATGTATTGCCAAAACATCCATGTATTCAGTCTCTATATTGGGTAAGGTGACATGATGACATAGAGAAACTGCTATCAGCTACAATCCCCAACCCTTTCGTGCAAAATACTAAGAGGCAGCCTCTTTATGGGTCTGGATACAGGGGACAGGAGCTGTGCCATTTGCCCGCTTTACAAATGGAGTCTGGGCCATGACCCAAAAAGGTTGTGAACATCAGGGATGATAAAACATATAGACAACGATCACATGTTGAGAACTTGCATGAAAGCAAACAGGCACTTATCTACTACAGAGCAGAAGTTGACTGTGACATCACCAAAGCTTTCCATGGCTTGGTCAGCTAAATCTAGCAGCATCACTCAACTGATCCTACTGTAGGGGTGGGCAAACTTTTTGGCCCGAGGGCCACATTGGGGTTGCGCAACTGTATGGAGGGCTGGGTAGGGAAGGCTATGCCTCCCCGAACAGCCTGGCCCCCACCCCCTATCCGCCTCCTCCTATTTCCTGCCCCCTGACTGCCCCCCTCAGAACTGCCAATCCATCCAACCACCCCTGCTCCTTGTCCACTGACCACGCCCTGCCAGGAACCCCGCCCCCATCCAACCCCCCTGTCCCCTGACTGCCCTGACCCCATCCACACCCCCACCACCTGACAGCCCCCTTGGGACTTCCAACCGCCCTCTGCTCCTCATCCCCTAATCACCCCCTCCTTGGATCCACCCGCCCCTAACTGCCCCCTGGAATCCCGCCCCCATATCCAACCCCCCTGCTCCCTGTCCCCTAACTGCCCTGACCTCTATCCACATCCCAACCCCCTGACAGCCCCCTCGGGACTCCCACTCCCAACCCTCCCTGTTCCGCATCCCCTGACCATCCCCCCCCCAGAACCTCCACCCCATCCAACTGCCCCCTCCTCCCTGACCGCCCCCCAGAGCTCCCTTCTCCCTTACCCAAGCCCCCCACTCCCCGCCCCTTACTAGCAGCAGGAGCTTGCAGCCGTGACACCCAGCAGAGCCAGCTGCGGTCCCCATGCTGCCCAGTAGGAGCAGCAGGCCAGAGCACGGCCCACGCGACTGCGGGGGAGGAGGAACAGTTGGGGGGGGGCCAGGGACTAAGCTCCCCAGCCAGGAGCTCAGGAGCCAGGCAGGACGGATGTGGGCCGGATGTGGCACGTGAGCTGTAGTTTGCCCACGTCTGTCCTAGTAGAATGTGTTCAGAAGGGCAAAAATATGAATGCAACTGTCCTGTGGCCAAGAAACTGACCAGAGAATGAGCAAGGACATGTTTCCTTTCATGTGGAGGGTGAGGACTTCAGATACTTTGTGGCTACAGTGACCCCCCAAGTGACAGATCACTAGCTGCTCCTGTTTTGAGAGAAAGGCAGTACCAGATTTCTGTGCTGCTGAGAGAAGTGCAATCCAGCAAGAATACGGCATTTGAAAAAGAGACTGACAGAAATGGTTGCTGAAGTAGTTGTCTGTGGTCATTCAAAACACCATCACCACCAGGAGGCAAGCTCCAGTAGATGCTGTGGCAGAAGGGGAGTACTACCGTGAATGCTGCTGAGAGAGAGAGAGGTCCTTCTCTCTTCTGGCACAGACTGGAGGACTTTGAAATGATCTTCATTGGCTCTTCCCACCATTAGGAGGAGGAGGAGTGCACTGCTGTTGCAGCAGAGACGGTGGTGGAGAGATGCTTTCAAGATAAGATGCTTGTGTCTGCTGACTTGGACCCTCTTTCTTAATGGCAGCTGAGAAAGGATGAATGGCAGGCATTGTATTAGCTGGCTGTCATCCACATCACTGAATGGACAGTGGCTTCCTGAGGCACTCATCCCAGGGGTCACCGAAAATACTAGCAGCAGCCTGTTGGAAGACCCAGAGGCTCTGTCTTGAGAAGGGAAGGAGGAAAATGCTAAGAGGATTTTTGTAAATTGAGAGCAGGGAAGGAGTTAGAAGGGTGTGTGTGAGGAAACGCATTTAGCCCCATTTATTTAACTCAAGTTTTGCAGCACATTGGTTTTGTTTATCGGTTTGTGAACATGAAACACACATAACAAGTCGATGCATAGATGTGCATAATTTCTTATTTGGTCTGGCTCTGGGTTTAGTGTATTACCCAGAGTGTAGGAGGGGGGAAGTGTATGCAGGCAGTGTTTACACAGATGCTAAGTGGGGAGTACTGGGAAGCTGTTGGATCACCTGTCATGTAAGGTTTAACATAGCCCATAAATCAATAGGGGAAGTTATGCTGTTTGCCAGAATGGCTACCTTGTTGCGTTTCTGTAGCTTAATGCTTTCACGTGGATGGGTTGTTGGCCTATCACTCAGCTCCCACCCTGGAGGGCCAGTGAACTGCTTATTGTCTTCTCCCTGCTCTTCTTTGATGTAAGTGACCTTACCAAAGGCTCTCAAGATCACTGGAGCACACAAGCCTTCCCATTGTCCCGGGGGAAAGAATAGAAATTATGGATTAAAAAATTCCTTTTTTTTTTTAAACAGGTGTCTAAATAAAACATGAGTTTGTTGATAATGAGTAATTATTGACTCCAGAACAGAAAGCACAACAGTGGTGTTGCAGCAGATGCTTATTATAATGCACACAAGTGCATGCTATACGTGGTTGGGAGCCAGCATGGAGCAGCGGTGTTATAGGCCCCGACCCCCAAAGAAACAAGTAAAAGCTAACAACCTAAAGGTTAAGGAGGACTCCTTTATTCCTCTGCCTCAGTGTGTGGGCCTGGGGACAGATTGGCTCAGAATGTCGGTGCTGCTGCCTAGCCCAGAATCAGGGCTGTTGTCTCAGCCCACCATGAGAGGAACTCCTCCCTTTGCACCTCTGCCCAGGCCTGGAGGTATTCCCAGGCCCCTCATGCCACAATTGCCCATTCCTGTTCCTGCAGCATCCTGGTATCATTCTTCATCTGCTGCCTCTCTTGAGCCTCTTGGGAGGTGGTGCAGGTCATGCCTGCGCACATAGGGGAGAAGGTGCTGGACTGCAGGCCTGATGGTGGGACAGGTGGTGGAAGGAGGCAAGGGTTGGCAGTTGTGAGATGAGGTCCTTGGTTCCCTCCATACACTCCCCTCCATCCCCCCGCACCTCCATATATTGTGGCCTCAGGCAAGACCGCAGAGGAGGAGACCCTGACTCCCTCCCCGGCACACTGGGGAATCACTGTCACAGCAGACCATAATTAGTGGGGCTGTCCAGTACACCAAACCTGTAAGGTACCAGTAATGTAACACAACTCAGAGGCAAGCACTGTTAGGGCTTCCTCAGCTAAGTCTTGCAAAGGCTAGCTTGACGGGTCCCAGTAAGCACACACACACTGCTAAGGAAAAGGGCATTTTACTAAGGCTGTAAGGAAAGGGAAAAGGTTGCAGATACTCTTGGTCCAGAGGCTTAGACAGTTACAGTTCGAAGTGAACAGTAGCGTTTTTTGTTTGCATCTTGGGTCAGTCCAATGGAGAGTCAGGACTCTTCAGGCCTGGTGCATGGGGTACCCTCTTCAGTCCAGTCTCTATTAAACAAATAGGGGCTTGCAGGTTTTCAGGTCAGGCTCAGCTAGTGTCTCTCATTGGGGCCCACTGCCCAGCTGCTGCTGCTCCCCAATAATTCCCACATAGACACGCTGTAAAGTCCCATAATCACAGCCTGTTCCCTATACAGTTCTGTCCCCAGTTCCTGGGGCATTTCTCTAGCTCCCTGTTTGCCAGGTGGCTCCTCTTTAGCTTCCCTGCAGCTGCTCACCGTCCTCACGGCGCGGGATCGATGTCCGCGGCTCCCCTTGTCGATTCCGCAACTCCGTTCGGGTTGGTGGAGTTACGGAATCGATATAAGCGCGTTCGGGGATTGATATATCACGTCTAGATGAGACACGATATATCGATCCCTGAGCAATCGATTGCTACCCGCCAATACGGCGGGTAGTGAAGATGTACCCTGAAGGGGAAGAAGAAAATAATCATCCCTGACAGTATGAGAGGAAGAGTTTATCTGATGAGGAGGGGCAGAGATGGAGAGTTGAGGTTTTGAACAGCTGAACCTTTGATCAGGCCTTGAATAATGCTAATGTAACCAAGCAATAGAAAGTATTTCCAAATGTAAGCTGCTGGAAATGTTTTGGAGATTGTTTTTTATTCAACCCCGCCCCCCCATTTTAATCTTTTTTCCCACCTGCAATAACATAGTGGGGTTGGATTTCATTTGTTTGTTTGTTTTGATGCTGAGTAATTAAGACTCTCTTTCACTTGGGAAACTGGTGTTGAATTAAGAGGGTACAGGTCAGCAGGTGTTCAGATTAGAACAAAAATAAATAAATTAGCAGATCAAAAGGTTGCTATTTTTGTAGATCATACAAGATGTTTTGTTCCATTCTTTTAAACCAATGAATGTATAATCAGTGTGGGACCTGGGGTTTGATATGTCATTACAGTCAGTTGGGACCTCCCTGAAAAATGTGAAAATAATTTAAAAAACAGATTGGAAGCCATTTCATTCTCTAAATATGATTTTGAAAAATATAATTTGCCAGCAATTAAAATCCAAAGGAACGTAAACTGAATTATGCTTCCTCTTGGGATTCCCACCACCATTTCATTTGTTTTTGTTTTATTCTTTGGCATTTTACCTTCTCATAAGCCTCCTAAAAGGAATGAAAAAAAATTTTTTTTACATTAAAGCAAAGGACAAACAAACTGACAATCAGTACATTCATATGATCAAAATACTCAAACATATTTGGTATCAGCATCAAACAGTAAAATGTCTGAATATGTTGCATTTGACAGGGTTTTGCATATCTTCAGCTATCCTGGTATAAAGAGCACCTCTGCATATTGGAACTGATGGATTATTGTCAAATTGAGGGCATTTGTGATGGCTAGTGAAAAAATTTCACATGGGCTTTACTGGGTATGTTATAGAATGCTAACAAATTCAGAATTAGGAAAATAAGGTAAATGGAGCTTTTGAGTAGGAAAAAAATCTATAAAAGACATTTAATAAAATGACAGGTGTAATCCAGTGCGAAGACGACACAAGGAATACCTTTTGCAGCCAACAGTTTAACTGTGGCTCTAATTTATTGCTTAAATTATTACTGTAGATTAACTTGCCCAAGACTCATGGCATACTCTTGTCTATTTTTTGCATGTGAGAAATGCTATTCAAATAAATAGGTCACCTTATACTTGTAGCTAGATATTATTGCATCATATTTGCAATATTTTACTTAATTGCACAGACTGGAGGCATATGATATGGCACTGAAGAATATAACCGGGCATGTTTATAGCGCATGTGCATAATGCTTCTAGTTATTTGTCAAAAGCACTGCAGAAGTTAAATTTTGTTACTTACCAATATTTTTTTATGGTATCCTGCACAGTTTTTGTGCTGTGTATACTAAATAACTAAATTGTATTTTTGTTCAACAAAGAGATTCAACTTGTGTACCAGATTTTAGCATTCTACTTCACTGAAGCCCTAACTCTGTAACCTGATCCACACTGGTGACAGAATCCAGTTAAAGTCAAGGCAAGCACAGGATCTTCCATTCAGATTGCAGGGCCAGGATCTACAATTTTAGTTCATACTTCAGGGAGAACTCATGGCTTAATGAATAGCGTATGGGATTGGGGACAAGACGTGTTTTATTCCTAAATCTGTCACTGACTCAGTGTGACCTTGGGTTCAGGGCCGGCCTTAAGATTTATGGTGCCCTAGGCGAGATTACTAAACTGGTGCCCCTATGCCTGATCTGCTCTTAGCAACACAAACATAAGCTTACACTATTGGAAAAGTTGCCACATTCACGTTATTAAAACCAGTTTAACTTAATTAAGCACACTGTAATGCTGATGGACTAGCACTAAAGAAGCAGCACTATAGAAAAAATTCTGATATGACAGAATGATACAAATAATATATATTTTTTAATTTATCAAAATTTTATTGGAAATTTATATGAAGAGGTATTGAAACAAAGATTTGTTTTTAATTAAAAGCAATCTTTCTGGCTTTTTTGGCTGCAAAATCAGTAATAATGTCATCGTATGACAAAGACAAAGTCGTGTCTTGTTCGATTGCAAGAACAGCAAGACCAGTTAAGCGTTCCTGACTCATTGTAGAGCGGAGATAGTTTTTAATGAGCTTTAGTTTTGAGAAACTCCGTTCTCCTGATGCTACTGTTACAGGAATTGTCAGTAGAATACGAGTGGCAATGTACACATTAGGATATATGTCAACAAGTTTGCGGGTATGAATAAACTATACAATGTCCATCACCGATTTTGCATGTGGCAACATTGATGACAATGTACTCCATTCTTCGTACAGTTCAAGTCCATTTAAATCAAAACTATCACCGTGCTTCAGGAGGCTCTCTGGGTTCTTGCACTTTGTCATTAGTTGCTCTTGTTTTCCTATTTCGTTGAATTTAGTTATGTCATACAAAAATCCAAACTGTTCATGGTGTACTTGCAAGGTATTAAACCTTTCATCAACAGCAGATACTGCTTTATCCATCACAACATTAAAAAATTCAACCTCAAATTTCTTTTCTGGATCGTCTATGGGCTCATCTGCTCCTTCATATTCCATTTGTCATTTTTTCCTTGAAACTCGTGTCACATTCGCACATGGAAATTTTGGTTCTACACCGAATGCCTGTGCAAGTTCTCTTTGAATCCATATTCTCTGTATTTCACTAAAAAGTCTCGTGTGTTGTTTAGTAAGGTAAGTGTTGAATCAAGCTGCATCATTGGACTCTGCATTATTTTGCTTACACTTGAGATTTTAACAAGAATGTCATACCAGATTACGACAGATGTTAGAAACTTGAAGCTGGATATTTCAGAGGCCAATGACTGTGCTTCACTTTTAGCTTTTGGATCTCTGGCTTCTTCCGAAATAGCAACCAATGCTTCATAAACTTCCTCAGATTGATATCTCAACGTTTTTACACTTTCTACTCTGCTTTCCCAGCGTGTCTCAGATAGAGGCTTAATGGTAATACCATTGACATGTGCTTTGAATATTTGCCATCGTTGAGTGGAAGCTGAAAAGAGCACATAAATACGTTGCAGCAAACCAATAAAAGATATAGCTTCTACAGAAGACTTGGCCATATCACACAATATCAAATTAAGGCTGTGGCATGCACATGGAACAAAAAAGGCTCGTGGATTTTCTCTCAGCAATCTAGCTTGCACACCAGAAATGCATCCTTTCATATTGGCGCCATTATCATAGCCTTGTCCTCGAATGTTCATTATGGACAATCCCATTTGTTTTAGTTCATCAAGGAGAGTTTGAAGAAGTCCAAAACCTGTAGTGTCTTGTACTTCTAAAAATGTGATAAACAATTCCTTAACTGTAATCTGTGCTGAATCATTAATGTCGACAAATCTCACTATTAATGACATCTGTTCTTGATGACTTATGTCCGGAGTGCAATCTAGAATTACGGCAAAATATTTTGCCAAAGTAACCAATGAAACAATTTTGTCTCTCACTTTATTACTCATTAGCATGATCAGTTCATTTTGAATTCTTGGTCCCAAATAGTGGTCATGTATTTCATTTTCAGTTACTTCGGAGATGTTCACTCATCACTGTGTCAAATTTTCCCAGCAGTTGTACAAGGCCCAAAAAATTTCCATTTTGGGGCTGGAATAATTTCTCAACGCTTCCTCTAAAAGCAAGATTGTTTGTTGATAGATATTCAACAATAGATAATAGACGTTCAAGAACACGACGCCAATGCTGTTTTTCTTACTCCAGCAATCTTTGATTTTGGGCATCAAGAGTTGTCTGATTTTTTAACCTTACACTCAGCTCACACCATTTGTGCATACTTTCAATGTGGTATTGTGCCTTTTCATGTTGTGGTAATATGTGACTAAGATTTTTCCAATCATTAATACCCATGGTTGCTATCTTAAAATTGCAACTATTGAAAATCTTGCATGGGAAACAAAATACAGCATCCTTGCATTTAGAGTACACAAGCCACCGTCTGTTGACAATTTCACCATTAGAAAGTCTTTTGTAGTAATTGTTTTTTGTGAATTTCCTACCTCTAATGTCTTTAGGATATTCAAGACCTTTAATTCTCACAGAGCCTTTCTCAAGTATAATGGCACGGTATTCGTTGTTTAAAGATTGCGGCCATGTGCCAATGTCATCTATATCCCATGCTAGTACAGTTTCAACTGTTTTAATTTCTTGTTTTGTGTCTGCATCTGTTTCAAATGATTGTTCTGTATGTTCTTGCGTTTCTTGAGCTTCATCTGCATAAAAATTTTCTTGGGAAGTTACATGATGATCTTGATCAACTTCGTTGTTTTCATGACATACAAACTTAAGTATAGAACCCTTCTGTGCTTCTACAGCTAATCCTATTTCATTTTTCCGTTTTCTTTTTTGTGACCCAGAAGGTTGTTTTCGATAGGACATAACTTATAAGGGTGTTTTTTAAAGAAATAACTGTTTAAATTATTGTTATTATCAGAAATATTATTTAAAATAGCTATTATAGTATAGCCGTGAGCCTGTTAACTTGAGCTAGTGCGAAGACTGAGGCACAGTAGAGTTGGAAACCCATGTCATTTTTACAAAGCCACTTTTTAGTTTTAAATGTATAGTGGACATCAGTCTTAACGTTAGTTACAACACTATATCAACTTTATACTGTAAATAGATCAATGGCATTATCCAGTTTAATAAGCTAGGTTTCCGAACAGTGGGAAAATATAACCCTAGTTTTACTCCTAGGTAAAGCGCAAAGTGACCAAAATGAAGTCAGCACAGAATCATCTCATGTAGATTAAGGTAGCACAGAAATGTTACAGAAGTCCTGTTGTGCCTTATTTTTGTTTGGAAAGATATTAGCAATAGCAGCACGTTCACATGATGATAAAATACATGATAAATCACTGCCTCTAAAGTTCCATCAAAAACTGACATTTTCACAGCTCTAGCATGATCTGCTGTACAGATTCTTCACAAAGAAGTGTCCCTGGCCTTTTAAACTCATATTAACTATGTATTTACTTTATGAAAGTTGGAGAAAACATTGTGAAAATGTAAAACATTGGCTGCCCAACTTCTGGGCTGGCAAAAGTTATACTGACTCACAGGGAAAAAAAAAAAAGCAGGGGAATCTTAGTACAACATATGATCACTCTATACCAGGGGTCAGCAACCTTTCAGAAGTGGTGTGCCAAGTTCACTGTAATTTAAGATTTCTCGTGCCAGTAATACATTTTAATGTTTGTAGAAGGTTTCTCTCTATGTCTATATTATATAAATAAACTATTGTTATTATCTGAGGTCTTGGCCACCGGTCCTGCTCAGGCCACTGCCAGCTGAGTAAATGAAACCCCAAACTGGCAGCGGGCTAAGCGGGGCTGGTGGCTGGAACCCTAGACAAGGATCCCAGGCTCTGCTCAGCCCGCTGCTGGTCTGGGGTTCTGGCCACCAACTCCTGCCAGCCAGGATCCCGGCCGCCAACCCCCGCTCAGCCCGCTACCAGCCTGGGATTCTGCTCACCCAGGTTGGCAGGAGGCAGAGTGGGGCTGGCGGCTGAGCTCCTGACTGGCAAGGGGCCGGCAGCCTGAACCCCAGAGTAGCAGTAGGCTGAGTGCTGCTGGCACCCTAGACTGGCAGCAGACTGAGCCACTCAACCCCTCACCGGCCCTGCTCAACCCGCCACCAGCCCGCTCAGCCCGCTGCCGGCTGAGTGAATGGAACCCCAGGCTGACAGCAGGTTGAGTGGTTCAGCTGGCCTGCTCAGCCCACTGCCAGCCTGGGGTTCCTTGGGGGTCCCCAGGCCAGCAGCAGGTGCTGAGTGGGGCCGATGGCTGGTATCCCAGCTGGCAATAGGGCAGCAGCCAGAACCCCAGAGCAGTGATGGGCTGAGCAGCTCAGCCTGCTGCTGCATACCGTCAAAAATCAGCTCACCTGCCACCTTTGACACGTGTGCCGTAGGTTGCTGACCCCTGCTTTATACACTAGTAAGGAGATGAGCATATTACAGTCGTTGGAGGGCTCTTATCAGGAGAAACAGGCTATAGGAAAGTCAGTCAACATTTTTTATTTCTCTGATGAAAACAGGCCCACTCCCTGCCTCAAACTAAACCTGTCACTAATAATTGTCAACAACTTAATTTTCTGTTTTTGGCTAAGATATTGATTTTAAAAAAAAATATTGAAATTGGATTCAGGATTTTTAGCAAGAATTTTTGGCAAACAAAGTTGTTAAATGACAATCTAAATGGCAACACAGTACTGCTTTCATGCTTGGCTCACCCCCAAAAGCAGCAGTAGAGGAGGAGATAGGTGGAAAACTGCAGGATCCCAAAATCCACCTCTTGGGGTGCAGAGTGGCAACAGCAGCAGTAAACCCGCAGGTCCAATCACACACCAATGGGCACCACCACCACCAGCCTTATGGACCATGGTGAAGTTAGCACAGCATCTGATCTCAGGGACAGGGCACCCATGGAGCCACAGCAGCTCATCCTGCCCTGTGCAGCTCCCCCCGGATGAGATGGATCGCTGGCAGCTGCCAGCCCGGGGGAGAGGTGCTCCCCAGCTAGGGTGGCCAGATCCAGATGTCCTGATTTTATAGGGCCAGTCCCGATATTTGGGGCTTTGTCTTATATAGGCACCAATTACCCCCACCTAGAGTGACCAGACAGAAAGTGTGTAAAATCAGGACAGGGATGGGTGGGGGTGGGGGGGTAAAAGGAGGCTATATAAGAAAAAGACCCCAAAATTTGGACTGTCCCTATAAAATAGGGATATCTGCTCACCCTACCCCAATCCCCTATCCTAATTTTTCACACATCTGGCTAACCCCAGCCAAACCCTGTGTGACATTCCAATTCTGGCTGCCTGCCCAGGAAGTGAGTTACTTTCACTTTCATTCCTCAGCAAGCAGCCAGCCAGCCTCCCCTCTCCCCCAGCACTTCACCCAACCTAGCCCTGATGGAGGGGAGGGAGGAGAGAGAGAGAGGGGGGGTGCTCCTGGGGAGGAGGGAGAAAGGAGGGGGTGCTCCATGGGCAGGGGGGGAGAAGAATGGATGTTATGGGAGACAACAAAGGATACTGGTTCCAGAGCCACAGCCTCACCTGACCTCAGCCGAGGGGAAAGAGTCACACTCACAGGTGAGCTCCTTTCCCAACCCTACCCCTTCCCCTTCCCAGAGACCCCAGCAGCCAATCCCATTCCTCAGACTGTGCTGCATTCGGCTCTCTCTAGGACCCAGCAGCCCTGCTTTTACACTGTCTGGGCTGCCTGGAGAATGGTGCCCTCAGGGAGAGTGAGGACCTACGCGGCTGCCTATTCTGCCTATGCCTAAGGACGGCCCTGCTTGGGTTAGTCACCTGACCCTTGTGTGCCTAACTTTCAACTACTGTTACATGTGAACAATAGTACTTAACTTTTTAGAACAGTTTGAGGTCCTTGGATGAAAGATTTTATATAAGTGCAAGTTATTTTCGTTGGTTTACTATTAAAATGCAGTTTTCAGAGTAACCCTTTATATGGAATAGATAAAGAATTGTTTCACAAATTTGCTGTTCACAGGATTGACAACATATATTCATAGACTCATAGACTCTAGGACTGGAAGGGACCTCGAGAGGTCATCGAGTCCAGTCCCCTGCCCTCATGGCAGGACCAAATACTGTCTAGACCATCCCTAATAGACATTTATCTAACCTACTCTCCAGAGATGGAGATTCCACAACTTCCCTAGGCAATCTATTCCAGTGTTTAACTACCCTGACAGTTAGGAACTTTTTCCTAATGTCCAACCTAAATCTCCCTTGCTGCAGTTTAAGCCCATTGCTTCTTGTTCTATCATTGGAGGCTAAGGTGAACAAGTTTTCTCCCTCCTCCTGATGACACCCTTTTAGATACCTGAAAACTGCTATCATGTCCCCTCTCAGTCTTCTCTTTTCCAAACTAAACAAACCCAATTCCTTCAGCCTTCCTTCATAGGTCATGTTCTCAAGACCTTTAATCATTCTTGTTGCTCTTCTCTGGACCCTCTCCAATTTCTCCACATCTTTCTTGAAATGCAACTACTCACAGTAATCAAGTTAAGTGCCTGCATATGTGTTTGCAGGATCAGGGTTTTAGTATGTGTTTTGCTATCTGGAAGAAGCTTCCAAGTCCCCACTTTAGAAAAGAAAAATCAGAAACATTTTACTCTTGTGATAATGTAAACATCTTTAATAGGGCATAGTGCGTATTGTAGTGAATTCTTCATAAAATCTGACATGCAAAAATAGATCTGTTTTAACACAAAAGGTAAAGAGAAGGTCTGAAGTACAATAAAATACAAGCCAGTCTAAACTAATCATGTTTCAAACTATTTCAGATGTGAGACTGTGCACCGTAGCATACTTCTTGATACATTAAAGTGTCTTGGTGGGATAAAAAAGCTAGAACAAATCTTAACTAGAGATTTTTGTCTAACTTTAGTGGTGGGAACAAAAAACTGAGTTAGCGGAATGAAAGGAAATGTCTGGAGATGAGGAATTTCCCCTCTCCTCCAGTCATTGTAAGAAAAGCTGCCCTAATATTTATTTTGGTGGCATTTTTGATGATTTTCAGTTCACAATTGGCTGGCCAGTTCAGCTCTGAAGTAGGCAGACAAGTCAATGAGCCATGCAGATCACATGTGGGACCTCTGGACTGTCAATGAACAAATAACAAAATTTAAAATGAAACATGGACTTCTCAATAGAAAATTCATCCCATCTTAGTTTTGCCAATGTACTTTATACATAAAATGGGAAAACTGAAGTGTCAGTATTACTGGATGATAGATACACAGCTTTAGCTGGTGTTCCACAGATAATTTCAATAAAAGTTTGCTCAGGTTTCTCAACCAGTGGAGAATAGATATTAAGTAGTAAACATTTATACTTGGGGGTGAGGGAGAAGTAAGTGTGTGTGTGTGTGTGTGTGTCTGTCTATCTGAAAGAGTGACTCCCAGGTACAGGGATTTATGACTTCATAACACTTTTACTCTTTGATGAGAACTATCATGTAAGTGTGGGACTGAAAGGGACTTCAGTAGGTCATCTAATCCAGTCTCCTGCACTCAAGGCAGGACTACATAATAACTAGACCATTCCTGGCAGGTGTTTGTCTAACCTATTCTTAAAACCTCCAATGATGGAGATTCCACAGCTTCCCTAGGCAATTTGTTCCAGTGCTTAACTATTGTGACAGTTAAGAAGTTTTTTCTAATGTCCAACCTAAACCTCCCTTGTTGCAATTTAAGCCCATTGTTGCTTGTCCTATCCTCAGAGTTTAAGGAGAACAATTGTTCTCCCTCCTTCTTGTAACAACATTTTATGGACTTGAAAACTGTTATCATGTCCCCTCTCAGTCTGCTCCTCTCCAGATTAAATAAACCCATTTTTTTTCAATCTTCCCTCATAGGTCATGGTTTTCTAGACCTTTAATCATGTTTGTTGCTCCTCTCTGGACTTTCTCCAGTTTGTCCACATCTTTTCTGAAATGTGGCACCCAGAATGGGGTACAGTACGCCAGCTGAGGCCTTACCAGTGAGGAATAGAGTGGAAGAATTACTTTTTGTGTCTTGCTGACAACAATCCTGCTAATACATCCCACAGTGATTGTTGCAAAAAAAGCAAATATGTTATTCTGTTGATTCATATTTAACTTCTGATCTACTATAATCCCCAGACCTTTTTCTGCAGTACTCCTTCCTAGGCAGTCATTTCAGTGTAACTGATTTGTTCCTTCCTAGGTGGAGTGCTTTGCATTTGTCGTTACTGAATTTCATTTTATGTACTTCAGATCATTTCTCCAGTTTGTTCAGATCATTTTGAATTTTAATCCTATCCTCCAAAGCATTTGCAACCCCTCCCAGCTTGGTATCATCCACAAACTTTATAAGTGTACTCTGGATGCCATTATCTAAATCATTGATGAAGATATTGAACAGAACTATACCCGGATCGATCCCTGCAGGACCTCATTTAATATGTCCTTCCAGCTTGATTGTGAACCACTGAGAATTACTCTCTAGGAACTGTTCTCTGACCAGTTTTGCACCCACATTGTGGTAGCTCTATCTAGGCTGTATTTCCCTAATTTGTTTATGAGAGGGTCATGCAAGACAGTATCAAAAGGCTTACTAAAGTCAAGATATACAACATCTGCTGCTTCCCCCATCCACAAGGCTTGTTACTCTGTTAAAGAAAGCCATTAGGTTGGTTTGTCATAAACAGGGTTAATGTCTAAGGGTTAATGTCTCTTTCAACTGGAAAGGGGTAACAAAAAACACCTGACCAGAGGACCAATCAGGAAACAAGACTTTTTCAAATCTGGGTGGAGGGAAGTTTTGGGTGTGAGTTCTTTGTCTTGTTTCTGACCCTCTCGGCTCTGAGAGTGATTTTTCTATCTCCTGGCTTTCTAATTTTCTGTTTCCAAGTTGTAAGTACAAAGATAGTAAGACAATAGGTTTATATTGTTTTTTTGTATTTACATGTGTGTAGTTGCTGGAGTGTTTTGAATTGCATTCTTTTTGGATAAGGCTGTTTGTTCACTTTTTTTTCTTAAGCAATTGACCCTGTATATTTTCACCTTATACAGAGACTATTTTTAATGTCTTTTTCTTTCTTTTTTATATAAAGCTTTCTTTTTAAGACCTGTTGGAGTTTTTCTTTAGTGGGGACTCCAGGGAATTGAGTCTGCAGCTCACCAGGGAGTTGGTGGGAGGAAGAAGTCAGGGGAAAAATCTTTGTGTTAGATTTACTAAGCCTGACTTTGCATACCCTCTGGGTGAGGGCGGGAGAGAGATTAGATCTCTCGGTACTTGTGTTTCCAGGACTGGAAGCAGAGAATCTCCTAGGGTCGTCCAGGGAGGGGAGCCTGGGAGGAAGTAACCAGGGAACAAGGGGTGGGGGTTATTTCCCTTTGTTGTAAGACTCAAGGCATCTGAGTCTGGGGGTCCCCCAGGGAAGGTTTTGGGGAGACCACAGTGAGCTAGGCACTGTATAAATCCCTGGCTGGTGGCAGCTTTACCAGGTCCAAGCTGGTAACTAAGCTTGGAGGTTTTCATGCTAACACCCATATTTTGGACGCTAAGGTCCAAATCTGGGAACAACTGTTATGAGATGGTTTGACACAATTTGTTCGTGACAAATCCGTGTTGACTGTTGTTTATCATCTTCTAGATGTTTGTAAATTAGTTGCTTGATTATTTGCTCCATTATCTTTCCAGCTACTGAAGTTAAGCTGACCGGTCTGTGATTCCCCAGGTTGTCCTTTTTCCCCTTTTTAGAGGTGGAAGCTATATTTTTTTCTCTTCCACTCCTGTCTTCCATGAGTTTTTGAAGATAATCATTAATGGCTCAGATATCTCTTCAGTCAGCTCCTTGAGTATTCTAGGATGTATTTTATCAGGCCCTGCTGACTTGAAGACTTCTAACTTGTCTAAGTAATTTTTAACTTGTTCTTTCCATATTTTAGCCTCAGACACTTCCTTGTTTTCACAGGCATTCACTATGTTAGACATCCAATTGCTACTAATCTTTTTGGTGAAAACTGAAACAAAAAAGTCATTAGCACATCTGCAACTTCCACATTTTGTGTTACTGTCTCTTATTCTCATTAAGTAATGGGCCTATCTTTGGTATTCCTCTAGCTTCTGATGTATTTGTAGAATGTTTTCTTGTTACCTTTTATGTCTCTAAGTAGTTTAATCTCATTTTGTGCCTCGGCCTTCCTAATTTTGTCCTTACATGCTTGTGTTATTTGTTTATATTCATCCTTCTTAATTTGATATCATTTCCGCTTTTTGTAGGACTGTTCCTTAAGATTCAGATCATTGAAGATCTCCTGGTTAAGCCAGGATAGTCCCTTGCCATACTTCCTATCTTTCCTACACAGTGGGCTAGTGTGCTCTTGTGCTCTTCATTAATGGCTGCTTGAAAAACTGCCAACTCTCTCAAACTGTTTTTCCCCTTAGACTTGCTTCCCATGGGAACTTACCTACCAACTCCCTGGGTTTGCTAAAATCTGCCTTCTTGAAATTCAGTAAATTTATTCTGCTGCTTTCCATCCTACTATTCTTTAGCATCATGAATTCTATCATTTCATGACCACTTTCACCCAAGCTGCCTTCCACTGTCAAATTCTCAACCAGTTCCTCTCTATTTGTCCAATCAAATCTAGAACAGCCTCTCTCCCCTTGTAGCTTTCTCCACCTTCTGAAATAAAATGTCTTCAATGCTTCCAAGAAGTTGGATAATCTGTGCCCTGCTGTATTATTTTGCCAACAGATGTCTAGGTAGTTGAAGTCCCCCATCACCACCAAGTTCTGGCTTTGGATGATTTGTTAGTTGTTGTTTTTTTTAAACAACTATCTCAAAGTTCTGTTGATTTTACTCTATTATGGTCTTACAGACAAACATTTTCCACATAAATATCCCTAAAGCTGTTAGCTTAATCAAGCTCAGCTGAAAAATTGGGTCTACTTATGGCTTTAGGCTACTTACTGCTGGTTGAAGGTTTGCTAGAAAAAAATCTGTCTTTAGGAGCTTGTTTCTGTAAGTGCTGGTTGTTGTGTCTTTTTGTTTTTGTGGGTTTTTTTTTAAAAGATGTGTATTTTAAAACAGGATACAAGAAGATTTTTAAAAGCAGTTTTGAACCTTAGCGTTTCTGTAATTGAATGGCGAGGTTCTTATGTTGATTCACCTGTTAACAGGTGGGGGAACCCTGCAGAGAGATGCAGATTGAGTCCTGCTGACTTATTATGGCAAGTATAGCTCATTAACTCCACCCTGGATAATAGAGATGTGGTGTGGTGGTTTGACCACATGGAACACAGGATCAAGGATTGAGAGTTAGCTGTAGAGGAACCTTAAGTAGAAGTTTATAGGTTTGCTGTTTGATTCATGGAGAGTGGCGTGCAGTTAGAGTATTTGGTCATAAAGTGATGGCTTGAAAGGCTCCAGGAGTCCAAGTGGGATTATGGAAGAGAGTACATAATAACGGAAGAAGATATCCTCTAAGCCTCCGTCACTCCCATTTGTAAAATTTTAGTAAGTGGTCACTGATTTTTTTGGACACTCAACTTCAGATGCCTTAGGTCTGATTTTTCTTTGTTGAGCATTCACAACTCTAACTGAAGTAAATGGGATGTACAGGTGCTCAGCGCCACTGAACATTGTACCCAGAGGTCTCAAGTTGGGTACCAAAAATTAGTGATCACTCTTAAATATGTTGTGCATCAGTTTACTGACTTGTGAAATGGCGTTGTTTGGATGCTTTGTGAATTAACTTAGGAAAATTGTTTTGAGATCTCAAATGGAAGGTTGTATATTAATAAATGGCTCTTAAGTTGACATTTAATTAAAACAAAGTGTCTTTATGTGCTAACAAACTATATTTATTTGATTTCATTGCCTAGAATTAGTTAAACTATTCAAAACCAAATAATGCAAGGATTAGAATAGTTCAGACTTTGATTCTTTATGTAAACCAGACAGAATTACTGATTGGAGTTTTAGTTTGAATACTGGTCTAATAATATAGAAACATTTTGTAGCACATATTTGCAAAAAGTAAAATTATAGTAATTGTACATATTTTCACTGGAGTGAGATTGTTTTCAGAAGTGCATAAGTGATTTAAGAGCAGTTAGATGCCCTTGAATATCCCACTCTTTATCCCTCTCCATCCTTTGCATTTTGCTTCTTTTGGGGGCAAAAAAATCCAGTGGAACCTGCATGTGTTGTCTATTATCACACTTTGACTCTGGTCTCCACACTGCAGTTGGACACCAAAGTCTTAGGTTCGAGGATAGGTTAGAATAGTCTTAAATTCAGTGTAAATGCTCAAGCCCAGGGTACCTTAACATGGGGAAGCTGACTCAAGACCCATTAACCCTGGGCTTACATTGCAATGTAAACATACCTTTAGTGTCCATTACAGCAGAATAGGATTCCCTGGCCCAGTCGTATCAGATAAAATAGAAAACAGAGAATTGGGGATGACAAAATGGGTGTGCGTGTGATATGCAGCCTCTGGTATTGTGGGTGTCTTATGTAACCACTCAGGCTAAGGTCATCACTATACAGAGTACTACTGAGGAGTTTGATATTGAACCTATGGGGACGGGGTTGAGTAATCTTTCTTTGGTGCTATAAACAGTGTCAGGGGTTTGTAAACTTTGTTGTACTTCCACTACATATTTATGCATCTTCTGCTGGAGTTCACTTGCTTTTGCAGCACATATGAATACTGGCAAGAAGACTGGGTTAGAGATCTGAGCACTTCTTTTTGTGGCTAGTAATAGTATTTTAGCCGAAAGTCGCCTGAGAATCTCATTAGAGCAGAACTAGTTGCTTTGCAGAACACTACCTATTCCACATCTTTTTGAGCTCTAGAAATGTACATCATTTAGCCAAACTAAGTAGAAATCATGATAAAAAGTCTTCAAATGGTGCTAATTATTCTTGTGAGGAGCAGTTTGCACACCCTTGGTGCTGGTTTATAATTACAGTATAGACACAACGTATGCATTAAATTGTAAGCAGATGTAAAACTGCTTGACTTTGAGAAAGCTGAGAGAATGAAGGGGCTGATAGACATAGATCTGATTCATGACTTTGTGTTTAATGCAAACAGTATATCATATACTGAAAAAATATCTATAAGGCTTGAAAACAGTATGATTAATCTGAATCATTTAATAAGAAATCAAATGCAATGGACAAGATCCTCTCCTAATGTAAATCTCTACAGCTCTATTGACTCTGACTGAGCAATGTCAATTTCTGTCAGCTGAGGATGGACAAATGTCACCAAAGTGTTCACATCATTAACTATTATATGTTGTACTACAAGTAATTCTATATAATGTAAATAAATGTACTTGCTGGAAACATTTGTTACAAAGGAAAAAAAATCATTGTCACAGCATTCAGTTTGTATAGCAGAATTGTGTTTTAGTAATTTTGGGGCTCTGAATTAACTTCCCCAACAAAGCCTAGAAACGTTGAATTAAGGCTGCAAATCCAACTTGAGATTGCTATTATCTTTGACCATTATGTAGAGCAAAGCTGAGAAGTAAGGTCCATCAGCATGGTCTTTCAAAGTAGTCTTGGAACTTCCCTTGCTGTTTTTAAAACAAACAGTTAGGACCAGATTGTGCTACCCAGAGGAGTTGCCTTTGCTGCAAAGTTTACTCAAACTGAGTCCCACTGAGGAGAATAAATTAAAACTTAAATTAGCACAATTTATCAGCTGCTAACACGTGTACTGAAAACATATGTTTTTATCTGAGAATTCCATTATGTTCCTTATGCACAATAACCTGGTTTTTAAATGAAGTAGCTGGGGGGGGGGTGTAGGTTTGTGGGGTTTGTTTTTATTTAAAATAACAAAAGTGTTTGTTTTGGCTGATCTTTGTAGGACTCAGCCATAAATCTGTGTTTTAGCTGTGCTTGACGGTTTAACCCCCTGCTCTCAAAACAACCCTGTTTTGGGTTAGGATTAAAATAGTTTTCTTCCTATTATGCTGCCAGAGCTCCAGTGGTGATTTAAAGAGCCCAGGGCTCCCCACAGCGGCTGGAGCACCGGACCCTTTAAATCCCCGCCCAAGCCCGGACCATACCGTACCCAATATAATGCTTCTTACCTATAAGGCGGTAAGATTTTTTGGCTCCTGAGTACTGTGTTATATTGGGGTAAAGGTGTATTTTAAAAGGTCAAAACAATTGTCTTTTAAAAATCTGTAGGAAAAAACCTAACATCTTATTTCAGAACCAGGACCTGTATTTGGCAAGTTTCAGCCCAAAGTAACTCAGTGACAAGCCTATGAAACTCTAAAAGACATCCAATACAGCAAGTGAGCATGGTGCACATTATTTAGCTCCTCTGACTGTCACTTACAGTGAAATTCCCTTACTCCTAAGGGGATTGGAGGTATTTAGTGCAATGGGAGTTGAGGAGTTGTGGTAGTCAGACTCAGCCCTGAACAGGATTGGGCCCATTTGTATGTCTTCCTCGACAGATAAAATATACTTTTGTTTATCTGCATTTATATGGCCCACATCTCCTTAATATTGTAATTCCAAAGTGTGTGTCTATTACTTAGTGCAAGGTTGGTTTAACAGGTAGGCAGCTTGCTCTCCTGACACAGACTTTAGGAGATAGGGATAAACTGTGGATTCTAACAGGTGTTGCTTCTTAAATGATTGATGGCTTTTAATTCACTGGTTGGCTATTAATCTAGCTAATACTATGGATCATCAAACTAAATTAATGGAACAGCTTTTTATTTTATATTCTTGTTAGGATGATTGTGGCTTCTGCCTTATTTATGTGTTAGGATAATATTTGAATTCTAGTTCTATTTCATCTAGGAGTGTGGTACTTCCGGGGTATCCTAAATAAGTATTTATCAACAAACAGAGTCATTTTCAAACTTCACCACAAACTGCTTTAAATGATATGCAGTTCAATAAGTGCTTGTGTCTAGTCATGTTGACCAGAATTTTCAAAAGAACTCAGATCCACAGAGGCGAGGTTTTTAAAGGAGTTCAGCTATCATTTAGACACAAAATAAGTGGCCATATTTTCAAAATTGTTTATGTTGCATGCTAGCCACTTCCGAAAATCTGGCCCATTTGTGGCACTAAGCACTTGGAATTGAGCCCCTGAGATCGTTTTACAAAAATTGGCCCCACATATACCATGCTCTTAAACTTTTACTAGTGATAGTCTCTCCTCTGGTTGCTTCTTTTTTTTTTAGCACCCACTGATCTGTTTTCTTATTTCTTAGACTTCGCTGGGAGTCAAAATTGCACGGCTGAACATAATTTGTTCCTTTGGCTACCCACAGCTTAAATCAGTAGCAGCTATCTAATCTGAGAATGCATCTGTGCTGCATCCAAATATTAGCCACCTCATCACACTGTGTATTTTGTGCTCATTTGAAATAAGTTCGGTGATCCCATGTGTTGTCTGAAACTGAAAAGAGAGTACAGTGATATTCAGCTGGGTTAAGAACTTTCAAAAAGAATCTAACATCTATTTGACTCAGAGTTACAATTTAAAAAAAATCATGCATAAGTCTCTTTTAGGAAGGTAATACTTATTACACATGCATTTTTATGCTCATTTTAAGAAGCTCTGTTTTTCACAATTATGATGAGAGTTCTTAATATCTTGTATTCCCACGATGTCTAACTGCACAAATAAATTTGCAAATTTGCACATATTGCATGTTCCTTTTTTTAAACTTAACAAATATTAGTAAATTATTCTCTCATCTACATATAACCTAGTGCTTTGAGTATTTTGTAATCTGTTTGTATTGGACAAACAGTGAGTCTGTTTTCAGAGATAAATGTAGATGTTTGATATAGTGTACTGTAAACCTTTTATATCATTTAATAAGTTTTTAGCTTGCCTGCCTTCAAATATCTGCTAAATAACCATTTGTAATTGGCTGGCTGACTGAGTGAATCCTGCTCATACATCCAAAGCATGACATCTAGAATTATGTCTTTTGCTAATTCTTAGTTAAAACAGTATTTTTTCTCATGTGATTTATCAGTTTAACTTCGATTTTAAACTTTTTGGGACAGGAACCATATCTTATTGTATTTATATATCACCTACCACCATGAGGCTGCAATCTTGATTGAGGCCTCTGGATGCTACTACAATGCAAATAATAATAGTAAAACATGTTGCTGTGTTTTCTAGGGGGATGGGTTGGTTGGGTTTCTTTTTAAGGGGCACTTTTTAAATGCACATGAGGAGCAGATCTAGTGGGTAAAGTCATACTGTGTCTGCTTGGTTTAGTAGCAAAAGATTTATTATTTTGTCACTTTGGTGTCCCTGTTATCTGTGTGGGCTTTACAGGGCTATGGGAATGTGAGCTAGATTCTGTTCTGCCTTGATTGTCATCAACAGAAATGTTAATGAAATTCTGAATGCAAAACTGTTCTGAGTGTCACAAAGAGCACAGCTTGACTTTCAGATTCCAGGTTGAATTTGCAGGATGGCCATTAGAAAAGCTGTCTTTGGACTTGTAACAGATTGGATATGGAGTCGTTGAGAGACAATAAACATGGAACAAAACGTAGCACCTTTCCAAAGGTATCATCAGGAATATAACATTTTAAGGCTGAGAAATGAGTTTATATTAGTTCATGCCATAACTCCTTCAACTGATAAAACATTATGATGTTGCACAAAGGTCCTGCATGGCTTACTAAAAACAAAATACAGTAATTACTTTGCCTTAGAATATCATTGCTAAATTAATCGTAGTTAACAAACTTGCTGCTAAAAATCTAGATTTTCATTTCTGCCGCTATCATTTAAGCATGTCTCATAGATGACACTTTACAAATTTTATGCAGAGATTCAACATGCTATTTATAAGTTATTTATAGTTCGTTCCTCCATGAGGTGCAAAGAGGACACCTACTAAGGCTGGGCAAACAGAATAACTCAGATTTAGATAATTTAAATTCAGAAATCCTGATATTTGGGTGACATTTTTAATAGCTCTGATCATATGATCTCACTTACAGATCATCCCTTCAGTATCTCACCTCAATCTCCTTCACAACCGGCCTTTTTTGTCTTCTCAAGAGAAACAAATTCCAGTATTTTGGGCAAGTCATCTTCCCCTCTCTGTGCCTCAGTTTCCCAATCTGTAAAATATGGCTAATGATAGTGACTTCCTTTTAAAGCACTTGGAGATCTATGAATGAAAGGCATGATACAAAAGCTAGGTAATGGCAATATTGTTATTATTATAACAAAGAATAGCAGAGTTGTGTGTTTCAACAAATTTATTAAGCAGAAAAACAAACAAAATAGAAAGTATTTTAATATATAATCCCAGATTGGGGTTATTGGTCTCATCTGTTCCAATGTCTCTGTCACGAGGAGCTCCGTTCAGGCTCCCCTTCTATTCAGAATGTATATGAGGGCACTTAGGAAGTTGAGTGAGGAGGGCTGGCTTAGGCTGCATTCGGCGGGCAGATAACGTCCAGCTCTCCATCTCAACTTCAATCAGTTTGTCTGGTAAAGTTGAACAGTTTACCAATGCCCAGTGGAGGCTGGGTCAGAACCAGAATTAGTTGGCTGACCCAACCCAGAGGAAACTGAGGTAATTCTAACAGGTTGGAAAGCAACTGTAGGAAGCAACAAAAACTGTAGCCCATTGGTCATGTTACTCAGCTGAGATGTAGGAGATCCAGTCAAGTCCCTAGTTCAAATCAGGCAGAGTAGAGACTTGAACCTGGGTCTCCCATAGTCATGGTCTTAACCACCAGGATATTGGCTATACTTCTAAAGCGCTTGGTTTTGTCCTTCTCTGGAAAATTTTTGCAGGATGGGAAAACAGTTTCCTGGCCAGTTCAGATATTAAAATGGTATTCCTACCACTTGTTACTCAGGTTCTCAGCTTGAAGGTTTCGTTAGATCTCCAGTTGCTTTCAGATGTCCAGGATGGCAAGAGTATTTTTAGTCATTTGTGGTTAGCAAGAAAATGTTGACCATTCTCTTTTTAAGGTGGATTTCACCACAGTTATGTGTGCCTTTGTATCCTCTATGTTGGTTAATGTGCTCTACATTGGGTCCACACCCTAGAATATAAGAACAGCCATACTGGGTCAGACCAAAGGTCCATCTAGCCCAATATCTTGTCTTCTGACAGTGGCCAATGTCAGGTGCCCCAGAGGGAATGAACAGAACAGGTAATCATCAAATGATCATTCCCAGCTTCTGGCAAACAGAGGGTAGGGACACCATCCCAGCCCGTTTTGGCTAAAGGTCATTGGTGAACTTATCCTCCATGAATTTACCTAGTTCTTGGCCGTCAAAACATCCTCTAGCAAGGACTTCCACAGCTTGACTGTGCGTTGTCTGAAAAAATACTTCCTTTTGTTTGTTTTAAACCTGCTGCCTATTAAGACTCCCCTAAATCTATAAAGAAAATTTCAGAATGTAGCTGTCTGCTTAACAGGGACCAAATTCTGCTTTCCTTATTCATGGGGAGGTGTAATGTCCTTGACAAGTCATGCCACATAAATCAATGGAGAGTAAAGAATACCTCATAATGAGTAAAGACTGCAGGATTTGGCCATAACTGGTGCTCTGTGCAGATAACATATTACACCTATGCTTCATAGTCTCCACTGGTTATCTACTGATTTCTGGTTGAAGTTTAAGTTGTAAATAGATTTGGATCCTGGCTGTTGTAGGCAACCTCAGTACAAATGGGTGGGCATTTATGGCAGGGGATTCTTAGTGAATAGCCCTTAACCCCAGAATCCCCTTTCCTCCTACCTACCAGATCTCCGAGTTGATGACCTTCAGTATATGCTGCAAGGCTTCATGAGTTTCCATGAATAAAATATCATCATCATGTTTCGATGCTAAAGTGATTGATGCACACTTTTCAGAATGCAGCTTGATCTTGCTCACAGATACAGGATGAAATCTTGAACGTGTCAGTGATCAACCAAATAAGTGGAAATATGCTGTTGGAAAGGAAGTTCTTTTAAAAAAATAATTAACTAACTTCACAAGAAGATGTGTGTGTTCAACTGAGAATTTATTTTGGGCACTGTATAATACATTTCTGTATTAAAAAGGAGCATTTAACTGTGATATATTGCAAGTTATCTCATTAGTCATTGCCATTTTGGATAGCACCTGACAGAACAGAAAAACAGGAATTTTATTTGGAATAGATACAGTACACTGCGGATTTTGCAACATTCTGGTGACATCCTGTATTTTCCAATTTTGTAAAGATGTTTCCATTTTACCACTGAAGAGTCCATCTAGAGATGGGTAAGATCAGAAATTTGAAAACCCCTTTGAACACAGTATACAAATATGCCCCTGTGCACGTATTTTCTCTGCTGGAATATTAATGAGCTGGAATTTTTCTGATTCATCTCCATACTCTGAAAGTAAGAACCAAAGTTGCGTGTGTGTGGAGAGTGTTTTTCTTTTGACAGTCAGCTGTCCAGCTCTGGAGCATGTGTACCAACTTTCTTTTTCTGTCCTGGATCCCTAGAAAATTGGGGTCTCATAAATCATATTTTTCTCCTTATGTTCGCATATTTTCTCAACTCTTTTGTTTTATCAACAAGAGATCAGTTCCAGCTTGCTCTCTGAAATTTGGGAAATTGGCCTAAATAATCTAGTAATCCTGAGTCCTTTCCCTAAGGATTTGGTGAAAGTTCCCAGGCAAAAAGCCTCTGTGGTGTAACTCCTTTAATCTTCAATTGAGTTAAAGTGGAGAGGAATTTGACACCATGTCGATTCTTCATCCTCTAAACCAGTTTATTTGCTCTGGGAATAGTAATAGTTAATAAATACTTTGCACTTAGAACAATTTCATCCGAAGATTTCAGCACACAGAGGAGGGAGGTATATTTCACAGCTAGCATAATGTAACTTCTGGAAAACGATACCCCAGTCTGTAGGAATCTTTGCTTCATTTCTCTTGAATGAATGCCTTATTATCAAATACGGCCACGTTACTTTGTATAGTTGGCATGATCTTTTCTGCTTCCACAGGTTTGGAGTGAGTCAGATAGTACTTAGTTAAATAACCTTCTGGGAACACAAATAAAAGGGTCATGGAATCATAAAAGCTAGAGATAGGAAAGACTTATTAGACCATCCAGTTCATCTTCCTGCCAGTGTGTAATTGTTTCCTTTTGTACATAATTTATTAGCATTTTATCTGTCCTAGTTTTAAATGCCCCAAATGATAGGGCTTGCGCTACTGCTCTTGGGGGACTAATCCATGACCTAATGAATCTTACTGTCGGAAAGTCTTCCTGAGACTGGGCTTTACTTTTCTTACTCATAACAGTAATTGTTCTTACTGCTCCAAGTTGCAACCTGCATAACTCCTCTCCCACCTTACTATCCTCTGGACAGTTTTCAGTCCACTTAGCTGTAATTGATGATTCAGTAATTGGTGTCCTCCGAAGACTATATTGAACCAATGCCATGGTGTGGTGGTAAGGGGCGCAATAAATGAGGGTGCTGCCAGTTTGTATGAGATGTATAACTGAGGTCCTTTTGGTTGCTAAAGATCTTGTGGCATTTATCATATAAACAGGGCTGTTATCCCCAGTTTCCTGGTCAAGTTCTAATTTTAGGTTGTTTTTTTTCCCTGCCCACTTAAAATCTCCCCTGCTATTTTACACGGAGAAAGGTATTCTATTCCTAAATTGTTGTACAGTACAGTAATACATAATGCTAAAGTATTGGATAAAGTGATCCTTGTGTATAGTTTGTATATAAGTTTGTAAAATGTGTTAGGATGAAAGACGCTATATAAATAAAACATCTTTAACACTTATACTCCAATAGATCATTTTTATTAAATATATTCTGCAAGCAGGGTTTCTTTGCAGTATTTACGTTGCCTAGTTAGAACAGGTAATCTGATTTTGAGTTTTGTTTCTTCTTGAGATTCCACAGGAGAATATTTTAAAAGGGATTGATACTGATTTTAGGCATAATCCCATCTGTAGTCTACTGTGTATGTTCTGCTGCTTGCGATTGCTAATCCACACAACTTGATAACTCGCTTGTAAATAAAGAATATTATCTTTTTAAGATCCAGTGATTTCTAGAAGTCAGCTGAGAATACTGGAGTTGCTGGATTGTAAATAAGGTCTACATGGACCAAAGTCTTCCCTGGTTTAATTCCATTGAAATCAATAGAGGTACAGTGTGAGAAATAAGTTTTAACCCATATCTCAAATAACTCCACCATCAAATGAGGAGAGAATATGACTTGGAACAGCCAGTAGATGCCAGTAAACCTTAACCTGTGTGAGAAGAATTTAAAACTTTTTCTTTGCCTTTTTATGGCTACTCTGTATTGAAGTGTGATATTTTAAGGGTCTTTTGAAGGATATGCATATTATACTTTTATATATAGATGGTACGTGTGAAAAACTATTTTTGAAAGGCAACTTTGCTGGGACAGAGAGGAAAGTTTTCAGTCTGTAGCCACTATTCTAGTCTAAAGTCTATGTGACTGTAGTGTTCCTAGTCAGTGCCTCTCCACAGAGGGAAAAGGAGTCAAGGGACGCTGCCATTGTGGTTTCCTCAGCTTGCTGCTGTCTTGCTCTATGTACATTGTATAGTGTCCTCAAATCTTGTGTTCCTCCCACGCCTCCTGACATACACACTCATATAGAAACCGCACTGATTCCATCACAAAGACCCCTAGTCACCTGTGAAGGAGAAAGTGAGATTTGCCCCCAAGGATATTGCGCGTTCCTTACAGTGGCATGTAGAGTACATACACTGCATGTGCACCTAGCATGGGTTAAATAGCAGTATAGTCGGTAGGGTTGCCAACTTTCTAATTACTCAAAACCGAACATCCTTGCTCCATCCCCTGCCTGCCCCTCCCTGGGGGCCTGCCCCCCACTCACTCCATCCACCCTCCCTCTGTCGCTTTCTTTCCCCTACCCTCACTCACTTTCACCAGGCTGGGGTAGGAGATTGGGGTGTGGGAGGAGGTGAGGGCTCTGGCTGGTGGTGTGGGCCCTAAGATGGGGCCAGGGATGAAGGGTTTGGGATGCAGAAGGGGGCTCCGGGCTGGGGCCAAGGGAGTTGGAGTGCACGAGGGGGATCAGGGCTGAGGCAGGGGGTTGAGGTGGGGAGGGTTGGGATGTGGGCTTTGGCTGGGAGGCGCTTACCTCAGGTAGCTCCCAGTCAGCAGCATAGCGGGGCTAAGGGAGGCTCCCTGCGGCTCCTGGAAGCAACTGGCTGACTGCTAGGTGCAGGGGTGGCCAAGGAGGCACCACACACAGTCCCTGGGTACCATGGCCAATGGGAGCTGTGGGAGCAATGCCTGTGGGTGCAAGCAGTTCCCTGAGTCCTCTGGCCCCTGCACCTAGGAGTCGGACATGCCGGCTGCTTCCGGGAGCGGCATGGAGCTAGGGCAGGTAGGGAGCATGCTTTAGACCCACTGCGCTGCCTACCGGACTTTTAACGGTCCAGTCAGAGGTGCTGACCAGAACTGCCAGAGTCCCTTTTTGACCAGGCATTCCAGTCGAAAACCATGGTGATGCATGGCAACCCAGACGTGAGGCACTTTTTAAGTGAGTAGAATAAAGGCATGCCAGAATGTTAGGGTATATATCCTACACAGCTCTCTGCATGTCAAGCCACTCTTCCCATGTCTACACTGCTGTTTTTAGCAGCGTAGTGTACAGCTGCCTCGCCACTGCAGGAACTGTTCCCTGCAGCAGGGAAAGGCTCTGGCAGCAGGGAAGCCTGCAGCAGCTCCCCACTGATGGAGCCTTTTCCCACTGCAGGGAGTAGCCAGAGCCTTTTTCTCCTACAGTGAAAGGCTCTGGCTGCTGAAGCCTTTCCCTTCTGCCTCCCCGTGCCAGAGCCTTTCACTGCCATGTGTAGCTACACACTGAAAGGTAGACACAGCCTGCTTTCCACTGTGGCAGATAGCTGCACATATGCTGCTGTCATGAGTGTGCAGTGTGGGCCTACCCTGAGAGAGCATCTTTTCCCAACAAGTGCCAGTGAAGGTTGAGATCAATTGGAATTAGTTTAAAAATAAGCAAAAGCAAACATGGTTTCAGACTCTTCATCCCCAAATGTTCAACTTTGGGCAAGATGAACGACATAAGGGGATTTTCTGTTAATAATGGAACTGCTGATGCCATTGATAATGATAAAAGTCCTGTTCAAAAGGCTCTAAAGAGCAGCGAACTAATACAGCTGAAGTGCTCTTACCACAGAGAATATTGAGGTACCAAGTCCAGTTACTCATCATTAATCATGACCAGTAATATTGTAACAGTTTCATAAACAGATGCAAAATTACCTAATTAGAACCCCCCATTTATGGAGAGGAGGAGAAGAGGTGGCTTTGAATTGTTAGAGAAAAAGGATTCTCAGAGTGACAATTAAACTATCACTCATCATATAAGAGACCAGGTGAGAGTAAAAATAGATATATCTCATGGGCAGTTAAATCTGAGTTAGAGGCTGCTGGAATATAATGTGGCATTGTTGCTTTAAACAGAGAGGGCCATGGCCTGCCCTGAGACACCTGGATATCTCCAGTTGGCATCACTGGGAGCTGTGCATACCTATTGGGGGAGGGATAGCTCAGTGGTTTAAGCATTGGCCTACTAAACCCAGGGTTGTGGCAAATACAGTACTTGGTCCTGCTAGTGAAGGCAGGGGTCTGGACTCAATGACACTTTGGGGTCCCTTCCAGTTCTAGGAGATAGGTATATCTCCATTATTTTATTTTAAGTGGAAAATGCAGGGAAAATAGTGCTTTTTATTATAGCTGTCACTGCTTACACTCTCCTGTTAAGTGTTGCAAAACATTTTAACCCATGTTCACATGTGTCTCAGCCCTGGTCTACACTACGAGTTTAGGTCAAATTTAGCAGTGTTAAATTGATTTAACCCTGCATCTGTCCACATGACGAAGCCATTTTTGTCTACTTTAAGGGCTCTTAAAATCAATTTCTGTACTCCTCCCCGACAAGGGGATTAGCCCTAAAATCGACCTTGTTGGGTTGAATTTGGGGTAGTGTAAACACAATTCGACATTACTGGCCTCCGGGAGCTATCCCAGAGTGCTCCATTGTGACTGCTCTGGACAGAAGTCTCAGCTCAGATACACTGGTCAGGTAGACAGGAAAAGTCCCGTGGACTTTTGAATTTCATTTCCTGTTTGGCCAGTGTGGCGAGCTCAGAGGTGACCAGGCAGATCTCATCAGCACAGGTGACCATGGAGTCCCAGAATTGCAATAGAGCTCCAGCATGGATCAAACCAGAGGTACTGGATCTGATTGCTGTATGGGGAGAGGAATCTGTGCTATCAGAACTCCGTTCCAAAAGACAAAATGTCAAAACATTTGAAAAAATCTCCAAGGGCATGAAGGACAGAGGCTATAACAGGGACCCACAGCAGTGCCACGTGAAACTTAAGGAGCTCAAGCAAGCCTACCAAAGAACTAGAGAAGCAAACAGCCACTCCGGGTCAGAGTCCCAGACATGCCGCTTCTATGATGAGCTGCATGCCATTCTAGCGGGTGCCCCTTCAGCTACCCCACCCCTGTACTTCCCTCCTCCCCCACCCCTCCTGGGTTACCTTGGCAGTTATCCCCCCATTTGTGTGACGAATTAATAACGAATGCATGAATTTGAAACAGCAATGACTTCATTGCCTCTGCAAGTGGAGATCAAAGGGGGGGGAGGAGGGCAGTTGGCTTACAGGGAAGTAGAGTGAACCAAGGGGGTGGGTTTTCATCAAGGAGAAACAAACAGAACTTTCACACTGTAGTCTGGCCAGTCATGAAACTGGTTTTCAAAGCTTCTCTGATGCACAGTGCACCCTGCTGTGCTCTTCTAACCGCCCTAGTGTCTGGCTGCATGTAATCAGCGGCCAAGCGATTTGCCTCAACCTCCCACCCCTCCATAAACATCTCCCCCTTATCACTCTCACAGATATTGTGGAGCACACAGCACACAGTAATAATGATGGGAATATTGGTTTCACTGAGGTCTAACTGAGTCAGTAAACTGTGCCAGCGAGCATGTCCAAAGGCACATTCTACCACCATTATGCACTTGCTCAACCTATAGTTGAACTGCTCCTTACTACTGTCCAGGTCATGAGCCGTGGGAACAAGGGGTATGCTGGGGTAGGAGCGACCACACAGGGCTGCCGACTGGGAGAGCAGCCTGAGGCAGAAGCCTCCAGCTGGCATGATATTCCATGCAGGACTGAATTGCCATTAGACAAAACTTAAAGAAGAGAATGACCTGGAGTCATTCCCATTTTTGTCCAGGCGCCCCCAACTGATGTTACCGAGGCTGGCCAGGAGCACCAATATCTGCCCAGGTGCCTCTGACCAACCTAACCGAGGTCGGCCAGGAGTACCCACGGGATGACGATGATGGTTAGCAGTCGTATCACACCATCTGCTGTCCTCGAGGCAAGTCAAGGCAAGGGGATGCTGCAGTACCACGTCTGTCAGCAGCGCTCAGGAGACATGGTGACAGTGAGCTGAGTGGGCTCCATGCTTGCCGTTGTATGTCCTCTGCACGGGTAACCCAGGAAAAAAGGTGATAAATGATTTTTTGCTATTGCTTTCATGAAGGGAGGGGGGCCTGACGACATGTACCCAGAACCACCCACGACAATGTTTTTGCCCCATCAGGCATTGGGAGCTCAACCCAGAATCCCAGTGGGCAGCAGAGACTGCAGGAACTGTGGGATAACTACCAGAGTGCAACGCTCCGAAAGTCTACGCTAGCCTCGGTATTGTGAACGCACACTGCCGACGTACTGCGCTTAGTGGGGACACACACAATCAATTGTATCAAACTGATTTCTAAAAAATCGACTTCTATTGAATCAACCTAATTTCATAGTGTAGACATACCCTTAGTCACTTTGAATAAGAAGAGAAGGAAATATATATAATCTCTATGCTTGAATGGGGCTGCAGCAAAACCAGACAATGAGGCACAAAACGGAATGTTTGAGGAATACAGTTTATTTAACTTTATACAGTAATTATGGGCACTTCAGTGTAATGTATTGTTAAGTTTCTAGGGTGTTTGACTCTGCAGGGACAACCACCATTTTGTTTGTTAGTTATTGCAACCTGTGTAGAAGAGAGATACGCACAGTGCTCTCTTATGGAGGCTTTACTTTTGGTGTGTGGGTATATCTCCTTCCCCATGCTCCTGAATGGCTATTCCAGTTCTGGGGAAAAGCTGTCTCCAACTGTCATTTGAATATTATTTGCATTTCCATAGTGCATAGGACTCCTAGGCATGGACCAAGACCCCATTGTGCTAAGGAGTGTACAAACACAAATTTATTGTTCCTGCCCCAAGACCATATAGTCAAAAGCTTCGGTGATAGAATTGCCATTGTATCCTAATGGTTTTTGATTATACCATTCCACGTGTCCAGAGACACTTGTTTCCCTCTGTCCTATGCCCAGTCTAAATACAAAGTTGCACTAATTTAACTAAAATGATTTAAGATAAACCAGTGCAAATTCTATGTGTAGACGAGGCCTCAGAAGGTTGTTTACAAGGGCACAGATTCCTTCCCTGGAGTTCTAAGATGCAGTTGAAACAGTAAGCACAGAAACCATTTGTCACAGGTACAGGGAGAGCTGCACTTTGGACCCCTTTTAGTCCCTCTTGCGAGTACCCCTTTAGGGACAAATTTTGTTACCTTTATCCCACTCAGGATGCCGTGGTTCGACCCAACCACTCAGAGATTGGAAGTCTGGACTGCAGCCCCCTGTCTGCCAACCCTGTTAAATCACAGGCCCAATTGTGTTTGACACATGTGAGCCAATGACAGCAGCTGGTTAAAGTGACTCAAAAACAACTTCTTCAGAACAAGGCATTATTTCACCCAAAAGTGTATAGTATGCAGAACAAAGGCATTTTATTTATTTATACATACATACACTATGTGCCTCGTTCCTCTTATCTAAGAAGTTCCATTCAGCCCAGTTATGTCCCTCTCCGGGTTTAGGGAGAGAGCCTACTTGCGGTTTCTGTCTCTCTCCCTGTCAGACCCTCATCGGGACTGCTTCTGACAACCTACTCAGTCCCTGCTTCTTCCCTTTTCTAGGTCTGAGATCCCTTAACTGTTTAGTGTCCTTTTTGATCTTAGCTAGCTAGTCTGGGTGGAGCCAGGCAGAGGCATTATCTACATATCTATAGCTCTCACACTTGCTGGTTTGTCAGAGTAATGTTTTACATACGCTTTACACTCACTCTGGCGGGGCCGCCCGAGGGGGCGGGGGCGCAAGTGGGGCAATTTGCCCCAGGCCCTGGGACCCACAGGGGCCCGGCGAGCCCTGGCCCGGTGGTGATCCGGGTTTTTGGCGGCATTTTGTCGCCGGGGGGGCCTTCAGTGCTGCCGAAGATGCAGAGCAACTGAAGGGCCCCCCGCTGCTGAAACGCTGCCGAAGACCCGGACAGCCGCTGGGTGAGTACAAGCACCACAGCTCCCCCGCTTTGCCCCAGGCTCCCTGAATCCTCTGGGCGGCCCTGCACTCTGCACTAGTGTAAAACTAACACTTCTATATGCAAGGATTCAGGAAATAAGCCCTATTAAAAATGTTAACATGTAAGGAAAATCATATTTTTGGCCTACAGATATTTACTGTGGGTGAAATCCTGCCCCCACTGAAGACAATGGCAAAACTCTCAGTGACTTCCATGAGGCCAGGATTTCACCATAAATCTTAATTGCCACAGTAGCACAAAATTGTGTTAAATATTATCTCACTTATTGATGGCTAATTGAGGAAATGCAAAGACATTTCTTTTTCCTTTGTTCTTAAATGTTGCTCCACTGTAAATAGAAACAAAACCCCCAAAGAAATTACCTCATGTGCATGACTATGGATTTACATTTACAGTTGTATTCTGTATGTGCCATTCAACTGACTGCTCAGTAGAAAGGAAAGCAAGCAAGCTTTGTAACAAATTTCGTAAGGAGAAATCAAATCCAAGTGACAAATTAATCACACATGATTGAGCATCTTGTCAGTTAGAATTGTATCGGATCAAAAGCACTACTAGAAGTGAGATGAAGTAATCCCAATGTCTGTATCACTTCTATATTGTTCCCCACTAGAAGGATGGAGATGTGTATTATTAGGTGCAATACGTTTCCAAGTTGGAACAAATCATTACATCTCTTGGAGGGCATGGGAGAATAGATTGTTGTAAGTATAATATGGAGGACAAATTGACCATAATGCATTATAATTACATGCATTCATTATAATACAGTATTAAGTCAATATATATTTATGTAGCGTCAGTTCTGTATGCAGCAAGTTAAAAGTATCTGTATGGGATGGTTTTTTGTAAAAAGACTACAAAACACAGGCTATGCATTTCAGTTCTTTTTTTTCATTTTCTATGCTGCCCTTAGAATATCAGCTGCAGGCTAAAGTAGTCTATTATTCATGCATGAGGAAACCTAAGTCACTTCAGTGATTTAGCAAAACCCAGTCTTTTCTTGAACAGACACAAGGTGATATCTGGTGTAAATGTTGTAGCCACTGCAGAGTGTCTAACTTTTAATAAGATTTGTGTGTATCACCAAATCCACCATTCCAACCTTTACCAAATGCAGGGAGGAAATCTTCCTCCTGGATCCATGCTATTGATTTTTTGATATTCTTCATTGGTTCCACACATTGTGCTGCTAGTGATGTGACTGGGAGTTCCCTGCATGGAACAGTGCTAATAAGAGTTCCAGGCATCAAACAAGTGCAGAATAAGCAGGAGATATGTGCTGCCAAGAAATATGCCCTCTTCCTCAACTGAGTTTCACAATTAACTATTATCATGTCCTGATTTCTGCCAGACAGTGAGCCATCAGTTATGCCTTTATTGCTATGTGAAATAATTAAATCTTCCTTGGCATTAGTTTCTGCTGATTGTAAAAGAAATTTTCATCCCAGGACCCTCTGTCACTTATGTGGAGTAAAAATATCTGTATGTTCTTTCCTACATCTTCCAATTCTCTTTTAAATATGGCAAACTTTCCCCCTAAGAGGTGAAACCGGGTACTTATGTGTTTCCCACAGAAAAAGTCAACTTTAGGCCAAAATATTGGATCTCTTCAGGTTTGTAGATGCCTGGATAAAGGATAAGCCTTTATCTCCCCCACTTTCCCCAGCTGATATTTTAGTGTAAAATTAATATGGGGTGATTTTAAAAGTTTAGCTTCATTGTGTCAGACTGTTGGGGTCTATTTCTGCTCTAAAATCCAGATATGTTCCATTGACTTCAATAGTTACTCTGGATTGACGCCAGTGGGAGTGAGAGCAAGGAAATTTCCCACTTTAAAGGGAAATAGTATTAGACAAATGGGGAACCCATGTATATTACAGGCGTCAAAAGTCTGTAATATACATGGGTTCCCCATTTGTCTAATACTGTAGTCGAGCATGTTGGCAAAAGTCCACCATCTCTGTGCTCGAGGCATTATTAAATGATATTTGTTTTTCTAGGAGACATTTAAAATCATTCAGTTAAACTCTTATTGAAATGAAAATGAAAAAAATGTGTTTGAAATCCTAACTAGCTTCTTGGGTGAGCACCCAAAGTCAAATTTATTATCTGAGCACCCAAATGATTATTGATTCACTGCATTAAATATTAATATTATAAAAATTGTAGAGAATTTGGTGCTAAGCAGAATAGCAATTTGGTTATATAGTGGAAGAAGCCCCCATGTTTTGGGGGATTTTTAAGTTGTATTTTGGGACTTTGCAGTTCCAGTATAACATGCAGTGTCTGTGGAAGGCCACTCAGTTGGCAGAATACAACTTTTTGGTAAAATCCTAACGTAGGAATGTTTTTGTCTGGATAAAGTATAAGCCATTGGATTGCAAACCTATATTTTTTTTTCATTAATAGTCTTGTTCTTTTACAGCATGCACAGTAAATTTTACACCTGAGATTATTGCTCTTTACATTTTGATTTGCAAATAATGTATATATAATATATAATGTAAATGATTATACAAATTAACAGTAATGACCAATTTAAGAGTGAAATTGATGTTCAGGAGATGGAAGAGTCAAGATATTTTTTTACAAGTTATTAAACTGCCCAGCATACCGCCACACTGAGCTACAAAGTGTGTTCTATTACTTAAATCTTTATACAACAAATTATTCAAAAAGATTCATATTCAACCCCTTTTCAAAATTTTGATTAACTCCAATACTTTATAAATCCATTTGTATGTTGGTACTGGAGGAATGCTTCAATTACTTTAAATCAGTTTTCTTTTATAAGTATTTCAGTCTGGCATGTAGACAAGTAGCAGATTATCACTGTGGAACAGGATATACTGAGGTGATATAAAATAAGGAAAATCCCATTCTAGAAAATGATGACGCTTCTGGGAATCCAAGACTGAGTTCTATATTTGTGTGGCTTTTTTTGTTCGTTTATTTTTAATACAGCATATCAAGTTACAAATTCAAATTTCTAATAAATACATGGTGAGCTGCTTTGATTCCTGTGGAGCACTTGCAACAAATCCTTCAGTCAGTGTTAGTGAAATTAATGCAGCATAACTAAGGAATCTAGATTTCATTTATGAATGAATCTAGCAGTCAACTGACAAAACCTCTAGCTAGTCGACCATGCTGGCTGGAACTCCTGCAGTCGGATCTCCTGGTGATGTAATACTTTCTGGTCTTGACTCTCTCTGCTTAGGAGAGAGATTCTTTTAGCTATTTCAGTAAATATCTGCATGTTGTTTTTTCTCTGTCTTTAGTCAGGTCCCCTTTCTGCTAATCTTAAAGGAACAGAATAATAAATAAAACTTGAAACACAGTTTGGATCTTTCCAAAAGTATTAAAAACCCAAAGAACCACTTGTTTTTTTAAAATACCCATGTAAAATGTTCATGCATTTGTGTGCAGGCAGATGCTGTTGTTACATGTGCCATGTATGGAACTGTATGTACTGTGCACATGTGTGAAATCTCACATCTATGCAATCTCCTTTCTTGCTTTGAAAACATGTCCTAAAATATTCCATTGTGTTTGAAATTCCCCAAAGCATATTCCTGTTGAAAATCATAGTTTTTCATAGGTCACTTCTAATTTGGACACTTCACTGAATACAGCTGCCACAATTAGTCAAATTTGTGATTTGCTCCACTGTATGGTACCAGTTTAAGGCTGTATTAACACAGTTGGTGTGAATGCAGACTTCTTTACATGATGAACTGTAGTACCAGCAGCAGTTCTCTAGAGCACTGATCCACACAGAAAAATGAAACCTCAAATCACATTAATGGCTTCAATAATGGGGTGGAGAGTATACTTATACAAGTTGCAGATGACACTAAGCCTGGAGAAGTTGCAAGCATACCACCTGTAAGGGCAAGGAGGGATATAGCTCAGTGGTTTGTGCATTGGCTTGCTAAATCCAGCATTGGGAGTTCAGTCCTTGAGGGGACCACTTAGGCATCTGGGGAAAAAGCAGTAGTTGGTTCTGCTAGTGAAGGCAGGGGACTGAACTCAATGACCTATCAGGATCCATTCCAGCTCTATGAGATAGGTCTCTCTCTCTCTACATATATATATATGTATTTAGTTGCACTTCAGTGGCCTAATGGATAAGGCATTGGCTTTCTGTGCCAGAGATTGTGGGTTTAAGTCCCACCTGAAGTAAAAAACTACTTTCTCCCTGTATATTAGCCTCACCTAGAGCACAGGGGGATAGCTCAGTGGCTTGAGCATTTGCCTGCTAAAACCAGGATGGTGAGTTCAATCCTTGAGGGGGCCATTTAGGGATTTGGTTGGGGAATGGTCCTGCTTTGAGCAGGGGGTTGGACTAGATGACCTTCTGAGGTCCCTTCCAACCCTGATATTCTATGACTAGAATTCAAAGAAATCTTGATAAATTGGCCTAAAATCAACAAGGTGAAATTCAATAAAGACTAGTGGAAACTGCTACACTTAGGAAAGAAAAATCCAATGCACAAATAACATAATTCTGAGGTGTATTAACAGAAGTATTGTATTTAAGACACAGGAGGTAACTGTCCCACACTACTCAGCACTGGTGAAGCCCCAACTGGAGTATCATGCCCAGTTTTGCACACTGCACTTAAAGAAAGATGTGGACAATTTGGAGAGAGTCCAGAGAACAAAATGATAAAAGGTTTAGAAAACATGATTTAAACAGGCAGGTTAATAAAACTGTGTATGTTTAGTCTAAAGAAGAGAAGATTGAGGGTGACCTGATAACAGTCTTCAAATATGTTAAGAGCTGTTATAAAGAGGATGGTTCCGCATCCACTGAGGGTAGGACAAGAAGTAATGGGCTTGATCTGCAGCAAGCATGGGTTACACAAGCACTGACAGTTAAATATGAGTCTCCTGTAAATTGTAACCAACCTTGTTTGTCTGACCATTTGGCTGACCAAGAAGTAGGACTGAGTGGACTTGTAGCTCTAAAGTGTTACATTGTTTTATTTTTGAATGCAGTTTTTTTTGTACATAATTCTACATTTGTGAGTTCAACTTTCATTAGAAAGACATTACACTACAGTACTTGTATGAAGTGAATTGAAAAATACTATTTTTTATTTTTTACAGTGCAAATATTTGTAATAAAAATAAATATAAAGTGAGCACTGTACACTTCGTATTCTGTGTTGTAACTGAAATTAATATATTTGAAAATGTAGTAAACATCCAAAAATATTTAAAATAAATGGTATTCTATTGTTATTTAACAGCACAATTAATTGTGCGATAAATCGTGATTACTTTTTTTTTAATCGCTTGACAGTCCTACTTTATAATCATGCCAGTTTCAATTATTTTGGTAATTTATTTCAAAATACCTGTCAGCAAGTAAGTCTGTGACAATACAGACACACAAAAATTCCTCCAGGAGTAGAGAGTTAAAGAAACCCCTATGACAGCCCAGTTCCTGCTTCTCTGCCCCCTCCGCCCCGAAGCCCAGCCATGGGCTCAGACACTCACACTCCCTTCCACCTCAGAGCTCAGCCTTGCCCCCCCCAGACACTTACACCCCCTTCTTCCCAGAGCCCACCTGCGGGCCTCCCTGCCAGCCTAGACACTCACACTTCGTCCTCCCCCCCCGCCCCCGAGAACCCAGCTGCACTCTCCCCCAGATGAGGTGTGCTGACTCCTTTGTGAACTGTCATTCCCTGTTTTAAAGCCTTTAAAAGTTGAGAGGCAATGTCTTGAAGCCAGATGGCTGAATGAAAATGGCATGTCTTTTAACATACGAGAATTGCATATAGCAAAATTTTGTGATATCCGTGCCAAAGCAAAAGTGACTTATATCTCAGGCATCATTGCTATATGGAGGAGTCACTTTACAACCTTTTTTCAGATTGTATATGAACTGCTGCATCCAGAAAGCCCAGCTACTAATTCATCATTGGCTAGAAGATGGATCTTTGGTCTGACCCCATATGACCATTCTTATGTTCTTATCAGTTCACTCAGTTGTCCGTAATAAATTATTAAAATTATTTTTCCTTCATTAGATTTCCTTTTTTAAAGTAAATTGTATAGATCAGCTCAGTCTCCTGATTATGCTCCATTGTCTTTGCCTTTCATGCTGTTCACTGAGCAACATCCTCTGTCTGTATCTAGTATATTTTAATGTGTCAAAACCAGTGATGTGATTTGAATCCTAGTCCTGCCTGCTTGTTGGGGCAAATGTTCATTTGTTACGAGCATGCAGTGTTGTTTTAGCTGTGTTTAGTTCCAGAATATTAGAGAGACAAGGTGAGTAAGGTAATATTTTATTGGACCAACTTCGATTGGTGAGAGAGACACACTTTCAAGCTTACAGAACAGTTCTTTAAGTCTGGGAAATGTACTCCGGGAAGGTCTACATTACAGAATGACTTTGGTATGACTACGTCGCTCAGAAGAGTGAAAAATCCACCTCCTGGAGTGATGCAGTTATACCAACCTAACCCCCCTGTCTAGACAGTGCTATGTTGGTGGGAGATCTTATCCCGCTGACGTAGTTACTGCCTCTTGGGGAGGTAGATTAACTATGCCAGTGGGAGAGCTCTCTCCTATCAGCGTAGAGAGTCTTCATTAAAGTGCTACAGTGGTGCAACTGTGCCAATGCAGCGTTTTAAGTGTAGCCCTCCCCTCAGTGTCACAGCTAAATGCAAGGTGGAACAGATTGTTTAGCATAAGTCTTTAACATGTATTTCAAGGAACCATTCAAGGTGAAGTGGCCCATTAGCACATCTCCAATCATAGACAGGGAAAGGAGGGGGAAAAGTGTGGTGGTGGGGGGTTAAGTGAGTTACAAATTGTAGTAGTAAGCCCATAAATCCAGTGTCTCTATTCAGTCCATGATTTTTAGTATTTAGCAAAGTTATGAATTTAAGCTCCCAGGCTCATCTTTTGAAGGTGTTCTGCAGGTTTCCTTTGTGGATGAGGACTGAGAGGTCAGATATATAGGGTGATCACTATACAATACAGCTAACCTAGGGTAAAGATTAATATATCCTTGGAACCTGGAATTGTTCTTTCAAAACAACCTGTAATGTAAACTGTTTGGATTAAACGTTCCTCTGTCAGGGGCCAAATTCTGTGCAATTTATTTATGCAAGGATGTCAATGGAACTACTAGCATAAATTATGTGAGCAAAAACTGGCCCCAACTGAAGACATGTCTGAATTTTCATTCAGCATCAGTTTTATACTTTCTATTTAAGGGACTAAGAAAATCATCCAGTTAATATTTCAGACCAATCTTGAAATATCTGTATTTTTGAAATATCTGATTTGGGTTTCACAGTGCGCATTAGCACACAGACTTGCTGAAAGTGTGCCATGGCCTATTGAGTGAAGCTTAGTCATGTGCTCTTTCACTCTCTCTCAGTCTTCGGACCTCTCTTTGAGGCATATTGATTGTAGTATTTTGTTGGCAAAGTTGAAGTTTATTGTTGGGTTTTCAAATACTGCCTTGATGTGGTTCACATCATATGTGATTCATCAGCTAGTGACAGTCTTAATAGGTCATCTGAGAACAGACCAGGATTCTCCTTGCTGGGGTGACCCTTGGGGATAAGTGTTAGGACATTGTATTCTCCTTTACTCCCTTGATCACTTACAAGAAATCACTAGATTTGAAGTCTTTTTAAATCAAGAAACACTTAGGATTACTGTTAATACACACCTTTTATTTTCTTTATTAGATTACTGTAACCTTTTACTTGGAGTTCCCAATTCTTTTTGCAATTCCATCATCACATAGCAGTATGAAATAGCCATAAAAAAATAGTAGCTGTTGGAACATATCACTCTTCTTTTACAGTCTTCTTATTTGTTCCTTTTTAAATTTACATATTGATTCTCAGGTTTTACCTCTATAGTTTAAGGCACTTAATGGTTCTTGTCCCAAGTATTTGACATCTTTTGTTGTTATCTGTTCCTGGTCATTGATTAATGTAAGACTTGGCACTGAAGTCCGTCTGAGATACAACCCTAAGGCTTTTAGCATCTTTTCCCATTGGTTGTGGAATTCACTTCTGGTTCCTGTTTAGTTTAAAAAGCACATTGTCTTTATTTAAAATTACAGCAAAGAAATGAAGTTTTGTTGCTGCTTTTGACTCTTTATAAAAGAGCTGATGCTGTTATTAAAAGGCCTGCTTTCCTTTTGCAAAGGATGTTGTATAAATACATCTTTCTTTTTGTTCTGCATAGCTTCATTTAATCTTTTGCCCTTTGTCTTATACAAATAAATTGATAATCAGAGAAGATTTTGTAATACAACTCAAATTGCCTACTGTCCTCCACAAAGTAAATGAATAAATCTGTGTGTAGACTTGTAACAGTCCTGATTTGGTGCTTTTATTTCAGGGATGCCATGTCACTAGTTCCAAATGACCAGGCATATTACTAGAAGGGGGCACTACTACTCTGAGTTTTTCATGATGTTCTGAGCAGTTCCTTTGTGTTTCAATATAGAATGACAATTATGTGCTAGAATGACAAAGAAACATGACTCCAGCTGTGCTATTCAGCTTTCATAAGCCCAATTAAAATTCTAAATAAATGGCTTAATGATCCTTTAGCTTGTAATATGTAAACTCAAGTTGTAATTAGTTTTTCATAGCTGCTAATATAGGACCAGTATCAGTTCGTGTTTAATGCAGTGCCCCTATTATATGGCCTGAGGAACTGATTATCACATAGTAGTGGTCAGTAAGATAAGGGATGTGTATGAAAAGACTGTCCATTGGCAGATGCTGCTTGGCAAAGTTGTTGCTCACCGCTGTTTTTCTACCCAGTGCAACTTGTTGGGTTCTAATTAATGTTCTACAAGTAGCCAAAACTCATCAAAGGTCAGAAGGAATGCATTCAAAGTAGCTATTTTCAACAACTTCTGTAAATGAACCCTAAATGGGGTATCAAATTTCATTCTGCATATCAGCAACAGCTGGTCTGTTTACAGAATTCATATTTAACTGTCAGTGCTTGTGTAACCCATGCTTGCTTTGAACAGTAGTAACCAGGGTTGTTGGGTTTTTTTTTTGCCAGAAAGGTGGAGTAGCTGTCCATCGACGCCAGTTTGTCTGGGACTAGCAGAAAAAAAGTTCACAAATTCTTGGCACTTGATCAGTAGGGCATTTCCAAGGGTAGGGGGCAATTCCACTCCCAAGTGTTGGGGGGAGGAAAGTCAAACTCTTCAGGTCAGGTCAGGTCAGCCAGCCCTGAAGGGAGACAGCCGTACGATAGGGAAGGTGAAGCTATCTGCCCTCACTGGCCTGCTTTTTACTAATCGTAGCAAGAAGATAGCCACAAGGAGAAGGATACCAGCCTGTTCAAAGAACTGGGTACTTGCTGCTTGTACAGGTCAGGATGGTGTGGTGACGTAAATGTCAAATCAATGGTTCATGTTTTAAATGCATAGGATTTATGACCTGTGTGCAGTTTTGGCACTGAAGAAATGTGTATGTTTGATACTATGGTTTTTGTTTGCCTAGTATTTGCTGTTTGGTTGTAATGATAAGATTGCACCTAGATTTCTGAGGAGTCTCAGTGAACCTTCAGATTATTGTTTTATAAACCAAAAGATTTTTTTTTTCAGTCTGAACAGCTTTATTACGCTGTGGTGTCTTTATTCCAAACTGGAGCAACTGTGGGTATGGGCATCCACGATTGTCCAATTTTGCATATTGATCTCCTGTGGTGTTACTCACAGATGGGAGTTCTGCTCTCAAAACAGACTGAACTTTTCCTGCAGGAAAGTGAAATTACAGTGGGTATTTGTTTAATCAGCATTTAGGAGGTTACATAAGCACAACTTGTCTTCCTATAACCATAGGGGCCCAAACCTCAGTGGTGGATGGGAGTTGAGGGCACTCAGCAACATTGAGGAGACAATTGGCAACTTGCGCGATCAGCTCTTTTAATAAATGACCGCACCCTGTAACACATCACTGTGCAAAACCTGTATATTTGTCTTATGGTCTATACATAGGGTCCTACCCAGGGCTGGCTCCAGGCCCCAGCGTGCCAAGCATGTGTTTGGGGCGGCATGCCACAGGGGGCACTCTGCTAGTTGCCAGGAGGGCAGCAGGCGGCTCCAGTGGACCTCCAGCAGGCGTGCCTGCGGAGGGTCTGCTGGTCCCGCGGCTCCAGTGGAGCATCCGCAGGCACACCTGCAGGAGGTCCACCAGAGCCGCAGGACCAGCAGACCCTCCTCGGGGATGCCTGTGGGAGGTCCACCAGAGCCGCGGGACCGGCGAACGGCAGAGCGTCCCCCGCAGCGTGCCGCTGTGCTTGGGGCGGCGAAATGGCTAGAGCCGGCCCTGGTCCTACCAAATTCACAAGCATGAAAAAAGCGTCCCAGACCATGAAATCTGATCTCTCCCCATGAAATCTGGTCTTTTGTTTGCTTTCACCTTATACTATATCAATTTCGTAGGAGAGACCAGAGTTAATCAAACTGAGGGTCCAAATTGGGGGTCCAAACTAAAAGTTTGGAGTTGCAGGGGGGACACAAAGTTATTTTAGGGGGGATTGTGCTATTGCCACCCTTCCTGCTGAGCTGCCTTCAGTTGGGAAGGTGGAGGGTGGCACCTGCTGACCGAGGGCCCAGCTCTGCAGGCAGCAGTAAAGGTGGCAATACCATACCATGCCATTCTTACTTCTGCGCAGCTGCTGGCGGCAGTTCTTCCTTCAGAGCTGGTCTTCCAGCAAGCAGCCACCGCTCTCAAGCTGCCCAGCTCTGAAGGCAGTGCCCCATCTGCAGCAGTGCAGAAGTAAGGGTAGCAGTATTGCAAGCCCTCCTACAAAACCTTGTGATCCCCTCACAACTCCTTTTTGGGTAAGGATCCCTAGAATTATAACACCTTGAAATTTCAGATTTAAATAGCTGAAATGATGAATTTGCTATTTTTTAAAATCTTAAGACCATGAAATTGACCAAAATGGACCATGAATTTGGTAGGGCCCTATCTATACATAACAGATTTGATCCTTAGTAAAATTCTGCAATCCTCAAGTAAGCAAACGCCTCACTGATGGCAGAAGTTGGCTCTAGTTTGTATATCAAGTGACCCATTTCAAAAGAAAAACCTGACTAGAAAATATTATCTATGTGCAAGAACTATTAGTTACTATTACTATGAGAATACTGTTTGCATTTCTTGACTTGTTTGTTTTTAACCATAACATTATGTTCCCTGTGTGTTTCCTCAAGAAAAAAAATTGTTGAGAAGAGAAGAAAAAAAGAAAATGGAAACACTAATGTCTCTTATTTCAGTGTGTTTCCACAAATGAAGTTATGGAACTTCATGCTGCTGTACTAGTAAAAGCCCCATCTACAGAACTATACAATGTGTGAATTTCTGCCACTTCGAAGTCCTGTAGTATAATGGCTAGACTGTGTACTATGTTTTGTTTATGCAAAATAACGTAGAGACCAACTGGCTGCTATCTCAGTGTTAATACATGATGAGGGGAGCATAATAACTTTTGCTAGAGTAGAAAAAATATAGTTTTTCTCTTTCATAGCTAAAAGAGAAATACGTTTAGTTCAAACTTTCCTGAAGTGTGGGTTGTTGGGGTTTTTTTTGTTTGTTTGTTTGTTTTTGGTTGAGCCAGAGCATGTATATGTTTTTCAGCCAAAAAGGAAAATATTTGAGTAATGTATGAGAATGTGAAAATTGGGCTGTGAAATTTGAGTCTGAAGGTAACATTAATCTTATCTCTTTTACTTACAATACTGTTTATATTTTGTACATCCCAGTGTGTAATGTAATTCTCTCTCTCCGGGAGAAGTTTTGATAGTGGGTAGAACATAGGATTATGTTTCAGGAGACCTGTCTGTTGTTCTGGTCTTTGCTGCTGACTCATGGTATCTTGGGCAGGTCATTTAGGACATTTTCAGACTTGGATACTGAAGGTTTGTCATAAAATACCACATTTAGGCACTTAGGTAAAAAAGCTGGATTTTCCACAATGTTGAGCATCAACCATTCCCATAGACTTCAGTTTCCTCATCTGTAAAATAATTACCCTTCATAGGACCCAATTCTGCCACCCTTACAAACATGGAATAGTAGCTTACTCCTTGAGAGGTCCCACTGAAATCACAGAGACTACTTACAGAGTAAAGTGCTCAATGTGAATAAGGCTGGCAGTACATGGTGTCACAGACTCCCACGCCAGTGCTCTCTCGGCTCCATACGGTCCCTGGAAAGAACCCCCTTAAGCATGGTATCTGTTCTTGGGAGTCACACCTCTCTCGGGGGGATATGCCCTGGGCTCCTCTGCCTCCTGGAACCATACCACTGAGCCTTTAGCACGCCTGCCTATCTCTGAGAGCCCCCTCAGAGGGTCCACTCACTCTGGAGCCCCATAAGAACCTCCACACCCAGAGAGAGCAGTGCAACCATGATCTCTAGACTAGAGTGACTCTCAGCCAGTGTAAAACAGAAGGGTTTATTGTATGTCTGGAACACAGTACAGAAAGTTCTCCGGGCCTTGAGCATAGAAAATCTCAGCACAGTTCATCTGGGTCTGTCCAGCGACCAGGTGGGCTCAGACTCCTCTTTGTTCCCAGTCCAGAAGTGACCCCCATTCCAGCCAGCCACCCTATATCACCTCCCCAAAAACCCTCCCAGTCCTTAGTCTTCTTTCCCGGGGCAAACAGCTCACCCTCTCTCTCATCTGCTCTTTGTTCTCTCCGCTGGCCAAAACTGGCTGCGCAGGCTGGGTTGAGCCTCTGACTCCATGTTGGGAAGGGCCCTCGGGACATCAGTGGCTAGATTACAAAGAGTCCCATCCATGGTCTAGAGTTCAGGCTGCTAGGTAGAGTCACACACTGGCTCCTCTGTAACAATAAATAACCTCTCCCACCACTTGGTTAGACTCGCACAACATAGGGGAAACTGAGGCACACAGTTATATAAAGCATCAAGAAAATTCTGTACTTCAGCACACATGGCTCCTAATGAAGTGCTTTGAGATTCCAACTTATACTTTATATAAAAATATAAATATATGTTGTACATGCATATAAATTATATAAAGAAAGAAGGCAGCTTGTTTCAGCTGCAGAGTTGGAGGGGAAATGTGGAAAGTGTTAAATGTTCCCTATATACATACACTATAAATCCATAACTAGGCTGATTTTGGCTTTGTGTCTGTAGACGAATGCATGGTGGCTGTAATTTTTTAAAATAAAATCCATCAGCAACAATAGTCCTCCTGTTTGTAGCATCAAAGAGACTCTAAAGTATGTGTAGCATTAAAATAACTTGCAGCTGTAAATCACTATACACACGCGACAGAATTTTTATCCTTAAATGTCTCCATCTCTGTAGACTACCAAGACCATAAAAGAGATAAAATCACGAGAGGGAGCCATTACTCTAAAGACTGGGCTTTAATGCCTTGCTTCCTATAGCTTTCTTTTTAAAATGACCCCATCACACTAATAGAGGAAAATTCTGCTGATGTGGTTCTGTCAATTGTGTATAGATTCTGTGCATAAATAAAACAATGAAAATCAACCCAAATGCTGCCCTGCCAGCAATATATAGCTCTGTGAATGGATTTGGCTGTGGGAAGCATTTCCAGGTCCATTCTGCTCACACACTATCAATCGTCAACCATTATCTAATCCCATATATAGTTAGATTTAAGCATCTAAACCCTATACGTGTATGTACACACACACACACACACACACACAATCTTCATTCACACAAGCATGTCAGTGCAACTGCTTGCATGAATGAGGGCTACCTGATTGAGCCAAGATTTCTGGTTCAAAATGTCTTGTTTTGAATGCCAAAAGGGTTCCTTCCATAGGTGTATTCTAACTAGAATGTACACAGTATATCATCCTAACATTAGAACTAATATTATCTAGAGTACATTCATAGTTATGATGTGAGATCAGGATCACAGGAGATTGTCCAAAAGTTATTCCATGTTTGATTTGTCTCTGACAGTATTTTGTAAGAATGTGTCAGATCACAAATGAGCCAAAGATCCTGTGATTCCTGTGCTATGCTGTGCATACAGTCAGGTTTACTGTAGCCAATGAATTTAGATTCCCCCCAAAAAGTAGAGGTTGCAATATGTTGTAATGTGAAGATCAGTAAGTCACGCTACATGTCTGTTCCCTCAGTTCTCTTATTGTGGGCCTAAGTTTTTAGAATCGAATAGGAATAATGTTTGGAGTTTTGTTGGTCCCAGCATATCTGGGACTGCACACTGGAAACTGGTCCAGTAAAAGATATTACCTCACCCATCTTGTCTCCAGCAATAATGTGTCTTTCCCAAGATGCCAGTATTTAAACAGCTGCCATATTCCACTCCAGTGCTGGCTGCATTTTCAATGCTCTTTCTGTAAATCTCTTACCAGTTTCATGGGGGCTTATTTAATTAATGTTTACAAACTGCTCTTGAGAACCTCAGGTAAAAAGCAATACAAAACTGGAAAGTGGTGATGTTATTAGTACTAATTATTATAAATAAATATAATTGAATGATTATGAGGATAGTCTACAATTAGAGCACGTGTGTAATTCATATAGGGCAAGATTCTGACACCCTTACTCATGCTAAATAGTATCTTATTCCCATGAGCACTGCTGAATGAGACCTGTCATGTAATAAGGAGCCACTTAAACTGAGTATGGGCAGCAGGATATGACCCATAAGCTTTAGAGTACTGTGCTTCTCAGGACAAGTGAAATAGCCTTGAGAAGGAGCAGTCTTGCACCCCTAACCCAGGCAAAATCCTCACTGATGACAATGGAAGTTTTGCCTGAGTGAGGAGCACAGCATATATTATGAGTTATAAAAAATACATTTGAGAAGCCTTTCCTGATGCTTGCCCTTTGCAAACCCTGTCTTTAAGCCGTCTGCCTTCTCTTTATGCATGACACTAAAAGCTTTCTGTATTCTTCCATAAATATGCTGTGTTTCAGCATCAGATTACCCAACTGATATGGTGCATAATTACATTGTAAAAACAATCTCAATTACAAATTGACCAGATGAGATTAGAAATCGCCAGTGTAAAAAACCAGCTGGACACCCCAATTAAGAAGAGTGAAGATGATGAATGTTAGTTTAATTTGCCTGTTGGCTGCAAGTATGATCACTTAAATAGTTTGGATTTCATATACTTCAGAAAGCATCTCCCTCTCCCTAAAATACTAAAATAATGAAAGACACATTATTGCTAGAGACAAGATGGGTGAGGTAATATCTTTTACTGGACCAGTTTCCAGTGTGCAGTCCCAGATATGCTGGGACCAACAAAACTCCAAACATTATTCCTATTCGATTCTAAAAACTTAGGCCCACAATAAGAGAACTGAGGGAACAGACATGTAGCGTGACTTACTGATCTTCACATATTGCAACTTCTACTTTTTGGGGGGAATCTAAATTCATTGGCTACAGTAAACCTGACTGTATGCACAGCATAGCACAGGAATCACAGGATCTTTGGCTCATTTGTGATCTGACACATTCTTACAAAATAACTTGAGCACCTCAGATGATCTCAACACCCCCTCTGATTTAAACGAGAAGGGGACTGACTGAAAAACATTCTCAGAGGGGGATCATGGGCTCTGGAGTTTACTTCCCAACTGAATTCACTAGGACCCTCCTTTAGTGTCTCACAAAAGGTTTGCTTGTTCTATCAGGCTTTTTGTGAGAGTCAGTGGGTGGGAGGGTTGGGTTGAGATAATGATTAAGAGGAGAGCTGGTTGTGAACAAGAATTTCTGTTAAATGGGAAATTCCAACATTTTAGGGAAAAGAATTGTTCCAATTCAGAACAAAAGTTAATATTTCAGTTTCTCTGAAATGAAAATTCCAGTCATATTTGATTCAGGATCCTTCAAACCATTTTTCAACATATAATTTCAGTTCATTTCGTATAGACTTAATTTTATTAAATATGATTCATTATATATAATATTAAAGATTGAATAAAATATAAAAAATAATCTAAATGAATCAAATCCACACTAGTAAAATGAAATGCTTTGACTTTTTTCCAGCAAATTAATTGTCAAAATTGACAAGTTCCCATTTATTTAGATAAAACAGAGTTTTTCAGCAGAAAACTGTTCCATAAAAAAATGCCCACTAGCTTTAATAGAGACCTTGTTTGCGGCTGAAAAATTGTTTTGCATGATATCATTTTAAAACGAAAGTCTTCTTTTACTGATGTATTTCATATTTGGCCAATGTGTGTGTTTAATATGTCTATTGTTTTAGACTTTAGGTCTGAAATAAATACATTTACTCATCAAGGTAGACACATTCAAAGAATTGCATGCTGGAGAAGTGTGTTAACTAGCCCTTTCACTTTTACTACACTATGTATAAGTGATTTCCTCTGTGGGAGCAATGTCTCTGAACATTTATCTCCTTGCATGTCCTAGGGTTGCCAACTTTCTACATGCCCCAAACCAAACACCCCCTGCCCCACCTCTCCTCCGAGGTGCCACCCCTGCCCCACCTCTTCTCTCAGGCCCTACCCCCTGCTCACTCCATTCCCTCACCCTTTGTCATTCGCTCTCATCACCCTCGCTCACTCGCTCATTTTCACCAGGCTGGGGCAGGGGGTTGGGGTGTGGGAAGGGGTGAGGATTCTGGCTGGGTGTGCGGGTTCCAGGTGGGGGCCGTAAATGAGGAGTCTGGGGTGCAGGAGGAGGCTCTGGGCTGAGGCAATGAGTTGGGGTGCGGGGCTGTGTGAGGGCTCCCACTGGTGGTGCAGACTCTTGGGTGGGGCTGGGCATGAGGGGTTTGGAGTGTAGGATGGTGCACTGGGCTGGGACCAAGGAGTTCAGAGGGCAGAAGAGAGATCAGGGGTGGGGCAGAGGATTGGGACATGAGGCGGAGCGGGGCAGGCTGTGAGCAGCGCTTACCTTAGACAGCCCCCGGAAGCAGCGGCATGTCCCCTCTCCGGCTTCTACACGGAGGTGCAGCCAGGCAGCTCTGCACACCACCCCATCACAGGTGCCATCCCCCACAGCTCCCATTAGCCATGTTTCCCAGCCAATGGGAGCTGCAAAGCCGCTGCTTGGAGCAGGGGCAGCATGCGGAGCTGCCTGGCTGCCCCTACATGCAGTTCTGGTAACCCGAGTACCTCCTCTGGATCAGGTTTCCCCCTGGTCCAGGGCATCCCCTGGTTCGGCAGCAGGGTCCAGGGGGGGCAGCCAGTGGCCTGTGTCTGTCTTCCTCCCTGGTGCTGCCCTGATTGGGCTAAGGGCCCCACCTTTTGTACTTCCGGTTCCACCATTCCCCTTCTGGGGAGTGGAGTAAGCTTGACCTGGCTCCGCCCACTCAGGCTGAGAGAGTGGCCCCTTACCCTTTGGTTCAAAGGGAGACCACACCAGCTTCCTACAGGATGCACAACAGGAAGGACAAATCATATAGGAGACTTCTAGGTTCTTCAGAATTTAGGCTGCTAAACCTTTAAGAATCCCATCCACTCTAGTTCAGGGACTATCCTGAACCCTGCTGTGCACAACCACTGACTCTTTTTTCCACTGCTCATGGGGGTAGAGGTGACAGAACAATCCTGAACAATACTCTGCTTTTTCTAAGGGCTGGTCTACACTAGGGGAGGGGATTGATCTAAGATATGCAACTTCAGCTGCGTGAATAACGTAGCTGAAGTCGAAGTATCTTAGATCGAATTACCTACCGTCCTCACAGCGCAGGATCAACGTCTGCAGCTCTTCCTGTCAGCTCCACTACCGCCGCTTGCTCCAGTGGAGTTCTGGAGTCGACAGGAGTTGTTCGGGGATCGATATGTCGCTTCTAGATGAGACGCGATATATCGATCCCCGAGAAATCGATTGCTACCTGCCGATACAGCGGGTAGTGAAGACGTAGCCTAAGACAAGAGCCATAATCTCATTTACCCTAAGGCCTTTTCAACAATCTGGCAAGGTAACGTGGCCTTACATTCAGTGTAAAGGTAACTTACTCTTACCTTAAGATCCCTTTTTACTGCCAAAGAGGCCTTAAGTCTGGTCTACACCTAAAACTTAGGTCAATCTTGCCACATTGCTCAGGGCTGTCAAAAATTTCACTCCTGGTCTGTTGTATTTAGGTCGACCTAAATCCACACTGTAGACATAGCTACTGCCTCTCAAGAGTGTGGATTTAGTACAGCAACAGAAAACCCCCTTTTGTCACTGTAGTGTCACGTAGCTGCTGTGCTGAGGCTGTGCCACTGTAGTGCTTGTTGTGTAGACGCTTCCCTTCACTATAGTGTTACACATCAAGTTAATTAATCAATTGCCACTTAATGTGAGAGAGTTAACATTTTTAAAACGGCTACTCTGGAGAGTCCCCTAATGTTTGTTCCAGGCTGTAGGTGTTTATTGCTTGCCGTAAGGTTGAACTCTAGTAAAGACAAACCCTAGACAAGAATTTAGCCCCAAGTATTTTACTGGGCTCCATTTGTGGTGCAGTGGTGCTCTGTCTCTCAGAATTCTTGTGATCTTTTCTGTCCATTCACCCAGAGTGTGGAAGTTCTTGCATACCAGGCTCTACTCCAGTGGGGCCTCTGATCAGTGCTCTGTTCTCTGATCCATCTCATATGTACATACTAGGAATAGTGATCACAAGCAAGAAGTGTAAAAATGGACACTTCTTCCACCTCAGATAATTCTGCAGGCAGTGTTGGAGGTGAGTTATGACGCAGATGAGTAGGGCAGAGGGAGAGGAAGGAAGGAAGGAAAGAAAAAGAGGGAAGCAAGAGGGGAGAGTGAGGGAGAAAGGAACAAATTGGTGGAATCTGGGAGGGAGGAGCGGGGAAAGGATGGGGATATAGGTGTGTTGGGGCATAAGAAGGAAAAAAGGGGAGGACAGAGGTTGGCGGGGATGAGATTGGGAAAAAGAATAGAGAACAAGTAGGAGAGCAAAAGGAAAGGAGGAGAATGGGAGAATCAGTAGGTCAGCAGAGAGAATAAAGGAGGATGAAAGCATAGACTGACTCTAGGTACAAGAGTAAGCCAACAAAAAGTGTGTAGGGGTGGGAGAGAGTGCACTGAAGAGAGGAGGTGATAAACAGGAACTACAGTCTCCTATTAGGTAGGAGAGTGAGAGTTCCATCCCACCAGAAACAGAACCCTCTGTCAGGCACAAGCAGACTTGGTGACTACTCTAGACGAATAGCTGATTCAATTTCTAATTAATTTTCATCAGCCATACTCGCTTCCGCTTCGTGTTCAGCTCCCACAAATATTTGAGCAATCAAATTCTACTGGCATAGCTTTTCTCAACAAGTGAGTTTCAAAGTCTCATGCCTGAGTGTCTGCAGTTCTCTGAGCTTGCGTTTGTGCATGTGAATATTTGCACCTCACATGCCTGATCACTCCTCCAGCCAGGGAGCCAAAACAATTCCATGTGACTTACGTGCTCAATGCAACAACACAGCACAGCATGAACTTCCAATACAACGAATTATTCATGATCAATCCAGGTAGTGTTGAAAAAAGAAAAACAATCCCCCAATACCTTTGAATAATAAATTGAAGGAAATTGCAATCTGCTCACAAAATATCTTGTGAGCAGAAAAAAGGAGCTAAATCATTCACTGCAAATTATTCATATAGCTGTAATCACAGACAAGAGGAAACTCTGCTTTAGAAACAGTCAGTTCAAGAAGAGCATTAAACTTAGGGCAAGGGATGACTTGTTTCACCCAGGAAGCTGAAAACCAAGGAAAGTTGGAAGGTAGCAATGGTTCCTGGAAGCATTTCATCAAATTAACAGAATGTTTCAGAGGACACAGGGGACAGCACTGGCCCTCAGACCTTTCCTAGGGGTGAGGTTCCGAAGCTCTTGGTATCTCTTCCTATCTTTCACTCATCTCCCCTCCCCACATATAGTTCAAAATCTGCAAGAAAATAAAACTTGCAGGTGTTTCTCCCTCCTCAGAAATTTCCTTTTTTGTATTCCTTCCCCCTCCAACTTCTGTTACTCAGTATTTACTGCTCACTGCTCATTTTCATTATACTCTATTCATTGACAGAGCTGAGTGAATAGTAGGAAAAGCTACTCATGAATATTTTGGTAAATTAGAAATTGAGACCCAGATCCAGAGGAGTAAATTTCTTAATTAAACTGTACATGTGACAACCCCACCTTGTGCCTTTGAGCCTACTTATTACACTAGAGGTGTGCATAAGTGTCATCCATTCAAATTTTTATAGTTTTTAATGGCTTCTGGCTTTAAAGTCTGAGTCTATGGATAGGGCCCTACCAAATTCATGGCAATGAAAAATGTGTCATGGACTGCAAAATCTGATCTCCGCAGTGAAATCTGGCAATTTCAGATTTCACAGAATTGAGTGGCTCGAAAGCGGCAGCTGTTGGCCAGGAGCCCAGCTCTGAGGGAAGTGGCATAACCAACAGCAGCGCAAAAGTGAAGTGGCATGGTATGATGAAATCATCAATTTTTGGGGGGGGCATAGCTGGCCTTACAGGTAGGCGAGTGGGTGACCGCCTGGGGTGCCATGATCATCCCCTGCCACCTCTCACACAGCCAGCCCAAGGCCCCTTTAACTCCCAAGCGCTGAGCTCCAGCTGCTAGTCCTGGAGGGGTTAGGGAGGGACAAGACTTCTGACTCTGCTGCACGGCTTGCTCCCGAGGCAAGGTCAGATCCATCTTTGGGAACCTCCCCTGGCTCAGGAAGCTCCATGGCTGTTGGCTGGGAGTCCAGCTCTGAAGGCAGTGCTGCTGCCAGCACTGGTGCAGAAGTGAGGGTGGCATGGCATGGTATGGTATCGTATTGCCACCCTCACTTCTGCACTGCCTTCAGAGCTGGGTGCCCAGCCAGAAGTTTCCCTCCAGCTGCCTAGCTCTGAAGGCCCTAGCACAAAAGTAAGGGTGGCAATACTGCAAGCCCCCCTACAATAACCTTGTGATCCACACGCCCCAAACCCATTTTAGACTGAGACTCCTACAGTTACAATGCTGTGAAATTTCATATTTAAATATGTGAAACTGTGAAATTTACAATTTTTAAAATCCCATTACCGTGAAATTGACCAAAATGGACCATGAATTTGGCAGAGCCCTATCTATGAGCCTTAGTTGCACATTACATTTAACTGCTCATCTAAAATAGCATATGATCTCTCTCTATGTACTTATATACTCCTTGCTCTCCCTCCCTCTCCCACAATATATTGATCCTCATGATACCCTGTGAAATACTATTATCCCAATTTACTGAGGAGGAACTGAGGCCCAGAGTATGCATCTACACTGCAATCAGAGATGCAACTGTAACACTTGTAGACATACCCAAGCTAGGTTTGATTTTGCTATCTTGCTAAAAAAGCAGTGACACTTTTTTAGCATGGCATGGGCTAGTTGCCCAAGTATTAGCCCCAATGGGACCCTAGACATGTATTCAAGTGACGAGTCCATGCAATGACACCTTCACTGCTATTTTTAGCGAGTTATCTTGGTCAGAGCTAGCTTGGGGATGCCTATGTGTGCTGCAGTCACCACCCAGTTGGAACCAAGATGTTCAGGGAGGCTTTCTCCCTGAGGTAGAATGTCACACAACACTCCTCTGGAGAAGATTGGCTGTGGGCTATGACTAAATTGCAATCTTGCCCTGCAGCAGTACATGTGAAAGTGAGACTGTTTGATTCAACACCTTAATTGATACATACAGTACTATCGAAACTGATGACCTATTGGTGGTTGTATTGTGCCCAAACATGCAACAAATTGTGCAAAAATTCCAGCTTTGTAGTACCACCACCATGGTAAATGCATGTTTACTTTTCATTAACATACCTGTATGCATCTGTATAGCCTGATCAATATGCATAAATCATAAGTGGGTACAACTGAGAAATTACATATGTATATTAAATTATTTGAATCACAGTAGTACCTATGGGCCCCATTGTCCCATGCTGTCTTTCCAAATAGAAACTTAGAGTCTCCAGTAGTTTATAGTACTCATTCAGGGAAGAGTCCTACTTGCCATAGTCCTGATCATGACTTTACAGCTTATGCATGTTAAAATTAGCCCTAAGAATCTATTTGTCAGAAATACAAAATAACACTCAGACATCTCCCAATAAATAGAATTGAAGTAAAGGTAGCACTTGTCCTGACGTATTGAATACCATCAACTTGCTGGAGATGGGTAACTGGCGATCAGCAACATGCATCTGTAAAATAAGTTAAGTGCCACTGAGATATATACAGTATTGAGGGTATGGCTACACTTCAAATTTCAAAGCGCTGCCGTGGCAGCGCTTTGAAGTGTGAGTGTAGTTAGAGCGCCAGCACTGGGAGAGAGCTCTCCCAGCGCTGCACGTAAACCACATCCCTTACGGGTGTAGCTTGCAGCGCTGGGAGCGTGGCACGCTCCCAGCGCTGCAGCACTGATTACACTGAGACTTTACAGCGCTGTATCTTGCAGCGCTCAGGGGGGTGTTTTTTCACACCCCTGAGCGCGAAAGTTGCAGCGCTGTAAAGTGCCAGTGTAGCCATGATGTAATTTGCATAATTGTTCCCAATTGTGCCTCACTGTGTAGAATCCAAGAAAAGGTAACAAATAAAGGTTTATCTCAGTAAATTATCTAAAATAAGGAGTTTCAGTATAACGTAATATACACTATCAAATGGCAAGTTCTTGGGATCAGCATTATGCTGTTGATATTAAAACAGTTCTGCCTTTAAGGAAGAAAGAGAGAGGTGGAAAGAAGTGGCTAGGGTTAAATCCAAGGGTAACACACACAAATTTAGCTTGCCTTAGCTGTCCACACGTACCCAGGCTATTTTGACCTTTAAGCTGCACATTTGGCAGACAGAACAACAAAGAACTTACTCTGAATACACTTCATCTATTATTCTTGAAGTCTCCACCTACTCTTCTGCCCAGCCTACCTTTTTGGTCTTGCGAAGACCAGCTAGCAGAAGTGTAACTAGTAGTGTAGCCACAGTAAACACAGGCAGTGGCAGCAGGAGCATGGCTTAGCCATGGTGAGTATGCACCCATGGGGTTTAGGCCATGTACCGCTGCCACTGCCTATGCTTCTGCGGCTACGCTACTGTTTATACTTGCATTAGCTCTCATCTAGCTAGCCTAAGTATGTCTATGTGAGCTGGGAATCACAACCCTAATTCCTAGCATAGGCATAGCAATAATGTTGTATATGCTGACACAACTTTACCTCTCCCCTTGCCCCCCACTGATTTTTTTCTAAAATATCGCTCCTGCTTACATTGTTCCCAGGAGTGAGTACCAGTTTAGGAGAATAAATATAATATGCACCCTATGGCTAGTTACACTAATTGCATAGCTGTCACCTACTGTAGCTGTAACTTCTGAGTGGACTTCAGTGGTAAATCCTTAATAACATTATGGGCCTGATGTGTCAGAAGTGCTGAGCACATGCAGCTCCTATTGGCTTTAAATGGAGTTGAGGGTTCTAAGTTTCTTTGAAATTCAAGACCTAAATTAGTTTATATGGGCATGGCCTGATATAAGAAAGCTTAATCTGAATGCTTATATTTTAGACTAGCAATGATACTGTTTGGGTGAGTTCATATCCCTTTACTTGTACTGTCAGGGAAAAAAATACTAAGTATGTTTCTACTAAGTATGCTGAAGATTTGGATTCTCTTTCTTCTGAGAAAATGGTTGTACACCCACCTGGGAGGCCAAGCCCAAAATTCTTATATGATTTAAAAAAGTAAGTGTTCCTGTCAAGAAAAGTTAACATATGTATTAATGTATTGTGCTTTGTGGAAAGGGTCAAATTTGCTACTTAACTAAAATTGTTAGATATGTTTCTTTTAGGTCAGGTTTTGTCATTATCCAGCAAATTTTAGTTTTAAAAATTTCTTCCTCTATTCTTTGGCAAATGGTCTAGCCTCTCCTCTCCCCTGCCCCCCCCCCATTCTTCTAAATCCTGATAATCCTGTTTTATTCACTCTTATATACTAGCCCCTATAGCCTTGGGCTTTTTCTCAAAAAAAACCCATAAATTGGAATCTCATATAATCAGTGAATAACAAAGTCAAATTGATTTAAGTTTAAAATATATCTTTTGGCAATTAGGTAATATTCCCCTTTAGAACTGAATGGGAAATTGTTTTCCATTCCTGTGAGCGTTTTTGAGATTTTAATTTTTTGTTTCCCCTCCTGAAATGGGACAAAAAATTGAAGTCCAAAATTTTGGGTTGAGTCTATCAAAATGTTTCATGCAGGTAATTTTTAAATGTTTAGTTTTAATTTTGACCTTTTAAAAGTATAGATTAATTATAGCTTTTAGATGAAAAAATCGTTTTGAATTGAAAAATGGTTTGCTTAGAAAATGTCACAGTAAACCATCTCAACAATTTTGAAACTTTTCCAAACAGTTTTTGAATTGGGAGATTAATCAGAAATGATCTTTCTTGCAAATAGTTTTGGTTTTGACAAATCAACAGTTTCTGACTACAAAACATTTTGTCAGAAAATTCCTGAACAGTCCTATCCCTTTTACACTATTACATCTGTGGAACTTATCCAGAATTCTACCCATTGTATCCAATTATCTAAATTTACAGATCTGGCTAGGGGTGCGTTTTCAAATCCACACCACATAGCGACCCAGACATAGCAAAACATCAGAATGCCATGCCCCTTCCTCTCCCTTCCCATCTTCTGCTGTACTCCCTGCCTCACCTCCCCATCTCTGACATGACCCTTACCCTGGCTTCAGGGGCTGGAACAATTTGTATAGTGGGGGTGCTGAGAGCCATTGAACCAAACTGTAAACCCTGTATATCATGGAAACCACTTTAAGGCAGGGGGTGCAGCAGCATGCCCCGCACCTCTAGTTCTAGCATCTATTCCTGGCTTATGGCAGGCAGCTCATAGGTAGAAAGTGGTGACTCTGGTTTTACATTGGCGGGAGATTACCTGCTACAAAGGGGGAATTCCACAGAGGGAATCTCCAACTAGTATAAGTTCACTTTGTGCTGTTTATACGGTACACTTGGCAAACTAGATATCTTGCTCTGCATTTAATCCAGACTTAACTCCTACCTTGGGCTTGGTTTTATTAATGACTCAGATGAGGACAACAACAAATGTAGAAATCTCAGCCTACACTTTGTTCCAAATCTTGGCTTCGTTGCATATACCTCTCTTCTAATTCCACACTTCCCCTGTGCTTGGAGAGCTATACCATCTCTCTTGTGTCCAAGCTGGAATTGAAGAGTTGTACCTGTCACAAGGAGTCAGCAGGAATCAGTCAGAATCTCCCTGCAGGGTTCCAACATCTGCTACTAGGTGGAATCACCAAAGAAACTTAACACCCAGGTACAGGCAGGTTTAGTTCTGGGGATTCAGATCCAGTTGTTTCCTCCAACTCTAAATTTAAATGGATTCAGATTCAAGTTACCCTTTGTATCTTATTTATATATTTGGAGCATGTGTCTTGGTTCAGAATGCCTTTTCAAATCAAGAGTCATGCCCTCTGCTTAGATCCAAATGGAACCTGACGTGCTGGAACCCTTATGCCCTGCAGTTTCATGCCTCAGTATTAAAGAAGACGGAAGCATGCCCTACATGTGGTCTCTGGTATACTTTGGCCCCCCTTCTACAGTTCAAGGCATAATAGGAATCTCTTGGAGTGGTATAATTCTACTCTTAGTGAAGTCTTTTTTGGTGCATAGGAGCCAGAATGAGGTTGTCCTTTGATTAAACAGGATAAAACATAAAGAGGGGCAGAGGAAGTTTATGTGGGTGTATAGAAACTTTCTTTGATTAACTTTGTCTTACTCTCAACTACCTTTTCCAGCACATAAGTATCAAATATAAGGAATGGAGTTGGATATGGTACTTCCCTTCAGTGAAATCTCAGCACCCAACTCTTCTGATCAGGAGTAGGCCATAGATACAAGTAAAAAAGGATAGGAAAACTAAGGTTAAAAGCCACTGCATCTTTGTTCAGATTCTCATTATATGTTGGCTGTAAACTAATGAATGACTTTCAAAGAGCTATAGCTGAAATTGTTTACAGCTATTGATTTTGTCATTCTGAGTGCAATGTAGCCTTTCCATGATTTAAATGAATGGTTATCAGTAACATAATATGTAATAAATCAAAGCAATACAAGGTTGTATTTAGAGAAAGAACTAATGCAAGATGGTTGAATTCTCTATTTTAATCATTAATTGAAGTGTGTTTATAAGGTAACTTTGAAAAGCTTATTTCCATTTTGTAAATTGAATTGATGTGATTCAGTCAGCAAATACAGAAGAAAAGGTGGAATAACTAAATGAGGCAGTGTAATCCAGAGAATAACATACTGGACTGAGATTCAGCAGACCCTAGGTTTTAGTCCTAGCTCTGTCACTTGTTTGCTGTGTGATCTTGGGCACATCACTTCACCTCTGTTTCCCCTTCCATCCTTTGTCTGTCTGGTCTACTTTAATTGTAAGCTTTGGGGGGCAGGAACTGTCTCTTACTGTGTGTTTGTGTAATGTCTAGCACGATGGGTCCTAACCTCTGTTTGGTGTCACTAGGAAAAAGTGTAATGCAAATAATAAAAAAACTAATAAAATATACCTTGAACTCTGTACCATAACTGAAGGATAGGAGCCATAATTCTATTAGAACTAATGCCTATTACAGTGGAAAAGAGGAAAAACTGTATAGTTAAAGAAGTTACATAATAGTTTCCCTGATAGCCACCTATATTCAGTCACTCAAAATTTTTCCAAAACTATTGCCTTTTAATTTGATATTTTCCAGGCTGCTTTCTGCCCAGGGAACTTTTTTTATTTTTATTTTTTTTGAAAGGTAGGGTAAAAATGGTTCCGCTATTTCTGAGAATGAGAAAAACAGAACAAACAATGGAGAAACCCAGTTACCCAAGCTTTTATACTGAAACCACGTGGGGAAGAAAGTTGCAGTTTGATACTGTGAAGTCTTTGAGTAAAAGTGAGTTATGAGCCTTTGAAAACTTGTCATTGTGACTATGTAATACATTTCTCATGCCTTTTTTGCTTTGTTGATAAGGTGTTAAACTAAGGGAAAACCGTGCTGTGGAGGAGCTGCACAGCAAAAAATTTAGTGAGTGTCATCAGTGAGTAAGGCAAGGGCATTTGTTGAACCACTCACTGTGCCATTGCACTTGGAAAAAACTATTTGCTTGGCAAAAGTTTTCAGCGTAGAAAATTTCATGTGCTGAGATTGTGTATTTTCCGTGTGAAGTGGTAGAGATCTAATACCCTTCCAAATGAATGCACAGGACACACAGTTTTCATCACTGTGGAAGACTTTACTCAAGGCACAAAGTATTCCACACTAACCTGTGCACATCTGTGGGCAGGCTGCAGAAAATGCCAGTTTTGTGAAAAGGCCATATGGCCCTTATCACCGTAGTCTCTGAGCACCTTACATACTTATTTCTCCACACAATCCCCCTGTCAGGGAAGGAAGTATTGTTCTCCCCATTTTTTACAGATGGGGAATCGAGGCACAGAAAGATTAAATGACTTGCCTAAGGTCATACAGCAAGTCTGTGGCAGGTGTGGAAGAAAACAGTCTTCACTCTTAGGTTGTTTGCAACATATCAGAGACAGTTTATTCTTAAGCAATTGCAAAGGAGAGAGTGCGCATGGACAGGGATTCCCCCTTTCTAGGCAGGTCTCCGCCAGATAAATAAACAAGCATTTATACCTTTTGTTGAATACAATAATGATCAACAACTGCATCTTGTTTATACATATTCCTTCCTGATATCTTACTTTTCTCTGCTAGTTCTTGCTACAGTCTGTGTTCTGGTCTTATCTAACACAACATCAAAACAGCATCTCTTACAGTTTTTCCCACTCGCTCAGGCCTTGCCTTGAAGTCTCGTGTCATTAGAGTTAGAGTTCGCCTGACTCTTCCTCTGTTCTCACAGAAAACTCAGATGTCTACATTCAAATTCCCTTTATCCTTTTTTCCACTTTCATACAGGAATGGAACTCAACTAGGTTCCCCAGTGCCCTCACCATTGGATCATCCTTCCTTTCCATAGCTGGTCATATTCATCAGTTAAAGTATTGGTTTGCTGACCTCTGTTCAAAGTGTGGTGCTGCATACATGGCTACTTAACAATAGATTTGTGACAATAACTGATTTTTTTGTTTGGTGGCTGAACCGCAAAAAAAATAGTTTCAGGCTGACCCGCCCAAAAATTCTACTTTTTCAATGAAATTAAAAAGTTGAAAAAAAATTCATTTTGGATCAAATGAAACCTCTTGTTTGACCTGAAAAGAAACATTTTGTTTTATTTTGAGAGGTTTTTGCCATTTAAAAAAATAAAATTGAAGTAAAAGTCAAAACAAAAAGTTGTTTCAAATAAAAAAAACTAAATGTTTTGTTAAAAAATGTTGAAATTAAATGTGTCAGTTTTTTGGGGGGGTTGTTTTTCTTTTAGTGTGGAATGTTTCAACTGACACAATTTGGGGATTTCAACACAAATCCACAAAGTGTCTTAGTCAACCCCAAAATGCATTTTTCAGTGAAAAAAAGATTTGTCCAATTTTTTTTGCCCAGTTATACTGACCAGACATGCAATGGAAAACAATGGCTTAGCACAGGGGTTCTCAAACTGTGAGCTGGGACCACAAAGTGGGTCACAACCCTGTTTTAATGGGCTCACCAGAGCTGATGTTAGACTTTCTGGGGCTTGGAGGCCGAAGCCTGAGCTCCACCACCCAGGCTTCAGCTTCAGCCCTGGGTGATGGGATACAGGTTACAGGCCCCCTGCCCGGGCTGAAGCCCTTGGGCTTTGGCTTTTTCCTCCACCCCCACCAGGGGTGGCAGGGTTTGGGTGGTCTCAGGCTTCATTCCCCCGTCCTGGGATCATGTAGTAATTTTAGTTGTCAGAAGGGGGTCGTGGTGCAATGAAGTTTGAGAACTGCTGGTTTAGGATGAATGTGCAATAAAAGGTGATAAAATCCCACTTCGATTAGTTTTTGATCTGATGAGATAGGCAGCCCTTGTGGCAATCAGTTGGACACACATGCAATATATTCAGGTGTTTTACTTTTTGGAAAGAAGCTGATATGCATTTTTGCTTGTGGAAAACCACAGTGTTCTGAATAATACCAACAGAGCAACTAGCACTGAATCATAGAATCCTAGAAGATTAAAGTTGGAAGAGACCTCAGGAGGTCATCTAGTCCAATCCCTTGCTCAGAGCAGGACCAATACGAACTAAATCATCCCAGTCAGGGCTTTCTCAAGCCAGGCCTTAAAAACCTCTTAGGCCTGATCTACGCTGGGGGGGATCGATCTAAGATACGCAACTTCAGCTACGAGAATAGCATAGCTGAAGTTGACATATCTTAGATCAACTTACTTCGTGTCCTCGCAGCGTGGGATCGATGGCCGCCGCTCCCCTGTCAATTCCGCTTCCGCCTCTCACCCTGGTGGAGTTCTGGAGTCAACAAGGATTGTGTTCAGGGATCAATGTATCGCCGATCCGGTGGGTAGTGTACACATACCGTAAGGATGGCAATTCCACCACCTCCCTAGGTAACCCATTCCAGTGCTTCACCACTTTCTTAGTGAAACAGTGTTTCCTAATACCCAACCTAGACCTTCCCCGCTGCAACTTGAGACCATTGCTCCTTGTTCTGTCATCTACCACCCCTGAGAATAGCTGAGCTCCATCCTCTTTGGAACACTCCTTTAGGTAGTTGAAGACTGCTATCAAATTCACCCTTCTCTTCTGCAGATTGAATAAGCCCAGTTCCCTCAGCCTCTCCTTATAAGTCATGTGCCCCAGCCCCCTAATCATTTTCATTGCCCTCTGCTGGACTCTCTCCAATTTGTCCACATCTTTTCTGTAGTGGGGGGGCCAAAAACTGGATGCAGTACTCCAGATGTGGCCTCACCAGTGCCGAATAGAGGGGAATAATCACTTTGCTGGATCTGCTGGCAGTGCTCCTACTAATACAGCCCAATATGCCGTTTTCCTTCTTGGCGACAAGGGCATGCTGTTGACTTATATCCAGCTTCTGGTCCACTGTCATCCCCAGGTCCTTTTCTGCAGAATTGCCGTTTAGCCAGTTGGTCCCCACCCTGTAGCAGTGCATGAGATTCTTCTGTCCTACGTGTGGGACTCTGCATTTGACCTTCTTGAACCTCATCAGATTTCTTTTGGCCCAATCCTCCAATTTGTCTAGGTTACTCTGGCCCCTATCCCTACCCTCCAGAGTATCTACCTCTCCCCTCAGCTTAGTGTCATCTGTGAACTTGCTGAGGGTGCAATCCATCCCATCATCCAGCTCATTAATAAAGATATTGAACAAAACTGGCCCCAGGACTGACCCCAGGGCACTCCACTTGATATCGGCTGCCAACTAGACATTGAGCTGTTGATCACTACCTATTGAGCCCCACATTCTAACCAGCTTTCTATCCACCTTATAGTCCATTCATCCAATCTATACTTCTTTAACTTGCTGACAAGAATACTTTTGGAGATTATATCAAAAGTTTTGCTAAACTCAAGGTTGTGACTTGTGACATCCGGAGGTTCCGCTTAGGGCACAAGTCTGCAGAATCAAACAATAGCCTGTAAATACATAGTGCTTGATCTGAAAATGATGTCAGCAATCAATACCCTCACTCTTTTCTTCCCTGTTGATCAAAGAGGAAAAGATGAAAAACATTTCAAAAGGAAAGGAAGGGGAAATCAAAGTTAAACTGTTGTACTGTATATCCGTACCAACTTGATGCCAAAGTTACTCAAATACAACTTTTGCTTTATTCCTGTACAAAGTTGACTAAAGAGTTCTGCAAGAAAATAGCTTAGTTAGGCAAAAGTATGAAAAAGTCATAGAAACATTTATAGTTCTTTCAGAAGACTTTTTTTTCAAAAGTATTTTGCTGAAGATAAGTGTGTGTTCTCTGTCTTATACAAACACAGCTTTGTGTTGGCCCTTGTTGGTGGTGGCTTTAAATATTTCTTTCAAATATTTGCCACTACAAATTTAGGTTTATGTAAAATCTGTTCAATACTCTGTTATTGCTGTCCTGGATTTTACTGTGGAGCTGTCTATAAAAGATAATCATAAGCATGCTAGGACAGGGTAATTCCCTTTCCAGAAGCTTGCGGAAATAAAGAAGCTTGGGACGTGTTACAGACATCCAGCAATCCACCTGACAGAAATCCACCAAATCAGTTTTTCACACTGTTTCTAACTGATGGATGACTTCATTGGCACAGTTACGGATTTTACAGTGGAATAAACAATGGTGTAGAAAATTAGCTGAAAAAAAACAAATTCAGATGGGGAAAAATATTACTTTTGTTTGTTTGTTCTCTTAGGGTATGTCCACACTATGAAATTAGGTTGAATTTATAGAAGTCGGTTCTTTGGAAATAGTTTTTATACAGTGTCATCAACAGATAGCTAAGGGTTAATGTTCTTTTACCTGTAAAGGGTTAACAAAGGGAACCAAACACCTAACCAGAGGACCAATCAGAAAACAAGATTTTTCAAATGTCAAGGGAGGGAAGTTTTGGGTGGGTGTTCTTTGTCTTGGTTCGGTGACTCTCTTGGCTCTGAGAGTGATCTCTCTATCTCCAGGCTTTCTAATCTTCTGTTTCCAAGTTGTAAGTACAAGGATAGTAAGACAATAGGTTTATATTGTTTTTTTGTATTTACATATGTGTAGTTGCTGGAATGTTTTAAATTTGTATTCTTTTTGGATAAGGCTCTTTATTCATTTTTTTCTTTTAAGCAATTGACCCTGTATATTGTCACCTTGATACAGAGACCATTTTTATGTCTTTTTTCTTTCTTTTTATATAAAGCTTTCATTTTAAGACCTGTTTGAGGTTTTTTTCCATTGGTTAAGGAGGGGGAAAATCTTTTTGTGTTAGATTTACTAAGTCTGACTTTGCATACTCTCTGGGTGAGGGGAGGGAGAGATTTGATCTCTCGGTACTTGTGTTTCAAGGACTTGAAGCAGGGAATATCCTAGAGTACCCAGGGCGGGGAAATCTGAGAGGAGGTAAAGAGGGGGAAGGGAAGTGGGTTATTTCCCTTTGTGGTGAGACTCAGGGCATCTGAGTCTTGGGGTCCCCCAGGGAAGGTTTTGGGGAGACCAGAGTGAGCCAGACACTGGAATTTTCTGGCTGGTGGCAGCGATATCAGATCCAAGCTGGTAATTAAATTTGGAGGTTTCATGCTAGCTTCTCATGTTCTGAACTCTAAGGTCCAGATCTGAGTAGGAAAGTTATGACATACAGTCAATTGTGTGTGTCCCCACACAAAATGCTTTAAGTGCATTAAGTCGGTGGACTGCATCCATAGTACCGAGGCTAGCGTTGACTTCTGGAGCGTTGCACTGTGGGTAGCTGTGAGTAGCTATCCCACAGTTCCCACAGTCTCCACTGCCCATTGGGATCTGGGTTGAGATTCCAATGCCTGACAGGGCAAAAATATTGTTGCGGATGGTTCTGGGTAAATATCATCAGGCCCCCCTTGCCCTTCCTCCCTCCATGAAAGCAACAGCAGACAAACATTTTGTGCCTTTTTTCCTGGGTTACCTGAGCAGATGCCATACCACGGCAAGCATGGAGCCCGCTCAGATCACCATCACCGTACGCCTCCTGGGTGCTGGCAGACGTGAGACTTGCTACACAGCAGCAGCTCATTGCCTTTTGGCAGCAGATGGTGCATTACAATTGATAGCCGTCGTCATCAGATTCCTGGGTGCTTTTTTAACCAACCTCGGTGAGAACAGTCAAGGGAGCCTGGGCAGACATGGGAGTGACTCAGCTAGGTCATTCTCATCTTCTGCCGAGCACCCAGGAGATGATGATGGCTAGCAATCGTAATGCAGCATCTTCTGCCGAGCACCCAGGAGCTGACGATGGCTAGCAGTCAAACGGCACCATCTGGTGCCACCCTAAAGATGTAAAAGATAGATGGAGTGGATCCAAACAAGAAATAGACCTGATTTGTTTTGTATTCATTTGCTTCCTCCTTCTCTTCCTACCTCCCTCCCTCTACCAGAGCAACGGCAGACAATTGTTTTTTAGGAGTAATTGGGCTTTTGCTGGAATATTTTGCAGCCTGGATGGGTTTGGAAGAGGAATTCAGGCTGTTGCAGGCATTCTCAGTAAGAAGAGATGAATAATTTTGGTACATACATATATGAATATCTTGAATGGGCAGCCCAGTTTTCTCATTGAGATGATCGTTCTTTCTCTTCTGCGCCTTCTCTGTCCTAAGCATGTCAGTTTTTCCTTACTACATTTCTTTGTTCATATTCAGGAAGGTTAGAAAAATAAGCAGCATCAGAAACCCTGAAGATCTGTTTTCAGCAGACCAAGAACAGTATAGACTGTGATTCCAGCATCTCCCGGTGCATGAAAACGGTATCAGTGCAAGTTTCCAGAGGGTGCATTGTTTTATGATAACACATTTAACTTGGATCAGCACTTTTCCATCATACACTCTTAGTATTTCTTTTCCCATAGATGGTACATAAGTCTCATCATATTAATAGAAATGTGATGATACTAATATGATATGAGAGACAATTTTTATATGGTACAACTTTCATATTGTATTAGTACAAAATGCTGCATCTGACCATTCTATCTTATTTCCAGCAATGCCTGTAAGCCTATGAACTTAGCATGCAGTTTTGTGTTTGAAGTCGTTCACATTCACGTTGCTTATGGAAAGATGCATTCAGTCCACTCTTGTTGAAGAGGCGGGTTCCATGTTTGTATTAGCTTTCTTCATGATTTTGCACTTGCCTAGGTCGCTTGTGGGTGGCACACATCATCTGCATGCACAGCGCTCTCTCTGTGAATCAGGAGGACTGAGGGAGTGGGCATACTGAAATCCAAATGTTTCTTCCATTTGGGTGAACATACAGTTTTTTAGTGAACTGGTTTGCAAAACATGACTTGAAATATAAATCATGAGACTGAGTTTAAAGAAGAACCCAAGAAGTTACAGAGATGGTAGGGGTAAAAAGTGTAAGGTGTCACTGACAGGTTAGTAGGAGTCTATAGGAAATCCTCACAAAGTGCTCTATTGAAAAGGAACTCGTAAAGCACCATGTTTCTATTGTAAAAGCAGTGTTAGTGAAAGTGCATATATAAGCAACTCTCTAAGTCAAATTTTGCCCTGGGTGCTGGTTCCCATTGAAGTCAAGGATCACTGTGCATCCACATCCCCAGGGAAGTGTCTGGGAGCTTTCTTTTGAAGTGACTTTTCTTATTAGGCTTTGAGGCACACAAAAACATGATTAAGTTTAACTGCTTAATTAATGATAATACTAATTAATGGGTCATATCTTTTTAACAGGGATTTGTCTCAAAGATAACACGGAGCACTTCTATGATGCTTTGTATCCTCACAGCACTTTGTTAAACAGTAGCTATTCTAAAGTCATTGGTGAGTGCTTAATTTTGCCTTCCTTCCTTAGAGTTAGCAGGCCTCGTCTTTCATGGCAAGTAGTGTCACTCATCTCAAGGGTTTCAGAGTAGCAGCTATGTTAGTTTGTATCTGCAAAAAAAACAGGAGTACTTGTGGAACCTTAGAGACTAACAAATTTATTTCAGCATAAGCTTTTGTGGGCTACAGCCCACTTCTTCGGATGCATAGAATGGAACACACAGGCAGGAAATATTTATACATACAGAGAACATGAAAAGGTGAAAGTATGCATACCAACTGGAAGAGTCCAATCAATTGAGATGAGCTATCATCAGCAGGAGAAAAAAAACCAAACCTTTAAAGTGATAATAGATGACCCATAGAAGGTGTGAGGAGAACTTAACATGGGGTGATCTAGGGCAGAAAGTTCTGCTCAACATGAGTAAGGGAGGCAGAATAGGGCTCTGAATTAACAAATGTAGTGGAAACATTGTGGTATTCAGTATAAATGAAAGCACATCACCCGTGAAAGTAAAATTAAAACTGGGATGGAAGTGCCTTATCAAGGTATGTGTGAGCAAAAGTGACATTATCTGGCCCGATCCTTTCCAGTGAGATACAGCCTCAGCTCCCACGTATACCAATGGAGGAGGAGGGAACTCAGCACCCTGCAGGATCCAGGTCCAAAGAATGAGTCTCAGCATGGGCAGTGCGAAGGGAGGTGTGGAGTTACTAATCATACCTTATTTTCAGTTGCAAAAGGAAAGAAAATAGCGTGACAAGGAGTTTTAATTTTTTTTAATTCCTTTTTAATTTTTCAGCTGATATTATTAAAAAGTGAAACAATATTAATGAACTTTATTAGGTCTAACTAATTTATGGTGAGCTTGTGTCAGGAAATCCATCCAATAGTGGTTGCTGTGATGATTAGATCTCACACCAGCCTGTGGCTCTTTTCTATAACTGGGTCAGCAGGGGAAGGAGTGCATATCATCTTGTTGGCACAAGCGATTTTGGTCCATGCCTTACAGTCATTTCAATAGGGTGACTGCTTGAATTCTATTGAATCTTCCCTTCTAGCAAATCTCTGAATTAAAAAAAAATGGTTACATCAGTTATCTATTTAACTGGTCTAGTTTTCTCCCAATCCTCTAAATGAAAGGTTATTAACATGAGTGTAATTAATCTATCTTTCAGTTATTCTAAGCAATAACTAAAAAGTAAACTAATTACATACCCTGTATAGGAAAGTAACCGTTCTCTAATGAGGCTATGGCCCAGGGTTTCATTCAGAGTTGAATAAAGTTGCCCAATGAAACTGAAGTAATGAGACTGAGTTATGTGCCCTTGTTCTGACAAACTACGGAAGAGTCTTGCACTGTCTCCTTCTATCCACCTCAATAAATTTGGCTGCCTTCTTAAAACTCCCTTATTACCTACTTAAATCAAGTCAGGATGCTGTTCTACAGTCCCTATCATGTTACTTATGACTTTGATTATGATGTCAAACAATGGCCTGAGGACACAATTCATGCCTAAAGCTGTGCAGATCCACTGAGAGTGACTGAACTAGAAATTGAAGAGAACCCAAAGTTCAATTCTGGATTCCAGATTCTTATCAGAGGTGATCAGGTTCAGGCCCATTTCCAGTTGAAATTGAAGAGACTAGTATCCAGTTGTAATCGTTTGTGCATTTCCAGTATCAAAGATGGTGTTATTTTCAGCTCTAATTTACAGTTAGAGAATCAGAGATGAACAAAGGATTAATTACATTGTTTGTATATGTAAACTGTTACAAAAGTGCCAGATATTATTTAAGTCAATTTTTAAACAAAATCTTGTTCATTTTTCTATGGTTAGATAATAGGTAGGTGTCACTCTGTTAAATGTTTCTTACTGCTTTTTTCTAGACACAAGTCTTTTGACAGTGGAGCTCCTTACAACCAGGGATCAGAATGAGCTCCGGCCTGACTGTAGAACATGATGCAAAATTTACCTTTCTGTACAGGCGGTCCCTAAATAAAATGTTATCTTATGCAAAGGCATTGGTCTGGGAGTCGAGACATCTGGGTTCTGTTTCCATTTCTTTCACTGACTTCTTGTGTATCCCTGGGCAAATTATGAGAGCCTTAGGGTTTGGCTACACTTGCAGGTGTGCAGCATTGGGAGTTAAAGCTGTCTTCCTACAGCTGTGTAGGGAAAGTGCTGCAGTGTGGCCATATTTGCAGCATTTGCAGCGATGTTGGGAGTGGTGCATTATGGGCAGCTATCCCACAGAGCACCTCTTCCCATTCTGGTGCCGTGTGTTGTGGGAAGGGGGCAGAGGATGCGGGTCATTCTGATTTCTGTCCCAACGCCCTGTGATGCATCGCTTCACATTCCAGCAATCCCTGTTTTTCCATCCACGTTTGGCGCCATCTTGCCTCTTTCAACGGTTACTGTGCAGTGCGATTTCTATGGGAAATGGAGCCCGAACTGCTGAGGAGTATGCTCACAAGTCTCGCCAGCACATTACATTTGGCAGTTGAGCTATTCCTTAAGAGCCAAAGTGACAGTGAGGAGCCCGACGATGATAGCGAGTCGCGTAACGCGTACAACACGAACTTGCTTGTGGCATTCACGGACATGCTCAGCACCGTGGAACGCTGCTTTTGGGCTCAGGAAACAAGCACTGAGTGGTGGGATCACATTGTCATTGAAGTCTGTAATGATGAGCAGTGGCTGCAGAACTTTCGGATGAGAAAAGCCACTTTCAAGGGACTATGTGCTGAGCTCGCCGCAGGGATTGAGAGCTGCCCTGCTGGTGGAGAAGCGGGTGGCTATTGCAATCTGGAAGCTGGCAACTCCAGACAGCCACCGATCAGTCGGGAACCAGTTTGGAGTGCGAAAGTCGACCGTTGGAATCCTGTTGATGCAAGTTTGCAGGGTCATTAATCGCATCCTGCTAAGAAGAACCGTGACTCTGGGGAACGTGCAGGACATTGTGGATGACTTTGCACAAATGGGTTTCCCTAACTGTGGAGGGGCGATAGATCGGACGTATATTCCTATTCTGGCACCACCTCACCTAGTATCCGAGTACGTTAATCGGAAGGGGTATTTCTCCATGGTTCTCCAGGCACTTGTGGATCACCTTGGGCGTTTCATTGACATTACTACAGGCTGGCCCAGAAAGGTGCATGATGCACACATCTTTCGGAACACTGGCCTGTTCAGGAAGCTGCAAACCGGGACTTTTTTCCCAGAGTGGAAGATCACTGTAGGGGATGTTGAAATGCCCATTGTGATCCTTGGAGACCCCGCGTACCCGTTAATGCCGTGGCTCATGAAACTGTAAACAGGGAGCCTTGACAGCAGCAAGGAACAGTTCAACTACAGGCTGAACCAGTGCTGAATGACTGTGGCCATTTAAAGGGGCACTGGCGATCTCTGTATGGGAAGCTAGACTTGGGGGAAAGCAGCATCCCCACGGTTATATCCGCATGCTGTACCCTCCATAATGTTTGTGAAGGGAAGGGTGAAAGATTCAGTCAGGCATGGACCTCCGAGAGTCAACGCCTGGATGCTGAATTTGCACAGCCAGAGAGCAGGGCTACTAGAGAGGTCCAGCACAGGGCTGCAAGGATTAGGAATGCCTTGAGGGAGGAATTTGAGGCTGAAAACCAACAGTAATGTTTGGTGCCTTGCACGGGAGTGAGGTGCAGTGGTTACAATGTTAGTAGGAATCTGTGTTTGCTAAGCTGATTTGCAGTGCCTTTTTCTTTCCTGGGCTGAGGTATCTTTGACTTTCTGCAATAATAAAGACTCTTTTCAAAGCCAAGAATTCATTTATTGAAAAGAAAATAACTTTATTGACAGACGCACAAGTTTTTGGGAACCTAAAAGGTCAGGGGCGTGGGGTGGGGAACTGTACAGTCACAGGTTTGAATATGTCCTGTCTGGAGTGCTGTGCAATGACTGCTGCACATCAGGATGGCTATACTGCATGGTGATGGGGGTTGAGTGCAGAGGGTAAGGGTCGTAGTTCTCAGGGCTGCTTGGTGAACGTGCAGGTGTTGGAGGCTCCTGGTGGTGGTGGTAAGAACCTGGATGCTGGGGAAGAGGGTTTTGAGCTGACATAGGGACACAAGGGAAAGCGCTTTGGGACAAGGGTGATGGGGGGGCGGGCGCGGTAGTGCTCAGCCTGCATGGCTATGAGCGCCTGGATAGAGTCTGCTTGGCGCTCCAGGATGCTTATCAGCTGCTTTGTGCTTTTCTTCCTTTCTGCTGCATTTCTCTGGCGGATCCTGCTTTCCCTTTCCCTCCAGTCCTGCACTTTTTGATTCTCTGTGACAGAGTGCTACATAACTGCTTGCAGCAGGTCGTCTTTGCTTTTTCGCGGCTTCTTCCGGAGGTTTTGTAGTCTCTCAGCCGTTGATAACATGGGCAGCCGAGATCTCAAGGTTGGATCTGTAAAGGCAAAAATGCAACACTTAACATAGGCAGCATTGTTTATACCAGACTTTTATTCCCCCGCAGTTAAGGAGGGTAACAGTCTTTACAATAGCATAATTTTCCCATCCCAAAGAGAGCGCATATAACTCACGGGAGCCCCGAAATGGTGAGTAAGGGGGACTGATTGTTTCAGGCCTGTACTGTCCTCTGGGTTTCTGTGTGTTGGGGAAAGCAAACAGCTGCAGGGGGCACCTACACTGAACACTATCCCAACATTTTCCACAGAAGTTTATCCTGGAAGATATCTCGCTGCTGCGGGTCACCTGGGAAGCACGGGAGGATCTTCTGCTGCAATGCGGATTCCGCCCTGGCCCCTGTGCAGCTTGCCTGTGTCTTGTAATGGTCCCCCCAACCCTTGCAGCACAGTGGTGCGGACACGTTAGCCTGACTGGGGCAAGGACCACAGTGGCTCTCCCAAGAAACCTGCGCAAGTGCATTGCCCACGCTGTGGCTGAAACTTACTGAGGCCGATTACTGCAACGTGATAGACCACATCAATGTGCTGTTCTGCATCTAGGCATGCATGCATGCAGCCCTAACCCTCCCTCCTCCCCCGAACAATTTCAATCCTAAAAATAAAAACTGCTTACCGGGAACCCGCTCCTCTGTTTGTCCTCCACCAAGCACTGGCTGCTGCGACTGGCTACCTTCCTCCTGGCTTGAGAAGAGCTCCTGGCTGCATACCTCCTGGGACTCCGGGGTTTCTCCCCCCACCCCAGTACCCTCACTCTCACTTTCCTCCTCCTCCTCCTCCACCCCCTGCTCTGAAGTGTCCATTGTGGTCCTTGGAGTGGAGGGGAGGTCACCCCCAAGTTTCATGTCCAGCTCTTTGTAAAAAACGGCAGGTCATGGGGGCAGCACCGGAGCGGCGGTTTCCCTCGTGGGCTTTGCAGTAGGCACTCCGCAGCTCCTTCACTTTAACCCTGCACTGCAGCATGTCCCGGTCATGGCCCCTTTCCAGCATGGCCCTTGATATCTGCCCATAGGTATCGTAATTCCTACAGCTGGAGCGCAGCTGGGACTGCACAGCTTCTTCCCCCTGAACACTAATGAGGTCCAGCAACTCACCATTGCTCCATGCTGGGGCTCGTTTGCCACGTGGAGCCATGGTCACCTGGAAAGATTCACTGATTGCACCCTACACCTGGCTGAGCAAACAGGAAGGGGATTTTTAAAATTCCCAGGGCATTTAAAGGGCGGGTCTGATGCTTGGTCACCTGAGGCCAGGGCAGTAGAGTTCGAACTGATGAGCAGAGTGGCTGAACAGACATTCTGAGATACTTCCGAATACCTCTGGAGGCCAATAACAGCGCTTTTGGTGGCCGCACTGGCGGAGCAGCGCTGCATGAGCAGCGCTATTGTCGTTATTCCTCAGACCGAGGTGGAGTACAACCAGCGCTCTAGCCAGGGAGATACAGCGCTGTATGTGCCTTGCAAGTGTGGACGGTGAGTGAGCTGCAGCGCTGTAAAGCCACCACCAGCGCTGCAACTCTCCAGTGTAGCCAAGCCCTTAGTTTCTCATCTCTAAACTGTGGATACTGTTACTAACCCTGTTTTTCTAAAATGCTCTTTGATTGCTGGATGCAAAGTACTATATATATGTAGAACCAACTGGATATTTTCCATCCTTTTTTTATTATTAAAAAGTGCTATTTTCATTGAAATGGAAACATTTTGGAAAATGTGTCAGTTTCAATGAATAGTCCCCTGGGAGGAAAAATAAAAAAGTTTCAGAAATTTTTTGTTTTGGAGTATTCCAAAATTTGGTTTCAGCATTCCAAAAATGCACTACTCCCATTGACATGGTATGAGATTATGTAAAAGCAATAAAAATAATATACAAATGAAAAAGATCTCATGAAATAAAATACAAACAAAACTTTGGGGAATTCTGAAACAATTTTTTTTGGAAAATTCTGATTTGAGGGAAATTTGAAAAAATATTTGTTTTCATTCTGATTTGGACTGAAAACAAATGTTGAAATGTCAATATTTTCCATGAACCAGAAATCCAGATTTTCTACTCGCTCTCTCTAGTTCAGATAAATATTACTACTACTTCACTTATATATTAGGAAAGAGCAATTCCTTATATTGCATTTTGGGGTGAAATTCTGTATAGTTTGTGTTATGCAGAAGGTCAAACTAGATCATAATGGAATAAAACATATGATTCTGTAACAAGACTGAACAGTGATTGCCATTTCTCATGGATTGAGAGGTTTTAAGTTTTAAAAAACTCTTAAGTGATATCAGCTATATTCTATTTGGACCCAGCAGAGAAGGAGATAAATGCAGAGAGGAGCTGATAAAAACACAGCTGTCTGCTGTGGTGACTTTATTGTTCTGGCAGCAAAACAGAAACTAACATGAAAGTGAGGCTGTGCCTCAGTGAGCACAGAATGCCTAACCATTTCAAGGGGCAGGACATCACAAGCTAAATCAAGGAGTGATGGAGGGCACATTAGAATAAATATACAGATGTTTTGCTATCGGTGTGTATGCAAACTTCATGTAACAAGCTATCAATGTTTACCTGAAGCATCCATGCTGTTAGTGTATGTTGATACCACTGGCGAAGGGTTAAGTGAGATCTGATGACTCACTAAAGCAGGGGACTCATTACTCCACTTCATATAAGAGAAGTGTGAGTGGTCCCAGGACACAGAAGATCTAGGGTGGGGGCTGAACAGTTCCGAAGGAGGAACTCTAAGCCTACATGTACACTGTGAGCTAGGGATGTGATTCCTATCCTGTGTAGACATACCTGGGCTAGCTCTTATCAGGCTAGCAGGCTAAAAATAGTAGTGTAGCCACAGCAGAATTGGCAGCAGCAACTGGCAGTACGAGCTGGCTGTGCAGAGTACATACCCACAAGGTTCAAGCAGGTTTGTACTTGACATGGCTAGCCTGTTGTTATAACCTTAGTCCCAGATTTGGACCTTAGCGTCCAAAATATGGGGGTTAGCATGAAAACCTCCAAGCTTAGTTACCAGCTTGGACCTGGTACTTGCTGCCACCACCCAAAAATTAGAGTGTTTTGGGGCACTCTGGTCCCCCTGAAAAACCTTCCCTGGGGACCCCAAGACCCAAATCCCTTGAGTCTCACAACAAAGGGAAATAATCCTTTTCCCTTCCCCCCTCCAGGTGCTCCTGGAGAGATACACAGACACAAGCTCTGTGAAACTACACAGAGTGACTCCCCCTCTCTGTTTCCAGTCCTGGAAACAAAAAGTACTTTCCTATTCCCCCAGAGGGAATGCAAAATCAGGCTAGCAAATCCAACACACAGATCTCCCCGATTTCTTCCTCCCACCAATTCCCTGGTGAGTACAGACTCAATTTCCCTGAAGTAAAGAAAAACTCCAACCAGTCTTAAAAGAAAGCTTTATATAAAAAGAAAGAAAAATACATACAAATGGGCTCTCTGTATTAAGATGATACAATACAGGGTCAATTGCTTAAAAGAATATTGAATAAACAGCCTTATTCAAAAAGAATACAAATCAAAGCACTCCAGCACTTATATTCATGCAAATACCAAAGAAAAGAAACCATAGAACTTACTATCTGATCTCTTTGTCCTTACACTTAGAAACAGAAGACTAGAAAGTAGAAACTACTTCTCCAAAGCTCAGAGAAAGCAGGCAGACAGACAAAAGACTCAGACACTCAATTCCCTCCACCCAAAGTTGAAAAAATCCGGTTTCCTGATTGGTCCTCTGGTCAGGTGCTTCAGGTGAAAGAGACATTAACCCTTAGCTATCTGTTTATGACACGCCCCCCAAATTGCAGAGAGTGGGGAAGCTCACTGGCGGCGATTTCCTTCTAGAACTTGAAAATAAACAGATTAATACAACACATAGACCTTTACATATACTCCTAAGTATATAACTAACAGACTTCTACATTTTAAGAACACTTTTTAACTACTGAATTCTGGGAAACTCTCACGGGAGAGTGCATCAGCTACTTTGTTAGAAGCTCCTGTGATGTGTTGAATTTGAAAATCAAAATCTTGGAGAGCTAAACTCCAACGAAGAAGTTTCTTGTTGTTCCCCTTGGCAGTATGAAGCCACTTTAGTGCAGCATGGTCAGTTTGTAGTTGGAACCGCCGTCCCCAAACATATGGGCGTAGCTTTTCCAGGGCGTACACAATGGCATAGCATTCCTTTTCACTGACTGACCAGTGACTTTCCCTCTCAGACAGTTTCTTGCTGAGAAACACGACAGGATGGAAGTTGTGATCTGTTGCTTCCTGCATGAGCACTGCTCCTATACCACGCTCAGATGCATCTGTGGTTACTAGGAATGGCTTGTCAAAGTCCGGGGCCCTGAGCACAGGGTCAGACATGAGCGTCGCCTTAAGCTGGGTAAAGGCCTTTTGACACTCATCAGTCCACTTAACGGCATTTGGCTGGGTCTTTTTGGTCAGGTCGGTCAATGGGGCAGCGATTTGGCTGTAGTGGGGTACAAATCGCCTGTAGTATCCGGCCAAGCCTAAGAAGGATTGGACCTGCTTCTTGGACCGTGGGACAGGCCACTTTTGGATAGCATCCACCTTGGCCTGTAGGGGGTTTATGGTTCCTCGACCCACCTGGTGCCCCAGGTAAGTCACTCTGTTTTGGCCTATTTGACACTTTTTGGCCTTAACAGTTAGTCCTGCCTGCCTGATGCGCTTAAAGACCTTTTCCAGGTGTAGTAGGTGTTCGGGCCAGGAGTCTGAAAAAATGGCCACATCATCGAGGTAGGCAACTGCAAATTCTCCCAGTCCAGCTAGTAGACCATCTACCAGCCTCTGGAAGGTGGCGGGTGCATTTCGAAGGCCGAAAGGAAGGACATTGAATTCATACACCCCCGCATGGGTGACGAATGCTGACCTCTCCTTGGCAGGTTCATCTAGCGGTACTTGCCAGTACCCCTTGGTTAAGTCTATTGTAGAGATGAACTGGGCACGTCCCAACTTTTCCAATAGCTCATCGGTGCGTGGCATTGGATAGTTGTCCGGACGAGTTACCGCATTTAGCTTACGGTAGTCCACGCAAAAGCGTATTTCCCCATCTGGTTTGGGTATCAGAACCACTGGAGATGCCCATGCACTAGTAGATGAGCGGATTATACCCATCTGTAGCATGTTCTGGATCTCCCGTTCTATAGCAGCTTGGGCATGAGGAGACACCCGGTAGGGTGGGGTTCTGATTGGGTGAGCATTACCTGTATCAATGGAGTGGTATGCCCGTTCAGTCTGTCCTGGGGTGGCTGAGAACAATGGGGCGAAGCTAGTGCACAGCTCCTTGATTTGTTGCCGCTGCAGACGTTCCAGGGTGGTTGAGAGGTTCACCTCTTCCACGCCACCGTCTTTTTTTCCGTCGTAGTAGACACCGTCAGGCCACTCAGCATCATCTCCCTGGACTGTAAACTGACAAACCTGTAAGTCTCTGGAATAGAAAGGCTTGAGAGAATTAACATGGTACACTTTAGGCTTTAGTGAGGAATTGGGAAATGCTATGAGGTAGTTTACAGCTCCCAGGCGCTCTTGGACCGTGAAGGGCCCTTCCCATGATGCTTCCATCTTATGGGCCTGTTGCGCCTTCAAGACCATAACCTGGTCTCCTACCTTGAAGGAACGTTCTCTGGCATGTCTGTCATACCAGGCCTTTTGCTCTTCTTGAGCATCCTTTAGGTTCTCTCTAGCAAGGGCTAAAGAGTGTCGGAGGGTGCTTTGTAGGTTGCTTACAAAGTCCAGAATGTTAGTTCCTGGAGAAGGCGTAAACCCCTCCCATTGCTGCTTCACCAACTGTAATGGCCCCTTAACCTCGTGACCATACACAAGTTCAAATGGTGAAAACCCTAAACTGGGATGTGGTACAGCCCTGTAGGCAAACAGCAACTGCTGCAACACTAGGTCCCAATTATTGGAGAATTCGTTGATGAATTTTCGTATCATGGCCCCCAAAGTTCCATTGAACCTTTCCACCAGGCCATTGGTTTGATGGTGGTACGGGGTGGCAACCAAGTGATTCACCCCATGAGTTTCCCACAGTTTTTCCATGGTCCCTGCCAGGAAATTAGACCCTGAATCTGTAAGGATGTCAGAGGGCCAACCTACCCTGGCAAAGATGTCTGTTAGGGCCAGGCACACAGTGTTAGCCCTGGTGTTGCCTAGAGCGACTGCTTCTGGCCATCGGGTAGCAAAGTCCACTAAAGTCAGTACGTACTGCTTTCCTCTGGGCGTCTTTTTTGGGAAAGGGCCCAGAATATCCACAGCTACTCGCTGAAATGGGACCTCAATTATGGGGAGTGGCTGGAGAGGGGCCTTGACCTGGTCTTGAGGCTTTCCCACTCTTTGGCATACCTCACAAGACCGGACATACTTGGCAACGTCCTTGCCCATCCCCTCCCAGTGGAAGGACTTCCCCAACCGGTCCTTGGTTCTGTTCACCCCAGCATGGCCACTGGGATGATCATGGGCTAAGCTTAAGAGCTTCCCCCGGTACTTAGTTGGAACCACCAACTGTTTTTTGCGGCTGCCATTCTTCCCGGTGTCCACCAGAAAGAATTTCCTTGTATAAAAGTCCTTGGTCTATAACAAACCGGGATCGATTAGAAGAGCTGAGAGGCGGTGGGGTGCTCCGTGCCGCCGCCCAAGCTTTCTGAAGGCTGTCATCCGCTTCCTGCTCAGCCTGGAACTGTTCCCTTGAGGCTGGGGTCACCAGTTCTTCCTCAGACTGTGGACTTGGGCTTGGTCCCTCTGGAAGCGATGTAGGTGATGGGGTTGTTTCCGTTGCTGGTGAACCGCTCTCCGCTGGTGCACCTGAGGGTATTTCAGGCTCTGGCTGAGCCTTTTGGGTATGGCTGTCTTTTGCTTCTGCCAGTTCTGGCTCGCTGGCGCCCTCTGGCGTTGAGTTTGAAGATGTGGTTGCACTTGCTGGTGCTGGTTGCTGTTCCAGTTCCGGGCCTGGGACTGGAGATGCTGTGGCTGTTTCAGTGGTAGGCATGGAATCCGGGTCCACTACCTCTGTCTGGGTCTCTGGTAACACAGACGGGGCCTCTGTGGACGGTTCAGGAACAGGAATGGGTCTGGAAGCTTGCCTGGTTTGGCTACGTGTAACCATTCCCACTCTCTTGGCCCGCCTCACCTGGTTGGCCAAGTCTTCCCCCAGTAGCATGGGGATAGGATAATTGTCATAGACTGCAAAAGTCCACATTCCTGACCAGCCTTTGTACTGGACAGGCAGTTGAGCTGTAGGCAAGTCTACAGCTTGTGACATGAAGGGGTAAATTGTAACTTTGGCCTTTGGGTTGATGAATTTGGGGTCAACGAAGGATTGGTGGATAGCTGACACCTGTGCCCCCGTGTCTCTCCACGCAGTAACCTTCTTTCCGCCCACTCTCAAATTTTCCCTTCGCTCCAAGGGTATTTGAGAGGCATCCGGGCCTGGGGATCTTTGGGGTGATGGTGGTGTAATGAATTGCACTCGCATGGTGTTCTTGGGACAGTTGGCCTTGATATGTCCCAGTTCATTACACTTAAAGCATCTTCCATCTGAGGGGTCACTGGGCCGAGGTGAGTTACTGGAGACTGGTGAGGTTGAAGGGTAGGGTATCTGTGGCTTTACTTGGGTGGTATGTGGGGTCTTTGGCTGTCCTCGGTTGTAGGGTTTATGGTCTGTGTGCCCCCTGGGGTAATCGTTCCCCTTGACAGTAGCTTTTTTGCTTTCTGCCAGTTCCATCCATTTGGCTCCAATTTCCCCCGCCTCAGCGATATCTTTGGGATTTCCATCTTGTATGTACCGTGTGATGTCTTCAGGAACACCATCCAAGAACTGCTCCATTTGTATGAGGAGGTGCAGTTCTTCCAAGGTTTGAATGTTGTTTCCTGTTATCCAGGCCTCATAGTTTTTTGCAATGTAGTAGGCGTGTTTGGGAAATGACACCTCTGGTTTCCACTTTTGGGTTCTGAAACGCCGACGGGCATGATCTGGGGTTATCCCCATTCTGTATCTGGCCTTGGTTTGAAAAAGTTTATAGTCATTCATTTGCTGCTTAGGCATTTCAGCTGCCACCTCTGCTAAAGGTCCACTGAGCTGTGACCTCAATTCTACCATGTACTGGTCTTCGGGAATGCTGTACCCAAGACAGGCTCTTTCAAAATTTTCCAAGAAGGCCTCGGTGTCATCACCTGCCTTGTAGGTGGGAAATTTCCTGTGCTGTGGAACAATAATGGGCGCCGGGTTGTTAGGGTTGGCTGGCACATGCAGCCCAGCTTTTGCCAACTCCAGTTCATGTTTTCTCTGTTTTTCCTTCTCTTCATTGTCTTTTTGTTGTTTTTCCATTTCTTTTTGTTGTTTTTCCATTTCTCGGTGGTGGGCCGCCTCCTCTTCTTCTTGCTTCCTTCTGTGGGCCAACTCTTCTTCTGCTTGTTTCCTTCGGTAGGCTACCTCTTCTTCTTCTAGTTTTCTTTTGTGTGCTGCCTCTTTGGCTGCCTGTTCTCTTTGGTAGGCTGCCTGTTCTCTTTGGTAGGCTGCCTCTCTGATCTGTTCTTCTCTTTCTTTCATCTCCATCTCTTTTTGTTTTATTTCCAGTTCCTGTTTGTGTTTTTCCATCTCTCGCCTGTGTTCAGCTTCTTTGATTTGTCCTTCGGCCTCAATTTTTGCCTTAGAAGTCATGGTTCCTGTTTTCTTGTGTTGGGGTGCCCTCCGGTGTTTATCTTCTGAACTGCAGGTTCTCTGTTGCCTCCTGAAGTCTGCCTAGCAACAGTGCCTTTAGCTAATTTTCAATATTAAGTAAACCTGAAAAACCACTTTATTTGCATTCATATAGTGCTGGTAATGACTCTCAATGGGAGTGCTATTGTGTGACAAAAGACCCTCAACAGTCTCTTAATGGCTTCTCGCTTAACATGCAAGCCACAAACTGCCAGAGAGAGCAGAAAAAAAAAATTCTCTCTGGTTCCCTTTTAAAACCTACTGTTTCTCTCTGCTAAAAAGCCCTTAGCAGAGAAGAGAAAAATATAATATTCCTACTGGCTTCTGGATTCTGTCTATATCCCACCTGCTGCCACTCATGTTATAACCTTAGTCCCAGATTTGGACCTTAGCGTCCAAAATATGGGGGTTAGCATGAAAACCTCCAAGCTTAGTTACCAGCTTGGACCTGGTACTTGCTGCCACCACCCAAAAAATTAGAGTGTTTTGGGGCACTCTGGTCCCCCTGAAAAACTTTCCCTGGGGACCCCAAGACCCAAATCCCTTGAGTCTCACAACAAAGGGAAATAATCCTTTTTCCCTTCCCCCTCCAGGTGCTCCTGGAGAGATACACAGACACAAGCTCTGTGAAACTACACAGAGTGACTCCCCCTCTCTGTTTCCAGTCCTGGAAACAAAAAGTACTTTCCTATTCCCCCAGAGGGAATGCAAAATCAGGCTAGCAAATCCAACACACAGATCTCCCCGATTTCTTCCTCCCACCAATTCCCTGGTGAGTACAGACTCAATTTCCCTGAAGTAAAGAAAAACTCCAACCAGTCTTAAAAGAAAGCTTTATATAAAAAGAAAGAAAAATACATACAAATGGGCTCTCTGTATTAAGATGATACAATACAGGGTCAATTGCTTAAAAGAATATTGAATAAACAGCCTTATTCAAAAAGAATACAAATCAAAGCACTCCAGCACTTATATTCATGCAAATACCAAAGAAAAGAAACCATAGAACTTACTATCTGATCTCTTTGTCCTTACACTTAGAAACAGAAGACTAGAAAGTAGAAACTACTTCTCCAAAGCTCAGAGAAAGCAGGCAGACAGACAAAAGACTCAGACACTCAATTCCCTCCACCCAAAGTTGAAAAAATCCGGTTTCCTGATTGGTCCTCTGGTCAGGTGCTTCAGGTGAAAGAGACATTAACCCTTAGCTATCTGTTTATGACACCTGTGCCGCTGCTTGCCGCTGCCTGTGCTGCTACAGCTACCCTACTGTGTTTAGTGCACTAGCTCAACAAGAGCTAGGATGAGTATGTCTGTGCAAGCTGGGAATCACACCCCTAGCACACAGATCCTAAGAGACACAAGCCCGAGGAAAAGTCTTGAGCTGAGGTTCATCTTGCTGCAATTTTACTCTGTTAATATATCCAATTCCCAGAGAGGAGGTGAGTTTGAAATTTACATAGTGTGTGGACTGTGTTTATAAAGCAGGTTGGGAAAGGCACCAGCTCAGATTCCAGTTGCCTTCTTAGGAGAATGCAGAAAGGTGGCAGGATCAGTTTTGTTTAGAGTGGATCAATAAAGAATGAACAATTTAATTACTTTAAGATTTGAAATCAGAGATTACTGAACATGATTCAGTTTTGCAGTGCTTCTGAGACGGCATTTTGACTTTGTCTTGATACTAACAATTCATATTATGTGGCCCATAAAATACTGTAACTAAAGTCAGGGTGGCAGTGGTGGGGGTGGGGGGGGAGCGGGAAAAATCAAACCTTCATCTGAAGTCAAGCAATTCCAGAATTGATGTAGTAGTCTTGGTTATCTAACTACTGAATTACCTGAGATTTAATCTGTGAAGTGCAATGTAATCCATTAAATATTAAGAAATCTCTTCCATCCACTTTATTTACTCTTGAATAGCTGAAACTGACATCAGTAGAGACTACTCAATTAAAAGCAGACTTGAAGTACTGAGTAATATGTATTATAGTGCCTGCTCCTTTCAGAGAAAGTATATATTGCTCAGTTCTTTATACTTCTATTAGATAGTACAAAGACATTCCTTCTACTTTTAGCTTGTGAAAAGATCCCTCACAGCTGTACAGTACATTTTTGGAGGTTGTACAATATTAATCTTTCTCTGTGTTTTATAGGTGAACTGTGAAGCATAATCTCAGAATCAGTTCATTAACTGCTGTAGGCAATCAATGTCATGCTATCAAATGTCTCTCATTTTGAGGGTCATTGCTCATTTTAGTCCCAAGGTTACCTATATTCTGCACAAATTAGGTGTCCCCTTGCTTCTATTATTGAAGATAATTTATCTCAGAAATAAAGAATCATGAAAATGAGATTATAGAAAGCTATTTACACTGAAGAAATGAATCCCCCAGCATTTTAAATTTCCTGCATCAACATGTTTTTGTGTCTCTCATTTTGGGACTTTATCACACATTTCATCCCACATTTGGGCCTTGGAACAGTAAGAGTTATGATTACATCTCAGGAACAAATTATGCCCATAGGTTTTGTCACTTATCTCAGTATTTAATAGGAATTTTAAAAGTGCCCCTGAAGTCAATAAGAGTGTTTTCATTAATTTCAGTGGTCTTTGTATCAGGCCATAAGCAAGAGCTAAGGCTGGTCAGAACCTTGCAGGATCTAGATAATCTGGCAAATTTGCTCACATTTACTCACCCTGAAAACTTACTTCCAAACCACTGTTCATTCTACCCTCACAAGTCTGTACTTCGATTAATACTGAATTGTGATAAATGAAGGGGGCAGGTAGCTCCCTTTTATGGACACCCAGCCAGCCCGTTAGCTATAAAACCCCTGTTAGTAGCTGTAACTGTTTTCTACTTGCTTTACCTGTAAAGGGTTAAAAAGTCCAAGGAAGGGAGTGGGCACCTGCCCAAAAGAGCCAATGGGAAGGCTAGAACTTTTTAAATTTGAGAAAAAGCTTCCCCTTTGTCTGTCTGTGGTGTTCTCCCAGAGAGCAGAGACAGGGCTGGAACTATGCTGTAAAAAGCTTTGGGCCAGGTATGAAAATCATCAGATCATACCTAGAAACTACTCATTTGAAACCCCAGATATGTAAGTAGATCAGGAAATGTCTAGTAAGACACGATTAGGTTTATCTCTTATTTCTTTATGGCTTGTGGACTCCTCTGTGCTAACCCCAGGTGCTTTTGTTTTGCTTGTAACCTTTAAACTGAACCTCAAGAAGCAATCTTGATGCTTAATCCTTGTAATGGTCTTTTTTAAAACCTAGCAAAAAATCTAAGTTCCAGATGTATTTTTGTTCTTTTTGTTTTTAATAAAATTTACCTTTTTAAAGAACAGGATTGGATTTTCATGTCCCTAAGAGGTTTGTGCATATGTTGTTTAATTAGCTGGTGGCAACAGCTGATTTCCTTTGTTTTCTTCCCTCTTCCTCAGAGAGGAGTAAAAGGCCTTGAGGGTAACCCACAGGAAGGAATTCCCAAGTGCGCCTTCCTAGGTTCTCAAAGGGGTTTTTGCGCTTGGGTGGTGGCAGCATCTACCCATCCAAGGTCAGAGAAAATCTGTAACCTTGGGAGTTTAACACAAGCCTGGAGTGGCCAGTATTAATTTTCAGAATCCTTGCGGGCCCTGACCTTCTGCACTCAAAGTGCCAAAGTGGGGAATCAGCCTTGACATGAATACTGCAATAATAACCCCACATATAAAATTAATAACACTTTAAAATGTTGAGAAGCTCATTCAGATAAACCCATAGAAAATCAATGCAAGTCATTCCATTGACTTTTGTGGAGGGTTAGACTGGGGCTAACAGCATTACAGGGTTTTAAATCAAATTTAATAGGTGATTGTTGTGTAAATCCAGGAACTTCCATCAGCTTTTCTAAAACTATATGTTTTGTAAAGTAATTAAAATTCCAAATTGAGGTACTGCCAAAGGTATGAATTCAGATAGGCATCCATACTTTTGGATGCCAGAAGTTTATCCTAATGAATCATAAATCACTTTGGTTAAGTAATTGGACTTTCTGGTGTTTCCTTATTTTGACTAGAGGGTAGGTTTAGAAGATAAAATAAAAAAAGAGCAAGTAAAAAATCACTTAGAAAAGTTAGATGCCTGCAAGTCACCAGGGCCTGATGAAATGCATCCTAGAATACTCAAGGAGTTAATAGAAGAGGTATCTGAGCCTCTAGCTATTATCTTTGGGAAATCATGGGAGACGGGGGAGATTCCAGAAGACTGGAAGGGGGGCAAATATAGTGCCCATTTATAAAAAGGGAAATAAAAACAACCCAGGAAACTACAGACCAGTTAGTTTAACTTCTGTGCCAGGGAAGATAATGGAGCAGGTAATTAAAGAAATCATCTGCAAACACTTGGAAGGTGGTAAGGTGATAGGGAATAGCCAGCATGGATTTGTAAAGAACAAATCGTGTCAAACTAATCTGATAGCGTTCTTTGATAGGATAACGAGCCTTGTGGATAAGGGAGAAGCGGTGGATGTGATATACTTAGACTTTAGTAAGGCATTTGATACGGTCTCGCATGATATTCTTATAGATAAACTAGGAAAGTACAATTTAGATGGGGCTACTATAAGGTGGGTGCATAACTGGCTGGATAACCATACTCAGAGAGTAGTTCTTAATGGCTCCCAATCCTGCTGGAAAGGTATAACAAGTGGGGTTCCGCAGGGGTCTGTTTTGGGACCGGTTCTGTTCAATATCTTCATCAACGATTTAGATGTTGGCATAGAAAGTACGCTTATTAAGTTTGCGGACGATACCAAACTGGGAGGGATTGCAACTGCTTTGGAGGACAGGGTCAAAATTCAAAATGATCTGGACAAATTGGAGAAATGGTCTGAGGTAAACAGGATAAAGTTTAATAAAGATAAATGCAAAGTGCTCCACTTAGGAAGGAACAATCAGTTTCACACATACAGAATGGGAAGAGACTGTCTAGGAAGGAGTATGGCAGAAAGAGATCTAGGGGTCATAGTAGACCACAAGCTTAATATGAGTCAACAGTGTGATACTGTTGCAAAAAAAAGCAAATGTGATTCTGGGATGCATTAACAGGTGTGTTGTAAACAAGACACGAGAAGTCATTCTTCCGCTTTACTCAGCGCTGGTCAGGCCTCAGCTGGAGTATTGTGTCCAGTTCTGGGCACCGCATTTCAAGAAAGGTGTGGAGAAATTGGAGAAGGTCCAGAGAAGAGCAACAAGAATGATTAAAGGTCTTGAGAACATGACCTATGAAGGAAGGCTGAAGGAATTGGGTTTGTTTAGTTTGGAAAAGAATAGACTGAGAGGGGACATGATAGCAGTTTTCAGGTATCTAAAAGGGTGTCATCAGGAGGAGGGAGAAAACTTGTTCACCTTAGCCTCCAATGATAGAACAAGAAGCAATGGGCTTAAACTGCAGCAAGGGAGATTTAGGTTGGACATTAGGAAAAAGTTCCTAACTGTCAGGGTAGTTAAACACTGGAATAGATTGCCTAGGGAAGTTGTGGAATCTCCATCTCTGGAGATATTTAAGAGTAGGTTAGATAAATGTCTATTAGGGATGGTCTAGACAATATTGGTCCTGCCATGAGGGCAGGGGACTGGACTCGATGACCTCTCGAGGTCCCTTCCAGTCCTGGAGTCTATGAGTCTATGACTTGGGTTGAAATACCATACAAAACAGCCCTGCTTGTGGTGTTTTGGTTCTTCCACTCTTAGCAAAAACCTAGAGCTGCAGATGTGTAACATTAAATCAAAATGTATGAATTCTCACTTTCTTCAATACTCCAATTTGGTTCAGGTTCAGTTCATATTTGGGGTGAAGATCTGAGTCACTTAACAGTCTCTTTTTCCAAATGAACTTGTGAAGTTAAAAAAAAAAAAACCTCTTTCCTTAAAACATCCAAAAATTAAACTTTCCTGTCCAAAGCAGGGAGTAATAGCTTTTCCAAAAAGATCTTAATTTGGGCCAAGAATTCCTCCTTAGCCTTCTCTCAGCAGAGCTGAATTGCTTACACCAGGGCTGAATTTGATCCTAATTTCAAAGAGTTTCAAGAGCCCTAGGGAAAAGATTAGACTAATAGAATAGATCTATATATCCATTAACGCATGATTTCACTTTTCCTTGGCTCATTCCTCTACACTGAAAATAGCAGCACAGTTCTAAAGCAAGTTGGCATGTGAATGTGACTCAAATACCCACTTGGCACCCTATATTCCTGATGATTATTGTGTGGAATATAGTCCCCTTTGGCCTCATTCTCAGCTCCAGCCCAGCTGGTGTGGCATCTGCAACAAACAGATGCCAAGCTCTGTAAGGTATATTTTAACAGCAGTTGTGATCTTTGGTTGGCTTTCTGCAGGGTCTTGTATGTGGGCAGCAATGTAACCACCTTTCTCAGCTGGAGAAGAGGGTCAGCTGGACTTACGTATCTTGTATACTTCTTTTTACTGTATTTAAGGCTTTTTTAATTTAATGCATTAATTTAAGGAGTACATTTTCAGTGCATTACATAGAATATTTAGACACTTATTTTACATCTTAGTTTCCACATGCCATAATGAAACTGTGCTTACTGCTGCCTTGCATATACAGTACTAAAAGCATCAATATTTGACCTACTTTGGATAATTCTGTTTGCAAAACTGTCTTGTTATTATTAATAATAATTATTATTAATGCCCATTCTTCTCCTATAATTTTTTAAGCCTGTTTACTCCCTAAAAGAATAAAATAATTCCTTCCATTAGCCCAGCACATGTGAGCAACACTGAAACAAAAAGACAGAATGGTTTTACTTTTTACACAGTTCAGATTATACCAGGATTTCTTTTATCAGTCTATGTCCTCTAGAACTGTGGTTCTCAAAGCTGGGCCACCGCTTGTTCAGGGAAAGCCCCTGGCAGGCCGTGCCAGTTTGTTTTCCTACCATGTCTGCAGGTTCGGCCAATCGTGGCTCCCACTGCCCGCGGTTCACCCTCTAGGCCAATGGGGGCTGTGGGAAGCAGCAACCAGTACATCCCTCATCCCGCGCCCCCATTAGCCTGGAGCGGTGAACTGCGACCCCTGGGAGCTATGATCGGCCAAACCTGCAGACGCGGCAAGTAAACAAACAGACCCGGCCCAGCAGGGGCTTTCCCTGAACAAGCAGTGAACTGGCTTTGAGAACCACTGCTCTAGAACAGTGTTTCTGAACCTTGTTTAGATTGACAATCCCTTATTTAAAGTCAAAAAGTGTCATCACCCCCTTATATTTACTATAAAAGTAAAATGTGCATCAATGATAACAATAAACCCAGATAATTCATTTGAGTGTGTGTTTTGAAAGGCTGACAGAGAATACGTGACCTGGAAGGGTAAGGGGGTGCGTGAAAAGGGGGAATGAGATTTCTCTTTGGTTTGTATTGTAATAACATTTTCAATGACCTTCTGGGGGTTGCAGCCCATTGGTTGAGAAACAGTGCTCTAGAACCCACAGAAAAGGTCTTTTGAGATTCAAATTTTGTATGTACAGCTATCATAGTATAATTCCCTAAATCTGGACCTTAGCATCCAAAATATGGGTACTAGCATGAATTCCCCCTAAGCTTAATTACCAGCTTAGATCCTGTACTGCTGCCACCAATCAGGACTTAGAGTAGAGCGCCTGATAGACTCTGGTCTCCCCCAAAACCTTCCCTGGGGGTCCCAAGACCCAAATTCCTTGAGTCTCACAACAAAGGGGAATAAACCATTTCCCTTCCCCCTCCTCCCCTCCAGGTGTTCCCTCCCTGGGCTCCTGGAGAAATATACAGATTCAAGCTCCGTGAATCTAAACAAAGGGATTCCCCCTTCTCCTTTCTTCCTCCCAGATCTTTCCCGCCCTGGGTACACTAGCAGATCACTGTGATTCAAACTTTTTGAATCACAACACAGGGAAATCAGGTGGGTTCCTCCCAACCTTTTTCTCCCCCTCCCTTCTCCTTCCCTGTTAAGTACCGACTCAATTCCCTTGAGCCTCAACAAGGGGAAAAATCAGACAGGTCTTGAAAGCAAAACTTTTAATAAAAAGAAAGAAAAAATAAAAGGTCTGTCTCTGCAGTTTAAATGGTAAAAAGTTACAGGGTCTTTCAGCTTATAGACAATAGAAAGAAAGCTTTCTCCAGCAGAAATACAATTTAGAATACTTTCACCCAAATACACAGTAAAACTCTACCAGCCAGATACACAGTTGCAAATACAGAAAAACAATTAAATAGACTAAACTGTCTTTCTACTTTTTTACTTACAAAATTGGAACAGAAGATTAGAGAGCCTGTAGGTATGTGTGGTCACTCTCAGAGCCTAGAGAGAACAACGCAAAACCCAAAACCCACAAACAAAGGCTGCCCGCCACCTAGATTTGAAAGTATCTTGTTTCCTGATTGGTCCTCTGGTCAGGTGTTTGGGTCCTTGTTTGTTAACCCTTTATAGGTAAAAGAGACATTAACCCTTAACTATCTGTTTATGACAACAGCCAGAGACAAAAAGTGTTGAACAAATGGAGCTGTATTGAAGAATACTTATTGGGCTTAGGTGCAGGCTTGGTTTAGTCAAATACTCTTGGCAAAAAATACTCTCATGCACAGTGGGGCTGCATGATGTTATATTTGCTATCAAATTAGGAGCATCAAACTCTTCAGAATCCAGTAAGGGTCTCATGAGGCAGAGTGAGAGATTTACAGAGATAGTATGGTCTACTGGATTCAGTAGATATCTGGCCACCAGGCATTGCTGTGTTTAATCACAGTTCTGCCATCCTATGTGGCGTTAGTAGTCCTTTGCATTATAACACCTTTCATCCAAGGATCACAATCCAAGTTTTACAAATGAGAAGCAGTTATACAGGACATTTAACTTTTCCCAGGCTTATCAGCAGCAGAGATGGGACAACAATCCAATTTTCTTTGTCTCAATCCAAAACTCAGTTTTCTAGACTTAGGGTTACCATACGTCTGTATTTTCCTGGACATGTCTGGCTTTTTAGTTCTTAAATTGCTATCTGAGAGGACTTTTTAAATATCTAAAAACGTCTAGGAAAATACGGACATATGGTAACCCTAGACAGTCCAAAGTCCTGGGGCTGGTGGAGCTTCCTGGGGCAGCTACCGGCACCCGCCCACCAGCAGGAGCCTGCATTGTAGGCAGCCCCTAGGCACAGAGGCGGAGAGGGTCTCCACATGCTGCACCAGCTCCCTTCTGCCCAATCAGAGCTGCGGGGGTGGGGCTTGCAGTGCCAGCAGTGGGCAGAGAGCCCTCCGCCCCCCCCCATCCCTTAACCGACCCTAGGAGCCAGAGGCACCTGCTAGATGCTTCCCAGGAGCTGCCCCAGGTAAGCACCACCAGGACTCCCTACTTCGCCCCCCCGGCAGGTCCCTCTGGCTCTTAGGGTCGGGTCGAGTCAGGTCAGGGGGCATGGAGGGCTCTCTGCACGCTGCTGGTGCCTGCAAGGCCCGCTCTGCAGCTCTGGCAGCTCCCAGTGGCGCTTTTCCCAGCCAACGGGAGCCACGGAGCTTGCGCTTGTGGCAGGCACAGCACGTGGAGACCCCTCAGCTGCCGCTGATCCTAGGACCCAGAGGGACCTGCTGCAGGAGGGGTGAGTAGGCAAACGGGGTGGGGTGAAGAGGCGAGCAGTGAGCCATCAGCAGGTGGGGGGTGAGTAGGCGAGTGTGGCAGGGGTGGTGAAGAGGCGAGCATCGAGGAAACCAGTGGCTGGCTGGCTGGCTGGCTGGCGGGTGGGCGGGCAGGTGAGGAGGTAAGTGGCGGGTGGGGAGGGTGAGGAGGAGAGCAACGAGCTAGCGGTGTGCGGGGGGGCACGCAAAGGCCAGTGGCGGGCAGTGGGGGTTGAAGAGGTGAGCGGCGAGGGAGCCAGGGGCGGGTGGGCAGGGGTGAGGACGCAAGAAGCAGTGAGCCAGTGGCAGGTGGGGGTTCTTGGGGTGGGCATGGAGGTTTCTGGCAGGGGAGTGAGGAGGTGAGTGGCAGGTGGGAGGAGGTGAGCAGTGGGAGACTGAGGAGAGACTCAGCAAGCCAGCGGCAGGTCAGGGGGTGAGGAGGGATGCGGTGATGGGGTCAGCGAGGAGCGGGCAGAGCATGGGAGGAGTGAGGGTGGACTATGGGCGTGGCTGACACCCCCCGTGGGTGTCCTCTTTTTTGAATGTTCAAGTATAGTAATCCTAGTAGACTATAATGCTTATTATTCAAGTCAGTGCTCCCTTTTAGCAACTTCTGGGATGCAAGATACCCAATTTCATGTACTGCATGATGGGTAGTAACATGAAAGGACACCATGCTTTCCATCTTTATCCCCCAAGGTCAAATCTCTATACCAGTGGTGGGCAACCTGTGGCTTGTGAGCCACATGCGGCCAGTCAGGGTAATCCACTGGCGGGCTGCCAGACATTTGTTTTACATTTGCACAGCTGCCCGCAGCTCCCAGTGGCCATGGTTCGCTGTTTCCGGCCACTGGGAGCTGCGGGAAGCTGCACGGGACACAGGTTGCCCCCCACTGCTTTATACAGAATCAATTCCTGCTTCTACTGCTTCCACACTTGTGCAAGGTTTTTCGACTGGAAATCCAGCTTTTCCAGCAATCAGAGTCCCTCCACGCCAGCTCTTTACTCTCTTTCTAAGTAATGCTTTGTTTTCCTGTTCATTATCCTCTTTTCCTTGCTGTGGGTTTCACTCGAATGATTGCTGCCAGCATGTTTCATGTACTACATGCTGGAGAATAACATAAGAGGACTCCATCTTATGAAATGCATCCTAGAATACTCAAAGAGCTAACAGAGGCGGTATCTGAGCCTCTAGCTATTATCTTTGGAAAATCATGGGACACAGGAGAGATTCCAGAAGACTGAAAAAGGACAAACATAGTGCCCATCTGCAAAAAGGGAAATAAAAACTACCCAGGAAACTACAGACCAGTTAGTTTAACTTCCGTGCTTAGGGAAGATAATAGAACAAGTAATTAAAGAAATCATCTGCAAACACTTGGAAGGTGGTAAGGTGATATGGAATAGCCAGCATGGATTTGTAAAGAACAAATCATGTCAAACTAATCTGATAGCTTTCTTTGATAGGATAACGAGTCTTGTGGATAAGGGAGAAGCGGTGGATGTGGTATACCTAGACCAGGGATAGGCAATCTATGGCACGCATGCCGAAGGCAGCACTCGAGCTGATTTTCAGTGGCACTCACACTGCCCAGGTCCTGGCCACCGGTCCCAGGGGGGCTCTACATTTTAATTTAATTTTAAATGGAGCTTCTTAAACATTTTAAAAACCTTATTTACTTTATATACAACAATAGTTTAGTTATATAATATAGACTTATAGAAAGAGACCTTCTAAAAATGTTTAAATATATTACTGGCACGTGAAACCTTAAATTCGAGTGAATAAATGAAGACTCGGCCCAGCACTTCTGAAAGGTTGCTGACTCCTGACCTAGACTTTAGTAAGGCATTTGATGCAATCTTGCATGATATTCTTATCAATAAACTAGGCAAATACAACTTAGATGGGGCTACTATAAGGTGGGTGCATAACTGGCTGGATAACCATACTCAGAGAGTAGTTATTAATGGTTCTCAATCCTGCTGGAAAGATATAACGAGTGGGGTTCCGCAGGGGTCTGTTTTGGGACCGACTCTGTTCAGTATTTTCATCAACGACTTAGATACTGGCATAGAAAGTACACTTATTAAATTTGCAGTTGATACCAAACTGGGAGGGATTGCAACTGCTTTGAAGGATAGGGTCAAAATTCAGAGTGATCTGGACAAATTGGAGAAATGGTCTGAGGTAAACAGGACGAAGTTTAACAAAGACAAATGCAATGTGCTCCACTTAGGAAGGAAAAATCAGTTTCACACATACAGAATGGGAAGAGACTGTTTAGGAAGGAGTACAATGGAAAGGGATCTAGGGGTTGTAGTGGACCACAAGCTAAATATGAGTCAACAGTGTGATGCTGTTGCAAAAAAGCAAACGTGATTCTGGGATGCATTAACAGGTGTGTTGTAAACAAGACATGAGAAGTCATTCTTCCGCTTTAATCTGCGCTGGTTAGGCCTCAACTGGAGTATTGTGTCCAGTTCTGGGCACCGCATTTCAAGAAAGATGTGAAGAAATTGGAGAGGGTCCAGAGAAGAGCAACAAGAATGATTAAAGGTCTAGAGAACATGACCTGTGTAGGAAGGCTGAAAGAATTGGGTTTGTTTAGTTTGGAAAAGAGAAGACTGAGAGGGGACATGATAGAAGTTTTCAGGTATCTGAAAGGGCGTCATAAGGAAGTGGGGGAAAACTTGTTCATCTTAGCCTCTAAGGAAAGAACAAGAAGCAATGAGCTTAAACTGCAGCCAGGGAGGTTTAGGTTGGACATTAGGAAAAAGTTTCTAACTGTCAGAGTGGTTAAACACTGGAATAAATTGCCTAGGGAAGTTGTGGAATCTCCATCTCTGGAGATATTTAAGAGTAGATTGGATAAATGTCTGTCAGGGATGGTCTAAACAGTATTTAGTCCTGCCATGAGGGCAGGGGACTGAACTCGATGACCTCTCGAGGTCCCTTCCCGTCCTAGAGTCTATGAATCTATGAATCTTGTAAAACTAAGCTGGCTTTTTATTTAGAGAACTGTTTAGAGAAATACTACAACTGCAGCTGGCATCTGAACCATGCGCATACAGACTAATTTCTTAATGCATACTCCGAACTCTTCTCATGCGCAATCTGTGGTCCTCTCTCCAAGTTCCATGCAGGTTGCTACATCCACAAAAGGTGTGGGCAGGAGATAGGGCCATGGCCCTTCCTCACCAACCAGCATAGCTGGCCAGCCACAGAGAGGAAAGCACATACAAAATGGCAGGGACCCATGGGAGAGTTTGTGTCTCTCAAAGCACAGATTTCCCTGCAGCTCTCCACTTGGGGAGCACAGCACCATCACTTTCTCAAGGTTGTACCTAAAGTCTTAAAGGCCCAAATGCGGCTAGTGGTGACACTGCTTTTCCATCTTTAAAATATGGATAAATACTTATCTACTGTATTGGAGAAGGGGGCTGTGGACGTGGACTTGTTCATGCCTGTGTGGCACTTTGAAAATGTAAATAGTATAATCAGTAGTATCAGTAACAACTATAACTATTAAATATAGTTTAGAGAAATAAAATTCATTTCATAGGCAAGAGTAAAATTTCCTCCCTTATTCTGAGCTCTGCTGCCATTTTGTAGGGCTAATGGTGGACTTTACTTCCGCTTTTGCTTAGCCAAATGGTAACTGTAGGAATGGCCAGTACAGAGGCTTTCAGAACTGAAAAATAATGCAGTCGGTTGACAAATGTGTCAAATTGGTCAAAAGTGTTCACCCAGTTCTGATCACATGTAATTATTATCTCCCTTTTACAGAAAAGAATACAAAGGCTCAAAGAAGTTATAACTTGCCCAAAATCACAGCAAGTCATGGTAAGAACCAGAGTTAGAACTGAGATCACATAACTACAAGTTTCATTTCTAATGCACTACACCCCAGTAACCCAAGGCTAGTCATATTTAAGTCAAAACTTTCCATTCTGGATGTGTAAAGTTAGAATCTTGAATCCATATTTGGGCACATAGATCAAAGTGGGTTGATTTTCAGAAGGACTGTGGAACACCAACTCCCATGGTATTTAACAGTAACTGTTGGTGCTCAGACTCTTTGAAAATAAGATTATCTTGATTTAGATGCCTTAAATATCAATTTCAGGGTTTGATCTAATGTCCACTGAAGTCAATGAAAAGACTCTTAGACTTCGGGGACCATTAAATAAGGCTCTGAGACAGGGGTGGGCAAACTTTTTGGCCTGAAGGCCACATTGGGGTTGCAAAACTGTCTGGAGGACCAGGTAGGGAAGGCTGTGCCTCCCCAAACAGCCTGGCCCCCACCCCCTATCCACCCCCTCCCACTTCCCACCCCGACTGGCCTCCTCAGAGCCTCCAACCCATCCAACCCCCCTGCTCCCAGTCCCCTGACTGCCCTGACCCCTATCCACACCCTCGCCCCTTGACAGGCCCCCCGGGACCCCACCCCCGTTCCCCATCTCCAGATTCCTATCCACACCCCCTCCCCTGACAGGCCCCTCGGAATTCCCACGCTTATCCACGGGGGTTCCCTGTCCCCTGATCCTCCCCCCAGAACCTCTGCCCCTCCAACTGCTCCCTGTCCCCTAACTGTCCCCTGGTACTCCCTGCCCCTTATCCAACCCCCTAGCCCCCTTACCATGCCACTCAGAGCAGCATTTCTGGCAGCCACGCTTCCCAGCCGGAGCTAGACATGCTGCTGCGCTGCTCGGCAGGATCGCACAGCCCCACTGCCAAGAGCGCTGCCCACATGGCGGCATAGCTGAGGGAGTGCGGGGACAATAGGAGTGGAGCTGGAGGCTAGCCTCCCCGGCCGGGAGCTCAAGGGCTGGGCAGGACAGTCCTGCGGGCCGGATGTAGCCTGCGGGCCATAGTTTGCCCACCTCTGCTCTAAGACCACACAACCTGAGGCTCATACGTTCAAACATTTTAATTGTTAACTTTTCTCTGCGCTTCCCTATCTTTAAAATGGAATAAATACTTAGTAGCCCAAAATGTGAAGATGTGGATACCTAAATTTAGGCACTTAAATATCTGGACTGGCTTTTGGAGGTGCTGAGTAGCTGAAGTTATTAGAAACTTTGTATGCTTAACAGTCCAGAAAATCAGGTCTTAAGTATCTATGCTGGGAGCTCTAAAATTGAAGAGAATGCCTCTCTAACCCTCAGTTCTCCCATCTGTAAAACGGGGTTAATAATATTAACCTACTTCAGAGGATTATTGTGCAGCCTAACTAAAAATGTTTGTAATCTGCTATATGCATGCCAAGTATTATTAAAATGGCTATCTATCAAAGTTAGGGAGGAACTCAATTACTGGGCTTATAGCCTTTTGTTCTTTCACCTATGTCTTCTGCCCCTATTTCACAATATCCTTGACTTCCAGAAGCGCCTGGAAGGTCTGCTGGACTTTCAGAGTCTTTGAAAACAGTGTTCCTTTTTTCTGTTGTGTTTAAAGCAAACTCTGGAGTTGCTAGTTAGTGCTTTAAGCTTAACTTTCAAAGTGTATTAGATTGTCAGAAAGTATGGGGAGTAATCAGGGATAATAAGGACATTACAGAGAAACTTAATGATTTCTTTTCATCAGTTCCTATCACAGACAATGATGGGTAGATGTCCACTCTAGAGCTACTCTGTGTAGATAACAATGAGGCACTGTCAGACTGAGGTATCAAAAGAGGAAGATTAGAATAAACTCATAAATTGAAATAAATTACTGGGACTGGACAACATTAATTCAGGAATTTTGAAGGAATTTAAAAATGAAGTGGCTGAGGTACTAATAAGAATATGCAATCTCACATTAGACTCAACTCCTTGACTTATGTTGTACTTATCTTTAAAAATGCATTGAGACGATACTGACAATCACAAACCAATGACTCTTATGCAGTATCAGGAACATTAGCTGAAAAAAATTAAGATAGAGCTATAAAGCACGTGACTGAGGACTGAAATGATGGGATAGGTACCAAAGCATCTGTGAAATGAAATCTTGTAGATCTAACCAGCTAGAATATGATTGGGTCAAAAAAATAATAGATAGAGAAGATCTGGAAAATATAATTTATCTGGACTTTCAAAAGCCTTTGACAAAGTCCCTAAGAAGAAGGTTTTAAGGAAATGAAAGATTCACATTGTCAGAGGTAAAATAATGTTTTGGATTAGGAACTGGGTAAGGACGAACATAAGGGTCAGTACAGATGGTCAGTATTCAGAGGGAAAGAGGCTAATGGTGACGTTCTCCAAGGATCTGTACTAGGACTGGTATTATTTAATAGATTTATTAATTATGTAGAAAAGGGCATGAAACATAAGCTGGCATGACTTACTATTATTGAGGCTGGTCAAGACTAGAGAATATTGTTAGTAACTACAGAAGGACTTTACAAAGGTAGGGAGGTACCTGTGTAGCACAGTTGATGGTGAATTCAGCGTGGACATGTGCAAAATTCTTAGATTCTCGCTTCATACATTCTAAATCCAGAAGAGACCGCTGTGGTATCTATTCTGACCTCCTGTATAACACAGGCCATAGAACTTCCTTAAAATAATTCCTAAGACATATCTTTCAGAAACCCATGCAACATTGATTTAAAAATTGTCAGTGATGGAGAATCCACGGGAAACTTGATACATTGGTCCAATGATTAATTACTCTCACCTTTAAAAATTTACACCTTATTTACAGTCTAAATTTGTCTCATTTCAATTTCCAGCCATTGGATTGTGTTATAACTTTCTTTGCTAGACTGAAGAGCTCATTATTAAATATGTGTTCCCCATGTAGATATTTAGACTGTAATCAAGTCACTCCTTAACCTTCTGTTTGTTAAGCTAAATAGATTGAGCTCCTTGAGTCTACCTCTATACGGCATGTTTTCTAAGCCCTTAATCATTTTCATGGCTCTTCTCTGAATCCTCTCTAATTTGTCAACATCCTTCCTGAATTCTGAGTACCAGAGCTGACACAGTATTCCAGTAGCGGTCACACCAAAGCCAATTACAGAGGTAATATGTCCTCTTTACTCTTACTTGGGTGTCCCATGTTTATGCATCCCAAGATCATGTTAGCTCTTTTGGTCACAGCATCGCACTGGAAGCTCATATTCAGCTGATTGTCAAGTATCAGAGGGGTAGCCGTGTTAGTCTGGATCTGTAAAAGCAGCAAAAGAGTCCTGTGGCACCTTATAGACTAACAGACGTATTGAAGCATGAGCTTTCGTGGGCGAATACCCACTTCGTCGTATTCACCCACGAAAGCTCATGCTCCAATATGTTTGTTAGTCTATAAGGTGCCACAGGACTCTTTGCTGCCCATTCAGCTGATTATCCACCATGACCCACAACTCTTTTTCAATGTCACTGCTTCCCAGGATAGAGTCCCCCAACTTGTAAGTATGGCCTACATTCTTTGTTCCCGGATGTATATGTTTACATTTAGCCACATTAAAATACATATTGTTTGCTTGTGGCCAGTTTACCAAGCAATCTAGATAACTCTGAACCAGGGCATGTGCAAGGGGGGACAAGACAAGGCACAGGCCCCCCCAGTAATCATCGGGGATACAGAACTTCTCGGCCGTGGGGTAGCAGAGGCAGGGATGACTCAGCTATTGCCAGGGTGGGGAAAGAGAGAGAGAGCTCCTCCCGGGGCCAGGGCATGGGAGAGGGAAGAGCGAGCTCCTGCCGGGCTGGGGGGAGGGAAGAACAAGCTCCTGCCAGGACACTGGGGAACAGCAAGCTCCTCCTGGGGCCAGGGGAAGGGGGGAAACAAGCTCCTGGGAGGGAGACCACAGAATGTGCCACTCACAAAGGGATCAAATTTCAATTCCTGTGCATGTCCCTTGTGCTGAATCAGTGACCTATCTTCTTCATTATTTGCCACTCCCCCAGTTTTTATGTCATCTGCAAACTTTATCAGTGATGATTTTATTCCAGGTCATTGATAAAATCTTAAATAGGGTAGGGCCAAGAACAGATCCCTGTGGGACCTCCACTGATTCATATTAGAAGAAACAATTTGAACTATTCATTCAAATATATAGGTTATCAATTTACATATTAATTTACTTGGATAATAAGAATATAATCTGCAAATACAGTGGTATGCTGTGGCCCTCTGATTGACCAAGCACCCTATTTAACCTTGGGGGTTGCCCCAGGAAGTTGTCTGGGCAACCACACAGGTTTTGGCCTACTGCAATGTGAGACTTTGCTTGATCTCCAGTCTCCGACTTCAGCCAGACTCTGTCCATGACTCTTGCCTCTTGATTCTAGCCTGATACTACCTTTGATCTGCGACCATGGCCTGACTCTGACTCTGACCGGACTCTTGCTTACAGAACCTGACTTGCGATTCCTCCAATGACTACCTTGTGGGCAGACCTCAGCCCAGCTGTGACTGCTAGGTCAGATGGCCTACGCACTAGTCCCTTACACCTATGTGCTGCACTTGGGCACCTGAACATTCTAGATTTTGTATTGAGCAATTCATAGGCGCCAACTCCATGGATTCTCTAGGGCTGGAGCACCCACGGAAAAAAATTAGCAGGTTTTTAGCACCCACCGGCAGCCAGTTTCCCCCCTCCACCTCAGCACCTCCTGCGTACCAGCAGCCCAGCTGGTCAACTCCTCTGCTGCATGCAGGAGGCATTGGGAGGGAAGGGGGAGGAGTGGGGATGGGGAGCACTTGCGGGAGTTAAGGACAATAAGGTGAAATGTTTTAAGTATATTAGGAACAAAAAGAATATTAACAATGGTAGGATTATAGATGGAAATAGTGAAATTATCAATAATAATGCAGAAAATTCCTAAGAGTTAAATACATACTTCTGTTCTGTATTTGGGGGAAAAACATGATGTATTCATATCATATGATGATGATGATGATGACATTTTTTCCATTCCATTAGTATCTCAGAAAGATGTTAAACAGCATCTACTAAAGTTAGACATTTTAAAATCAGCAGGTCCAGATACCTTGCATCCAAGAGTTTTAAAAGAGTTGGCTGAGGAACTCATTTGGCTATTAATGTTGATTTTTGAGAAGTCTTGGAACACTGGGGAAGTTCCAGTAGACTGGAAGAAAGCTAATGTTGTGCCAATATTTAAACAGGCCTAGGCAAAATAATGAAGCAGGTGATATGGGACTCAACTAATAAAGAATTAAAGAAGCGGAATATATATTATGCTAATCAACTGGGGCTTTTGGAAAATAGATCCTGCCAAACTAACTTGATATCTTTTTTGATGACATTACAAATTTGGTTGATAAAAATTATAATGGTGATGTAATATGCTTAGACTTTCATATGGCATTTCACTTAGTACCACACAACATTTTGTTTTAAAAAGTAAAATGATATTAAATTAACATGGCACACACAGAATGAATTGAAAGCTGTCTAACTGATAAGTCTCAATATGTAACTGTACACAGGGATCATCATCGAGGGAGTGTGTTTCTAGAGGGGTCCCTCAGGAATATGTTCTTGGCCCTATACTGTTTAACATTTTTATCAATGACTTGGAAGAAAACATAAAATCATTGCTGATAAAGTTTTCAGATGAGACAGAAATTGGAGGAGTGGTAAATAATGAAGAGGATAGATCACTGACATAGGGTGATACGGATTGCTTGGTACATAGGGTACAAACAAATAATGTGTGTTTAATATGACTGAATGTAAACAAATACATCTAGGAACAAAGAAAGTAGGCCATTCTAACAGGATGGTGGGACTCTATCCTGGGAAGCAATGACTCTGAAAAAATAGTTGGGGGTCATGGTGTATAATTGGCTGAACGTGAACTCCCAGCATGATGCTGTGGCCAAAATGGCTCCAGTGATCCTGGGATGCACAAATGGGGAATCTCAACTGATGGTAGAGGGCTATTTTATCTCCGTATGTGGCACTGGTGCGACCACTGCTGGAATACTTTGTCCAATTTGGGTGTCCACAAAGCAAGAAAGATGTTGATACACTGGAGAGGATTCAGAGAAGAGCCAGGGGAATGATTAAAGGATTAGAAAACCTGCCTTACAGTGATAGATTCAATGAGTTCAATCTATTTATGTTAAGGGTTGACTTGATTACAGTGTATAAGTACCTACATGGGAAACAAATATTTGATAATGAGCTCTTCAATCCAGCAGACATAGGCATAATACGATCCAATGGCTGGAAGTTGAAGCTAGACACTCAGAGTGGAAGTAAGGCATACTTTTTTAACAGTGAGAGTAATTAATCATTGGAACCACTTACTCTGGGCTAAGGTGGATTCTACATCACTGACAATTTTCAAATCCAAATTGAGTGTTTTCCTAAAATAATATGCTCTAGGAATTATTTTGGGAAAGTTCTATGGCTTGTGTTCTACAGGAGGTCAGACTAGATAATCACAATAGCCCCCTCTGGCCTTGGAATCTATGACAGTGAACAAAATAGCAGAATTTTTCCTACTCTTACTATAAATCAAACATGGGAGATTGACCCAGATACATTCTGGCCTCCCTAAGAGCTTAAATCATTGAAAATACTGCCCTAGGATAGTGAACCTTGAAAATGTGAACTTGACATCTTAAGTGGACAAGTGAATTATCAACCATATCCATATATTGTTTTTCCTTACTTCTAAATGTGGCCTTTTGTGGCCTTGATGCAGTTCTGTAATTCCAGGGTTGAATGGGGACTTGTGAGGACATTTCACTGAATGGACATTTCAGTGACCTCACCACACAAAACAGCGGTGTTTAAAATTCAGAAATAATGCTCACCTAGTTTAATAATGTGTAGTTCAATTGATATTTTACTACTGCTACCTTATTTCACTCTGAACCTGTAGCTGTCTGGGGAGGGGCTAGTGTAGTAGCACTTTTAATCTTCTTGCTTAACAACTACTGTATTCCTATGATGATCTTTAAAATGCAGTTCTCTTGAATTATCTATTTTTATATCTATGTACCTAACTGACTGTAATAGACTTTTATGTGGACTGGAAGACTAATCAAATATACCACTGTGAAACCACATTATTGGGATCCTGTCGGAATGAGAATTCAGAGCATTAATGAGGGATAATGACCAGGAATGCATATGTAAAAAGGTCACAGATTGATCCCCTGTTGAGATAACAAGATTCTGGAGCAATATTAGGTCTTTCAGAAATAGAATTCCAGCTCAGATTTAGGCTTCAGAATATCTTCTTAAGTCCTTTTGATTTAGAAAGTATAGAGAGAGGACAGTGATAATCTGGAAGTCAGCAATTTTAAGCACAGTCATGAGGAACAATAAAAATTCAGTTGGAAGAGCAAGAAATTAAGTATAAAGTCAAAAGTTTAGAGGTGTGGGCTTAATTCTACTCTAACACTGGTTTGATGTTGGTGGAATTGTGCTGACAGCAAAAATGTTCAAATATAGGTGCCTAAATTTAAGCACCTAAATCCATATTTAGTTACTGAAATACAAGTGGTTTAATTCTTAGAGATGCTGAACTTCCGCTGCTGTCAGTGATGCCAGTGACATGGAAAAATCCAGCCTATGGTCTGTTCACTGCAGTAATGTTGTACAAACTGGAGATTGCTTCCCGAGTGTGGGGTGGGGTGGGATGGGATGGGGATGGAGATGTCTAAGGAAACTACAGGACATAGTTAAATAGCAGTGATCTTGAAGTCACTTTTGAGCCATCCCATCTCATACTTCAAATATGTTTCTGCAGTTGTGTGAGAAATGGAAGCTGCATCCTTGAAAGTCACCTTCTTTTCCTCCTTGTTTCTTCAGTGGTCTGTAATGGAGGCTGCTGCAGGAGTTGCTCACAGATATAGGATGTCAGGCTGAGGTAGCGGCCTGCCTATCCATGCTTCTCTTCTCTGCTTCTGCAGCACTTCGCTGGGAGAGCACATATGCCTGACTTTGTGAAGACAGAGCTGCATTCCCGCACGCTACTCTGCATAGCATGTAGCCTTCTGGTGAATGAGATGTAGTTGGAGAGACAGAGGAGGAGCAAGGAAGAGTCACTAGAGGAATGGGCACTGTAAACAGAGCAAAAAAAGACAGACAAAAATAAAATACCAGTGAAAAACGACAGAAATTAGACTTTTTAAAAAAAGTTTTAAAATGGCCCAACTCTGCTGGGGCATGCACAGGATGAGAGGACATGGAATGAGGTGCCAGTTTGCACATCCATTGCAAGGAGGGTAACCACAAAGAAAAGCTGGAAACTGCTCATGTAAAACATCCAAAATTATTTACTGAGACATGGAAGTATAATTTTGTAAAAGAAGGGTGTGCGGTGTTTTCGTGTATGTATTTATTTTAAATGAGGCTTTTAATTGTAGTTACAGGAGTCAAATTGAGCAATACCACACTGTAGACGAGTGGACTCACCCCTGTAGTGCCTCCTGCTGGTTGCCTTTGGGAATTAGCTCACTGCCAGCCAGGAGCACCCTCTGCAGGCCAGTGATCCGCCTGTCCTCTTGGCCCCCCATGTCCCTTTCTGGACTCCAGAGCCTTTTTAACTGGGGTGCTGACCCCCTGGCAGTACCCCACCAATCTGGGTATCCCCTCCCTGGGGAACCCCCGACCCACTAGTCCTACTTTGCCCCAGGTTCGGCTACTGCCCAGTCTCCATCTAGCCCCTGTTCACTGGGGCAGACTGCAGTATCAGACACTCATCATAGGCAAAGGAGTTTGGACCATTGTCTATCCGTGGGCTGTCCCCTGCAACACCCAGTACCTCTTGGCCTTATGCTAGGCCGCAGCCTGGGGCTTTCGAGGCTCAAGCTCCCCAGCTCCTCTGCCTTTCCCCAGCCCTGCTTCACCCAGGTACCCTATGTCTAGCTCCCTGCAGCCAGACCCTTCTCCCTCTACAGGCACAGGGAGACTAAGTGGGCTCCTGGTTCATTGCTTCTTATAGGGGCCAGCTGGGCCTGACTGGGACCTGGCCACAGCTGAGCCTGCTTTCTCCCAATCAGCCAAAGGCTTCTTGCCCCGGCCCTCTCCTGGGCTATTTTAAGCTCCGAAGGGCAGGAGCGGGTAATCACTCTGCTACACACACATTCTATGTGCATCAGGTGCACACTGGGTAGCATATGCAAATCTACATCAACTGTGGTGAGTTACAGAAAAATCTACATGACTATGATGTTGCTTTTAGCAGCTTTGTCTATGCACAAGCATTGCCAAACTGCATGCAATGAATGGGCTTTCCACTTTCTTTAAAAAAGGAGGGTTCAAGAATTCCTATGTAATTACATTCTTTATGCTATGTGGAAAAGTTACTACAGCACAAACACATTTCCATTGCTGCCCTGATTTATTCATTAAAGACGTACGATGACAAATGACTCAGTTCATAAATCTACAATGCCCAAGACCCTCCACTCTCATCAGTAGTTATTGCTCAGTTTAAGCTATTTATGTGAAACTAGCCTTTAATATCCCTTTTATTTATTATGATTTCAACTTAAACTAGTTTTAAGTAATTTTTATTACAATTTACAGGGTTTTCAAATAATTTATTTCTTAATGGACTTTATGACATAGCATCTGAGTGCTAATCCAAACAAAAAAATACACCCACAATATTATCCCAGAGGGTCTGTGACCACTGATGCAGAATGTCAATTACCAAGGACAAGAGTAGTCAAATTCAAAAACATATAAATGATGTGTAGCTAAATCCTGATTTCAATAATCATCCCCCTCCAACTCTAAAAATATTATGTCACTTCTGTGCAAAATTCCCATAACTTTTTCTGGAAAGGAGACAAATGCATATTTTCTCTAGCATATATTGTAAACAACTTTTTATTGTGTTGTATTCTACTTATTGTATTTGTTAACCAAAGTGCTGATGTAAAATTAGACATCAAGGCTGAAAAAGATCTACAGCAGGATAGTGTATAAAATCGGTATGGTGTGGACTGGGATCCAAGCTGTAACTAATCCATTTTTGAATACATTGGACTTTTTTAACAACTGATTTTATTGGGAAGAAGCCAAAGTTGTTTTCTACAGCCAAGATCTGTAGTGGTTTTGGTTGAATGAAATGAAAGCCTGCATAAAGGAAATCTTATACTGTTCATAGCTAATTAATGTCTCTGGTACAGATTCAATATTAAGTGCAGATTATTGCTGGAATGGTTCATGAGGGAATTCAGAAAGATATCAAATCTTATGGGGGATGCTAATTTAAAAGAATAGCTGGCCAGGATGTATTTAATAACCATAGATTTTGAATGAAGTAAAAGAGAGGCATCAGAAAATGTGCTTGGTGTGGCATAGAGAGAGATGGGAGAGACGTGCCGTGGAAATAATCTTCCTTAGAAACTGCATGAGATTGATTTGGATTTTATGGAGTAGATAAGGTGCTGTACCCTTACTTGCCGAAAGTTGAGAGGAACCATGCAGGCTAGATCCATAACCAGTGTTTCCTCTGAAGTAATTATTGTTTTGGACAGAAATTAAATCTGTACAGTTGTAATAACCTTAGTCCCAGATTTGGACCTTAGCGTCCAAAATATGGGGGTTAGCATGAAAACCTCCAAGCTTAGTTACCAGCTTGGACCTGGTACCTGCTGCCACCACCCAAAAAATTAGAGTGTTTTGGGGCACTCTGGTCCCCCTGAAAAACCTTCCCTGGGGACCCCAAGACCCAAATCCCTTGAGTCTCACAACAAAGGGAAATAATCCTTTTTCCCTTCCCCCCTCCAGGTGCTCCTGGAGAGATACACAGACACAAGCTCTGTGAATCCAAACAGAGTGAATCTCCCTCTCTGTTCCCAATCCTGGAAACAAAAAGTACTTTCCTCTTCACCCAGAGGGAATGCAAAATCAGGCTAGCCACTTCAACACACACAGATCTCCCCTGATTTCTTCCTCCCACCAATTCCCTGGTGAGTACAGACTCAATTTCCCTGCAGTAAAGAAAAACTCCAACAGGTCTTAAAAGAAAGCTTTATATAAAAAGAAAGAAAAATAAGTACAAATGTTCTCTCTGTATTAGATGATACAACACAGGGTCAATTGCTTAAAAGAATATTGAATAAACAGCCTTATTCAAAAAGAATACAAATCAAAGCACTCCAGCACTTATATTCATGCAAATACCAAAGAAAAGAAACCATAGAACTTACTATCTGATCTCTTTGTCCTTACACTTAGAACAGAAGACTAGAAAGTAGAACTACTTCTCCAAAGCTCAGAGAAAGCAGGCAGCCAGAAAACAAAGACCTTAGACACTCAATTCCCTCCACCCAAAGTTGAAAAAATCCGGTTTCCTGATTGGTCCTCTGGTCAGGTGCTTCAGGTGAAAGAGACATTAACCCTTAGCTATCTGTTTATGACAACAGTCTTCACTTGGATACAGTTACTTTAGAAGAACAGGAATTGGTGCTGCGATTCCTCATTCATTTACTAAAGCAGAACATGAGTAAAAATGAGTTTTTAAAGTTCAGGGGCATGATGGGGTTTTGTCCCATTGTCTCAGGATAATCCATTTGTCCTTGGCTGCTAGGAAGTTTGCTAAAGAAAATATAAAAAATAAGATGTTCCATTTCATTTTAGAAAGGACCTTCTCTCTATAGCTTCTCTTCATTCTTTTGATTCCCCTTTTTGTAAAAAAAAAAATTCTCTTCTGTTTTTCCTGTCTTTCTGGACACTTCCCGCTCTGTGGTTATTTATTTCTTTATTTTTGAATGTTGACAACTTGGTAATTAAAGTTTCTACATTCAAACACATTGAGGGCTTCTGTGAAATAATCTTCCGAAGAAACATCTGCCTGTTAACATGACATTTTAAACATAATAGTAATATCTTCCACTTAGATAGCATCTTTGATTGAAGGAGCTTAGTGTTTTGCAAACCTTAATTAAATTAGCCTCAAAACACGCCCTACAAGGTGAGTTGATATTACAATTCCGATTTTAGAAGTGAGGAGACCGATGTACAGAGAGAGAAGGAATGTAGACATTCCTGTACAACATCAGAAGTTCTATGGCCTCTGTTATTCAGGAGGTCAGACTAGATGATCACATGGGTCCCCCCGGCCTTGGAATCTATGAATCTAACCAGTGGTCCATATAGTCCTGCCCAGTGATGAGCTGGCAAAAGATTAACAACTGGTTCCCTCCTCCTCACCCCACGAGGGGGTCGTGCCTCCCCCGCCCCCCGGGACTCCTGCCCCATCCAACCTCCCACGTTCCTTGACACCCCACCCCCAGGACCTCTGCCCCATCCACCCCCCTTCCCTGTCCCCTAACGTCCCTCTGCTGCCCCATCCAATGCCTTCTCTTATTCCTGACTGCCCCCCAGGACCCCTACCCCGTCCAACCACCTCTTCTCTCTGTCCCGACTGCCCCTGGTATCCCTGCCCCTGACTGCCTCCCACTGCCCCATCCAACCCCTGGTCCTTCCTGACTGCCCCCGCAGGACCCTTGCCCCCAATTAATTCCCCTGTTCCCTGCTCTCTGACCACCTCAAGTCCTGACCCTAATCCACCCCCCACCCTCTAACACCCCCTCCCTGTTCCCCTTACCGCACTCCCTGGAGATGGGGGCCACACACACAGAGTCGGGGCTGGGAGCCGCGGATGCTGGGCCAGAGTTGGGGGCTGGGCCAGAGCCGCTGGCAGCCCGAAATCAGGGGCCGGCCCGCAGTTGGGACCGGGGGCCAGCCCAGAGCTAGGGGCCGGAGTTGGGGGCCAGTCCGGAGCCACTGGCCAGGCCAGAGTTGAGGACCGGGCCGGAGTCAGGGACCGGGAGCTGGCCCAGGGCCGGGGGCTAGCCCAGAGCCGCGCCGCCCAGAGTTAAGGCCGGCCTGAAGTTGGGGCTGGTCCGGAGCCACTGGCCAGGCCGGAGGCGGGGGCTGGACCGGAGCCAGCCCGAAGCCGCACAGCCCAGCTGGAGTTGCAGACAGGGGCTGGCCCGGAGCTGCGCCGCCTGGCCGGAGTTGCAGCGGGGGACTGGCCCGGAGCTGTGCCGGCCGGCCGGCCGGGGCCGGGGATACACAGCACCTAGAGCCCTCCTCATGCCCCCCACCCCAGCTCACCTGCAGGAAGCTGCTGCTTCCTTCTCAGCCCTCCCAGGCTTCCCGCGCTAACAGCTGATTGGCGGGAAGCCCGAAGGGGGAGCCTTCAGAGGAGGAGGCAGAGGCAGAACTGGAGCCAGGTGAGCTGGGGCCGGGGGCAGGGCAGGGAGCTGCTGGAGCTTTTATTAAATTTAAAAGCCCTTTACAACTGGTTCTAAAAGGGTTTCTAAATTTAACAACCAGTTCCCGCAAACCAGTGGGAACTGGCTCCAGCTCACCACTGCTCTGGCCTCTAACAGAGATAAATAGCAGATGCTTCAAAAGACGGTGTAAAACCCTAAAGTACATATATACTGTAATCTTTTTATGGAAGGAAGCCTCTTCCTAACACAGAGATGATAGTGGTTAGTTTATGAAGTGTAAGAGTTAATATCTTATCAATTTTCATCCAACATGTTGTAATTTAAGAGACTTGGGCAAGCTCACACAGAATTCTGTGGCAGAGCCAAGAATAGAAACAGATCTCCTGATTCCTAGTGCCTTAACCATTCGAGCATTTCTTCCCCTCGGTTACAAATGTTTCCCCTGGCCACCAGGCTATGTCCCAAACCAAAGCAGCAAGCTCAGTAGTGGATGAAACTCCAGGGGTTTGCTTTGGATAGGCATGCCAAAACGTCGGAGGCTTAGATGACGTTTAGCCAAACCTTTTGGGTCATTACCATTCATTTGGAAATGTCAAGAGAAAGAACTTCTTGTCATAGTTCTAGTACTGTACCTCTGTCATAACCTTAGTCCCAGATTTGGACCTTAGCGTCCAAAATATGGGGGTTAGCATGAAAACCTCCAAGCTTAGTTACCAGCTTGGACCTGGTACCTGCTGCCACCACCCAAAAAATTAGAGTGTTTTGGGGCACTCTGGTCCCTCTGAAAAACCTTCCCTGGGGACCCCAAGACCCAAATCCCTTGAGTCTCACAACAAAGGGAAATAATCCTTTTTCCCTTCCCCCCTCCAGGTGCTCCTGGAGAGATACACAGACACAAGCTCTGTGAAACTACACAGAGTGACTTCCCCTCTCTGTTTCCAGTCCTGGAAACCAAAAGTACTTTCCTATTCCCCCAGAGGGAATGCAAAATTAGGCTAGCAATCCAACACACAGATCTCCCCGATTTCTTCCTCTCACCAATTCCCTGGTGAGTACAGACTCAATTTCCCTGAAGTAAAGAAAAACTCCAACAGGTCTTAAAAGAAAGCTTTATATAAAAAGAAAGAAAAATACAAATGGGCTCTCTGTATAAAGATGATACAACACAGGGTCAATTGCTTAAAAGAATATTGAATAAACAGCCTTATTCAAAAAGAATACAAATCAAAGCACTCCAGCACTTATATTTATGCAAATACCAAAGAAAAAAAACCATAGAACTTACTATCTGATCTCTTTGTCCTTACACTTAGAAACAGAAAATTAGAAAGTAGAACTACTTCTCCAAAGCTCAGAGAAAGCAGGCAGACGACAAAAGACAAAAGACTCAGACACAAACTTCCCTCCACCCAAAGTTGAAAAAATCCGGTTTCCTGATTGGTCCTCTGGTCAGGTGCTTCAGGTGAAAGAGACATTAACCCTTAGCTATCTGTTTATGACACGCCCCCCAAATTGCAGACAGTGGGGAAGCTCACTGGCGGCGATTTCCTTCTAGAACAGTAAAATAAACAGATTAATACAACACATGCACCTTTACATATACTCCTAAGTATATAACTAACAGACTTCTACATTTTAAGAACACTTTTTAACTACTGAATTCTGGGAAACTCTCACGGGAGAGTGCATCAGCTACTTTGTTAGAAGCTCCTGTGATGTGCTGAATTTCAAAATCAAAATCTTGGAGAGCTAAACTCCAACGAAGAAGTTTCTTGTTGTTCCCCTTGGCAGTATGAAGCCACTTTAGTGCAGCATGGTCAGTTTGTAGTTGGAACCGCCGTCCCCAAACATATGGGCGTAGCTTTTCCAGGGCGTACACAATGGCATAGCATTCCTTTTCACTGACTGACCAGTGACTTTCCCTCTCAGACAGTTTCTTGCTGAGAAACACGACAGGATGGAAGTTGTGATCTGTTGCTTCCTGCATGAGCACTGCTCCTATACCACGCTCAGATGCATCTGTTGTTACTAGGAATGGCTTGTCAAAGTCCGGGGCCCTGAGCACAGGGTCAGACATGAGCGTCGCCTTAAGCTGGGTAAAGGCCTTTTGACACTCATCAGTCCACTTAACGGCATTTGGCTGGGTCTTTTTGGTCAGGTCGGTCAATGGGGCAGCGATTTGGCTGTAGTGGGGTACAAATCGCCTGTAGTATCCGGCCAAGCCTAAGAAGGATTGGACCTGCTTCTTGGACCGTGGGACAGGCCACTTTTGGATAGCATCCACCTTGGCCTGTAGGGGGTTTATGGTTCCTCGACCCACCTGGTGCCCCAGGTAAGTCACTCTGTTTTGGCCTATTTGACACTTTTTGGCCTTAACAGTTAGTCCTGCCTGCCTGATGCGCTCAAAGACCTTTTCCAGGTGTAGTAGGTGTTCGGGCCAGGAGTCTGAAAAAATGGCCACATCATCGAGGTAGGCAACTGCAAATTCTCCCAGTCCAGCTAGTAGACCATCTACCAGCCTCTGGAAGGTGGCGGGTGCATTTCGAAGGCCGAAAGGAAGGACATTGAATTCATACACCCCCGCATGGGTGACGAATGCTGACCTCTCCTTGGCAGGTTCATCTAGTGGTACTTGCCAGTACCCCTTGGTTAAGTCTATTGTAGAGATGAACTGGGCACGTCCCAACTTTTCCAATAGCTCATCGGTACGTGGCATTGGATAGTTGTCCGGACGAGTTACAGCATTTAGCTTACGGTAGTCCACGCAAAAGCGTATTTCCCCATCTGGTTTGGGTACCAGAACCACTGGAGATGCCCATGCACTGGTAGATGAGCGGATTATACCCATCTGTAGCATGTTCTGGATCTCCCGTTCTATAGCAGCTTGGGCATGAGGAGACACTCGGTAGGGTGGGGTTCTGATTGGGTGAGCATTACCTGTATCAATGGAGTGGTATGCCCGTTCAGTCCGTCCTGGGGTGGCTGAGAACAATGGGGCGAAGCTAGTGCACAGCTCCTTGATTTGTTGCCGCGGCAGACGTTCCAGGGTGGTTGAGAGGTTCACCTCTTCCACGCCACCGTCTTTTTTCCCGTCGTAGTAGACACCGTCAGGCCACTCAGCATCATCTCCCTGGACTGTAAACTGACAAACCTGTAAGTCTCTGGAATAGAAAGGCTTGAGAGAATTAACATGGTACACTTTAGGCTTTAGTGAGGAATTGGGAAATGCTATGAGGTAGTTTACAGCTCCCAGGCGCTCTTGGACCGTGAATGGCCCTTCCCATGATGCTTCCATCTTATGGGCCTGTTGCGCCTTCAAGACCATAACCTGGTCTCCTACCTTGAAGGAACGTTCTCTGGCATGTCTGTCATACCAGGCCTTTTGCTCTTCTTGAGCATCCTTTAGGTTCTCTCTAGCAAGGGCTAAAGAGTGTCGGAGGGTGCTTTGTAGGTTGCTTACAAAGTCCAGAATGTTAGTTCCTGGAGAAGGCGTAAACCCCTCCCATTGCTGCTTCACCAACTGTAATGGCCCCTTAACCTCGTGACCATACACAAGTTCAAATGGTGAAAACCCTAAACTGGGATGTGGTACAGCCCTGTAGGCAAACAGCAACTGCTGCAACACTAGGTCCCAATTATTGGAGAATTCGTTGATGAATTTTCGTATCATGGCCCCCAAAGTTCCATTGAACCTTTCCACCAGGCCATTGGTTTGATGGTGGTACGGGGTGGCAACCAAGTGATTCACCCCATGAGTTTCCCACAGTTTTTCCATGGTCCCTGCCAGGAAATTAGACCCTGAATCTGTAAGGATGTCGGAGGGCCAACCTACCCTGGCAAAGATGTCTGTTAAGGCCAGGCACACAGTGTTAGCCCTGGTGTTGCCTAGAGCTACTGCTTCCGGCCATCGGGTAGCAAAGTCCACTAAAGTCAGTACGTACTGCTTTCCTCTGGGCGTCTTTTTTGGGAAAGGGCCCAGAATATCCACAGCTACTCGCTGAAATGGGACCTCAATTATGGGGAGTGGCTGGAGAGGGGCCTTGACCTGGTCTTGAGGCTTTCCCACTCTTTGGCATACCTCACAAGACCGGACATACTTGGCAACGTCCTTTCCCATCCCCTCCCAGTGGAAGGACTTCCCCAACCGGTCTTTGGTTCTGTTCACCCCAGCATGCCCACTGGGATGATCATGGGCTAAGCTTAAGAGCTTCCCCCGGTACTTAGTTGGAACCACCAACTGTTTTTGCGGCTGCCATTCTTCCCGGTGTCCACCAGAAAGAATTTCCTTGTATAAAGTCCTTGGTCTATAACAAACCGGGATCGATTAGAAGAGCTGAGAGGCGGTGGGGTGCTCCGTGCCGCCGCCCAAGCTTTCTGAAGGCTGTCATCCGCTTCCTGCTCAGTCTGGAACTGTTCCCTTGAGGCTGGGGTCACCAGTTCTTCCTCAGACTGTGGACTTGGGCTTGGTCCCTCTGGAAGCGATGTAGGTGATGGGGTTGTTTCCGTTGCTGGTGAACCGCTCTCCGCTGGTGCACCTGAGGGTATTTCAGGCTCTGGCTGAGCCTTTTGGGTATGGCTGTCTGTTGCTTCTGCCAGTTGTGGCTCGCTGGCGCCCTCTGGCGTTGAGTTTGAAGATGTGGTTGCACTTGCTGGTGCTGGTTGCTGTTCCAGTTCCGGGCCTGGGACTGGAGGTGCTGTGGCTGTTTCAGTGGTTGGCATGGAATCCGGGTCCACTACCTCTGTCTCGGTCTCTGGTAACACAGACGGGGCCTCTGTGGACGGCTCAGGAACAGGAATGGGTCTGGAAGCTTGCCTGGTTTGGCTACGTGTAACCATTCCCACTCTCTTGGCCCGCCTCACCTGGTTGGCCAAGTCTTCCCCCAGTAGCATGGGGATAGGATAATTGTCATAGACTGCAAAAGTCCACATTCCTGACCAGCCTTTGTACTGGACAGGCAGTTGAGCTGTAGGCAAGTCTACAGCTTGTGACATGAAGGGGTAAATTGTAACTTTGGCCTTTGGGTTGATGAATTTGGGGTCAACGAAGGATTGGTGGATAGCTGACACTTGTGCCCCCGTGTCTCTCCACGCAGTAACCTTCTTTCCGCCCACTCTCAAATTTTCCCTTCGCTCCAAGGGTATTTGAGAGGCATCCGGGCCTGGGGATCTTTGGTGTGATGGTGGTGTAATGAATTGCACTCGCATGGTGTTCTTGGGACAGTTGGCCTTGATATGTCCCAGTTCATTACACTTAAAGCATCTTCCATCTGATGGATCACTGGGCCGAGGTGAGTTACTGGAGACTGGTGAGGTTGAAGGGTAGGGTATCTGTGGCTTTACTTGGGTGGTATGTGGGGTCTTTGGCTGTCCTCGGTTGTAGGGTTTATGGTCTGTGTGCCCCCTGGGGTAATCGTTCCCCTTGACAGTAGCTTTCTTGCTTTCTGCCAGTTCCATCCATTTGGCTCCAATCTCCCCCGCCTCAGCGATATCTTTGGGATTTCCATCTTGTATGTACCGTGTGATGTCTTCAGGAACACCATCCAAGAACTGCTCCATTTGTATGAGGAGGTTCAGTTCTTCCAAGGTTTGAATGTTGTTTCCTGTTATCCAGGCCTCATAGTTTTTTGCAATGTAGTAGGCGTGTTTGGGAAATGATACCTCGGGTTTCCACTTTTGGGTTCTGAAGCGCCGACGGGCATGATCTGGGGTTATCCCCATTCTGTATCTGGCCTTGGTTTGAAAAAGTTTATAGTCATTCATTTGCAGCTTAGGCATTTCAGCTGCCACCTCTGCTAAAGGTCCACTGAGCTGTGACCTCAATTCTACCATGTACTGGTCTTCGGGGATGTTGTACCCAAGACAGGCTCTTTCAAAATTTTCCAAGAAGGCCTCGGTGTCATCACCTGCCTTGTAGGTGGGAAATTTCCTGTGCTGTGGAGCAATAATTGGCGCCGGGTTGTTAGGGTTGGCTGGCACAGGCAGCCCAGCTTTTGCCAACTCCAGTTCATGTTTTCTCTGTTTTTCCTTCTCTTCATTCTCTTTTTGTTGTTTTTCCATTTCTTTTTGGTGTTTTTCCATTTCTTTTTGGTGTTTTTCCATTTCTCGGTGGTGGGCCGCCTCCTCTTCTTCTTGCTTCCTTCTGTGGGCCAACTCTTCTTCTGCTTGTTTCCTTCGGTAGGCTATCTCTTCTTCTTCTAGTTTTCTTTTGTGTGCTGCCTCTTGGGCTGCCTGTTCTCTTTGGAAGGCTGCCAGTTTCATGCTTTCTTCCTTTTCTTTCATCTCCATCTGTCGCCTGTATTCAGCTTCTTTGATTTGTCCTTCGGCCTCAATTTTTGCCTTAGAAGTCATGGTTCCTGTTTTCTTGTGTTGGGGTGCCCTCCGGTGTTTATCTTCTGAACTGCAGGTTCTGTTGCCTCCTGAAGTCTGCCTAGCAACAGTGCTTTTTTCCTTTTCTCTCTCTAGCTAATGTTCAATGAAGGGAAACCAGAAAAACCACTTTATTTGCATGCATATAAGTGCTGTTACTTGCCTCCTAATGGGAGGGCTATTGCATGACAAAAGACCCTCAACAGTTTGGTAATGGCTTCTTGCTTAACATGCAAGCCACAAACTGCCAGAGAGAGCAGAAAAAAAAATTCTCTCTGGTTCCCTTTTTAAAACCAACTGCTTCTCTCTCTGCTAAAAAGCCCTTAGCAGAGAAAAGAAAATATAATATTCCTACTGGCTTCTGGATTCTGTCTATATCCCACCGCTGCTACTCATGTCATAACCTTAGTCCCAGATTTGGACCTTAGCGTCCAAAATATGGGGGTTAGCATGAAAACCTCCAAGCTTAGTTACCAGCTTGGACCTGGTACCTGCTGCCACCACCCAAAAAATTAGAGTGTTTTGGGGCACTCTGGTCCCTCTGAAAAACCTTCCCTGGGGACCCCAAGACCCAAATCCCTTGAGTCTCACAACAAAGGGAAATAATCCTTTTTCCCTTCCCCCCTCCAGGTGCTCCTGGAGAGATACACAGACACAAGCTCTGTGAAACTACACAGAGAGACTCCCCCTCTCTGTTCCCAATCCTGGAAACAAAAAGTACTTTCCTATTCCCCCAGAGGGAATGCAAAATTAGGCTAGCAATCCAACACACAGATCTCCCCGATTTCTTCCTCTCACCAATTCCCTGGTGAGTACAGACTCAATTTCCCTGAAGTAAAGAAAAACTCCAACAGGTCTTAAAAGAAAGCTTTATATAAAAGAAAGAAAAATACAAATGGGCTCTCTGTATAAAGATGATACAACACAGGGTCAATTGCTTAAAAGAATATTGAATAAACAGCCTTATTCAAAAAGAATACAAATCAAAGCACTCCAGCACTTATATTTATGCAAATACCAAAGAAAAAAAAACCATAGAACTTACTATCTGATCTCTTTGTCCTTACACTTAGAAACAGAAAATTAGAAAGTAGAACTACTTCTCCAAAGCTCAGAGAAAGCAGGCAGACGACAAAAGACAAAAGACTCAGACACAAACTTCCCTCCACCCAAAGTTGAAAAAATCCGGTTTCCTGATTGGTCCTCTGGTCAGGTGCTTCAGGTGAAAGAGACATTAACCCTTAGCTATCTGTTTATGACAACCTCCTTCTCCTAGTCAAGCCCTGCTCATGGAGTCTCAGCCCTTATTGGGGTGACTTGGATCTTCAGCTCCGGCATCTGGCTGGAGCAACAGTGTGCAGGGTTGGAAGAAAACTAACATTAATGTGGATAACAAAAGGTTTTTGAAACCTCAGTTTGTATTTGAATCTGCTGTTGTTTTAGTCAAACTGCTCAAGCCATTCCATGGCAATTCAGCACTAGGTACCACATTCAGCCTTCCCACAGTGTTGACGCTGGCAGAGGTCCCCAGTGGTGGTCAGTAAGTTGCAGCAATGGAAAAGGTGTAAAACACTTCATTGGATGGCTTGTGGGCTGAGAATCATAGGGAAAATTCATATCCCCAAAAGTGGGCTGCGCTGGCTGGGAAAGGGGTGCGCCGAGGACAGCCTGGGGATGTCCCAGTTCACCTCACCACATTGATGAAGTTAGTTGAAAGAGCTACTAGCAACACTGCCACAACTTATAGCTGCACTTCCGTTCCCTGCCAGGTTACAGCTCAGCAAAACAGCTTCTTTGAACCTGGGCCTACATCTGTTAAATTGAGTTAATCTACAAGTATTCAAGCTGCTGCCAAACCAATCTGTAATAGCATGGAACAGAGTGTGTGTGTATATGTGTATTAGTCTTCACTTCCCATTTTTAGGCATATCATCTTTGGAAATGGGGCATTTTAAACATTCTGTGGAGATGTATTAAAAATTCATTATCACAACAAGGTCATCTGGAGAAAACTTAAATCAGATACATGCTAATGAGTGCATTTTTTGAATAATAACATTCAGTTTGTATCACTCAATGGATGATAAGAAAATCACAGCAGATGCTGCTGCAGCAAAGGTGGGAGATTAGGGCACAGCATGCCAAGAAATGGGAAATCTATTTTGCAGATACCCCAGAAATTCGCTGATTTATGTCAGTGTCTTTTTTATTTTGTGTGCCATCTCTCTGCAACTAATTTTTCCCTAGGAAGTTGTAAGGTCACATTGACCTGCATGTTCAAACCACAGTCAGGAATAAAAGAAAAGATAAATGCATTTGTTAAAATACTTACAAAAGTTGATACAAAAGGAATCCTTTTGCACAGGAATAGCTTTTCCATTGGCTTTTTCAAACTTAATTTCAAAAGCAAATTTAAAGGGCAAGTTACGGCCTCTGACTTGATCCAGAACCATTCTACAGGTTGGCTCAGCATATTCACAGTGCAAAGGCAGAAATAATCATCATTAGAGCCGGTCACGAAGTTTCCAGCAAAACAGTTTTTGCTGAAGCCTAAACTTTTCATAGCAAAAGGTTGGTTTTGACAAAAATTTGTCATGAAGATTTCTGTAAAGAGAGAGAGAGAGAGAGAGACCCATCCAAGAATAGCCAGTAGCCCGGTACTCAGTAATTGGCACTCAACTAGGATATGAGAGACCCAGATTTAGTTCCCTGTTCTCCCTGATTTGGAGCCAAAGACCTGATTTGAGAAATTACACTTTTATTTATTGTCTACTCTATTATCCCAAAAGGGGTAGGGCTAAATTATGGCCTGTCCAGAAGGCTGAGTTAGAGGAAGAGAGATCATCACAGAGACAGAGCAACTGTCAACAGAGGGTGCTAGAGAGGAAAGAGCTTTCCACACCATGCCCAGCCATGAGGGGTGCTCCAGCAGTAGGTCCACTTATCTGCACAGACACAAATAATTGTGACCACCAACATGGAGGCTAGTGGCAAAAAATCTTCTTTCAGGTCATTCTAACAGTCTTTCTTGCATAAAAAAGACAAATCAAGATGGCAACGAGATGGTGGCAGAAGAGGACATGTCAAAGCACTTAGAAAAACAAGAGAATTCAAAACTCCTTGGATTTGAGAGAGTAATCTTTAAAAGGTGCTTCACGTCCTTAAATAGTGTTTCTCAAAGACTGGTTCTCAAACTTCATTAGCATTCTTTAGACATAAAAGACCTTATCTGACATAAGAAACAGTAAAAGATATGTAGCAAGCACAAATGTTACCTAAGCTAACTGTTTGGGGTGACATTTTAAATGCAGAAAATTAAAGCTGGCAAGATAATACTGACCTTTCAGTCTGAATAAATAAAATAGTATTTGCTAAATCTAAATGGCTACCTCTAGCTGCAGCAAATGTTATGTCTTTTAAACTACTACGCAGGTCTTCGGTAGAGTTAATTTTTAGTAATCTGTCCTGGGTCTAAATACACGCCTCTGCAGCAGACCATGAAAGGGAGAAAATCTCAGGAATGTGGTCCAGGTGCTGGGGGGATGGTAGAACATAGGGGAAGAAAACACATGACCATACAAACCCCCGTTACGCAGAAGCTCTCTGTGGCCAGAGAGGAACTAGGGAACAGCCATTCTAAGTATGTATAGGTGCCCATTTTTTGTGTGTGATAAAATACAATGCAAAGCAGGGCCGGCCTTAGGATTTATGGTGCCCTAGGTGAGAATATTAAACTGGTGCCCCTGTGCCTGATCTGCTCTTAGCAACACAAACATAAGCTTACAGTATTGGAAAACTTGCCACATTCACGTTATTAAAACCAGTTTAACTTAATTAAGCACACTGTAATGCTGATGGACTAGCACTAAAGAAGCAGCACTATAGAAAAAATTCTGATATGACAGAATGATGCAAATAATATATTTTTTTTAATTTATCAAAAATTTATTGGAAATTTATATGAAGAGGTATTGAAACAAAGATTTGTTTTTAATTAAAAGCAATCTTTCTGGCTTTTTTGGCTGCAAAATCAGTAATAATGTCATCGTATGACAAAGACAAAGTCGTATCTTGTTCGATTGCAAGAATAGCAAGACCAGTTAAGCGTTCCTGACTCATGGTAGAGCGGAGATAGTTTTTAATGAGCTTTAGTTTTGAGAAACTCTGTTCTCCTGATGCTGCTGTTACAGGAATCGTCAGTAGAATACGAGTGGCAATGTACACATTAGGATATATGTCAACAAGTTTGCGGGTATGAATAAACTGTACAATGTCCATCACCGATTTTGCATGTGGCAACATTGATGACAGTGTACTCAATTCTTCGTACAGTTCAAGTCCATTTAAATCAAAACTATCACCGTGCTTAAGGAGGCTCTCTAGGTTCTTGCACTTTGTCATTAGTTGCTCTTGTTTTCCTATTTCGTTGAATTTAGTTATGTCATACAAAAATCCAAACTGTTCATGGTGTACTTGCAAGGTATTAAACCTTTCATCAACAGCAGATACTGCTTTATCCATCACAACATTAAAAATTCAACCTCAAATTTCTTTTCTGGATCATCTATGGGCATGATCTGCTGTACAGATTCTTCACAAAGAAGTGTCCCTGGCTTTTTTAACTCATATTAACTATGTATTTACTTTATGAAAGTTGGAGAAAACATTGTGAAAATGTAAAACATTGGCTGTCGAAATTCTGGGCTGGCAAAAGTTATACTGACTCACAGGGAAAAAAAAAGCAGGAGAATCTTAGTACAACATATGGTCACTCTATACCAGGGGTCGGCAACCTTTCAGAAGTGGTGTGCCAAGTTCACTGTAATTTAAGGTTTCTCATGCCAGTAATACATTTTAATGTTTGTAGAAGGTTTCTCTCTATGTCTATATTATATAAATAAACTATTGTTATTATCTGAGGTGTTGGCCACCGGTCCTACTCAGGCCACTGCCAGCTGAGTAAATGAAACCCCAAACCGGCAGCGGGCTGGTGGCTGGAACCCTAGACAAGGATCCCAGGCCCTGCTCAGCCCGCTGCTGGTCTGAGGTTCTGACCACCAACTCCTGCCAGCCAGGATCCCGGCCGCCAACCCCCCCTCAGCCCGCTACCAGCCTGGGATTCTGCTCACCCAGGCTGGCAGGAGGCAGAGTGGAGCTGGCGGCTGAGCTCCTGACTGGCAAGGGGCTGGCAGCCGGAACCCCGGAGTAGCAGTAGGCTGAGTGCTGCTGGCACCCCAGACTGGCAGCAGACTGAGCCACTCAACCCCCCACTGGCCCTGCTCAGCCCGCCACCAGCCCACTCAGCCCGCTGCCAGCTGAGTGAATGGAACCCCAGGCTGACAGCAGGTTGAGTGGTTCAGCTGGCCTGCTCAGCCCACTGCCAGCCTGGGGTTCCTTGGGGGTCCCCAGGCCAGCAGCAGGTGCTGAGTGGGGCCGATGGCTGGTATCCCAGCTGACAATAGGGCAGCAGCTGGAACCCCAGAGCAGTGATGGGCTGAGCCGTTCAGCCTGCTGCTGCATACCATCAAAAATCAGCTCACCTGCCACCTTTGACACGTGTGCCGTAGGTTGCCGACCCCTGCTTTATACACTAGTAAGGAGATGAGCATATTACAGTTGTTGGAGGGTTCTTATCAGGAGTAACAGGCTATAGGAAAGTCAGTCAACATTTTTTGTTTCTCTGATGAAAACTGGCCCACTCCCTGCCTCAAACCAAACCTATCATTAATAATTGTCAACAACTTAATTTTCTGTTTTTGGCTAAGATATTGATTTAAAAAAAAATATTGAAATTGGATTCAGGATTGTTAGCAAGAATTTTTGGCAAACAGAGTTGTTAAATGACAATCTAAATGGCAACACAGTACTGCTTTCATGCTTGGCTCACCCCCCAGCCTGCTGGTCCAACAGCTGCAATAGACCCCAAAATCCACCTCTTGGGGTGCAGAGTGGCAACAGCAGCAGCAAACCCTCAGGTCCAATCACACGCCAATGGGCACCACCACCAGCCTTACGGACCATGGTGAAGTTAGCACAGCATCTGATCTCAGACAGGTCACCCATGGAGCCACAGCAGCTCATCTTGCCCTGTGCAGCTCCCCCCGGATGAGAGGAATCGCTGGCAGCTGCCAGCCCGGGGAGAGGCGCTCCCCAGCTAGGGTGGCCAGATCCAGATGTCCTGACTTTATAGGGCCAGTCCTCATATTTGGGGCTTTGTCTTATATAGGCACCAATTACCCCCACCTAGAGTGACCAGACAGCAAGTGTGAAAAATCAGGACAAGCAGTGGGGGGGGGGGGGGTAAAAGGAGCCTATATAAGAAAAAGACCCCAAATATCAGGAATGGCCCTATAAAATAGGGATATCTACCCCAACCCCTTGTCCTGATTTTTCACACATCTGGCTAACCCCAACCCAGCCCTGTGTGACATTCCAATCCTGGCTCGCTGCCCAGGAAGTGAGTTACTTTCACTTTCATTCCTCAGCAGGTAGCCAGCCTCCCCTCCCCCGCAGCACCTCACTGTCACGGAGTCCCCGGGCGATGCTCTGGAACTGCTCCCCACCAAGCCAGTCAGGACTTTGGGGAGCCTCCTCTCCCTTGGAGCAGACTTGTTCAGGGCAAGAAGCTCACACATCTTCACCTCCTGGGTCTCTCCTTGGAGCATTCAGCATCCTCTGCCCCTCCGTGCGCTTCCCACAGCGAGCCCACCCAGGCGGGGTCTGGGGAAGCCACGGGGTCCTGCACCCCCACTTCACAGTCAGATGTGACTCAGCCAGCCAGTAAAACAGAGGTTTATTCGATGACAGGAACAGGGTCTAAAACAGAGCTTGTAGATACAGCAAACCAGACCCCTCAGCCGGGTCCATTCTGGGGGGCAGTGAGCCAGACCCCCACGTCTCCCCTCAGCCAGCTCCAGCCTAACAACCCCTCCGAGCCCCTCCTCTCTGCTCAGCTCCTTTCCCGGGCCAGGAGGTCACCTGACCTCTTTGTCTCCAACACCTTCAGCTGGCATCTTTGCAGAGGAGGGGCCCAGGCCATCAGTTGCTAGGAGACAGAGTGTCAGGCATTTAGGTGCACTGGCCCTTTGCTCTGCCAGATACTTAAGAACTGCCATGGGGACACTGAGGCACCAACACAGTATTCAGAGAAAACATTAGGAACATTCCCAGTTTGTCACACTCACCCAACCCAGCCCTGACGGAGGGGAGGGAGGAGAGAGAGAGGGCTGCTCCTGGGGAGGAGGGAGAAAGGAGAGGGTGCTTCATGGGGCAGGGGGGGAGAAGAATGGATGTTATGGGGGACAACAAAGGATACTGGTTCCAGAGCCACAGAGCCTGCCTCACCTCACCTCAGCCGGGGGGAAAGAGTCACACTCACAGGTGAGCTCCTTCCCCAACCCCTATCCCCTCCTCTTTCCCAGAGACCCCAGCAGCCAATCCCATTCCTCAGAGTGTGCTGCATTCGGCTCTCTCTAGGACCCAGCAGCCCTGCTTCTACACTGTCTGGGCTGCCTGCAGAGTGGTGCCCCGAGGCAGAGTAAGGCCCTACGCGGCTGCCTATTCTGCCTATGCCTAAGGACGGCCCTGACGCAAAGATTAGGTAATGCTCTTCTAAGCTACATTAACTCCTCTCTGTGCTTTGTGAAAACCTCTTCTTGTCACCTGAGCCAGTGGCAGCTAGGCAGACAGTGCTCTAAGGCAAAAGGCTTAGAGGACTATGAAAGGATTCCTCTTCCTCCCTCCGCTCTCCAAAGGAAGATGTGCTTCATGCCATATAACTGTGTGGGAAGGGGAATAGGCTATATTGATGCAAGGCACTTTTATGCCAATATAATTGCATCCACATTAGGGATTTTTTGTAGTAGAACTATTTTGATTAAAAAAATTAAGCCCCTAACTAAAATAGTTATGCCTATACCAAAACTACGTATAGACGAGGCCTTATTTAAATTGGTGGACAGTGCTGGTTTAATTGAACCAGCTTAATTTCACACCTATAAACTTGTGCAATTCTCTCTACAGACAAGCCCATACTGGTAAAGTGGATCAGTTTGGGAAGGATGGCCTTTTCTCAGTTATCCCTTTAACTAGACTCCCACATGGACTACTGCACAGAACATCTGAGTGTGAACCCTTCCCACTTAAGACATAAACAAGGCTCCACCATTGCTGTCTATCCTGAGCCACTCTTTGCATATCCACTACATTGTTAAGTTCTGTAAATTTTCTATCTTTAATACTGTTTTACAGAGGGATTCTTTCAGTTAGCCCATCCTGTGTGTTCCTCCAGCTGCCCAAAGGCACATCTGCCATAGCAGATGCTCTGGCTTAATTTTTAATGCATATCCCATTTATTTCCATCTTCTTTTCTGGGTAACTCTGCAAATAAGGGGTTGTTGAACTCTCTTATGAATATTGGCATTTGTTCTAAAGTCACTCAATTTAATACCTACTATTTTCCTGTGGCATTTGCTTTCAAAGGCATTTAGTTGTCTATTGGTACCTTTAGCAGATTTCTAGCTTTCACATTCATATGCTAAGGTGGACATACCAGCTGAGTGGAAGATTTGAAGTTTGGTTTTTAAGTTGTAGATTTTCAATGGTGAAATTACATTTAAGCTGGTGAATTCAGCTGCCACTTTGCCAGTTGATGATATTATATTGTTCATGTCCCTATGGGCTTGCACATTACTGCCAAGACATGAGAATTGACTCACCTTTTGTAATGCTTGAGTTGGGACAAATCTGGAGGTTCTTACTCAGGGAAAGCTCATTCTGAGCTCATTGGTCACTTTCTCTAAGTTAGGGCTTTAGGATTTGGCCTGAAGGAATTGAGGGAAGGCTGAAACTTCAAAATGCTGCCATTCTGATTACCTTAACCCATACCAAACACAAAGCCAAAAGCCTAAGTACAAAGATTTATGAATGCTACATATATGACACACAGAAATAGCCCACAGTTCAATGTTCAAGTTCATAGTAAAGATCATTCCATTTGTGAAACTGCTGTTGAGCATTGCTGATGTGTTAGCTGGCAAATTCACTTTTGAATTGAATGATGTACCAAATTCTTCAAACAGGCAACACTAAAGCGCACTTTAGAATAAGTTCTGAATAACAGAAGCACCAAAAATTAGACAATTTGGAATTTTGTGAAGTAGGTTTTAGCCGTTGGGTTGGCAAGTGAAATCATATGAGCACTGTCTGTGGATATCCCAGTGGGTAACCCATGCTGTTGCCTGAATGTTTATAGACTGTTTAGGTGGAATATCAGCCCCCTACTAGGTTCAGCACATTGCTCTTAGCATTCTGTTTACTGAACTTTTACATCAGATGGCTGAGTGAAATTTTTTCCTACAAAATAAAACCTGAAAGCACCGATAGCTATATAAATAAATTTTTTTAAACGTACAGGGAAGGTGAACATAGCTATTCCCCCTAAATTCTTATTTCTGTCTTTTCAATTCAGGAATTAGAAAGGGCAGACAATTCCCACTACAGTATCTTTTGCTGTTGTGGTGGTCTGGCAATAGATAATTCAGATAATGAGCCAGATAGCTCCTGCTGCTCCTATGTGTGAGATTAGATGCTAGGACTCAAGAGTGACACAGACCAAATCCAAACCAGTATATACTAGTGTAGTGAGGCTGAGTCCTGGTCTACACTATGAGTTTAAGTCGAATTTAGCAGTGTTAGATCGATTTAACCCAGCACCTGTCCACATGACAAAGCCATTGTTGTTGACTTAAAGGGCTCTTAAAAGTGATTTCTATACTCCTCCCTGACGAGGGGATTAGTGCTGAAATCGACCCTGCTGGGTCGAATTAGGGGTAGTGTGGCTGCAATTCGACAGTATTGGCCTCTGGGAGCTATCCCAGAGTGCTCCATTGTGACCACTCTGGACAGTACTCTCAACTCAGATGCACTGGCCAGGTAGACAGGAAAAGCCCCGTAAACTTTGGAATGAGCTCCAGCATGGACCGAATCGGAGGTTCTGCATCAGATCACTGTATGGGGAGATGAATCCGTGCTATCAGAATTCTGTTCCAAAGGACGAAATGCCAGAATATTTGAAAAAATCTCCAAGGGCATGAAGGACAGAGGTTATAACAGGGACCCGCAGCAGTGCCACGTGAAACTTAGAGAGCTCAGGCAACCTACCAAAGAACCAGAGAGGCAAATGGCCACTCTGGGTCAGAGCCTCAGACATGCCACTTCTATGATGAGCTGCCTCTTCAACTACCCCACCCCTGTGCTTCCCTCCTCCCTCACCCCTCCTGGGCTACCTTGGCAATTATCCCCCCATTTGTGTGACAAATTAATAAAGAATGCATGAATGACTTTATTGGCTCTTCAAATGGAGATCAAAGGGGGGAGGAGAGGGCGGTTGGCTTATAGGGAAGTAGAGTGAACCAAGGGGACGGGTTTTCATCAAGGAGAAACAAACAGAACTTTCACACCATAGCCTGGCCAGCCTTGAAACTGATATTCAAAGCTTCTCTGATGCACAGTGCAACCTGCTGTGCTCTTCTAACCGTCCTGGTGTCTGGCTGTGCATAATCAGTGGCCAGATGATTTGCCTCAACCAGCCACCCCGCTATAAACATCTCCCCCTTACTCTCACAGATATTGTGGAGCACACAGCAAGCAGTAATAACAATGGGAATATTGGTTTTGCTGAGGTCTAAACAAGTCAGTAAACTGTGCCAACGAGCTTTTAAACGTCCAAAGGCACATTCTACCACCATTATGCGCTTGCTCAGCCTATAGTTGAACTGCTCCTTACTACTGTCCAGGCTTCATGAGCCACGGGAGCAAGGGGCAGGCTGGGGTAGGAGTGACTGCACAGTGCTGCTGACTGGGAGAGCAGCCTGAGGCAGAAGCCTCCAGCTGGCATGATATTCCAGGCAGGACTGAATCTCCATTAGATGAAACTTAAAGAAGAGAATGACCTGGAGTCATTCCCATTTTTGTCCAGGCACCCCTGACCAACTTAACTGCAGTCAGCCAGGAGCACCCACGGGACATGATGACAGTTAGCAGTCGTATTGCACCGTCTGTCATCCACAAGGCAAGGGGATGCTGCTGTGTAGCACTGCAGTATCACATCTGCCAGCAGCACCAAGGAAACATACAGTGATGGTGAGCTGAGTGGGCTCCTTGCTTGCCGTGGTATGTAGTCTACATGGTAACTCAGGAAAAAAAGGCGAGAAATTATTTTTTGCCATTGCTTTCACGGATGGAGGGAGGAAGGCCTGATGACATGTACCCAGAACCACCCGCACAATGTTTTTGCCCCATCAGGCATTGGGAGCTCAACCTAGTATTCCAGTGGGCGACAGAGACTGCAGGAACTGTGGGATAGCTACCACAATGCAATGTGCTGAAAGTCAACGCTAGCCTTGGTACTGTGGACATACACTGCTGACTTAATGCACTTAGTGGGGACACACACAATCGACTGTATCAAACTGATTTCTAAAAAATCGACTTCTATTAAATCGACTTAATTTCATAGTGTAGACATACATCTTTCCCTCTCACTCTCAGGGTATGTGCCAAAGGAAATGCATTACAACTAGAACTGTCAATTAATTGCAGTTAATTCATGTGATTAACTAAAAAAAAATTAATCACGATTAAAACAATTAATCATGATTAGTCATGCTGTTATATAATAGAATACCAATTGAAATTGCTTAAATATTTTTCGATGTTTTTCTGCATTTTCAAATATATTAATTTCAATTACAACAGAATACAAAGTGTATAGTGCTCACTTTATATTATTATTTTTATTACAAATATTTGCACTGTAAAAACAACAAACAAAAGATATAGTATTTTTCAGTTCACCTCATACACGTACTGTAGTGCAATCTCTTTATCATGAAAGTGCAACTTACACTGTAGATTTTATTTGTTACATAGCTGCACTCAAAAAACAATGTAAAATTTTAGAGCCTACAAGTCCACTCAGTCCTACTTCTTGTTCTGCCAGTCACTGAGACAGACAAGTTTGTTTACATTTATGGGAGACAATGCTGCCCGCTTCTTATTTACAATGTCTCCTGAAAGTGAGAACAGGAGTTTGCGTGGCACTTTTTTGGCTGGCATTGAAAGATATTTACATGCCAGATACGCTAAACATTCGTATGCCCCTTCATGCTTTGGCCACTGTTCCCGAGAACATGCTTCCATGCTGATGACACTCGTTAAAAAATAATGTATTAATTAAATTTGTGACTGAATTCCTTCAGGGAGAATTGTATGTCTCCTTCTCTGTTTTACCTGCATTCTGTCTTATATTTCATGTTATAGCAGTCTCGGATGATGACCCAGCGCATGTTGTTCATTTTAAGAACACTTTCACTGCAGATTTGACAAAACACAAAGAAGGTACTAATGTGCAATTTCTAAAGTTAGCTGTGATGGGTTGGATCACAGAACCCCCTTTGGGAGCTGCCACCCGAAATGCCAAGACTACTTCTGCGCCTGCTTTCCCTGCCATTCGGGACCCCAGCACCCTGTCTTGCTGAGCCAGATGCTCCCGTCTGCTCCAACAAAGACCCAGGTTCTGAATTACTTGCCGCAAATTTGCAGGTTTACCTGAAAGCAGCTAACAGAAGTGTTCCTATCTTTAACACTCAGATGTCCAACTCCCAATGGGGTCTAAACCCAAATAAATCCATTTTACCCTTTATAAAGCTTATACAAGGTAAACTCATAAATTGTTTGCCCTCTATAACACTGATAGAGAGATATGCACAGTTGTTTGCTCCTCCAGGTATTAATACAGTATTAATTCTGAGTTGATAAGTAAAAAGAGATTTTATTAAATACAGCGTGTAGGATTTAAGTCGTTCCAAGTAGTAACAGACAGAACAAAGTAAGTCAGCAAGCAAAATAAAATAAAACGTGCAAATCTATGTCTAATCAAATTGAATACAGATAATCTCACCCTCAGAGATGCTTCAGTAAGTGTTTTCCTCAGACTGGACACCTTCCAGGCCTGGGCACAATTCTTTCTCCTCGTATAGCTCTTCTTCAAGCTCAGGTGATAGCAACAGGATTCTTCAGGATGACTCCTCTCACTTTGTTCTGTTCCACCCATTTATATATCTTTTGCATAAGGTGGGAATCCTTTGTCCCTCTCTGGGTTCCCACCCTCTGCTTCTCAATGGAAAGGCACCAGGTTAAAGATGGATTCCAGTTCATATGACATGATCATATGTCACTGCAAGACTTCATTGCCCACTTGCCAGCACACAGGTATACGGGAAGACTTAAAGGTAAAACACAGCCATCTGCAGACAATTGTCCTGGTTAATGGGAGTCATCAAGATTCCAAACGGCCATTAATTGCCCACACTTTGCATAATTACAAGAGGCTCTCAGAGTTATATTTCATATTTCTAGTTTCAGATACAGAAGTGGTACATTTATACAAATAGGATGATCACACTCAGTAGATTATAAGCTTTGTAATGATACCTTGCAAGAGACTATTTGCCTGGAACCTATTCCAGTTACATTATATTCACTCGTTAGCATATTTTTATAAAACCAAATAGACTGAAATGTCACAATAGCTACAGCACTTGACCCAAGGTTTAAGAATCTGAAGTGCCTTCCAAAATCTCAGAGGGATGTGGTGTGGAGCATGCTTTCAGAAGTATTCAAATAGCAACACTCCGAAGTGGAAACTACAGAACCTGAACCACCAAAAAGGAAAATCAACCTTCTACTGGTGGCATCTGACTCAGATGATGAAAATGAACATATCGGTCTGCACTGCTTTGGATGACTATTGAGCATGATCCGTCATCAGCATGGACATATGTACTCTGGAATTGTGGTTAAAGCATCCAGGGACATATGAATCTTTAGCACATCTGGCACATAAATATCTTGAGATACTGGCTACAACAGTGCCACGCAAATGCCTGTTCTCACTTTCAGGTGATGTTGTAAACAAGAAGCGGGCAGTATTATCTCCTGCAAATGGAAACAAACTTGTTTGTCTGAGTGGTTGGCTGAACAAGAAGTAGGACTGAGTGGACTTGTAGCCCCTAAAGTTTTACATTTGTTTTGTTTTGGAATGCAGTTTTTTTGTACATAATTCTATATTTGTAAATTCAACTTTCATGCTAAAGAGATTGCATTACAGTACTTGTAATAAGTTAATTGAAAAATACTTTTTTTTTGTTTTTACAGTGCAAATATTTGTAATAAAAAATAAATATAAAGTGAGAATTGTACACTTTGTATTCTGTTTTGTAATTGAAATCAACATATTTGAAAATGTAGAAAACATCCAAAAATATTTAAATAAATGGTATGCTATTATTGTTTAACAGCGCTATTAATTGTGCGATTAATCATGATTATTTTTTGCATTTGGTTGACAGTCCTAAATACAACGGATCTATGGGAATAAAAATGTTCTAGCCCAGGGGCCCGTGGAGGTGCCTTACAACTTGCATCCAGCCCACAGCATAGAAAAGGTTGAACCACCCTGCTTTAGCCCACTAGGTCTCAATCTCTGATATTGGTACCAATACTGCTACTCCTGGTCTTTGTAAGTGGTGTTCCAGGCTTTTCCTCCCTGCTTTAATAATGAGCTTCTGTTGGACTCTGGTGAGCCATAGCTCCCAGTCCTGTGCATGCATTCTGAGCTTGAGAGACTGAGTTCTCCCAAAAGGCAGATTGATCCCCTTAAAGCAGAGGTGAGTAAACTTTTTGGCCCAAGGACCACATCTGGGTGGGGAAATTGCATGCAGGTGAATGTAGGGCTGGGGCAAGAGATTGGGGTGTGGGAGGGAGTGCAGGGTGGAGGAGGGGGTGCAGTGTGCAGAAAGGGGCTCAGGGCAAGGGGTTGGGACACAGGAGGGGTGCGGGGTGCACAAGGGGGCTCAGGGCAGGGGTTGCGGTGCAAGACGGGTTCAGGGTGCAGGCTCCGACCCGGCCCTGCTTACCTGGAGCAGCTCCGGGATGGCAGCAACACACAGCAGGACTAAGGTAGGCTCCCTGCCTGCCCTGGCTTGGCATCGCTCCCGGAAGTGTCCATCACATCCCTGCAGCCCCCGGTGGGGGGCAGAGGGCTCCGTGCGCTGTCCTCACCTGTGGGTACCTCCCCCAAGGCTCCCATTGGCTACGGTTCCCCATTCCTGGCCAATGGGAGCTTTGGTAGAGGCACCCACAGGCAAGGGCAGCATGCGGAGCCCTCTGCACCCCACTCCCACCCTCCCACGGGCTGCAGGGTGGCAGCTTCCAGGAGTGGTGTGGGGCCACGGCAGGCAGGGAGCTCACCTTAGCCCCATGGCATCATGGGGCTGGCAATCCAGTGAGCCAGATCCAAAGCCATGACAGGCCGGATCCAGCCCACAAGCTGTAGTTTGCCCACCCCTGCCTTAAAGGAACACAAACATGTCAGTATGGCTAACCAGCAGCCCAGGTTCCTGTAGGGACTAGAGCTAGGACTGTTAGAGCTCTACCCAGGGTGAGGTTCACCAGCAGTTCGTGAACTCAACACTGAAGGTTTCACTAACAAAATTGTCAGTGAACTATCCTATGTAGATTTGCTCGGACTCTTGAACTGACTAACTCAAACCATTAAGGGTAAACCTTCCTCCACTCAACCTGTCTCTCCAGCACCTGTATTTTCCATTTCTCACCTTATGTTAGATGTATCGTGTGTCAGATAACCCCTCTTCGCCCTCCCAAGGTACTAGGGGGTTGCCACTCCTCCACCAGAAGAGTCTTAGGAGCATTTCAGAGAGGCAGCATGAGTCTGTCACCATAGTGGGGAAGGAGCAGGGAAACAGTCCCACTGCAAGCACTGGTTCTAGTTAATTAAGATCCCTATAACCATGAATGTAATGCCCTGCCTGCTGCTGTCAAGGTTCCTTCCCTACTCTGAACTTTAGGGTACAAATGTGGGGACCTGCATGGACACTTCTAAGCTTAATTACTAGCTTAGATCTGGTAACTGTGCCACCATCCAGAAATTTCTGTGTCTGGATCACTTCTTGTCCCCCTCAAAACCTTCCCCTCCCTGGGCAGCCAGCCTTGAGAGGCTTCACCAATTCCCTGGTGAACACAGATCCAGATCCCTTGGATCTTGAAACAAGGAGAAATGAACCATCTCCCCTCCCTTTCCCCCACCAATCCCTGGTGAGTCCAGATCCAATCCCCTTGGATCTTAAAACAAGGAAAAATCAATCAGGTTCTTAAAAAGATAGCTTTTAATTAAAGAAAGAAAAGTAAAAAAAAATCATCTCTGTAAAATCAAGATGGAAAATACTTTACAGGGTAATCAGATTCATATAGCCCAGAGGAACCCCCTCTAGCCTTAGGTTCAAAGTTACAGCAAGCAGAGGTAAAATTCTCTCAGCAAAAAAGGGACATTTACAAGTTGAGAAAACAAAAATAAAACGAATCCACCTTGCCTGGCTGTTAACGTACAATTTTGAAACATGAGAGACTGATTCAGAAAGATTTGGAGAGCCTGGATTGACGTCTGGTCCCTCTTAGTCCCAAGAGCGAACAACCCCCAAAACAAAGAGCACAAACAAAGACTTCCCTCCACCAAGATTTGAAAGTATCTTGTCCCCTTATTGGTCCTCTGGTCAGGTGTCAGCCAGGTTTACTGAGCTTCTTAACCCTTTACAGGTAAAAGAGACATTAACCCTTAACTATCAGTTTATGACAGCTGCACTCTAGAGATTCTTATGCGTTGCTCCTAGTAGGCCTTCATGGACCAAAACACACTATTAATGTTAAGGACATCTGCAGTCTTACTTCTAGGTAAATTAAGTGCAGACTTCTAATGGCTGGCACGTTTTCAGCATGACCGTTAGGCAAATTCGGAGCATTCCTCTGCTACAGAATCTATTTCAATTTCCTTTTCCACATTAAACATTAATGTTCCTAATGAAAAATAATTTGGAATGAAAATTAAAAATCACCTGCTGAAGCCTTCCTTGTGAGATATAGGAATAAAATCTGAAGAGATTTACCCTGTTCTCCAGAACAAAAAGAAAAACGTTAGCATGTTCCTGTTAAGGAAACAAAGTTTTTTGTTTTTGTTTTTCAGTATTCAGACACACCCAATAAAAAAGGTACATTAAAAGCAAAATGTCTTGTTATTCAACAGCAGCTATTGTTGAGGTAAAAATATAGTAAAGTTTCCTCTGGTAGCTAGGCAACAGAAGAAAATACCACTTATTTGAATTGCTATTTATTCTACTATTTTTTAAGCATTGCTGTAGAGATTCTTACTCTCCATACTTCTCAAACAGTAGAAAAAGCATCTGTTTATTATATGGATAAATTGTTTAATGTACTGTTTGATCCATGAAGCAAATTAGACATCAGAATAAATGTCTAGAATAGCTGCAACTGGCCATTAATGATTTTGATCTTCCTATAAGTGTTTCAATAGATTATCTAACACAAGCAAACGTCCTCTGCTGACATAGACAATTGTCACAAATATGGACTCTATGAAGCATGAAATCAATATATTTCCATTTTTCCAAAAAATGCAAATGTTGTCTCAGTCGTGTATCTTCCTAAAGACTTTTCAGATTAAGCACATGGTAGCAATATACTATCTGACACTTCCAAACTGAAGAGTTCTTTCCAGAAGAGTTCTCCATGTATTACCCTAAGATAAATGGTTTCATAATGATGAAAATCTAGAGCAGAAAACACTCAGAGCTATAGTCTGACTGGAATTGCACTGACTGGCTCACATTTTTCAGAATCAGAATGAAAAGGAACTGAATAGAGCTCTTCAGTTCTGTGAAATCTGACATCTTGATTTCTGACCAACCATCCACAAACAAGGTGGAGGGTTGTCTGACTGGGGCTCAGAGCACTGAAAAATGATGATCTGGCAAACTACATGTAGCAAACTACACAAAATTCTACCCCACAAGCATAAGACAAATTTATGGCATTTCATACTGTAACACATCCATGAGCACCTAGAATTTGGATTTTCAGTCCTGCTTCAAAATATCAGGCCTTTGCTATTTGTGTTAAAGGGGAATTATTGTTTGCAGAACAGTGCCTATTACAGAGCAGCTTTGAAACCTTCCAGTAGAGGGAAGTGGTGTTTACACCACTATCCAGTTTATTACAATACTGTGAGGCAAACTATAGGTGAAATCCTAACTCTATTAAGTCAATGGCAAAACTCCCATCAGCATCAGCGGGGCCAGGATATTGCCCCAGGATAGCCTTCCTAAATTAGGACAGCCTATGACTGCAGCACTGCCTCAAATTGCCCTCCCACCCTGCCCGCTGCTTGCAAAAGTGTCCGCAGAAAGCAGTCTTCCATAGAGCCTGCAGCCAGGGGAAATATCCCACAGCCAGAAACAGTGCTATTAGATTGCCTTGATGCTGCTCCGGCCCTTGTTTGCAGTGTAAAGGGGCTGAAGTGGGGGTTAAAGTCTCACCGGTGTATTTAGGACCAGATCCAGCATTAATAAAATCAGGGGAGGAAGGAGGGAGTTATGCCTGTGCATAAAAAATAGATACCTGCTCCCCAGTCTGGACATCAAGAGCTCACCTCAGGCTGCCTTTCTTGAATAAATTACTGTATCTTCTTCTGACAACAAGGGATTGGTCAAATAGATTGAACCCTGCAAGCTTCTGTATGTGCAGCCTAGTTAATTAATTAATGTATGTAAAGCACTTTGTAGTTGAAAGCACTATTATAAGTACTTGGTATTCTCATATAATTACCTTGTTGCATCTAAATTAAGCCGCACTTGGGCATACTTTAGTCACATAATTAAAATGTCACCCAAAAAATTTCAAATGTGAGTGTGTGAGTTATGCTGAGGGGCAGAAACTTTAATGATGTGGCAAATAAGTCCAGGGCTCTTGACCATGGAGGGCAGCGCTGGAGGGAAGTATTCATATCAGAGAGAAAGCCACAATTTCCTCAGCCCATAAATATACCTTTCTAGATCATCAGATGCACAGGTCTTCTTGGTCTCGGTTTCTTTCTCCTTTAACATTTTTTTGGGATCAATGCAAGGACTATCCAACTTTCCTACTTGTTTTTGAGTTCTCCTCTGTCCCATATTTAGTATGAGGGAACCATGATGCAGGCCAATGTCTTGCCCCAAACATAAGTCCTTCAGGGTCACATTTAATCAGTGATCAGTTTGTTGTGCTGCATAATGGTGAACCAAAATAAATTAGGACTCTTCCAGTGCTTTGTTGGGATAAGAACATTTTCTGTTGCCTTAGAGGATAAAAAGAAAATTATGCCATATATATATGATGCCATCTAATAATTATGCAGGTGGCAAGCTTTTTGATTACTGCTACCTCATCTTGCCGCTTGTTTATATCAATATTACCAACCCCCACCATTTTATAAATCATGAGTCAAGCCCAAAAATCATGCATTTGACTTAAAAAATCATGAGAATTGATTTAAAAAAAGTAAATGTAGGTTCTTTTTGGTTTCTGAGCCTTTAGGTCATAGTCAGTTCATGTTTTCAAGCTTTTCTCCACAAGTATGAGGGCTAGAACGTTTTCTGTAATGAAATCCAAGATTCTCATATAATCACTTGATGCTAGCAGCTGGGGCTTTAAGAAAATCATGGAACACCACAAGACTTCAGATAAATCATGGGATCTGGTAACCTTGTTACACTAAATATGCTATTACTTGTCCTCTGTCTCTGCCCCCAGCCTGTTGTTTGTTCCACTTCCATTTGGAGAAAAGGACAATGTGTCTCCCAACCTGGTTCAGGTCTCTATGAATTACTGCTATAATGATAATTAATAATTAAATGATATATGCTGCTTTCATATCTCTGGATATAGCTAGGCTCTTCTGGGTTGACCAAAACCATTTTATATTATGAATATCTTTACTCAACTGTGAACCTTTTCTGGTGCTTAATTACTAACCACTAAAAGTCACTGATCCATGTCTTTGAGGTATTCATATACACAGACAAACCGGATAGACATACACAACAAACAGAAGCAAAATGACTGGGTCCAGGATAGTCTTTTTTATTGTATGTTTGTACAGTGCTTGGCACAGTGGGGCTCTGGTCTATGACTGGAGCTTCCAGTTGCTACTGCAGAACAAATAATAAAAGGATTATATAGCTATAATGTAGAGCCACATCCAGGAATATTACATCAGTTGCTGATATAATTGTGACTGCAAAGGATAATTTTTAGATGTCTAACTACCTTATTGTACCCCTAAATCAGGAATAGTAGTTGTGTGTGTAAATGCTTATTTCTGCCTGTAATTAGTTTGACCAGTAGTGATACCGGTGCAAAAAGACAGTCCAAGTTGAGGCCTCATTTAAAAACTTGGCCTCTAATCTGTAAGAAAGGAATAGTGATCTCCCCTAGATTTTCTGTTTCTGATTCTTGTTTAAATACAGGTGGGCTACCCAATCACCTACCTCACTGCCCCATGTTGCATAGTAAAGTGCAAAGGGAGAGGAATTATGTTGTTAAGTGCTCATAAATCACTGGTCATAAGGCAAATGTAGAACAGCAAGTGGTATTGCCACTAGGAGCGCACCATTACTGTAAAAGGAAGGTTGCTGATGGCTGCTATTAGTGATTCCAAAAGTGAGAATGAGTGATGTTACCACAGGGATGCTGGAGATGGTGTTTGCATAGGTGTGCAATACACCTATGTATGCTTCTTCGAGAGAGGTGAGGACAGCAGAAGAAACCGGTGGCTATACTTTTTTAGTATATGGTGTACAAGAGACACAGCTGACTGTATTGTGCTGCGGGGTTCTGGAGTCTGGTCCAGGAGCCATTGTGTCCATTGTGACCGAGTGTCTTGTCAGCCAGTGGACTGGCTGTGGTAACAGAACAATTTGCTTCTAGATATAGGAATCAAGCCATTTACTGCTTGTTTTTCTGAGCCTTATACTGATGTCATTCCTCACTCTGCCCAACATTTACCATAATACTGCATTGTGCCTCCAGTTATCTCATCATGCTCATGCCCACATAGTTCTTGTTGTTTTGTTGCCTTCTCTAAGTCATCTGAGATGGCAAGGTTGCTGTCTTGATCATCACTGTGATGTTGCCATATGCCTTCTGTTGCCTCATTGTTCCTTCCTGGATTGTGTTCTTTGCCAGCCAATCACCATGTAGTTTATTGTTGCTTTGCGCCATCCCTGTGCAGCTAATTGCTGCTTTGTCCCACCTCCACTACAACACTCAACGTGGGCAAAGGCCAAAGCTGACTTAGGCAATGTTAAGTTACATTTTTCTCACGCACTACTGTGGTATGCATTGAGGAGCATCCAGTACTGCAGACTCAGCCCTGCTAACACCAACATTTCTCTAGACTATGTCCCCATTGTTTGGGGTACAATGAGTGGGTGCAGGCTGCAGCTCCACTCACTGCCCATCCCTGCCACTGGGGAGAGGATAGCGGTGATTTTACTATGTGAACTGACACCGTGGTGACTGTGCCTGGAATATTCTATGTCACAGAGTTCAGAAATCCTGTCAGATGCAGTTGAAGTTAGAGCCTGAGAGTGAAGTGAGGCTGTATGTTGCCTGTAAATCAAGACCCTGTCTTGCTGTGCTAACTCAGTTTTGTTATGGGGGCTTTTGAGGTGGGGAGTGGAAAGTGGGAGGGGTGTTGCAGTGTTTGTTTTATCTCATCAAATTAAAATGATTAATTAATTAATATTTAAGTTATTAATTACAGTACCATGATTGGCTGGATGGATTTTGTGATACATAACACTTAAAAGTGAATGTGATAAAGTCCTCATATCTACTCAGATACCTCCTCCTTCAGTGGGATGCATGGATTTTGTGGGTAGCCAGATGCACCCCTGTTATCCATATCAGAAAATTCCATTCAGGCAGTAACACTGTTTAACTGACTCTCCAATTTGGAAACAAAGAGGGTCATAGTGAGTAAACTGCTAATTTAGGTCAGTTTGAAAACAAACTAAACTTGTACCTCAACTGCTCTGGGACCACTGATTAACTTTACGTTTTTCTTCCCTTCTCTTTCCTCCCCTCCCCCAACCTCTCCTTCTGCTTGGATAGTTTGGTCTGTCAGGGGCAGGACCAGCAGCAGCAGAAATTAAGTCAGCAGCACCTGCATAAAGATGACAAGATGCTGATGCTTCATTGTAGCAAAAACTGCCTGAGTTAGATTGGGGTAGGAGTAAGGAGAAGAACACCTGTGCCCACTCTCAGGTGTTGCTTAGTCAGCAAGGGGGGAAGCTTTCCTGTCCTAATAAATGGAATGATTATGGAGCAGGAGAGGGATGGGATAGACAGGGGGAGCTGGGCAAGACCCTGCTGACAAAGAAACCACTTGGCCACTGAACTTCTTCCTGTGTCGTATTGCCCCCCGCCCCCAGCACATACTGCAGCAGCTGCCCACTGAGTTCCGTTCTCATCCTGGCACCTGCCTCCAGTCCTCTGTAGGAATGAAACAGGCTCTCCTTCTCCTGCAGGTAACAGAGGTGGCTGGCAGAAAAGACTCAAAGTTTCCTTCCTGACAGCAGATCAAAGGCCACACAGGAGAGAGCACAGGTGTCCCAGCAGCTGCTATAGTCTCTGCAAAGAACATGGGAGAGTTCTCAGTGACTGGGTAGCTTCACTGTCCATCAGCAACCATCCCTTTGCCTCCAACAAAACCAGTTGGTCCTACACCTGCTGCTTTCCATTTATTTGGTTGCTAGCCTGGTGCTTGTCCTCTGTCTCCCTCAGACTATGATAAGCACATGTGTTTTCCATCCACCTCTGTTCATCTTCAGGTTACTGCTGTCTGTAGCAGCAGCCTGTTGTCTTCAAGCAGGTGCTGATTCTGGTCCCACCCTCTGCTGCTCTTATATATAAACCATCTGAATAGGGGCTAGTGCTTCTACATGGGAAAGGGAATTTGTAGCTGCCCCCCTTTCAAAACATATCCAGAATACCATACAAATATTTTAAGATGGCCAAGATTAGTAATTTATTCATCCTTCCTCTCACTGTGGAAAAGAGGACTAATGAGCACAGCAACTCTTTAAGACCCTGATCCTACAATTAGCTCCATGTATGCTGGATGACTCTGCCCACACAGAGTCTCAATTAAGTCAGTATGGGTCTATGTGAATGTAAGGGTCTTCCCAAGCAGAGCTTGTTGCAGGTTTAGGGCATTTGTACCTGAGCCAAAGCTCACCAAAGTTAGTAGGTCTTTCCATTTCTTTCATTGGGTTTTGCAGAAGGCCATAGAGGAGCTCAGTTTTTCTGTTTCAGCCTCAAATACCTTATCTTTGAAAGTAATAGAATGCATTTAACACATAAAACAAAGGTGCTAAGCTTTCAAAAATGGCTTTTTTAAGATAATTTTTGTTTTGTTTTCCACTGAACAAAATATTATGAACTAGAATATTGTGTCCCTTCTGAATATAATTCCCTCCATTAATTATCCTGGAGCATGTTGGCACAGGGTGGGTTAGTTTAGAGTAAAAATGGTGCTTGTAAAATATTCTGCAGTGTCTTCTTAATCTCTCTCTTATTTCTAGGTATTTCCACACAATATACTTAGGTATCCGCAGTCGACAGAGTGGAGAGAACGACAGATGGCGGTTTTATTGGAAAATGGTGTATGAGTATGCAGATGTGAGTATGCTGCACTTGCTAGCCACGTTTCTGGAAAGTGCACCGCAGCTGGTTCTGCAGCTCTGTATTGTTGTACAGACTCATACTCTACAGGCTCTCCAAGGTAAGGGGTCATTTCAGGTAATTTCATCATTTAGGAGGATGCCATTTGTGGACATGCATGCTCTGTTCTTTCCAGCCACTGTGTATTTTGTTCTCACTTCATAAGAATGAGGTCTCTCTACTGACTTCTATGACTGCTTTAACAATGACTGTGTCAAAAACACACTATTTTCTTCAGCAGTTCTTGTCACTCCTGGTTAGTGGTAGTTACTATTCTGTTTTGCCCAATCTACACCCTTGTAATAGAAACAGGGATGGCATAGTATTTACCAGGGATGGTTTTTACGAGGTAAAATTATGGCTTTCACCACCCCAGGAGAAACTAGTTGGTCCCAGTTTAAGGCATTTTCTATTTTATAAACAGTTTTGTTAATGCACACCACTTTATACTTAGTTTAGGTACATATTCAAATTGTGGTTGCATAAGACTGTAGATTTGCAGATTAATTCAGGGTTGTACAAATACAAAGTGAAACTGCAGTGGGCATAATACTAATATATGTAATTATAATACTAAACATCAGAATGTCTGTATAGGTTTTGGTTCAGTATTTTCTCGACACAGTTATACATGTCATGACTCATACTTCAGTTTTCAATATTATATAAACAAGTCAAAAACATTTGATTATATGAAAACAACAGTAATGCAGAGTTGTAGGCTTGAAGCATTAAGCAGTCAGAAACATGCAGGGTTACAGGTTACCAGTCCAGGTCTATTTGGTCACACAGCATTCTGTGGAGAGGACCAACTTTGATGTAATGGCTAAACCAAGCCTACTCCTAAGTTTTGAATGCATGTATCCAAAGTTTGAAAAGATTCGTTCTGTGTTTGCTGAACTTGCTAGGCCCTGAAGCAATTATTTTGCCCAGTTTAAACCAAGTTCAAGACAGTATTTACCAGCACCCTGTGCTAAAGTAGTTTTTCCTTGGAAATTTTCAACCATAAATAGAAAGATGCCCTCATGATTATTCACTTGAGGGAATAAAACCAGCACTATTTTTCCTTTCTTTATTCCTGGGCATGTTTAAACTTTTTTTTAAAAAAATCCAGTGATTAGGTTCATCTAGCAATTATGCTGAGCAGAAAATGGCATAGCTGAGAGCAATGATTTTGGAAAGGAGATGTCAAAGTTTTATGAAATGTTTGGCCATCAGTTCTCAGCCAGGTGTACCTGAAGTAGTATGTGTGACTGAGGGGTTTTGCATATAGACCAAGTCCTTGACGCTTTATGCTTAGTTCTTACTTAGGTTTGATTTTGTGCAGCAGGTCTTTTAATTACTTTAAAATAGTAAATACAAACATGCATCCTTGATGCAGACCTTTTCTATGGTTTGGCAGTACTGTGATACAGGCCTGTTAGCCATGAAAATACCCATTTCTACAATGCTTATTTAATACTCGTTTTGCCCACTCCTTACCTTTCCTTTCTTACTGTAGCATTGTTGTGCCTTTATTGTTGCATTAATACATAAGATTGTGCCAGGAGAGGGCACCTTGGATCCTGTGAACACAGACTACATGGGGAAGGAAGGCAGGATATTATGACATACCCAGATACAGCCTGGACTGATGAACATCTGTGTCACTCAGCTATCTAACCTAGGGTACCTTTTACATTGCTTAATTGCGAGAGCAACCAATCCTGGTCTGCTCATACACAGATTCCAGCATATCAATTATTCTCAGTTACAGTGTATGAGTGCTGCAGCCACCCACTCTTGAATTACACTGTAGAGTGATACCAGCAAACTCCCCGTTCCAGAGTTTCCCCAGAAATGTACGTCTTGTACTGCCCAGCTCTCTCCTAGGCAGTACAAGCTCATATTAAGTCTGTTGTTTTAGAAAATGATATGCACAAATCCTGTTATCTCAAGAAGAGTTTCCCAAACATTTCAGTTCAAATACACTGGTTTAGGTAAACTTATTTTATCAAACTACAGAAAGACAGCTTTAAAGTGAATATAAGTAATGAGGCATTAAATGTCAGAATTGGTTACAAGAAAAATAAAAGTAAGGCAGCTAATGCCTGAGTTAGCAAACTAAAGTGAATTCAAAGCCAAGGGCTCTCTCACCATAAATTACAGCAATCTTGCTGGCTGAACTACATTCAGTCAGGATCCCCTTCTCCAGTCCAATGTTGCTTCCTTTGTTCTTCAGGTGTTGTAGATGCCATGGTCAGAGAGAGGGAGGAATAATTTGGGGTGTCTGCTCTCTCTTTTTACAGTTCTTTCTCTTCTTAAAGAAACATCTCCAGCTGAGGTTCAGGAGACAAAATGTCTGTGTGGATGGGAACCCTGAGCTGTTTCTTTGTCACAATATAGTTTTTTTCACCCACACCCTCCTTCTTGCCAGAGAGTGGCCACTCCCCAGAACTGGAACACATTTTAGTAATGCAATACAGTAGAATATTGCAACTTTGCATACAATGTCACCAAACAAATTTTACCTGGACAGTAATGGTCAGCAAATTATGAGTCTTCAAATGATATCTCACATGGCCCACTTTATACAAAATGTATCACAGTCCAGTAAAAGGGATGAACATGGGTACAGACTGTCACAGATGTACATTATTATTACTATTTATTGTTAAGAACCACTTCTGTGCTTGCCCCTATACAAGACAGTAAAGATAGCTCTTGAGTTGTTGTCTATCGAGAAATTGGGAACCTCTCCGCATACATCTTTTGAGGATAGATGGGGTAAGGGCAGTCCATAGGTTGTGATCTATTGTTTAATTGCTGCCTAAGCACTTCAGATAGCTTTGAATGCTTGGCATGGGGCGATATCACTTTTAAAAAAAAAAAAGCTATTTACACTTAGAAGAATGCACTGTCACTTTTTAAGAAGTACATTGTTAACTAATTGTGCTCTGGCTCTCTAGGAAAAAGGTCTGTGAGAGAAATTTAGTTAGAGACATATAGCCAGAATATCATACCCTTAGCTGTAAATTGGGTATCTTCATAAATCCTTAATATATAGGGATCCGTGCCTTCATTTTGGTGTAATGATAGATGTCTGTGAGAAATGTGACTAGTGGGGAGACATTCAACCTGTGAAATACTCTGTAAATGCTTTTTACTTAAAATATCTGAAATGCTTCAGTTTAGCAAAGAAGGTTCCTGAGAGCTGCAATCAGCGAGCTGTGTGAATTTTATGGTGAGACCTGTTCTGGTGTCTGATACATAACTAAGCGTGGGCTGGCAACAGATTCTGATCTCCCATCTGACCCTTTCCTCCCATCCTCCTAGGGGAAAAGACCCCATTTAAAAAACTAAGAAAATTAAACAAGACTTAAAACAACCTTAAAAACTGTATTCCCTTGACAAAAACTGATGCAGTGCTAATATACTGCCAGCTGTGAAAATCCTTCCTCTGTTCTCTTTACTTATTAAGGAAATAAGTTAAAGATAACACATTGTGCTGTAGGCTGACCGACTTACTGTAGAGCTGCATAAGTAAAGCATAATTTCTCACAGCAGTGCCCTACGAGAGCTAGGTTTATTTTTTTTAAAATTCCCAAGCATCACCAGCATGGATTGCTCTTTGGCTAACTGTTCAGTGATTTTCTTTCCTATTTTACAGGTTTCTAATGGGTCAATACATACAGTTGTTTTTCTTTAGAAGATTGATGCTTGTGTTTTGTTATTACTCAATTTGTCCTTTGTCCCTAAGGGATCTAATTATCCTGAAGATGGATAGAGTGTCAAACCCTTCCTCTCAGTTCCTCAGGGTACATCTTGGCCATGAACCACAAATTTGTAGTAGGAAGTGAATGACACTGGAAATTCTTTGGCACATAAACAGGGTATTTTTACAATCAAGACATTAATGACCACAAGAAAAGTTGTTGAATATTTTATACAGCTGTTGTTACTTTTTTTCCAAGCCAGGGCTGCCTGGTAGTGGTGGGGGGGCAGTGGGGCAATTTGCTCTAGGCTCCACAGGGGCCCCAACGAGAGTTTTTCGGGGCTCTTGGAGTGGGGTCCTGCTCTCCAGGCCCCCAAAGCTTCTTCCGCTCTGAGTCTTTGGCTGCAATTCGGCAGCGGGAGGTCCTTCCGCCCCGGGACCCACCGCCAAAGTGCCAGGTCTTCGGTGGCAATTCCCCGCCGCCGAAGACCCTAGGCCCCCTGAATCCTCTCGGCAGCCCTGTTCCAAGCTACAAAAATACGGCATTAAACTCAGGTTACAGACTTGAGGTATGGGTTATTTTTAAAGTACAGTGTGTTAAGTAGGCAAGTGCAAGGCATTATAATTAGCATGAGTATAATTTATCTGTTTTGTAGTGATACTGTTATGAGATACAGATTATTGATTCTTTTTGTCTTTTAAGATGCTGCTTCCTCATACTCAGATTCTACCACACATTTTCTTTTTTATTGATAAAGTGTTCTTAGTAAAGTAAAAAATTTGGAACAAAGTAGCCGAGAGAGAGAGAGAGAGAGAGCGAGCAAGAAAAAGAGCACACAAAATTGCAGACAACAAGGTCTGCACAAACACTAACTCTGAATCTTTAAGCACAAAAATGATCATCAATTTCAAATGCCAAGAGGATGCAATTTCTGGATCACATAACATTAGCACTTATTTGGGGTCACTAGGGTTTTGAACTGAAAAGTGAGCCATGAATTTGAAGTAAGAATTGTGTGCCACAGTGACTATTACAACAAAAGCTGCAAAAAAAATCCTGTGGCACCTTATAGACTAACAGACATTTTGGAGCATGAGCTTTCATGGGTGAATATCCACTTCCTCAGATGCATGTAGTGGAAATTTCCAGGGGCAGGTATATATATGCAGGCAAGCTAGAGATAATGAGGATAGTTCAATCAGAGAGGATGAGGCCCTGTTCTAGCAGTTGAGGTGTGAAAACCAAGGGAGGAGACACTGGTTTTGTAGTTGGCAAGCCATTCACAGTCTTTGTTTAATCCTGAGCTGATGGTGTCAAATTTGCAGATGAACTGAAGCTCAGCAGTTTCTCTTTGAAGTCTGGTCCTGAAGTTTTTTTGCTGCAGGATGGCCACCTTAAGGTCTGCTATAGTGTGGCCAGGGAGGTTGAAGTGTTCTCCGACAGGTTTTTGTATATTGCCATTCCTAATATCTGATTTGTGTCCGTTTATCCTTTTCCGTAGTGACTGTCCAGTTTGGCCGATGTACACAGCAGAGGGGCATTGCTGGCATATGATGGTGTATATTACACTGGTGGACGTGCAGGTGAATGAACTGGTGATGGTGTGGCTGATCTGGTTAGGTCCTGTGATGGTGTCGCTGGTGTAGATATGTGGGCAGAGTTGGCATCGAGGTTGGTTGCATGGATTGGTTCCTGAGCTAGAGTTACTATGGTGCGGTGTGCAGTTACTGGTGAGAATATGTTTCAGGTTGGCAGGTTGCCTGTGGGCGAGGACTGGCCTGCCACCCAAGGCCTGTGAAAGTGTGGGATCATTGTCCAGGATGGGTTGTAGATCCCTGATGATGCGTTGGAGGGGTTTTAGCTGGGGGCTGTATGTGATGGCCAGTGGAGTCCTGTTGGTTTCTTTCTTGGGTTTGTCTTGCAGTAGGAGGCTTCTGGGTACACGTCTGGCTCTGTTGAT